>NC_136930.1:72508717-73958333 GCF_949752795.1 Hyperoodon ampullatus
CCTGAAAACTTAACAGATGGCATTTTTATAGACAGATTTATTGAGGTGTAATTTACATACTATAAACTTTACCCTTTTGTTGTACAGTTCTGTGATGTTGGACACTTTTTATTGCACAGTTCTGGGAGATTTGACAAATGCATAGAATTGCATAACCACCACCAAAATCAAGACCCCAATAATTCCGTTATCCTCCTCACTGTTCTTTGTGGTCATCCCATCTCCTACTCCCACCCTCAGCCCTGGCTCTTATTTTCATAAACAATCTTCTTTTATGTAGAGAATTCTCCTCAGTTAGTATAGGTTATAGGTTATTTTTTGTTCCATACTCAAATATAACAAGATTCAGGGATTATTATTATTATTAAGGTCTTTGAAATTAATGAGAAATCTATTCAATGCTTAAACAATGGCATGACATAATCACAACCTCTTTTCTTAATTTTTTAATTTATCAATTATAAATTCTCTGTGTTATCAAACACAGGAATAAAAAAGAGGTCATCCAGGAGCTTTGAGTTAGGAAAGAATTGTCTAAAATAACTGCAAATTTGATTTTAAAATATCATTTTTATATGAAGTTATTTGTACAGAAAATAGGGTCAAAAGGAGAAAAGGGAAAATACGGAATATAATATTTACCAAGTTGGTGTCATTTTAAGAATTTTGAATCTTTGCTGGGATAGGCACTGTGGGAAAGAGGAACTCAAGAATTTATGAAGTAGTTTAGAGACATTGATTTCAAAATAATATTGTGATCAATAAGTTAGCCATATGCAGAGGAGCAGAAGTGTTGTGAAAACCTTTCCTTTTACATTACTAGGTCTATATTATTACCCCCCCTTTTACAGTAAAGAAACTAAAACTAAGAGAAATCAAATAACTTCCTGAGTGTCAGAGATAGTAAATGGCAAGTAAGGTTTTAACTGATCTCAAGGCCCACGTTCTTTTCTTCTACAAATCAGGAGGCTTGTGCTCTTGACTCATATTCCCTCTTTAGCTTTATAACTTGAAACACATACTCTTGTTTCTAAATCCTCTGTTACCTTTTCAAGAAGGTGCTACTTTATTTATGCTACTTTAACTTCTGTCTTGCCCATAGCACAGGTCTCCCAGCTTCTAAATGATGAGTACATCCCAACCCTTGAACATGTTCAAGTCTGTTATATATAAGTAATAACAATGATAATGCTGTATATGTATTCATAAATATGTAATACATGCCTATGCATTATATTACCCTGTATCTGACCCTATCTCTCTTCCCTTTCACAACAAAATTTCTCCAGTTAGTTTTTATATGCTCTATCTACAGTTTCTCAACTCCAATTCTCTTTTCAATCAATTTCAATCTGTTTCCAAATCCAAAACTTCCCCATTTTTCGTGATAAACATATCATGCTTCTAAACCTAATAGTCACTTCTCTGCCTTCTACCGTTGACCACTCCCTCCTTGAAGATCTCTCCCTGCAGAGATTCTAGGACCTCACTCTAACCTTAGAAGTGCCTTTTCTTCTCACTGATTACTCCTTGGTCTCTTCTCTCAGACCTATTCAACCTGCCCTCTAAGTGTTGTCATGTCTTTGGAGTCTGTCCTGGAGCCCACCCAACTTTCCCCCTTTGTTATATTCTTTACTTAGGTGATTTCATCAACCCCATGGTCTTGGTGTCATCTATGCATTAATGACGTCAAACTTTTTGCTTAGGCTTCATACTCTTTCCTGAGCCCCCAGCCCATAGATCTAAACTCTTATTTGGCTTTTCTATTTGCATGACTAAAGGAACTTCAGAGTGAATATAGTCAAAAGAGAACTCTTGATTGCCCAGTCATTATACCTGGTTCTCTCCTAGTCTTTACCCATTTGTGTAAGTTTCATCATAAACCATTCCGTTTCTCAAGCAAAAATCATAGGAGTCATCTTAATGCTTCTTTTTCTCCTCATCACCTCCACACATTTTATTTCCAAATCCATTAATTCAGTTTCAAAATATAGTCAATCCATGACTTATTTTTCTCTTCACAACTTTTAACCTGGCCCAAGGCAGAGTTTTCCTTAGCCCAGATCGTTACATAGCCTTCTAATAGGCCTCCTTGGATTTCAAGCTGTTTTCTTCCCAGACCATTTTCCACAAAGCCATAACAGTGGTCATTCAAAATGTAGATTGTATCATTTCATTCTCCTGCTTAAAACTCTTCAATATCTCCCCATTAAATCTGGACTAAAACTCAAACATATAACTGTGCACAATGAGGATGAATGATCTGGCCTCTCACAATTTATCTCATGTCTGCTCTCAATTCTCTTTGCACATGGCTGACTCATTTTATATGGCAGCTCAGAGAGGACTGTATTGACAACCCTAGCTAAAATAGCCAACCTCAGCTAATCTCTAACTTATAACCCTGTTTAATTCTGCCATTACACTTAGAAAAACTCAAATGATATTACTCTTTGCTTGCATGTTCACTGTCTGTCTGTTCCACTAAAATGTCAGTGAAGAGAGGATCATCTCTATTAACCACTTGATCCCCAGGATACAGGCACCTAATAGGTGCTCAATAAATATTTCAATGCATATAAAATTCCCAGACCAGTGCCTGACACACTGCGAACGCTAAATAAATAAATGCCAGCCATTAGTGTTATTTGTATCAATATTTTTATTAGTTGAATAATTGAATGAATAAATGGAATAAATGATTATTTTCAGTTTCTTCATTTGAATGGAAAGACATGAACTAAATAATCCTTCACACCCCAAATGTATGATTAAGTCATACTTCAAAACCACATGGTGAGAATTATCAAACACTCAACCCATTTTCCATCTGCTTCCTGTAATAAATGTTAATTTATGGCAGCTCACTAGATATTAGATACACAGTGAATAATGGTTAAAAAAATGATACCGTTCAAGCTTACTCTGAGACTCAAGTTCCTGAACTTAAAGATGGTTACATGATAAGCCCCAAATCATTGGGTTGTTGTAAAGTTTAGATAGGAGAGCATGTTGTGTTTGCTATGAGTGCAGAATCAGTTGAATGTCAAAGTCTCACAAGTGCTGGACCACGGAGAGCCTTCTGTGCTGTCTGTAGAAGACCATGGAAGATGCTAATCTGCTGGTAGGAAAAGAATATGCCAAGTTTTTTTCTGCCACAAAAATGTCTTCGTGTAGTCAGGAAATGATAGGAGGGTCAGATGAGGACTTCCAGGTTACCTGAGAAGGGTAAAAAAATATTTTCACATACTTTAATATAGAATAGCTATCCAAGTGCCGCAGTGGTTCCCATTAGTAATTATTTGGTAAGACATTGGGGTGAAGAATGGGAGGAGAGTGAAGGACAAAGATCTGTTAGGAAGCTATCCCTGAAAAACTATGCTCTCCATGAATTAATAGTTGTCAAATGATTTATCAATAATATTAGTGAACATGCTTAAGTTGGTTTATTTTTCTAAGCTGTAGTTTCTTTGTGAATCTCTAACACTATTCCCGACAAACGATGCTTAATAATTGATGGTGTGTTTCCCTTTCCTTTTCTTTCCATTGCCTTACATCTAAACTGAGTGTCTGTGTAACAGATACGCTTGTCACAAGTGATACAATCTAATAAAATGCACACACTTACACACAAGGGAGATAGTCTGAGAAATAATCCCTTCTGGTTTAGAGATGACAAAATTCTATTGATTTCTTTCCTTCTGACCTTCTCTGTAACAACATGTTCACAAGACAGGGGACCATATATGTATTTTTCTCTGATTGGAGGACAAAGAGCTCAAAGAGCACTTCAAGATAAACCATTCAAAGACAGATCTTCCAGACTCTTTCTGAAGCCTGGTCAAGTTTAAGTTTGTCATTAGCAACCAAGATCCATGTTGCACAAAAAAAGCTTCTAAAATTATAGAATATTTTTTTCTATTAATCAGTAAAGAAGATTGTTTCTGCTTTCTTACAAAATGATACATAGTTATTAAGCACCTTAAATGTAACTTTTCTCCTTATTTATCTTTATATCTTTTATATCCAAAGAAGAGTTTGACATATAATTGGATGCAACAGATGTTTATTGAATTAAATATAAAAATGCCTGAGTGGAATATTTTTTACACAGATCTTTTTCAACTTAAAATCCCAAAAATCATTGTTTAGCATTTTTGGTGTTCAAGGCATTAGATTAGGCATTGCAAGGGATGCAAAGATTAATGAGAGAGCTTCTTTTCTACAACAGCTTATAGTTAGCGACAAAAGTGCTTACCTAAATTGAATCCTAGTGTGTATCTCCCTGTGATTACTGCTATGATAAAAATGAAGTTAAACAGGAGCACACTGAAAGGAAATACTTCATTAAATGCAGCTGGAAAGAATTTGAAAAATATACATGGAAAAAATGGGAGCTGAATCAGACGCTGTTTAATTTCTTTTTTAATGGATTTTGATAGCAGGAACAAGCAAAAGAAGATAATGGGAATATTTGGGGTGTTTTTAGGAGCTGGTGGGAAATCTGAAGGTTCTAAGCCTAAAGCGTATTGTACAGAAGTAGGAAGAGAGGGGTCTAGCAGAGCCCTTGGGGGAAAGAGAATACTGAGGATACTAAGCTACAAGCAAGATAGTCGTGGCTTTTGAACAGTACCGATGTGGTGTGTACCAAGCTGGAGAAGTGAGCCATCCCAAGGCAATATTTTTTAAGAGACCCTGCTCACATGGTACCAGAACCCAGACTATGAGTTAGATGTTCAACCAGGACAAAATCCATTTTGTAGAGAAGCTCTTTCACTCAGCCTTCTTCCCACTGTATGGAGCTCACAGCAGGGGTTTTTACTGAGCACACAGCACATGTTCTACAATGATAACCAGACAGTTATCTGGAAGTCTTGTAATTAACTAACACCATCGAGGTTGTATTCGATTTCTCCTCCCCAAGAAGGTAATGATAACTCTGTGACTAGGAGTAGTGAACTAGCACGTTACTCCAGGTTTCTGAGGTTGCCATGTGAAGCCAAAGCCACGCTTGTCCCACGTTCTCTCCACAGGAACTTCTCTTTCTTGCTCTATTTAAGTCTGACTTAATAATCACAGATATTTTTGTTGTCATTTAAGAAGCATCTCAAGTTATATGGATAGTATTTTTTTACATGCCAAATCTCTTTCAGTAAATTTTTGCAATTTTACCTTATTATGTTGTGCATCAAAGTGATATGTAGGATGTATAGAAATTACCAAAAACTAACAAAAGCAGACACACATCACCTATGATCAGATCATTGAGACAATGAATGAAACTATTTCATTTTCAGAGTTTCTTCTAAAACATTTTCTTTACTGAATGGAGCTCATATTTTATAGTTATTATTTCATCCTGCACTTTTTCTGTTAACATTTTATCATAAGCATTTCCCATAATGTTAAAAATTATATAAAGATACTTCCATTGGTTATATACTACCCGATTCCACTTTTCTGATTTTTCCTAAGATAAATTATTAAAAGAGGAGCTATTGAGTAAATTTGCATAAAATTCAGTAAAGTGTCTTTATATATAATGCCAAAATTCCTTTCGGCTTCTGGTAGTATTGATTTATGATGACATTACTTTATATTTCCTTTTACATGTATTTATGATTACTTTAACAAGAGATTAGTAGAGTCTTCACTGAGCATCAATTTATTCCAAATATTAATATCTAACAACTATGTATACTAACTCTTATAAATTAATAATTGTATAAAATGGGTAAAGGATATAAAGAGATAATTAAAAAGTAAGAACAAGTGGCAATATTACATAGAAATACATTATCAGTGCTCATTAGTAACGATGTAAAAGGACAAAAAATATCAAATAGCTGCTCTGTTTCACTAACTAAATTAAAAAAGTTCTCAAATGTACTTTTTTTACCATAGATTTTAATTAAACTTTTTTTATTGTTGTAAGCAACCCTTATGTGTTTTTCCTTAAATACATTTTATATATTAAATTATAAGTTTTATAGGACCATGCAATAATTTTTGGATTTTTTTTTTTTTTCGGTACACGGGCCTCTTACTGTTGTGGCCTCTCCCGTTGTGGAGCACAGGCTCCGGATGCGCAGGCTCAGCGGCCATGGCTCACGGGCCCGGCCGCTCCGCGGCATGTGGGATCTTCCCGGATCAGGGCATGAACCCGTGTCCCCTGCATCGGCAGGCGGACTCTCAACCACTGCGCCCCCAGGGAAGCCCTGGATATTTTTATTATTTATGTTTCGACTACCAATAATAGCAGCACAGTTAATATCTTTTAAACTATGTATCTGCATACTTTTCTGAAAAAAATATTTTTAGAATTAAATAACCTTTGCTCCTTAGAATGAAAGGGAGTTAAAATCTCATATGACAACTATGACTTTCTAAATCTTCTGATATAATTTAAATATTTAAACTTTGCTATACTCTTTATTGGGTTTTTGAAGTTTAGGACAATTATGTATTCATTGTAATGTATAAATCTTATCAAAATATTAAAGTCCTTGTAGTCCATACTTTTATTTTAAATTTTATTTTGATATCAGTAAAATTCCACATATGTTATATATGCAAACACACTATATATTTGTCCTTTCTTATGTTTTGCAATTATGTTTTTCAGGGGTGTTTACAAAATGTACATATTTAAATTTTGTTTTGGTATGTCTTTTTTATTAGTTGAATTATTTATATCTGATTCCATAACTCTCATTCTTGGTTTTCCTTCTTCAAATTATTTTCCAAATACTTAGTATTGTTGTTGTTGTTGTTTTTATAATCCATTGGTTTCGCTTCCCCATTTAAATGTTATTTGCTTTGAATCTACTGACTGAGAAGTGGAATACACCATTTTATTAATTTGACCGATATCCACTTTATATTTTCTAATATATTTGATCTACTGGTTTCTGATTATCAGCCTCAGAAGGGAAGAAAACTTTTTGAGTAACATGATGAATTTATCAAAAATGTACTTTCATGAATTTTTCTTCCTTCCATTTTTTTTTTTTGCTTAAATAACCAAGCTTTACAGCTGTTGGTATTTATTAATAAAATATTTATTACATTATGATTTATTTGTATTTCAAACCTATTTTCTATATTAGCATGAGTATGTATGTAAAATATATATCCATATACAAATAAGTTTATGTAAACTTATTTCATTACACATTTTGTACTGATTTTGTAAGTTTTTTCCCCTTTCTTGAAGAATTTAACATCGTAGTAACTAGAATATTTATATGCATATACAAATATACACATACACATGTATACACACATACGTATACACGTACACACGTACACGCACAGACGCGTGTGTTTCTTTTGAGGAAAGGCATGTGGCTGTGTGCATTGCTTGAGGGAACAGAATACACATACACTGTATTCCACATCAACAGTAGTGTCAGGAGTTAATGGTGTACACCGCACACATTTCATTGGCATGTTCATAGCCACTGCCTAAGGACATGTCTAGGAGACTCACACATTGCTAGTTGTATCTTAATGTCTTCTGATGTCGAGAGTTAAAAACAAATGCCAGGCTCTCTGCCCCCTTTGCTCCTCCCCTTTGTTAGCCTGTATATCATTTCTAGGAGAATATTAATTTTTAATTCGAACATTTTACGTAATCATATCTAAGACTGGGTTCACTTGATTTACATTTGTTGGAGATCTTTTTTCTCTTTCAGTTTTAGGTCTTTATAATCATATAGCTAGTTTTGAGTTTATGGAGATATAATTGTATTAAAAATAATCCATTTAAGTATATATAGTTTTCTGAGTTTGACAAATATAAACACCCATTTAACACTACTGAAATTAAATTACAGAACATTTCCATCACTCCAAAAAGTCACCTTATTCTTCTCTCTAGTCAAATGGTACAAAAATCTGACTCCTTCACAAAAGCTTAATTTTACCTGTTCTTGAGCATCATATATATGGAATCATCACATACAGACTCTTTTATATCTGGCTTCTTTCACTGACCATACTGCTTTTGTGGTTTACCTATGCTATGGCATGTATCAGTACTTTGTTCTTTTTACTGACTAGCAGTGTTCTACTATATTTATCCTTTTATTCATTGATGGACATTTGGACTGTTTTCAATTTCTAATATGAATAAAACCACTATAGATATCTATGTGCAAGTCTGTGTGTAGACATACATATTCAGTTATCTTAGATAAGTACATAAGTTCACTTGCTGTATTCTAATGTAAATGTTTGCTTGACTTTATAAGAAACTGCTAAACTGTTTTGCTAAAATGGTGTAGCATTTCCCACACCCACCAACGATGCATGAGAGTTACAGCTGATCCACAAACCCGTCAACATTTGGTGTTTACAGTCTTTTTAATTTTAGCTAACTGGTATCTCACTGTGATTTTAATTTGTATTTCGTAATAGCTAATGTTATATACAGACTTCTAAGATATTACTTAAAGAGGCTCATCTTTTTTTATTCACCATTAATGCCATGTTATAGTGTTCTTCCTTTGAGTGTGGGCTCGCTTTATGACTTGTTTCTAATTGATAAAATATAGCAAATGTTATATGATGCTATTTCTGAGACTAGATTACAAAAGATTGTGATTTCCATCTTGCTAGCAGAGGCTCTCTCTTACTGGCTCTGATGAAGTAAGCTGCCATGACGGAGGGGCACACACAGCAAGGAACTGAGGGTGGCCAGCAGAGAACCCAGTCTCACAGCCCACAAGGAACTGAATGCTGCTAAAACCCTTTTATCTTGGAAGAATATCTTCCCCCTTTGAGTCTTGAGATAAAGCCTGGCCAATACTTTTCAGTTCTGTAAGGTACCCTGAAGCAGAGGAACAAGTTCAACTGTGCCCAAATTACTGCTCCATAATAAAAGTTTGTTCTTCAGCCTCTAAGTTCGGGAGTAATTTGTTACACAGAAATATACAACTAATATAAGTAATTCTTTCATTCTTCGAGCATACTCAGAATAGCTTCTTTTTTCTTTTTAACATCTTTATTGGAGGATAATTGCTTTACAATGGTGTGTTAGTTTCTGCTATATAACAAAGTGAATCAGCTATACATATACATATGTCCCCATATCTCCTCCCTCTTGCGTCTCCCTCCCTCCCTCCCTATTCCACCCCTCTAGGTGGTCACAAAGCACCCAGCTGATCTCCCTGTGCTATGCAGCTGCTTCCCACTAGTTATCTATTTTACATTTGGTAGTGTATATGTGTCAATGCTATTCTCTCACTTCGTCCCAGTTTAACTTTTTACCTCCCCGTGTCCTCAAGTCCATTCTCTACGTCTGTGTCTTTAATCCGGTCCTGCTTTTAGGTTCTTTTTTTTTTTTTTTTTTAGATTCCGTATATATGTGTTAGCATATGGTATTTGTTATTCTCTTTCTGACTTACTTCACTCTGTATGACAGTCTCTAGATCCATCCACATCTCTACAAATGACTCAATTTCGTTTCTTTTTATGGCTGAGTAATATTCCATTGTATATATGTGCCACATCTTCTTTATCCATTCATCTGTTGATGGACACTTAGGTTGCTTCCATGTCCTGGCTATTGTAAATAGAGCTGCAATGAACCTTGTGGTACATGACTCTTTTTGAATTATGGTTTTCTCAGGGTATATGCCCAGCAGTGGGATTGCTGAGTCATATGGTAGTTCTATTTGTAGTTTTTTAAGGAACCTCCATACTATTCTCCATAGTGGCTGTATCAATTTACATTCCCACCAACAGTGAAAGAGGGTTCCCTTTTCTTCACACCCTCTCCAGCATTTATTGTTTGTAGATTTTTTGATGATGGCCATTCTGACTGGTTTGAGGTGAAACCTCATAGTTTTGATTTGCATTTCTCTCATGATTAGTGATTTTGAGCATCCTTTCATGTGTTTGTTGGCAACCTGTATATCCTCTTTGGAGAAATGTCTGTTTATGTCTTCTGCCCATTTTTGGATTGGGTTTATTTATTTTTTTAAATATTGTGCTGCATGAGCTGCTTGTAAATTTTGGAGATTAATCGTTTGTCAGTTGCTTCATTTGCAAATATTTTCTCCCATTCTGAGGGTTGTCTTTTCAAATTGTTTATGGTTTCCTTTGCTGTACAAAAGCTTTTAAGTTTCATTGCATCCCATTTGTTTATTTTTGGTTTTATTTCCATTTCTCTAGGAGGTGGGTCAAAAAGAATCTTGCTGTGATTTATGTCATAGAGTGTTCTGCCTATGTTTTCCTCTAAGAGTTTGATAGTGTCTGACCTTACATTTAGGTCTTTAATCCATTTTGAGTTTATTTTTGTGTATGGTGTTACGGAGTGTTCTAATTTCATTCTTTTAAACATAGCTATCCAGTTTTCCCAGCACAACTTATTGAAGAGGCTGTCTTTTCTCCACTGTATATTCTTGCCTCCTTTATCAAAGATAAGGTGACCATATGTGCGTGGGTTTATCTCTGGGCTTTCTATCCTGTTCCATTGATCTATATTTCTGTTTTGGGGCCAGTACCATACTGTCTTGATTACTGTAGCTTTGAAGTATAGTCTGAAGTCCAGGAGCCTGATTCCTCCAGTTCCATTTTTCTTTCTCAAGATTACTTTGGCCATTCAAGGTCTTTTGTGTTTCCATACAAATTGTGAAATTTTTTGTTCTAGTTATGTGAAAAATGCCATTGGTAATTTGATAGGGATTGCATTGATTCTGTAGATTGCTTTAGGTAGTATAGACATTTCCACAATATTGATTCTTCCAATCCAAGAACATGGTATATCTCTCCATCTGTCTGCATCATCTTTAATTTCTTTCATCATTGTCTTATAGTTTTCTGCATACAGGTCTTTTGTCTCCGTAGGTAGGTTTATTCCTAGGTATTTTATTCTTTTTGTTGAAATGGTAAATGGGAGTGTTTCCTTAATTTCTCTTTCAAATTTTTCATCATTAGTGTATAGGGATGTAAGAGATTTCTGTGCATTAATTTTGTATCCTGCTACTTTACCAGATTCATTGATTAGCTCTAGTAGTTTTCTGGTAGCATCTTTAGGATTCTCTATGTATAGTATCATGTCATCTGCAAACAGTGACAGGTTTTCTTCTTCTTTTCTTATTTGGATTCTTTTATTTCTTCTTCTTCTCTGATTGCTGTGGGTAAAACTTCCAACACTGTGTTGAATAATAGTGATGAGAGTGGACAACCTCGTCTTATCCCTGATCTTAGAGGAGATGGTTTCAGTTTTTCACCATTCAGAACAATGTTAGCTGTGGGTTTGTCATATATGGCCTTTATTATGTTGAGATAAGTTCCCTCTGTGCCTACTTTCTGGAGGGTTTTTATCATAAATGGGTGTTGAATTTTGTCAAGAGCTTTTTCTGCATCTATTGAGATGATCATATGGTTTTTTATCCTTCAGTTGTTAATATGGTGTATCACATTGATTGATTTGCATATATTGAAGAATTCTTGCATTCCTGGGATAAACCCCACTTGATCATGGTGTATGAGCCTTTTAATGTGATGTTGAATTCTGTTTGCTAGTATTTTTTTGTTTGTTTGTTTGTTTGCTAGTATTTTGTTGAGGATTTTTGCATCTATGTTCATCAGTAATATTGACCTGTAGTTTTCTTTCTTTGTGACATCTTTGGTTTTGGTATCAGGTTGATGGTGGCCATGTAGAATGAGTTTGGGAGTCTTCCTCCCTCTGCTATCTTTTGGAAGAGTTTGAGAAGGATAGGTGTTAGCTCTTCTCTAAACGTTTGATAGAATTCGCCTGTGAAGCCATCTGGTCCTGGGCTTTAGTTTGTTGGGAGATTTTTAATCACAGTTTCAATTTCAGGGCTTGTGATTGGTCTGTTTATATTTTCTATTTCTTCCTGGTTCAGTCTCGGAAGGTTGTGCTTTTCTAAGAATGTGTCCACTTTTTCCAGGTTGTCCACTTCATCGGCATATAGTTGCTTGTAGTAATCTCTCATGATCCTTTGTATTTCTGCAGTGTCAGTTGTTATTTCTCGTTTTTCATTTCTAATTCTGTTGATCTGAGTCTTCTCCCTTTTTTTCTTGATGAGTCTGGCTGGTGGTTTATCAATTTTGTTTATCTTCTCAAAGAACCAGCTTTTAGTTTTATTGATCTTTGCTACTGTTTCCTTCATTTCTTTTTCATTTATTTCTGACCTGATCTTTATGATTTCTTTCCTTCTGCTAACTTTGGGCTTTTTTGTTCTTCTTTCTCTTATTGCTTTAGGTGTAAGATTAGGTTGTTTATTTGAGGTGTTTCTTGTTTCTTGAGAAAGGATTGTATTGCTATAATCTTCCCTGTTAGAACTGCTTTTGCCGCATCCCGTAGGTTTTGGGTCATTGTGTTTTCATTGTCATTTGTTTTTAGGTACTTTTTGATTTCCTTTTTTATTTCTTCAGTTATCTCTTGGTTATTTAGTAGTGTATCATTTAGCCCCCCCATGTGTTTGTATTTTTTTCAGGTTTTTTCCTGTAATTGATATTTAGTCTCATATCATGGTTGGAAAAGATAGTTGATACGATTTCAATTTTTTAAAATTTACCAAGGCTTGATTTGTGACCCAAGATATGATCTATCTTGGAGAATGTTCCATGAGCACTTCAGAAGAGAGTGTATTCTGCTGTTTTTGGATGGAATGTTCTATAAATATCAATTAAGTCCATCTTGTTTAATGTATCATTTAAAGCTTGTGTTTCCTTATTTATTTTCATTTTGGATGATCTGTCCATTGGTGAAAGTGGGGTGTTAAAGTCTCCTACTATGATTGTTTTACTGTCGATTTCCCCTTTTATGGCTGTTAGCATTTGCCTTATGTATTGAGGTGCTCCTATATTGGGTGCATATGTATTTACAATTTTTATATCTTCTTTTTGGATTGATCCCTTGATCATTATGTAGTGTCCTTCTTTGTCTCTTGTAATAGTCTTTATTTTAAAGTCTATTTTGTTTGATATGAGAATTGCTACTCCACCTTTTTTTGGTTTCCATTTGCATGGAATATCTTTTTCCATCCCCTTACTTTCAGTCTGTATGTGTCCCTAGGTCTGAAGTGGGTCTCTTGTAGACAGCATATATATGGGTCTTGTTTTTGTATCCATTCAGCCACTCTGTGTCTTTTGGTGGGAGCATTTAATCCACTTACATTTAAGGTAGTTATCGATATGTATGTTCCTATTCCCATTTTCTTAATTGTTTTGGGTTTGTTATTGTAGATCTGTTCCTTCCCTTGTGTTTCCTGCCTAGAGAAGTTCCTTTAGCATTTGTTGTAAAGCTGGTTTGGTGGTGCTGAATTCTCTTAGGTTTTGCTTGTCTGTAAAGGTTTTAATTTCTCCGTAGAATCTGAGTGAGATCCTTTCTGGGTAGAGTAATCTTGTTTGTAGTTTTTTCCCTTTCACCACTTTAAATATGTCCTGCCACTCCCTTTTGGCTTGCAGAGTTTCTGCTGAAAGATCAGCTGTTAACCTTATGGGGATTCCCTTGTATGTTATTTGTTGCTTTTCCCTTGCTGCTTTTAATATTTTTTCTTTGTATTTAATTTTTGATAGTTTGATTAATATGTGTCTTGGCGTATTTCTCCTTGGATTTATCCTGTATGGGACTCTCTGCCTGGACTTGATTGAGTATTTCATTTTCCATATTAGGGAAGTTTTCAACTATAATCTCTTCAAATATTTTCTCTTCTTCTTCTGGAACCCCTATAATTCGAATGTTTGTGCATTTAATGTTGTCCCAGAGATCTCTGAGACTGTCCTCAATTCTTCTCATTCTTTTTTCTTTTTTCTGCTCTGTGGTAGTTATTTACACTATTTTATCTTTCAGATCACTTATCCGTTCTTCTGCCTCAGTTATTCTACTATTGACTCCTTCTAGAGAATTTGTAATTTCATTTATTGTGCTGTTCATCATTATTTATTTTCTCTTCAGTTCTTCTTGGTCCTGGTTAAATGTTTCTTGTATTTTCTCCATTCTATTTCCAAGATTTGGATCATCTTTACTATCATTATTCTGAATTCTTTTTCAGAGACTGCCTATTCCCTCTTCATTTTTTTCGTCTGGTGGGTTTTTACCTTGCTCCTTCAGCTGCTGTGTATTTCTCTCTCTTCTCATTTTGCTTAACTTACTGTGTTTGGGGTCTCCTTTTCGCAGGCTGCAGGTTTGTAGTTCCCATTGTTTTTGGTGTCTGCCCCCAGTGGGTAAGGTTGGATCAGTGGGTTGTGTAGGCTTCCTGGTGGGGGGGACTGGTGCCTGTGTTGTGGTGTGTGGGACTGGATCTTGTTTTTCTGATGGGCAGGGCTGCGTCCAGTGGTGTGTTTGGGAGTGTCTGTGAACTTAGTATGATTTTAGGCTGCCTCTCTGCTAATGGGTGGGGTTGTGTTTCTGTCTTGCTAGTTGTTTGACATAGGGTGTCCAGCACTGTAAATTGCTGGTCGTTGAGTGGAGCTGGGTCTTAGCTTTGAGATGCAGATGTCTGGGAGAGCCTGCGCCATTTGATACTGCGTGGGGCTAGGAGGTCTCTGGTGGACCAGTGTCCTGAACTCGGCTCTCCCACCTCAGAGGCTCAGGCCTGACTCCCGGCCAGAGAGAGCACCAAGACCCTGTCAGCCCCACGGCCATGTACGCAGGGAGTTTCTTGCCTTTTGGGAAGTTTGAAGTCTTCTGCCAGCGTTCAGTAGGTGTTCTGTAGGAGTTGTTCCACATGTAGATGTAGTTTTGATGTATTTGTGGGGATGAAGGTGATTTCCACGTCTTACTCATCCACCATCTTGAAGGCGCCTTCTCCGAATAGCTTCTTTAAAGTCTATGCGAAGTTCAACACCTGGACTTTCCTACACCATGCTTTTTCTAGTTTATGGTTACACTTTCACTTTTCTTTGGCTGTTCAGAATATTTGATTGTATGTAAGATATAATGATTGTTATACTATAGATAATCTGGATTTTTATTATTCTCTTCAGGCTTTGATATTTTATTCTAGGAGGCAGTTTAGTTACTGAATGATCACCTGAAACTTGTGAAGGTTTAGTTTGATCCTTTGTTAGGGCACATCTGTGGAAGCCCAAGGTGTTCCCCAAGCTGTACAACTTAATGGAGCTTCACCTTTATATTGTCTTTCCTGCAGATCTTCTCACAGCTTAGTTGTTGGCTTTATGAGGGCATGTCTAGAGAAGGTCTTGCTTTGGGTCTTGCCCTTGCTTTTAAGGCATGGAATTTCTGGCATCTCAGTTGGATGTTTGGGTTGGCAATAGACATTTAAGGAGTCCTACGGTCTATGTTGTCAGGACCTGAGCATCTTTGAGTTCTGCTTAAACCTTAGTGTCTCTGTTCTGCCCTCAACCCTACTGCTTCTCTCTAGAGAAACGTGTGTATTCTTGTCCAGCATGTCTTCAGTTAGCCCTCAAGAAAGACTCATGGGGAATCAAACATGGATTTTCGTCTTTCCGCAACAACCCCTTTGCCTCAAATGTTCTGCCTTGCAAATTCCAACCACTTCAGCTGCCCCAGACACTTATTTCTGCCTCCTCAGCTCAAGGGAAATATCATGCTTTTCTTGTATAAAAGCTTATGGTGTCATAATTGAGAAATCGTCCTAGGTAGAGGGAGTGCTGGACCTAGTCATGGGCGTCACCTCATGAGAGTGCCAACTCTTAAAAGTCACAGCTGTCTTCCACTGCCTGTAAACTGTTGCCTCATATATTTTCCCCCAGTTTTATAGTTGTTTACAGCAGAAGAGACAGTCTGGTACCAGTTACTTGGTCACAACGTGGTAAAGTTTTTCTGTGAGTTCAATCAGTGTTTCTATTTTGTTTACTCTGCTATCTTTATGTCATATCAGAATAGATTCTGATTCTATTTATTAATATCTCATATTCCATCTCATAACCTTTACAGTTCGTTAGCAGTTTTTACTTTTATGTGTGGGAAAAAAAAACTGGAAGTTTGACTTCATATCCTAGTAAGTTTTCTATGGGTTTCAGCATGCAATTTTTTTCTACTATTGGCCTGAAATTTTCAATATTTCACCTGGTTGTGAAGCTTATATGTCTTTCCTGATTTTAAGTAATTTTATTTTAATAACTACTTTCTCCACTTTCACTGAAAGAATGTCCTCTTCGTGTCTACTGAGAATTCCACTTAGCTTTAAAAAATCAGTTTCTGTATATATTTTAATCTTTTGGGGAATAAAACATTACTTTGAGTTTTCAGTTTCTCTTCTGTAGAACTGCAGTTCTAAAGAAGTATATTTTCGTAGATTCGGTGATTTTTTTCCCCCAAATTTAGTACTTAGTCTAAAACCTTTTATATAGGTTTTTCCAACTCTTAACATGGGGTTAGGCACTATTCTCTTTATGACTGGATTGAATAGACATACTGTTCATGTGAAATAGATGTTTAGAATTGCATCAGCAGATGAAAGTTGAGAGATGCTTGGAGCCACAGACATTCTCTGCGGTCTGTGCTTCTGCTTTTCCTTTGCTGTATTTAATGAAGTCTAGTCATCCATGCTCAAGATGAGGCAAAAATATCTGCTTTCCTCTGAGTGTTCAATTTCCTTGTTTTCTATTTATTGTCCTTCAGTCTCATCCCACTTGTCTCCTCTCTCCCCCCGACACACCAAGCGTGATCCCTGGTCCTTGCCCTGGGCAAGAAGAGGTTAATTTTTTCTCCAAGTACTTAGTTTACCTCCCACTTTTCTTCTAAATGAGAGTTGTAGAATAGTTTTTCCTGGGACACTTCCACTTACCTCGTTGGCATACTGTTCTTTCTCAGAAAAGATAGTAAGGTGTTACACTCATGAGCCAGCCCTTCATTGGGCCTAAAAAGATGCTATTCCAGGATGCTGAAACCAAACAACCCTATATCAACACAACCAGACAGTGCTCAGGAATCTGTGGAGCAAATCATACTTTCATACCTATCCTCCCAAGCAATGTAATCACTCATTTAATTTAAACATCAGAGATAGTTTTTACTGCTTTGTTAACATTCCCAAGACATAAATACAGACATGGCCACACACACACACACACACACACACACACACACACACACACACACGTGTTATTCCCATCCTTATATCCTTTTTATGCCATCATAACTGAAATTAGAATGGGAGAAAGAAACATAGATAGCTGGGCTCATTGCCATCTTACCCAGGAAGTAAAAGGAACTTTACAAAATGTAAACTTGGCATTTTCTTCATTAACATGAAAGCTCATTATCAACCTAGTGAACATTCAAGAGAGTCAGTACAAAGTGGATCCAAGAAATGGAGGTATTCTGCTGGACTACACAGATTCCTCCAGTATCCACGAGGGCACACTGGAGTATAGGATACAAAGCTAGCACATACCTGTGCAGGAGGAAAGTGCCAGCAGGTAACCATATTAGAGCAGCCATTTATGTGAGGCCAAGTTGTGGTTCTGACAGCCCAGTTTTGACAAGTGACATATTTACAAAGTGTCAATGTGTCAAATAAATGGATACTAAATTGGCTCTGGAATAATATAATTCTATCTGCCATTTTCTTTGACTGATGAGCTTCATTTTGACCTGTTTTTCCTTCACATACTTTAGCTGTCCTGTGGTTACAGGGATTAGTAGATGCATCTGTAGTCCAGGGCAAAAGGGGAAACGACTTGCATTTACTGTCCACTTATGATCAGACTTGGTGCTAGCTTAATTACAGGAACGACTACTGTTAATCATCATAACATATAATGAGGTTAGTATTATTCCAGTTTAAAAATCACAAACTGGGCTTCCCTGGTGGCGCAGTGGTTGAGAGTCCGCCTGCCGATGCAGGGGACACGGCTTCGTGCCCTGGTCCGAGAAGATCCCACATGCCACGGAGCAGCTAGGCCTGTAAGCCATGGCCGCTGAGCCTGCGCGTACGGAGCCTGTGCTCCGCAATGGGAGAGGCCACAACAGTGAGAGGCCCGTGTACTGCAAAAAAAAAACAACAATCACAAACTCACAGCATTCAGCAACTAGCCTAAAGTTATACAGCTCTAAGGGGAAGAACATATATATATTATGACTTCCTCCTTTGCCACATCATTCTACTTTATTGCAGATATTTAATATTTTCTTTCCTTCACTCCACTGCTGTTATTGGTCCCATATCTTTGTTCCCTAATAGAACTCTCTGAGAGCAGAGACTGTGTTTTAGCTCTTCATTTCTTACTTAGAACCTTAGCCACAGTGGGAGTCAGCAAGCATTAATTTGATTCTAAAACTTATAGAATAACAGCATGGGTAAATTTACTTGCAGATTGTAACTTAAGCTATAGCCTGGTTTCTACCTCTTTTTTTTTCCCACCTCTTAATTGTTATATGATTCCTTAATTTATATGATGAGTCTAATACCTGACCCATAAAACATTGTAATGATTATGAAATACAACACAGTATGACACAACATAACACAATACCATACAACACAACACAATAAGGAGAAAATACCAGTGTATAGTATACAGATAGGGCTCTATCAATGGCTCCTTCTACAGTCATCATCGCCCATAAAACGTCACATAAACATACATCAATGCACACATAAAAATAAAGTATAAATTGGTAGTCATAGGTGCAGGATTTTAGTGCTGGTAGGGTCAACATTTTTAAACTTTGTATAATGTTTCATTGTCTTTTTTTTCATCTTTATTGGAGTATAATTGCTTTACAATGGTGTGTTAGTTTCTGCTTTATAACAAAGTGAATCAGTTATACATATACATATGTTCCCATATCTCTTCCCTCTTGCGTCTCCCTGCCTCCCACCCTCCCTATCCCACCCCTCTAGGTGGTCACAAAGCACCGAGCTGATCTCCCTGTGCTATGCGGCTGCTTCCCACTAGCTATCTATTTTACGTTTGGTAGTGTATAGATGTCCATGCCACTCTCTCACTTTGTCACAGCTTACCCTTCCCCCTCCCCATATTCTCAAGTCCATTCTCTAGTAGGTCTGTGTCTTTATTCCCGTCTTACCCCTAGGTTCTTCATGACATTTTTTTTTCTTAGATTCCGTATATGTGTGTTAGCATATGGTATTTGTCTTTCTCTTTCTGACTTACTTCACTCTGTATGACAGACTCTAGGTCCATCCACCTCACTACAAATAACTCAATTTTGTTTCTTTTTATGGCTGAGTAATATTCCATTGTATATATGTGCCACATCTTCTTTATCCATTCATCTGATGATGGACAGTTAGGTTGCTTCCATCTCCTGGCTATTGTAAATAGAGCTGCAATGAACATTTTGGTACATGACTCTTTTTGAATTATCGTTTTCTCAGGGTATATGCCCAGTATTCAGCATAACATGTAAACATTTCTTTGTTGTTTTTCAATCTTATTTATTATGTATTAGGCTGCAGTCAAGATACTTATACATCAATCTTTACTTTAAAAATGCTTTTACTGAATTCTTTGAGTTGGATTCTGAGAAATGGAGTCATGAAACTAAAGATAGGATCCTATTTATGTTGCTAATATGGTTTCCAGACAAGTTTGTAGGATCTACTATTTCACTAACAAAGAATACCAGTGCTGACATAAGATATTCTTCCAAAAATCAACTATTTTTTAAAGAAATAATTAATGTGATCACTTGAAAGATCAAATCTTTAAGTGTAGATTAGTTTTTGGTGTACTTTATTGATTGAATTTTTTAATGTTCTTTGATCTAATCTTCATGGTGCTCTTTCTGATACCTTGACAACTGAGCTAAGTAAAATATTTTTAATACCCAATATTTACCCTAAAAACCATGGTAGATTTTTAGAAAGGCAAAAGCTGAGGCAGCTGACTTAGACACTTTGTGGCAAACCATTTTTATGTTTACTTGGTTTTGCTTGGATAGTTATCAAGCTTTAATGCATTGTTGTAAACAAAAATGTTTAGTTAATTAATTTTTAAAAAGTGTAGCAGACATTTGCAAAGTACATTTTGATATATAGACACACAAGTCCTCTATAATGAATAGGAAAGTTGTGGAGTTTGAACCAATGTCTTCATAGCATTATGTGGAATATACAGGCAAAGTGCAGATAAAATAGAGGATTTTGGAAGGGGATAGAGCCAATCAAGTGCTCCAATTCCCACCTTTTAGGGAGACCTGACTGCTCACCTCAAGCTCAAGAGGACTTTGTAGAGAGAGAAAAATCAGATTCTTGCAGTTGGGAGGCTTAGTGCAGGAGAATCAAATTACTGCTTATGAAATCCTCAGGAACTGACTGCCTTGTTGGATCAGCCAGCAGAGTTGTGTCTGTCTGGAGATCCACCTTCATTCCCGGACTGTGTTCCTTATGGGATTTGTAAGGATTCACCATGGACTACGGGTTAGAGATCCACCAGGGTCATCTGTGTCCTTGTCCTATAGAACTACTGAGTAGACCAGAGAGGTTAAAGGCCAATGTCAGTTTCCTACTGACATTGGAAAGATTTGCAAGAGATCCCTTGGGCTGGTGATGCATCCACCCAAGGCAAAGGAGTTCTATGTCAGAGAGAGAGAGAGGGAGAGACAGACATTTACAGAAATGGCCCAAAAGAAAGAGCCTTCACATCTCTCCACAAAGTACAAACCAATCATCCAGTGAGAAGAGAGCTTGCTCTCCCTCTTTCCCTTCCCCTTTGCCCATGCTTCAACCTCACAAGCATCAGAGCAGCGAGAGAGAGTGAGAAGGAAGAAGGATACTCTCCACCTCCTACTGTCAACTGCACAGGGTAAGGCTGTCAGACCAAGGACTGGGATGTGGAGCATACTGATGTTTAAAACCAGTCTACAAAGGGTTGATCATTCCAATTACTAGAATAAGGGTGTTTTATCATTTAAAGTGAAGTTAAGGGACTTCCCTGGTGGTGCAGTGTTTAAGAATCTGCCTGCCAATGCAGGGAACACGGGTTTGAGCCCTGGTCTGGGAAGATCCCACATGCTCCAGAGCAACTAAGCTGGTGCGCCCAAACTACAGAGCCTGCGCTCTAGAGTCTGAGAGCCACAACTACTGAGCCCGCGTGCCACAACTACTAAAGCCCGTGCACCTAGAGCCCATGCTCCGCAACAAGAGAAGCCACCGCAATAAGAAGCTCGTGCACCACAGCGAAGAGTAGCCCCCGCTTGCCGCAACTAGAGAAAGCCTGCGCACAGCAACGAAGACCCAATGCAGCCAATAAATAAATAAAGTGAATTTAAGACAATTTATTAGCTAAGAGTGAGTAGAAGAGTCATGAAGTCTGTCCATTTATGTTTTCAATTAAACGAAGTAAAAAAGCTTTCCTCCCTGAATGAATTTTAAGGAGATAGTAGAAGGGAAATAAAAGTGCTTTTAATTTTATCCCAATAATGTTTCTGAAAAACATGTTGCTTATGGATGAAATTATAATAGCCAAGGTTAAAATAATGATGGATGAATCCTGCACTTTAAGAGAACATATTGAAAGGGCATCTAATATGGAAGTGAGTAGTCAAGCAACAGTTAACTATGAAGGATGCATAGTAGTGCAATCGTCGTAAGGTGGGAAAAGATTATTCCAAGTAGGGTGACCACCAGGTATTAAGGTCCAAACTGCAAAAAGTGGTAGAGGAAGTATCTTCCTGTATCTTCTATATGGGTGGTGTGCTCTGTTTAATGATGTTCTATGTTCACTTGCTTTGTGTCGTGCTTTATCCAAATTGTGGAGATAGAGAAATGTGACTTGATAAAAGCCCACAGCCTATGATAGGGCCAAGGCCAAATGTTAGGTCTCCCACATTTTTCTTCAGAATATAGTTACACATGTAATCCTTCTCTGAATGAATAATAAGATATGTTCTCTTTGAGTTAACATTTGTAGTACTTTAAAAAGGAATTTTAGTTTTCTCATAGTCATGTGGTTGTTTTAAAATGTACCTAGGTTTTGCTTTTATCAGGCAAGGTAAGACACACAGACATAGAAATGACTGTCATGTAGGAAGACGTTTTTACACTTACAGATTCCTAGCAACTGGAGGCATGGCCCACCATGCAGGGGTGTCCCCTGGTCAGTTAGGAGGCAGTGACTGGTAAATGCAGGCAAGAGCCTTTATTGTGGTTTCCATAACAAAGAATGGTCAAAGCAGACTAAGCAGGGTTGGATTGACTAGTTTGAATAATATCAGTGGGCTTTGGAATATAAGGACTGTCCTGAATTGTTTAATACCTGGCTCTGGTGCGTGAGGGCTGACATGTGAGAGCTCAGTAAAGGAATTCATTGTCCTTGACCCCACTGTAAGTTTACCAGGCAAAGTACAGGATGTAAATCTGGCTACCCAATGCCATTGAAAAAAATATTAACCATAGGTCCTACTTTACTGGTTACTTCACATTTCCGAAAAAGCTCATCTCTTCTTGGCCTATTGAACAGAACTGGTTTGAATTAACTTTTGCATTGTGCCTGTTTTAGCTTTCACTGAAGATAAACTCTTCAGTGAGTTATAATTAATGCCTCATCTTTTCTTCCTTGCCCAAAATATGATAAAAGGCATATATTTTCCTCAATATCTTGTGTAACATCTACGTTTTCTTTTTAATATCTATATACTTGCAAGATGCAATTCATCATACATTTCTAATTAACATCTAATTTTGGGTTAATTTCCTCTTTCTTCCTTTGGGGTTTTCTAATGAGACAATAAGTTACATTTGCAAAGGCCCCATATTAACCATACTTGCTTGATTGTAAAACCTTGTGGGTAGTCATAATTGTCTTTTAAAAATTATCATTTCTATTTGTTAGATATTGGTTGCTGCTCATTCTACTTGTGAAATGTGACACAGTCTCACCAAAGGAAGTGAGTTCTTCTTTCTTGTATTATTTATCAAATTTCCCTGTGGAACTTTTATGGAAGTTTTGTAAAAAAAAAAAAAAAAAAGAAAAGAAGTTAACATTTGTAGAAGCTGTTGGAATTAATGGCTAAGCATCATGAGAGTTACACATAATTGGAAGTCAAAGGTCAAGGTTCAAGTCTGTGTTTTATACCTGCTAACTCTGAACCACCAGGTGACTAGTTATTAAATTTTCCTCCTCAATTCCCCCTTATGTTTTAAAAGGAAGAATAAAACTCACACATACAATGATGTAAAGATGAAAAGAAACACTGAAATGGAAAAAAGCTTTGTAAATTGTAAAGAGCTATACACATAAATGATCACAGTGATTTTTTTCTCCACTATGAATAGTGCTAATGAAATAAAGGCATTGACTATGTCCACATTTTGTTTCAATTCTATAAATGTTTATGAAGCCCCTTCTTTGTGCAAACCGCCGTAGTGGGAAGTATAGGAGATTCAGAATTTAAACAAGTCAGCTAAGAAAAGCTCTTTCTCAAACTCACAGGTGGTAGAAGCAGCTACAGTGCACTGCTTCTTTCAATAAGGAAGGACTTATTTGGGGGCAGATACAGTGTAAATTTAAGGGATAGACGTATAATGAGATATGTTGGGGAATGTTTTCTATGTCCCTGCCATTGACTACAGGGCAAACTAAAGTCAAAAGAGAAGTTAAGCCAGGCACTGCATTCCTTACCAGTGGCTCTCCACCCTGGCAACACATTGCAGTAAAATGAGAAGCTGTTAAAAATTCTGATACCCAGGCTTCACTACAGATGAATTAAATCAGAGTATAGTATCTGGAGTGCTTTTCCAATGTGCAGACAAATGTGTTGAGAACCATTGCCCTGAAACAGCCTGCGATTAACTGTGATTCACATACTACCTCCAGAGCTTAGTGTATGTTCCCTAATTTGGCTTCAGTTTAGCCCATTGACACTTTGCCTTGCCTGGAAGTCCCTTGTCATCAGGATTGGGGTGGGGCAGAGAGCAGTTCTTTGCTTGGGTAGGGTTCCTGGCTATTTCCTCCTTGTTTTATGATCATGTCTACCTCACACAAGAGACCACTTTTAGAGAACCTTGTGTCTTGTTCTCTTCCACCCCGGAGGAAGCAGGACCCAAAGAGAAGAGAAGGGGCTGACTACATTCCCACCAGCCTTAGCACAAGAAGGAAGGGAGCAGGGGGTCAGACAGGAGGGTTGCAATATTGTGATTTGTAAGAAAAATGTATATTTGGTCATTCAGATGACCAAAATGTATTTCTCATATATATTTGGTCTGTGTCCACAGTTCCTGGCTCTCAGCTCCCAAAATGCTTGGGATTTCCTAACTGTTAAAAGTGATACATTGTGCCTTTTGTTATGTTGATGAGGTGACTTTTGGAAGGCTCCTAAGGATGGGGGCTGATTGCCAGGAGAACCAACCTTGTGATTAAAGGATTGGAATTTTCAGTCCCCCACCCCCTCTCAACTTCTCCCTGGGGAAGGGAAAAGGGGCTGGAGATGGAATTCAGTCACCAATGGCCAATGATTTAATGAGTCACGCCTATGTAATGAGGCCTCCATAAAAACCCAAAAGGATGGGGTTTGGAGAGCTTCCAGGTTGGTGAACACATGGAGATGCTGGGAGACTGGTGCACCTGGAGAGGACATGGAAGCTTCACACCCTTTCTCCATACCTTGCCCTATGTGTCTCTTCCATCTGGCTGTTCCTGGGTTATATCCCTTTTACAACAAACTGGTAATCCAGTAAGTAAAATGCTTTTCTGAGTTATGTGAGCTGCTCTAGCAAATCAGTCAAACCCAAGGAGGAGGTCGTTGTAACCTCCAGTCTGTAGCTGGTGGGGCAGAAGCACAGGTAGCAACCTAGGTTTGCAACTGGCCTCTGAAGTGGGGTTGGGGGAGCAGCCTTGTAGGACTGAACCCTTAACCTGTGGGGTCTGACGCTGTCTTTGGGTAGATAGTGTCAGAATTAAGTTGAATTATAGCACACTCGGTGGGTGTCCTGAGAATTGTTTGTTGGTATGGGGAACCCCCTGACACACACACACACACACACACACACACACACACACACACACACTGGAATTGGAATTTAATCCAGGAACCCGCAAATGGTAAAACTCAACTGAATTTGATTAATTACTGAAAGCCATCCAAAAGGCTTGTACTGGAGTGCAATGTTATAAGATAGGAGTGAGCAATTACAAAGAGCATGGCTGAAGGTAGTAGCTGAAAATAAAATAATTTTGTATTGGAACATTGCCAAGTTTTACCTCTTCAAAAAACTGGTTACACTGAGACTCTCAGTGTCTACCCTAGTGAAGTTCAGAGTCTAGATGAGGAAGCAAGTCATGAATAAATAAACACTGCAAAGCTTAAGAGGAGTTGTGCTAGAAGTCTCTGGAATCTAATGAAACATAAAATATGGATTCAGCTAGGGGAAATGGTTCAGAAAAGCTTTGATGAAGATGCGTCCCTTATAAGATGAGTGAGCATTGAGCAGGATTAGAGAATCAATCCTTTGAGAGAGAGACAAAGGGAGGCTTTGAAAAAAGCCTGGGACAGTTAATGAGATAAATGTAGAACAATATGGCTGAAGGGTAATTAGAGAAGAATTATCTAAATGGCAAGGGAACAACAATGTTTCAAGAATCCCCTAGGTTCTGGGGTAGAATATTGAAACAAAAGATATTAAAATGTTTGACCTCATGATCCATCATTATTTAATATAAACATTATTGAGGTCGGTATTGATAAAACTTATTATAGATGAGAAAACTGAGTCTTAGGAGAGAGAGTTAAATTAACATACCTAAGATCAAACAGTTTTTGTAGAATTGAGATTTGATTCTGTGTATCTTTATCTGCCTTAGAAAACTGTAGTTTAAATTCTTCCAACTATGGATAGTGTTTTAAATTGAAGAAACTATTCTTAAGACAAAAGTTCTTAAATTGTTTAGTTAAGGTAAATCTATGATTTCAGCTTTGTAGTAAAGTTAAGACTACGTCTAATTTTTATCTCTCCCAGTCACTAGTTGTCCTGGATTGATTGTGTTAATTGTTCCAATTAATAGCCTTCTTATATCTCTGTGGTTTTCCGTGTGAGCTTATAGTCTTCTTCCATCCTGACATGAGGCTCTGCCAGGTCACTTTGCCAGTGGGATGTTAGCAAATGGGATATAAGCAGAGTCTTGAAACATGTGAGTGCATTTCCACTTCCACTCTTGTATCATTGGGTTTGCTCTCCTTTGCATCTCTGCAACTGCCATCCTTCAGGAGGGATTTGAAGGACATGTTCTGGACAATTCAAAATGGCTACACAACTTTTAGTTGCTCCTCCCATCAAAAGATAGAGTGTGCTTCACCATCCCTTGACTGTGACTTGGCCTTGTGACTTGCTTTCACAGATAGAATGCAGTAGAAGGGCAGTTGTGTGCTTTCTAAACCTAGACCTCAGGAGACCTGAGAGCATTCACTCTCACTTTCTTGTGATGAATGCGATGTCTTATATCTGAAGTAGCCCAAACTAGCCTCTGTGAAGTTGAGAGAGCATTTGGGGAGAGAGAAAGATTCACTACAGCCAGCACCAACTGCAAGCCATGTGAATGAGTCCATCTTAGATTATCTGGTCCTAGCTGAACCACTGGGTATACTCAAATAAGACTGGCTGAGCATAGCCCATATTGCTGATCCACAAAATCAGGATAATATAAGATGGATGTTGTTTTAGACTGGTAAGTTCTAGGATGATTAGTTATATAGAAAAATATAATTGACATAAATGTGGAGGAAAGCCCAGTTGTATAATTCAAAGCTACCCTAGAATAGTCAACCCCCAACTAGACAACCAGTTGACAATAGATATGTGAATAAGCCCAGCTGATGTCAGCTGATTTGGGGATTAATCAGCAGAAGCATCCACTCAGCCTATAGGTTCAAGAGAAATATTAAAGAGATTTTGTTTCAGTGTGTTTTGTTACATAGCAAGTAGTTCATGGATATGAAATCAGTACCAAAAGAGGAGTGCTCTCACAAACAAAACAAAACAAAGCAAAAACTACATTAACTTTGAGATTGGATGCTGAGCAGAGGCTGGAAAAATAGCAAGGAAACTATTAGTACAGGAACAAGAACAGATAAGGAAATTATTTCTGGAGGTTGAGAAAACAGCTTGGAAATTATAGGAGTAGAAAAATGTCAGTCCATGTTAATGTGATATAGAACATTTGATGAAAGTGTCTACAGTGATTTGTTGTAAATTAGAACAACTCACCAAATAGATTTTTGGATTTGAGCAAAAAGATTTCCAAACACAGTGTTAAAAGAGTCATCACGTTGCCTAGAGTTTATCTGATAAGGGATTACAAGAAAGAGATAAGCTGAAATAAAAACTGGCACATTTACAAATGGAATTTAGAGTGTATGTATTTGAGAAAGATATCACTGATGTAATAATTAAAGCTGATTATCATCTCCGGCCTCTCATGATGGTAAAATACAAAACACAGGGTACTACCAGAAAGGCATTGACTCAGGATAAAAGTCAAAGCCGGATTGTAGCTGTACTATAGACTCTTTATTAAGGCTTCTGAATAAATTAAAATAATATCTAGTCAACTCTCTTCTAGACAAAAGAATTTCTAGGAATCTCATGGGCATTCTTCCAATAAAGCAAGACATTCTCAAAATAAAAGTAAATCAATCTAGATAAAGAGACACATCTTGGATGTGACATCTGTAAAATGGAGTATTTAAGTGTCTAAGTGTAAAGTGTCTAAGCAAGTTCATAGGAAACCCACAAAAAGTTTAAGAGAATTATATAAGTGAAGGTGCTGTAAGTCCTGACTAAAAAGGACTGGGACTAGTTAATTTTTAAAAGGACTCTCAGTCTCCAACTTTTCTTAAGGAGGAATCAGGCTGAAAATTTTGCTCAATAGCATATTTCCAGTGTCTCCTTCAGAAGTGAACATGGAGGACAAGGGAGAAGGAAAGTCATTCCAGAGTGTGGAGTCCTGGATCCTGAGGAACACACCAGAAAGACACTCAGGAAGCATAATTAAGTCCCAGTCCCATAATTTTCCACCCCTGATATAGGGAACTTTATAACATTTGCTGATAGAGATTTTGAATATTCTGCAGATATGGTCTGCTGTGCCCCTATTCTCTTTTTTGAAGGGAAGTGATAATTGCAGTTACCCCCTCTCTGCCTCACCATTTTATCTTGAGTGTGTGGAGGGAGAAAACTTTATCTTCAGTTCCTCATTCTGTGGAGCTGTATCTGGTCTGACGTAAACCAAAAGGCCCTGGAATTTGAGAGCGAATTCCAATGAATGGTGTGGCTGTAAGACCTTTTATTAAGGCCTCTGAAAGTATTAAGGGAGCGTTTAGTCAACCTTCTCAGCTAGAAAAAACTACATCTCAATGGCATGACTGAATTAGACTTAGAGATCTTGGGATGACATTTTAATGTTTTGGGTTTTATTTTTGTTGATTTTCCTGGCAAGTAGGATCTAAGAGAGAGGAATTAAAATTGTAAAAAGTGATGTTGATGTGGAAGTGATGGTCAAAGTCACAGATGGAACACTTAGGAAGGAGGAAGCCCCCTTATCTTCTGACCTAGACTGTGGGGTCAAGGAAGGGTGGAAATAGTAAAGACAGGAGATAGATGAGAAGGAAAAAATGAACCTGCCTCTCATATCAATATTTATCCTCCAAAGGAGAGAAAGTATCCTCATCTAAGCAGCATGGCAGTGGCCACTGGTGACATGAGGGCAGGCTGACTTGGGAAAGGGTTCATGAGGAATAGCTAAAAGGTCAAATGTTTCCTGCAGGGTTTGTCTCAAGATGAAACTCAGATGTTAGTAGATGGAGCCACCAGCCCATTTAGGTTAGTTTCTCCTGCAGGAATGAACATAGAAGGAACAGAAAGAAATAACAGAGAGGGGAAATTGCACGGCAGGAAGTGATTTTCACATATGCAGAACTTGGTCTGTGTTTTTTCACTTATTTTATCTTTGAGAATTTATTTTTCTTTCAAAGAAAAAGAAAAAAAAAACTTTCTTAAATGTAATGCAGAAAGTAAAGAAATAAACACACCCCATTCTGGCAGGTTGATTTGAGGATTCAACTCAATAATGTATAAGAAATCACCTAGAACAATGCTTGGCATGTAGTAAATACATAGGGAATGTTAGGGAGCTCATTTCTTTTCTTCTGTCTCCCTTTTTTCTTTGTTCTACCTCTACCTTCTCCCCATTTCCCGCCCTCCCTTCCTTCCTTCCTTCCCTCCCACATTCTTTTCTCTAAGTTGGTTTTTTTTCTTCTCCTCCTGTATCTATACTCAAAAATATTTATATTGTTGCTCTATTTTTCAATATTTTAATGGTCTGTACCATAGTTACATTTTTTAAAACTTTATGTTATCAACATTACTGTGCAAACTTCCCTTCTCACTCTGCACCATTTGACCTTTTTTCTGCTAACGTTAAGTTATTAAATCAATCAGAGTATCTGTGCATGTAGAAATGGTTTCTAAAGAAATGATATTTCACTTGAATGAAGTATCAGAAGAAGGAAGGTGAATTGCAAGCAGACTTAAATTTTTTATGCTTACATATTTTAATCACCGACCCCCTTTTTCAAGGCCGTTTTTAATTCTTCATTTTATTCAAATCTAATCATTCTCCAGATTTTAGCACAAAAATTGGGTTGAAAGTTTCAATGACTAATCAGGAAAGTCAGATCACTGTTTTGTACTGGAAAACAAAAACAATTTTAATCAAATTGCTAAGAGATGTTATTAGGGGAGAGGATCTTGTATAGGATGAGATTTATGTTATCAACCGTACTGCAGTCTGAGTTCTTTCAATGAAGATAAATGAATAACTTCATCATCTCAATGTGTAGTCTCTTTAACCAATACACTGTCTGCTCTCTGATTTTTTTTTTTTTTTTTTTTTTGTGGTACGCGGGGCTGTCACTGTTGTGGCCTCTCCCGTTGTGGAGCACAGGCTCCAGATGTGCAGGCTCAGCGGCCATGGCTCACAGACCCAGCTGCTCCGCAGCATGTGGGATCTTCCCTGACCGGGACACGAACCCGTGTCCCCTGCATCGGCAGGCGGACTCTCAACCACTGCGCCACCGGGGAAGCCCTGCTCTCTGATTTGTGATGGTTTTACACAGGAAAAACTAACCGAGATATAGCATGGCTGTCAAATTCTGGTATTCCTATGGGCTTTCTGAACAGAGAATTGTACCACTTTCATTATTTTTGTGTTATAGATAATGGATAATAAACCAGCTTAAGGTACCCAAAGGAGAGTTTCTTGGACCCTAGAAAAGTCTTCAAACACACTTTATACACATTAAACTTCTCTTGCCCTCGAAGATATCTTTGAATCAAATAAAAATTGCTTTACTTTCAAAATCAAGAATCAATTTTCCAGAGTTCCCTAGTTGAAAAGGATACTTTTATCTGTGGTCCCATCTGATTCTTGAGGAATATGATGCTCTATTTTTCAAAGTTTTGTTGGGAGTTCTCAAGGATTCACTTGGGGGTCATTTTATAACCCAGACTGTCTCCCACTGCCCTTCTTTCTTCCTCATTTCAGACTCCATATATGTAGTCTTCTCTTCTCTTTGTCTCTGAGTGAATGTGCCCCCATCTACCCTTTGGGGTTTCTTTAGTTTAAAATCTTGCTTCAAAGTAGGATATGATATCTCTATCTGTCTCTCCACCTGTCTTATAGGAAGGAAAGTATTTACTTGATCATTCACTCATTTTGCTTCTACACAGTTAATTCGTGCATACACTAATTAAATGAATGACTTTCTTTTAATACTTACTGAATTTAAGACACTATTCTTGGCCTCTTGGATTTCTATATAAATAAAATATAGCCCTTACAGCCCCTTTTCTCCTGTAACTCACAAGCTTTTGGAGTCTTTACCTCTTTGTGTTGTACATTTATTATCATTAAAGAAGAAAGGGTTTGGAAAAGGGTAATATATATAAAAATATGGCAAACTTGAGGAAGCTATACAAACTTTAGAAATCATATACAAGCATACCTCAGAGATATTGCAGTTTTGGTTCCAGACCACCACAATAAAGCAAATATTACAATAAAGTGAGTCACACAAATTATTTGGTTTCCCATTGCAAATAAAAGTTATGTTTACACTACACTATAATCTATTAAAGTGTGCCATAGCATTATGTCTAAAAAAATGTACATACCTTAATTAAAAATATTTTACTACCGAAAAATGCTGACCATCATTTGAGCCTTTAGTGAGTGGTAGTAGTAGCATTAGAGATTGCTGATCACAGATCACCATACCGAATACAATAATAAAGAAAAAATCTGAAATATTGGGAGAATTACCAAAATGTGACACAGAGACACAAAGTGAGCAAATGCTGTTGAAAAAAAATGACTTCAGGGGCTTACCTGGTGGTGCAGTCCTTGAGAGTCTGCCTGCCAATGCAGGGGTTCGTGCCCCAGTCCGGGAAGATCCCACATGCCGCAGAGCGGCTGGGCCTGTGAGCCATGGCCGCTGAGCCTGCGCATCCGGAGCCTGTGCTCCGCAGTGGGAGAGGCCACAACAGTGAGAGGCCCGCGTACCGCAAAAAAAAAAAAAAAGAAAAAAAGAAAAAAAAAATGACTTCAACAGATTTGCTCCACACAAGGGTGCCAGAAAACTTCAATTTGTGAAAAATGCATTATCTGAAAAGTGCAGTAAAGCAAAGTGCGATTAAATAAGGTAGGTCTGTAAAAGACTAAGTCCAGGGGTTTTGTTTTATAGTTTCTGACTCCCTTTCCTGGAAAGTTTCTGAAATCTATCTTATCTGTATTCCACTCCCCATTATACATGAGTGTTGATTTCATCCAATAGGTCTCTCTTGACCTCAGACTTAATCCTCCTCACAAATTCATGCCGACACCTACCTCTTAGACAATTTCATGTCACCAATTGAGGATAGAATGGAAATATTATTTGTAATTAGTGGGCCATGTAGGCTTGTTTTATGCTTATCCTATATATTGAAAAAGGAGTTTTATAAGGAAGTGGGGTATTTCTTCAAAAAGCAAATCTGGGGACTTCCTTGATGGAGCAGTGGTTAAAAATCCACCTGCCAATGTAGGGGACATGGCTTCGAGCCCTGGTCCGGGAAGATCCCACATGCCGTGGAGCAACTAAGCCCGTGCGCCACAACTACTGAGCCTGTGCTCTAGAGCCTGTGAGCCACAACTTCTGAGCCCATGTGCCACAATTACTGAAGCCTGCACACCTAGAGCCCGTGCTCCACAACAAGAGAAGCCAGCGCAATGAGGAGCCCGCGCACCACAATGAAGAGTAGCCCCCGCTCACCACAACTAGAGAAAGCCTACACGCAGCAATGAAGACCCAATGCAGCCAAAAATAAATAAATTTTAAAAACAGAAAATCTGATAATTCATCCATCTAAAGAACATTTCACTGATGACCAAGTCACAAGTGATCAACTTTCTGCAAATACAAAAATTACAAATGTACTATAAAAATTAAAACCATAAAGTTTGTAGCAATTGAATGGGGGTGATTTTGTAAACTGAAAATTTTTGCACAGATTTAGTTGAGTAGATTTCATTTTGTTTTTATTGAAATATTTAAAAAATATTTAATTGGCAGAAGTTGAGGCCATTAAGTGGTTATCTTTTTATAAGTTCACTAATTTTGAGAAAACAATACTTCATTACCAAAACCCCAAACTCAGCATTTAATATACAGTTTTTCAGTTCATGTCAATCCCTTTTCAATCCTTCAAAAAATAATTGCAATTTCTATCAATACTTTTAAAGTTTTTTTCACTGATATATAAAGTTGATGTTTGTTTATTAAGCTTAGATTTAGAAAATTATGACATTGCTATTATTTCTTGCTTTATGCCTATGATTTAAAAAATACTTTTAATCATTCCATTACAATGTCATATTTGTGGTTAATGCCTGACCCATTCATGAAGTCATTTTGGCAATTCATTCTGGACATCCTTTCTTCCTGCTGTATTACAGTGTGTTATGTCATATATTGGATCGTTCAGTAAATTTCTACCAAACTGATGTATCCCAATTGTTCCTTGTTAGATACCAAAATTTCAGAAATTTATTACTCTTTGGAGTACTTAGGTTACTTTAAATTATTTTTAAGTATTTTCTTTTCCTTTAAAATTCAAAATTTTTAGTAGACTTTCACCAGTTTCACAGAAGTCATATTAAACTTAATTTTGTCAGTTTATCATTATTTTTATATTTCAAGTATCCTTTGGTGACAGGATGGCTTCAGTCTCTGTGAATGCTCCCAAATTCTTTAAATGTTAAATACTGCTAACCTTTAGGTGATTTTTACTATTGATTCATCAATGACTCAGTTCCGCATCAAGTTTAATCCTGGATTCTTAGCTATTAGTAACTAAAATATTAATATTCCATATTTTTCAGAACTCTCCCCAAACATCATATTTATGGTGAAAGTATTTCAGATATAAGATTTTATTCTCATCCTGATATTTTGGTTACTGATTAAATATACTTTTCTAAATATTAAATATTCTGTAAAAAAAAAGAAAAAGAAAGTACAAACTTACGACTCTTGGCTTGGAAGAGATCATTCATTGTTTAAACTTCTTATGTGAAGACAAACTAAAAACAAACCAAGAACTTTCCCCAAACAAAACCAATCAAAATTTGCTAAAGTCATCCTGATCAGTAATAATTTCTTTTAAACTTCATAAGTATTTAACATTTTTTTAACATCTTTATTGGAGTATAATTGCTTTACAATGTTGTGTTAGTTTTTGCTGTGTAACAAAGTGAATCAGTTATACGTATACATATATCCCCATATCTCCTCCCTCTTGCATCTCCCTCCCACCCTCCCTATCCCACCCCTCTAGGTGGACACAAAGCACCGAGCTGATCTCCCTGTGCTATGCAGCTACTTTCCACTAGCCATCTATTTTACATTTGGTAGTGTATATATGTCAGTGCTACTCTTTCACTTGCTCTCTTGCTCACTCAGGCCGCGGGGGAGGGAGGAGTATGGTAGTCATAATTGAAAAGTAGGGCGAGCCTGCGGCGGCAGAGGCCGGCATGACGTTTGATCAGCCTGAGGCGCCGTGCGTTCTCCCGGGGAAGTTGTCCCTGGATCATGGGACCCTGGCAGTGCCGGGCTGCACAGGTTCCCAGGGGAGTGTGGATAGTGTCCTGTGCTCTCACACAGGCTTCTTGGTGGCAGCGGCAGCAGCGTTAGCGGTTCATGCCCGTCTCTGGGGTCCGAGCTGATAGCTGCTTCTTGCGCCCATCTCGAGCTCGTTTAGGTGGCGCCCTGCCTTTTGTGGGCACGTTGGGAAGGAATCCTCTCTCCTCGCGCACCCCGAAGCAATGGTCTCTTGCCTCTTCGGTCGCTCCAGAATTTTCCCGGACTCCCTCCCGGCCAGCCGTGGCGCACTAACCCCCTTCAGGCTGTGTTCACGCCGCCAACCCCAGTCCTCTCCCGGCATCCGACCTCCGCAGCCCGAACCTCAGCTCCCAGCCCCGCCCGCCCCGGCGGCCAAGCAGACAAGCCTCTAGGGCTGGTGAGTGCCGGTCAGCACCGATCCTCTGTGCGGGAATCTCTCCGCTTTGCCCTCCGCACCCCTGTGGCTGCGCTCTCCTCCGCGGCTCCGAAGCTTCCCCCCTCTGCCACCCGCAGTCTCCGCCCGCGAAGGGGCTCCTAGTGTGTGGAAACCTTCCCTCCTTCACGGCTCCCTCCCACTGGTGCAGGTCCCGGCCCTATCCTTTTGTCTCTGTTTATTCTTTTTTCTTTTGCCCTACCCAGGTACGTGGGGGAGTTTCTTGTCTTTTGGGAAGTCTGAGGTCTTCTGCCAGCGTTCAGTAGGTTTTCTGTAGGAGTTGTTCCACATGTAGATGTATTTTTGATGTATTTATGGGGAGGAAGGTGATCTCCGCGTCTTAGTCCTCCGCCATCTTGAAGGTCTCCATAAGTATTTAACATTAATCAATGTTTGATAAATCAATAATTTGATAAATAAATGGTCATTGAACAAATGACCGTAATTGCCATTTAGACAATTGATTTTTGGTGAAGTGAACCACAGTCTGTGCAAAATGGCGGTACTGCTGTTGCGTGCACTTGTGGTCTCAGGTGGTTTTCTCTGCTTCCTTTCTTCGTTCATTTCTTTCCCACCCTTCTCTTTCTAACCTCCTTATCCAGTATTGGTTAAAATGAAGATAGTTTTCCCTCTTTACTAATACTCCCACATATAGAGAGCTTACTTAAAATGCTACTGTGATGTATTATAAAGCTAAGAGGAAAGTTCATTAACCATCAATTATCATAAAACTTAGAATTGAAAATAATTCTGTTAAGTCACTTGGTCCAGCTTTTCACCCACAAACAGGAAACATGAACACACAGACATACACACATGTAAAAATCAACAACATACATCTGAACCACTGAGGCATAAGGAAGTTATATAACCTTCCCAAGTTCGTAAAACTATAAAGCAAAGCCCCCAATTGTTTAAGTAACTCCATTAAAGACAGTAGGAAAAATCAGATTGAAAACTATAACTATAATCATGTAACAAACAAGATAAATGGATAAGCAAAATTGTATTAATACAGTAAAATTTTGAGTGAACCTTTTGGTCTTCGCTATGGGTTTTGAATATTCTATAATTTCATTATAAATTTACAAAGAATAAAGTGTAAACAATTAACTAGGTGAAAGAAATCCTATAATTCTTTAAGGCATACATTCAAATGCAACTTCCTCTCAGCAAGTTACAGAAAAGAATTGTTGGGGATACATTTATGACAAGGATCAGATGAGTGGAGGAGTCTAGTCTCCCATTGTCCCTGGAAGATGTGCTTGGGCCAAGTTGATCTGCTGAACATTCTGTATGAGTTTTCTTTCTTTAAGGGGTAATGACCCCCAACTTCCCACAACACACCAACACTCCTTACAAGCAAATGTGAGAGCACCTTTATCAGTGAAGGCACACCCAAAGTATGGGAAGCTAAACAGTCTGGCTATAGGAATTGCCTGTGGATACCTGATGCCCTGTATCTGGAAGTCTTGAGACCAGTGGGATTTTACATAATGGTGAAGAAGACACCCATGCTAAGGGAAACTGCCTGAGCACAGTGCCCTGCCTGAGAGAGTGAGGGGGGTTATCCAAGTAATTAAGGGTAAGCACCAGGGCCATTATTGGAAATTCCTACTCCTTGCATCGCAGGGAATTAAAATTATGAGAGGAGTGACACAGAAAGAGAAAAGACCCACTGAAATTTATTCGTTCTAGTAGTGCCTTAATGAAACCATTGGGTAGTTCCCATAGCCGAGTCCCCTGCTTTGACAACATATATACGGTATAGTCTTATCAATGCAAATCTCCAGTACTAGTTTGTAAATTCAGAATAAGAACTATGTCTGTGTTTTATTGTCATGCCTAGTATATTACCGAGAACACAGTGAGCCCTTATTGCTTGTTGAAGAAATGCCATTAGGTTCTGCTTTACTCTTTGGCCATTTCTTAACTTCTGCAGTTTAATATAAATATGACTCAAATTGCATCAACCAAAATTTTCCATAGCTATTTTTTTTCAGACTTGTGTTTTCCAGTCTTATTACATTAATATAATTCGGACTCTATTACATTATATAACTAATTATGTTTAGATGATGAATGTGACAGTCCCTTTGGACTGCTTGTCATCTAAAAGTAGTCCATTCTCCTAACAGGGAGTTCTACATAAATAATGTCTTTTTAATGCCAGATAAAATATATATTTATGAAATTACTGGTGTAGAAAAATTTTCAAGCTTTCTTCTAATATAAAATTAGATACTAAAAGCCCCTTATTTAAGACCCATGGTTACAGATAACAGCCCATTCAGTGATCGAGGCCCATAGCTTTCAGAAATTTAATTAAAAATAGTGGACATCACTGGTTCCAACTCCTACCTCCATATTTTTTAATATGAGTTAATTAAATCACTAGGTCATCTTGGGAATTATATCATTTAAAAAACAGCATTAAACTTGTCATCTACAAGCTTTTCCCCAAGCTCAGCTAACGTCTTCAGAAGTACAAAGCTTTGTATGAGTTACTGGTAAATTAGCTGAAAACAATCTGTAGGACACAAGAAGATTATACCATGACTCTTCTTGTGATCTTCGGCCACCGCTATACTTGCAAGAGAAAGTAAATAATGAGGAAATTTTACAGGTGTTTCAAAAGCATATTGCAAATCCCTTCATAGATTAATTGAAAGGACAATGATCCTTGGATTAGGGAATAAATTCACTCTGCTGATTCTGCCACTAATACAAAGTAATTTTTCCTCTTTGGATCTGAGTTTCTTTTCCCCAGGGGTAGTTATGAATTAAGTTAGTTCCCAATCTTTTCCTCATTTAAAAATTATAAGAGTATATATTTATTTCTGTGTGTTCAAAGTCAGTGTTCTGAAGCCCCTTTGTGCCAATCAGACTGCATTAACTGATAGCTTCTGTGGCTTTATGATGAACATTTATGCATTTTACCTTAGAGTTGTTCAGTATATGCAAAAAAGCACATTATTAAGTGTGACAGCCATAAATTGACAACCACTTAACTAAATGATCTGCAAAGACATCCATAACTTTGTTATTATAGCTGTAAAATAGGGGTAATGCATATGTCATTAGGTTTTTTTTTTGTAAATTAACTTAAATAAATCTTGCAAAACTACATGAGATAATAAAGTAGTGTATGCCATCATGCAGTTGAGATTATTCTAGGTGGTGTGGCCAAGATGGCAGACTAGAAAGAACCTGAGCTCACCTTGTCCCATGGCGCACCAAAATTATAACTTTTTACAGAGCAACTATCTATGAGAATGACCTGAAGACCAGCCAAAAAAAAAAAAAAATCTAAAATCATCTATATTCACAATAAGTAGTTAAGGGGCACACAAAGCAAAAATATATAAAATATGATATCAAAGACATTAACATTTTTGAACCAGGGAGCAAAAATATAGCATTGTTAGAGTGCTTTCAAATTGAAGATATTATCATTAATCATAATTAAGCATTAATTACATTTTCAAATTAAGAGATTATCAACTTGAAATTACATACACACATATTTATGTATGAACCTCATGGTAACTACAAACCAAAAACCTATAATAGATACATGCACATAAAAAGAGAAAGAACTAAGAACTCCAAACATACACAACAATAAAGAGAGTTACCAAATAACAAGGGAAGAGAGCAAAAGAAGAAGAAAAGAACAGAAAAGAACTACAAAACAGCCAGAAAACAATTACAAAATTCAATAAGTACAAACCTATCAATAATTACTTGAAATGTAAACGGATTAAATGTTCCAGTCAAAAGACACAGAGTGACTTAATGGAAAAACAAACAAACAAAAGCAACAACAAACAACTAAAACCCATATATATGCTGCCTGCAGAGACTCACATCAGATCTAAAGACACAAACAGACTGAAATTGATGGAATGGAAAAAGGTATTCCATGCAAATGGAAATAAAAAGAAATACTTATATCAGACAAAATAGACTTTCAAACAAACTGTTAATAAGAAATAAAAAGGACATTACATAACAATAAAGAGATCAATCCAGTAAGAAGATATAATAATTGTAAAAATATAAACACCCAACATAGGAGCACCTAAATACATAAGCAAAAATTAGCAAACATAAAGGGAGAGATTGTCAGTAACACAATAATATTAGGGGATTTTAACACCACACTTACATCAATGGGCGCATCATCCAAACATAATATCATTAAGGAAACATTTGCCTTAAACAACACATTAGACCAGATGTATGTATGTATGTGTGTGTGCGTATATGCCAATCAAAGAGGAAATAAAAAAAATAATTGGAGACAAATGAAAATGAAAACACAAGGATCAAAGACTTATGGGATACAGCAAAAGCAGTACTTAGAGGGAACTTTATAGTGATACAAGCCTACCTCAGGAAATAAGAAAAATCACAAATAGACCATAAATCTAACCTTACACCTAAAGGAGCTGAAGAACAAACAAAACCCAAGATTAGTAGACAGAAAGAAATAATAAAGATTAGAGCAGAAAAAAATGAAAAAGAGACTAAAAAAAAGAAAAGAAAAGGTCAATGAAACTAAGAGCCAGTTCTTTGAAAAGATAAATAAAATTGATAAATATTTAGCCAGACTCATCAAGAAAGAATGAGAGAGGACCCAAATCAATAAAATCAGAAATGAAAGAGAAGTTAGAACTGACATCACAGAAATACAAAAGATCATGAGATTACTACAGATAATGATACATCAATAAAATGAACAGGACTTCCCTGGTGGCGCAGTGGTTGAGAGTCCACCTGCCGATGCAGGGGATACGGGTTCGTGCCCTGGTCTGGGAAGATCCCACATGCCGTGGAGTGGCTGGGCCCGTGAGCCATGGCCACTGAGCCTGTGCGTCTGGAGCCTGTGCTCCACAACGGGAGAGGCCACAACAGTGAGAGGCCTGCGTACCAAAAAAAAATAAAAAATAAAATAAAATAAAATAAAATAAAATAAAATGAACAACCTAGAAGAAATGGATAAATTCCCCAAAATGTGCAATCTCTCAAGGCAAAATCAGAATTAGGAAGAAACAGAAAACATTAAGAGACCGATTATCAGTAATGAAATTGAATCAGTAGAAACAAACAAAAACAAAAAACGACTAACAAACAAAAGTCCAGGACTAGATCGCTTCAGAGGTAAATTCTATCGAACATTTAAAGAAGAGTTAACACCTATCCTTTGCAAACTTTTCTAAAAAATAGAAGAGGAATGGACACTCTGAACTCATTTTATGAGGCCAGAATCATTGTGATACCCAAACCAGCCAAAGACACCACGAAAAGAGAAAAGTACAGGCCAATATCACTAATGAACATAGATGTGAAAGTCTTCAACAAGATACTAGCAAACTGAATTCAACAGTACATGAAAAGCATCATACACAAAGATCAAGTGAGATTTATGGCAGGGTGCAAGGATGGTTCAACATCCACAAATCAATCAATGCAATATACCACATTAACAAACTGAAGAATAAAAATCATATGCTCAGCTCAGTAGGTGCAGAAAAGACTTTTGCTAAAAGTTAACATTCATTTATGATAAAAACTCTCAACATAGTGGGTATAGAAAGAACATACCTCAACATAATAAAGGCCACATATGACAAAACTACAGCCAGCATCCTACTTGACAACGAAAAGCTGAAAGCATTTCCTCTTAAGATTGGGAACAAGACAAGTATGCCTGCTCTTGCCACTTTGATTCAACATAGTATTGTAAGTCCTAGACACAGCAATCAGACAAGAATAAGATGTAAAAGGAATCCAAACTGGAGAGGAAGATGTAAAACTGTCACTGTTTGCAAATGACATGATACTACATATAGAAAATCCTAAAGGCACCACAAAAAACTATTAGAACAAATAAATTAATTCAATAAAGTTGTAGGATACAAAATTAATATACAGAAATCCATTGTATTTGTATACACTAACAAATTATTAGAAATATAAATTAAGAAAACAATTCCATTTACGATTGCATTAAAAAGAACAAAGTATCTAGGAATAAATCTTACCAAGAAGGTAAAAGACTTGTGCTTGGAAAACTATATAAGGTATTGATAAAAGAAATGGAAGACAACACAAACAAATGGAAAGACATACTGTAATCATGAATTGGAACAATTAGTATGGTTAAAGTGTTCATACGGCCCAAGGCAATCTACAGATTTAGTGCAATCCCTATCAAAATACCAATGGCATTTTTCACAGAAGTAGAACAAATGATTCTAAAATTTGTATGGAAACACAAAAGACCCCAAATATCCAAAACAATTTTGAGAAAGAAGAACAAAGCTGGGGGTAAAATGTTCTTTGATTTCAAACTGTACTACAAAGCTATGTTAAAGCACTATGGTACTGGCACAAAAACTGACATATAGGTCAGTGGAACAGAATAGAGAGCCCAGAAATAAACCCACACTTGTATGGTCAATTAATCTACAACAAAGGAGGTGAGTATATACAATAAGGAAAAGACAGCCTCTTCCATAAATGGTGTTGGGAAAACTGGATAGCTACATGCAGAATAATCAAACTGAACTGCTTTCTCACACCATATACAAAAATAAACTTGAAACGTAAGAACTGAAATCATGTAACTCCTAGAAGAAAACATTGGCAATATGGTCTTTGACATTGATCTTAGCAATATTTTTTTGTATCTCTCCTCAGGCAAGGGAAACAAAAACTAAAATAAATAAATGGGACTATATCAAATGAAAAAGCTTGCACACTGAAGGAAACTATCAACAAAATGAAACTACTGCCTAATGAATGGGAGAAGATGTTTACAAATGATATATCTAATAAGTGGTTAATATCCAAAATATACAAATAACTCATATAACTTAACACACACAAAAACAACCAAACAACTCAATTAAAAAATGGGGAGAAGACCTGAGTAGACATTTTTCCAAAGAATACATACAGATGGAAACAGACACAAAAAAGATGCTCAGCAGCACTAATCATCAGGGAAATGCAAACCAAAACCACAGTAAGACACCACCTCACACCTGTCAGAATAGCAACATCAAAAAGACAGCAAATAGCAAGTGTTGGTGGGGATGTGAAGAAAAGAGAGCCCTCATGCACTATTGGTGTGATTGGAAATTGGTGGAGATAACAGTGTGGAGATTCCTTAAAAAATTAAAAATAGAACTGCCATATGGTTCAGCAGTTGTACATCTGGGTATTTACCTGAAGAAAACAAAAACACTAATTCAAAAAGATATATGCACCCCAGCGTTCATTGTAGCATTATTGTCATTAGCCAAGATATGGAACAACCTAAGTGTCCATCAATAGATAAATGGATAAAGATGATGTGCTGTGTATATACAATGAAATATTACTCAGCTGTGAGAAAAATGAAATCTTACAATTTGCAACAACATGGATAGATCTATAGGGTATTATGCTAAGTCAGACAAAGACAAATACTGCATGATTTCACTTATTGGCATATAAAAAAACAAATGACCAAAACAAATGAAAACAGACTGAGATACAGAGAGTAAACAGGTGGTTGCCAGAGGTAGGGGTGTGAAGAGGATAGGTGAAATAGGTGTAGAGGATTAAGAGATAAAAACCTTCAGTTACATAATATATTAGTCATGGGGATGTAATATACAATACATGGAATGTGGTCGGTAATATTGTAATAGCTTTTTATGGGGACAGATGGTTAGTAGACTTATTATGGTGATATCATAATGTATGCAATTGTCAAATTATTATGTAGTACACCTAAAACTAACATAATATTTTATGTATTTTTATGTTTCAATAAAATTTTAAATAAATTGAAAAAAAAATTTTTAAAGCTTATTCTAAAACCTCATTTTTTTTCTGAATAATTTGGAGAAATTATTATCCAGATGCTTGCATATATGTGATATTCATTTGATTTGACTGATTCATTTTTTTATTAATTCATTGATTCACTCATTCAGCCATACACTAATTCGCTAATGCACTAAGCAATGACATTGTGCATGACACTGTGTTATATTATGGACACAGCAATGAAAGAGACACTAGATAATAAATAGAGTAATGGAGGAGACACAGGACAACAAGTGGAGAGAGTATTTTAAGAATGCGAGAAATAATATTGTACTGTCAGCAGAGGTGCTATGGAAGGATCAGAGAGGTTGCCGCCAGTGTCTGGGAAGGGACAGGAGGATTCTGGGAAGATGTGACAGCTAAGAGAATTTTGAGGAATGAATAGGCATCAGCCAAAAGAAGAAAGGTGGTTTACTTCATCTCTTCAGCTCACTTAGACAGTGCTCATTTGTGATTATGTTTTCTTACAGTTTTAATAATCCTGAAAAAAAAAAGTCTCATGGATTTTCTTGATGAACTGACTCATTGGTTGTCTGAAATATCTCATTCAAGTCTTTAATTATGGGAAAGACACAGCTTGAGTGAAAGAAGATAAAATTTATGTTGATTTATGATGGGGACAAAAAGCATATATGTAAATTCCTCCAAATCTACATTTCATATTGTTCCATTGTTTTAATATATGTTGAATGATTCACTCCACCTCAGTATCCTATATTCTACTTTCATAATTTTTACTGAGATTTTACAACATGCCAATTGGTATTCTTCCATAAAGATGGTAGGGAGATAGCAAATTAGTGAAAGGGGAAATAATATTAGTGTCAAAAATAATAATGTAAATCATAATTGCTACTATGTGTTATTTAATTTACATTATCTCATTTGATTTTTTTTGAAAAAGTATTTTATTTACAAAATTTTGCATGTGTGAAGTTAAGTTCAATGTCACCCAGCTTTAAATATCCAAACTGAGAGATGAACTCAGGGATTTTGTCTTCATATTTCAAGAAATACCTGTGAACTATAGGGGCTAGAGAAGACTTCATGGATTAAATCAAACTTCAAAGACTCAGGACCAGTTGTCTGGGATTTTAATGGGGAAATTTGAGAAGAGCTAGACTTTCACAAAAGGGGAATAATCTGTGCAATGTGAGTCAGTATTAGAAATGCATGTTTTATATCCAGGGGAGAATGAGTTACACTGTTTGACTTGAACAGCTATATCAGCTAGACAAGTGACAGTCCAAAAAACGTAGGCTGCAAAAACCCTCAAATAACAGACTAAGGACTGCACTCTATCCTGTAGGCAAAAGGAAGCCACGGAAAATATTTCCCTTCATTATTCTGCCTCGAGCAAGCCCTGGGCATGGGCAAAGAAGTGAAACTTGTGACGAGAGTTCCAATTTTTCAACTTTAAGCTCCTTTCTACTCACTGCCTTTAGGTTCTCTTGGCTTTTTTTTTTTTTTTTTCTGTATTTCTGTGAGCTGAATGCTCAGAATTTTTGAATAGATGCTAGTACAAGGGTGGGTGTTTAGAGGACTTTCCATGGTTATTGTTGCTATGGTGACTGCCTCCTTGATATTCACTTGTTCCTCACATCTGTTGGTGTTTTGTTTATGACCATTGGAGAGAATCATCTCTGCATGATGTTAGCAGGAAAGAGGGGCTCTCTAGCTGCACTCAGAGAAAGCGTTATTTGCACAACCCATAGGACAGTATTTCATACTATCTTTTCTTCCTCTTTTCTCACAAACTGGGATCTGTCATCAATGGGAGATGTCACAATAAGATAAGATGTCAAGATTTGGGATAAAAGATGGAAATGTAAAGAAAATAGAAAAATGAAAGGAAGAATGACATCTATGTAAAAAATTCCTGATCTGAGTTCATGTGACTTTCTCAGTGGGATATCTGAAGTGAAATCTCTTTTATTCTTCAAAGCTTTTCTAATGTCATTGTTTATTAATGTGCATTTTCTGATATACCATATATTCAGAGCAAGGTTAGGGAATGTGGAGGGGATCTAGGTCTTGATAATGGTAAAATCAGTAAGAAATTAACCAATTCTAAAGATGAATCCTCATAACACAGAGGTCTGCCATAAAATTATCTAGTTCAGAAGGGTAGGGTAATCGTATCCCACCCAGTCCAAAGGCATTAGTTTTGGAGGAACAGATGATAAAGATAGATACCCAGACAAGGACTTACAGACACTGAAGGTTTTCCATGGAAGATAGGATCCAGTGTAGGAAACTATTCACCAGGATCAAACATACTACTAGAAGTCTTTGCAGATCTTTAGATATGAGACACTTCTGAAACCTAAAAAAAGGAGAATCCAGATTTTAAGCAATGAATCTGTGGTATAGTACCAACTTTGTATCCCACTGGAGCATGGAATAGAAGCTAGACTCCAGGAAGAAAAATAGGCATGTGAACTGACTACAAGTTTTGGGAATGAGGAAATTGGTCGATGCCTGATATTGAGAAAAGCAATAGGATTTTGTGTTTCCCAGGCACACGGTACTGAAATCCCAAGAATTTTAGTAGCCCCAAACTGCTAGTGGAAAGGTGTGCCCAATATAATACTGAAGTTAGGAATGGCAGTTGGGTAAACAAGGGCTAGCAACATCCCACATATATAACTAAGCCAGACTACATGGTAACTCCCCAAGGAACCAAAACTGTATCATACCATATGTTTGTACCTCCAGCTTGTATGGCAGTGTCTGATATGCAGTAAAAACACATCTGGGTGAATGGATAAGGAGTACATGAATGATTACCTTGCACTGGACGATAGGATTGGGAGGAAAGAGGGAGGTATTAGTGAAGGCGGGGCCATACTCAACAGTGTAAGCAGTAGAAATTAAGGACTATATTGTCAAGATTAAAAAAGAAATTACTACTTATTTTCTGGCAAAATGTTATTTTATAATTATCTGGAAATATTTACAAAGAAATTGCCTATAAGAGAGCTGTTGTAAAAAAAAGCCCATATTATAAGAGCATTGTACAGGCTCTGCTCTAGAAAAGTTGGGGTAAACAGGGCAACAAAAGCATATGGAGATGGACGGGGCCAAGCAGCATGGCAGACATAATCCCCTCAGTGACTCTGAAACCCCATCTGTCTCTTGGTGGCGGGGGAGGGCATCTATCATATACTGACTAAGAGCACCGGCTCTAGAATCACACTGACTTGGATCAAAGTCCGGCTTTGACACTGAATTGCCTTCTAAACTTGGGAAAGTAATTTACCCTCTGTATTTCAGCTTACATGGCTCTATAATGGAGACAATATTCGTATAAAATACTTAATGTTGTTATGAGAATAAAACAATAATACTACCTTAATTTTTTGAATGCTTACTAAGTGCTAGGTATGTACTGTCTTTTAAAAAACTTTTTGTATCTTTTCTGTTCCTCAAAACAAAACTTTGAGGTAGTCTGTTGTTATCCATCCAAAGATAGGCACAGAAAGATTCATCCAAAGCCCCATAGTGAGCAAGGGGTGTAAATGGGATGCAGACCCCAGTAACGGGGCTACAGGGTCCATTATCTTAACTGATTCTCCTTTTTTTCTCTCTGGGAATTTAGTACATGTAAAGTGGTGAGTAAATATACAGTCAGTGTCAACTATTAATATTTCTATAATTTTTCCTGTACTATTGGTGGTCAACTGTGATCTAGAAATAATAAAGTTAAATGATAATGATGCTGCTAGTACTGCTACTATACTACTACTAAAAATAATGAAGTCTACTATTATTTGTTTACTCTATACCAGGCCCTGTGCTATGCATTTTACTTGTACTATCTCATTTTATTATATAGTATCTGGTATAGTATAATATCTCATGTAAATAGTAACAATAAAAATGTAAACAATAACATGAATAACAGCAACAACAAGGACTTAGCTAATACTTCTATTATAGTATTTTGTGTAATATTAGCTCATGTAATTCTCTCAACGACCCCATAAGTAGGCATTTTTACTACCCACAATTTACAAATGAAAAACAGACACAGAAACTTTAAGTGACTAGCTGAAGATCACACAGCTGGTAAATGGGTTTTGGACACAGTCAGTGTGGATCAGGGTGCATACTCTTAATCATCATCTAGAATCGAGAAAAATTGAACTCTGGGCAGGCTAATCAACATGTTCCAGGATGCAGCAAGTCAGGGTTTTCCTGAGTCATTTATTGGATGTGTTTAAAACTAGCACCTGTGCTGGGAAAACTGGACAGCTACATGTAAAAGAATGAAATTAGAACACTCCCTAACACCATACACAAAAATAAACTCAAAATGTTTGAGTTTATAAATGTATAAATATAAGGCCAGACACTATCAAACTCTTAGAGGAAAACATAGGCAGAACACTCTATGACATAAATCACAGAAAGATCCTTTTTGACCCAGCTCCTAGAGGAATGGAAATAAAAACAAAAATAAACAAATGGGACCTAATGAAACTTAAAAGCTTTTGCACAGCAAAGGAAACCATAAACAAGACAAAAAGACAACCCTCAGAATGGGAGAAAATATTTGAAAATGAAGCAACTGACAAAGGATTAATCTCCAAAATATACAAGCAGCTCATGCAGCTTAATATCAAAAAACCAAACAACCCAATCCAAAAATGGGCAGGAGACCTAAATAGACATTTCTCCAAAGAAGATATACAGATTGCCAACAAACACATGAAAGAATGCTCAACATCATTAATCATTAGAGAAATGCAAATCAAAACTACAATGAGGTATCATCTCACACCGGTCAGAATGGCCATCATCAAAAAATCTACAAACAATAAGTGCTGGAGAGGGTGTGGAGAAAAGGGAACCCTCTTGCACTGTTGGTGGGAATTTAAATTGATACAGCCACTATGGAGAACATTATGGAGGTTCCTTCAAAAGCTTAAAATAGAGCTACCATATGACCCAGCAATCCCAGTGCTGGGCATATACCCTGAGAAAACCATAATTCAAAAAGAGTCATGCACCACAAGGTTCATTGCAGCTCTATTTACAATAGCCAGGACATGGAAGCAACCTAAGTGTCCATCAACAGATGAATGGATAAAGAAGATGTGGCACATATATACAATGGAATATTACTCAGCCATAAAAGGAAATGAAATTGAGTTATTTGTAGTGAGGTGGATGGACGTAGAGTCTATCATACAGAGTGAAGTAAGTCAGAAAGAGAAAAACAAATACCGTATGCTAACACATATATATGGAATCTAAAATAAAAAATGGTCATGAAGAACCTAGGGGCAAGACAGGAGTAAAGACGCAAACCTACTAGAGAATGGACTTGAGGACACGGGGAGGGGGAAGGGTAAGCTGGGACAAAGTGAGAGAGTGGCATAGACACATACACTACCAAACGTAAAATAGATAGCTAGTGGGAAGCAGCCTCATAGCTGCTCTCATAGGGAAATCAGCTGCTCTCATAGGGAGATCAGCTCGGTGCTTTGTGACCACCTAGAGGGCTGGGATAGGGAGGGTGGGAGGGAGATGCAAGAGGGAGGAGATATGGGGATATATATATATATGTATAGCTGATTCACTTTGTTATAAAGCAGAAACTAACACACCATTGTAAAGCAATTATACTCCAATAAAGATGTTAAAAAAATAAATAAAACTAGCACCTGCTATTTACTAAATGAGGGAACTGGATTCATTCATAACTTCAACTGAGCACATTGCTCTGAGCTGCAAAATGCAGATAAGAGCAACACCCTTGTCCCTTTACTTCATTGTCTATTCAGCAGGTAGTCTGTGAGCACTGATGGGGGGCCATGCACTGGACTCGCTGCAGCAGATCCAGCAGCAAGCAAGGTGGTGTGGCCCCTGCCCTACTCACCTCACAGACATTCTACAAATGATACGGGATCAATGAGAGCCGTGAGTGGCTGCACACAAGCTGCTCTGGCAGAGACAGCAGGTAATCAGATCTAATTTAGGGATCCAGGAAAGACCAACCTGAAGAAGGAATTTTGATAGGAACCCTTCAGAATGAGATCTTTGTATACAAATTAAATAAGAACACATATGTTATAACTCAACTTTGTGAAAACAAGTGAGACTTCTCTGTAAATGTAAAGAAGTGCAGTTGCCAAAGACAGGATTTTTCTGGCTGGATACAGTGAGGACATAATAAAATGCAAAGATTGGAACATCTATCCTCCTGCCACTTTTAAATTAGGTAAATAATTACCTTAGAAAATAATCTGTTTCGATGGGTTTATTTTATTATTGAAATAATACGGTTGCTTAATGCAATACTGCAACCAGGTCATATAACTCACTGTGATTCCTAATTCAATTGAGTTTACATTGTACTTGCACAGGGACATGTTTGTAGGCTTTTAAAAAATTCTCTGTTCTATCTTTTCCCTCCTAGGTCCTTCTTAATAGCCATTATTATTATTATTATTATTATTATTATTATTATTATTATTACTATTTTTATCCAAGATTGTAACATCAGATCTCTGGCCATATGCGGAATGGATGGAAGGAGTCAAGCTTAGGTTTTAGGCAGAGAAACAAGGTAGAAACACTGGACAATCTCAGTGTGAGGAAAAGAGGATCTGGCTGGTGGAAAGGCAGCGAGCAGGGCATCTCTTAGTTGTGCTCAGTGTAAATCATGGACTCGTTAGACCTGAAATGGAGAAACAATTGCACACAATAAGGCAGAACCTAGGATGGCTTTCAGAATTTGAAATTTAATAACTCTGAACCAAATTATATTTTTCTTTTAACGTCTGGTTCCTTCCTTCCTATAAACTCCTATGGTCCTTTTTCTTCACCTCTTTATAGCACACGTAACTTTTCATGGACACACACACACACACACACAATCACACACAATCACATATGTGTGGTTTACTTTGACTTTTAGGCTGTGCACAACTTCAGGGCAGAATACCTATTTGTTTTTCTCTGCCCTTCTCTCTAAAACTCAGACCCAACAGTGTTCCTTGCAAAAAATACATGGAACTAGCTTTTTTGAAGCACTATCCACTACTATGCTCAGTGTCTTTAATCCTTTATTTCTCTTTATCATAGCGACGATTCAAGTAAATACAGTAATCCCCCTGTTTTCTCAAGGGATTGACTTAGATGGTAATTATTAAGTACCTTTCCCAAAGTCACAGTTAATAATAGTAAAGATATGAACCTAGAATTTTCTGAGTTCAAATACTCTATACTCTACTCCAGCAAGATGTTTTCCCTCGTTTCCCAGAATAATTGTGTTAAATATACATATGTATGTATATATGTATGTATGTGTATATATGTATGTATATGTGTGTATATAGATAGATAGATAGATAAATGATTGCATGGAACCTACAATTGGAAGTTTTTATTTTATGCTATGTTTTTAATATACTGTGGGTCACATTTCATGCTGTTTTTAATCTGTCATAACTCTTCTTCATCTCTAGAGAGTACATGAGAATTGGACCCCATATGTGTTTTCTACTTCTGGTCGGTGCCATTTTGTCACGTTATCTCATCTTCCATCATTTTTTAACAGACATGCAAATGATGTTCTCTCACTTATTTCTCATTCTTTCCTTAAAAGGTATATTGCCTCCAAGGTTATACATCCCCCTGGGAGTGTGTGGGTGGTCTCAGTCATTATCTTGGAAATCTCATATATGGTAATACTAGTAGTGTAGCATAAGTCACAGTCTACTGAAGTAGCACAAATCTTATTAGGAGTTTCTGTGTAGCAGCCAATAAGTTTATTGTTTTAGAACTGAAAGTCCTTCCTAAGAGAAATATGGCTTATGTACAAATGAACAAAGGAGTATTTATGGAGCTGAAGTAAATTAACACAGATTGGATACATATTGAATATGTTGACCTTTAAATGACAAAGCAAGACCACATAGTCACTAAACCACACAGGGACAGGAAAATTACCTAACAAGGTTGCAAAGCCACAATGAATCAAATGGCATATGCCAGGAAATATATAGATCCTATTAGAAGAAATTGATAGTTCTCAATAAAACTCCATCTGGTTTGCTGGAACCTATTCTAGATCATTTTTATTCATCCCATCCCAAAGTTACAAAACTTGATAAGGCTTGTGTCAAGCCTCACGGAGGGATTTGCAGCCCGTGAGGAAGGGCTCCTATGTAGATGATGATAACCACAAAATGTTGTAAAATTTCCCATTAAACTACTGTTGTGTTGACTGATATTATTTCCGTTCATCTGTTTCTTACTGAGAGCAGCAGCTTCTTAGGTCTGTTAAAACCATAAGAAAGGATAATTTTTTCTTTTGAAATGTTGCACCTTCAACACCAGACTCAGAAACTCCTCATCAAATGCAAGTTGATCAGCGTCAACATTCAGAGAACTCAGACATGTCTCTTAAATACCATGTAGCCAGACACAAGTGAAATTTCAATTCCAGATGCACTTTTTAGAGAGGCTTAACAAACATTATAAAGTTGAAAATTTTTCTTGTAAGTCACTGAACACCAAAACAGATTTCCTGGACAGTCTCCATTGTCCATTTCTTGATTTTCCTTGGACGGATGCTTGCATGCTTTGTGCACAAAAGAATTTAAGTATTGTACAGCAGATCTCTAGAATGCATTCATCTTGCATAATTGAGATTTTATGCCTGTTGAGAGCAAACGTGAAATGTAGATTTATTTTCCAAGTGTAGACTTATAGTAACTTGATATGTAAATTCATAGAACCATTAGAGGGGCAATGTCATGTCATGAAAAGAGTATAGTTTTATGCCATCTTAAGATGTTTTAACTTCTAGTTTTGTTGCTTTCTACTTATGTGATCCTAGGAAAGCTGTGTAAGTTCTGTAAATCAGATTTTGTGTAAGATACCTCCCAACTATTATATCCCATGCTGCAATAAAGAAGTTAATCAGTGTTTTAAAAAAGTATTTAAGTATTCAACTATATGTCTAACATAATGGAAACAGGCATATAACAAACACTTGGATTTTTTTAAATTCATGTTTTAGTTTTAATTTTTGTTTTAGTTGGGGTACAGATATGTATGTCTTTTTAACACCAAATGTTGAGATCACACAAATCTAGTGTGGTGTAGTATATGAATGGGTTTTGGATACAAGCTAACAAGAATATGAATTCTAAATCCTAATTTAGTGTCTGTGTGAGCTTGGGAAAGGTAGTTAAATACTTTTGAGCCTGTCAGTTCTGATTTCCAAAGAGAAGATACTAAAATCTATCTTAGTCCACTGTGGTGAAGACTAAGGTCTGTGGGCTCCATGAGAGCAACATCTTTGCTCTTTACACTGATGTAACCTAGCACAAGGTAAGAATTCAGATACTTATGAATTTGTGGAATGATTAAATGAAACAATATATAGGTGTCGACTGGCACATGCTCTCTAGAAATACTAGTTTCTCCCTATGCCAAAAAGGAAAATTTCCATAAATTATCTTAAGCAATGAATTTTCTTAATAATTAGGATAAAGAGAGTTGTCTTTTTCAGTAAAATAAACGACATGCATTATTGAACCACACCAGCCGATTTTATAATTTGTGTTCATTGAAACCATCTGTTTGCTATCTACACACACCCTCTCATTTTCAAACGTGCTTTCTCCTACTCCTATCACCCTTGACTGATTAATTTTTTCCCATAGCATTTATTGCCTTCTACCATACTAAATAATCTACTTTTCTCTCCCTGTCTCTCTTCTTCTCACTAGACTGTGGGAAGACAGAGCATTTTGCTTATTTATTTATTTATTTATCTACTGCTTTATCCGCAGCAACTAGAACACAGTAGGTGCTCAATAACCATTTGCTGAAAAAAAGAATTAGACAAAGAATATCAATATTATTTTAAAAGACCTTTCCAAATCTTTTCACATTTTTTCCAACACACATTTTTGATCATCGGGATTAGCAAGCACTATGTACATATGTCATCGCTCTCACCCAATGCCCAAGGCAGGTGTCATTAGTTGACTGGTGCTCTTTCCTTCAGGATATGACTACAGATCCTTCATAACCCGTCCAGTGCTCTAGGCAGCTGCTTCCAATTGATTAGGCTCCCCAAATAAGACGGAAACTCTCAGAACCTCCCAAAGCCTTACTCTCTATCCTTCCTTTATACCTTGTCATATTTACCACTGTTTTACTTCTGATTTTTATTTCTTAGAAGTTAGATTGTTAGGTCAATTTATACAGCGTAATGTTAGGCAGAGAGTCATGAAAGGACAGTATGAAGGAAACTTGCATATCAGCTATGATTATGCTACCACCTAGCTTTAAGGCTTAGAGAAAACCTAAAGGCTTTATACTTCATCAGGTGTGAGGGAGCATTCTTAGAGACTGAGAAGCTTGAAAATTGAAATGGAATTTGGGTAAAGTCTAGTGAGGCAAAATGTAAACTATGAGAAGATACTTGTTACAAATATACTAGAAAACCATTAATATCCAGGATACATAAAGAAGTACTAAAATTCAGAAGGACAAAGAGCCTAATTTCCAAAATGGACAGATAAATTGAGCAGACCCTTTAAATCAAAGAAAAGGAAAAAGAATTTGCAATAAACGTGTGGGGAAAAAAGCATCAGCTCTATTATTAATCTTTTAACTACAATGAGACATAATTTCCCACCCTCTGATTGGCAAGAATCCATAATTTCAAGTGATTGTTAGGATGTAGAGCAAGAAAATATACAGCACTGATAGGAGTGAAAACTGGTTTAAAAACTTTACAAAAGATGTCTGTCTGCATTATCTAGTAACATAGAAAATGTACATCCCATGACCAGCAATTACACTGCTTGAAAAATGTAGAGAATTTCTTGCCCCGATGACCCAGAAAACATAAATATAAAAATAAAACAAATAGCTTAAACAAAGTGTCTAAAAAGAAGAGATGCTTGAATAAATTGTGGGATAGGCATGCAGCCATGCAATGGGATGCTACATGGAAGTGAAAGCAAATGAATAAACAACATACAGTACCATGGAAAACTCTCATGAACAAATTGTTGAGTGAAAATACTCATTGTGAAAGAAAACATATTTATGGTCTTTTTATATCAAATTTGAAGACATGAACAACTAAAGAAGAAATTTGTACATATTATAAATACTATAAGAAAAATAAAAATATAAACAAAACTCTAGCAGAAGAGACAGATGAAATTGGGGAAGAGCAAACATGAGATCCAGAGTTAATACACTGTTTCCTAAATTTTAGGGGTCTGGGATACTTAGGCATTCTGTATCATTCTTTACACATGACACATTTTACAAACATTCTTATAAACATGCTCAACATGTAATAAATAGTACAACAAGATAACAGAGGAATGATATGGTAACATAAAAATTATACCAGTGTTCACTAAAAGCTTGATGCTGATTACATACTTCCACTTGATGACTGAGTAGTAATTAGTTGGTGACCCATATTAGAATAGGTTCTATCCAGGAAGAAAATCAGAAAAAGTCAAAGAGGAGGGCACAAGGGTAGGGATGATATGGGGAGGAAAGGACAGAGAAAGGAAAGGAAGAAGAGACTGAGAAAAAGAAGGAAAGGAAGAAATTCAAAGAAAAAGCAGGGAGAAAATGAAGACATTAAAGACGAAATGTATGCCAGGCATTACGTTACAAGTGTTTATTTGCTTTATTTAATTCTCATATCAGCATTGTGAGGAAGATATATTCATTTACACTTTAAAGATGGGGAAACTATCACAGAAATTAAATATGTAAATATTAGGAAGGGAGGGAGAGAGGGAAGGTGGAAGGAAGAAAAAGAAGAAGGAGAATGAAAAAAGGAATAGAGAAAGGGAGCAAGGGAGGAAGCGATGGAAATAAAAAAGGAGAAATGAAATCAGTAGGATAATGTTTTCCTCCAGCAAAGTTTATGGAAAAATAAATATTTAAATACTATCCTGTTTTTTTAGGAAAATAACTTTCAAAACTATTGTCTTAACTGTAAATTTTTTTCTACATACCTATGAGAGTTAAACACCCAGATAATTTTATTTTCTTACTTTAAAACTGTTGAGAGAAACAATAATTTGTTATCCAGCTAAAGATCTAGAACTCCCTAATTCATAGCCTTTTTGGATGATGTTTTCTAGTTTACCAAATTCTTAAGTCAACTTTTTGTACTTAACCCAAGACCTCCATGGGGAGTCAACTATGGGTGACCTTCACCTCATTTGAAAAACAGGAATACTGAAGTTCAGGGAGGTTAGGTTAAACTTGTAGACATTAGCACTTGAGCTGGACAAGAGCTCACACGTGCTTCTTTCCATGTTTTCATATATTTCATGAACTTATCTCATCATGATTTTTCCCCTTGGATTTAAGTTCTGTGTTCATTATATGTTTACAAGGATATACTAAGTTTATGTGGAATGGAGAAGAACAAGTTAATGGTGTTAAAAATTCTATTGTATTTGCTAGTTATATTAGTATGTGTTGGATAGGAGGAGGAATCTGTGAATATTCAAAACGAAAAGAAAGAGTGATGTTGTGAAGCTCAGTATGCAATTGGGGATTTGCTCAACTTCAATCTTCAACTGTGATGTTGGTGTCAGTACATTCTGGTTCAAATTAGATCATGCACAATTGCTGAAAGAATGAGTTGCACTGCTGGGCTTAATGGAGAGATAATGACTTGTGTTGGGGTTGGCAATTTTGAAATCAACTATCAAAAGAGACTTTGTTTGTCCTTTGCAGTTTGGCCCCAGTGTGGGGCCATGGGTCATCATAATTTGTTGGGTTTTTTTCTCTGTTGGTTTAATCAGCATTCTACAGTATCAAGCAACTAACTTCTTTTAGCATTATTTCTCAGTTGCTCTGAAACAAGCTTTTGGATTTTTAAGATGCTGTGCTCTCTAGAATTCTTTGCAAGGGCACATTCTAAGTAGCTGATGTGTTTTTTGTTTTGTTTTGTTTTGTTTTTTGGGTTTTTTTTTTTTTTGCGGTACGCGGGCTTCTCACTGTTGTGGACTCTACCGTTGCAGAGCACAGGCTCCCGACGGGCAGGCTCAGCGGCCATGGCTCACAGGCCCAGCCGCTCCACGGCATGTGGGATTCTCCCGGACCGGGGCACGAACCCACGTCCCCTGCATCGGCAAGCGGACTCTCAACCTCTGTGCCACCAGGGAAGCCCGCTGATGTGTTTTATTAGGCATAAACGCAACTATGCACACATGGGTAAGGTGTGGCCCCTGCCCTGGAGATCCACAGGAACACAGACACAGGGAAGGGCTGTAATGATGTGTGCAAGGAGTAGTAGAAGAGAACAGGGCTGTGTGCTTGATCATAATGGTGACAGCCCGGAGCTGGCACACAGTAAGTCCTTGAAATGCATTTGTAAGAACAAAAAACAACCTTTTTGAAGTAGGTATTTTTATGATTTGCAGAAGTAACAGAATCAACAGAAAACTGGAACTTAGAGAGGGTAAATTATATAACCCAAGTCACAGACTGTTATTACTGGGCAGAGCTGGATCACGTAAAGTAATTGTCCCATCAGCGTTTATGTGTCATCCTTGTGAAACTGAAAATACAAGCATTGTCTCTTATTTACCCCAAATTAGGACAGTATCCTATACACAGTAGAGGTTTTATGAATACTTGTGTTATAACTGAAGGAATGAATGTGTCAACAACTTCCCTAGATAGTACCCTGCAAAGTCACGTTGGCCCTCTTGAAAACCTTCTGGATGGCCATCTGCAACTTCTTGCCCATAACCCAGTCAGAGACAGGAAAGCACAACCAACCACTTCCTTTTGTACATTTTCCCCCTCTAGGCGCCATTCTGCTGCAGGTGGTTTGAGCTGATATCTAGATGGTGGTATTACTTAATAAAGTCAACAAGTATTTATTGAATACCTACAATGTGCTGAGAACCATGATAAACAATGTGGACATAACAGAAACTGCTGAGGTACTGGATGAGAAAGATGAACTAGGAAAACATCTTAGTAAAATGGTACTTGTGCCAGAAACAATAATCAGCATCCTTAAGATGAGGGGCCAAAAGAACATCAGCAGAGGCAGCCCAACCAGTCATCAGAATTCCTTCCGATTTTTTCAGTGCACCCACGCATTGTTCTTTCTGCTTGTCCTTATACTGTTCCTAGCTTTATTCCATTTCTGGACAAAGGTGTCTGCCTCTTGGATAAGCCCTGAAATCCCTTTGCCTTTCCCAAAGTTACCTTGATTTGTCTACCTGGTTCCTGACCTTAACTATATAGAGCACTTGTGACCTAAACACAAAATAGAGAAAACACAATGAGTTCCCGTATCCCCATCACCCAGTCCCAACCATCACAACACTTTGTCAGTCTTGCTTTATCTAGCCCTTCCCACTTCCCCACTCCACCCCTAGAGTATTTTAAAAGCAAATCATAAGCATCATAGTATTTCACTTGTGAATACTACAGTGTGTACCATTATCAACAAGAACTTTTTCCCCCTTTTATTTTTATCACTTATTCATTTCAGATTTTTGGTACAAGTCCTTATAACAAAGATTGGTAACTAAGAAACAGTCTGTCAGCTCACAATTGGCAGTACTCAGAATCACTTCTTTTGACCCAGTGTCATTCAGGTTAAGTCATTTATTTCTTTTGAGTGAGATTTTTCCTAGAAGGTTGACCTCAGTTTCTCACAGAAATCCTTTGTTGGACTGACCCTTTATTCCATATTTTCCAGTCATTTACTGAATCCTTGAAGAAATGTATCTCACATTCTTAAACTAGAAATTCTGTGTCATAAGGATTTAATGGAGTGACATATTAATTAAGACTGTGGTTGGAAACAATATTGGCAAAGAGGTAGACTAACGATTTCTTGAAAGTGACATTGGGTGAATCAAATCTTGTCATCAGTTGTGATATGCTGAACATTTACTTATAATAAAGACCCCGCTTTTACCTGGTGGCTGGAGACAAGCTGATTGGGTTGTCCTGTGGGAAAAATGTGAAAGAATCATTGACAACTGCCGTCTATCCAGTGGTTCTGACCCATGGCAAGCAAGTGGCAATCTGATGTGGCATAAATATAAGATGGTGACAAATGACACTGACATTTTTTCAGAAGCAAAGACATGACTCAGACCCAGCAATTTGGCAGATATGAGTGCCAGCATTTGGTGACAAATGGCTCAAATATGACAGTGTGCTTCACTGCATGGACTTTCATCCATCACAGAGATATTTTAAAAAATCACAGAACACAAAACACCCAACACTCAAAATTGGGTGACAGGAGATGGGAGCTGAGAAAAAAGCAAGTCAGAGACAGAGAGCCTGAATTACAAAATAGTGACTCTCATTTTATTTTAAGATTCCCATTTTTTTACCATTCTCCATTCCATAATTCAGAAGTGCATTCTGCTGATAGTTTGTTCAAAATCACAAAACAAAGAGTGTTGGGAAAGTAAGTGGTTGAAGTTGTGACCTGAGCCCAAAACCTGATCATCAAAGGGTTAAGATGACCTAAGCTTTTTCTGTAAATGTATACTTACATAAATATATAAAATATGTATGTAAATGTATAATATATAAAAATACATATGTAAATACATAATTATCTATAATATGTCTATATTATTGATATATATATATATAAGTTGTGTATAAATATATATCCAAAATATGTAAAAATCTCACACAACTCAATAACAAAAAGACAAACAATTTGATTAAAACATGGGCAGAGGAACTCAATAGGTACTTTTCTAAAGGAGACATACAAATAGCCAACAGTTACATGAAAAGGTACTCAACATAACTAATCATTAGGGAAATGCAAATCAAAACCATACTGAGATATCACCTCACACCTGTTAGAATGGCTGTCATCAAGAAGACGAGAGATAACAAGTGTTGGCAACAATGTGAAGGAAAGAGAACCTTTGTGCACTATTGGTGGGAATATAAATTTGTGCAGCCACTATGGAAAACAGTATGGATGTTCCTCAAAAAAATTAAAAATAGAACTACCATATGATCCAGCAATTCTACTTCCTCATGTATATCCAAAGGAAACAAAATCATGATCTTGAAGAGATATCTGCACCCCTGTATTCATTGGAGCATTATTTACAATAGCCAAGACATAGAAACAACTTACATGTCCATCAATAGATGAATGGATAACGAAATAAATATATGACTAGTATTCAGTCATAAAGAAGGAAATCTTGCCATTTGTGACAACATGGATAGACCTTGAGAACATTATGCTAAGTAAAATAAATAGTTCAGAGAAAGACAAATACTTCATGATCTCACTTATATGTGGAATCTAAACAAAACATGAGCTCATAGAAACAAAGAACAGATCGGTAGTTGCCAGAGGTGAGGGTGGGAGGGTAGGAGAAATGGGTGAATGTAGTCAAAAGGTACAAAAAAAAAGACCTAGACATTTTTAATATATACATAAGTATATTTACACTGTATAAGATAATCTGCTTCTCCTAATAGCTTAATCTGCTAATAGTACAGTTTAATAGAAGTCAGTCATGATACAGTGAGATTTCGAATTAGAAAGCCTTAGCTTGTGTCTCAGATCTGCAAACTATTAACTATGTGAATTAACCTTTCTAACCCTCAGTTTTCTCACTTGTTCATTCAAACATCAGATATTTATTGAACACCCTTTATGTGATAATCGCTATTTTTGTCCCTAAAATACAGTGGTAAACATTTGGGAAAGATGACCCCCACCCTAATAAGATTCCAGTGGTATCATACAAAAAATAAACAAGTTAAATAAAGAGTCAAAGTAAATTTGTTTTACCGATAATGTGGAAAATAAAATAAGGTAATTTGGAAATGATTAGGCCATGTTTGGAGTTGAGGAATCTAGTTTAAACAGGATGGATGAGGAGGACTCTGAAGTGTAATAGTTTTGCCTAAACTTTTATAATGAGAAATGCAATCATGAGAGGACAAGAAAGAAGAAAATTTCAAACAGAGAACAGCAAGGGACAAAGTTCTCTTAGAGAATGTGGATGTCAGAGAAATAAAATGAAGGCCACTTTGGACATAAATCTCCTGCCAGAATATCAAATTATCAAGATGAGTTTCCTGGAAACACTAAATTAACGAATGTGAAAGTGTTTTTCCCATGTGCAATGCATGAATCTTCAAAGAACTCCTTCAATGAACATATGAAAAAAATATAATTGGCATGCGAATTTATCATTTAGTAATCAATTGCATCCTAAGTAGTTGGAGCCCGAAGTGAAATGCAAAGCACTGAGACCATTTACTATGGCATTGCTTTAATCAGTTACCTGGGAGGTCCTGGTGTCGGGTCTCATTTGGACAGGAGTACTTTCAGGGCTTGCTCTTAGGTATGTAATGGGGGAAGGAGGCATACATTACTTCTGAAGATTTTTTTCAGTGTTGATAAGCATTTGATTTTTTTTTTTTTACAGGTATTGAGTCTAGGATTAGGAAGAATCAAACTGTTAATTCTCTGAGGCATATTATACAACTTGAGTGTTATATATCCTCAGAAGTGCTGACAGTCAATATTGGTGTTATCACTGAAGGCATATTCACTCTAGACTCCTCCCTGTCCCTTATCCCTCCACCCCAGTTTAAACCATCCTTTACATAGCTGCCTCAGTGCACTTCAGGAGACCATGGTCCAAGCGTATGCTTTTCTTTCTCATATAAAAATCTTTCAAAGGCTTCACAGTTTTGTAGATACAGTTCATTCAACACTTAATTCAAAAAACTGTCCCATATAGCTGATAAGTGCCAGACACTGTAGTTGAATTTAACGATGCATCAATAAATAAGTTAGACACTGTCCTTGTCATAAAGGAGCTTTTATTCTAATGGAATAGATATGTTAAACTAAACAGCAACAACAATAATAATAATGACAAGAAATTAATAGTGTATTAAAATAATATCCAATCTCCTCTAAAACAAACTATAATAGACAGAAAAAATACATAGAAGTAGAACAAATTCAATGGAACTTAACACAGTTGTTTTAAGGGAGCTTGTGGTAGTGGACAGTAATATTACTTCTGCTCATTACTAGCTCTTCCTGCCTCTTCTTGCATTAAAAAATACTGTAAAATGTGGTGACTTTAAACAACAGTTTATGTGTTCATGGTTATTTGGATCAGCAGTTAGAGCTGAGTTCAGTTGAACAGTTCTCCTTCTGACCTTGTCTGGGGTCATTCATGAGTTGTAGATGTCTAGCAGCTCAGACTGGGACTGGGAATCCCAGGTAAACTCATGCACACACCTGGCTATCTGAGCTGGCATCAAGATTGTAACCTTAACATGACAGCACTTCTGCTGCTTCTTTTGGACAAAGCAAGTCACGAACTCAGTCCAGTTTCAAGGGGTGGGGAAATAGATTCCACTTCTTAATGGAAAGATCTATAAAGAATGTTTGGCCATTTTTAATCTACCACACTTTAGAAAAGCTTATTCTCTCTGAATCTTAACTTACTCAACTGTAGCATGAAGAAGTTACACCTACTTCTCCAGATACTTATTATGATCAGATCATGCACAGAATTTGAAATATCTGATATATGGTTTATACTCAGAAAATGATGTCACTCTTCTTACCCCCTCCCATTTACTGAGTGTTATTGTGTGCTTATGAGGAATGTGTACAATGATGAAGAAAATATGATCTTTTTCCTTAAGAATCTTTTGACTGAAGAATTTGACATTCAAATGTCATTCACTAGTAAATGACATGGGAAAGTTGTAAAATTAGCAAATTGCTTATGAAGTCAATGTCTTCCTGTTGCTTGTTTTATTAATTTAATTTCCAATATGTCTGTGATCCAATTCATAATTTGATGCTATCAGATCTTTTCAAGGAGTGGCCCTGTCTTCATAGCATCATTCATTTACCACTCCTTCACTTTGTCACTGATTTCCCTAGCAAACATTTGCCTGGTGCACACCTGGTGATATTGTGCAAGAGGCAGATGACAGAAAGATGAGTCGAAAATGGTCAGTGATCTTAAAGAAGAGCTTGGTCTTATATATGGAGGCAGGGATGGGATAAAAATGATAATAGAGTGTGTCAAGGGCTATAATAGAAGAACACACGTGATTATTCTAAACAAGATATTCTAGATCCATCCCCAGAGAGGTGACACCTGGATTAACTATTAGTGGACTTTAGTTGGGCAAAGAAAGAGGGATCTGGGTCAGATTCTATTAGGCAGCTGTAAGTGTAAAAAAACAGTGATCTGAAGCTGTGGCTGTTCAGGGGGAACCACCAGTTCAATTAGGCTGCAGAGCAGGGTCCTGATGACCTGGAGTAGGTATGAGAACTGAGTCTAGAAGTGTGAACCGCATGACCTTGAAGGCCCAACTAAGGCACATGGATTTTATTCTGCAAGAAGAGTTTTAAGTTCCCTTTCACCCAGTGAAGTTCTTTATCAGAGTCTTTCATGAAGCCAAGCAAAGACCAACATTTTCACTAATCCTAATAAAAACATGAGAGTGCCCCCTGGAAATTTGGATAAAATTGAACTTTTTTATGTAATAAACTCAATTTTCTTTTCCCTCTCTCTCCTGTATTCCATTGTATCCTCCTTATGACCCCCTCTTTCTCACTTCTTCCCCACCCACAAACGTTTATTGAATTTAGGCCCCATGATATAGACTGCTAAACACAACTTCCTGATGTGCTTCGAGGGCTCTTCCAAATCAAACCAGCCTTTTCAAATCTTTCTACCTTTGCACAGGAAGTTCTATCAGAGATGCTCATTGCCTTTCTCTGCACTAAATGGTCTTATCCTTTGAGACTCAGTTCAAACTTTATTTTGTTCCATGAATATTTTTCTCTTGTTCTCCAGAACATTAACCACATCTCACTCTCACTCTATACCTCTACCTGTGCATCTAGAGTTCTACTATCACATTTTCACGGTTCTAGTGAGGGGCCTGGGGTTCTCTAGGTGAACCCGCAACACACACACACACACAAACACACACACTCACACACACACACACTCTCTCACACACACACACGCACATACGTTCAGACAAGTACCCAGACACGCAAACCCACACACCAGTACACAGATGGCACTAAGATCAAGTGCCACTGGTCGCTGTGATATCTTGTCAAACCAGTTGTTCACTCTGAACCTCAGTTTTTTTCATCTATGGAGGAAGAGAGGTTGAAATGGTGAGCTCTCTGTCATCAAAAACAGTAATCCTGTAAGTGAGACACCTTGTAACATGTTCTTTAAGCTATATGCATGCAGCTCCTAACCTCATCTGATATATTCAAAACCACTAATAATTCCATGTGAGAGTATTAACAGGAAAAATAGTTGGAGAAGATCGCATATTTGCCAGACCCAGGTGTGTAGAGGTGACTGTTACACAGGTGACTGTTATACATCTTTGAGGCTCTGTGAATCAGTTTCAGAAAGTGATTAACATGAAGGTTGTGGGTGAGACTAATTAGAATGCCCTCTGCCTGGCTGATTCTCTTTTGGTCTTTCCTTTTCCCATGTAAGAATCTACTTTTTTAAAAAAAAAGCTGCTAAGAACTGAGTTGTACCTTTGAGTGGCATATAACTTTATTAACCTGAATGGTGGCTAATTGAGAGATATACGGTTTCACACAGCTTCTGATGACTACTGACTCTTCTGCTCATCTCCTTCTGGCATCTGATATTTTATGAGAATTTGGGGTCTCATAGAATGTGTGTTACTGTTTATTTTTCCAGGTGAGCTTCTTAATTTTAAAGAGACACTGTTAAGTGGGCAGACCTTGCTGGCACTCTTACCATAGTGATCATTTTGAAACCAGTCAATCCACTATTACGGTTTTATTTTCATGGGCCTTTTAGGAAAAAAAAAAGAATAGACTTTTGGAGTCATTTAACCAAAGTTTCAAATCCTCATTCCATTCTTTACTAATTTTGTTAACCTTGGGAAAAATTTAAATATCTCTGGTTTTTATTGTCTACATCTATAAAATGACAATTCTAATACCCACTGCAGAGATTTATTGTGAAAATGAAATGAAAGACTCATATAATACATTTATCATATCATCTGGCACACAGTTGCAACTCACAGATAGTTTCCCCTTTAAAATCCATGTTTCCCTAGGAACATATTGATAATTAAATTGCCCAGCCACGAAGCGATATTATCAATGAATGCTTTACCTAATACTGTATGTATTTATATCAATTAGAATAACAAAAATCAAAGCTCTTTTTGTTTGTTCATTCATTTGTTTGTGTGTTTATTCGCTTAGATGAAATTTAGTATATGGAATTCCATGAACACCAAATTATTTTAAAAAAATCCTAATGAGTGAAAATAGTTAGGACCCAGAAAGATGGGCAAAACAGCTAAGCAAAGTAAGATCAAGGACAGGTATTCAGGAATCGTCACCATTCATCCAGAATCTTTCAGTTTTACTGCACTAGCACTGCCACTGGATTAAACAAATCAGGGCCAAGATGGGAGAAAAGGCAAGTATTTGGGCAGAGAACAGGGAATAGCAGGCCTCTAGGAGGAGGGGAAGAAGCTGCTACTCTATGGGTTCCTACCTCCATTGCCTCATTGAACACGCTCTCCATTAAGCTTTCTCATGCTCTATGAGTCCTCATTACTGGACAGTCCGCTGTTGTTGGCTGTCTGGAAGCTAATACTCTCCCTAACCCACCTGCCCCAAACCTGGCAGTGGACCTGATAACACAAGAACTCGCTCATTCCTTTCTATACCAGGTCTTGTTCTATTACAGAACTCACTGGACTGAATGTCTGTCTCTGTGCCCCTGTCTTCCACTGCACTGTGACCTTCTCTGCAGGATGGGTGAGTCTTTTATCTTTGGGCAATTGCAGTGCCCAGCTGGTAGGAGGAGACCAGTTACATTTATTAAATGAATGAGTAAAAAATGAATGGATGAAAATATGCATTAAGAGCCATGCACTAATCATTAAGGAAACTTCGAACTCTAATATTTTATAATTCTACTTTACCCTCTGTTGGGTATGCTTACACTTACAAATAATAGGAAGGAGCTAATCAACAGTTGCTGAGGGGCAGAATATACAAAAAAGTCTGGTTGAATTTTCTTCTGATCTGAAAAATTCAGTGATATAATTCTCATTTTGCCTTTCAGTAAAGGAAATCTCAGAAAACATAAACAAATTAGGCAAGGTCAGAGTTACAGAAAGTCTACCTGCTTCAACTTTTGTGCTTCTTTTTCTGCTCTTCCACATGTCCCACTCCAGTGCAATATCCTGGATCAGTTTGCAGTTTGTGAAGCTGTGTTGCAAGGCAATTCCTGATGCTCCCATGATAGGAATAGCTCTGTCTTCTGCCTGACAAAATTGACACAAATGATCAATAATCTGGGAATGTTATGTATCCATTCCATGTTTTCATTTTGGAAGAGTTTTTTTTTTTTTCCTCACCTCCATTTTCCTTTCTATCTTCTGGGGATATTTGTATCCCTCTTAACAACTGAGTGGAATTGAATTCTCAACTGAAAAAAGTCCTGAAAAGAAGCTCATGGCTGCTAACAAGGAATGTGAACAAAATCAGCAGAGACAAAGAAATTCTTAAGTAAGTAGGGAAACAACTATTTTAGTCTAACATCATTTTTTATTCTGATAACACCTTCTTCCCCACGATGGCTCACGTACCACCACATATCCTGTGTGGCTGTTTTTATGCGGTTTATTTCTTCTGCTCAGAATGGCCACATTCCCCCACTGCCTCTCTTCACTTAATGATCCTCATTCATCCCATTAGTCTTAGCTTTGACTTTATCTTTTCCACAGAGTATTTTCTAGCTGCCGTTTGGCTGATTTAGTTCTCCTGTGTGTCCTTGAATTTCCCTGAACATCTTTATTTTTACATTGGCCACATTATGTTATAATTATCTATGAGTCTGTATATGTTATAATTATCTATGAGTCTGTACCACTAGACTGAGACTTCTTAAGCAGTGTGGACCTATCCTTGCCTTTATTCTCAATGACATTCGTAGTGCTCAGCACACATTAGGCATTACAGAAATGCTCGTGGAGGAGAGACAAGTAGGAGAGGAGAAAGGGAACAAATGGGAAAATACATCACAGAGTGAGAGAAAACATCCTAAGATAGTAGGGTAGTAGACAGAAATTCCTTCTTAATTTGAGCCAGGATTTATCTCCCTGAAAAGTAAACACTTTGGTCCTGGTTATATATCTTATACCCATTTATTATTGATATCGAGAAAATAATGGTTAACTTCCTGAATTTTTCCTTCCCTAAGCCAATTTCTGTGCCTCCAAGTTCTTTAATACTCTCTTATTTGAAAAAAAAGCACACAATTTGTGAATTCTCACTTCTCTGCAACACAGGGTCATAGGAGAAATCATAGAAAAGAGGCTCAGTATTGAAAATACAGAGTGACACAAACCTCATAGTGAAGTCTGCATCTGTCAATACCAGCTATGATACTCGAAAAATATTTTACCTTATTCGACCATAAAATCAGAAAATTTTATTCTCATTCATAAAATTGGAAAAATGCTGTTTTGTGTACAGATTAAATGAGTTAACATGGGATTTACTTCATACAGTTCCTGACACATGCACTTACAGAGGTCTCCCAAAGTTAGAGCTGTTTAAAATTGTATGTGTGTGTATGTGTGTGTACTGGGGAAATTACTTTCTGAATTATTTTAAAGCAGAGGTTTGGGATATTTCTATAGTACGTGAAAACATGGGCTTGCATCCTAAATAAGGTTACCTGTAGTAGTATGAGCTCTGAACTGGGAACAAGGAAATGTGAACTTTATGTTCAGCTCTGCTACCATCTAACTGCATGATTTGGGAGAAACCACGACCTTCTTACATGGCCACATTTTCCATATTTTTAACATGGAGGAACTAGGCCAAATCTTTTATGTGATTTTTCTCTAAGTATTATTATTCTATTCAATACAATCAAAAAGCATTCTATGACAGAAGCAAACTAGTAAAACGCCAATGAAACTTCAAGACTGCTGGGGAAAAAATGCTAAGTGAATAAGGAAATAAAGATGGAATCAAATCTGGCCCATTGGTATTTATCAGAAAACCCTTACCCACCCCCGCCAACAACTCATGAAAAATGCTGAAGTTGACGGCAGAAAGACATTGTTACTGTAGAATACTGCTCAATGTTGTCTTCTCACATCACTTCAGAGGACTGTTCTTTAAATCTCTAATAGCTTCGTAAAGTAAAGAATGGCATCATTCATGTCTAATTCCAGTCATGTCCAATAATCCCATCAGCCTGAAGAGCATGAGGCATACACATTGATATTTGATTTAAGTAGTAATTGAACACAAATTTCTTTCTAGGAGTTGGGACACAGTATTAAAATAAATGCCCGATTTCCTCTCCAGCTCCAGTAAAATGCTTTTGTAATAAACACATGGAGAAAAGCTGTGTGTTTTGGATGAACGCCTATTCCATTTAATTCAGAAAACAGTCATTGAGCTTCTACCTTGTGCTCTATATTGTACTCAGCACATAGGACAATGTTCAAAAATAAACAAGGCTTTCCCTTGGAAGAAGAATACTCAGCTCCTCAATGCCTCTCTTCTTCCATTTTAATTTCAGTGTCATAGTTTGAATTCCCAGTTAGTTAAATGATCATAAATTGGTCTTAAGCGAGCAGTTTATACATTAGGTCTCAAAAATATTTATTGAAAGAATGAACCCAAAATATAAAAGTATTTCACGGATACTTAATTAATTATACTGGTGTAACACACATCTTAGGCCATGCTGTACTTTGGGAAGGGTATTTAGTGTCTTAAACACACTGACATTGTTCATGATACTGCTAAGTGACTATAATTATCTAATGAAAATGACAGCATTTTCTTTCGTATTAATATGTTTTTATTTAAAGTATTTTTACTTAGACATATAGTTTTAAATTTTTCATTTGTTCATCCGAGCAAACGCTGGGATGCAGTCAGCATAGGAACTTTGCTGCTGTGGAAACAGATTCACCAAGTCAATTGCTGAAGGCCATCACTGCTAGTGTGTAGCAGAAGTAGGTTTCAATCTAAAGCAATTGTCTTTTTTGTCCTTCAAGTGGAAAAATTATTCTAGTTCAGAATTTGGATAACTCTAAGGGTAGTATTTCAGATGTGGCAAATTTGTATTGGGGGACATTTGGGTAGACTTCTGTTTCTCCTCATTCTGCTGTGTGAAGATGCCAGCTCTGCTCTGCCACCTGTTAGCTGTAGTTGAAGGAGAAGCATCTCACCTAAATGGTCAAGAGTGCAAAGTCTAGAGCCAGGATGCTGAGACCCAGTCCCAAATCTACCACGCACTAGCACTCACTAGTTATGTGTTCTTAGGCAGACTATTTAACTGATTGGTGCCTCATCTCCACCCAATGTGAAATGGAGGGGATAATAGTACCTGCCTATAGGTCCTTAAAGAAATTAAATGAGTTAGTCCATGTAAAGGGTTTAGAGGACTGGCCCATAATTAGCACAATGTTAAGTGTTTGTTAAGTAACAGGGACTCCTACTTTTTAAGAAACCCTGAAATTCTGACTTTTATTGAAAAAACTAGTTGAGAGACAACGGAACTCAGGAAACTAGGCACTAATTCTAGTTCTGCCACTGCTAAGCCATAGGATCTTCTCCATTCACTCTCTTTCCTAGACCTCCCTTTCCCCATATGAAAAAAAGTAACGGGTTTGGACAAAATGATATCTGGGAAACTGAGACCTAGAGGCTAAGAACATGGGTTATAGAGTGAGACAGATTCAGATGGCAACTCCAGCTCAGCCATGTATTGTACTAGCCACCTGACCTGAACATCTATTTCACCTGACAGAGTAAAAACGGAAGTGCCTACTCGTGATGGGTGTTAATGGTTTACTAGGGTCATCCAATTAAAGCAAGTCTCATTATCCATCATATTGCAGTTTAATAAATGTGAGTTCTTATCATTATTATTGATATCAACTAAAGACCCTTTATTTCCATAAATTATGTGATTCCAGGAATTATAATCCTTTTGTAAAGGGTTAAGTAAATTCAGTATTCAAAAGGGGAGAAAAGAAATGAGAGTAAATTGTACAAATCCAAATTCCACACTGGAAAGATTCTGATTGATGTGTCCTGCTCTTAAACACCACTCACCTGAGTTTCCACATTGCTTATTGCGCTTTCCTAGGGTGAGTGCCTTTCCCACAGGGGATCTGGGTAAATGCAGAGAGGAGATGAAAGGTGAAAAGAATACTATATATATATATATATATATATATATATATAGACAGTGTTCATGGTTTCAATTTGGGAATGTCAACCTGATCTTCTTGGGAGGTTAGAAGATGCCTTATGTTTATATTTATGCAAATTATATGAAGGAGGACACATCTTTAGAAATATCTTTGAGCTCTAGACAGAACTTCTCCTTCCCAGTACATGTAGACTGTATACATGCCTTAAGGATAGAGCCACTTCAACCATTTTTGGACCTCACTTTGAAAGTAGAATTTAAAGCTCCTTTTAAGAGGTATACATGAAAAATATGTTTCAGTGCCAGCCAGTGTTCTTCCACTAGATTATTTATGGTGATTATGAGGTTACACCCAGTCTTCAAAATGTTCTATTCAATATATGATATGATATATCTGGAGATGAGAGTAAGTAAGCAGACATGTTTCCCAACTTTTCTGTGATTGCAATCTGTAAAACTATAATGGCACACTTTATAATACTATGGGGGGACTATAATACAGTATGAGAAAATATGCAAGAAAGACTTAAGTTAAATGGGAAGGGGTGTAATATGAAAAGGTTACTTTGAATCAATGCTCTTTGGACTGAGATCTGAAGGATGAATCACAATTAGTCAGAAGTAGGAGAATGCAGTAAGATCTTTCCAAAGATAAGTACAAAACCCAGGTATCCAAGAGTGGAACCTTAGATAAACTGAGAGGAAGCCAGTGTGGCTGTACAAAGGTGAGGCTGACTCTGGTACCAGAGGAAGTTAAGGAAGTAGGCAGGGTTGAGCCCCTTTAGGACCTTGAAGGCCATGGTGAGTATTTGTATTTGTAATTTGGTCATCGTGCTTACCTATTAGGAAGTATTATTTGGTGCTAATCCTTCATGAAAGAATCACTGGAAATGGATCTTGTTTAGAATCAAATGACTCCTGAGAGCACATTTAAGCTGCCCTGTGGGATGCAGGTAGTAGCTCTCAACACCTGTTTTGAAATCTTCCTAGACCAAAATTGTTTTGGCCAGTACACGTATTTTATTTATGTTATGAAACTGTAGCATCATATAGGGACATTAATTCTCTCCTTTGAAGAAAATTTAGAGTTTATTCTTTATAGAAAGGCACACCTGTGGGTCAGCTTTTAGAAAGGCACCAAACTAGTTCATTCAGATATGAGCACTGGTGGGGCTGAATTATAGCAAGTTTTCCAGCATGCTTAGTTTACAAAATATTTGGATCATTTATTACACATCTGCTATCTACCAAACAATTCTCTAAGTCCTGGGGAAAGAAACAAACTGAAACAAAAATAATGTAGCCAGGGCTTCCCTGGTGGTGCAGTGGTTTAGAATCCACCTGCCAATGCAGGTGACATGGGTTCGAGCCCTTGTCCAGGAAGACCCCACATGCCACGGAGCAACTAAGCCCATGTGCCACAACTACTGAGCATGCACTCTAGAGCCCATGAGCCACAACTACTGAGCCCACGTGCCACAACTACTGAACCCGCACACCACAACTACTGAAGCCAGTGCTCCTAGATCCCGTGCTCCTCAACAAGAGAAACCACTGCAGTGAGAAGCCTGGACACCTCAATGAAGAGTAGCCCCTGCTCGCCACAACTAGAGAAAGCCCGTGTGCAGCAACGAAGACCCAACACTGCCAAAAATAAATAAATTAAATAAATAAATAAATAAATAAAAACGTAGCCACTGCTAACTTTATCAAACTTAAAAATGTTTGGTCTGGGTCTTCCCTGGTGGCGCAGTGGTTGAGAGTCCGCCTGCCAATGCAGGGGACATGGGTTCTTGCCCCGGTCCGGGAAGATCCCACATGCCGCGGAGCGGCTGGGCCCGTGAGCCATGGCTGCTGAGCCTGCATGTCCGGAGCCTGTGCTCCGCAACGGGAGAGGCCACAGCAGTGAGAGGCCCGCGTACCGCAAAAAAAAAAAAAAGTTTGGTCTATAAAAGATACTATAAAAAAAAAAAAAAGAATGATTGAAAGAAAGTACTTGTAAAACATTTATCTGATAAAAGACTTGTATCCAGAATATATAATAAACTCTAACAACTCAATAAGACGAAAATTCTAGTTTTAAAAAAATGGACAAGGTATTTCAATATTCATTTCGCCAAAGAAAATATACAAATAATAAATATGCAAATGAAAATATATGATGTCATTATTCAGAAAATAAAATTAAACCACACTTGAGATAGTATAACACATGTAGGATGGCTAAAGCTAAACAATATTATTAGTTCCAGTGTTGGTGAGGATGCTGATTACTTGGAGCACTAGTATATTGAAGGTGGGAATGCAGAATGGTGTACCTCTTTGGAAAATAGTTGTGTTTCCTGTAAAGTTAAACACACATTTACCACATGACTCCACAATCCTTCTTCTAGGTATTCAGTCATATGCCCACACAAAGACTAGTACTCAATAGTCATAGCAGCTTTACTCATAATTGGCAAAGATGACAAGCAATCCGAATCACCATCAACTGGTGACTGGATAAACAAATTGTAATACATCCACACAATGGAATACTGCTCAGTCGTAAGAAGGAACACTTCTGATATACCTAATAGCGTGGATGAATCTCACAAGCATTAAGCTAAATGAAAGAACCCAGACACAAAGGATTTACAGTATGATTCCATGTACATGAAATTCGAGAAAAGGCAACAGTATAGAAAAGAAATCATTGTTTGCCAGGGACTTTTTAAGGTAATGGAAATGTTCTGTATGATGATTATGGTGGTGGTTAAACCATTAAATACATTTGTAAAAACTCAGAATTGTACACTAAAATTGATAAATCTTATATAAATTATATTTTATTAAAGCTGATTAAAACAACATTAAAAATTAATCCATCCCCATTTACTGTTTGTGCACATTACTGGTATATTGGGGGAGGTTTCATGAAAGTAAATTCATTATTATAATATGAGGTGATAAGTGCTATAGCAAAGGAATGCACAGAAGAGCACTATATGAACACTTAACGAAGCAAAAAGGGTAGAGGGATAGTCGGGGAATATTACCTGGAGAATGTGGCCTGTACGCTAAACCTCTGTGCATGAGCAGACTTAAACCTTGCAAAGAGAAGGACTCGGCCGTTCCCAGCAGATGAGGTAATCTATGTGTAGACCCAGAAACACTGAAGCAAATGGCATTTCGGTAGAGCTAAAATGACAAGTAGCTGAATCCTGTCAAAACATAAAATTCCACTGGCAAGATGGTAGGTAGTTGCAGCAGGAGGGAGCCAGCTCTTGGATTGTGAGGATTAGTAGACATATCAAGGATGTATCCTGTAAAGTGTTTAGACTATCCTGAGCACAAGAGGGAGATATTGAAATGCATTTTAGCAGGGGCAACATCTAAAAACAAAACAAAACAAAGGTACACCCTACAATTTAACAAAGTATGATGATTTACATTCTGTTTGGTATATATTTTTGGAACTCATATTACCCAATCACTGATTCTTTATTTGGTAAGTTTGTGTGTGCATATTTGTATATTTAACATTGCCCTATTCCCCGAAGACACAAAAAATAATAATATGCTCTCTCCATTCTCTAAGAACCCATTGTCTACTGGCTGACAGGCATAGGAAAAGAACCGCACTTGAAAGGCTGATCTATGTTCTACTGTGCTATCCAGCTTGGATCCTAAGATCACAGATCGGCGCATTGTTGTGGAATCCTGCACTAATGAGTAGGAGTGGAAAAGGTTGGAATAGAGGAGACATTTCCAGCAAATTCAAGGAAGTGAAGGACAGGAAAGCAAGCATAAAGGCAGGAAATTTTGGGAAGTGTTTCAGGTACTCTAAGTAATTTGACAAGGCTACAGTACAGTAGGACAGAAAATGAAAAAATATAATCAGATAAAAGTTCAGCTTCAAATGCTAAGGATGCAGATTTTTAGGAGTTGAATATTTTCACTACAGATACAAGCAGTCATAGCTGTCTGGAGACAGGATTATGCATCCAGGAGCCAGTAGCGAAAGATCTGGGGGCATCGTCATGAAAACCCACATGTACACGTGACTGGATTGTTTTAAGGATGGGCCTGCATGGTGTCTGGTGTGTGAGTGCCTAGTGTCAGTCCCAGAGACAGGCCAGCATAATGTATGAAGAAATGGATGGCAGTAGTTGAGACTGGGAAAGTAGTCAGAGAGAAGATCTTGAGAGATTTTGTATCGCGAAATTAGGATTTTAAGCAATGCATCTGCACTATGCAATATTTTCCTCTGAAGTGACTCTAAAGACAGAGAAAAGAAAATTCCAGAGTCTGGCAACCCAGTACAAAGCAGCCTGACATACACAGAAAATTTCTTTGAATCTGATGTTTCATCTCTAAAATGTGAGTTTTGTAGTCAATGATATACTGGTGTTCATTTTGAGACGATCTGTTTTCCTCAAATCTTTAGGTTAAACGGACACCCCAGGCATCTGGCCCATGTTTAGCAGTTTCTGGCTTGGTATCCCTCTAACACACACTCATCTCCACAGGGGGATGCATATCTTGTTTGAGGATCACAGTTACAGGTGAAAAGGACCCGTGAAAGGGTGCTGTGCTTTAAGAGCATTACAAGGCATCACCCATTCCTTTCATGAGAGAATTGATGTGCCTCATGAAGTTACACAATGTGATGGAGTAGCCATAATGCACCCGAAGTTCACCAGGCTCTTATCCCTGCAGCTCCACATTTAAATTAGCTCTGAACTTACTGTTAGATTAAAAGGGTCTGCATATTTTATGCTCTCCAGTGACTTTACTGCTCACTAGAGATTTGCTATATTAAAAAGCACCAAAATTACTTCTATCAATTAACTGTATTATACTTAAAGTCTAGATAAATTATGGAGTGGTTTTTGGAGCTACTGTGGGGAAAGTCTGCATTGAATAAGAAAGGACTCATGTCCTTGACCTATGTGAGTAGGAAAAGTCACTTTATACGTCCACAGTAAATCATAGTGATGAGGATGATAGTGATGATGGTGAAAAGGAAGTTATTTCAGGTAATTGGAAGAAACTGAAGATGCACTTTTTGGTTACAAAATGACTGGCCTCACATCTGGTCATCGATGTGGTAAGTAAATCAACCCCCAATTCTGATACAGTATGTTAAGTACAGAAGGCTGAATACAGCATGCCTTTGGAATATAGAGGAGGATGTTCTATGTAGACAAAGGGACAATAAAGATTTCTTGGAGAGTGAGGTGCTTGATCTGAGTCTCAAAGTTGGTTAGAAATTACTCAGTCAAGAAGAGCTTTGGGCTATGCAAAAACAAGCTTTGAAACATGTGCCACAACAAACAAACATGGCAGAAATCAAGATGTAATGGAAGACTAGCAATTAGCTCCGTTTGGCTAGACATCATGGTATAAAAGAGAATAGTAGGTGGTTAAAGGTCTTGGGTAGTATGCTGAGGAGGTTGGCATCCACCTACAAACTAGACAGGCCAGGTGGTCTCTAACGCCTCTTCAGGATGTTAAATGTACGAATCTCCTAGGTGAAGGGGCAGCTGAGACTGAAATTTCATTCAAGCTCCATAAGCCAAGGCAAGACTTGCGTCCAAGGTCTGGCACTTAAAAAAAAAAAAAAAAAAACTTTTTTTTTTTTTACAAAGTTTCCATGTGTTTGTTAAGCCATGTGCCTGTGGAGCTCTGTAAGGAGGTGTGCCTCTGTATAACCTGTACAAAAGGGAAAGGTACTGTAGGGACCAGTAGAGTCCTCAGCAAGATGTAAAGAACATGGCAAATATTCTCTCCCATTCTGAGTGTTGTCTTTTCATCTTGTTTATGTTTTCCTTTGCTATGCAAAAGCTTTTAAGTTTCATTAGGTCTCATTTGTTTATTTTTGTTTTTATTTTGCAAATGAAGCAACTGACAAAGGATTAATCTCCAAAATTTACAAGCAGCTCATGCAGCTCAATATCAAAAAACCAAACAACCAAATCCAAAAATAGGCAGAAGACCTAAATAGACATTCCTCTAAAGAAGATATACAGATTGCCAACAAACACATGAAAGGATGCTCAACATCACTAATCATTAGAGAAATGCAAATCAAAACTACAATGATGTATCACCTCACAGCAGTCAGAATGGCCATCATCAAAAAATCTACAAACAGTTGCTTCATTTGCAAATATTTTCTCCCATTCTGAGGGTTGTCTTTTGGTCTTGTTTATGGTTTCCTTTGCTGTGCAAAAGCTTTTAAGTTTCATTAGGTCCCATTTGTTTATTTTTGTTTTTATTTCCATTTCTCTAGGAGGTGGGTCAAAAAGGATCTTGCTGTGATTTATGTCATAGAGTGTTCTGCCTCTGTTTTACTCAGAGTTTGATAGTGTCTAGCCTTACATTTAGGTCTTTAATCCATTTTGAGTTTCTTTTTGTGTATGATGTTAGGGAGTGTTCTAATTTCATACTTTTACATGAACCTGTCCAGTTTTCCCAGCACCACTTACTGAAGAGGCTGTCTTTTCTCCACTGTATATTCTTGCCTCCTTTATGAAAGATAAGGTGACCATATGTGCGTGGGTTTATCTCTGGGCTTTCTATCCTATTCCACTGATCTATATTTCTGTTTTTGTGCCAGTACCATACTGTCTTGATTACTGTAGCTTTGTAGTATAGTCTGAAGTCAGGGAGCCTGAATCCTCCAGCTCCATTTTTCATTCTCAAGATTGCTTTGGCTATTCGCAGTCTTCTGTGTTTCCATACAAATTGTGAACTTTTTTGTTCTAGTTCTGTGAAAAATGCCAGTGCTAGTTTGATAGGGATTGAATTGAATCTGTAGATTGCTTTGCATAGTAGAGTCATTTTCACAGTGTTGATTCTTCCAATCCAAGAACATGGTATATCTCTCCATCTATTTGTATTATCTCCAAAATTTACAAGAAGCTCATGCAGCTCAATAACAAAAAAACAAACAACCCAATCCAAAAATTGGCAGAAAACCTAAATAGACATTTCTCCAAAGAAGATATACAGATTGCCAACAAACACATGAAAGAATGCTCAACATCATTAATCATTAGAGAAATGCAAATCAAAACCACAATGAGATATCATCTCACACCGGTCAGAATGGCCATCATCAAAAAATCTAGAAACAATAAATGCTGGAGAGGGTGTGGAGAAAAGGGAACCCTCTTGCACTGTTGGTAGGAATGTAAATGGATACAGCCACTATGGAGAACAGTATGGAGGTTCCTTAATAAACTAAAAATAGAGCTACCATATGACCCATCAATCCCACTACTGGGCATATACCCTGAGAAAACCATAATTCAAAACGAGTCATGTACCACAAGGTTCATTGCAGCTCTATTTACAATATCCAGGACATGGAAGCAACCTAAGCGTCCATCAACAGATGAATGGATAAAGAAGATGTGGCACATATATAGAATGGGATATTACTCAGCCATAAAAAGAAATGAAATTGAGTTATTTGTAGTGCAGTAGATGGACGTAGAGTCTGTCATACAGAGTGAAGTAAGTCAGAAAGAGAAAAACAAATACCATATGCTAACACATATATATGGAATCTAAGAAAAAAAAAAACATGGTTCTGAAGAACCTAGGGGCAGGACAGGTGTAAAGATGCAGACGTAGAGAATGCACTTGAGGACATGGGGAGGGGGTAGGGTAGGCTGGGATGAAGTGAGAGAGTGGCATGGACATATATATACTACCAAATGTAAAATAGATAGCTAGTGGGAAGCAGCCACATAGCACAGGGAGATCAGCTCTGTGCTTTGTGACCACCTAGAGGGGTGGGATAAGGAGGGTGGGAGGGAGACTCAAGAGGGAGGAGATATGAGGATATATGTATATGTATAGCTGATTCACTTTGTTATAAAGCAGAAACTAACACAGCATTGTAAAGCAATTATACTCCAATAAAGGTGTTAAATAAGTAAATAAACAAATACATAAATAATAAAATGAATTTCAAAAAAAAGCATGGCAAACGTACATTTTAGAAAGAAGATTCTGGTAGCTTTGTGCAACATGGGATAGATGGAAAGACACTAGAAGCTGATCTACTGCAATTACCCAGACAAAGTGTGACAAATTGTCCAGTGGAAACAGATAGGAGGGGACGCATTTTCCAAATGTCTTTATCAGTCTTCACCCATAAGAGCCTACAATTTGTGATTAATTCCTCTGGGTTAAAGATAGGTGTTAGTGTCCTTTCTTTATTTCACTTTCTAATAAGACACCACCGGCCATTGTTGTTTCCAAATGAGTATACTTAGCAGATATGTAGCAAGACGTGTGACAGTCGGGTCATCCTTTGCTGAGAAAAATGATATGTCCAAGCCTTCTAATCCAGTAGTAGATACAGGATTTTAGGTGCTGTAAGTCCAGGGGGAGACTTGTTTAAAGAAAAGTAATAAAATATAAATTAAAAATAAGCTGTAAAACTGAATATTTAATAAGAATGATAAAAGAAATCACTCAAAAATAACAAATTAGAAGCTAACAAATATCACAACATTCATAAAAAATAACATAATATCTGTGTTAATTAACTGCCTGACAAAATTCTGTAATAACATTCCTCATTATTTTTGGTTGCACACTTTTGATTGTCTCTTAATTTTTTTTTTTTTTTTTTTTTTTTTTTGCGGTACGCGGGCCTCTCACTGTTGTGGCCTCTCCCATTGCGGAGCACAGGCTCTGGTCACGCAGGCTCAGCGGCCATAGCTCACGGGCCCAGCTGCTCTGCAGCATGTGGGATCTTCCCGGACCGGGGCATGAACCTGTGTCCCCTGCATCGGCAGGTGGACTCTCAACCACTGCGCCACCAGGAAGCCCCTGTCTCTTCATTTAATAGTGTTTTTTAAGTATAATTTTCTAAGGAGAAAATAGAAAGATGGTTAAATGAGTCATTTTCTCTAACATTATTGCTCATTTTATCTATTGGTAATGATTTATTGATAGTTTGGAAGTGTTTTTCTGTCAGTCCTGACAGCAGCTGCAGGATATGGGGCTTATCACCTAAGTTTGCCTCCTGATTTTTCCTTTGAAAAGTAGGGCTGATGCTTTATCTTTCACAAAATTAGCTGTGACTGTGCATAAAAAATAGAAAAGTCCAATTGTGATATATCTGTCTGTTCCCGTTCTCCCTTTTAACTAACAGAGATGTGTCAGTTTGTAAAAATTCAGAGCACAGCCTACCGGCTAAGGCCACAGGTTTTCCTAATTCTAAATACACTACAGCAAAGGCCTCTGACAGCCCAGGATTCAGGAACAGGCCCAGGTTGCCACAATTTTCAGCTTCTCTGCAGACCCCTGCATTTGGGAGGAGGTCTATAACAGCATACCACCTCCTTAGAAAGCAAAGCAGAAGGAGGCAGTTGTCACACATGACTCATCAGCACTAAGTAAGTTGGGATGTGCAGTGATCCCACAGGGAGACTCGTGCTGGTAGAAATATTAGGTTTGAGCTATTTCCCTTCTGGGAGAACAATTGGACTGCCTGGTTGTGAGTCTCTCCTAGGAATTTCTCCAGAACAGATGAAGCAGTTTGAAAAGTGAGCCAATCCCTTGGACGCTTTAATTAAACAGTGGAATTCAAAAACTTCTGGAACATTTATATGTGAAACCCTGGAAAACAGAGAGTGATATGTAGGAGTGGGAGAACACACACTCATAGTCACTGAGTCCTTTCAAAGATCTTGTCACAGTGCAAATCACCTAAATAGATGCCCTAATTCAACCTTTCCAGCTATATCCTCAATTCACGGGTGAGAAGCTAGGATGTCAGAAAGGCTAAGTTTCTTGTTCAAGGTCACACTGATTGTAGATGTCATAGTTGAATCCAGAGTTCAACTTGAAGAAAGGAGAATAAAGAGTAGCCCCTGGAATCTGACTGAGTACTCACAGCCTGACCATATCATTCTTCTGTTGGACATATGTTATCTCACAGAACACCAGCCTCAGACAAGTTTACTCTGAAGCCATGATACAACTACACAAAGTAAGGTCACTGCATAATTTTATGTAAGCACAGACAAAAACAATGTCAACTTGTCACCTACATAATACCAGATAACTCTCTCCAAAAGCCAAAATGAGTGATTGCTACTTCTTTCCCAGTTAAAGATTTATCTTTGTTCTATAGATAAGATCTATTGAGATGCCCACCCAATCATACAATTGCCCCTGCTTTCTGAGAGCATCTAATTTAAAGCAAACTCCTACTTCCTTTGGCCCTCCCCCAAATCACCCACCCAAAGTCCAAAACCTGTAATATGTTATTCCTAGCTTTCTTTTACAGGAGACACTTCATGATTCCCCCATGATGTGTGTTCTCCCTCTATGCAACAAGCAATACATCCAATTTGTTCAACAGCGGGTGGGTTCCTGGTGTTTTGAGATTAGAGAATTTGACAACTGGCTCCCCTGCATCAAGATCCAAAGACCTCAGTGAGAGATGTGGTGAAAAAAGTGGGTTTGGAATACCATGAGTCTTCATGTCAAGTTTGGGAAGTGCTAGTCCTTATGTGTGAACTTGGACAAGTCCTAGGACAAGTCGGGGACCATGAGCTTCCCAGCACAGAAAATACAGGGTTTAAGCAGTTGGATCTCCAGGGTCCTCTTGCTCTAAGGCCATGATCCCTTTAATGGTGTTCACACTTTTGATACTTATACCTGTTTAGGTGGCCAGGTGAGGTTTTTGTGTTTGCATTTGACACAGGGGAGTAATAAGGTACAGAAACCCTAAGTGGCAGATCCAATATTCAGCAGCTAGCTTATTGGAAGTCCTAAAAATGTAATGAAAGCCAGTTTCCAAGCACAAAGCAAATTTCTCTGTACTCTAATAAAGATAATAACAACTAATGAGAATTAGTACTTACTATTTGCCTAACCTCATGACAACCCTACTTGTCGGATTTTATCTGTTAGATATTATTTTCATCCCTTTTTCGTATGGGGAAACTGATGTACAGAAAGGTTAAGCAACTTGCTAACGCTAATATTTGATGAGAGTGACAGGAGGGTCCAGACTGATGCTCTTTACTGCATGGTTTGCTGCCCCTCAAACACAACATGATCTCTGAAAAGGATTAGAACATTGTCTCACACACTATAGATTGTTAATTAGTGTTAGCTTTATTATCTCATTTAAACATCCCATCACACCTCTTTTGCAATGAGTATTGATAGCTCTCTTTTACAGATGAGAAAACACAGAGTCATTAAATAACTCACCCAAGACCACACAGTTAGTATGTGGTAGACCTGAGACTTGAATCAAAGCAGTTGAGAATAAATATACCTCTCATTGTTATTGTTAATTTATTCCATCTATAAGCTATTAAAGATTATGTGATTGGTAATGAAATATATGCCTTATCTCCCTTAATGATTACAGCAAGACTGTGACATAGATACTATCATTATCTTAATTTCACAGATCAAGAAACTGAGGCAAACAGATGTCAACTCATCTGCCATCATTTGTTGGAGTCAAGAATTAGATAAATTTTTCAATGACTTCAAGTATCATTCTCTTAATTAACCACATCATTCTGCTTCAAAGATATCTTGCTTCTGATTTTTAATGTCTTGTATTTTATATTTGACTAAAGCCTCTTTGGTTCTATAAAAAAATCTAATCACATTTCAGAAACTGTTGAATATCTCTGCATTTGATCGAATCACGGGTCATACTATGAACAAATTATTATATGTAGTGAACATCACTGCAAATGAGTCTCTCTAAGAAACAAAGTGACATTTATTTTAACAAAAGCAACATGTAGTAATTAAAATTTTTGTATTAATGTACATTGTATTAATATATCTTTGTATTAACATATCTTTTTGCAAAAGGTCCCTTGCCTTAGTAATTTATTAGACCCTACCTCAAATAAATAAGAATGTTTTTCAAAATTCTTGTTTAAAAATAATAGTTCAAACATATCTTTCTTTCCTATCATTCTAAGTGAATTCTTATATTTACATATATATCAATAGTGGAAAGGTTACATTTATTTATAGTTGTATTTATTTAAAAAAAAAATCTATGGAACACCCATGCTATTTCAGCCGCTTGATATTCTCAGTAACTCCAAGGAAACTCTGACTCAGGAAAGTAAATGACTTGCCTGAGGGCATTTAAATCCTGGTCTTTTAACTCCAAATCATTAGCACACTGAATCACATCTGAATTATAAAATGTTTTTCCAGGTAACCTTTCCACTGAAGAAAGTTGTTGCTAATATTTTGTAGACACAATGAAATGAATTGACTTTGGGTCGATGATTGTATTCAAATTCTGGCATGACCTTTTCAAGCTATAAGACTTGGAGTGAATTACTTGAATTCTTTGACCCTCAGTTCCTTCATTTTGAAAGTGAGGCTAATAATATTTATCTTGTGGGATAAAAAGAAAATACTTAATATTTTTAGCATAGGACCAGGCACACATTAAGGATAAAAAATTAGTCACCATCTTTGTAAAATTTAAGTGTAGTCTTAAAAATAAATGAATGTATTCCTTAATAATGTTCCTGCTTTGATACACAGTTGTCATGGTTTCAGTTTTTCTAGTCAGGAGCCTAGTTTTGATTACTGTTTTATGCTAGTGCTAGCGCAATACTCAATAAATGTATGTGAAAATTTCTGAGAATGATTCAATTGATTTTTACAACTAAAATTGTAGTTAATTTTCATCTCTAGATTTTCTAATAAGCCTCGAGGCCAAACAATAAAGTAGAAATTGAGAAGGAAAGATTTTTGTTTTCCTTTTTGTTTTCAGTATCTAAAAACCTAACAAAATTCTTTAGACTGAAAGGAAATGATGACAAATAAATCTTGGATTTATGCAATGGAATGAAGAGCACTGGAAGTGGAAAATATGTGTGAAATTATATTTCCTTTCTCAATTTATTTAAAAGACAATTGATTCTTTAAAACAAAAATGAAATAATGAGCTACAGTGTTCATTGCATAAATATAAATGTATGAGAATAATAGAACAAAGGACTAGAAGTATGTAAATGGATATGTACTTCTGTAAGGTCCTTATATCAAGATGCATATTAATTAATGGCAGATGATATAAGCCAAGAATGCCTGTTGCAATCTATATAATGTCTAATAAATTTAGGAAACTATAAAATCAGTAGTCATTAAAAGTACACACACACACACACACACACACAGAAAGGGGGAGACTAAAAGGAATGCAAAATAAATAAGTGTACATTTGAGTCTTCCAAATAAGGCAGGAGAGGGGAGAAAAAATAAATTGAACAAATTGATAACAAATAAAAATATGATAGACTTAAGCCAACCATATACATACATGCATTATATATAAATAAACTAAACATTCCAGTTGAAAATCAGAGACTGTCAGACTGGAGAAAAACAAAAAACTATTGTTTGCTTTTTATAAAATATATGGTTTAAATGTAAAGAATCATAGGTTAAACTAAAAGGGTAGGAACTATATGAAGTACAAAACTTAAGACTATATTAATATATTTTATTCATTCTTGGCAAAGTAGATTTCACATAAAAAGTGTTACCTGAGATAAAGATGGCTCTTTCATAATGATAAAAGAAACAATCCAGAAGACAAAGCAATCCTAAATAGGCATTTGAGTAATAACAGAGTTTAATAATACAGGAAGAATTGTAACAATAACAACAACTAAGTAGTAATTATGTGAGGTGAAAAATGCATCAATTAACCTTACTGTGGTAAACATTTTTCAACATATACATGTATCAAATCATCACATTGTATATCTTAAACTTACACAATATGTCAGATATATGTCAATAAAGCTGGAAAAAATACATAAAATATTTAATTGACAGAACTAAATGAAGAAATAGAAAATTTTATAATAATACTTGTTGGAGATTTTAACTCTTAAGGAGTAGATAAAATCAATGAGTTTAAAGGATCTGAACAAAATTATTAACCAAAATAACATAATTGACATTTATTGAACTTTATATTCCACAACTGCAGAATGCAAATTATTTTCAAGCTCACATGGAACAATAAGATATACCATATATTAGTCCATAAAACAATTCTAAATATATTTCAAAGAATTGAAACCGTAGAGTATGTATGTCCTCCGGCTGAAAACATTTTTAAAACATTAAAAGGCAGAATTAAATTAAAAAATCAATAATAACAAAATTCTATCTGGAAAACCTCCCAAAACATTACACAACATACTTCCAGATAATTCATAGGACAAAAAAGAAGTCATGAGGGAAATTAGAAAATATTTTTAAATGAGTGAATATTAAGATACAAAATAGCAGAATGTGTGCAATATAGCTCAAGAAGTGCTTAGAAGAGAAATTTATAACTTTAAGTAGTTATGTTAGAAAATAAAGAAGAGGTTAAATAAAGTGTATACATTTTCAACTTAATTTTAAAAGGCTAAGAAATAAGGACAAATAAACCCAAAATGTTTAGACAGAAGGAAATAATAATTAGATAATACATCAGTAAAGTGAAAATGGAAAATGAGTCAAAAAAATATATATATATACCTCTAAAGAAATTGATCAATAGAAAGCATATGAACAGTATCAGGAATGACAGAGGAAAATCACTGCAGATCTAAAGGACATTAAAAAACAATAAGGGGGGCTTCCCTGGTGGTGCAGTGGTTGAGAATCTGCCTGCTAATGCAGGGGACACGGGTTCGAGCCCGGGTCTGGGAAGATCCCACATGCCGTGGAGCAGCTGGGCCCGTGAGCCACAACTGCTGAGCCTGCACGTCTGGAGCCTGTGCTCCACAACAGGAGAGGCCGTGATAGTGAGAGGCCCACGCACCGTGATGAGGAGCGGCCCCCACTTGCCACAACTAGAGAAAGCCCTCGCACAGAAACGAAGACCCAACACAGCCCTAAATAAATAAATAAATAAATAAAATTAAAAAAAAAAACCAATAAGGGCATATTAGGACCAAAATTCTGCCAATAAATTCAACAACTTAGATGTAATAGACAAATTCTTTTGAAAACACAGGATACAAAAAAATGAGAAAGAAATAAGAAATGTGAAAAGAAGCTTCTCCAGAGGAAAACTCCACATGGAAATGGCCTTACTGTTGAATTCTATCACTAATTATGAAAGAAATAATATCAATTTCACTCAAACTCAGAAAATCAGAATGAAGAAAGATCTCCAACTCATTCTGTGAAACTAATATATCCACAATACCAAAGACGGACAAAACATTGCAAGAAAATAGAATTATAGGCCAATATCTGTCAAGAAAATGGTTCAAATATTCTAAACAAAATATTGGTAAATCAAATTCAGCAACATATTAGGAGGAATAATGCATGAAAAATAAATGAGGTCCATCTTGGCATGGTTTAACTTTCAAAAACCAATCAAAGTAATCAATCACATTAACAGTATGCATATAAAATCCTAAAGGGTGGGGAAGGTTTGAGATTTGACTTGCAAGAGTCTTAAAAGTCCTTCTGAATTGAAGAAATTAACCTACGTCTGCTTGGGGATTTGGGTTACATAGGTGTATGCATTTTGGGAAACTCCTCAAACTATAAACTTAAGACCTATGCATTCGCCATACATAAATTATTTTTTAATAAACAGACCTGTTCATCAACAGATGCTGTTAAATATCCTTTACCATTTTAGGATTGCCTTTTCATAGTAGAATGAACACTCTACCTAATTTTTAAAAACCTTGGTATAAATCATACCAATATCTCTATATCTCACTATCTCTATATAATAAAGATATTATATCCCTATATAATAAAGGAGTGATTGTTTCCTAATCTGTTAATATCTCTGAGCCTTATTTTTTTATTATGTAAATTGGGTAAAAATGTCTGAGGAACCATATGATGCATAAGGGTAATATCAAGTAGTATAACCGAAAGCCACTATGCTACGCTGTTTCTTTGTACCATACTGCATTAAGATGTAACTACTATGGAATTGCAAATACTCTGCTTGAGAGTAAGGGTTCTCCACTAATCATTCAAAGCCCACCTCAGCATCTTCTTCCCCAAATAGTCCTCTATTAGAGTCCCAGTTAATATGAATAATTATTAGTATTAGAGTCTCAGTCCCTATTAGAGCCCCAGCTTATATTAATATTTCCACTAATTATTTTTACTACTAAAAATAATTGGAGATCTTTCTTCATTCTGATTTTCTCCTCTTTGAATTTCCTTTTGCTAAAACATCATGGCATTTGGAGTTTGACAACACTTCCTAAACTATATACAGTGCAGTCTCTTACGGTCTCTAGAAGGGACATGTGTGATGAGAAAAAGTCTGCCTGGATGGAGATGCAGGCTCCTGGGTTCCAGCTCTACAAACTCTGCAGCTTCATCTCTGAAGTGTTAGTTCACATCCAGGAGTCTTAGTAGCCCCATGTGTGAAACAAGAAAGTTGGATGACTCTAAGAGCTGAGCTGCCTTTCAACTCTGAGATTTTATTGACTTACTAGCCCCTGGGGAGCTTTTTACACCCGGCTGTCAAGAGGCACACAGGAGACATGAAAGACTGTCAGGGTCATTAAACTCTCCTCCATGGGTAATTCTTTCCCAAGAGAGCTATAGGCTCTGGGGCACATAGAGTACACGGATAAGCTTCAGGGACAGAATTGGATCAAGGTGCCTGCAATACCCGTGAAGATAGAAATGGCCTTCCTTCTGACCTTGAGAATCATTTACCTCTATATTTGAAATCAGTAATAAGAGTTTATTCCAATTTAGTCTTCAATATTTGCCTCATTATAGAAGCGAATTTACTTGATAGAAGGAATAAACTAGTTTAGAAAATAACATATTTTCCCAGCATTGACAAATGCCCAAATTTGGAAGTTCAAGGGAGAGTTGGTCCTGTATGTCCTGTATGTGGTGGAAAAAGAGCAGAAAAGCACCTAAACTGACCGTAAATTTATGCAATTTGTGAGATACACTATCAATGTGTCATGGCCCTGAGAAATCACCTTGTCTTTTGATTACAGCCTCCCATCTAGTACGTGAGGGAGCATGCCCCTGGCAGATGTTTTAGAGCTTGAACCATGGATGAGTCAGGAAAACAGGCAGAGTCCGACACAGTGCAAGAATCATAGACCAAAATAGCCAGAGAACAGCATAAGATTAGTTTAGTAAAAATCTTTATGTTTTAAGAAACTTAACCCTTCCCCCAGCAAACATTCACATACACAGAAAATTAACATTCGTAATAGAGTCTCAACTCTCACTTTACCTGATGACTTCATATTTCTTCTTGATTGCTCAGCATTGATCTGTCTTTCATTGAGCAGTATGCTGGAGCCATCTTATTGGCTCATGAAAGTCAATTGTTAAATTTTCTGGAATTTTGCAAATTGGTTGTTAAACATAGTCATTATTTAAAAATTAAGTTATATTCACTTACAATATATACATTTTAATATGTTAAAAACAGAGATCAACATGGAAACTCATCACTTCCTAAATATTTTACTGTTAAGTATCTGTATGGTAGAAATATTATATAATCGTGACTGCTGCACAAACTCCATATTCAGTGATGTCGTATTGGTAGCTTAATATAGGCCATTTATACCACAGAAATTAGAAAATGCTACAGATCAGAGCTTGGTTTATTGTTGTGTTGATTGTCTGGACTTAAAATGCTGGATAAAATGTGTATAATGCACATTAAATTTAAAAGTGTGGCATCTTTGTAACCATTACATTGTGAGTAGCAATATTTAGGATGTATTTATCCAGTATTAGACAACTCTTAATTCAGCAAAGAAGTTGCTTGCATCATTAACTAATGAATAAGTGAAATTATGACATCTACTTTTGTTGTTTCACTTTCATTTTACTTAATATAAATGGAAACATTAACCAACATTCATGTCATTCTTTAATCAATGAGGTGAGCAACTTATCTACTTAAGTGGATAGTAAACAAACATGTATTCACGAGTTTAGTATTGTGACACTATCATTGGCAATAAAATTATTTTAAAAATTTAGGTTAAGTTTTGCAAGAAATAGCAAGGCATGCTGCAGTTATAGGTGTATGGAATTTATAACATATATTATTCTATATTTTATTATTTTTAAATTGGGTGCTATATATTCTTTATATCTGTGTAATTTTTTCCTGGAAAGCTGGTTACCGAGACACCATTGCTGTACTTTTATTCCTAAAATCCTGCCTTCTCCAGCCTTTCCACTCCAAAAGTTTAACCCAACACAACCCGTTTCCACAATTTGATTTATATAATCCCACTTATCCAAATTCAACCATTCACCCACTTTTTTTCTTTCTTTTTTTTTTTTTTTTCTATTTACCAGTTATTCTTTTCTCTCAATGCCAAGTACAATTCCCTAAACAGGTATTCACAATCTCCTGTCTGGATAGCTGCAGTAGCTGCCTACTTGAGATTCTGTCTCAGTTCCTGTCATCCTCTAAAACATCCTCGTCTTGCAGCCTGAATGATATTTGTAAGTTACAAATACAGTCATAACCCTCCTTTGTTTAAATCTCCTAAAGATCCCCCCTTTGATGTAATATCCAGGTTCTCGACATAGCATCCTTCTCTCCAGGAGTATTACTAGACATGCCTTGCCTTCCAACAGTCTGCCTTGGGCTTCCCTGGTCCTTTCAAAAAATTGCCTTAGAGAAGGTTTTTTTGATTACTCTGTGTCAGATATTTTCGAAATGTCTTGTTATTTTAAATAAATAATATCATCTCTTTCTGTCCAGTTACCTTTATCTCTAAGACCCAAATTACCAAAACTAGCTGCCACTTTTCTGGAATTTACTGTCTGGCAGTGGTACATTTCTACTTCTATCTCAGCTCGCCTTCTCTTGGATCATGTAAGCAGACACTGAGTGGGTGTTGCCTCATTGAGGATGAAGTAAAACTTCTTATCTACTGAGCCACAGGTTGTATCCCTCTCATCTCCCCAGACCAGTTTCTAGATGAGCTGTCCATTACTCTGTGACCTCTGCCCCTCTCTTGGTAATCTAGATGGTGTAGAGTTTAGTAGCTCATTACGCTCCCACATTTTGAGAAATCTGTCCTGGATGAGTGGAGAAGGTGGCTAGCTGGACATGAAGGAGGGGCGGGAAGTGGCTTTGCGGGAACAGAGGCCACTAGAGGGATGGTCAGCTGACACCTGTCTCTTCATTCTGCTCTAAATACCTCACAGTCACAGGTCAAGTAATGTAGGTCCTTGCAGCCTTAGTTTCCCCGTGTATAACGTTAAAATTTTGAATTCTTGCACATATAATTTATCACTGCCAACAATGAGCCTGCATAACAGCAATAGGAACACCAGCAATAGTGACAAAGACCAAAGCTCATTGAGAAGGTCCATTGTCCAGGCATTATTCTGAGCGTTTTGCATATATTATCTCACTTAGCCCTCATAACATCCCCATAAATAATTGCTTTTTTTTCTTTTCTTTCTTTTTTTTTTTTTTTTTTGCGGTACGTGGGCCTCTCACTGCTGTGGCCTCCCCCATTGCGGAGCACAGGCTCTGGACGTGCAGGCTCAGCGGCCATGGCTCACGGGTCCAGCCGCTCTGCGGCATGTGGGATCTTCCCGGACCGGGGCACGAACCCGTGTCCCCTGCATTGGCAGGCGGACTCTCAACCACTGCGCCACCAGGGAAGCCCCTGCTATTTTTTATTGGTATTTTTCCAGAGGATGTCACTAGGAGTCAGGCGGGTTAAACACATTGACTACACTGGGAGAGCTAGTGCTGTGGGGTTTGAATCAATTTAAACCTGCTCATTTTAAACTATTAGCCCTCTACCCCAAATATCAGTACACATTTATAGACAAATATTCACGTCTAATAATTCTTATCTTTTAGAACTCCTTTTAGATGTTACTTCAAGCAAAATTTATTCAGACATTTATGGGTCACCTATTAGGTAACAGGTATTTGGCCAAATTTAAGTGCAACCATCTTCTGTTAAGTCTTTCCTAGTCTTTTTAAGATGGAAAAACCTGCCCCTTCTATGTGCCGTCACAAACCTTGTGCTCATTGCTTTCACGGGAAGCACTTAATGCTTTTGTAATTGTGTTTGTTTGACATCATCTGGGGAGAAAGCTATGGCTTCCCTGTTCACCCCTGACTCTAGCACCTAACCCACTGGCTTGCTCTTTGTATAGGATCAATAAACATGTGATTGAATGAATCCAAGGTCTATTTTGACTCAAAGGGAAATTAGGCAAGTGATGTTATCACACTGTCTTCCCCAGAGCCTGAAATCTAGATCACCTTGGGTTATAAAGCAATCTCTCTCCGTGAGGCCACTACTTAACATGCAAATGTGTTACCTTGCTGAGATTTTGTGTGAAGTCATTAGAAACTATCAACACCATAGCAAACAGTAGTGTCTTAGAGCAGCCATTTAAGGACCTAATGGAGAAAAGCCCTCCGGAAATATTAAACAAAACTGGGGTGAGAAAATGGTTTAAAAGAAACCGAAATTGGAAAAAAAATCTTACTCTGACTTTCATAAAGCACTTCCTTTGTTGTCTGTTCACAATAACATAATAGACAGCCCCTTCACTAGTCACCGAATATAAAAAGACAGCCCCTGCATTGAGTTTGTAGTCCAGTGAGAGATAAACAAGGATCTCAGTGATTGCAGTGCAATATAATAATACATACTCTACAAAAGGCTATTGTGGGAAAATGGGGTGAGAATGCTTTGGGTCAGTAATGACCTCAGGAAAGAATACACAGATTTGCGAAGAAGTTTGCCAGTTTGAGTGGGGGGAAAGTGCATGTCCGTGACCACTAAAAGGATTTAATGAAGTTATGCATGTGGAATACCTGCCAACTGCAAGACACTCGGTGCAGGCTGAGAAGCAACGCTATCCCTTAAGCAGGGCACACTCATTTGTACTCATAGTGCACTCATGGCTAAATAGGGATAATATCCCTGCCCAGGTCATTATGGTATTAAATGGAATAACAGGAAAGCATTTTGTAAACAGTGTGATGCAAAGGTAAAGGAGGGTTGGTTTTAACAGTGGGAGTACACAGAAAACAAGCCAGATTCCTTACCTGTAGTATAGCCCTGCAGGATTCTAGTACCCACACCCTGGCTGTGCTGACCCTCCCCAGCCTTGCCTTGTCCTTGATGCATCAAGAGAGTTTCTCTGTTTGACTCTTCATGCTTGTTTTTCCTTCTTCCCATTTCATTGTCTTCCCTTTTTAACCCCTAAATATTTCTATACCACTTTCCTTTACATTATTCAGGTCTCCACTAAAATATCACCTCCTCAAATGACTTTCCTTGATCGTCCAAGTCAGAGGTGCTGAGCAATCCCTCCGTCTCATGATGTTGTTCCATTTTCTTCACCCCCATAACTCATTTGTCAGCTTGTATATAAACTAGGTGCACCCCACCACCCTGAACTGGGATAGAGGCTCCAAAAAGACAGAGGCCTTGTTTCGTTGTTAACTGCTGTATTCTAAACATCTAACACAGTGATTGCATCTCAAGAAACATTGGATGAATTAATGAATGGATAAGTGAAAATACTCATATACCTTTGGGATTGGAGAATTAATTGAGTGAACATGATGTTAAAGAAAGCCCTCCTAACTCTCTGTGGGTAAGGATAGAACACCTAGTTGTATAGGTTCAGAATTCTAAAAGGCTGTATATAAACATGGGGTCATTTTAGATTCAAGATGACTTCATAAACCTGGGGTCATTTTAGATTCAAGATGCCTAGTACTTTAAGATTAGCAGACACATCTTCAATTTTTCTAGACAACAGAAACACTAACATTTGAAATAATTGCCTCAGAAAAATATTCTGTTCTATGAGCCATGGACAGAAAGATAATTGTCCTTTAGTTATACTTTCCTTTTCTTTTTTTAAAATACAATATTTGCTTCTTTCTTTCTAAAATGAGCAACTGATGTTATAGTGAAAACCCCCTTTTCTCCAGATTTCTAGTTTTTGAGACTTCACTGTGGCCAGATTATTCTTGCTCTTAGCAAACGTTCTTCCTGTGATCTATTCATGTATTTATTTCTGTCAGGATGCAGGGACCTAATAACCAATCCTCCAAACCTCTTGCAATGTAGCATCTAATTTACTTTCCCTTGAACTGTCAGCCATGCTTCTGTTTGTTCATTCCCCAGTAGTACTCCCTTCTCCACTCAAATGTCAGATTGAATCCATTGGAAAAGATTGTTTTCAAGATTTATTGCTCTTTTCCACCTTATTCTCTTTCTTCTTTCTGATGCATCGTGCTGAGAGTGCCAGCTCTTCCTGCACTGCTTCAGTAATTGAAAGAGGCAACAGATAACCGCAGGGCTATCCTGGTGGTCTTTCCAGGAGCATCAGTGCCTGATGATCCGGGAGGAGCATCATCAGTCTCAAAGGGCAAAGGAAGTCAGATGGACACACTGCAGAGATGACTATAAAGAAAGAGAAAACATCATACAAATCCACAAATTCATGATACATGTCGACTATGGTAATAATGATAATTACTGCTTTTTAAAATTCTTTACAGTTTGTAAAATGCAATTCCATTCATTACCATAAAAAGAGCCATATTTGCTCAAGAACATAGTGCAATCAGCCTCCATGCATTCCCAGAGCAGAGGTCTACAGTGATTTCTCTCCTGTCTTCCTGATGGGAGCACTGTCCAGAGAGAGTTGTTTTTTTTTTTTTATGTACCTTTTTTGATTCTTACAACAGCCTTATGCAACTATATGATTTCCAGTTTATAAGTCAAAACAAAAACAAAAGTAAATTTCAGAGACAGAAAGGGATTGCCTTATGTTTACATAACAAGGCAATGGCAGGACAGTGATCCAAAGTGATTGTCTTATCAGAGTCCATGGACATTTTTTTCTCAGACTATTGCATTTAGCCACGGTCATATTTAGAACAACTTAGAGGGGTCTCTCTTCCCAAAGAAACAGTAAATTGCTTTGTGTTATGAAGAAAAAAATCTGCAACCTTACACCTCCTTAAAAAGGATTTGAGAATGCAACAAAAGTATGACGATATCTGAGAGCCCAGGTGCATCTTCCGCCTTCCAGGGGAGCTGACACTCTATTTAAAAGAGATGGCCTTTAATTAAATATCATTTACGTGGATAAGTAATTGTAAGTTACTGCACATGAGCGGTGGGTAGTTTCTGAAGGAGAGAATGATGGAATTAAGGATTTTTATTTTGTCTGAGAAGTTGTTGGAGGGGATGCTTGGCAGAGGTCTAGAAAAGACTGTTTAAGCTTTTGAATTGAAGCTGAGGCCTGAAGGATCAATAGGAGTTAGATAAGGAAACAGAAGAACATTTCAGCAGGAAGCAGCCACAGAAACTAGAGGCCCCAAGGTCTGGTGTCTTCTGCATCAGACACAGTGGTGCAGTGCCTACAGCCCACGATTCTTTGAGGAGCCACGAAAATGTTTTAATATCTTTAGAAATCAGAAGAATAAAATGAGTGTAACCCAGCCTGGACAATATTAGTCTTCATACCAATTCAGTCATAAAATATAACTTTTAACATTTCTGTGAGGGACGAGCCCTGCCTAGGCTGCAGATCCAAGAGCACCATGATGCGGCCAGCCTGACATGGGAAAAAGAGAAAGCTACAGTGTTTGAGAGGCTGGATGAAGCTGGTGTTGCTGAAATACACAGTCTTCTGTTTCCAGCCATCTTGTTTTAGATGACCCTTAAAAAAATAAAAAATAAAATGGAGAGAAAGGGACAAAAAAGAACTAGAGGAGTCCTTCATTCCTTCTCTTTACTTCTGAGGTTGGATTCCCCAAACATTTCCTTGATTATTACCCACCCTTCTGCCATGAGGCCTCCTGGGTCCCACCCCAGTTCCATCATGTTTATTGAAACTGTCAATTGGGGTGGGACAGAAAGCATTGTGCTGGAACACAGTAACATAATAATAGTAATTACGCTGGCTCCATTTTTATTGAATTAATGAGTGAGTGACTGAAACAAAATAGTTTGTGTTAAAGTGAGTGGAGCTGACAATAAGGGGTAAAAGCCTTCAGATAAAAAGCTATTCCTCTGTGATGCACTTCAACAAGCATTGCTTTAGTACAACTACCTGTTGTACTGTATTAAGCACCACAAACAGAAATGTAAATGGACTGAATCCCTGTTCTCGAGGAGGGCTCAGTCCTTGGCATGGAGGCAGATGTATGTTCAGCTTACCACAATCCACTGTGGAAGATTCTAAACACCTAGTATAATCAGGATGCTATGAGAAACAGTCCAGAAGGCAATATACTTTCTGTGATCTGGGCATGGATGATGAATGGAATGTGGGAATGTAGGGAATGTGGAGATGGGTCTTTTGGCCAGAGGAAGTGGTGTGGCCTGGGATGAGATGGCAAAAAATGCAATGTGGCTGGACAAGGAGAGCATATTAGGGATTGTACAGCAGACTGAAAAGTTGGGTTGGAGACAGTTCCCTGAAGTCCCTGATCCTTCCTTAATCAAATTATATATGTGGAAGATTGGATATTAAAATAAATTGAAGAGGCAAATATTAACAGGGATTGTCATCATTTTTTATATAAACATTACCAAATTTATCTGGCACTTTCTACGTCATATCAAACTATAGGCAAAGCCCCACTGGAAGTAGTAATAGAAGAGACTGTGACTTGTGAGCTGAGTCTGCAAAGGGCAAAAGAAAGAAGAATCATCAAAAACAATTTTTCTAGCTTAGGGAGAAGTTCCTAATATGTCAAAATGCGCCTGAGTGATTAAAGAAAGATTATATTATTAGCAGTATATTTAGTGTAATGTGGGGGAGGGGTAGCAGCCACACTCTCTTTGAAAGGATTTCCTTCAAAGTTTCTAAAATATAACTGAAAAGGCATGCTTCATTTAAGAAACTTACTTAGCTTGAATCTCCTTCCTCTTTAAAATTTGATGTAAATAACGTATTATTTTCCTCTTTACCATGATTTATTATACGTGGATTATAAAAAAAAGGTCTCATGATTTTACGATTTCTTTTTCCTGCCTGCAGACTTTGTTAAAGTGGCCATAATTTGTACATCAGTCCCAGTGCTGCATGTTTTATTTTAACAAATATATAACTGTATGAGCTTCAGCATCAGAACATTTTGTTTGTAGTCATTAAAACAAAATTGCTGTCTGGAACCAAGAATCATTATTTTTCCATTTGTTCAGATCCTGGCACACAAAATGATCCAACTTGATTCTCAGTCCTGGGGTTATCTTGCTCACAAGTCAGGATCCAGTACCAAACTTTCCATAAGCACAGACCTTACCAGAGGGTTTAAGATAGTATGTTCAGGGAGTGCTTCACTCTCCCTTTTGCATCTATCACAGCATTAACTAAACGCCTGGCACACCGCCCAGCTTGCCAATCCCACCCAACTCAGTTCAGCTACATTAAACTAGTAACTTATTCACAAAATACCGTGACTGATATATTGTGATCTCTTAATCATTGGGAGGTATAAACACGAACAGTTTTCTGTCTCCCATAACTACTTCTATGAATATTTCTTTTTCTTTGTAGATAGTTTGGATGGGGGGGCTATTAATAATATCTCAGCTTTTTTCCATAATTGTTCATCTATTTCATTTATTAAAATACTCTCTCTTATTCTTTTTTTTAAGACTTAGTACTAGTCTTTCAAAGTTTCAGATTCATATGCACTTCAAAGCCCTCCTCCTTCCTCTCCTTGAAGGCATGCCTCATAGGGTTGCTGAAGATGGCTTTCAGAGAGCCCTCCAATCCCTCCTCCCCAGTCCTTGTCATTCTAGTTGCAGAACAGTAATAAGGGATAGGGGATGCCACGACCCCTGCGTCCTTCAGTGTGGAATCCTGGGTTCCAGTCCTCTTTCTGTTGGTTGCTGCACTTTCTCATATTGGTGCCCTGTTGTTTCCCTGTGAGCAACAGGGTTTTTTTTTTTTTTCGGTAAGAAGTGCTAACCAGTCCCACATCAGGGAAGATGAGCCTGGTTTTGGCACTCCCCATTTTGTGTTCTTTTGAGTCCAATTTCATCCTTCTGTATGTAGATACCCAGTTTTCCCAATGCCATTTGTTAAAGAGACTGTCCTTTTCCCACTGTGCATTCTTGGAGCCCTAGTCAAGCATCTGTCTCTTTATTTCTGGAATCACTATTCTATAATATTGGTCTGTGAGTTTGTTTTTTTATGCCAATGTAGCTTATATCCATCCCTATAAATTGTACATACAGATAGTGTTAGTAAACTTTGAGATGAGAAAATTGAGGATCAGAGAGTTTAAGCATAAGCAGACTTTCCAGGATGTTAAAACTATTCAGTGTCAGAAACAGGATGGTAGCTCATTTCTTCTGAATCTAAAATGGTTGTTTGTACCAGATTTCTATATGTGAATTAAAAGAATGACTTACAGCCACAAAACATGTGCTTTCTTATGGCATCTCCCTCTGCTTTTCCTGCATTTGCTTATACAGGAGAAAGATGATAAATATAAATTTTAACACAGAGAAAACTTAAATATGTGTCATAATAGAGGCATAAGCAGTATTACGTGAGTACAAAATAAACAGCAGTAATGACTTAGTTGGATGGAGAATAAATCTGGAAGGAAAAGGTGATATTAGAGCTATTTTGCAGTATAAGTCACTTTTGAGTTAAATCTTCAAGAGAGAGTTTAATTTTGGAAGGTGAAGAATTAGGGAGAACACCTACGTTTAAAGCATGGCGTAATAATAAATTATAAGGTTACTATGTAAACATTATGTGTGTTTGTTTTCTTGTTTCTTTATTACTTTAAGACTTTGGAAATAGGAAAGGAAGCTTGATAATACTGGGGTTTCACTGTCATGATAGCAGTAGGCATCCAGTAAATAGTGGTAAAATGAACAAATGGTTGAATGGGCATTTTATTCTTTTCTGAAACTATGTCTTGTCTGATACATGTAATTATGAACCCCCCAAACATGTTCACATCCTAATTCCTGTCAATATGTTATTTTATCAATATGTTACTACACATAGCAGAAGAGGCTTTGCAGATTGATTAAATTAAAGATCTTGAGATGGGAAGATTATCTTGTACTGTCTGAGTGGTCCTAGTAAAATCACAGTGTCCTTATAAGAGCGAGGCAGGAAGATCAGAGGCAGAGAAGGAGATGTGACAGTTGGAACAGAGGTCAGAATGATGCACCCATAAGCCAAGGAATGGGGGCATCCTACACAAGGTGAAAAGGCAAACTGTGGGTTCTTCCCTAGAACCTGCAGAAAGAACTTATGTCAACACCTTGGTTTTTCCTCTTTTGGAATTTGGACCTGCAAAACTGCATTTAGATAATGCATAGATAATGCATTTATATTGTTATTAGTCACTAAGTTTGTGGTAATTTGTTACAGTAGCAATAGGAAATTAATACACTTTGGGCGAGCAAAAGAATTTTAATTCACCAGTTACCAAGGCAGTGAAGTGGGAGTTCCACTTCTGGTAACAGTGGAATAATCTTCAGGCCAACTGTCCTCCTGAAAAATTTCAAAAGGTACTGACTACACATGCACGTAAACACACACACACATGCTTTAAACCATTTAAAACACTTAAGAGCATCAAAAAATCGACACCATAGTAAAAAATTATGAGACAAAAAAATCTTAAAAAGCCAGAGCTCAGAATTGTAAGTAGAATGCATAACTGAATTTTGACCCAATATGTATTTTTGCCAGTTACCACAAAATTGATCGGTAACATGACAGCTTCACAGGCAAAGAGTGTAGTCTTAATGCCGGTGTCATTGTCAAGTTGGTAATTAATTAAGGTTGGGCAACTTTAACACATTATGTTGAGACAACAAAAGGCAACACATTCAAAATAATGGTGAATCAGAATTACATCTGCCCCCTGTTCCCACTTACAATGCCCAGAATAGGCTTTGGGGATAATTACTGACTAGGAGTCAAACAAAGCTGCCTAGGGAATGGAAGGGAGAAAACCGTGCCTCTGAGAGACTATAATTCTAGCCACATTCTCATATGGATTTGCACCTCATATTAACACAGGCTGGTCCTTATTGTGTTTAACCCACATTTTTAATAGAGTGGCTGCTCACTGTGTCTCTTCTATAACTGTTAGATGAAAACTCGCACCCTCTGTGAAGAAAGGCTCTTCCATTCTACATTTCAGAGAGTCCCTGCCAACATGTAAAAAAAAATTAATCAGTACACACTAGACACATTTTCTTTTAATTTAATAACTGCACAGGAAAGCAAAGAACTATGAGGAAGAACCAACAGAAATAACAGAAGATACAGATCCACAAAATTTCTGATATTGGAGTTGTTTAGATGAAGAATATAAAATAACTATGTTTAGTATGCTTGAAAAATATATGCAAGTGATCAGCAACTATAAAAGTATCTAGCAGATTTTAAAGGTATCAATTAGAAACTTTAGAAATGATAAATTCACTAACCAAATTTAAAAACTCAGTTAAGTAAGTCGGACAACATATCAGGCAAAGCTAAATGGAGAAATAGTGACCTGGGAGATAGATCTGAAAAAAATATATCAGAATTCAGGATAGAGATAAAAGAGAAAAAATATAAAAGTTTGAGACAGGGAGGTTACAGAATAAAATGTCTAACCACATATAACTGAAGTATCCAACAAAGAGAAAGAGGGTAGGTAATGAAGTGATAATGGCTTAGAATTTTTCAGAACTAATGACAGACCTCTTTTAAAAGAAGCATAAGGCAAGGGTAACAAAATCAAAAATAAACAAATGGGACTACATCAAACTAAAACGCTTTTGCACAGTGAAGGTAACTATCAACAAAACAAAAAGGCAACCTACTGAGGGGGAAAAGATATTTGCAGATGATATCTCTGATAAGGGGTAAATATCCAAAATATATACAGAAGTCATACAACTGAATTAAAAAAAAATCTGATTAAAGAATGGTCAGAGGACCTGAAAAGACATTTTTCCAGAGAAGACATGCAGATGGACTACAGACACATGAAAAGATGCTCAACCTCACTTATCATCAGAGAAATGCAAATCAAAACCACAGTGAGATACCACCTCTCACCTGTCAGAATGGCTGTCATCAAAAAGACCACAAATAACAAGTGTTGGTGAGGATGCAGAGAAAAGGGAACTCTCATGCACTGTTGGTGGGGATGTAAATGAGTGCAGCGACTACTGAAAGCAGTGTGGAAGTTGCTCAAAAAATTAAAAATAGAACCGCCATATGGTTCAGTAATTTCACTTCTAGGTATTTACCCAAAGAAAACAAAAACACTAATTTGAAAAGATAGATGCACACTAATGTTTATTGTGCATTATTTACAATAGCTAACATATGGAAGCAACCTGTGTCCACTGATGGATGGACAAAGATGTGGTTTATATATACAAGGGAATATTAGTTAAATGGAATTCTAAAGAATATGTTTGGGGAGGAAGTTTCGGATGGGATATTAGATTACAGGAAAAAATGAAGAACGGAGAATGTTGTAAATATGTGACTAAAACTCCATGAATAAGGTACTCATGCCATGGAGAGTTTAAAGAATGTAAGTCTGCTTATGGGTCTCGAGGCCAAGAAGGTGTAGGTGTGTCTTGAAGAGAGTGATCATCAACCTCTTACAAGGTACCTCAAAGCATTAAAAAGTTTTTAATGAGATTTGCAGCTTCGGGGTATTCAGATTCTTTGAAATATCCTCCTTTTCCCAAGTAATGCCCTAAAATCCACAAAATAAACTTTCACTTTAATTCTGAACCCTGTGTTTGGCAGACACTGTGGGTATCCTGCCCAAATTCTCTTGAGATATAACACTAGGCGGCTAATAAGCAGTCTTCCAACTAACAGCTGCTGCATCCTTTTGCGAGAACTTTCTCTGGTGTCAGGAATCCACTCTATTCCTGCCATAAATGTGGAGAATGAAACTCCCTGAATCCCTGGTGATCATCAGCCGATGACTGACTAATGTTGATCTGTGAACACACCTGACCATTAGTGGTGGGAGGGTTAACCTCGCATTGCATGTTCTACACTTATTCCCAGAATTTCTCAGCAAGTTTAAGCTCCAGGTGCCCACAGCAGTAACTTGCTTGGTAACACATTCTTTACTGGCTGCTTTTCCTTCCCTGTCTCACTTCCCCATTCCCCTGCTGGTGTTTCCTGAAATCACCACCCAAACAAACCACTTTGTATTGGTCTCTGTTTAGCATTTGCTCTAGGAATACGTAACGTATCACAGGATCCAACTCTAGGAAACATCGACACTATTAGGAGATTCTATTAGGACATTCATAGAAACTCTCTGGATCTCTAACAATGCCTTGAGGAAAGATGTTGAAGCCTTAAGTTTGTTGTTTACTTTCTGTGAACTTCTAGGGTGATCTGGGTTAGAAGCCCACCACACAGACTTTATAGCCCTTTTTTTTTCTTGCTGTTGTATTTCAACAGTAGCCTCGTGTCCCAAAGGCTTATCTGCAGTAGGCGTTTCATCCCAAGTAAGTAAAGGTGACAATTTAGGTTATCCTCTTACTCATGGATACCAGTATCCTATTACCTATTGGCATGAGTGTATTATTTCATGCTTAACTAAGACAAATGGCCTATCACAGATTCCCATATAAGAAAGTATGTTTCAGAGAACAAATTTCTGTACTAAATATTCCATGCATCAAGGCATATTGGAAAAGAGAAAGCACTTGAGGTGTTTCAAAAAGGACATAATTTAAATTAATGGAAATAGAGGCTTATAAAAACTTTAAAAGGGCTGGATTAGTGAGCATTGGAGAGCTGCTTTTCAGAGATTAGGAAGTCATAAATAGCAGAAATTGAAAGACACCACTGCCAGTTTCCTCAATGGCACAGCACACACAGAGGGGTGATTTGTAAGAAGTTGCCTGAAAACCCCTTTCACAAAACCTCATGTTTTGCATCTGCCAAAAACCATATACCTGCCCTCCGCATAACTGGATCCATCACCCTGCCAGCACAATGATGGTGTCTCCCTCTTGTATGTCTTCCAAAGCTATTGGAGTGGCTCCCGATGGTGGAATTTAAACTGAAACCTTGCTCATAAATGAGCCAGAAAATGTGGTTTAAGGCTTCCAGCTCCAGCCCATATAAGGGAGGCAGAGAGGGGATGGAAATGAGAAAAGAGACCCACAGACCATCTATGACAACAAAATTATGGTATAAAATGATAGTATTTGTAAATTTAAAATAAATAAAATGGAGCTAGATAATATAACCATATTGATATAAGTCTGAAGGGGTATGAAAAAGTGTCCTGAAGTTTATGTGGTTTGGGGAGAGTATAATTGTACCAAATCATGCACATTGTAATTTCTTAGACAACGCTAAAATGCTCAAAATAGAGCATGTAACTTAAATGCTACTAGAAGGAAAAGTGGAATGATAGAGAAAAGGTCAATACAAAGGAGGAAGGAGAGAAAAGAATCATGGAACATATAAGACAAATAGGAAGTACCAAAGAAGTTAACAAATTGAAATTGAAATATATACATAATCGTTTTAAATCTAAGAGGATTAAATGTTCCATTCAAAAATACAAAGATTGCCAAGTTAGCACAAGAATGAAAACCTCAAAAATGAAATTCAATTGCATGTCTTTTAGAAAAGACATCTAAAATATAAACATAGAAAAAAAATGAAAATGAAATGATGGAAAAATGTATTGGTATTTTGTGCAAATACTACCCCACACAATGAAAATGATTATTTTGATTATTATGCTGGAGCTAAATAGCTCAGGTTTGCTTCTTTATTCAAAAAAGAAGTAAGTGTAGGCAAAATACTCTTGGACAGCTGATGGCATCTTTTTTTTGCTCCTCCACTTCCCAGAAGGTCACATTTGCATAATAGTTCAGATTGCCTGTTCATCCAATAAAGGACGATTTTAGGGCAGGTGGATTTCCACATACTTGATACAGAAGCTCTGAGAACATCTTAGAAAAATATTATCTAGGCAGATTTATTTAGCCACTACAAAACTGCAACACTACTTATTACTTACTCTATAATGGGTGCATCATATGATTGGTAATTCCTGGAGCTAGTGTAATAGGATCACTTTAGTAGCTGTTCTTGCCTGCCACAAAGCACAGAGGCAAGGAGCATAAAAGACAATTGAAATGGGGTCACGTGTATTTAGATTCTTTGATTAATATCATCAGAGAGCTATGGTTAATGACATGTCCTCTATGACTTTGTTTCTGTAAATGAAGGTCAGGTTAAGCCCGGAATGTATGTCATGTATATGGTATAAAGGGAGATTAGGGGCATTTTTCTCTCTCTTTGTCTTGATGGAACTAAAATCAATCAATCAGAATATTAAATATTATGCTATAAAAATGATTATGAGTTAGATGCATTCTTCATCAAACATTTATTGAATTGCTCCTTGCAGGCTTTGTGCTAGGCACTGGGAACATAGAAATGAATAAATTGTGGTTCTAAACACTCTGCAGACATCTGTATGGCTTGGCCCTTTACTGCCTTCAGAGTCCTGTGGATTCTGCCCAGGTGCCACTTTTCTGTGACCCTTTCTTAACTATCCATATAACAGAGCAGCCATCTTCTCCCTGACCTTTCTCTGCACTCCCAGTCCTGCTTATTTCTTTTCCTTTCCCCGGAGCACTTATCACCTTCTAACATATTATATATTTATTAATTTAATGAACTTCTTCTATAAGAATACAAACTCCATGAAAGCAAGGACTTTGCCTGCTATAATTATTGTTTCTCTTGTGCCTAAATTATTTCTAAAACAGTGGGTGGTCAATAATATGTATTGGATAATTGAATGATGCAGAAATTTAAAACATAACCACAGTGCAAGTAAAAATGCATTGCCATTTAAAAATGTATTGCCGCCAGTAATTGAAACACAAATGATTGAAATCAAACACAGGCTTAGGGAAAAGAGAACGGAACACACTCGGAGATACAGTTCAGTGGGAATGGCATTTTTACCTGAGGAATACTCAGAGCCCATGCAGGAAGGGTAAGGCTTTGATTATTTTGATAGAACAGAGACTTATAATGTGGTTTCATAAGGGCATCAGTATTTTGATTTGAAGTTTTGATATTAACTTTGTTATGTTATCATAAAATGAGCAAAGACTGAGTGAGAAGGGTATATGTGTGAGAGGGTATGTGGTCCTTTAGTTAGTCAATCAACAAAATTACATTAAGCAGCTATTGCTTTACAGTCCTGAGCTACATGCGGAAACACTAAGAACTTGGCTTATGGTGGCTTCACTCTGCATTTCCCATTCCCCTTTCTTAACAAAACTCGAATGCTATCCAGATGTCTATCATTCTTTACTGTAGCCTGTGTGACTTAGGATTTGAACCAAGCTCCAGGATGAGTCTCCTTGTTATAATAAGCTCCCTTACATCATAATTTGGGCCAAATAGATGAGAGATTTTTTGGAGGTCTATGAGTAAGTTCTCACTTTTCTAAAAGAGCATCCCTTATTCTCCCACTGTATACAAGGAGCAATGTAACCACATTTGCAACTGGCAGCAAAAATATTATGTGGGTGACCTTATAAGTTATCATTTGTCAAACCAGGACACTACTGAGAGTGAAAGGGAGAGCTATTAATGATTATCCTGGGTAAAAGGCACAAACTAACTTCTCCCAGAAAACCAGGTTGTTTGGTCACCCTATTATGATGCTAGAAACCAGCCTTAGGAGGAAAACAAGGCAGCATATCAAGGCAGCATATCAAGGCAGCACATCACAGATAGAGAAGGCAGCTAGGATCGTGGCTGTGTTAGTATACTACTTAGACTTCCTGCTGTCAATGAATCAAATTGCTTTACTGGTTGGGCTTCTTTGAGTCAAGTCTAGGTGACTTGGAATTGAGAGCACCTTAGGTCATACATTCAGTAGCATTTTTATTTGTGTATTTGTTTATTTTAAACACATGGAAGGTATAAGAACTATTCTGGGATCAAGAGATGTAACTAGAGCAACAGCAGGGAAGAAGTAGGTCCAAGAATTTGTAACTTAGTCTGACTTCAGAGCCAAGTACAGGAAATAATCTGCATTAGCATGTGGTTGAACACAAGGTTCTGCTGAGAGGCCAGTTGTGTAATTGGTGGTTTTTATTCTAGCGGCAGCTTAAAGGCACACTCCTCCCTCTCACAAAGGGGTAAGATCCTGTGTCGAGGACCTGGAAATTTATTTCTCTTTCCTGCCGTGACAGTAAAGCTGAGGGGCTTTGGACAAGCTCTGCTTTCCTTCTGTGCCTGAGATTCCTTAGAATGGAAACCTCATTTCTTTTTTGTCTTATCTTTCTACCTTGCATCTGGGAGGAGCCATGGCTTGCTTGTGTCTTCCAAAGAATCTACTTTAATGCATAAGTATATTTTAAATTGGAAAAAAAACACATACACACACATGCACACACGTGCACACACACACACACACCCTTCCCCTCACCTCTGTGAGATGGCCTGGCCTTTTTTCCCCAAAGTGCTTTAATAGCCATTGCCTTCTTTAACTATTATAATGATCAAATCCACCTCCCTTTGGGCATGGAAAGAGGGTGGAAGGAGTGGTTCAGGGTTTGGAAGTGTGTGACTGTCATCTGAGCTGGTGGGTTTGCCTGTATTTAGGGAGTTCAGAGAGAGATAGTGCTGTAGAGCCAAGTGAGAAGGTAAGTTCATGAGACCCAGTAGTGCTCATGCAGGTTACCAAGACTGAGGGACCGAAACAAAGCTATAGTCTCTGACGTCAGGAATACCAAATGGTTTATTTCCAAAGAAATGTGGTATGTGATATATATTTTATTGGATGGAGTACTTACGGCAGCCATGGCATGAACACGGTTGAAATACTGACATGTAAAAGACCAGGCAGGAAAAAGATGGGTCATAGATGTTTCCATAAGAGAAGAAGAAGAGGGACTGTCACCAGCCTTCAGATAGATAAAATGTCTCAGAGAGGGGAGCAGCCTGCCCAAGGTCATACAACCATTACTTGGAAGAATCACATACACTCACACTCTTCACAAATGCCAAGTCTTGTTCTTTTCTCAGGTTTCAACTGTCCCTTCCCTTTCCATAAAATATATTCACCAGCCAGCCAGATTGATCTCCCACTAAGAAAGGAAAAATCAGCAATGTTGCCCTGGAGTAATGAGCATTAGCAATTAGAATATTATCCAAGCAGGTCATAAAAAATAACTGCTGAGACATTAAGAGTCAGGAGTATTATCATTAAAGAAGACGACCAAGCAGTGGCCTGTAAAAATCTCCAGTCACCCAAAACTGCAGTCCTCTAGTACCTGGCCTTATAATGAGTCACAAGATTTTATTTCTGAAACTGTGTCTTGGAAGAAGAGTTACTGAGGACTTTCTCGGCCATTAAATCCATTGGCTATTTGAAGAGATTAGTTCCTCTATAGATATAGCCTATCTGACCTAGATAGCATACATTTTATTAATAAATGAAAATGAGACAGGCAATTTTGCAAATGGTCTTTGCTATAACTTTCATGGCACGTTCCTACAACACTTAGTGTGTCAATGCCTGTTATCTTTGTCTCAGTTTGGCATATTGCATTATTGCTAATATAATTGACAAGGTTGCTGTTGCTATAAATTGCAAAAGGGATGAAATAAGTTGACATGGTCATTTATTTTTGAACAGGACACCAATGTTTAATTCAAAAATAGGCTTTAATATTTCATTCTTCTTCAATTAGGAAGATTTCTCAAATTAGGGTATGGTAAAAGTGGAATAATTTTATGGATGGAGAAAAAGAAAAAGAGTGGAAGATAAAATCTCTCTCCTCTAAGATGGTTAACAGTTTTAATTGACATCCCTTACATATGTGGTTTCTTGGTGCCAGGTCAACACATAACTAATCACATAAGATTGTTCACCATCTGTCCCTGCTTATCTTGGCCCCTCTCAGATGAATTATCTGAGGCTCTTCACCCCCAGGGCTGTCTTTTCCCGATAACTGAGCCAGACCACCAGAATCTGGTACTAGGAATCAGGCTTTCCTGCCACCGTCATGCTTCTCGTGTACCCATGGTGAGTACAGGGGGCGTCACTGAGCCTACAGGGTCACAGCATTCAACAGTTATCCTGTTCTTGACCCTATGACCTTGGCTCCATCCATAGAAATAGGCTTCCGAATATGGTTTTTCTAGAGAGCTTTCAAGTTGTCCTCTGGAAATGTATCTCCCATAACCCAACTCACTAGAATGCCCCCTCCTACGTCTGACGTCCATATCATTGTCCATATGGGATAGAGTTTGTTTTTCATTCACCGAAGTCCTGCCACAGAGTGACTGCTCAGAAATTTGACAGGATTATTAAGTAAATTGCAGAACGCCACCCCGCTGGATTCTCTCTCTTCCTGCCCCTATCAGATGGGCCCTCCTTACATACTAATATAAGGGTATTCATATAATTATCATGACATTCCAGTCAACATAAAACCATTCTCTAAAGTGGAAAGTACCAGCACAGTAAGGTACTATTATAATGTCAAAATAGTTGTTTATTTTTTCTCCATGACAAATAATAAACATTTCTTAACATATTATAAGAATTAACTGAAAAATACATATAAAGTACAGATTATCTTTTTTTTTTCAAATTCACTAAAATTTTATTTCTAAAATCAAGTTTTATATGCTCAATAGGTATAAAATTTTTTTTAAAATTATTTATTTATTTATTTATTTATTTTGCTTTATTACAAATTTAATCAGTTATACATATACATATGTTCCCATATCCCCTCCCTTTTGCGTCTCCCTCCCGCCCTCCCTATCCCACCCCTCCAGGCGGTCACAAAGCACCGAGCTGATCTCCCTGTGCTATGCGGCTGCTTCCCACTAGCTATCTACCTTACGTTTGGTAGTGTATATATGTCCATGCCACTCTTTCACTTTGTCACAGCTTACCCTTCCCCCTCCCCATATCCTCAAGTCCATTCTCTAGTAGGTCTGTGTCTTTATTCCTGTCTTACCCCTATGTTCTTCATGACATTTTTTTTTCTTAAATTCCATATATATGTGTCAGCATACAGTATTTGTCTTTCTCTTTCTGACTTACTTCACTCTGTATGACAGACTCTAGGTCCATCCACCTCATTACAAATAGCTCAATTTCATTTCTTTTTATGGCTGAGTAATATTCCATTGTATATATGTGCCACATCTTCTTTACCCATTCATCCGATGATGGACACTTAGGTTGTTTCCATCTCTGGGCTATTGTAAATAGGGCTGCTATGAACATTTTGGTGCATGATTATCACAGTCCTTACAGTCAACATCATTATCAACATGCTTAAAATTTTAGTATAGTTAGATATACAGTGCTACAGATTTTTAGTACAAGACATGATTCTGATCCATGAGGAATTTACCCTCCAATTAAATACATTTATGTGCAAAAACAATCATTAACTATGTAAGAAAACAATCCACAAAATTGGTAATGTCATGCTTTATTTGGAAATTGAATATCAGAATAAACTTGCAGAAAATTTTTTCCCTGTAGTATGCTTAATTTCCCCCACACTGTTATCCAGTTTAACACAATTTTCTTTCGTTCCTCATCAGCTTGTATTGTGGATTTTCCTACAATACTTTTACTCAGGTCTTCCCTTGAAGCACTGGTTTTGGACAGTAGTTACACTCCTGTTATAAGGAGCATTTAGGCTATGTGAGATAGGAGACCAGGTCAGTTTCTTTTCTTTTTTATCAGTGCATACACAGTGCATTAAATAGTGACTAATTTAACAAATATGTATGAAAAGAGTAGGAGATGAGGAAGGAAGGGAAAAGAAAGCTTTCTCCTTGGTCCTTCTCTTGAAGCTCTGTTCTCAGCACACTGTAGTGACGCATTGCCCTTGACTATTGCTGTGCACTCAAGAAACATTCCCAGATAAGCATATTGACCTCTTTTCTACAGTACCCTCACCTTATACCCAACGGGGAATCTGTCTATTTTATTTGTCTCTAGTTGCTAATCCCTTACCTGAGAGATGACTTTCTCCTGTCTTCCCTGATCATCGTATTGAGGACTTGTCCAACTCTGTTTTCCTCCGTAGATGCTTTTTGGCTTATATTGATTCTTTAGTTTCCCACCCAGGGAACAGTCCTGGCTTCATTCAGATACCGAGTTTTACCTTTTGTGACCTGGGACTTGGAATAATACCCCAGCTCAAATTTGTCCGGGAAGGCAGTTGAGACACTGCCTAATATTTAGCAACCTATCCATTTCCCTTTCATCTATACTGGTTAATAAGATAATTAGAGGCTTGGCTTATTGGTTCTCATGTAAAATATGGATTTCAAAATTTCAGGATAGTACAGATTATAGCCACATTATTTTAATAGTTGTATTGTATTCCATATTTTAATCATTTCTCAGTGTTGGCTTTAAGACTTATGTTAGATCTATATAAAAAACAAATATTTTGTACATGAAAATTGTGTGTGACAAAATTTCCCCCCAATTTAGGATTATCCTTTTAGGATATATTAATCAAAGTGGGTTTACTAAGGTAGAAGACGTATGATTTTGAAAGGATCTGTTGAAATATTTCCAGATTTATTGCACCTTCATATACTATCATAGCAATGTATGAGGTTGCCAGCTCCATTCTCTGTTCCTGTGGGCACTGCCATTTTCCTTCTAAAATTTAGTCATTTGTGTCATAGTATTGGGATGTGTGAAATTTAATAAAGGGACACCTCACTAAAACAGAGTCAGCGGGCCAGAAGAAGGCACTCTTACACATGTACTGCTTAACATCTGTGCACTTTCCCCAGGAAGAGAAGGACTTTGCATCTCCAGAGGGATGTGACTCTGCTTTACTGCCACCAGTGGGGAGAATAAAGGTTTTCTCCTTGCCTGGCAACAGTTCAGCCAATGAAAAGCCATTATACTTAAAATTGTCAGTTTCCTCCAGAGAACTGTTTATAACAGCCCCTCACAACTCTCCCTTCGCCTCTATAAAAAAGTTGTCTCTCTTGTTTTACATAACTTGCTCCTGGTTTGCCATAGTTGCATGTCCCAAATTGCAATTCTTTGCTGTTCCCAAGTAAACCCATTTTGCTGGTAAAATAACTGGCTGTATTATTATTTTAGATGAACAGGTAATAAAAAGTCACTCTTTATAATCTGTTAGCTGGAGAAGAGAAATCATTTGCCTCATTTATTTATCCAATAAATATTAGTGGGCATTTGCAACATGTTAGTTATTGTTCTAAGTACTGAAGATACAGCAGAAACAAAACAACTCTGAACTTTGTTCTAATGGACCATATTCTATTAAAAAATAAAAAAGCATATTAGCATCTTTGAGTTTTAAAGTGTTCTAAAAAAAATAAAATCCCTTAAGCTAATTAAATTCCAAACATACAAATAGAGATCCCATCTTATGTTGAGATGAGTTTTTTGTTTTGTTTTTTTAAACCAGTTGGCTCAGAAGCCTGGACAATTGATGGCCATTATTTTAATGGCTTCTGCAAAGCCAGCTTCCTTTTCTGCGCTCTTCTTTTTTTTTTTTAAATCAAGGGCATCTGAGCTGAGCAATCAGACAGGTGGCCTCTTTGTTACTTTATGAGAAGCACCAATGAAGAAAACAGTGCAGCTAGTGGTGTATTTCTTGTGTCAGCTAACTCATCCTAGGAAGCTCAAATTACCCCAATGAGACAAGTTGATAAATGTGAAAGATTTTCTTCCTGTAATGCAATGTGTCAAACTTTAGAAACTTTTTTTTTTTGCTAGCTCTTTAATTCAACCTTTTGTTTCCCAGGCCAAACCCAAGAGGAGGAAAAATATCAAGTGGTAGAAAATATAGTGCAAATGGTAGCTAAAATAGTCTTTGGCCCTGCACACCCACAGAACCCTTTGTATCAAGGGAAGATTCTTAGGGTAGCCCTAACACACCTCAAGGTCTTCTACAGCCACCAAGTGGGCGGCTTTATCTAATTGCTAATGACACTGGGTGCATAGTTCCTCCAATGGTTACTACCCTGATTGACCAGACCAATGATGATAACTTCCATTGAAAGGAAATAAAAGAAAAACTATCAAATCCCTACCAAATATGTATTGGTCAGACACTTGGCTTGAACAATTCTGTGATATTTTATTTAACCCATAAAACCCCAGTAAATCAGCACTGCACTATTGTGTATGAGAAATATATATTTGTTCTTTGGCTATGGTTCCTGGCTCACAGCTCTTGAAATCCTTGGAATTTCTTGTGATAAGAGCAAGAAACAGGGACACAGGAGTGAGTCCAAGTCTTAGGTAACCGAAGAATGGGGAATGGGGTTGGTTGCCAAGAGAACCAACCCTGAGATTAGAGGGTTGGAACTTTCGGTCCCCTCTTCCATCCTCCCAAGAGGAGAGGGGCTAGAAATTGACTTCAGTTTCTAATAGCCAATGATTTAATCAATAATGACTATGTAATGAAGCCTCCATAAACCCCCAAAAGGATAGGTTCAGAAAACTTCCGGGTTGGTGGACATATGGAGGTGCTGGGAGAGTGTTCCTGGAGAGGGCCCAGGAGCTCCTCCCCCTTCCCCATGCCTTGCCCTGTGCATCTCTTCCATCTGGCTGTTCCTGAGTTATATTCTTTTATAAGACACCAATGATCTGGTAAGTAAAATGTGTCTCTGTTCTGTGAGTCACTTTAGTAAATTAATCAAACCCAAGGAGGGGGTCCTGGGAATCTCTAATCTGTAGCTCGTTGATCAGAAGCACAGTTAACAACCTGGGCTCGCCACTGGCATCTGAAGTCCTGGGGTGGGACTAGGGGTCAGTCTTGTAGGACTGAATCCTCGGCCTCTGGAAATCGATGCTATATCTGTGTACGTAGTGCCAGAACTGAGGTGAACTGAATTGAATTGTAGGGTGCCCAGATGGTGTTGGAGCATCGCTTGCTGGAGGTGTGGGGAAACCCCTTGGCCACAGCACACACGTTGGGATTGGAGATCAGAACACCCATTCAGGCACTGTTCTTCCCATTTTGTGAATAGGAAACTGAGGTTCCCAAAGGTTGGATAATTCACCCAAGGTAACCCCTAAGATAAGTAGTAGAGTCCAGAATGAAACCAGGGCCGCCTGACTCAAAGTTCATGCCTTTCAAGGTGGGGCGCTTCCTCACGCTATGGGGTAGGGTGGGAGGTGAGGGGAGAGGTGGTGTGTGGACATCCAGACTGGCCATAAAGGGGACCTGGCAGACTAAGCTTAAGTGACTTAAGCATTTCATATTTTGTTTGTGGCTATGGGGTAGACATCCTAATGACTGTCTGACAATCTCCTCAGCATCTTGAGACATACAAGGTCACACCCAGGAAATATACAACCCTGTAATAAAAGGGAAAATTATGTAGCAAAGCCTGTATCATTTTTTTCCGTGTGCCGAAAAGGGGACTACAACCCTTAGGTTAAGGTCATATAAATATTCAATGATAAATATTGCTGTTTTGTTCTTCTATATCACCTTCTAATTCCAACTTCAAATTATGCTATATTATATTTATGGTCCATTATACCATATTAAAATTATTGATTAATGTTCCTGACCTTATTTCTTCTGTGAAGTTCTTGTTGATGAAAAGCATGTTTTTGTGTTTGCATTCCCTGTGTCTAGCGTAGTGTGTGGTCCAAGTAAGTTGTCAACAATTTCCTATAGAACTGAGTTCTTTTGGACAACTTAATTCATCTATCTGTCTATCTATCTAACTCCATAATAGGTATCTGTGTTGTTTCTGTCAATTTATATCCCATGTATACAACCTCACAGACAATGCTTATAATGGAATAAAAAGACAAGTTTACTTGGGCTTGGGTCCCAGTTTCCTCATTTATTAAGTGAAAGTAAACACATCACAATAAGTTTTTCTCAGCTAAAAAATATCCACATTGTCAAATTCATAGGGTAATTAAAAGTCTAAATGATAAAGCAGGTGAATATATTAAAAAATTATACTCTAGCTACTCTTCCCACTGAGTAGTTCCAAATTCAAGTAATTTAGAATCACTTGGTGGAACTTTTAAAATATGAACATACTTGACCTCAGTAAATCTCCAGTAAATTTGGGTTTCTGGGGGTGTATTCCAGCAAGTATATTTTTTGAAATCAGATTGTTCTGATACGCAGACCCAAGTAAGAACTTTGCTAATACAAGGTTCTTGGATTAAGTAGAGGGTCTTGAATAAATGAAACTCATTTACAGCTGCTGAAGCAATAGACTCAGAGAACACATGCTTATTGCCTTTAGAGCAAGGCAAACTTCTATGTATTTTGTGAACTTATTAGTCAACAACTGGATTTTTATATAGAATTCTTTTTAAAACATAGTTGGTAATCTGCTTAAAAATATATATTAGGATAGAGTGTTTATTTTGATTTTCCGAAGAGTACAAAGCATGATCTGTTTTAGGAGATGGCCTTTCTTTATGATCCATTCCCAAATTTCAGCCATTTCTAAATTTAATTCAAGGATTATTGGTTTTTATTTACCTTCTTTTCATAATTCCTATAAATTAATGTTTGCTATAAGCAAGTATTTACTCCACTATTAACCTTCAAATTTGATTAAAACAACAATGAAAATAAGTAATCACAGCATAATCCAGAAGGTTGGTGTGGCCTTTGACTATAATAAATAATCTCTGATATCTGCATTATTTCAAATACCTTGGAGAAGATGACCACAGATCAGAAAAGAGAGGCTTTCATTTTTTATGCAGGCAGGTTTGATAATTTAGTAAATCTTGGAATGTTAAGATTACCAAAACAAAGAAACAAACAGAAAACTTGTTATAGACCTCTGTGGAGACAGTTCTAAGAAATGGAACCCCCATTTCAACTGATGCTTTAGTTAAGATCAGAGGGGCAGAACTTTAACTGCTCAGCCAAATTCTTGGTTTGACATAAATACAAGCAGGTCAGACCCTTAAGAAAAAATAGTACTCTATTAGAGGAAAGAATTATACTTAAAGGCTGAAACATATGATTCTGCAAAAGCTGTTTATGTACTTTGCTTGTTTCTTGGGCAGACTGTGAACTTCTTGTGAACCAAGACTTGGACTCACTCCTGTGTCCCTGTCACCCAAGATGGAGTCTCATGCAAAATGAGCCCTTGGTAAATGGCTGTTAAGTGGATGTAGGAATGGAAAAATATAATTCAAATGGAGCGAGCTAGTCACAGGAAAAACTATGTATTAAAAAGTATGATATAAATGGCTTTGCTGGTTGATTACTTCCATTTGGCAGGTTGTAGCAATAAAAAGGATTTATTTGAGTTTTATATCTAGACCAATCCAATAATGCTAAATATTGTTAAACTATGGACTCAAGCCACAGTGCTTTTTCTACCGTGGGGCAGGGGTGCCCTCCCAACAAGTTAATTGTGGAGTACATAAAACTGATATCAATTCAAGGAACAGAATAGATCTCCACAAAATTCATGTCTTCTTCAATTTCATAGAAAATTACTGATTCTTTTTACATTGCTAGACCACAGAAATCCTAAAAGTGTCACAGAATCTGAAGAAGCCCCATTCACATTTACTAAGACTAAGGGAAAAACAGTATAAAGGTTGACTGTTCTATAATAGCTTGATATAACAAGTCTTATCTTGGTCTGTTTTTCACCTTCTTATGTTTGGAAAACATTTATTTATTACATTTTTCAGAGGGAGCAAGTTGGATAATCTTATTTTGAAGTTCTTATTTGAATTCTCAGAAACATTAAATACTTCTGAATATTCCTACATTATTGAGGCACTCTTTCCTTAGTTTTAGTAACATCATGTGGTTTTTCACCAACTGCTTTCACTGCTCATTTTTCTCTAATGCACTTTAAATGTTGCATTTCTTCAAGGTTTTGTCTTGGTCTCCTTTCTTTTCTCATCCTATCCTCTCTTTAAACCAAATTGTATTCTTAGTCACAACTGCGATTACCATCCTTACCTTGATCACTCTTAAAATTTTATATATATATATATATATATATATAGACAATCCCAGCATGCTCATATCTAAATTGCAGTGACATACTACTGTATTTGTTCATTCTCTGGTTTTTGTTGTTACTTTTTTTTTTCTTTTAGCTAATGGCAAAACCATGCACATAGCTGATCATATTAAATGCTTGAAGTTGGTTTTCTTTTTGTTTTATGTTTTTTTGTTTTGCCTCTCCTCTATCTCCTGGCCATGCCCAATTAATGTCCAATTAACTGATCATACCCAAGTAATCTCTAAGTCATGTTGAGGCTACCTTTGTAATGTGTTTCAGTGGGATAACTCTTTCTATCCCCAACCTTACCATTGAAGACTAGTGTACGAGTCAGCTTCCTCATTGGGAACTTGCTTATCATCAATCCATTATTCCTGTTGTTGGAAGCTAATTAATTTTAACACGTTTCATTATGTCAGTCCCTTGCTTGAAAGCGTCTGACCACTCTCACTTGCCCCTAGAATATGAGCAAAGTCTGTACTTGGTTGACACAAACCTGCTTTCCAGCCTCACTGTGTGGCTCTTTCTCACTGACTCTTTTTGCCCCAACCATACTTGCCTAAACTTATTTATTAAAGCCCCTATTCTTACCCACTTCAGATTCCTGTACACATGAACTACCTGTCCCCAAAAGACTTGCCCTCCCGCTTCTCTCTCATGGTCTCTGCTTTGTACACTCTGACACAAGAGAATTCCAGTTCTGGCCGTGATGGAGTAACAAATATCTTACTTCGTGTATTTCCCATAAACTTACTGCATGCTTATAAAGTTGAAAAAAATGTCAATTTCTTTTTTAATAGACTTTATTTTTTAGAGCAGTTTAAGGTTCACAGAAAAATCGAGCACAACATATGGAGAGTTCCCACAGACCTCCAATTCTTACAATAGTTCTGACAATGCAGTGTCATCCACTGTCAACATCCAGCACTGCAGTGGTGCGTTGGTTACAATCTATGAACCTACACTGACACATCATAATCATCCAAAGTCCATAGTGTACATCATGGTTCACTCTTGGTGCTGTGCGTCCTATGGAATTGGACAAATGTATAAAGACACATATTCACTATTATAGTATCATACAGAATAGTTTCACTGCCCTAAAAGTCCTCTGTGCACTGGCGGTTCATCCATCTCTTTCCCCTCCCTGGCAACCACTGATCTTTTTGCTGTCTTCATATATTTGTTTTTCTAGCATGTCACATAGCTTGAATTATACAGTATGTAGCCTTTTCAGATTGGCTTCCTCCATTTAGTAATATACATTTAAAGTTCCTCCATGTCTTTTCATGACTTGATAGTCCATTTATTTTTACTGCTAAATAATATCCCATTGTCTGGTTGTGCCACAGTTTATTCATCCATTCACATATGGAAAGACATCTTGATTGCTTTCAAGTTTTGGCAGTTATGAATAAAGCTGCCATAAACATCCGTGTGCAGGTTTTTGCGAGGACGTAAGTTTTCAACTCATTTGAGTAAAATACCAAGGAGCATAATTGCTGAATCTTATGGTAAGATTATTTTTTTAAACTGACAAACTGTCTTCCAAAGTGGTTATACAATTTTGCAACCTTACAAGCAATTAATGAGGATTCCTGTTACTCTCCATCCTGGCTATCACTTGGTGATGTCAGTATTTTGAATTTTGGCCATTCAAATAGATGTGTAGTGGTATCTCATTTTAATTTGCAGTTCCCTAACATGATGTGGAGCATCTTTTGATATGTTTGTTTGCCATCTGTGTATCTTCTTTGGTGAGGTTTCTGTTCAGTTCTTCTGCCCCTTTTTAAATTGGGTAGTTCATTTTCTTATTGTTGAGTTTTAAGAGTTCTTTGTATATTTTGTATAATAGTCCTATGTCAGATATGTCTTTTGAAAATATTTCCTCCCATTTTGTGATTTGTCCTATCATTCTCTTGACAGTGTATTTGCAGAGAAGAGGTCTTTTTAAAATTGTTGTTGCTGTTTTTCAAATTTTAATTAAGTTCAGCATATCCGTTATTTCTTTCATGGATCCTGTCTTTGGCATGGTTCTATCTAGATGACCCAAGGTCATCTAGATTTTCTCCTATGTTATCTTCCAAAAATTTTATAGTTTTGCATTTTACATTTAGGTCTGTGATCCATTTTGAGTTAATTTTATGAGGTATATAACATCTGTGTCTAAATCTATGTATTTGCATGTGGATGTCCAATGGTTCTAGCACCATTTGTTGAAAACATTATTTTCCCTCCATTATACTGCATTTGTTCCTTTGTCAAAGAGCAGTTGACTATATTTATGTAGGTCTATTTCTGGGCTTTCTTTTCTGCTCCATTGATCCATCTTTTGTCAAAGCCTTACTCTCTTGATTATTGTAGCTTTATATTAAGTCTTAAAGTCAGATGGTGCCAGTCTTCCAACTTTGGTCCTCTGCTTTAGTATTGAGTTGACTCTTTTGGGTCTTTTTTCCTCTCCATATAAACTTTAGAATCAGTTTGTTGATTTATACAAAATAACTTACCGGGATTTTTATTGAAATTGCATTGAATCTATAGATCAACTTGGGAAGAACTGACATCTTGAGAATATTGAGTCTTCCTATCCATGAATATGGAATTTATCTCCATTTATTTAGTTCTTTGATTTCTTCATCAGAGTTTCTCCTCACATGTATCTTGCACACATTTTTGTTAGATTTTACCTGAGAATTTCATTTTGGGGGGTGCTAATGCACATGGTATTGTGCTTTAATTTCAAATTCCACTTTTTATTGCTGGTATATAAGAAAGTGATTGACTTTTGTCTATTAAGCTTGTATCCAGAAACCTTTCTGTAATCACTTGTTATTTCAGGAGGGTTTTTGTTTTGTTTTATTTTGTCATTTATTTCAGGTTTTCTACATAATCATGTCATAACCAAAGACAGCTATTTTTTCTTCCTTTCCCAACTATATACCTTTAAAGGGAATTTTTTTAAATTGTATTGACTAGGACTTCCAGTACAATGTTGAAAGAGAGTAGTGAAAGGGAACATCTTTGCCTTGTTTCTAATCTTGGTGAGAAAGCTTAGAGTTTCTCACCATTAAGTATCATGTTAGCTTTAGGTTTTTTTGTTTTGTTTTGTTTTGTTGTTGATGTTCTTTATTTAAGAGTTTCCCCTCCATGCCTAGTTTTATGACTGGTTTATCATGAAGGGCTGTTGAATTTTGTCAAATGCTTTTTCTGCATCTGTTGCTATGCTCATATGATTTTTTCTTCCGTAGCCTGTAAATGTGAAGGATGACATTAATTGATTTTTGAATATTTAACTAGTCTTACATAACTGGGATAAATCCGACTTGGTCATGGTATATAACTCTAAATTTTTATACATTGTTGGGTTTGATATGCTAATGTTTTCTTGAGGATTTTTGCATCTTGTTCATGAGAGGTAATTGTTTACACTTTTATTTTCTTGTAGTGTCTTTGTCTGGTTTTGATATTAGGGTAATCTGACCCCATAGAATGAATTAGGAAGTTTCCCCTCTACTTCTATCTTCTAAAAATGATTATAGAGAATTAGCATAATTTCTTCATTAAATATTTGGTAGAATTTACAAGTGAACCCACTTGGGCCTGGTTCTTTCTTTTTTTGGAAGGTTATTAGTTATTGATTCAACTTCTTTAATAGATATGATTGTATTCAAATTCTACTTATTTTGTGTGAGTTTTGGCAGATTTTGTTTTTTCAAGGAATTGGTCCATTTCATCTAGGTTACCAAATTGGTCCATTTCATCTAGGTTACCAAATGTGTGAACATTTGAGCATAGAGATTTCTACTCTAATTTTTGTTATTTATTTTATTCTGCTTACTTTGGATTTAATTTGCTCTTCTTTTTCTTATTTCCTAAGGTGGGTACTTAGATTATTGATTTTAGAGCTTTGCTTTTTTCTTATTTATACATTCAATGCTGTAAGTTTTGCTCTAAGCACTGCTTTAGCTGCATCCCACAAGTTTTGATAAGTCATATTTTCATTATAATTTAGTTGAAAGTACTTTTTAGTATCTCTTGAGATTTCTCTTTAGAAGTATGTTGTTTAATCACCAAGTATTTGGGTATTTTCCAGCTTTCTTTCTGTTAGTGATTTCTAGTAGTTTAATTATCTGAAGTCTGAGAGCATACATATATGATAATAATTGTATTATTTCTCTTTTACATTTGTTAATTTTTTTAATGACCCAGAATGTGGTATATCTTGATGAATGTTCCATGTAAGCTTGAGGAAAATGTGTATTCTGCTGTTGTTGGATGAAGTAGTCTATAGATGTCAGTTATATCCCATTTACTAATGATGATGCTGTTGAGTTCAACTATGTCCTTACTGATTTTCTGCCTTCTGGACCTGTCCTTTTCTAATAGGGGGATGTTGAAGTTTCAAACTGTAAGTAACCCTTTCTGGATGGTGTAAAGCTATGATCCTTAAAAGGAGAGGCACAAGTGAGTTCCACATCATATTTGGTTTTCTGCCATAGGGCAGAAAGAGTCCACCAAATGATGTAAAACAAAACAAAACAAACAAACAAAAACACACCTGAGCAATTCAATAGGAAAAGAAAGTCTTTCTAGCAGATGGTACTGGAACATTTGGATATCATATTGGAAAAAAAAATATGAACCTCTTTTGTATCTCAAACAATTTCAGAAAAAATTAATATCAGATCATAAACCAAGAGTAAAAACTAAAAATAGCTTATTGCAAAAAACATAGGAAATTATCTCTCCGAACTTGGCCTTTGGCAAGATTTCTTAAAAAATGTCACAGATTGTACTAATAATTTAAAAACTACAGAAATAAACATAAGTTATTTAATAAACATAAATTACTTCATCAAAATTCAAACTTCTTTTCATCAAAAGCCGCTGCTAAGAAAATGAATAGTTAAGCCACAGAGTGGAAGAAAATATTCATAATACGTATATGAGACAGGGCTTATACAAAGAACTTATACAAAGGCCAACATACAAAGAACTCCAACACCTAAATAGTATGAAAGAGAAACCACCCAACTTTTAAAAATGAGCAAAATATGTAAACAAACATTTCACAACGAAAGATATACCTTGACTAAAAAACACATGTAAAAGTGCTTGATATCCTTATCAACAGGGAAATGCAAAGTTAAACTTCCTTGTGATACCACTACACTCTTCACTAGAATGAACATTCTTATATCTGGCAACACTAAATGTTGGCAATGTGTGCTACAACCAGAATCCTTATACATTTTTGGTAGATGTGTAAAATGAAATAACCACTTTGAAAAACTGTTAGCAGTTTCTTACAAAATTATATATCTAACCTAACTGTGAGCAGGTACAGTCTTAGCTATGTCCACACCAAGATATATAAAACATGATCTCAGTAGCTTTATTTATAATAGCCTATAGGTTGAAGCAACTCATGTCCATTAGCAAGAGGACTGATTAACACATTGTGATATATTTAAACAATTAAAGACTATTCACCAACAAAAAGTAATGCAACTACTGATGCATGGTACAAGTGAATAAAAGAAACCAGAGGCAAAATTTATAATAGATTGTGCATGTCTAAAATTGTTCAATAAAACCTGTGATGATATAAATCGGAAGAGTGGTCGCCTCTGGGATCAAGGTGGAGAAGATCTGTGAAGGAGCAGGAAGGAATTTGGGGATAATGAACATGTTCTATTTTTTGACAGTGGTGTAGGTTAAACAACTGTATATGGTTTTCAAAACTCATCAATCTCTATACTTAAGTCCTGGGCATTTCACTGTATATAGCATACCTCAATTTTTAAAAAATGGATCGCAAGAAAATTACCCTGTCAGAGATGTTTCTCTAACAGGATTGTTTTATTAACTTATTATATGTCTATCTGTATGTTTTCTGTCATATTGAAGACATTTGTGAAATGTCTTTCTATGTTCCTTGTTATTTTGCAATCTCTTAGGCTTACAGACTTAATGGTTCAGTGCTGGAATAGAAAAGGTATAAGATTTGGAGACAGGCGGGTCTGTGTGTACAGCTGGGTTCTGTCACTTCTGATAGTGTTAATTTGAGCAAGTTTCTTCTGACCTCCAAGGTGTTATCTCCTCACCTGAAACACGGGATTTTAATACAGTTTTTGTGAGGGAGGACAGGAGAAAGTGTATGTGTAATAGCAGGCAAATAATAGTAGCTCAAGAATGAATACTATATATGTATGTGTTCATATATAGTATACATTTATATATGTGTCTATGTATAGACACATATATTTGTAAATGTGTCAGTAAATTTACTAACAACTTTATTTACTTGACCTTAATCCCTACAATATTTCAGTGAGTTAGAATTTATTGTTATGCCTCATATTAAAGATTAAGGTTTTGAATTGAGCTAAATAACTTGCTTAAGCTTACATTTTCCAAATGGCAGTGCTAACTTTTCTTCCTGGAGAGCTAAATTGGAGGCTCTCTTTTCAGTATTACTTGTTTCATTGCCTCCTCATCAGCTGTCTCTATCAATTTCTCAGTAAATCTCATGTCTGACTCCTTGGGCAGATGCCCACTCAGACAGTGATTTAACCCCTTTAGCTTCGAGGAACTCACAAGTCGAGAGATGTCATCCTTATTGAAGGTCTCCAGTGTTTTACACATTGTCTTTACCCTGGACAAAACTTTGCTTGCGGGCCCTCATACATCCCCTGAGAGCTGTGCTAAACTATCCTCCTCTCTTTTAAAATGACAACCTTTAAAATATTTGAAAATGCCCACTTAGTCTTTTCCTTTGAATTTTGACAAGGGATTTACTGAGCATATTCCTGACATGATACTGAGGGACTCAGCAAGTGACCCAAGACTGGTCACACCAGACATCTGGACTGTGTCATTTTGTGCCCAATGCTGACAGCAGCCCAGTGGAGCTTGGCTCACCTGAATCCCTAGTCCCACCTGGTGCCTCTGACTCTTAGGTGAAGTTCAGAAGACACACCTCATTCTACCCCTCGCCTGCTGCTCTGCTTTCTCCACTTCTCTTAACCTGAGATCAGAAGGAGACTTCTTCTTTAGAAATTCAGTTACGGGTGGTACAAGTGATAACGAGAATTTGACTCATATAATCAAATTTTCCATTTAAATGAGAATGTTAAATATTAAACGTGCAGATTTTTATAGTGTGTTTCAGTCCATTACGTTTATACTAGTAAAGATCTGACTAAAGATGGTGTCTAGTCAAGGTGGACCTAGAAAGAGGATGAGACATTCAGCTCAAGCGTAAAATTCAAGGGGTGCCAACATCTCAGCAATCAAGATCAATATCAAAGTTAACGCAAAGGAATTAATGATGAACAATGTATTAACATTTTAAATAAAGACAGGATCAGTTTGGTGACCTCTGTATGGGAGTATTTACTAAGCAGTTCTGCTACAATGAAAATATTAACGCATATATGTGGAATCTAGAAAAATGGCACAGATGAACCTATTTGTAGGGAAGGAATAGAGACGTAGATGCAGAGAACAGACATATGGACACAGCGGGGGAAGAGGAGGGTGAGACAAATTGGGAGATTAGGATTGACGTATATACACTACCACGCATAAAATAAATAACTAGTGGGAACATGCTATAAACCACAGGAAGCTCAGCTCGGTGCTCTGTGATGACCTAGATGGGTGGGATGGGGGGGTGGGATGGGAGAGAGGTCCAAGAGGGAGGGGATATAGGTATACATACAGCGGATTCATTTCCTTGTACAGCAGAAACTAACACAACATTGTAAAGCAATGATACTCCAATTAAAAAAGAAAGAAAATATGCCCTCTCTGAACTTACAGGTTTTAAATGATGATCTGAGAACAGAAGTGGAAAATTCGGGGAGTGGGGAGGGCAGCAGAGGCAGACAGTTCAGTGGTGCTCAGTGTCTGGGAGTTGAGCCCTTAAATGGAGTAAAAACAATAAGTTGGTACCTAAAGCATATCTTTGAGACTAGCAGAGGAAAAAATCAGAAAGGGGAGACCACTGTAAATTTCTGAAAGTGAGAATTTACCCTCTGTGTCTGTGAATATAATTTCTAGGAGGGGGAGGAATTTGGTATTAATAACAACAACAACTTAACCTAGAAGAGAAAGTTTGAAAGAAAACCACGCCTTTTTGAGTAAGAGATGGGAGTGAAAGCTTGAATCTGAGCTCAGTTCTATTCACTGATGGGAATAATTGTAGTTCTTATTTCATTGAGCTGCTGTAGGGATAGCATTAAAGAATATTTACAATATATATTTACAGTATTATCATAGCTGTGCCACAAGCTATACTATTTCATTCTTATATAATTTCTTTCTTATATAATTTTAAAATGTTTTCCTACAGTCATTGTTCTTTTTTTGTTTGTTTTCTTCATTTTCTTAAAAACATAATGATCAGTAATCTTGCTCAAATTCTGTGGCCGAACTTTCAAACTCTTCTCACTAGTTGTTCGCATGATGTATTCTAAAAGTATCCACTTATTCCTTGGAGCTACCCCTCTGGACCCCTCTGACCTGTTCTCAAGCTGCGGTACACTGCCATCCTGGGACATTTCCCACCACTATCCTGAAATTCTTTTTCTCAACTCGTGTTTGATCCCTGTTCTTTATATTTCATGATTTCTCTTTCTTAGTTTCTTCACCCATCTTGGTGCAATGTATACCCTCAAAATGATTGCAGTTGTGTGATAAGTTAGTCCTGGTAACTTACATGTCTTTTCTCAATTTTCCACCTGATTAATATTTCAAATGACCATATAGTTTTATACTGGGTATAAGTTTTCTTCTGAATTTTTTAGACATTACTTAAATGATTTCCATCTTCCAGTGTTGCTGCTGAGAAGGCCGATGTCATTTTGACACTCACTCTTTCATGTTAAACTTGATTTTTAACTCCTCTCTGGAAAAGTTTATTTACTTTCCTAAAATAACCTTTTTTTGGTAGTGCTCCAGTCTTGCCTTATGTTCTGTATGTCTTTCTAATTATCTCAAGCCTGTTAATTTATTAACTCATATTTATTTTTTGTGATTTCAAATTCCAAGGTGCTAATTATCCTGTTTATTGAATTTATATATTTTTTAGCATTTTAGAGATACTGTGTCTTAAAATTGCTTGCAATTATAATTATGTACTAGTTTTTAGCAGAAGCTATTTTATATGTAAGTGTTCTTTGGTCCCTCCTTTGTGAACAGGTTCTTTGAAAACAAGGCCATCCTTTGTTTTTTCAAATCTCTCAGGGCTTTCAAAGTTACTAGATCAGTTTTCCTTTCTGGATGTGGTGTCATCACACCTTGCTTAGTGTAGTCGAAGTATATTTAAAGCACTACCTATTTGTGGTGCAGGACTGATGCTGTGACTGACTTCTTGTTGGCACTATATTATCTAGAACTCTGTATTCCTTTCCTCCTATAGGCATTAAAATCCCAAAGCCCCATCCCTGAGGCCTGTATCTTTGTTTAAAATTTCCATGGATTGCTGCAGTATCATCACTTGTTTATTGATGTCTTTTATATCATACTTAATTCCTGGCATCTAGGACTTCTTTCTTTTGAATTCAGTCATGCGTTTTTGTTGTTGTTGTTGTTGTTTTTGCTCTGTTTACAGCCATTTCTATTTTTAGTGTTTATAATTGTTAGTAGTCTTTCTCATCAAATCAGTATGCCATATTACTTGAGGTTAGATCTGTTCTTCAGGACCATGCTTGAATTTCTTAAATTCCACAGAAGCTTTTGTGTCACTTTAGAATTCTCACTAGAATTTCTCTGAAATGCCCCATACCCATATGTCCCATGCAACCAGAATCTGATTACATATTGTTTCCAAGAGTAATTGTATATAATCACTTTTTTTTTCTGCTGCAGACATTATAAACTGCTTTAAAAAAAAAAAGCATATGCCTTAGTTTAAATCCAGTGTGACAGTGGGCCAGGAGACTTCATTTACTGATCAACGAAGCCTAAAAAACCTCAAAAAAACAAAAAAATAAAAACTATAAAGTTCTAAAGTAAAAATAAAGTCTTACATCTATAGCACATTCCAGCATATGAAATACATTCATCTTCACAATGAACTTTTGAGGCACATGTCATCATTTGACTTTGGCTATTAAGCAACTAAGACCCAGGGTGGTATAGGTCTGAGGTCATACAGTTAAAACATGGCAAAGATAGGGATCAAGTTCATTTCTTCTTCTCAGTATCCCTGCTACTATTTCACATTTCCTATGCTGTTTCCTTGCTTGTAAACTGGGGCTATTGTGCAAATCAAAGGAGGCAATATATGCATGGTTGCTTTGTTAACTGGGGAGTACTATATAGCTATGAAAACTGATGATGGCAGTAATGCACAATAGCAAAACCTCATCTTGACAGAGGGAAACCAAGTCTTTTATAACTTGTTTATAAACATTGTCTTACCTTGGTTAATTACCATAGTGACTGTTTTGACCAGGCTACTGTAAAGGGATGTTTATGGATGGTCCAAGCACTCAGAAAAACAGTATCAAAGATAACCTCTCCTTATTTATCAAAAAGGAACAACAAAAAAAATGACATCGTCTCTTTGGTCTTTTGTTCCCCTGGTCAGGAGCATGTCTTTTCCTGTCAGTCTTGATCCCTGTGGGATTTAATAGCTTTCTCTTCTTGGCTCTCTGCTGCCTTTGTTATGATTCTTCCCTTAGCTAGGTCTCTGCTGTGACAATGATGAGTGAATTGAGGTTATTAGCCAGCTCATTCCAGGCAGAAATATCTCCACTACACTTGCCTGGGATAGCTATATAAGCCCTTTCTTAAGCATTAGAAAACCAGAAAACCATCTCAAACTGAAGTGCAATTAGAGCCAATATACTTCAAAGCAAGTGTATTTACATGTAGGCTAATTAAAGAAATCTTTAAAGAATTCAACATTACAGATGACACACTGAGGAAAAATGTGTATTAGGGTATATCTGTCTTTTTTTCTCAATGCAAAATTGTACAATAAACACATCTTCATTTATAGAACTATCTCAAGTTGTTATGGCAACTGGAATTTGGGGTCAAACAGAGAATGTATTGTTACCATTGTTCCCTGAGCCTGGAGAAATAGAGTTTTAACATCTGATATGGGTTTTGAACATCACTGAAAAAGAGAAAGCTTACTTTTAGTGCCCTGGGTTCCATTCCTAAATACTCTCTTCTCTGACAAGCTTTACTGTACCTTAAAACTTCAACCTCTTCCCCAACTTTGCTCTGCAAAAAAGATCCACTATCAAATGATTTTTACTTACTTTGCATGATTTGAAGTCATGTTTGCTGTTTCCAGGAAACATTCATTTACTTACTTAGGTAATCTTGGAGGGATTGAATCACCAATTTAATGATCTTGGAGATATTTCAGAGAGTTTCCACATCTATAAAGTGGGTCCGATAAAATGTGATCCGTTGGAAGAGTAACATAATAAAAAATTCATGATGCAAGGGAAGAATTTTGAAAAATAGCAAACTACTATAAAGATGCAGGGGACTTCCCTGGCCGTCCAGTGGTTAAGACTTCACCTTCCAATGCAGTGGGTGCGGGTTCGATCCCTGGTCGGGGAGCTAAGATCCCACATGCCTTGGGGCCAAAAAACCAAAACATAAAACAGAAGCAGGGCTTCCCTGGTGGCACAGTGGTTGAGAGTCCGTCTGCCGATGCAGGGGACGTGGGTTCGTGCCCCGGTCCGGGAAGATCCCACATGCCGCGGAGCGGTTGGGCCCGTGAGCCATGGCCGCTGAGCCTGCGCATCCGGAGCCTGTGCTCTGCAACGGGAGAGGCCACAACAGTGAGAAGCCCGCATATCGCAAAAAAAAAAAACAAAAAACCAGAAGCAATACTGTAACAAATTCAATAAAGACTTTAAAAATGGTCCACATCAAAAAAAAATCTCGTGCAATTTTTTAAATCTTTAATCATTCAGAAGATATACTGAGAAATGATGTGTTTAATATGTGCAACGATAAACTAAGAGTACAAAATAAAATAAGATTCAGTGTTTGACTTCAAGAGCTCAGGGTCTGGCCAACAGAAATTAGTTGGGTATCAAAGTGTGTGCAGGGCACTATGACAGTCCTCAGAGGAGAATACCTCTGATAAAGAGGAGGTATCTACTTCCTCTTTTAAACCTGCTCCCCTTGTCTTGGCCTCCACTCTGGCTCTAGCTGTGCTGTGGCTGTGACACACAGCTCCACGCTGGGTTGGCTCACTTCTCACAGAAAGCAACTTACTTCAAGCCCGCCATGTGTTTTTCCACCTTTCTGTGCCAGATGTCTCTGAAACCATAGCTTGGGAAGCAGGCAGAATCCTACTCAGCTACACACCAACAGCCAGAAGCGCAGGGGAGTTCACACACCCTGCGGCAACCCCCGAACAAAGGGAGTCAGGAGGAGATAGATACATTGTCTTTCCCTGTCGGACAGAGCACCTCACTTCTGCTTCTTGGGATCTATTCTCAAATAGACTACACCTAGGAATAAATGGACTCAGACCTGAAAAGCAGATGCCCAAGGGGAATACCGCAACACCTTCTGGATCAAACACAATAAGGATCTTATTGTTTCAACAGGTAGGGTAGTGATAACCTCATTTGCACATATTAGCATCACAGTTACTGAGACTCTCACTTGTGGCAGAATTAAGATGTGCTTCTAGTGGGAGGGAGAAGACTTGGCTTATGTGGTGGCTCTACCCTTTGGTCTCCTTAAGGCAATAATAATAATTAGGCTTTGAGGTTGTCCATCCTGGGTGAGCTGCTTTTGGAAGCCGTGTAAAAAGAAAATGACAGGTTCAGGTAAGGCAGGTGTCTTCTTGGTGCACTCTAAAATCACAGGGTCTGTTAGGTACCATTTAAAGATCATTTTCATATGAAGAGATTCTTATCTCCTGCAGTCACAAGACAAAATGTAATTAAATAAAACTTATGTGTAATAATGATGGAATGATTTTTGAGAGGCTTCGCTAAACATCAGCCTGAGAATGACCTCTGGCGTAGGTGGTATCTGTTCTACAGGATGGAGTATATACAGTAAACCAATAGCTGATACAGACGGTGCTGTCTGCCTAACAGATGAAATAGATTGGTGGGGTACCAAAAGGGCCAGAAGAGCCATAACCTTCCCTTTCCACACTTGCAGTGATCAGCTGAAGTCTGGTAGTCTTCCCCACAATCTTAGGCTCTGTTGGTTTATAAACTCTTATTCCTAGGGAGTAAGTTTCCCCCAGGGGGGGACACAACAAACCTTCCCTAAATTTGTAGCTACACAATAGTGTCAGGTCGTTTTGGGCTCCTCACACCTGTGAAACAATTTGATAAAGTATTACACTGAAATAGGCAATTGAAAATAATTGCTATGAGGAGTGAAGGGTGCTGCTACTCATTGATGACATAGAGGGGTATGTCTGTAGCCAAGAGGTGTTCTTTGTAGACATTGGTGAATGAACAGTGCTGCAGTTGTGACCAGCAAGAGCAAGGCAACCAAGGGTTAGATTCCTCAGGTCACCCATCAGGCAGATAGCCCAGAGAAGCTGAAGTTCTGGCCAAAGGTGAAGGAGATGCAAAGTGGTTTGCAATAGGGAGATAGTAAGTTTAATTACAGTCTTTATCAGTGGAGACTGTAGCCTATTTCATTATCCTGCTGTATTAAGTCAATTTTACGGATTTGCTGCTGTCCCCACTTGATGACTCAGTGATATACTAGACTTAAAGCTGGGCTCACGTGAGTAAAGTGAGGTTGGACTCCATTAGATACCTCTCTTATCACCACCTGACAGGCTCATTTTGGCTCCCGGTTCTTCCTGAAATGGCTGCAGCAAGTGGTTCTGTACAGGCTTCGAATCACATTGCACTCACACTGTTGAACCCGGAGTCCATGCTTCACATCTGTTGTTTACTTCCTGGCTCTTCTCTGCCATCACAGCATCAGGCCCTGGTGCTGATACACTTGGCATGCAGGCATACGTAGCCGAAAAGTACAGAGAAGTTAATGGCCCCCAAAGCAACCCTCACCAGTGGCTCACAGGAGACAATAAATAAATGTCTTTCCCTGTCATTTCCTGGGCAGACAATTTGAGGCAAAATCCCATATGTTACTCAGAAGATATTGCTCAGAACAAGCCTCTTCTATATGAGCTCTGACCATCTCTTTAGCATATTTCTACCCTGTCTTTATCACCTTGTCTTAGTCAGTGGACTCCTACTTCCCAGTATCATCTCCCAAATAAATGTCCAAGTTTTTGAGCAGAAATGGGGAGTGGAAAAGGCAGTTGGGCATCATGTTTATAAGCAAACATAGGAATGAAGTAGATTATCTACTATTTTAAAAAAAAGTCAGTAGTGGAGAAATTCAAATCACACATTATAGAGCCAATTCCTCACATATGTTTAAGGAAGGAATCGCTGAAGTTCTTTTCAATGTATGCATTAGATTAGTTTTTCATTACCCCAGAAGGCACTGTGCCCATGAGAGGGTTCAGGAGGCTTTAGATTGATGTCACCAAATTGAATTTGTGTAAGGGCCAGATAGGTAATACAAAAGGTTGATTTTCTCTATGTGGAGATTCTAATAAACTGAAGGTCACCTGTCATTCTAAAGTGGGCAGCGGTTATTCAGCTCAAGATGACGGTTGTCCCATGAGAAAATAGACCAATAATTCAGATATGTAAAGTTCTTTTCTTATGTTATTTACATTTCTTAAAAAGATTGGATGTGGAAATTCAAGGATATTTATAGCATATGAGTCTCTCTATTTGTTTTATCTTTTATTGAAATATAGTTGATGTATAATATTTGTTAGTTTCAGGTGTACTACATAGTGATATTTGCATACATTATGAAATAATCACCACAATAAGTCTAGTAACCATCTGTCCCCTTTAAAGTTATTACAATAATATTGACTGTGTTCCCTGTGCTGAATATTACATCCCATGGCTTATTTATTTTGTAACTGAAGGTTTGTATCTCTTAATCCCCTCCGCTCACCCCCACATCCCTGTGCCCTCTGGCAACAACTGTATCTATGAGTCTGTTTTTGTTTTGTTTGTTTTAGATTTCACATAAAAGTGGGATCATACAGTACCTGTCTTACTGTCTAACTTATTTAAGTCAGCATAATAACCTGTAGGTCCATCCATGTTGTCACATATGGCACGATTTTCATTTTTTTAATGGCTGAGTAATATTCTCTGGTATATAGAAACCATATCTTCTAGCTATCAAAGGACACTTAGGTTGCTTCCATATCTTAGCTGTTGTAAATAATCCTACAGTGAACATTGTGTGCACCTATCTTTTTGAATTAGTGTTTTTGTTTTCTATAGGTAAATACCCAGAAATGAATTTGCTGAATCATATGACAGTTCTATTTTTAATTTTTTGAGGAAACACAATACTGTTTTCAGTAGTGGCTGCACGGATTTTCAATCACACCAACAGTACACAAGAGTTCTCTTTTCTACACATACTCACCAACATTGTTATTTGTTGTCTTTTGTGATAGTCATTCTGACAGGTGTGAGGTGGTATCTCATTCTGGTTTGGATTTGCATTTCCCTGATGATTAGTGATGTTGAGCATCTCTTCTTGTGTCTGTTGGCCATCTGTGTGTCTTCTTTGCTCTCTGTTCTGTTCCATTGATCTGTGTGACTGTTTTTGCTCCAGTACCATACTATTTTGATTAATGTAGCTGTGCAGTATGGTTTGAAATCAAGGAGTGTGATACTTCCAGATTTGTTCATCTTTCACAAGATTGTTTTGGGTATTAGGGGTCTTTTGTGTTTCTGTACAAATTTTAAAATGATTTGTTCTAGTTCTATGAAAAGTGCCATTGGTGTTTTGATAGGGATTGCATTAAATCTGTAGACTCCCTTGGGTGGTATGGCCATTCAAACAATGTTAATACTTCCTGCCCATAAGCATGGTATATCTTTCAATTTGTTTGTGTCATCTTCAATTTCTTTCATCGGTGTCTTATAGTTTTCAGAGTACAAATATTTTACCTCTTTGGTTATATTTATTTCTGGGTATTTTATTCTTTTTGATGTAATTATAAATGGGATTGCTTTCTTAATTTCTCTTTCTGATAGTTTGTTATTAGTGTATAGAAATGCAGCCAGTATCTGTGTGTAGATTTTGTATCCTGAAACTTTCCTAAATTTATTTATAAGATCTAATAGTTTCTTTGTAGCATCTTTAAGATTTTCTATATACAGTAAGTACCCTACATATGAATGAGTTCCAAGGGTTCCAATGAGTTCTATTATTATAAGGCACATTGCATAGGTACCACAGCAGGGGGGAAAGATGGAAAAAATCTGACCAATTTCTTATAAGTAATCATGTGTGTGTGTGTATTGTGTGTCTGTGTGTATAAGTGTGTGTGTGAGATAATGTGAATTCAAATCTGAATTATACAAGGGGCTTTTGCATCATTATAATTTTTTTTCTGTACAATACACCCTGAGATCTTTTTGTCCTCAATTGAGGGATAAATACATAGAAGTTCAGAGAGGAAGTCCCTTGTTCAAAATCACACATCTAATACATTTAAGACCCAACATAAAAACTGAGATAGTGAGCCCCTAATCCAACCCTCCAAGTAGTGTTTTTTACCATAGTGGCTTAATAAGCAGCATACTGGCTCTGAAGCATCTCCCTACATGTTACGTGCTCAAAACCTATTTACATGGCTGTCTGTAATAATTAGCAGGGGAGAATGTGACTGAAAAGACATATGGTGAATCTCAGCATTAGCTGAGGACAACAGCATGACTGATGACTGAAGCCTGCGACGGCTCTGTGCTTCTCCTGAATTGCACTGTGAGTGCAAGGAGAAGGCTGTAGGAATTGAGGCTGCCAGCTTAATCACAGTATAGCGTAGCTCCGAGCAGCACTGGGGGCTGCCCAGAATCTGTTTTGAAAGGACCTCCGGTATGTCACCCCTGTCTGCTCTATAGCCTTGCCAAGGAGGCGATTTTGCAGAAATATGTTACTTCTTTATTACCAGTCTAGCTGCTGTCTAGATCTAGCAATCTGTCACAACCCTTTTGTTCTGAAGGCCATCACATTTTAGAGAAAGAGAGCACTTTAGAATGATCACATCTAATTCTCTTAATTTACTGATAGAGAAACTGAGGCCAAGAACTGTCTCCTATGCAATTACACATGTTGTTAATGAAGAATCCATAGTGGTGTTCATAAAATATTTATGTTTAAAACTACTTCAAGGGTGACCTAGAGAAATTCCCTTATACATATAACATTTCTCTTAAGAAGACTCTGAAAGATTACCATAAACACTATCTTAATTCAATGTAATAGATTTTATTTAATATCTACAATGTGTCAAACATGTTTTATCATGACTGGGGATTTACAGATGTAATGACCGGTGATGAAAGCCCCACCAAAACCAGCGACTGACACAAAGAATGGCACCGTTAGACAAAAATTACTTTTACAAAACTCCACAGGCCTACAGGACGACAAATCAAAACACCTTGATATTGAAACTTATGCTTGGTTAATGTGTATTTTTTTAATAAAAATAGATTGTACATAAGACAATGAAAAAGTTTCTATTTCACTATGATGTAACACATCTGGGCATCAAAACTTAAAAATACTGAGATATAACTCCCCAATACTATGTTTCAAACTATCGTTTTTTAAAAATTTGAACCACTTACACAAAAATCATTTGATGAGCATTTTATGGTCAACAATTGGTTTAAGCAAATGAGGCCGTTCAATATAAAAAATCATAATGGATGAACACGCAATGCTCTATTTGAATATGGAGAAAGGAAAAACGAGCTCTTTATCTATATTTCATTCTGCCTACTTGGCTATACATCTCGAAGGATCCCCAAACACATAATTTAGAGGGAAATGTTGGTTGAATGAATTTCCCATTTAAGAAAAAGTATGACTATCTGTACTTCTTACGAAAAACAAAATATTGAATCACTGACAATTGAAAATTATAAATTTTGAAATTTGTGTTTAGAATAAGAAAAGTAAGTTTTGAAACTTTTATTCGGGATCAGAAGGGCCTTTTTGTCCATAGGAAAATAAATTCTGATTTGCATAGGAGAGTTTTATCAGACTATGATTCTGTTAATTTCTTCAGAGTTCTTTCACAAGTGCAATAGAGGATAAATATTCATTTGTTCCTGTCTAGGAATTTTAAACTTTCCAGAATTCTTTGTTATGCACTTTTTTTTGTTAAATAGCTTCTGACATATTGTAATTAAAACTGAGTTTTCTCCTAAGACACATATAAGCCTTTATCTTGTATATTCTTGTTTTGGAAATGTATGTATACATTAATGTATTATGAACTGAGTATAAAAAATCCCATAAATGCTAACATTACCTTCTTCTCATCTGTTCTTTGATATTCCTCATCTGACTAGTTTACTAAGGATATAGATTTGAGGAGATGTTTCCTTGTTATTAATGATGATGTAGAGGCTATGCTTTATGGTGCTTCCTTGTTTTCCTTCCTTTTTATCTTACCCTGTGTAGCTTAATTAAATTTTCCTTAGGGGAATTTTTATTCTTTTATATATGCAGGGTCCACATGTCTCTTTTTTCTCTCAAACTCACTTTTATTCCTTTTTTTTTTTTTTTTCTGGTACGTGGGCCTCTTACTGTTGTGGCCTCTCTCATTGCGGATCACAGGCTCCGGACACACAGGCTCAGCGGCCATGGCTCACGGGCATAGCCGCTCCATGGCATGTGGGATCTTCCTGGACCGGGGCACGAACCCGTGTCCCCTGCATCAGCAGGCTGACTCTCAACCACTGCGCCACCAGGGAAGCCCTTATTCCATTTTTGAAACAAAACAATAAGCCTGTTGTTCCGTTTCCTAGGATATTTTAAAACAAAAGAAACATGTCCTATTTTTATCAACCTGAGAGATTGAGACTCACCCTAAAACAAGTTAGAATTTTATTAATTTCTCTTTATTCCCTAATACTCCCATGTTAACAAGATTTTTTTCACTTAAGATCCAGATTTTTAGGTAAATATAATGTTTTTTACTCATTTGGTTTAATCATTGAGAATTTTGTTAAAGAGCATTGAAACAATATTTTTTGTTCTTCCCTGGCTATTTTTTTCAATTGCAGCTGCATAAAGGGTCAATTACAGTTCTGTTTTACAATTATTAATTACAATCAGATAACATTTCAGTTGTAAGTGTTAAGGGGAATACATTTCTAGGTCTTGGGGAAAAAGAAGAATAGCTCATAAACTAGTTGAATATTTGTATTCATTTATGAGCAGGTACCTTTCTCTCTCAGGCCCTGCAAAAGATTTCATTTACTCATAGATGCAAATATTCTTTCAGCAAACATTTCTTGAACATTTACTGAAGGCAAGTACTCTGATAGACACTATGGGATTCAGGATGCATGGCTTTGAGGTTGTAATCTACACTGTACATGCTTAGTTTGTTTGATGGTTCAAGGGTAATCAGTAGTTAAAAGTGGATTAAATTCAATGGAATCCAGACTGTTGTAATATATCCATATATATTATGCATATGTAATTTTAATGTTGCTCATAAAACCCATATAGAAATTTATATTTTAAAAAATTAGAATGCTATCATACATTATTTTATCATTATTTAATCCTTTTAGTCACCCAAAGGAGGTAATTGTTCCTCCTAGTCTGTAAAACTCAGGAAATTGACCATTTAAAGAATTGAAGAAATTTCTTGAGGGTCACACAATTAGTAAATGATGCAGTCAGATCTAAATTTCAGATCCTCAAATTCCAAAGGCAGAGCTTTTTCTGTTACATTACTGATTCAGCACCACAAAATCAGTGTGCACAGACTCAGTGGGCATCCACAAGATGAAATATAAGCTTCTGAAAAACTTTGTTGGACATTTAGGTAGTTAAAGCTTCTCTGGTGGCCTGAAAGAGTTAACAAACCTTCCAGAGAGGACTCACTAGGAAATGTAATGTGTAAACAGCAGGAATGCCAGCATTTCTATACTCCGTGGGTACATATGCAGAGGGATGAATCAGGAAGCACTCAGTTGCACAGAAAGGGAAAAGTAAAAGTTCACTGAGGCATTTATTTCTTTTGAGTTCTTACTTTGTTTTACTTCGACCATGACATATAATTTTTCTTTTGTATTTATTATGGACTTTGGCTATGGCTAAATCTACTTCATTTGTTTCTTTTTTGTCATAATAGCAATTTCCTGCTCTTTGTTTGTAATTCTCTTTTGTTTTTCTCTCTTTTCTTAACAACCTCTTGATGTTTTTGCATCAATCCGAAGCTTTGGAAAGAAAAAAAATGTGTAATCTTTGAATGGGAAGGGAATAGGCTACCAACCATGGCTATGGCTTTTGCCTTTGCTATGTTAAAAACCCACCAATGTACTGCACTATGTTTAAGTGATTGACTTAGTATTTGTTTTGGCAGTTCACTCTTCATATATGTGAATTAAAAACATAAACGTGTTTCTTTTTCTGCATGGAAATCATATATTTTATTTGTTTTAAGGGATGATAATACTATGTGCTTATATAGATATGATGACACTTGACCTAAGTATGAGTATTTGTGGCATAAATATAATTAACAGGAAATTCATTAATAATAAAGTGATTGTTATCTAGGATGTTATTTCTGGTCCAGGCATGCCTCTACCCAGCCTCCTTCTGAACAGCATAAAACACACTGTCTTCTACAAGGGAGGGAAAATAATTGTCATATATAGACATGTTTGGAAATTCCACTAGGTGCCTTTTGCATGAAAGACCACTGATATTTAGAGGAAAAACTACCCTAAGAGAAGAGAGATTCTAGATATGTAAGACAACCAAGTAGGATAAGTTTTAGGTAAAAAATGGTTAAATACTTTTATTGTAGATTATTTTTTCTGTCCTGTGCCCTATAAACTGTTGTACTAACAAGAAAGAAAAGCATATAAAAAATGATGATGATGATGATAGTAATAATGTGGAAAATATTTGCAGGACATTGCAAACATTAATATATACCACATATACACGTTATGATAAAATATTAACATTGATAAAAATGAACACAGGTCATGAGCAGACAACCAAAACAAATAGGAAAAAAAAATGAAAATAATTTCAGAATAGAACTTAAAACAGTGAAAAATTTTGAGCTACAAAACATGCAGAGGACCCGGAGGAAGATGGCGGAAGAGTAAGACGCGGAGATCACCTTCCTCCCCACAGATACATCAAAACATGCAAAGCTTTTTACATATTGATGTTTAAGTAAATTATTGTACGTTCAGTCATTCCACAACTATTTGTGGTGTGCTATTTGCCAGATACATCCTCAGAATAGAATATTACATAGCCAATAAAAATTATATTTGCAAAGGATTCTTAGTAATGTGGGGATATGTTCATAGAAGAATAGTTAATAAAATAACAATATTTAGCATTTATTTAAATTTTATGTGTATAATTACTGGTATAAATTGATTTATATACTTTTTCTTGTACCTGAAACTATAGCTTAGTTATATTAAGTAACTTGCTCAAAGTTGCATAGGCAGAAATTAATGAAACAGGGATGCTAACTCAGATCTGCCTGACTTCAAAGTCCACAATTTTATTTTATTTATTTATTTTAAAATCATTTAGCTGTATTCTTTTTTAAAAAAATTTATTTATTTATTTATTTATTTTTGGCTGCATTGGGTCTTCATTGCTGTACATGGGCTTTCTCTAATTGCGGTGAGCAGGGACTACTCTTCATTGCGGTGTGCAGGCTTCTCATTGCAGTGGCTTCTCTTGTTGTGGAGCATAGGCTCTAGGCACCCAGACTTCAGTAGTTGTGGCACGTGGGCTTCAGTAGTTGTGGCTCATGGGCTCTAGAGCACAGGCTCAGTAGTTGTGGCTCATGGGCTTAGTTGCTCCATGGCATGTAGGATCTTCCCGGCCCAGGGCTCAAACCCGTGTCCCCTGCATTGGCAGGCAGATTCTTAACCACTGCGCCATCAGGGAGGCCCAAAGTCCACAATTTTAATGATGACAATAGACTTTTTTCTGTATTAAATACATACATAATCAAGACCTGAAGCTATATTCTAACACTGGGAGAACACACACACACATGTACACACATAGACACACACATGTAATGCACACACACACACTTCTATATGCCTAAGTATTTGGCTTATGGGTAATTTTTATTTTCCACAGTCTGCCCCTCTACAACCAATCCACAAATGTGTTGATTTTATAATCATCAATACAAAAAATCAAACTCCAAGAAATTGAATGGTTCTGTGAACCATGAGATAGAAAATATGGCAAGTTAGACAGGAAATCTCCATTTTTCTCTGCCTCTTTCATGAAGGTCACACTGGAATCAGAAACTAGAGAAGAGAAAATATAGGCAACTATGGTCATCCCAGGACTTACAGAGGGTCTACTCCCAAGTACTACACCACTTGGTCTTCTTGGGATGCAGGAATGAGAAGCAGAATCTACAGTAGGTAACTGGAGGGCAAGGATAGGGGTTTGTATCTTCAGCACCTGGCACTTGGCCAGCACACAGTAAATGTAATGGATACAGTAAGTGACCCTCCCTCTCGCTCCTTACCCATATCCCACTTTATAAACTGCCTTATATAATTTGAGGTCTTTTGGGCTGTGACAACATTCTTGAAATTTTCCAGGCAGAGGTAGATAGGGTAGATAAGCAAACAGGAATGGAAGCTAACATCTGTTACTTGAGCCCTCCTTTCAGGATCTGTGCTGGTACCTTTCAGAGACATCATATCATTGAACCATCACAAAGGCATTACTAATCACAGATCAGAAAACACAGGCTCCAGAAGATACTATATGGCCCAAGAGGCCACAGCTGGTGCTGTGACTGTGCGTTCTCAGCTCATTTTTCCTAAAATCCACGTGACCTCCCCGGGATTTCACTGCTTTTTTGCCTCCCCTCATTATGCCAGAGGAATAATTCCTAACTTCAGCATTAGCTATGTGTCCTGGTGTAAACTGGATAAATAGAGGCTGTCTTCAGAATTGATGGTCTTATTATTACTAACGTTATGCCTGCATGTAATACAAATCACAGACTCTGCTCCTCCCACTGACCTTTCTTTATATCTGAAATGATTCTCTACAATGCTGAAGAACTAGACTCTTGCTACTCAGTGTGTGGTCTGAGGACTGGTAACATGGCCATCAGCTGTGTACTTGTGAGAACTGCAGATGAATCTGCATATTATTCAGATTCCCTGTGATTTCTAAAGTTATGTAAAAAGAATATTTATTTATTTATTTGGCTGTGCCGGGTCTTAGTTGCGGCATGTAGGATCTTCATTGCTGCGTGTGGGATCTTTAGTTGCGGCATGTGAACTCTTAGTTGCAGCATGTGGAATCTAGTTCGCTGACCAGGGATCGAACCCGGGCTGCCTGCATTGGGAGTACGGAGTCTGAGCCACTGGACCACCTGGGAGGTCCCAGATTCCCTGTGACTTTTATTCACATTAAAGTTTAAAGTAGCTATTGATTATTTTAACTACTGTGTTTCAACTTGCACAGACAGTTGACATTCGTGTGTGACATTGTGACGTGGGCTGATGAGAATAATAGTGATATTTATCGCTAACATTTGTTGGCTACTCACAACATGCCAGATTCCATGTTAACGATTTCACACACTTTATATCCTATGACCTATGAAAAAGTCCTATTATTTCCAGGTTAGAGATGAGTAAGGTAAGTCTTTAGAAAGGTTGCCCCAGTTGTAAGTGGCAGAGTTGAATTTTAAACCTGTAACTGTCTCATCAAGAGAACAAACTTCCCAGTAGTGTGTTTAATCGCTTGTCCTGAAGGTTTTTACAAACCTGGTGGTAGAGAAAGACAAGTATGCCTAAAGCTATATTTTACTGGAGGTTATCGAAAGAGCTAATTCAGAGACCCATATTGCTGTGGTATAACTCAACAATGAGAGAGAAGATGTGCCTGGAGATTGAGGGTGCCTTTCATGGAGGAAGACATTTTTTACTGGGAGGATTCAAGAGAGGGCACCTCAGAACAAAAGTGTCTTGTGAGCAAAGGAATGCAGATAGATTTCTCTAAGGTGTGCTTTTTAACTCATCATCTAAATTGTCTGTTCCACAAGATATAAGTAGAGTCTGTCATGGAGGGAAGCAGTAAGGAATTAAACAAGAAAATGAAATAAATGTTTGGGCTTCCGAGAGTTGAGAATTTCTATTCAAAGCACGGCTCAGGTTGCTCTCCAAATAGGCAAACACAGAAGGCCAATACTCGACACTCTTTAAGGAAGCATTTTGAAGTCTGGGACATTTTATATATTTTATAGGATTAAGTGAATGTGAAAAACAGATTACACTGGGTCTTAAGTGGAAATGCAGGCATGCAGAGTATGCGTTTATTTAATGCCTGAATGGGTCATTGTTTTCCCAGCTGATGATAATTTTAGCACATTAATCCATTCGAGAAGCTGGATTCCTTATCCTGTGCTTGATTGCCGATCACAGACAGTATGTGATGGGCACTGCTGAATACAGAGGTGGACACATTCCATGCCCACTGAGATCAAAACCCACATAGCGTAAAAGTGTAGTACCTTCCAGAGGTCCCATCCCATATTGAAAAAGTGCCAGAGCTCTTGACTTTAATCCCGTGCTGTCAGCTGTAGTCCCAAAGCACGACTGATCATAGAAACCTCTTGATCAAAAAAACCTCCAGGGGCTCAGCACCAACTACAGAATAAAATCAGTGTCCAAAAATCTCAGGGACTTAGACATCCATCAGCAAGTCCTGTTCACTCTGCCTCTAAAATACCCTAGAATCTAACCACTTCTTATCCTCCTCAGGGGCCACCCAATAGTCCAAGCCCCACCACTTTTCTAACTCTCTCTCTGACACACACACTCACACACACACACACACACACACACACACACACACTTTTCTCTCTTTATTTTTATTATGGATCATTTGAAATAGATACCAAAATAGATGGAATCTTAAAAAAACTTGATATACCCATCACCCAACTTCAACAATTATCATTTAATGGCCAATGCACCCATCTCCCTCTCTCATGCTTTACTTTGAATCCAATTCCAGCTATTGTATTATTCAATCTATAAAAACTTCAGGATGTCTCTCTAAAAGATAAGGACTCTTTCTTATAAAACATAATTACAGTGCCATTTTGATACCTCAAAAACAATGAATAATCATTTTTAATATTGTCATATTCTGTAAGTGTTCATATTTTTCATAAATGGCATATCAGACATATCTCTATATATCATATATGTATTTATGTGTTTATACATATCTATAAATAGATGTATCTATATAGTTATTGTATATATATATCTAGAGAGATATATAGAGATAGGATAGATATAGAGAAATAGACAGATAGATAGATATAAATATATATGCAATATAATATCGTTTGTTTAAATTGTTTAAATTGGAATTGGTTGATTTGGCTCTTGTGTCTTTGAGTCCATATACTTTCCCTTTATCTCCCTCTCTCCCTGTTCCAGAGGTGGTGTCATAATCACATCTTGACCTGGTGAATTGTCCTCTGTCAAAACCTGCAAACCAAACTTCCTGCTTCCATGTCCTTCCCACTACACCCTATTCTCTGCCCAGAAACCTGCTTTTCAGAGGGTAAATCTCATTAGCCCTCTCCTAGACTTCACAAAACTTTCCCATTACACTTAGAATAATGTCCAGCCCCCCTAATGTGGCAATCAGAACCTTATAGAACCAAATGGTTCCTATAGTTTCTTCATGACATAAAATGTATTTTTCTTTTCTAGTCATGGTTGTAGAATCTCTTAAATTTTGAGGAAGTTTGGGGTCGTAACGGTAAATGTAACATTCAAGGAGTTTTTACTTGCTGTTTCTTCTGCCTAGAATACTCTCTTCCTCATCATCACATGACTGGCTCTTTCTTAACATTTGAATCTGTCTTATCCTTGGCTTTTTACAAGAGACACTGGCTTACATTGCAGGTAGTTTAGCCTGGGATGTATTATCAGGGAATAGGGTTAGCAGATGGTGTGAAACAGAGAAGAAGGAAGAACATGATTAAGCTAATTTCTGCTATGGACAATTTGGGTTCTGTATCTTCTGAAAAGCCATGTAGAATGAATCTTTACAATTTCCCATGCAAAAGGTGGAAGGAAGGAGAATTTGTCTTCTGAATGTCATCTGTCATTGTTCAAGGATTACCCATGATGTATGAATTTTCTCTTGTCCTTCCAGGCTCATATATCTGTAAGGCCTAATGGTTTCCTACAGGCAGTCTACAGTACAACATCAGAGAAGCCCTGAGTAGAGTGCAAGAGATACAAGGTGTAGCTGAGGCAAGGAACCATCAGTTTACAGTTCTTTTGGAGCTGATGGCTAAAGCTAAAGCTAGCGTTAAGGAGTAGACTGAGAGAATGGGAGATGTCCACACAAGACTCAGTTCAAATGTCACTTTCTTTGACGCCTTCCTCATTTGTCCAGCCTAGAGTCATGCACCCCTACACTCCCTCTATCACACCTCCTGTATTTTTTCGTATCTCTTGATCCTCTCTGGAATTATATTATTTTCTTGGGTGCTTACTTATTTATTGTTTATCTTCCTCCAAAACATAGCTCCATCTTGCCCTCTTCACAATCTCTAGCATCTGGAAAAGCATCTGCTCTCCACTGGGCCCTCAACAAATAATTCATGAGCATATACAGAAAATGAAGCTGGAAAATAGTTGGGAGCACCTTGTAAAAGTCATGTAAATCATGCTATGCTGTTTGAGATATTATCTTTATGTCTTGGAAAATATTTTGTAAACATTGTTCTCATTCTACAGCTGTAGAAAGTGGAGCTCAGAGTTTTTGGTTATATCCCACAGCCATGCACTAAGTGTTTATTCCAGGTCTAAAATGCAGACACCATGCCTACAAGCCCAAAAGCTCCCTCGAGCTCCAGCATTGTAGGCCAAGCTATCCCAGGAAGTAGGCCCACCTTTGAAATTGGTGAGAAAAAACAAACACACGGAAAACATCCCGTGACAACTAAAGTCACCACCTTCTGGTCAAGTGGGGCCTAAGGGGGATCTTTCCCAGGCATGAAACATCAGGGCACATCGGACACTGATTTGGGAAAAATGCAGGGAGGAAGGAGGGCAGGGATTGGGAGCAGCAAGTGGTATATGAATAAGAGTGTAATTGCTCAGCCAGAGGGTAGCTGGATGCCTAGATTTAGAGTTACTACCAGTTTACCAAAGTGAGTGTAACACATTTCACTCCCTCCAGCAATGTTTGAGAGTTCCAGTGATTCCAAGTCTTGGAGAGCAAGGGGATTTGTATTATATTCCTTTGTATCATCCATCATGTGTTCCATATGCTTTACTAAGCAGGTGCTCACTGAATATCTGTTGAAGAGCTCATCTGATTCCCCTCCCGTTGGGAGGAAAATATCTGACCAAATCGTGAGCCTAAGCTTTTATCCCATCTGAAGGCTCAGCAGGAACACCCCAAAGATGCAGCCTTGGGAACTGCGCTTGCTGAAGCTTGACACTTTGTTTCGCTTTATGACTGTTTCCATCCTAATAAATTGTCATTATTTCCATGACGAATCATTTCACTAATAATTAGACTGATCAAAACCAGAGCCAGATAAACAACAGGCTCTGCCACAGGACTTCTTAAGAAATGTGCGGTGTCCTGGAGATGGCCACTGCCTGAAGACCAGACAATGTTCCCTGATTCGTGGGCCCTATTCCTTTCATTGGGAAGACAGAAGCATCTTAGAACGCAGGACCTTAGGTCTCCTCACAGATCAAACACGCAGCCTGAACCCTCCTCTGACCCACAAGGCAGTGCGTGAGCTAGGATGGATGAGAAAGGACATTCGAATTAAAAATAATAAAAGTTAATGAGGTTTGAACACTGCCTAAGTAACAGGATGATCTTTGTGAGGATTTTAAAAACTATAAGCCTCACTTGCCTCATACGTAAATTAAGGATAATAATGGTTAATTTGTAGTGAAAAGCAGATGTAAGTGGTAGTGATAACAGCAATACAACATGCAAACAATAAAAGTCATCTATTGGATGCCTTAAAAATGTGCCAAGCACAATGCCAAGCACTTAGTAATATTATCACACTATATCTTTTTGAAAAGATGCAATGTAGCATAGCATGATTCAGATATGTACTTGACTGGTAGTCAGGTACAGGCATCCCCCACTTTTTGAAAGTTTGCTTACACCATATTGCTTTTATGAAACACCTACACTGGTACCTATTTTTGCTAACCAAAAGAAATCTGAAGAGGATTTTTGCTTTTACGAAAAAAGGCAAAAAGCAAAAATTGCATTCAGTGTTTGTTTTGTAGCAATCCCTTGTAGAGGCAGCTAAACCCCCAGCAGTGGGAATGGCCCCACCAAGCTCCTTCCCAGGGAACACCACTCAGCATCTCAGCATCAAGCCACCATAACTTTGAACTGTGTCCAAACATCTGTTCTTTATCTCCTTTTATTTTGGAATCCGTTAGCAAAATATGTCCTAAGGTAATTGCTTCTTCACTTTATGGCATTTTGGCTCAGGAAAGAGCCCCTAGGAAAGCTCTACTTTTGGATAGAGGGGAAACCCTGAATTCCACCAAAAAGAGGGAGATAGTCTGGTTATGCCCTTCCCACACATTTCTTAATTGTTCTTGTCTCTTTTCAATCTATCAGATGGCATAGTTGGACTAAAATTCTAACTGCTGGGCTTCCCTGGTGGCGCAGTGGTTGAGAGTCTGCCTGCCGATGCAGGGGACACGGGTTCGTGCCCCGATCCCGGAAGATCCCACATGCCGCGGAGCGGCTGGGCCCGCGAGCCATGGCCGCGGAGCCTGTGTGTCCGGAGCCTGTGCTCTGCAACGGGAGAGGCCACAGCAGTGAGAGGCCCGCGTACAGCAAAAAAAAAAAAAAAAATAAAAAATAAAATTCTAACTGCTGTGAAATTATATTACCTATATGTTTAACGTTTAGAGCATGTTAAGTAAACTCAACATGCACACATAAATGAGCAACTACTAAGTGCCAACTAACTTAATAAACAGCCCTTCCTTTCAAGGGACAAATAATTATAAGAGCATAAGAGTTCCTGGAGGAAGTTACATTACATTAGGCTTTGAAGAATAAATAGGCACATTTCAGGCAAGGATAACCTTTGTGTAAATGATGTTTGGAGATAGGAAAAACACTTATTCTGAGAAATATGAGAAACTCCTGTTAAGGAAGCACAGGATGTAGGGAGTAGGATAGAAGTATCAAAAATTAAGGCCTGAAAATGGGTTGAGGTCAAATAGGGTCACAGATTTTAAACAATTGAAGTATTAAGACTAGAATTCACCTCTCTTGGTAAGCTTATTTCCTATGAAACACCTATATCAACACCTTGCTGGGTTTGCAGGAGATAAACTATGAATTGGTCTGGATCGTTCCTCATCAGAATGTTCAGAGGTGGGTGGGCCCCACCTGATTTGTGTGGGGACGAGGTAGCTGCAGTGTTGAGACAGTACAGCTCTAATTCTCTGTGCACCATTAGCATAGGAGATGGCTCCCTCTGACATTATTATGAGCCATGAAGTTCTCAGATTTTACCACTCCAAATGAATCAAGCCATTTTCCAAAATGAATTATGGATCATAAACCCTGGGGGTGGCTATAGTGTTGCATTTTCATGAAACCCATATCCTGGGTGGACGTTTACTGAGCACATAACTATTATGAAGTGTTAGCTGCAGAGCAAGTGCAGCTCCTGGTTGACTCAGCAGGAGAGGAGTTTAACATGTTCATGTCTGAGTGCTGTATTCCAGTCTTCTCTAGACACCCATACACATAGGGCTTGGAACGTTAGTTACTCCCCTCGGATGTGACCAGGATGAGACCAAGGCCCAGTTAAAGGCTGTCCCTATCATCTTTGGGCTGAAAAAAACCAACAGATGCTGAATGGGATACATTTTTGAAGATAAAATTATGAACTAAATAGAATGACTTCATTCTCAACAACCTCCTCCACATAGACCATCTTCTATAGACTGAATGTTTGTGTTCACCAAAATTCATATGAACTCTAATCCCTATGTGACAGCATCTGGAGGCAAGGCCTTCCTTTGGGAAGTGATAAGATCACCATGGGATTGATGTCTTTATAAAGGAAACCTCAGGGAGCTCTCTTATCCCTTCTGCCAAGTGAGGTTACAGGAAGAAGACTGGCCAGCCTTCAGAAGTGTGAGAAATAAACACTTGTTTAAGCCACTCAGTTTATGGTATTTTTGTTACAGCAGCTCAAACAGATTAATACACTATCTTTCTTCCATACTTCCTGCAAATGATAAGAGAGAGAGAGAGAGGGAGGCAGAGATATTTGAAAATTCTACTCTGTTGACTTTGAAGGTGGAGAAAGGGACCATGAGCCAAGGAACGGGAGCCACATATGAAAGCTTGGAAAAGCGAGGAAATGGATTCTCCCCTGGAGCTTCCAGGAGCATAGCCCTGCCAGCCCATTTTATACTTCTGACCTCCATAACTGTAAATAATGAATTTCTGTTACCTTAAGTCGCCAAATTTGTGGTTATTTGTTATAACAGCAAAGTTCTTACGTATATCAGTAAAGGATGTGCATATTTTCAAATATGAAAAAGAAAAGGGAAACACAGTCCCCAGTGTATGGGGGCCTTTATGAAGTCTCTGAATAGGCTCCTTTGGCAGCACCAGCCTCTGGCTTCTCATGCTGTGTTCTAAAACGTACAATACATATCCTCATTGCAAAGAGTCAAATCAATTTGGCAAATCTATAAAAGCAAAAGTCAAAGTTATATTGCCCCAGTTTCTTATATTTCTGAGGGATACCCATGGTTATAAATATAGAATTAGATTCCAGTGTTCACCATTAATCTCATTTATCTTAATGTCCCATTCTTGCACTTGCTGGGGAAATATAATTTTAAAAATTCCCAAACCAAAAACCTCTCCACAGAAGTAGAAGAGAAAGAAAATAATTTTAATATTAAAAAAGCATTAAACTAGAATGTAATCCACTAAGAGATTGTAAAGATAGAAAGAAATGTCATCCTTTTGTGTAGCCAGCCAGATGCATCCATTAGGAGGACCCATACAAGTTCTCAAGAACAATAATAAATAGTCCTCAAGTAAGAAGACGTGATAGCACCATTGGTCACACATAGTTCATTCTAACCTCACTTGGCAGTGGAGAAACTATGTGTGTTAGCTAATCGGCTTTATCTAAAGAAAAGTACACCTCTCATACCTTTATGAGAGAGAATTTTGCAGCTTGGAGCTAGGCTCCAGAAAATTAGAAGTTAGGCCTCTACTCTCTCCCAGGAACTGGGAGACTTACAATCTTCCTTGATGATTGCATTTCAAAGAAATAGTCCCCAGGTCCTTGAGAAGGACATTCTTGGGTTGTAACTCAGCCTAGAGTTTTATTTAGCTTTTGCAAAGGTTTACATACATTTCAAAGAGACAGAGAAGGAACCTGCAATTATGTTTTCTAAAGTAAATGCTCTAAGAAAAGGGGTGGGGGGAGGGATATCTCTTCCTATATTTTCAAGAGGGAGAACTAAGACTTACGTTTTAAATTGTACCTGCCCTTGTCCACTCTTATCTTGATTCATTCCTCAATTGTCAGAGGGTAGGTCTTTGTTTCAGTTTCCTCATTTACAAAGCAAATATATTAATTTAATAAAAACAAGTATGTATAAAACTCAGAATAAGTGCCTGACACATAATATAACAACGTAAGTGATAGCTAACCATTCCTTTCCATACTGCATTGGCTTTACCTCTCCATTATCTTTACCTTCCATCTTTATTAATTGAATTAGTGTCATTAAAAAAATTTTAGTTCACTCAGCATGATTTTGAATTTCCCTGGTGACAAAGACTGTCTCCTTGACCAAACTTTAGTCAGGTTTCTCTAAGCCTTCTTCTTACTAGACCTCAACCTTGGGCCTTGTCGTCGACCGGCATAGGCCAGTTTTAGCAAGAATCCTAGTAAGTCGTTAGCAAGAATTGTTACCCTCAATAGCTGATCAGTAACTGATCAAATTCTTCATCCCACCATCCCTCTTATCACCTGGTCTGCCTTCAGAAAGAATCCTGTTAGGTTGGTTTAGCAAAAATCCCCCTACCCTTGATGTCTTCTCTTAAAATGTTCTATCCACTGACCTCCTCAGCCTGATCCTTGGCTATGAATCCTCACTTGTTCTTGTATTTGCAGTTGAGCCCAGTTTTATACTGAGGTCTCTTTTCCCCTATTGCAATAGTTACTCAACTACTGTTTTTGTCCCTTTAACTACTCTCCAGCCCTGGTTTTCTTTGATATTAGCTACACTCAGCTGTACGTGTGAAGGTCAAGAAGAGGCAAAGTTGGACTTGACCAGGGTCAAAAATTAACCTACATAAGTTTGAAAAAGGGAAAGGAACAGGGAGTTGAAAAAGTATTAAAGTATTAAAAAGTGTGATTGTAATGAAAGACCATCAAATTCAAGTTCTGAATACAGAGTAAACTAAGGACCCAGTAAATGAAGGACAGTGGAAATGCAGTGGGATCACTGGAATAAAGGTTTCTTCAAGGTCAAATTATTGTTTCAGTCAAACTAGAAGAGTGAGAGAGCAAGGACAGTGGGAGCCTTAACGGAATAAGAGAAGTAAGGCAGTTTTACTAACAAGGTCTGGAGTGACCATGGGCATCGGTAGCTTGAGTTAGGTGCCGAACAAGATCATGAACTTGGAAGCCAAGGTATTAAAATAGTTGCAGTGGGGATACTAAAATCACTGTGAATTATTAACAAGAGCAGACTTGGAGAAGGGACATTGGCAGGTGCTAAATGTCCAAGGAATTGAAAATGTACCTCAGATATTGACGCAGCTGTAATATTTGCAACACACGCATAAATGGCTGGGACAAAGACGGGTAGTGAGCGAAATGATTTGTAACTTCAGAATCTTTTTCAGGGGAGAGAGAATGTTCTGAAATTGGCAATAGAAGGGAACAAATCACCTGGCCTTCTTGCAAGATCAAAGCTACAGGAGAAGTGAAGTCCTGAGGGGTGATCCAGGTCTTCGGTAAAAGTAGAAAGGAAAAGGGCATGGCATTTGCTGGTTATGACTGGTGCATTCCAGAGGACTCATGAGAAAGTTGTGGGGAATTGGGCAGTGGTAGGAGATGGATTTAATTTGTGGGTGCACACCTATATGTAGATTAAATGATTGAATGAATGAATCAACAAGGAAGTACCTCCCTCTTCCACCTCCTCTAAGAATGAGCTCTGGCTCTTCCACAGATGTGACTTGCTAGTGTGAAAGGTAAGGGAGCTGGAAGCACATTTATTCTATCCTCTCTCCAGACCAGCATCTCCACTCAGGATTTAACTGTTTCCCCTGCAGCAAGGAAGAAGCTGTCTCCCAGATAATGACCGCATGTTAACACTGAAGCAGAACCCCCATTTCACTGCTGAATGCAATCATTCCTCCCAGCATCACTGTAATGATAGCCCCCTCCCTGGCCTTCTGCCTTTAAGCTTGGAGTTAGAATCTCAATTGCTATGGATAAAATTTAACACGGCACAAAATATCACAGAAGAGAAATGAGACCATAAAATGCACCTTTTGGTGGTGAATTATTGTAGTACTGGGCAGTATTTCCTTGGAGACAGGTCATTAACAGCCTGCTGCACCTGGGCTGTTGTTCTGCTGACTGTTGGCCTGTAGGTGGATGTGGGCAAGTTGTGCAAAGTTGAACTTTGAGACGTGCCCAGGGGGAGTTGTCTCGAGGCTACACATTTTGCAAATATCTACTGAGCACATATCAGACCCTGCACTGAGCACTGGGGCAGATCCAAAGATAAATGAGATGCAGTTCCTTCTCTCACAGTCTAGCTGTGCAGACAGACTGCTTGAAGGGTTGTAATGGTGGCAGCAGTAATAATAATAAAAGTAAATAGCAATATCTATTATTCATTGAGCGCTTGCTAGATGCTAGGCGATGAGCTATGAGTTTCACATACCATGTGTCAACATATTATCCTAGCTTTGCACGATTGGCTTGTAATAGATTCCATGGCCCTCCAGGAACCCAGACGCTTACTTTTGGAAGGGGATGCAAAAGATCCCTTACATCTCTTTACTTAAGGTGGCAGTTAGTCTAGTAATGGGAGAGAATGTTTGGGGAAAAAACCGTGGGACTGGTAGGAGAGGTAGAAGGAAGGACTTGAGGACTCTGAAGAGAGTAAGTCCAGATAAAGGAAGACTTACATCCACAGGAAAAATGTGTAACATTGCAGAAAAGTGAAAATAAATCACCTGTGAATTTATGGAGCCTACTTAAGGGACTGCAAGGGTTCTCAGAGCTGCATACTAGAGGGAATATGCTAAAGAAGCAGCAGCTGAGAGTGGTTTAAAAGAGGGCGACCTGCTTAAAGAAATTAATTTTTGAATTTGTACCTTGTAGGGAAACAACTTTACTTTTTTCTTCATAGGCTAGGATGTTATCACTGCTCTAAAATGTCTTTAAGGATATGCAGATTATCATAGATATCCTTTTAAGATTATTAACTTGGTTTGTATCCTCTGATGGTCATGTTAAAAATAACTAGTATATGTTAAGTGTTTACCATCCGTGAGGTACTTTTGAAAGCATGTCCTTACAAAGCCTCATTTAATTCTTACAATTACCTCTGCAGTATATAATAGTATAATATACACTAGTATATATATATATTTAAAGTTGAAGGAACAGAAGCTGGGAGAAAGAGGTTTGATAGTTTTCTTAAAGTCCCTCTTTCTTCCACCCTGAATTGGAAGGACCCTTATGAAGGGTATCACCATGGCCCTGCAGCACTCTGACCCTCTGCTTCCATCCTTACATCTCCTTCTCTGAATCTGACATCCCTGCCTCCCTCTTATAACAACCTTTGTAATTACAATGTGCCAACCTGGTAATCCAGGACAAGCTCCATTTCTTAAAATCCTTAACTTAATCATATATGCACAGTCCATTTGCCAGGTAAGGGAACATACACACAGCTTCCAGGGATTAGGAAATGGGCATTTTTAGGGGACCATCATTCTGCCTATTACAGTGTCAAAACTTGTAAATGGAACTAGATAATTTTTTTTTTTTTTTTTTTGGCTAGCCAGATCACTGTGATTCACTCATTCATGCAGCAACTATGAATTTAGTGACTTGGTAACTGTTGTATGTCAGGCATTCTTGGTGTTTGAGTCCTCCTGAAGGAATGGCCAGTAGAAGTTCTGCCTATGTTAATAAATATCCTCCTCTTCCTTCCCTCCAATTAGATTTTCTCCCTAGAGATCTTGACTAGTTATTTGAAGACAGACACTTATGAGTTTATAGAGCTGACATCTTGGTAACTCCAAGTGAGAAGATTCGTAAAGTCCTGTTCTTTGTTCTTTTTTTATTCCTGCCCTTCCAGAGGGTAACTCAGCACTATTTTTTACTGGAGGAGTTATGTAACTTCCTCCCTAGCAAAAGCGTTTTTTTCTTTTTCTTTTTTTTTTTTTTTACTTAACTAGAGTCAGTCTCCATCACTGTTGCCCAAAAGAGCATACCATATCCTCGGATTCTAACCAGTTTATCAATTGCAAGGGCCTGATATGTATATATATTTTTTTGAAGAGTTATCTCAGATTTCAACATCATATACAACACTTTTAATCTTTTTTATTCACTTAAAATGCATAAACAGCATGTGGCATTTTAATGTAAAATATACAAGTAAACTAAAATAATCTCATTTTTTTAACATCTTTATTGGAGTATAATTGCTTTACAGTGTTCTGTTAGTTTCTGCTGTATACAAAGTGAATTAGCTATATGCATACATATACCCCCATATACTCTCCTTCTAGCATCTCCCTCCCACTCTTCTTATTCCACCCCTCTAGGTGGTTGCAAAGCACCGAGCTAATCTCCCTGTGCTATGCAGCTGCTTCCCACTAGCTATCTGTTTTACATTTGGTAATATATATAAGCCCATGCCACTCTCTCACTTTGTCCCAGCTTACCCTTCCCCGCCCCATGTCCTCAAGTCCATTCTCTATGTCTGGGTCTTTATTCCTGTCCTGCCCTTAGGTTCTTCAGAACGATTTTTTTTTTAGATTCCATATATATGTGTTAGCATACAGTATTTGTTTTACTCTTTCTGACTTAACTTCACTCTGTATGACAGACTCTAGGTCCATCTACCTCACTAAAAATAACTCACTTTTGTTCCCTTTTATGGCTGAGTATTATTCCATTGTATACATGTGCCACATCTTCTTTATCCATTCATCTGAGGATGGACACTTAGGTTGCTTCCATGTCCTGGCTATTGTAAATAGCACTGCGATGAACACTGGGGTACATGACTTTTTGAATTATGGTTTTCTCAGGGTATATGCCCAGTAGTGGGATTGCTGGGTCATATGGTAGTTCTATTTTTATTTTTTTAAGGAACCTCCATACTGTTCTCCATAGTGACTGTATCAATTTACATTCCCACTAACAGTGCAAGAGGGTTCCCTTTTCTCCACACCCTCTCCAGCATTTATTGTTTTGTAGATTCTTTGATGATGGCCATTCTGACTGGTGTGAGGTGATACCTCATTGTAGTTCTGATTTGCGTTTCTCTAATGATTACTGATGTGAGCATCCTTTCATGTGTTTGTTGACAATGTGTATATCTTCTTTAGAGAAATGTCTATTTAGGTCTTCTGCCCATTTTTGGGTTGGGTTGTTTGTTTTTTTGATACTGAGCTGCATGAGCTGCTTGTATATTTTGGAGATTAATCCTTTGTCAGTTACTTCATTTGCAAATATTTTCTCCCATTCTGAGGCTTGTCTTTTCGTCTTGTTTATGGTTTCCCTTGCTGTGCAAAAGCTTTTTTTTTTTTTTTTTTTTTTTTTTTTTTGCGGTACGCGGGCCTCTCACTGTTGTGGCCTGTCCCGTTGCAGAGCACAGGCTCCGGAGGTGCAGGCTTAGCGGCCATGGCTCACGGACCCAGCCGCTCCGCAGCATGTGGGATCTTCCTGGACCGGGGCACGAACCCGTGTCCCCTGCATTGGCAGGCGGACTCTCAACCACTGTGCCACCACAGAAGCCCTGTGCAAAAGCTTTTAAGTTTCATTAGGTCCCTTTTATTTATTTTTGTTTATATTTCCACTTCTCTAGGAGGTGGGTCAAAAAGGATCTTGCTGTGATTTATGTCATAGAGTGTTCTGCCTATGTTTTCCTTTAAGAGTTTTATAGTGTCTGGCCTTACATTTAGGTCGTTAATCCATTTTGAGTTTATTTTTGTGTATGGTGTTAGGGAGTGTTCTAATTTCATTCTTTTACATGTAGCTGTCCAGTTTTCCCAGCACCACTTATTGAAGAGGCTGTCTTTTCTGCATTGTATACTCTTGCCTCCATTATGAAAGATAAGGTGACCATATGTGCATGGGTATATCTCTGGGATTTCTATCCTGGTCCATTAATCTATATTTCTGTTTTTGTGCCATTATCATACTGTAGATTTGTACTATAGCCTGATTCCTCTCGCTCCGTTTTTCTTTCTCAAGATTGCTTTGGCAATTTGGGGTCTTTTGTGTTTCCATACAAACTGAAATTTTTTGTTCTAGTTCTGTGAAAAACGCCATTGGTAGTTTGATAGGGATTGCATTGAATCTGTAGATTGCTTTGAGTAGTATGGTCATTTTCACAATGTTGATTCTTCCAATCCAAGAACATAGTATGTCTCTCCATCTGTTTGTATTGTCTTTAATTTCTTTCATCAGTGTCTTATAGTTTTCTGCATACAGGTATTTTCCTCCTTAGGCAGGTTTATTCCTAGGTATTTTATTCTTTTTGTTGCAATGGTAAATGGGATTGTTTCCTTAATTTCTCTTTCAGATTTTTCATCTTTAGTGTATAGGAATGCAAGAGGTTTCTGTGCATTAATTGTGTATCCTGCTACTCTACCAAATTCATTGCTTAGTTTGAGTAGTTTACTGGTAGCATCTTTAGGATTCTCTATGTATACTATCATGTCATCTGCAAACAGTGACAGTTTTACTTCTTCTTTTCCAATTTGGATTCCTTTTATTTCTTTTTCATCTCTTATTGCTGTGGCTAAAACTTCCAAAACTATGTTGAATAATAGTGGTGAGAGTGGGCAGCCTTGTCTTTTTCCTGATCTTGGAGGAAATGGTTTCAGTTTTTCACCATTGAGAACGATGATGGCTGTGGGTTTGTCATATATGACCTTTATTATGTTGAGGTAGGTTCCCTTTATGCCTACTTCCTGAAGGGTTTTTATTATAAATGGATATTGAATTTTGTCAAAAGTTTTTCTGCATCTACTGAGATGATCATATGGTTTTTATCCTTCAGTTTGTTAATATGGTGTATCACATTGATTGATTTGCATATATTGAAGAATCCTTGCATTCCTGGGATAAACCCCACTTGAACATGTTGTATAATCCTCTTAATGTGCTGTTGGATTCTGTTTGCTAGTATTTTATTGAGAATTTTTGCATCTATGCTCATCAGTGATATTGGCCTGTAGTTTTCTTTTTGTGTGATATCTTTGTCTGGTTTTGGTATCAGGGTGATGATGGCCTTGTAGAATGAGTTTGGGAATGTTCTTCCTCTGCTATATTTTGCAAGAGTTTGAGAAGGATAGGTGTTAGCTCTTCTCCAACTGTTTGATACAATTTGCCCATGAAGCGATCTGGTCCTGGGCTTTTGTTTGTTGGAAGATTTTTAATCACAGTCTCAATTTCAGTGCTTGTGATTGGTCTGTTTATATTTTCTATCTCTTCCCGGTTCAGTCTCAGAAGGTTGTGCTTTTCTAAGAATTTGTCCATTTCTTCCAGGTTGTCCATTTTATTGGCATGTAATTGCTTGTAGTAATCTCTCATGATCCTTTGTACTTCTGCAGTGTCAGTTGTTACTTCTCCTTTTTCATTTCTAATCATGTTGATTTGAGTTTTCTCCCTTTTTTTCTTGATGAGTCTGCCTAATGGTTTATCAATTTTGTTTATCTTCTCAAAGAACCAGCTTTTAGTTTTATTGATCTTTGCTATTGTTTCCTTCATTTCTTTTTCATTTATTTCTGATCTGATCTTTATGATTTCTTTCCTTCTGCTAACTTTGGGGTTTTTTTTTGTTCTTCTTTCTCTAATGGCTTTGGGTGCCAGGTTAGGTTGTTTATTTGAGATGTTTCTTGTTTCTTGAGATAGAATTGTATTGCTAAAAACTTCCCTCTTAGGGCTTCCCTGGTGGTGCAGTGGTTGAGAGTCTGCCTGCTGGTGCAGTGGACACAGGTTCGTGCCCCAGTCCAGGAGGATCCCACATGCCACAGAGTGGCTCGGCCCATGAGCCATGGCAGCTGAGCCTGCACGTCCGGAGCCTGTGCTCTGCAATGGGAGAGGCCACAACAGTGAGAGGCCCGTGTACCACAAAAAAAAAAAAAAAAAAGTTAAATCATATGATCCCCAAAACAACCTCCTAATATACATATTTTTAACTAATTGTTCCAGATTAAGGAATACAATATTATTTCTCATTTTCCTCTTCCCAAACCCTTCTTTACACCATCTACGGTGGAAGTGTTAGCAGTGGGAGGTGGGGAGATGGACCTGTCTGACTGAGAATATAGATGTATATTTTATATAACATTTGAGTCAGAACAAAAGAGCTGTTGGTTCATTCATTCATCAGTTTATTACAATAATGTATATAATGAGTAAATGGATTCCAGGTCCCGTTTAAATGAATAAGCATAGTTTGAGTGTCCAGAAAGATCTAATCTAATGATAAAATGTATCAAATAAGGAGCTGGAAACCACTGTATGAAGTACTGCTTTGGAAATATGAGATAAGCAAGCCCATCTGTTCTGAGAATTGGAAGAAGGGTGAGAAGATATTTTTTTCAGCTTCATTCACTTTATTTTTCACATATAAAACTATGTGGTGGCCACAGCTGGAGCCTGGATCCTCTGCACGGAAACTCTGGTGTAGGTCTTTACCAGATGGTCAGTAAATTCCTGATAGGGTATCTGGTGAACACCATGTCTTCCCAGAGATCAGCAGTGAGATAGCTATAGGTCTTGGAAAGGGCATCAAAAGTGGCCTTGGCAAAGTTGCCCAGGATGGCGGTGCAGCCCCTGGCAGAGGTGCAGCCGTTATCAATACCAACCGTCAGCAGCAGCTTCTTGGTCACAGTGGCTGAGACGATGCCAGGGCCCCTGGGGCCAGGATGAGGTGCACCAGCACAGAGCCACAGCAGCCAGTACCTTGCAAGGGAGGGCACGGGGATGATGGAGAGCTTGACCAGAATGATGGCTGCACGGAAGGCAGTGGTTACCTCTGTGGAGCGCCTGACCTGGTCAGCTAGCCAGCACAGGTCTGCTTTTGCACAGGCATAATGGGAAGATTTTTTTAAAAGTCACAGAGGACGTAACATTTGAGCTGAACCTGAAAAATGGGCAAGAGTCACCAGAGCAGAAGAGGAGAAAGGGATCCCAACCTGAATGGCTGTTTGGGTGTCATCCAGCATCAAAGTAGTTCCAGGTACTTCCACAAGCTCCTGCCAATACCCTGTTCTTACCCTGCTGGGAACCAGAGAAGTCAGGGAATTTGGATGAAAATTTCTAATGGAATTTTGTTATCCTATGCAGAGAAGACCTAAAACAAACCATTATTAATATTAATAAGCTTTCTTTTGTTATCAATTTTGCTATTTAAGATCAAAGCTTTGCCACTAAACATAATTAAGGCTTGAGAAACATTTATTAAATAATATTCTTTGAACTTACATAATTCAAATGATGAACGTAATAAACCACACCATTAATAATACTGTCTTATCTTCATTCTACGTTTGTTTGCGGGAGACACATTAGTAATGTGCCAGTGCACTTTATCATGGTGTGACTCATCTTGTCTGGGGCCACACTTTTTTCATCTTCTTATTTCTGCTCCATGTTCAGTTGTTGGAGCTTTTGCTATGATTGTGTCCTTTAATGTACTTCTGTACCATCTACTGCTTCTTCCTAATTCCCACCCCTCCTGCCCCATCTCCCTTCAACTGATAAACTTATATCATCGGAAAGCTCAGTTCAAAAGCAACCTCTCAGACCCTCCTCTCACCCCTAACCAGTCTCTTGCTCACTGTGGTCCTGCAGGACTTGTGCCTGAATGCCCTTGGAATGGAGAGATTCTCTAGCTCCCCCAGCGTCTGTGTGGATAGGCCCTTGACCCAGGAGAAACCTCGCTTGGACACACTTGTTGATGTATGATGCATGCACACACCCAAACTCAGCTAATCAGAGATATTCCCTTGGGTTCTCAAATTGGAGGTTGATAGTAGTATCAGTTTAACCTCCTATAATCTTTCTCTAAAGCAGTTGGAAAGAATTAATGTAACCCTTGAAGAGAAGCATAGCCTGGACAGTAAAAGAGATTCCTGCTCTTTTCCAAGACCCTGGATCTAGTTTTCTCTGAAGACATCCTCATCCCTGCCCTTTAATGTAAACCAATGAATTCCTATTTCTCTCTCACTTTCTCTCTCTCTCTCTTTCTCTGTCTCTCCTTTTTAGTTAAGTTTTTGTCTCTTCTAATTTAAAAATTATTGACAAGTATAATACTCCATATTAATCATTTATTTTTCTTGCCACTGGACAGTAGAGTGAATGAAGACAATGTCTTGCTTTATCTCTGTACCCCAACACTTGACAAGACACCTGACATCTTAGGCACTCTATAAATAATTGTCAAATAAGAGAATAGAGATCAAACCTATTTTGTAAGGAGATAGTTGCATAATGCAACATTGTGCCCATCGTAAAGAGTCCACATGACTAACATGTTTTAAATGTTACAAGAGATCGATTTTTTAAATTTAAATTTTATTTTATCAGTATATTAGAGTATAGTTGATTTACAGTGTTGTGTTAGTTTCAGGTTTACAGCAAAGTGATTCAGTTATACATATTTATTTTTTAAACACTTTTCCTAAAATTGATGAGACACCTGATAAATGTAATTTAAAAATAGTCAATAAAGGAGAGAAACACTTTCTCTTTAACTCAACCACTCTATCCAGGACCTTTTACACAGACACACACACACACACACACACAAAATTTCCTCTATCTGTAATATTTCTCCTGCCTTGATCACCCAGGCAAACTTACCTTCAAGTTGTGCTCAAATATAAAGAACTTCTGTCAAGTATTTTATGATACAACCCCCTTTAAATAACACTAGACTTTCTTTTACCTAATCCCCCAAAGCATTTTGACTTTATCTCATTCTGTAGAAATTATTTATTTTCATTTCTACTCCTTCCCTTCCTAGAGGTTAGGCTCTTAAAAGGATGCATATTTATCTTTGCATCTTCAGCCTCTAATATAATGACTGGCACCTAGTAAGTTATCAGTGAGCATCTGAGGAGAAATCACTTTAAAAGAGTTCTTGCACAAGAACTCATTTGAACAGCACAGAAAACTGGAGGGGTCCATATTATTCTATCAGTTTTATAGATGACAAATACACTTGTAATAATAGGCCTACTGTGCCTGTAACAAGAGGCCTATTTGTTTCTCTAGATCCCTAGTGCCTCCTCATTACCTGGCACAGTATCTGGCATGTAAGGGGTGTCATGGAGGAAGTAATTTTCCTCTACCCTTCTAGGTTCTGACTGGTCTAAGAATTAAACTGACAAGAGGAAGATCAACAAGAGAAAATCAACTAAAAGTTTAGTAACATGTACATGGGAGAGACCCAGGAAAACTAAGTCCCAGTGTGGCTGAAGCTGTCAGCTTACACACCATCTTTAGCTAAAGACGAGGATGTTGGGAGTAGCCATTTTGGGACTTCAAAGGGGAGGAAGGCAATTCACGTGGAGATGGACAAACAGATGTTTGGTAAACAAATGTTTGCTGGCCAGGCAGAGACAATGGAACACAAACTGGACTCTGATCTCTAAGAGTTTCCCCCACCAGACCTACCCCATATTCTTTGCAGATAGCTCTGGTGATAGATCTATTCTGGAAATAGGCCCTTCATCAAAATTCATTTAGGCAGTTAGGGGGAAGGTCAGAGGTTCTGCCTGAGCCTTTTGGGCCTTGTTTTTAACCAGAAATACTTCGCCCCTAGAGAGACATTTTGGGGTGGCACAGTTTGCTCCCTACAGGGGTCTTTTTATAAATACAAAGTCAGGAGCCTTAGCTGCTTTCAGTGGCAGTGCCTTCATCTAAAGTTAGATGTACTCAGCCTCGGTGCTCGGTGGCACCACACTGTCCTTCTGTTTCTCTCACTGGCCACATTGGGAGCCGTTTATGGGGAGAGGTGGTGACTTCATCAATTCTGCATCCCCCATGGTTCTTGCACACACCTTTGAGGTGACTATTTACCATGAGTCCAGAATTTCGTTGGGTGCTTTCATAGTTTGAGTTGTCCTCATCATCATAATTCCGTGAAATGTATATTATATCCTCATTATACACAGAAGAAAATCAAGGCTTAGAAATCTAAGATAATTTAGTATGTGTAGGTCCTCACTCTTTCTTATTTTTTAACTGAATGGAAATGAAGTGAACTTAATTGTATATTATTATATAAAACATCTCAAACTCACTTTGCACTGAAAAATCTTAGAACAAATAAATAAACAAAAAGGTTAAGCAAGGTCTGTGTTCAACTGAGCAAAGCCTTTGCGAAAACCTAGCAAAATGATGACTTCCTCAGGAGGCTTTGCCAGTTCCTATCAATACTGGACAGAGAGGAGTTTAAGTAGCTACTTAAATACCAATTACTTAGAAATAGAAAACACACAAGGGGAACAAGGCAAACACCCTGTTTAACTTACCAGAACACGGAGAAGCCTTCACTACTCAAGGCAGAGACTGGAACAGTCACCCCAGGTCCCACTGGGCTCCAGTGCAAATTGGCACACAGCCAGGGGAACGCGGAGACGCTGGGCAGGAAATCAGTTCCTGCCACTTCAGTTGTTTCTTTGCTTCTTCCTAGAGATGAAGCTTCCCTCCAAAACACGGGGCCATGTGGTGGATTTCTTCAACCTCCTGTACTCAAGGACAGGAGACAGACATTTTAGAGAAGTGGACCCCTGATACAGACCATGCATCCTGCTATGTTCTCATAATTTAGAAGCAGTGCTAGTTTCATGGAGGTGAGGCACATGTATGGCCCCGTGCTCAGGGGGATCCATGATGGCTTTAATCTTTGGCTGTGACTGTACTGAAATTGTTAAAAGATTTTATCTCTGAACTTGTGTGTTTTATTGGTGAGGTCTAGTGGGATGTAGGGGGGCAAAGATAATTTTCTGTCTTCCCCTCTAAGTTCCTGGCTGTGAACCCCTTTTAATGAAAGATAGATTAATAGGAGAAAAAGAAACAAACAAACAAAAAAAACCCCCAGAAGTTTAATAACATGTGTAATTCCTGTATACATGGGAGAGACCTAGCAAAACTGAGAAACTGTGCAGAGTGGCCCAAGCCATCACCTTAAATACCATCTCCAGCTAAAGACAAGAAGATGCTGAGAGAGGGAAGCCTGCTATGGAAGGTTACCAGGCAAAGCACAGTAAACAAGGGTAGGGTTGTTATGAGGAGTTAAGTCAGTTGTCTTCTCCACTGTAAGAATTTCTAGAGATTTAGTCACCCTCCCCTTCCTGTTATAGAGAGGGACAGCCCCTGACAAATGGAGATTTCCCTTATAAATGTAATTTTCCCTTACAAAAGGGTAACTTCTACTTGGTTTTCAGAGCTTCTCCTGTGTTTGCTCTTTCTTAAAAATAATCAGCTCAAGATGATCCTTACACCATAGAGCCATATCTGGGGGTGGCAAAATCTGCTCTCCTTCAGGGACAAGGGGCTACCCCTTTCTAGATAGTGCTCCCAGTGTCCTTCGAGCACAGAATCCTGGTCCCATGGTGTGGTGGAGTTAAGCAAGACTCAGGGCACGTACAAAGTAAGCATTTTACATCTATGATTAATTGGGGTGGTGAGAGCTCCAAGAAGCCACACTTTTCATTCAAACCCAAACTTGCAGAAAGAAACAGTGATGTTCTAAGAAAACTGAGTGACTAAGAAACTAAATTGTATTCTTTCTTCTTCATGTGACTTCCCTGTGTCCACCAACCACCTAAGCTGAAATGATGACTTAGAAGGAAAGGGCAACCCGTAGTTCTTTTCCTTTTCGTTTTTTTTTTTTTTTTCTCACTAATCAGTAAACCACAGGTACAGAGTTTCAGTAGAATGTGTGCATATCAAATCCAATAAAACCAGTTGAGTTTATTCTGTGCAGTGATTACTTTGTCCTGCTGAGAATGAAATACATGGGCATGTACGAGCTATAAAATATAAGTTTTGTAATTTAATGCTTCCACATATGAGTTAAATACTCTTATATTTGCATTTAAAACTAACTGCACAATATAAAGGTAAACATACAATTCATGCTAATCATTTAAAATTTTATTTACTTATTTATTTTTACTTAGAGTGACATTGACTAGCAAGTGCAAAATCACCATGACAAGTCAAGAAAGTGACCATGGGAGACATTTAAAAACTTTATAACTGAGTATCTTTAACAAAATTGTTTCCCTGCTTTATGAACAAGAGACCCTGCAGTTTCATTTTTTCCTGGATTTCACAATAATGTAGTCATCTCTGTTTAAACCAGTTAAGTAGATAGTAATTCTTCCCAAAATTGTTAACAATCCAAATGGAGAATAATTAAGTGAACAGATCAATTTAGTACACTGTGGTGAGTTCAGTGATAATTTTACAGAGAAAACTACAGGAGCACAAATTTTAACTAAGGAATCATGCAGATTTCCTGATACAGATGGTTCCAGGTCTGAGTCCTGAGTCCTAAATTATTTATAGAAGTTTAGGATTTATCCAGGTAAAAAGTTGTAGTGTTGGGAAGAGGTACGTGGAAAAAACATCCCGTGTAAATGAACCTAAGGCATTAACAAAACATAGTGAGGAGAAGAAAAGAAAAAATATTTATAGGACACCATAGTAACAAATATAATCTTTATTCTTGGTCAAATCATCTGCTAACATCAGTCAAGGTGCTATTTCCTTCTCTGCACCTTTCAATTGGTGGTACTGCTATCAAGGAAGATTCCTGATGTTCAGATGTTCATTGTATCAGCATCTGTTCATGCTCTTCCTCCTGTCCCCTTGGCACTATTTCTGATTCCAGCTGCAGCTGAGGACAGTTTAAAAAAAAAGAAAAATTCAGTCAAGTAAATCTGAAGATCTACTTGGCTTTATTCAACAATCCATGAATGGTTCAGGCAGCATCACATCTCGCCACTAGAAGGGCACTCAGAGGGGTTGTGCGAAATAGAAGGTTTTATAGGAAGAAGGGTGGGACAAGGGGGCTATTAGCAAAATTACAGAAGGGGTAATTCTCGGCCAGGACATCGTTTTGTGGGGGAGGGAAGGGCAAGAGTTTTTTCATGCTGATTGCCTGTTCTTCCTCTGGGGGCATGGAGAGAGCCCACTGTGACAGATTTCCTCCTTGATGCTGACCAGAAAATCCCAAACTGGTTGATTAAGATTGCATTTCTGACGAAGATCAAAACTGTACGTAAGTCAGGTATTAAATCTAGATATGGTATCATGGACTTTAGCACAAGTGATGTCATTTTGGGCCTGCGGTTTTTCTCTTTAAAAAGACACAGTTCCTTGTAGGCATGGCCTCACTTGATGCTGCCCGCTTCCGGCTTCTTAGTCTGTTGGCACTGCAATAACAAAATGGCGTAGACCGTGTGGTTTATAAACAACAGACCTTTATTTCTCACAGTCATGGCGCCTGGGAAGCCCAAGTTCAAGGCGCCAGCAGATTAGGTATCTGGTATAAAGGCCCACTTTCTGGTTCATAGATGGCTGTCTTCTCACTGCGTCCTCACCTGGCAGAAGGGTCGAGGGAACCCTCTGGGGTCTCTCTTATAAGGGTCCTCTGTGCTGTGATCTAATCACTTCCCAAAGACCTCACCTCCAGACACTATCACACGGGGCATTAGGATTTAACAGGTAAATCTGGGGGCTTACAAACATTCAGTCCATAGTAAGGCTTCACTTATCCTAAGCATTTTCCCTTGCCACAGAATCTTCTGATCCCATGGATGCAATGGGGTTTTGGACAACCTGGATCTATGCCTAGCATGGAAATATGTGGTAGATAGCATCATCAGGGCAACCCTAAATCAACGAGGATGGATAAATGCTCCTCACTCCTGTCCTTGGGGTGAGAGATGCTGTACAATCCTCAGGAGGTCCCTGTGGGAAAGAGCTCCCATGCACCTTGGCGGCAACCTTCCTAACAACCCCAAACTGATTTTCCTTCCTTCCTCCTGCTGCTCTCCCAGGGCTGTCTTTCCTGCTTCTTGAAGTCTTCCAATAAAACTGTCTGTTCACTTGTCCCTATTTTAGGTTCTCCTTTGGAAAAATCCAAATTTTGAACACTTTTTATTTATTGTCCTTCTTAAATTAATTCTCAAAGATTTTTATATGTTAGCAGGTATAATGTTAACCGAAAGTCATCATTTTCATGTTTCCTGTTTCTCTGATACAGCTCTGCATAGTTTTATTGGTAATGGGCAGTCTTCTTTGTTCCTAAATTTAATGTAAATATTTACATTCTTTCATTATGAATAAGGATGTTTGCTACAGATTTCTGACAGATTCTTTAATAGGGAGCACATTTAAATTTCATCAAAAACTTTCTAATTTTTTTCTTTTTCCATTAATCATTTTCATCCTTCGTTCCATAATATGTTCTTGCCATATGGCTCCACAGGCTTCACACGTTCTCCATTAAGTCCAGCTTGACTTTGGCTCTACATGGAGCCACCCAGACCCTTCCTGCACGCATCCCTCATGGTTCACCCTGGAAGTGCACGTGTGCTCACAACACCTGCACCCACAGATCTCTATTTGCTTATGGATTTGATTCATGTTCTCTCATCTCAGGCTATCACCAAACAGCAGAAACAATTTAGATAACAGTTCCACATGTGAAGCTATTCTGCTCTAGGGCCACAGTGGCTACCTAACTCTGTTCTCTGACACTATATTGTCTATGCTTTGACCTTCTGGCGTCTCTCTAAATCTTAGTGTGAAGTTGGCTTCCTCACCCTTACTTGACCAGGGATGGACTTGCCTGTTTCCTCATCCTTACAGGCTAAGACTCTTGGTTCCCCATCTTCTGTGTACCCCTGCTTTTCAAACAACCTTATAACACAATCTCTACTTTTGATTTTGGAGAACGTCCTCAGCATTCTACAAGCCCCCACACCAAAAACCTTAGAATGATCCTTAACTCTTCCTTTGTTCATCATATCTGACACGACCATTTGTTAGCAATTCTACTTAAAAAAATCTATCATAGACATAGACTTCGTTCTTTATTCTTACCCGACCCGACTAGTCCAGGCCCTGACCATCGCTCACTCAGAAGACACACGGCACATTTCTTCTGTACCTACACTGTCTTCTCCCGGTGGTTTCCCCACAGTGCCCTATATTTCCCAGCCTCATCTTTGCTCAGACATTTCCATTCACTCTCCAAGGTCAACTGGATAAATTCCAAACCACTCCCCTCTGCATAAGAGATTCCTTACAGATCTTTCTATAGACCCAGCCACAAATTTTGCCACTTTTATTATGTATTAGAACATGTGAAGCATTTAAGTATGAGATGGTTTGACATGTCATTTGAAGTTGTAACTAGTTAGTAAAATCATGACATAGACGTCATGATCCTATAGCCCATCTTCAATTATACTGTTAAAGTGTCTTAAGAGGAAACGATTACAGAATTCCAGATGTCCATTGAACACCCCAGAGTTAAGTAAGTCATAAAAATGTATGTGAAATACCTGCCATTTTTTTCCTTCTTTGTCATTTTTTACCTTTCGATTTGGACACTTTGAATTATGTAAAATAATTCACAACATTTTCCCCACCATATCAATCAGGCAAATCATTTGGGGTTTACAATTAGTTTAAGCTCCTAATTCCTTTTTTCTTTAAAATGTGAGATAAAGTCATATCTTCTTTTATCTGTGTTTTTCTATACCAATGGTTGTCCCTTTAACTATGCATTAGAATTATTTGTGAGCTTCTATAGTTAGAACACAGTTCTAACCAGCAGACTAATTTAATCAGATTCTCTGGTGTAAGATCTGGACATTCTGAAATATTTATTTTTTTAAAAAAGTATATTTTTTAAATTCAAATTTGTAATCCTGGTTTAAAAAACAATACTGGCTATGCTTTCTGTCTGTTTTCTCTTTTGGAAAATGGCTGCACCATGTGTACCTGCTATTTGGTGACATCATCAGTGTCTAACATACCTGTGATGGAAAAAGCTTCTGAGCATCTAACATGCTGCTTGTTATTATTCTAATTATTTGTTCTGACTCTCCCTTGACTGGCTGATTTAAGAAACATTAAAAATTCTAAGATAAGCCAGGAGAAAACATTTTAACATTTTTATATCAGATTGTCCTCAGTTTCCCCCATTTCCCTATGAATCTTATAAATAAAAATAGAATGTCAAGTTCTCCGCAGAAGAAAATAAAGCCGTTGAGATTTTATTGGTAGAATTTAGCAAACAGCATTCCTCATATTTCTTCAACCTAATTCTTAGTTACCAAATGAAACCACTAACACCATTTCTGCATAGGATGTTGGGGGCCTTGGGGTTCTGTTAGATTCACTGTTTTGGAATTAAGACAAGGTATAAAAGCAATTGAGTGGCTATTATTTTATAGCCTAATGGCTGACAGAAGCCTCTGAAAAAAATCCATGTTCAACTAAGCACCCATACTTTCATCTCTGCTTCACTCTGTTTTGGATGTATAAAATACATCCCAGGAGGAAATAAGCCTTGTTAAAATAGTATATGATGAGAAGTCTGTTTACCTAGTTTCCTTCATCCTGCATCAAAGCTCATCTGAGATAGGCAGATAATATAGACACAGACTAAATATCAATCTATAACAGCAGTTGAAGTAGAGTTTTTCACTTCCAGATTTTATAGGAATAATAGAATGCACAATAAAGAATGGCTGAACATTTACTATGGAATACAAGGTATGCACATTTTCATTAAATGTTAACATCATCGTAAGTGTGTTCAATAAACAAGAAACAATGAAGAATGTGTTTATAGAGTAAACTTTCAAATGATGTTTAAGTAACTTCTAAAAGAAAAAAAAGAATTAAGAAAACAAAATTTCAAAATCTTTTTCCCTCACATTCTGCAATTTCTCCTTTGCCTCTAATGCTGATCTACCCGGGAAAGTCATTTACTTTTCCCGGGAGCATATCTTCCATCACTTCTTCTACACGTGTTCACGTCTGAGTAATTAAGGAGGGTGGCAAGGCTTATTTCTCCTGGGATTTATTGTTCTTAATAAACTATGCAAATTTTCATGTGCACACTCTCTTTATTAATGAGAAATTCCTCCCTCTTTCTGTCACAAGCTCAATAAGAGTAACCTTGCACCACTCAGTCCACTTCTCTTTAGTGGCATTTTTAATTAATCCCCTCATCAGTAAAATAAAGGGAAATCATTTAATGATCTCTATGGCACCTTCTAATTCAGAGGCTCTATGATTTTGTTGTTGTGTACATTCTAGATTTAAAAGGATAATAGGATACAGAAGTAAAAACAAAATTAAACAAGAAATTCTTTGAAAGACATGCATGTACCAAGAAGTTAGGAACTAAGATAAAAAAAGAGCCCTGATTTTAACCAGAAAATATCTCTAAAACATAATACTTTGTTTAAATTATCTTTCTATACTCAGCCAAAAGAAAGATATCCACTCTTACATGTTGTGTGTAATATTTTCAAACTCTCGTTCTGTGTTCTCCAGTGTCCCTCAACTTACTACATGCATTTATTAAGAGACATGAATTAATACTTGTAAAGTATTTAGAAGCATGTGACACAAAATATTATTACTAGAAAGGATAAAAAGAAATTTGGTCTCCCTGTACAGTTTTTATACCACTGGACTGAAAGACTTCTATGGTGTCTTGATTCTACACATTTAGGGATCCTGAAGTGCTAGGAGTTGGCATACTTAAGTGCAAGCTGGGGGTCCTGAGAGTTCCAGAAGTCACAATTAGAAAGAGTTTTGTGTGCCGGGGAAATTTCACTATCGTCAAAATCCTCTTCTGTTCCATTAAGGTTATGAGGATCCAGACTGGAAGAAGCAGTCAAGAAACAGGCTTTTTTTTTCTTCCAAGTGTTAATATTGCAAACGTGATAACTCATTTCAGAATTGTTTTCTTCCATTATAAAATCCTACAGCTACTTAGATAAAATGCTAGGGTTGAACACTGCCATGCCCTGATCCGGTTGTCCTTCTCCTCCACCACGGTTTTTCTTTTCCAGCCCCACTCCCTGGCCTGGCTGCTGAGAGCTTGTGCATTCCCAGCTTTACTCTTTACTGCTGCCCCAGGCTCCTATAGCAATAGTCATCCCTAATAGACCTCACAGTGCACCCACATCGAAAATATCTATTTCTCATTAATAGATTAAGCAAAAGCTGCTAAATAATGATGATAGTAATAATTATATATAGAGAGAGGGTCTAAATACAAATAAATTTTGAGTCGGGTTAGCAGGCAGGGGAAAATCCAATTTTCCAATCTGCACTGCCAAGAAGAGAAACTACTGCCTGGTGGAATTCAATACAGGTCTGTATGTTTAGCTGAGTAAATGAGCCCTGCTTGCTATAACTAAAAAGAATACAAATGCAGGACATAAGCATGGACTCAGGGCACTTCATTTATCATCAGTGTCTCTGTGCCTTTGTGCTTCTTGTCTTCGTAGCTTAACTGAATCATTGCCGTACTACAATTGCATAGAAATATTAAATATGCATTTTCTTAATTTTGAATGATTTTAAAAATATATTTTTGCACTTTCTTACTTTAAAAATCCCTTTGTTAACTTCCCATTTCTTGTATGATAAAGAGTTTCCTCTGTATTATGACATGGTGCACACAGTCTATGTATTTTGCTTTATCTCTTCCATGTCCCCATCACATTCAGTGCTCCCATCCCACTGAAGGCCTTGCTGAATGTAGTAGGTTTTTCACCGTGGGTGACTTGAGGGGTACAAAGAAAATTAAGCAATATCCATCTTTAATCATCTCAAAGGTAGTTCTGGTTGATGGGGGTGGTAAATGGGCAACACTTGGAAAAATATTGACTCAGAGGGTAAAATATAAATGACTTATATTCTTCTCTAACTCTGAAATAGATAGTTGAATTAAATTAGATTATTTTTTAAAAAACAGGTGAGTAGGAAACTTCATATTTCTCTTTGCAAACTAACTATAACAAGTTGCTTTGTCATTTCACACTTGAGTGGATTTTTCCCTGTGAATTAGTGACCTACATAAATAAAACTTCCTAGCCCCTGGTTTATAATATATTAATTCAAGAAGAGAAGAGATATATATATGCTGCCCATCGGAGTTTGTATTGATTGCAACCTCATAGCTCAAATATTATTATAGCAAATAGAGTTATGATGGAACAGCCTTCACCACAGTCATTCATTCATATTCGTTCATTCACCTAACATTTATGGAGCATCCGTCTTGAGCCACGCCAACCTAAATGACCAAATGCATTAATTAACTGGAAAACGGTGGCAAATTTCCAGACCTGTACTATGGCAGTGCTGCAAGAACGTATTTTATTAGACACAAAGCTTAAAGAAGAACAGCAAATCCACAAAGGCAACAAAATATTTATATTTTATATTTCCCAGGTTTACTAGTACTAAAGCAAAGAAAAGACGTAAATAATTACTTAGCTGTTGCCCCATGAATTATTCCCTAGGAGCTAGTTGTGTTTAAGTCCTTTCTTCTGTCTCAGACATAGAGGGACTATAGCTTTGATTTCACAAATATCCATCAAGTCTGTCCCATGGGCTTTTATTTCTCCCATGTATTTGAAGTGTTGAGTGATTATGCCAATGAATCTAGAAGGCAACTGGCATCAAACTTTGCCCAGAAATATTGTGAATGACTAGTTCTACACAAGTGCACTTCCTGACCACTTGTTATCTGCACTTGTTGTCTTAGAGATCTTCCATGCTTTCTCCACAGTGCCCTTCCTACTCCCCCTGGGACAAGGGGCCTTCAAGACCACTCCTTCTCCCTTTCTCACTTCCTCTTATCCTGCAGAAGGAATGATCTCTTGAAAATTTAAACTGCATACTATGACCCCGGGGCATCAAAGCAGATGCCAGAAAAACGGACAAAGCTTTATGCACAGAGAAGAAAAAGAATTTCTCTGTTCCTGAGGGGAAGGAAAGAGAGGTGGCTGGGGGCAAGATGATAAAAGCTGAGAGATGCTGCTATGAGATCTTTGTCTAAAAGTTATAATTGTGTGAGCTTATTGGTGTGAGTGGATTTTTGGAGAGGTTCAGCTGTGCAGTTTGGTAAACAGAGGCGACCTGCAGAGAAGAGACCAAATATGAATGTTCAAGACCTAAGAATCAGGAGAAATTGTGAAGGAGCTCTGGTCTTTCTCAGGGCAAGAAATGCTCTGGTGTTTAAGACAATTATACTAAAATCATTGAGGTGAGTAAGACAACCCAAAAGATTTTTATTTAATATCAATTCAACAAATAGGTTTCAAGAAACAGTAATAAATAAGGTAGACTTAGTTCCTTCCCTAATGGGGCTTATAGGCAAGTCAAGGAAGCAAAAAGAAAAGAAAAAGTTATACACACACACACACACAGACATATAATTACAAATTGATAAGAATATGAAAAAAAGTATTAGTTGTAGAAAATAAATAATAGTATAGCTAGATTAAATTGACAATTCTTTTTTTTTTACAGTGGCTTTTTTTTTTAAATTTTTAAACATCGTTATTGAGTATAATTGCTTTACAATGGTGTTTTAGTTCCTGCGGTATAACAAAGTGAATCAGCTAAATATATACATATATCCCCATATCTCCTCCCTCTTGCATCTCCCTCCCACCCTCCCTATCCCACCCCTCTAGGTGGTCACAAAGCACCGAGCTGATCTCCCTGTGCTATGAAGTTGCTTCCCACTAGCTATCTATTTTACATTTGGTAGTGTATATATGTCAATGCTACTCTCTCACTTCGTCCCAGCTTACCTTTCCCCCTCCCCATGTCCTCAAGTCCATTCTGTACGTCTGCGTCTTTATTCCTGTCCTGCCCCTAGGTTCATCAGAACCATTTTTTTAAATTCCCTATATATGTGTTAACGTACAGTATTTGTTTTTCTCTTTCTGATTTCTTCACTCTGTATGACAGACTCTAGGTCCATCCACCTCACTACAAATAACTCATTAAATTGACAATTCCTGAAGGCTTAGGATGTTCCAGGATTGTGCTGAGTATTTCAATGTATAGCAAATTTTAATTTTCCCAACAAACCAGTTTGACATGTTAACCCCATTATATATATGAAAAAACTTTTTCTTAAAGAGGTTGTATGTGAAAGAACTCAGTCTCATGAATGTTAGTGCTTCCTGGACATTCATTTCTAGGGTCTAGGTAAATCAGGGAGCTTTTTCTTATATTCTTTGGATTCAGGCCCTAGTGAGACCTTCTGAGCTCCTCTTGATTCTATTCTGACTCCTGGAAATAGAATCCCCACTCCCTGTTGATTCTAATCAGCCCCTCTCCAGAACTGCACTTGCAGATCAACTCCAGCCTTAAGATGCTCCAGGTTGGTAGCTGTACATTCCTAAACTCACCTTCCTACTGAGAGCTCATTAGGACAGTTTTAAGCTCAATGATCTTGCTTCCTTCCTCCTTTCCTTCTTTCCTTCCTTTCTATATAAAAAATCACATTATAATGGAATTTGAATGTAAACCCCTTGAGCATATTTAAGGTATTAAGTGGAAAAATTAAGTAAAAAAAAAAAAAACTACTGAGAAAAACAATCAGAAATGCATGAAAACTGCAGGAAGCAGGGATCCATTCAGGTTTTTCACACTCTGACTAAAATAAAAAAAACTTAACCAGAGAAAACATGTTACAGCAAGAACAGTAGAATTGCTTAGATTTATTATTTGCCCATTGATTGCCAGTTTCTAGCCTATTATTCAAAACTGTATAGGAGAGTTATCCTTAACCTCAGTTAGCCAGTTAAGAAACAGGCTCAGCAAGGTTAAGGAACTGGCCAAAGGCACAATTTGAACAGCCTTTGTTCTTCTGCTCTCTTGAAATTTCCAGTCTGGCAGTAAAGGTATGTCAGGAGATGGAAAAAGCAACCAGGCTTGTAGAAGTGAGATCACCAGATGGCCCATGATGGTGTGAGTGGAGACCAAAGAAAATTTACCTTTTCAGCCAGTGACATAGTTACCTGTGTTCCTACGCCTCGAACTTTTTGTGCATCAGAATCAGGGTGTAGTGCTTGCTAAAAACATAGACTCTGAAGTCTATAACTTGAGCAGTTTGGGTTCACTTTGGACATTTGTATTTTTAGCCAATTCCCTGGCTGCTTCTGATAAACAGGAAAGTTTGAAGATAACTCATAGCCTTCCTTTTCTGAAGTGAAAAGTAACGTAGAGAAGAATGGCTATAGAATAGCTAAACTGGATTACATCACTGCTTCTTCCACGGACCATTAGATTATTTAACCTCTCTGCACCTTGGTCTCTGTATCTATACAATGAGGAAAATAGTACCTTTCTGCTTGTTTCAAGGGAAAAAAAATATGTTAAGATATATAAGGACAACATGTGTGTTAAGAGTTGAGGGAGACATAATAATTTATACAGTATTTCTTGTAAAAATGTATATTATAATCATAAGGAGACAGCTATCAAACCCAAACTAAGGAACATTCTACAAAACAAAGCACCTACATACATATTTTTTTCTTCAGTATCATGAAAGACAAAGAAAAACTGAAACTATTGCAGATTTAAAAGGGAAGAAAAAGACATGACAATTAAGTGTAATGTGCAATCCTAGCTTGGAAATTGGACCAGAAAAAAATGCTTTGAAGGAAATCAGTGGAACAATTGGTGACATTTTAGTGTAATATAGACTACACTTAAAGATATCAGAATGCTATCTCTGTTAATTTCCTGATTTTGACATCTGTACCATACGTAAGTGTGTGATTCAAGATGTAGATTCCCCAGGTCCCCCTTCAAGGAAGGAGTTGCTTCCCAGCCATGGATCGTGGAGTTAGCAGGCAGCCTCCAGTCATCAGTTCCTTCAGGCTCTAACTCAGCTGCTTAAGGCTACCTCGGAAGGCATGAGATCATGTCCTTACTGGGAAATTTCAAATGCATTATACTCGGATGAGCAATTTCACACCAGAGCTGCCGGCAGGCTGGCCCAAGCTAACAAGCCAGCTGGTATCACAGTTTGACTTCCTCTGTCCAATCTTACTTCCTGCCTCTTTCATTCAGTTGATGATCCCTAATTAATGTCTTGCACAACAAACTCTGTCTCAGTGTCGGCTTCCTGAGAACTCAACTTGCAAACTCAGTATGGAAGGCAATATGAGAAAGGAAGTGATAAGGTTAAATGTGGACTTTGATGACTCTCCTACTGGCAGTGAAGATTCTGTCCCTAGTGGTAGGGGGAGGACAGCCTCACACAAGGGGCCAGGCTACCTGTTACCACATCCACCTTGTATGGAATGGAAGAATGATAGTGTTGAGAAAGATAATGGGGTTGGGTGGCCACGGTTTTGTTCCACAATCACAGGCACTTTACAGAAGCTGAAGTTGAGTAACAGGCAAATGAAAGCTAGGTATGAAAATGAGCAGCCTCTTTGGTTGCATAAACAGATGTGGTGGGAGGGCAGAAGAAGGCAAGGAAGCAAAAGAAAAGCAGGAACTAGTCATCAGAGTGGCTAAATGTCAAAGAAGACCTCTAATCAAACAGGTGTGTTATACTGTGGGCAGGTCCTGGTGAGGGAAACATGGGGCCTTAATGCAGCAAATGGGGACACTTGGATTAATACCTCTCAAGATTTTAACTCTTCAGATTCCTCTGAATCTTCTGACCCTGTAGATATGACCCACCCCTCCCTATTATGAGCTAACCTCTGTTTTCCTCTCTCTGAATTGGAAGATAGAGGGGAGAGGCCCTGCTCAGGACATGTGTCCCTATATCTTCTTGACATTGAGTCCATGACTTAAGTTAAGTTGCCCATAACCCAGTTGGAGATGTTCTGGGCCCGATCAGGGAGAAAACACACTATTCTTCAAAGGAGCTGCAAGATTTTGCCAGCACCTACCTGCAGGCCCTGGGAGAGTATAGTTTATATGGACTGGAACCTGGAGGTACTTGATCAAGGGATCAGGGCATAACATTGAATTGGAAGGAATTCGTTGACTTGGAAGGGCTCTCCTGAAATATATGAAAGGACCTAGAAAGGACCCCGGGAGATATAAGGATGAACGTGCTATAAGAATGGTTCCTAGAAGCATGGAAAAAGTGATGTTCCATGGTGATCAAAATGCAAGTTGTTAGGGCAGATGGTAAAGAGAGGGATTAAAAGGCTCAGAGAAGTGTGCATGCTGGAGAGTATATACTGTGTTTGATCAGGAGACTTGGCACATGATTGGATTTCATGGTAAGGTCCCAAGGGAGTGTAATCTACAAAGACTACAAGGAGCGCATTGATGGCAATGTACAACATCAAAAGTAAAGTGTTCAGTGGTGGCTCTCCTCTGTATGCCAGGGTTGACATTAGGACTGTTGTGTTAAAAAATTTAGCTCACTGACAGCAATGGGGATAATAGTACAAAAATCATTAAAGGTTTGGTTGCCTATTAGCCGTCAAAACCAAAAGTTGCCAGTATCATAATAAGCATCAAGGCCATAGAGAGTCATAGAGATACTTTATAGAATGTGGCACGAAACCTCACATGGCGGAGTATCATGCTGGAAACCCACTTTACAACTGAGAAGGTGTGGGAGTGAGCCCATAGCCATAATATTAACCAGTGGTATTCAGATCACACCACCCAGAGCCTGCTGGCCTGCTAGAACTTTGAGATAACCTGTTGAAGGTGCAGCTGAAGTGCCAACCTGGAGGCATCACTCTGTGGGAAGTGCCATCCTGCAGGTCACAGTACATGCACCAAATCAAGGACCACTGTATGGTTCTGTGTCCCCAGTGGAAAGAATACCTGGATCCAGGAACCAGGAGGTGAAAGCAGGATGTGTGCATTCTGCCACTGCACCTAATGCTCCATTTACTGCAGGGCTATATGTCCTGGGACCCATTTTCATAGAAGTCAAAGCATGAGTCCTATTGAATTGTTAGCTACGGTGCTGCCTTGTGACTAGAATAACAGATGAGAGGTGTCATCTTCCTGGTAGAATAATTGACCTTCCCAACAGGAGGAAGCAGGGCTGTTGGTACATAATTAGAGCAAAGGAGAATATGTGCAGAACTCAAATGATCCCCACAGGTGCTTCACAGTGTCCAGTTGTGACTCTAAGTAGATGGGTACAGAAATCTTGGACTGGGAAGGGCTTGGTGATGACACACCCAGGCGCTCTGAAGAACCTGCTTTGCAGTTCCCATTATTCTACTTCCTCCACCTTCCCAAGCTGAAAGTGGAGATAGAGAAAGTGTAAGAAGTCTGGTTGGTGGCACGTGTGAAGGACATAACTGCTTACACGTTTGGAAAGAGGATAGTAGGAAACAATGTCCTGGTGAGGCTTTCAGGCTCTAGCCTTGAACGATGTGCTGTGGAGCAGTTCACTGCAGTTCATTCACAAGCTTCGCTAACAAGGAAGTGATACTTTAACTGTTAATGCCTGTTGGCCCTTTTCATATGTTTTCCTTGACAGTGAGTTGTGACGGGCCAAGGTAGGATTAAGGTACTTCTTGTTCTCTTGGCTGAAATATCATATGCTAGAACCCCTATCTCCTCCTCTAATGCATAGTGCCTCTACACACTTAACAATACCATACATGCACTGTCTAGTCACACTTGTATCCACACTCTTGGAGAAGTCGGGTGCTGAAAAGGAGAAAGGGGACGGCTGCAGAGATCCACAGAGCTTGAGCTGATACTCTCCTCAGAGCTCCACGCCCAACCTCAGACCTGGCACTCAGCCTCAGCAATGAATAGTATTAGGGGAAGTTAAAGTTGCTTAAGAAATTGTTACTAGGTGTGTATTTTTGCCATTTTGAAAGAACTGCAAGAGCATGGAATCCAATGTAGGTGGTAAACTTTCTTTATCCATCTGTCACTAATTAAAAAGAATGCCAAAAAACATATGGTCCTGGGACTATCAGGAAAGACAAATGACTGAAAAGGAGTACACTAACTACAGATCTAAATAATACTGTTTTCAGTAAGTGGCTGACAAGTTCCTCAAAAGGGAAGAATAACCTGAAATGAAGGCTACCCAGGGCATGTATGATACTACAGTTTTATTCCTCTGCATGTTTTAATGATACTTCCTGACACCTAACACAGATATTATCCTACAGAAACTCACCTGCTGGGTTTTATCAGGCTTTCTCTGAGTAAATGCTAAACAAGTATAGAACACTTTGTATTAACTATATTTTCTGTATTCTTGATGCTCTAGCATTCGGGGCTTTGCAGACCTGGAAAAGAACTGCCTCTCCAAGGGTTAACTAATTCCTGGAGACAAACAACCTGCTTTCCTCTATGTCTTTTGTTATAGACTGAATGTCTTTGTTCCCCCCAAATTCATATGTTGAAACCTAACCTGCAGTGAGAGGGTATTTGGAGGTGATGCCTTTGGGAGGTGATTAGGTCATGAGAGCAGATCCTTCCTGAATAGGATTAGTGCCCTTGCAAAAGAGACTCCAGAAGTCTCCCTAGCCCCTTTTGCTATCTGAGGACAGTGAGAAGACAGCCGTCTATGAACGAGAAAGCAGGTCCTCCCCAGATACCATGTCTGCCAGTGCCTTGATCCTGTACTTGCCAGTCTCCAGAACTGTGAGAAAAAAAAAAAAGTTTATACGACATCCAGTCCATTGTATTTTGTTATAGCAGTCCCAAAAGGCTAAAATACCTTTAACATGCAAACCATCCAATCCAGAGTCCATATCTCCCACTGGTCTCATTTTACTTGACTTATTTATTCCAGGACACTATCCTCTGCTCTAATCACTACAGGGCCAGTGTAGGACAATTGGGGAAATTATTCAAACTATCCAGTCAAAGGTTTGTACTGCTTGCTTACCTGGCTTCATGCACTCCTTTCCCTGAAGAACTGCTATAAATGCTCCGGCCCTCATTTCCCTTCTCTCTCTCTGTGCTTCTCACGTTGAGTTGGTGCCTCCTGTGTGGCCCTGCCACCAGTGGAATCTGAGTTCAACAAAAACTTCTTCCTTGTTGGCAATCATTTCCATCTCTGTGTGTCTTACTGTACTTGCTCAAAGCAAGGCCCAGGTGTATTTTCAGAACCGCCTGATTTCAAAAGTAAGCAGATAAATAGGCTAAAAGGTACATAATTTAGAAATTGAGGAATAGTGGCTAAATAGAAAATTCTGCTTGGACTGTGGCTTATTTTTAAAACTTTTAAAAAAAATTTTAGTATATTTGTTTCATTTAAAAAGCATTGCATTTAGAGAAGAGCTAACACCCATCCTTCTCAAACTCTTCCAAACAATATCAGAGGAAGGAACACTCCCAAACTCATTCTACGAGGCCACCATCACCTTGATACCAAAACCAGGCAAGGATGTCACAAAGAAAGAAAACTACAGGCCAATATCACTGATGAACATAGATGCAAAAATCCTCAACAAAATACTAGCAAACAGAATCCAACAGCACATTAAAAGGATCATACACCATGATCAAGTGGGGTTTATTCCAGGAATGCAAGGATTCTTCAATCTACGCAAATCAATCAATGTGATACACCATATTAACAAGTTGAAGGAGAAAAACCATATGATCATCTCAATAAATGCAGAGAAAGCTTTCGACAAAATTCAGCACCCATTTATGATAAAAACCCTGCAGAAAGTAGGCATAGAGGGAACTTTCCTCAACATAATAAAGGCCATATATGACAAACCCACAGCCAACATTGTCCTCAATGGTGAAAAACTGAAACCATTTCCACTAAGATCAGGAACAAGACAAGGCTGCCCACTCTCACCACTCTTATTCAACCTAGTTTTGGAAGTTTTAGCCACAGCAATCAGAGAAGAAAAGGAAATAAAAGGAATCCAAATTGGAAAAGAAGAAGTAAAGCTGTCACTGTTTGCAGATGACATGATACTATACATAGAGAATCCTAAAGATGCTACCGAAAAACTACTAGAGCTAATCAATGAATTTGGTAAAGTAGCAGGATACAAAATTAATGCACAGAAATCTCTGGCATTCCTGTACACTAATGATGAAAAATCTGAAAATGAAATCAAGAAAACACTCCCATTTACCATTGCAACAAAAAGAATAAAATATCTAGGAATAAACCTACCTAAGGAGACAAAAGACCTGTATGCAGAAAATTATAAGACACTGATGAAAGAAATTAAAGATGATATAAATAAATGGAGAGATATACCATGCTCCTGGATTGGAAGAATCAATATTGTGAAAATGACTCTACTACCCAAAGCAATCTACAGATTCAATGCAATCCCTATCAAACTACCACTGGCATTTTTCACAGAAGTAGAACAAAAAATTTCAAAATTTGTTTGGAAAAACAAAAGACCCCGAATAGCCAAAGCAATCTTGAGAACGAAAAACGGAGCTGGAGGAATCAGGCTGCCTGACTTCAGACTATACTACAAAGCTACAGTAATTAAGACAGTGTGGTACTGGCATAAAAACAGAAAGATAGATCAGTGGATCAGGATAGAAAGCCCAGAGATAAACCCACGCACATATGGCCAACTTATCTTTGATAAAGGAGGCAGGAATGTACAGTGGAGAAAGGACAGCCTCTTCAATAAGTGGTGCTGGGAAAACTGGACAGGGACATGTAAAAGTATGAGATTAGATCATTCCCTAACACCATACACAAAAATAAGCTCAAAATGGATTAAAGACCTAAATGTAAGGCCAGAAACTATCAAACTCTTAGAGGAAAACATAGGTAGAACACTCTATGACATAAATCACAGCAAGATCCTTTTGGACCCACCTCCTAGAGAAATGGAACTAAAAACAAAGATAAACAAATGGGACCTAATGAAACTTCAAAGCTTTTGCACAGCAAAGGAAACCATAAACAAGACCAAAAGACAACCCTCAGAATGGGAGAAAATATTTGCAAATGAAGCAACTGACAAAGGATTAATCTCCAAAATTTATAAACAGCTCATGCAGCTCAATAGCAAAAAAACAAACAACCCAATCCAAAAATGGGCAGAAGACTTAAATAGGCATTTCTCCAAAGAAGATATACAGACTGCCAACAAACACATGAAAGAATGCTCAACATCATTAATCATTAGAGAAATGCAAATCAAAACTACAATGAGATATCATCTCACACCAGTCAGAATGGCCATCATCAAGAAATCTAGAAACAATAAATGCTGGAGAGGGTGTGGAGAAAAGGGAACACTCTTGCACTGCTGGTGGGAATGTGAATTGGTACAGCCACTATGGAGAACAGTATGGAGGTTCCTTAAAAAACTAAAAATAGAACTACCATATGACCCAGCAATCCCACTACTAGGCATATACCCTGAGAAAACCATAATTCAAAAAGAGACATGTACCAAAATGTTCATTGCAGCTCTATTCACAATAGCCCGGAGCTGGAAACAACCTAAGTGTCCATCATCGGATGAATGGATAAAGAAGATGTGGCACATATATACAATGGAATATTACTCAGCCATAAAAAGAAACGAAACTGAGCTATTTGTAATGAGGTGGATAGACCTAGAGTCTGTCATACAGAGTGAAGTAAGTCAGAAAGAGAAAGACAAATACCGTATGCTAACACATATATATGGAATTAAAAAAAAAAAATGTCATGAAGAACCTAGGGGTAAAACGGGAATAAAGACACAGACCTACTTGAGAATGGACTTGAGGATATGGGGAAGGGGAAGGGTAAGCTGTGACAAAGGGAAAGAGAGGCATGGACATATATACACTACCAAACGTAAGGTAGATAGATAGTGGGAAGCAGCCGCAGAGCACAGGGAGATCAGCTCGGTGCTTTGTGACCGCCTGGAGGGGTGGGATGGGGAGGGTGGGAGGGAGGGAGATGCATGAGGGAGGGGATGTGGGAACAGATGTATATGTATGACTGATTCACTTTGTTATAAAGCAGAAACTAATAAAAAAAAAAAAAAAAAAAGGTAAAAAAAAAAAAAAAAAAAAGCATTAATTAAGCAGTAGGGTAATTGTTCTCTATATAATCCCAGACAAATATATAGAATATAAGGGCAATTTGGTTCCACAAAGAGATTAGAATTAAAGGCTAGATGAACAGAACACAAATAATTTACCAACTGTGTCTTATTCAAAAATAACCTTTTATTAACACTCATAACATTTCCATCCTTATCTAATCTGCTAGAGTCTTCTAAGCATATCTCTTTATGGCATTTATGACCCTTTTACCTGCTACTAAATCCATTAGTATGCAGGTCTTATGGCATCTATAACATACACAATTCAAGCAGGGTATAGTGTAAGCCCTGATCATCATTTCATTTTGTTTTCTTTTCTTTTTTGTAATGTAAGTACATGACTTAAGCTTTGATTTCAGAGACATTTGTATCAAGGAGGCATCTATTTCAGAGATGTCTATCTCCAGTAAACACATTGCCCACTGAGGCTCCTTCATTTTAAAGATCTTGGTTGATTTCAATCTTGGTTGACCATTGGGCCACTTGTTTTTTCTCTTCTCACTCTTTAAATTCCCATTCTTTTTTTGTTTTTTGTTTTTTTTAATTTAATTTTTTTAATTTTTTAACATCTTTTTTGGAGTATAATTGCTTTACAGTGTTGTGTTAATTTCTGCTGTATCACGAAGTGAATCAGCTATACGTATACATATGTCCCCATATCTCCTCTCTCTTGCGTCTCCCTTCTACCCTCCCTATCCCACCCCTCTAGGTGGTCACAAAGCACCGAACTGATCTCCCTGTGCTATGCAGCTGCTTCCCACTAGCTATCTATTTTACATTTGGTAGTGTATATATGTCAGTGCTACTCTCCCATTCTTTTTTAAAAATTCACCAATAAAGAGGGAGTCCTCAAAACCCTCAGTCCCTACCCTCAACCCCAATAGAAGCAGAACCCCATGCCCTCTCTCTCTCTTTACCTGCAATGTCACTATGTGGCCCCAGGTGTGCTGTGTAATTTCTAGATCCTGTAAGCAATAAACCTCTGTTTCCTTATGGTTATTGCTGCATGGCCTCTTGCAATCATAATAAGAACCACAATGTGCAGCCACTGGTTATTGATAGGATGAAACCAGCACAAAACCCAGGCCCAGGAGGCAATATGGTGCACTGAAAAATGCCCATAAATCCAGGCGGGAGTGCTGTTCTCTCACTCACTGGCTCTGCATTGTTGAGCAAATTATTAAATAGTTTTCCTCTCAGTTTTCTTCTTGGTCGAATGGGGAGAATAATATATCATTCAATAGATTGTTGGAAAGATTAAATGAGAAAATACATGTAAGATGCATGAGACAGAGCAGGTGCTCGATAAACCTCAGATTTCTTCCTTTTCCTTCTAGGAATCTCAGAGAATCATGAGTTGAATAGTTTGCTTATATAGTCTTTAATAAAGTTTATCACATAAGGCCCTAATTATTTATGTAGAAACAAAGATAAATATACATCTGTACATTTATGGACAGAGGTAGAGGGTTTTAAGTTAATATTATAATGCATACCTGCAATTGTTAAATCCTTTACAGATAAAAATGCTAATAATATATACACGAATACATGTATCATGTATGTATGTATACATGCATTGTATATATATGTGTGTGTATATATACATGCATATATGATAATATATACATGAATACATTAAATAAATTGCATATGTTGATACACTGTGCAGTATGCTGAAGCATATCATGTAAGTAAGAGCTCACAGTTAGCCAATGGTTTCCCAGAGTCCAGCACTGGGCTGACAACACATTACATGTATTACTTCCTTGTGAGGTATATGCTACCATTACATCTCTCTTCTTGGAGAATGCTAAAAACTAGGAAAATTAAGTGACTTTTCCAAGGTCTACAGCTAATAAATTTTTGAGAAAATATTTAAACTCAGTCACTATGGCTCCAGAATCCAAGATAATGTTGCTCTTACCAATCCCCCATCACTTTTATGCCTAAGATACGCTCTTCTGTATTCTACCTGTGAATTTATATTTCATGAATATGTATGTTAAATATGCAAACATTGATCAGTCCAACAGATATTTGTTAGCTTCCATCCATTCTGAGCTCTGGCTTATGCTTGCTTTGCTGCTGGGGAGCATGTTTAAAGTTTGCCTACTCCATGGCCATGAAGATATTCTCCTAAGTGTTCTTCATTTACCTTTTATATAAAAGTCCAATTCATCTCACATTGACTCAGCTCCATTTAATAAAAATACCACCATGCTGCACTGTATTGTAGTTTCACCTTTGTCCAGAATCAATTGGCCATATACATATGGCCTCTCTTGTATTTCATAGATATATTTCTATTCTTATACCAATGCTGCACCATCTTAATTGCTATTGCTTCATGACATGGGGTGGCATCGGGTAGTATGAGTCCTCCAGCATTTTTTGTCTTCAATATCATCTTGATTATTCTTTGTTTTTCGCATTTTCATTTAAACTCTGCGTTTGTCAGTTTTTACATGCATACATAGACACACACAGATTGAGACATTGATTGTGATTTATTATAGAAATCACAATTTGGATTATACAGATCAACTTGGGAAAGTTGATATCTTTACAGTATTGAGTCTTTGAATCTATAAATATGACTCTCTCTCTCTCTCTCTCAAATATATATATGTTCTATGCTGTTTGCTAGGGCTGGGGAAAGTGAAATGTACAAATTGTATCCCCTTTCCTTGAGCAGCTCACAGTTCAGATGGAGAGATGCTTCACATGAGGAAAGGCTGAAGGAGCCCCAGGAAGGAGCTTCCAAATTCCAGTTGAACTGCAATCAGGGAATTGACACCTGGCTGATGACTTATTTCAGTTTTAGTCTAGCTAATCACATATCACTATCTGGGTTTTACACCTGCTCCTTAGTTCCTTTCCATATAGATTATCTTTGGACCCCAAATCCAGTCAAAATTGATGGTCAGTCTCTTCATGTTAATGCTTTATTTCGCTGTGCTTTTGCACAGAATGTAAACTCACCAACAGCAGGGAATAATATAAATATATGTTTGCTGCTATATCTCTAGTATCTAGAAATGTATCTGGCAAGAGAAGATGCTCAATAATTAATAAACGGAAGTCTCAAAACAGAGTTGGGAGACCAGAAGGGGGCGCTCTCATGCCCTAAAGCAGGAAGAGATGCGTCTTCTTTCCTGGCGAGGTCTCCGCCCCCAAAACCCCACGGCCTCTGTGTGCTGTGCCCTCCCAACTTCTTTTTCCTCTTTATGAAGGTGCCCTTCTTCCCTTGCTGTATGGGAACTCGCACGTGGCTCACTGGGGTTGCAGATCCTGAATCGCGATTCTTTGCTGATCCCATATAAGTCCATCTTTGTTGGAGAAATATGTGACAGTCTATTTGTTTCAGGCCAACAGTATACTTACCACTTTTAGTTCCTTTTAAAAAAAGGTATTTTTTTCATCCTTATGCTTTCAATAAAACTCTTTACATTAAGATTGGAAAAAAATGGTTTTTTTCTTCTTTCCTTCCATATGTGAGTCTCACTTGTCCACGAAATATCACTTTGAACTCAGCAAGTAGAACTGAGAATTATGTCCTTTGTCCCACCACTCTATTCTTAGTTGTGAGAATTTGTAGGCTATATTACAATAAAAAACGTACCCCAAATCTGTCTCTTCTATCTTTGTTAGAAGAGCTGTTTTCTTTCTTACTTTCACTTCCTTACTGCCTAAGCTGGTACCTGATCCATCATAATCTAGCTTTCATGAAAGAGCAAACGAATGAGAGAGTAATTGAGTGAATGAAAAAACTGAAATCAGAGGTCACAGAAATAGTAACAGAGCTGAAAAGAAAAGCTCTGGTAACTGGCTGATGTCAGCACAGTTGACTGCAATTCAGGTTCACATATATACTAATTGAGGGGTCCAAAGAGCTTTGGTAACTAAAACCAGTGTTCATTGCTTTTTGGTTACTACTGGGAATTTATTTGTACTTGTTTCACATCCAGCTTCTATAAGGATCCAATAGATTGCTGTGTCTAAGTGATTGCATTAACCTTGTTCTTGGGTCATCCCTGTCTGTTCTCTCACAGTGACCAGGTGGGCTGGGTAATGTGGGAGATGACAGTAACAACAAAACTAAATAATTGCTTCAACCACAGCTAACGTTTCTGAGTTACTGACATTGTGATGAACATTCTCCTAAAATAATTCCCTTTATTTTTCACAACAAACCTGTGAGTAATTAGACTGAAGTTTTTTAACTCCTGGATGTGGATCCGAGGATGGTGAGAAATCTTGAGACTGAGTTTCTCAAGGACACAGATCAAAGGCAGAGCTATGCCTTATCCATCCCCCACCATGGCATAAAGATCTTGATAAAACATTTCAGTTACTCCCCATGCATGATCACTAACCCACATAAAAACCAAGTTAGGCAGGAATTGTGTCCTTCATTTTATAGCTGAGAAAATTGGCTATTTAATGTAGTGAGATTTGAATTCAGGTTTGGGTGATTCCAAAAGCCTCTTTGCCTTCTTTTGAGATGCTGATACTGCTCTGTGACAGAAACACATAATTATTCATAAATGTTTTTTAATATCCTTTAAATTGGGGGATTTGCATACAATATTTTGGCTAATAAAAGGATGATGAACACATTACACTAAAATATGAAATGACTATCCTTTTATTAGTAGTAGTCATCTTTTACACTGTCTAATTCAATAAGCACATCTCACATTTGTTTCTTACAGTTTTGCATAATATTTTATATCATAATTATAACTTAATCATAACTCAGCCTTATTAAAAACTGTCAAGCCCTAGCTGTTGATGTGGTTAGTTTTCCCCCTGGTTATTTGGATCTTTCTCTCCATCTCAAAACAATTTGTAGTGTCCTTCCTTAGGGAAAATTCACGGCCTTTTAACACATGGGCAAAAATCTGCAGATACTCAAGGGGATCAGTACAATGTTTCCTATTTAATTTGTGAAGTGCAAGTCTGTGTCCAAAAGATTGGAGGAGGTAGAAAGTATCCCTGTCTCTGAAAATGACTCCTTGAAATGAATGCCAGCATATCTTATATATGAATAAGGCAGACAGCACTGGATGATGTGCCCATTTATAAAGGATTCCCAATTACCTGGATACTTCATTCTAGTGTAAGTCTTTCCTTCTTCCGAAATCCCATCTGTACTTTTCCCTTGACACCTTTCCTTTCTACCTTACCTTATGGTTATGTGTGTTTAATAAAGAACACATAACCAGTGAAGAAGGCTGACTTGAACTTGAATGGTTTCAGCTTTTCCAAGTGTTGTCTGCATGATATTGGGCCAGAGGGGTTATCACCAAGCCTTAGTAGACTCAGACTCATTTGGAAAATAGAGTCGCTATGTGAACTAAAGGCTTTGATATGTTTGTATTTATTTCTGGGAACTAACAGATAATTCTCATATTCTCCACTAATCTGCAAATTAATTGATAACTGAAACCATGACATATTCATCATTATCTTTACACCTCTCACAATAACAACGAAGGCAGAGGGGAGTTGATTACAATTATGAAGACAAGGCTAATAGAGTTCACTTAGTTATTTGGCTTGAACTAAACTAATTCATTCCAACATCAGATCCTCAACTCGTCCTTTAACAAATTGTAGCCACTTTCCAAAAGTCTGTGCAAAGCTATGTATATCCATGTATTCCCCTTTCATGTAACTGGAGGTACTCTTGGTAAAAGTAACCCATCTCCTATACCTATCTACTGGGATTTATTCTTTGCAACCCTTAATTATACACTTGTATTCACAATTTATCTTTCTGTTCCATTTAAGCTAATTGAGATTAGATGCATATCCTACTATTTATCTAAAACTGGATACCCCAACGGTCAAGGGTGGTCTCATGAGATTAACTTCTTTACTTTCAGGTTGTACATTAGTAAATGTAAGTGTCCCCATAGACATTTTATACTGTAACGTCATAGAAGACCAGCGACAAGAAAACAAGACACCTAGCTTAGGGTCTATGAATTTTGCACTAAACCTCTTGAATCTGTAAGCTGATAGCCTTCACCAGTTTTGGAAAATTGCAGCCAATATCTCTTCAAATATTGCCCCCATCCTCTCCTACTGAAGGGTCAGTATATTAGGTCACGTGTGTGACCCACATGATTCTATCACTGAGCTCAGTTATTTCAGGTTTTTTTCACTCTTTGTGTTTTCAATTTAATATTTTCTCCTGATCTATCTTCAGGTTTAGTAAACCTGACTTCTATTGTGGCTGGTTTGCTGACAAACCCATTGACCTTAATTTCAGATATTGTATAATTTTCAGGTATGGAATATCTGTTTGATTTTTTAAATTGTTTTAGTTCCATTGAAATTTTCATCTTTTCATCCATTTTGCCTTATTTCCCTCTACTTTCTTTCACATCGCCCACAGCTATTTTTAAAAGTCCTTGTCTAATAATTCCAATATCTGCATTACCTTTGGGTTCACTTCTATTGTTTTTTTTTTCTCTTCATTATCATCCAGCTAGCCTTGCCTCCTCATATGTCTAATAAGTTTTTGTTATATTTTTATAATGTGCTGGACAAGCACATACAAGAACTACAGAGGACCTAGATGATATGTTCCCCACCTAGGGTTTCTCTCTTTTCTCTTAGGTGGACAGGACCACTGGCTGATCCCTGCATTACCATTATTCAATAAGATGAGCTGGAGTGGTTTTGCATTTTTAATCAGATTTTTGTTTCTTGTTCAATTATATTCTTTAGGTGATACCGATACCCTCCTGAAATTTTTACTAAGGGTCTGGCTGATTTCCACATCCTGAGCCCTGAAGGTCTTGCCTCATGGAGATTTTAATCCTAGGTCTTTAGCTTGCTGCCCATAGTTTCAAAATCTTGCAACTATCTTGAGAGGGCGATTAGTTTTGTTTATTGCAAGCCCCCTCCCTCTTCTAAGCACTCTGCCTTTCTGTCTCAGTTCCTCAGCTTCCTGCGTCACTAAAGGACTGTGAATGTCCTATGGGAAAACATAGATTTGCATTACAGACTCCTCTAGTGCCCAATCTGTTCCAGTAATGCTGCACAGCTGCCAACAGCCCTTTTCCCCCAGTGGACTCACCCAGCATGGGCCAAGCCAGATTCTCAGTCTGAGCTCAATATAGACAAATGACCCCAGGGGTAAAATGGCTGAAGAAAACCAGTTTACCTAGGAAAAGAGTTTCCCTCTCTTGGATTTCTTTTTAACTTTTTATTCTGAGATAATTTTAGGTTTACAAAGGAGTCATAAAAATAGTATAGCTAATTTGCACATACTCCTTACCATATATCCAACCATAGAATATTTATTAAAATTAAGAAAATAACCATAACACAATGCTATTACCTAAAGTACAGAACTTATACAGAACCAGTAATGTCCTTTTCCTGATCCAGGACCCCACAGTGCATTTAGTTGCCATGGTCTCTTAGTCTCTTCCAATCTGTGACAGTTCCTCAGTCTTTCCTTATCCTTCACGATTTTGACAGTTGTGAAGAGTATTTGGTCAACTATTATGTAGGATGTCCCTAATTCTGCTTTCTGTTTTTTTTTTTCTTTAAATGAGGACCCACTGACTCTTCTCTTCTTTCAATTTAATCACTGAGTTAACACCTCATTTTTTAAAATAAATTTATTTATTTATTATTTATCTATTTTTAGCTGTGTTGGGTCTTCGTTTCTGTGTGAGGGCTTTCTCTACTTGTGGCGAGCAGGGGCCACTCTTCATCGTGGTGTGCAGGCCTCTCACTATCACGGCCTCTCTTGTTGTGGAGCGCAGGCTCAATGGTTGTGGCTCACGGGCCCAGTTGCTCCACGGCATGTGGAATCTTCCCAGACCAGGGCTCAAACCCGTGTCCCCTGCATTGGCAGGCAGATTCTCAACCACTGCACCACCAGGGAAGCCCCTTTCTGTTGTTTTTGCATGATTTTCCCGGGCTTATGGGCTTGGGGGAAGAATACTGGAGAGATGGGGTGCTTTTCTCATCACTTTATACCTGAGGGTAGGAATTGGGCATATGATATCAACATGACTTATCACTGGTGATATCAACCTTGATCAGATTTGCCCAGGATTATCCTAGTTTTAAGACAGGAAGTCTCGCATTCTGAGAAGCCCCTTAGTCCAAGACATACACTTTTAGTTGCATTTGGAAAATCTCAAGTAAGGAATTCTGTATGTTATAAAATGATGTGGTATAGAGAGATTCTATCTAGGAGGAAAAGATAAGACTACCATAAGTCTATCTTCATTTCAAGACCTCTGGGAGTAGATAAACTTACAGACCAGAACAAAATCTCATTGCCCAGAGAGTTACCAAACTGTTCTGAAAATTGAAGAATTCTCTAGAGAGAATCTCTGCAGTGGAAAAATGAGAGCTCCTAATGCTTTCGCTTCTGAAATGCAGACTGAACTTCTTATTGCTAAAATGGTATATGTTCCATTTCTGTTAACATGAAAGTACCTACTTACAAGAGGAATTGCTTTTGAAAAAAATTTGTTTGGCTAATATTTTTATCTTTCCCTTTCCTTTGTCTATCTGTGACCATTGTTTAATATAGTATCTGTCGAATAATACACACCAGATAAATGTCTGCAGAGAATGAATGGAAAGAAAGTAGAAAAATTTATAAACTTAAATGAGTCAATGAATGAATTAAATCAATGATTTCTGTGGGCTTTTAGGTTAGTATGACTGTTTTCAGCTTGACAAAATTTGGTTAATAGGCTAGCAAAGAAATGTATGCTATTTGGATTATTTTGAAAAATCTCCCATCATGTATAGATTGTGTGAAAATTATTTGATTTTGTTTGTTTTTATTTATTTTTAAAATTTTTTTTTTAGATTCTCAGATTCAGACTTTATTCATCTTATAGTTGAAAGTTTGTACCATTTTACCAACCTCTCCCTACTTCCCCACCCCCTATCATCTGGCAACCTCTTTTCTACTCTGTTTCTATAATTTTGATTTTTTTCTTCTTTTAGAGTCCACGGATAAGTGATACCAGTGCAATGAAAATTATTTGATGTTAAGAGATTGTACAGCTTTGTGCATATTAAGATGAATAATCTTTATGTAAATGAGATACTATTGATAATATGACTACAGTTATGCCAATTGTGTTTAAAAAGATGTGCTAAGTGGCCAAAGATCTGTGAATTAATCACAGGATGGAACGGTGTCCTTGATCTATACAGTAGCTAGAGACTCCACCCCTTGGCCTCGTCTGTCTTCGTACAAATCCATCATTTACACACTCTCATTTGATTCGAATTTTCTCTTTATTGTGATCCTGAGGAAAGGCTACGGAGTCGGAATTCCATTTTTGCTATGTTAGCTGAGTGACTTTAGGCAAGCCAGACGGATTGAAAAAGAAAAAGAAGATAATAATATGTGATGTTTGGGCTTCTCCTGAGGATGAATAATATCCTGCCTATTTGCAAATCCTAATCTCTATGATTTAAGTTTTGTTTTAATTGTATAACAAAAGTAAATAAATGAACTAAAGTTTGAAGACTTACAGAATTATAACTCATTCCTGATTTCTAATGAAAATTCTCACTATATTCTTCCATAATTTTAAAATAACTTTGATATATTTTATGTTACACAATCAATGTATGTTAAAATGAATTATATATGATGATACCCTAGTTCCTGATGTATATTAGGTACCTCTTAACACTAACGTTCTTCTTCACTTTGGTTCTTCTTTCTTACCTCTCCACTCCACTCCCTTCTCTCCCCTCCTCTCTACCTCATATTAGCCTCCCTTCTCTCTTTCTTTGCATTAACTAAGTCCTTTGAATCATATTGAATTTTAAAATGACCAGAAATGAATCCTACTCTCAAGGAGCTGATAATCTAATGTTGGCCTTTAAACATGCACCTACCAATTTACATTACTTAGAAGTGACTTAAGAGACATATGGATACAGGGCTGTGGTAGTTTCGAGAAATGAGGTGCTACTTTCAGCCACAGAAATGAGAAAAGTTTCAGTGAAACAGAAACATATAAAGGGCACATAAGAATTGAATGTGGAGTGATACCATTCGCCTCTCATTGTGCAAGTGCAACGCTAATGGTTTTGAGTGGCTCTGGAGTCCCAAAGGTGGAGAGTTTAGAGGAAATTCATCCTCTTGGCTGAAGGAATCTTCAGAGCATAGGTCTTGCTAATGATACCAGCCAGGGCCATTAGATCTTCTGTGGCTGAGCATCAGGATAAAGGTCATAGCTTGGACTGGCTGAAATAAGAGCAGGATTGTTGGAGCTAAGAAATAACAAACAAACAGAGCAGGTAACAAAGTTAACATCACTGTGGCAGTAAGAAGGCCAGCAAGGATACAGATGATCACTCCCAATTATACCACCTAGACTTGAACCACCTTATAGAAACAGTAGAAGGAGACCCCTTGAAAAACTGCAAAGGTGATGGTAGCTCATTACTATGCTTCTTTGCAGTCCTCCCTTTCTGGCCTCTGAAATAGTAAGAGAATTGAGGATATGTGCAGGCTAAAACAATATTTTAAATCAAATTGCTCTCAAAATTCTGGAGGTAGAATTGGGAAAGAGTAAATAAGTCAACAAAAGCTAAAGTGCCAGTGGCTTTGAGATCTCAGAGTTTGGGTTGTGTTTTGACTCAGTGTGACCTAGTCCACCAGCCATGCTAAGCCAAGTAACAAATAATATGGCCCAAATACACTGTCATAGGTCTTAAACTCCCAGCCACTCTCATGACTGCTGAAAGGCCTCATCTACTTGGAGAGGGCTCCAGCACCAGTGGGCATATAACTGTTCAGAGTTTTCTGGTCATATTGAATCTTTTATTTAATTTTAGACTCATAATAGCTTGTTGATGGAAAAAGAGACTCTAGTCAGTACTCTTTTTTTTTTTTTTTCCTGCCTAGGAAACTACCTTTCCTAACCCTGCATTTTCTTCTAACTTTATGTCAATCAACTATTTTTCTTTCAGGATTCAACATATCTATGTCTTCCTTGACCTCTCCAGATGGAATGAGATGCCTTGTCCCATGCTTTTGTAACTTGTCAAACTTCTCACTCATTGCCTGAATTCCAATTTTAATACGTTTGTAACGTAATTTGTAATTATATTTTCTTAAAAATATAATTCTTATTAGAACTTAAATCACACATAAACAGGAAATACATTTGTTTGTTTCTACTGAATTTTAGTGCCTATCACATGGTCTTCCATACAGTAGGCGTCCTAAAATATCACTTTAGAATAAATAAATGAATCATAAATCAAGTAAATTTGCAGTAAAGGAAAATTGGTATTCAAAGAGCAAACTACTTGTTCAAAGTCACAGTTGGAAAATATGACAAGGGTGTGCTTGAACCCATACCTTCTTACTCAGAATCAGTATGTTACCTAATACCCTTTTTCTTTTTCAAAATAAAGTAGAAGAGATAACATGTGGGGAAAATATAATAACATATATTAAGATTTCAGAGAAGTTAATGAAGTTTTTAAGCCGTGTAGGTCTGAGAATATCCTCAATCCTAAAACACCCAAGTTTAATTTCCTCTAATTCTTGAACCAAGCTTCACAAAAGTAATTATCACATAATTTGTTGATTTCTTTCCCAAGTGAATGTTTGCCAAACACTCCCCATCAAAGATTTCATATGCATTAAATATTTATGCCCAAGCCATTACATAGAAGACTTGAGTATATACTTTGCCTTTAGAATTAATTTATTTCTAATTTTTAATGCAATGTAATTAGCTGAATTGCTCTTAGAATATAATCACTTGTTATATATTTGAATAAGTTAATCATGGCTTTGTGAAAATGTGACTGTTTTATAATTATCTAGGAGCCTGAAATGTTCTTTTTGGCTAAAAGAGTTATGATCAAAGTTAGTGGCCACTTAAATGGAATCGCCTTAAGCGTGACTTTATGCAAAGGGTCACTCCTAGAAAATGTGCCTTGTTTCTCTGTTTAAGTCAGTCAAAAATGAAAGAGAGAGGTTTTGAAGGAAATTCCTTAGACCATACCATATCTGTAGGCTAGGCAGTGTGAACAGTAAGTTAGCTCACAGATTGGGAGACAGAATGCATTATGTGACCTTGGTCAAGGTTATTATAATCATGCATAGACTAGATAGTCTCTAAAGAACTTGGTCACACTAACAAAGATCACGGCCTGATGCTTAACTGTTCCAATCACTGTTGGACAGGGTGGCCACCCAGTATCTCTACTTTCATTTCTGACCTCTTTGAAGAACAGAATTTATCTCCAGTAAACCAGATGATTTGTCACACCTTTTCCCTTTCAGATTCAATCTATAGAGTATCCTTCAACACTTTCAAATTAAAGCAGGAATTTTGGCTGCATCTACTATCAGTGGTCCTGCCTTCCTGATTCTCAAGAGATGCAGCACGAGGAAGGGGCTGCATGCCAGCGAGAACTGTGCTGGGCATGCCTTTATCCTGGAGTTAGTCTTACTGCCATTTGCATTGAATCCCTTGATCAATCTGAGAACAAGTAAAGGAGCCCAGTGGGGAGAAGTTTTGAGAAAAACATAGTATTTGATGGCATATTCATAGTGAAACTAATACTACAGTAAATTAATGGGATTTTTTTTATGAACCCAAATCTGGCACTGATATGTTATGACTTGGCAAATAACTTATCTATTCAATCATCAAATAATCATGACTTATAGCAATAACAAGGATACTATGAATAATGATAATGCATACTATATATTTATTATTTGCTACGTGCTGAAAAATATGCTAAACAATTTTATATATACCATTGCATTTAATTCTTCAAATTTCCCTATCACAAAAGTATCATTTTACAAATTTTATAGATAGAGACTAAAACCAAGACTAAGTTTATGTAGCTGAACACTTATATATGTCCTAGATCAGTGTTTCTAATACTGGCTGTACATTAGAAACATTCTGGAAACTTAAAAAAACATAATGTCCCACATCAAAAAAAAATTGATTTAAATAGTTAGCCCACTCTTTGCACCCAGTGGAATTTTAAATGTTTGTTATATTTTGTAAGATGTGGAGAACTAGTGTGTTTATATGCTGGTTAAACAAAGAGGAAGAGGAACTTCAAAGTGCTCTCAGCATCATAGAGGCAAATGTGTTATAAACCCAACAGTAGAATATTATAAGCCCAGCAATAGTGATGTGCAAATACTTCATTGGGAGACAGAGTGATAATGTCATTTGTACAATTTACTTAATCTTGGTCTATTTTTTTTCATCTGTAAATGAGGATACAAACAGCTGCCTTCCAAGGTTATTGAGATATTAAGATGGAGACCTTATGTTGAAAATCCCTAGTACTGCATTTGGCACATAGGAGGTGATTAAAAGTGGATTCTCCTTCCATATTTACAAGTGCTATGGAGACCCCAGCTCTCCATCTGTGAAACAGTGATTCCTTAAGGATCAAACAAGACTGTATATGACAAACCTTTTGTAAAATGCACCAAACAAATGCAAGATATTTTTATGATTCTAAATATCTAGGCTGGGAGATATATAGGATTCTTCTCCATGAATCAAGTTCTCCTGACGTCTCAGCACCTTCCCGAGTGACTTATTTCTAGGTGTATCATGGTATTTTAAAAAATGTCCTCTTTAAACTCTCTATGACTATGTGTGTGCATTTGGCTTCTTGTCCTGAAATCCCTATCCATACTCAGTATCAGGGACAGCAGGGCTGGACTTGCTGATCATTTGTTGGAGGTGGAATAAATCAGAACCTGGGAAATTCTCACTCCTACTTATTTCAGCTGTGGGTTTGTTTTTTGGGTTTTTTTGGTCACTTTTAATTATCTTTCCTTTTCTACCCCACCACCCTGGTAACTGGAGACCATAGGCAGGCTGACTTTCTTTTTTAATTCTGCAAAATACCAGATCTCTATTCTGGAGAATTTGGCTGACTAGAGGCAATCACCCACTTAGCTTTCGTTTCCTCATTCTTTTCGAACTCCCTCTGACTCTTAGGAGGAAGAAAAAAAACATCCGCCACCCACACACACGAAAGAGACAGCAGTGTTCTGTAAAATGACTTGTATAAGTTTGTAGATGAAATATAAATTACATGGAAGAGTAGAAAGTGCCTGGGCCTGGGTGTTAGTGTCCCGAATTTCACTCCTGTGTTTGCTAAGTCCCTGGTCCTCAGGAGGGCTGGGCTTGGAGGAAGAAGGATGGTGGATTATGGAGATTCTAAATAGGCTGCCTGTGAACGAGTGCAGAGAATCCGGAGGAGCTCTTCAGAGAGTGGTTATGTAGCCAAGTTAGAGCTACATGCTTGGTGTGTGGATCCCATGAACACAGTTTCCTTACATGTTATATGTACTCCACATGTCTTCATTATAGAGTGAATGCCAGCCTGCTTTGAAGGAGATAACTAGAGCCTGAGGCTTCCACAGTTCTATTACTTTTGTCATTTTGAGCCTTACCCATTTCCATGTATGTAGAAAATGAATTAGTATCAATATAATACTAATTATAAAAGTATAATATTTGCCTTTTATTGATTAGATGTTATGTACTTTTCAGGATATTGTGTATTTGGTATATCTAAGGTATTGATTAGGTTTCCGTATATTATCTCATGTACCTGTCAACATTAGTCTATTGCTATATACATTTTATCATCCCCCTTTGCCAATGAAGAAAAGGATGCACAAGGCTGTTACAGAAACTACCAAAGGTCACCCATCTAAAGTAGAGACAGAGGATTCAAATTTAGATTTCTCTTATTCCAGAATGTGTGTACTTTCTACAATCAGGAGTAATCAGTGACAAATACACAAGTGTTTACCTTTTTTCCAGAAGTGCCCATTGTGACAGAAGCAGATGCTGTTGGTGTCTAGCTCCCATCCTGTCACCATCCACCTTCACCTGGTGAAAGGCACTTGCTGTGAACTCCTGTGTCTTTCTGCCTAAGAGCTGTTTTTTTATTTGTTTTGTTTTGTTTTGTTTTGCTTTGTTTTGTTTTTTAATCCTGACTGGGGAGCAAAATGGGTTTAGGTATAGGGCAAGCTGTAAGTGCCAGAGGATTAATGCCTTCAAGAAATGCCACCTTTATCCAAGAGCATATGAAGAATAATGAATAGACACACCAGTGTGCTGATCCCTAAATGAAGATGAACCCGAGGTTTGCTCTGTGGTGTCTCTAGCGTTTCCCAGAGGGATCTTGCCTCAGTTGCCCTTAGGGGCTACTGTATAACTTTGCAGATTTTATTGGCCACCTTTCCTTATCTCAGTTTCCCACTCAACTAGTGGTAATTCTTGAGGCAAACTCAAACTACTGCCCATGAAATTCTTGTCTCTAAGGTTGTTTCTGGTCGAACCCAAACTGAGATAGGATCTCAGATTTTTTGAAATTTCCATATATTTCACTCATTGCAGGTTAATTAAGTTCCCCACAATTTCCCTAATTTCTTCTCAATACTTTCTAGTTTGATCATTTATGTCCTTGAAGCAATCCCCATCACTTGGTTTGTATCTGTAAAATCCCAATCCAGTAATTAATATCTATTACTAGTACATGTGAGGAGATGTTGTCTGAGGCAATATTTGCCTATTTATCTACTCTGTAGACTTTGAAAACCATGCCCTTTTCTTAAATGGCCTCAGGGCACATGTACAATAAAGGATTCTGTTAATTAAAATGCAGCTGGCACATTAATAAAGCATCAGACGAAGACTGCAGATGACACAGCCATTTGGCGGTCCCACTGCTTTGTTAGGTCAGGGCTTTGCTGTTAGTTTCTCCCCCTTTCTTTCATTAATAGGTCTTTAATCTCTCTGAGATATGTGATTTGTGCTGAGGATAATGAATACCTGATCCCCTCAATGAGAGCTGTACCAACTTGAGAGAGGCCCGAGAGAGAGGGGAATTAAAGTACATTTTTGGGAGCATCTGGGCAGAATTGAGGCAAAGTGAAAGGAGGGAGCCCAAGGATCAACAGTTGGGGGGATTTTGTAATATATTTCTTCTTACTTTGCCGTATTACTTCTTTCTTCAGCTCTTATTTCTTCTCCTGACCATGCAAAAGCAGTGCCTTCGTGTTCTAGGGAGAGAAGGCATGTGATCTTATACTCTCTGCATCTCTAAAATAAGGATGATTACTCAATTCATTTGGCCAAATATGTCTGATTCCTTCATACAGCCTGGAGAGGGGATGTTTTCATATTTTATTCACTCTGTGCTTTTTCTCCTGGGTGCCTGTTGAGGTTGCTCTAGGACTATATTAAAACGGGGGTAACCAAATCCTAAAATTACAATTATGCAAAGGACAGGCCATTTCCTAAACACTCTCGTGAGCTTGCATGCTTCCACACTGGGGAACATGGTGCTTACCTTCATGACATAATAATGTTCCTAACTACAGAAGTGTAACTCTTACCAGTTATGAAATGATTCCTACTTGCTAAGCATTTTCCCAGTGATTGCTGTCTCATGCATTTTTCATTGACTCTTCATCAGAGATCAATAATGTTGTTCTGTCACTAGCCCCACTTTATAGATGAGTGGATCTATCTTCTCAAGTTCCTTCTACACATAACTGGTAGGGAAAAACATCTTACATACTTAAAAATATTCTATACTTGTGCCATTCAATACTGTAGCCAATGGACATGTTAAATAAAATTCAAAAATTAAATCAAATGTAAAATCAGATTTAAATTAATCTTGTTAGCCACATTCTGCAGTGCGGTAGCCGTGTGTGGTCAATAGCACTTGTATTACACAGATTTTTCCATCACAAAAAATCTTATTGGACAGTGTGGCTCTCTACTGTTGACATTTGAATGTTTTATTGATTTCTTTTATCAAGCGCATTTTATTTTGTTATTTTTTTATAGTTGTGAACATTATATACATGTAATTTAGATTCTTTTTTCATTTATTACAAAATCATAAGCTTTTATCACATTAAATTTTATCCTATTTTGTGTGATTTAATACAAATATGTCTTAATACACCCTAGCTATCCAGATTATAACTTTTTTTCCATATAAATTTGACTGAAGAGAACCTTTTTGAAAATAACGTATTTTTATATTAGGGGTTATTTGAAAAGGTGGCTCAACAAAATGTCTGTCAATCCCTACATGGGGCAAATTCTGAGGGGTTTTCATATCTGATCAAATATGTCTTGGGTCATTTTTTTTTTCTCTTCAGCCTAAGAGAAAGCTGGAAGAATGGGGGAACAAGCTTGTTTACCTGGTGCTTGTTTTCTGTGGCATCACCTCCTTATAACAGGCCCTTCCACAATGCTCTTTTCTGCCTTGCCAAATTCATAGGATGCAGATCCCATATGTCCCTTGTCTCCCATTGGAGAAAGTGTTTGTGAAATATTTTGGGTACATGAGTACATTGGACTCCTAATGCTGTCTCACTCTGCAGACTCGGGTAAGGTGCTTTACCTTTTGGGATTTCAGTCTCTAACCCAATTCTCCAAATAGAGTAGGAGCTCAGTATTATTATTACTTAAAAGTTTTTTGAAACACAGCCTCTTGATTTCTCTTCAGCTTTGCTCTATCCCTTTAAAGGTGGCTTACATCCTCCCTACTCAGAGACACCCAAGGACCTAGAGCCAGCCCCTAGGAGCAGAATCTCTGACTGCCAAGCTTTAATGCAGGCTATATCCCGTGCAGTTTGGGTTCACTAGATGTGCCCTCCATTTATGACATGATAATTGACATTTTAGACTCCTGCCTTATGCAGTGTTTGCTTCTTGGAGCTTCACATCTGCTCCTTGGACCCAGTTAGTCTTGACTGGGCTCCCTTTTACACTGTAAGTTAAATCTGCATCCAGCTCTTCCAGGGGACAGACTCAGCCTAAGCCCAGCCCAACCATTCCCAGTCTAAACCACAAGCTGTATCCCATCATGTTTACTCCATATTCATTCAAAGAGAATTCCTCAATGCATTCCCCACCATTTCCTGCAAACTTAATGAGATTTTTATAACCTATTAATTTTATTTTCATAGAAAATATAACAGCAGGATTCCATCTACAGACGAGAAGTTTGTTCTGCACGGAAATATTTTTTAGAAAAAGGGAATATTACACTATAAATCTGTCACATAAAAGTGATTTCCTATTTCTGTCTTAACTTGGATGCATCTGCACAAGAAATATTATCTTTCTTCTATGTACAGTGTTCTCTAACTGTTCTGTCTGTATGTTTGATGAATATATTTAATGACAAAGCTAGAGAGGGGATGACAAATGGGGACACAGAAGGCTGGATAAAGATGCTGATAGATATAGTCACCAAGAAACCCACATGAAAATGTAGGACAGAGCTTAGCTTCATGATCTTCCATTACTAGTAAGATGAGCCATTAGCTTCAGCACTCTGCAACTAGTGATTCCACACTTGCAAGGAAGGTATCCCAGCCCTGCAAGGGGGGAGGATGAGTCTGACACCATCCTTACTCGCAAGAAGCATGCAGTCTGGCGAGGGCAACAGACGTATGGACACACTATGCCAGCATATTGAATCATGTGAAACAGTTCAGCAAAGCATGGAGAAAGAAGGAAGAATATATTTGAAGAACTGAAAATAATTCAGAATTACTAAATTATAGGCAGGAAGTGTAGAGCTAACAGATACATAGATAAATAGATATTTCATATTGAAAATAGAAACCTTTCATATTTTTTCAAGTTTTTTATTTCTTATATTTTTAAAATTTTAAAACCATCAACACCATAATACTATTGTCTTAAGGCATAAATGGTCTCATATGGTCTCATATTTTTTTTTTTTTTGCCTCTCTCCCTAAACTTCCCGTCTCTTCCTCCCTCAAATTTTTTCACTTTTTCTTTTTCATCTCTCCTCTGAGTCTCCATTCTTTCCTTCACTTGCAAAGATTATAGATTGAAAGTTACTAAACTAAGGTCTGTGGCCTAATCTTAATTTAGTGAGAGATGTAGATGCCTATTAAATACTCCCAGTGTAATAAAGTCTGTAGGAACAAAGTGCTATGCCCAGATCACCTGTTCTTTGTTGTTGTGTTGTTTGATTTTTTATTGTCCAGAATTGAGGGTACTTTATACATTTTAGATATATTGTTTGCAATCATTTTCTCCCTCCCAAATTGTAGTTTATTTTTTCACCATTTTCACCTGAGTTTTCAGAGAGTAAAAGTTTTTAATTTTGTTAAGGCCCAGTAAAATGATTTTTTTCTTTAATGAATTGTGGATTTAGTGTCAAATCTGAGAGTTCTTTGCCTGACACCATATCCTATAGGCTTTCCCTTATGTTTATTTCTAAATGTTTTATAGTTTTTCACTTTACGTTAAGTCTATAGTCTATTTGAGTTAATTTTTGTATAAGTTGTGAAGTTTAAGTCCTTTTTTTTTTTTTCTCGCGGTATGCGGGCCTCTCACTGTTGTGGCCTCTCCCGTTGAGGAGCACAGGCTCCAGACATGCAGGCTCAGCGGCCATGGCTCACAGGCCTAGCCGCTCCGCGGCATGTGGGATCCTCCCAGACCGGGGCACGAACCCATGTCCCCTGCATCGGCAGGCGGACTCTCAACCACTGCGCCACCAGGGAAGCCCTAAGTTCTTTTTTTTCATTTATTTTTAAATTGCCTACAGAGGTTCAGTTGCTTCAGACTATCTGTCCTCCAGTGAATTGGTTTTGTATTTGCACCTTTGTCAAACCTAAGTTGAGTATATTTGTGTTGGTGTATTTCTGAGTCTTCTATTTTGTTCCATTTTATTATGTGTCTATTTCTCTGCCAACATTACACTGCATTGCTTACTGTAGCTATATTGTAAGCCTTAATAACAGTAGAATAATTCCTCCTGCTTTATTTTTCTTTGTCAAGAATGTTTCAGCCTCTGAAACATTCTAGGGCCTGTGCCCTTCCACATAAATTTTACAATAAGCTTTCCTGTATCCTCAAAAAAAAAAAAATCTTGCTTAGATTTTGTTAGGAATTGCATTAAATCTGTAGATCCATTTGTGCAGAATTTAAATCTTTATTATGATGAGACTTGCAATACATACATACCACATGTCTCTCCATTTGTTTAGGTCTTCTTTGATTTTTTTAATCAACATTTTGTGATTTCCAGCGTACATGTTTTGTTAAGTATCTACTTAACCAATTTTGGGGAACAATTTTAAATGCTGTTGTGTTATTAATTTTGCTTTCTGCACAGCATTTTCATTATTAGCATATAGAAATGTGGTTGGTTTTTGTGGTGATCTTATATCCTGTGGGATTGCTGAGCTTACTGATTAGTTCTGGGAGTTTTTTGTAGATTCCGTGCTATTTTCTCCATAGACAACTATGTTATCTGCAAATAGGGGTGACTTTATTTCCTCTTTTCCGATCTGTATGCCTCTTTTTCTTTTTCTTGCTTTGCAGAATTGAATGGAAATAACTTCCAGCATTATGCTGAATAAGAATGAGAATAAATGCCTTGCCTTTTCCCAGTCTTAAAAGGAAATGGTTTAGTCTTTTACCATTAAGTATAATGTTAATTGTAGGGGTTTTTGTATGTGCTCTAGTAAGTTGTGATCATTCCCTGCTATTTTTAACTTCCTGAAAGTTTTTATCATGAATAGGTGTTGGCTTTTGTCAATTTATATGACTATATGAGTTTTCTTCTTTAGCATGTTTAAATGGTAGATTACACTGGTTAATGTTCAAATGCTGAACCAGCCTTGTATCCCTGGAATAAATGAAGTATATTTGTTAGAGTGTGCAATTATTTATATACATTGTTGAATTTGGTTTGCTAATATTTTGTTGAAAACTTTTGTGTCTAAGTTGATGAGAGATATATAGTTTTTGGTTTTTGTACTCTCTTTGCTTTTGGTATCAAGATTTTAATACTGGCCTCATGAAATCACTTGGAACACATCTCACATTTCTGGGAGAGATTGGCAAAATTTGTGGTGTTTTTGTTTTTGTTTTTTAATTTCACAGAATTCTCTGGTAAAAGCATCTGCCCTAGAGATTTCTTTTGTGGGAAAATTTAAATTACAAATGCAATTTTTGTGATGGTTATAGGGCTATTCAGATTGTCTGTTTCATCTTGGTTTAGCTTTGATACTTTGTAGGCTTTGAGGAGTTGCTCCATTTCTTCTAAGTTGTTAGATTTATGAGTATAAAATTATTCAGAATAATTGTTTTAATGGCTCCAGTATCTGTAGCAATATATCTTATTAAGTTTATATCACCGATGAGCTGTATATTCTCTCTTTTATACATATTGATCTTGCAGGAGGTTTATCAGTTTTATTGAAAAAACAAATTTTATATCATTTATTACCTCTATTGTTTCCTATTTTCAATTTCATTAGTTCTATTCCTATCTTTATTTCCTTCCTTCTTCTTGCTGTGGTTTATTTTTTTATTCAGTATCAAGTTTTGTGGCCTAGGTATTTAAGTTACTAATTTGAGACCTTTCCTCATTTCCAATGTAAGCATTTAGTTCTATACATTTTCCTCTAAAATCTTTTAAACTGTTTCCCTCAAATTTTGATATGTTGTGTTTTTATTTCATCCAGTTTTGTGTATTTCAAACATTTTCTTGGAGACTTACTCTTTGACCTATGGATTATGTAGAAGTGTGTTGTTTAATATTCACATTTTTAGAGAGTTCCTGTCGCCTTTATGTAATGTATTTCTAGTTTGATTCCATTATTGTACGATAACACACTTTGAATCGTATCAAGCTTTAACACTTTTCTGAGTTTTATTTTAGTTACGGCACAGAAAATGGTTTCATCTTGGCTAATGTTCCATGGTTGTTTGAAAACAAGAAAGTGTATTTTCTTCTCGTTGGGTGGAGTGCTCTTTATCTGTTAAGTAGATTCTTTTGGGGAATTACGTTGTTCAGACTGTATCTTTGCTAGTAGTTCTATCACTTGTTCGGGGTGTATTGAAGCCCCTATCTATAATTGTAGATTTGTCTATTTTTCTTTTCAGCTCTGTCAGTGTTTCTCTTATGTATTTTATGCTCTGTTGTTGTGTTAATACACATTGATTTTTGCACACATATTTAGGATTATGTATTTGTACTGTTTGTGGTTTGCTCAAGCTTCTTGGATTTGTAGGGCTGTTTATTACACCAAATTTGGTAAGTTTTTGCCATTACTTTTTCACATACCCTTTATCTCCCTTTTTCTTTCTCCTGTCCTTCTGAGACTCCGATGTAAATGTTGGATTGTGTTTTATTGTCCCACAGATCCTTGAGGCTTTGTTCACTGTTGTTATTTTTTATTCTATTGTTCTATCCTCAGATCACTGACTGGATCCTTTGTCAATTTCAGTCCACTATTGAGCTCATCCAGAGAGGATTATTTTGTTTTGTTTTGATTATTTTTTTATTTTATTTTTTAGTTCAATAATATTCATTTATTATTTTTGAAACTTCTGTTTCTTCTTTGAGATTTTTTTAATACTTTTTCATTTGTTTCAATAGACTTTTTACTGGGTTATTCAAGCACTTTAATGATGGTTGCTTTTGAACCTTATCAGATGAGTTAAACATCTGATGTATCTCAGCGTTTGCAGCAGTTGATTGTCTTTTCTCACTTAAGTTGTAAGTGCTGTTCCTTGGCATGATGGGTTATCTTTTATTATTGTTTCCTGAATATTTTATCATTGTAGTGGGAGACTCAGGCTATTTACGTATTTCATTTTAGCAGGTGATCACCCTTTCTAAGTTTATTGTGATGGTCTGGCCTGACTCTGTAGGCTTCTGTTCCAATGACAATTTAGTTTTCAGAGCCTCTGAAGTGTTATTTCTGTCTGCTTGGCTTACCTAGTGCTGCTGGGCTCCCACTCATCCCTGCTGATGTTGTCAAGTCCAGGTTCCTGTGTGTGTCTCAAAGAGTAATGGCTGCGGTGGTAGTTCCCTACTGATGCACCCCAGTTACCCCAGTGATAATTGGTGGGGAGAGTTTTTGGGCTCCTGGGGGAAAAGAGGTTTGCTATACCACGGCACTTGCGTGCCTGGGTCCCTTTTTCAGTTCCATCAGCCTGCCTAAGTGTCTCTTAGTGGAAAAGAGGAGTCTTAGACCCAGAAGGACAGAGTACTTCCCTTGGCCACTTAATTCTGGTTGGGTTCCCACTCAGTCCCTTTTGGTAGTGATGTCAGATTCATATGTTGATGTCAGAAGGACTCATGTTCAATCTGGGAAGAGAACAAGCCCACCTGGGCTACCTTTTCTAGAGTGTATTAAATCTTTGAAGACATTGGGAATGAGAATTTCACTATTAAGACCAGCCAGACTAAGCATTGGTTCTGTCCATAACAACAGCCTAAGTTAGCAACAGAGTCGTGTTTTTCTCCATGATAATTCTAAAGGGTGCAGAAGGTGTCCTGTGGGAAACCATAGTGTAAGAAAAGCTAAAGGTATGTGAGACACAGTGCTGTACAAGGAAGGATGGACAGATTCTGGGTTTAATTCTCAGTGCTATTGCTTATGGGCAGTTAACCTTGGACCAATAAGTGAGGTCTTATGTCTCTTTCCAAAGCCCATGGGCTCAATGATTAGGCGCTATAGTCCTCCATGGTCATGACTGTATTAGTTAGTATAGGCCATGTGGCAGTAACAAATAAACCCAAAATAAAGAGGCTTGAAGAACAAGAAGTTGATTTATTTCTCATTTCACAGTCCAGGGAAGGACTCAGTCCCTACTGTGATCATCCATAGATCAGAGCCAAGAGCTAACAGTTCTTCTGTCTTCACCAAGGGGCTTCCCAGATCACCCTGAGCATTAACACTACAGTCAGCTGGAATCTGGAAATTCCCACAGGAATTTCCTGGAGGATCACCATGAAAGTATTTTTATGGGCCAGGCCTGCACATGGCACAAATAATTTCCCTTCACATATCACTGGAGAGGGCTTAGTCACATAGCTACCTGTAACTGCACATGAAGCTGGAAAATGCAAATATAGCTGTGTGCCCAAGAACAAAGGAAATAAAAAACAGATTTTAGTAGATAGCTAGTAGGCTCTGCCACAAGAAGCCCATGATATATACTAAAGATGCAAAGACATTGAGACATGGACCTAGAGCTCCAGCAACTGACAATCTAGAGAAAAAAAGTCATTTAATGTCCATTATGTGCAATGATGAAGTAATAGATGACACATTTACTTATTTGTCGTGTTCCTGGTACTGTGCTGAGTGCTTTACATAGAGTTTTAGTGTATTTTCTTTAAAACATGTAGAAGAGGAGGCAGTTGTATAGTAGAAATATACAGAAACTTGGGACTTTGAAACTGAACTGGTTTAAACTCTCTCTCTTTCTCTCTCTGCATATATTCATATGTTACTTGACCATTTTATTTGCCAATCCCCTTTTTGTTTGTAGAATTAAATAAGATACTGTGTGTAAGGGACCAGGTCTCTTGCTTTGAACGCTGTGAGATTATGTGACAAAGGAAGGTAGCTAGTAATTAAATTGTCATGCTCCCCACTCCATACTGTAAAATTGCCTTTAGAAAAGTTATCTTAACAAGAACAACATTTTTCAATTCTCGTTGTAGTCATAGGAAACATGGAGGTCATGCAAGCGTCCTAGTCAAAAAAATGTGAGCATAAGTCATGTGTGTCATTTCAGGGCAGTGACTCAACAAAGTAGGTGGGATTCCTCTCTCACTCTCATCTGCCTACTGGATAGAAACATTAAGGCCCTAGAATGACAGAGTCACAGGATGGAAGGACCAGGTCCCTGAGCCACCGTGGAGAGAAAAGCAACCTACTAACCAGAAAAATATCAGTGTAGAACAGTGTAGAACAAAAGAAATCAGTGTGTACAAAAGAAATAAACTTCTATGATGTAAGCCACTGACATTGTGTAGTTACTTCCATTGAGCAGTGCTACTGAGACTAATACAGTATTGAATCAAAGTTAAAATACAACAAAAATAATAGCGATACATCAACTATTAGTTCTACTGTGTTTATTTTTTTGCATTATTGTTTGCATGTCAGGGGTCCTGACAAGACAATAACATGCTTCAACTTTACCTACAGCTCTTAAAGATACTTACCATTTCCGTTCCCATTGTCCCCATATGCTGCTCCCTCCCCTACCTAACTCTACCCTTCACCTAAGAGGGCATTTTGTTCTGAGAATTCCCACCCACTGCTGTCTCCATCCTCTCAGGAAATTCAAAGCTTTATAAAATAAGTTTGGTTTTTGCCTTTTATTTACTTTTTGACTTAAAAAATATTTTTACTCCAGATACTGCACTAGCTTTAGAGACATACCTCTGAGCAAAGAAACAAATCTGGCTTGTCTTCTCACCCATCTTACATTTCAGTGACAGAGAAGTAGATTAACCAAGAAAGCCACACACTCAATTATTTAGATACAAGGCCCACAGCAGACACTGTCATGCCTCACACATCTGTACTTTCATGAGGTCATAAATCATGCCTGTAGTTCAGGTATTCAGCCCTTTTCAAAGCTAGTGCAAAAAACAACAATAAAATTATCCAGATTAGGCATATTCATTAACACTAATTTTAGGGAAGACCATCACAGCTAATGACTTTCTACGGATTAATCAGTAATAAAATTAGGGTATTGGATTTTAAAATGTACTTGGCTGACATATTTTGTCAAGGGTAGCTGGGAAGTAATTATTTATTTTGGTTTCATCATTCATTCTAATAGGAGTTTCCAACCATGGGATGAATTCTAAGTAACAACAGCAGTAATGAGGCATTTGGTATGCATCTGGGATGTGTCATTTCTGCCTGATAAATCGGGGACGACTTATAGCATTTTCTCCAGGTCTGTGAGCCTCGGGGTAAAGTCAACAGTGTAAGCTGGGTAGGAGGTAAGAGGCCCTTCTTGGTTTACTCCCCCATGCTGCAACTCCATCTCATCTAAGTTTACACCTCTAGTCCAAAAGTTCAGTCTTTCTCAGGATGCTTCTTCATTTTAGGCCATTTTTATTAATGGTTTAACCCGGGAAATATTCTCCATTATATAGCGACTCTCAGGCTTGTATCTGTACTGTCATGACCACCAGGCACAGTTCCCAACCCAGAATCATCTGTCCACCCACTCTTCTCATCACCAATGTTTCTTTGATCCAAGGCCAGTTTCCTCTTTCATACCCACGGCTAAGTGTTATCAGAAAACTCAGTCTGTCATACAGAGTGAAGTAAGTCAGAAAGAGAAAAACAAATACTGTATGCTAACGCTTATATGTGGAATCTAAAAAAAAAAAAAGAAATTGGTACTGATGAACCTAGTTGCAGGGCAGGAATAAAGATGTAGACATAGAGAATGGACTTGAGGATACAGTGTGGAAGGGGGAAGCTGGGGCGATGTGAGAGTAGCATCAACATATATACGCTACCGAATATAAAATAGTTGGCTGGTGGGAAGCAGCAACATAGCACAGGGAGATCGGCTCCATGCTTTGCGATGACCTAGAGTGGTGGGATAGGGAGGGTGGGAGGGAGGCTCAACAGGGAGGGGATATGGGGACATGTGTATGCATATGGCTGATCTGCTTTGTTGTGCAACAGAAGCTAACACTGTATTGTGAAGCAATTATACTCCAATAAAGATCTATTAAAAAAAAAAGACAAAAAAAAAAGAAAATTCAGCTTCTGAGACGTGCATCACATGGAAACGTTCATTGTTCTAAAATGAAGAAAGAGAGCAGTTTCACACAAAGAACATGAGACTGTAAAGCATATGACAAGTCAGGCTTAAGTAAAGCTTTAACTTTTTGTGCCACTTATCTAATCCCTTCTCAGCTTTCAGCATCCTTGCAATGCCTCCTGACCCATCAGTGCCCCTTGTCAGAATCAATCCCATCTTTTCCTAAAGTCACAAAGTTGCTGAGATACGTATCTAATGATCACACACTGTAGTCTGCATTTTATTTATACTTTTTCTAAGAGAAAAACTAGGCCTGATATAAAAACTTGCATAATCATGTTTTCCAAGTATAGTGAAGCAAAAGCAGCTTTTGGTTGAGTGAGTGGTGCAAGGAGAAAACTTAATTGGAAATGTTTGTTCACTCGCTTCTCTGCTTATTATTTATTAATCAGTATCTGGTGGGTTAAATATTCAGTTAAGTACTAAAGTCACTGACTCAGAATAGAAATTGTGTGTTGTCAAAATTACATTTGAAAAATCTTTAATATATAACCAACAAGGACCTACTGTATAGCACAGGGAACTATACTCAATATTTTGTAATAACCTATAAGGGAAAAGAATATGAAAAAGAATATATATATATATATATATATATATATAAAAAACTGAATCACTTTGCTGCACACCTGAAACTAACACAACATTGTAAATCAACTATACTTCAATTTTTTTAAAAAATTAAAAACATAAAAAAAAAATAAAATAGAAAAATCTTTAATTCCCTAGGAAATTTTTACTTTCAGTAAGTCAAACCCAAGCAGATTTTCTTCCAGGGTTGGAACTGGAAGAAATTCTTTGGCTGAATACTCTATAACAGCGGTCCCCAACCTTTTTGGTACCAGGGCCTGGTTTTGTGGAAGACAGTTTTTCCACGGACTGGGGTGCAGGAGGAGGGGGATGGTTCAGGCGGTAATGAGAGCGATGGGGAGCGACGGGGAGTGGCAGATGAAGCTTTGCTTGCTCGCCCACCACTCACTTCCTGCTGTGCAGCCCAGTTCCTAACAGGCCTTGGACTGGTACCGGTCCACCACCTGGGGCTTGGGGACCCCTGCTCTATAGTATAACGAAATTTTGTTGAGTGTGTACTATATTCTAGGTCTCTTAATATTTATCACCTCATTTACTTCTCTCAAGCACCCTATGAACAAGGTGCTGCAAAACATGTCATACTTTACACATGAAAAAGCTAACGTAAGTAGACATTAAATAGATTTCTCAAGGCCATAATTCTAATGAGTGCTAGGAATGGAATTTGAACCTACAGTTTTGTTGAAACTAAAACATAACCTCTTTCCTCTGCTTGTTGACAAACACTGAAACAAGTTGAATATTGGCAATGGAAAACCAATCGCTACCACTGTATTACTGGTCATGGATTCAAAAATACAGGGAACTCTTGAGAGTGTGTCATGCTCGCTTCACAGCATACTGAAATCTTTTTTATTTTTAACATCTTTATTGGAGTATAATTATTTACAATGGTGTGTTAGTTTCTGCTTTATAACAAAGTGAATCAGCTATACATATACATATATCTCCATATCTTCTCCCTCTTGCGTCTCCCTCCCACCCTCCCTATCCCACCCCTCTAGGTGGACACAAAGCACCGAGCTGATCTCCCTGTGCTATGTGGCTGCTTCCCACTAGCTATCTATTTTACATTTGGTAGTGTGTATATGTCAATGCCACCCTCTCACTTCATCTCAGCTTACCCTTCCCCCTCCCCGTGTCCTCAAGTCCGTTCTCTACATCTGCGTCTTTATTCCTGTCCTGCCCCTAGGTTCTTCAGAAACATTTTTTTTTAGATTCCATATATATGTGTTAGCATACAGTATTTGTTTTTCTCCTTCTGACTTACTTCACTCTGTATGACAGACTCTAGGTCCATCCACCTCACTACAAATAACTCAGTTTCGTTTCTTTTTATGGCTGAGTAATATTCCATTGTATATATGTGCCGCATCTTCTTTCACCTAAATGCTCCTGTAATTTTAGCTCCATGCCACTGTTCTCCTTCTCACATGGGTTCTTCCATTGGAAGTTTTCACCTAAAACTCTCCAATATTAAAAGAATAGCAACAACCTTTTTTGACTTCACATTCTGCTCCAGTGACCTGACTCCTTGGAAGAGCAGTCTTCATATCTGAGTCATTCACTTATTTTTATGTATTCTTTAGCCTCTAATCTGACTTCCGATTCACTCATTTTATTTGAACAACTCCCAATAAGGTAAGGAGTAAGGTGACAAGGGTTCGTGTTACCAGATTTACTGAGCATAATTTAGACTTCATTTTTGTTCACTGCTTGCCCTTTAAAGTGTTTTATCCTTTATCCCTTTTGCCACAGCACCAGTTATACTGAACACCCACTTTTAGGACTTACTTATCCATATGGCTAAATGCACATCTAGTTGTTGGTTTTAACTGCTGTGCATAATCCAGTAGGTGTTTACAATCTTTTACTTATATGTTCCCATAGTCATGAACAGGTAGGTTGTCAGAAGGTGCTTGCTATTAAAAACAATGCTGCATCTAATGGACCAGTGGGAATTTCTCAAGAGTATATAAGCAGGGTGGAATTTCTGGTTTATGGAGCATATGCATGCTTGATTTCCCTAAATGGTGTTCGAGTGATAATTAGAAAGCATGTATATGCTAATTTCCATGGACATTTCTGTCTCCCTTTTATCTTTGCCAACACTTGGTTTTATCCTGCTTTCTAATTGTTTGGCAGTATGATGGGTTTAAAGAGGTATTTCACTAGTGTTTTCATTATTATTTTTCAACCACAATGGAGTTGACTATATCATTTTATTCTTCTCAGCCATTGATCTCATCCTTTGGTAAATGTCTCCACCATATCCCTTGTCCATTATTCTATAAGCTTCTCTTTTTACTTTTTCTCTCTCAGGCCATCTCACCAACGGTAACATTTTCAAAATGTATCTTTTCTCAGATGCTTCCTAAATTTATATTGCTATCCCAAACTGCTTTCTGAGTTTCAGATCCAATTCCGTACTTGACCATTTCACATAAATGTGACTCAGCATATCCAAGACTAACTGATGCTCCTATGACCCATCTCTGCACTAATCTAGGCCTTATTTGGTGTTTCCCATCCCTGAATATCGTCACTTGTGTGACTCAGGGGTCCTCTCCAACATTTTCCTTTTCCTTTCTCCTCATATTTGTTGTACACCAAGACCTGTTGATCTTATTTGTGATCTCTCCAGCTCATCTAATTATATGTTCCTCAACTTCATTTGCCCTAGATAAGGGTAACTCTGCTATTTCTCCTCAGCAATTACAATTTGGTTACCCTTATCCATTCTTGATTGCCTTAAATATATTTCCCACATTGAAACCATATAATACTGAGTGTTTCTCCCCCGATGGAAAACAAAACAAAACAAACAAACAAAAAACAGTTGCTCCCCTTGTTTTGGGGACACAAGCCAAGTGTTTTAAACTTTCTGCAAGAGGCTGCATGGTCTGATTCTGCTTACAGCTCTGGCTGCATCTTCTAACCCTGCTGTAACTGCCTTTGCTCCCCCATCCTTATCATAGATTCATCTCTTTCCTTATGCAAATACTGGTTCAAAATACTACTTTTTCAGAGAAGACTTCTCTACATCCTCAGTCCTTATTACACACTCTCAGAATAATGTATAGATTCCTTACAGATTGATTACCTCTTTGTAATTATGCCTCTATTTGTGTAATTATTTGATTAATATTTCTTTCCATTAGTTTTCAAGAGATCATATACCACAGATTTTTGTCTTCCAAAGCATGGTGTCAGATACACAATGGACACTCAATATACATATGCTGTATGGATTAATACAAGTGTGTGTGTAGGTGTGTGTGTGTATGAATTTTAGAGCAGAATGTGTGGAATTATTAATTATGGTTATAAGTAGTAAGATTTTGAGTATTTTTTAGTTAGCTGTATGCATTTTTCCCCTACACTGTGTAATAAAAATGTTAAAGCAAAACAAATTATTTCTAAAGAACCAATATTTAAAGTATATTTTTCTGAACCTCTCTTTTCTGCATTTTCATTTTCTTTCAAAGTATAAATTCCTTGGCTTTCTTCTACTGCTACTTCTGTAATCGAAGACTGTAAATCTGCTTTCTAATAATTCTCAAGGGAGCAGCATTGAGAAGCATTGGATAGTAAGCTAATTAACTAGTTTCATGTTACTTGCACTGACTAATTGCTTAAAATCAATTAGCCAATTGGAAAAAAAAATCAATGGTTTCTTTGAAAGAGTCATAGGGGGATAGTAGCATGCTTTTTTTCCCTGCATGAATTATTAGCTTTTTTTTAAAGAGAGAGTTATTTGTTTAAAAATAAAATGATTTGGGGGCAAAATAAATAGAAAAATTAACCCTTTTAATCCAAAATAATATTGATGATATTTATGTAAGAATACTTCAAAAGAGATAAATTTTTTCTTTCAATGTACTTTATCCTCTTAAAAATTGTTCAAGAACACAAATTAGACTTTATTTTCTTTATATTTCTCAGTTATCTGATTAACTTTGGACCATGTGATAAAGACTGGGTACAGCAGGGAATAACCCAAGTCTTTTGTTTGATAGTCCAACCCCTTTTTCTATATTTGGTATTTTATTATCTAGAGAGCATTTTTCCCTGTAAATCTGCACTACTCACTGTAAGCTGTTCTGGAGACACCAGCCAGGGACACATTCCACTGCTCTAATAAAACAACTGGCATTTATTAAACATGTCATAACTTGGAAGGACTTTATTATGTTTCCATATGACCATTTCATGTAAGTGGTATTATTTTTACTGTACAGTTGAGGAAACTAGATCCAAGACAGCTTAACTATTCCAACCAAGCCTACCCAGATAATAAATGGAAAAATCAGTATTCAACAATTACGTTCTACACTTTCAGCAAAATTATTGAGGATAAATTAGCTCACCTAGCGTGGAAAGACAGGAAGTGAGCAGATACCAAGTCTGGGACCTTTAGCTCTCAAAATATGTGTCTCAATTCTGCAACTTCATTTCAGCAACAGTTGCTCAGCACACACTGTGTGAAGCAGCATTAGACGTGCAAGGAAGTAGAAGATGGACCTGTCCGCAGAAGAATCTCAGAATCCACTTGTAAGGCCACTGGGTCATGAATGTCTCCCATATAATGAGATTAATGCATACTAGACATAAATAAAAAGTTTTTTGAAACCAGAAATGTGGTGGTAACTAATGCAGCCTGGGAGGATGAGAAAGATTTAATAAAGACAACAATTGGCCTAGAGTCATAAAGAAAAGGAAACTTTTTGTTGTAAGATGAGAGGAGTAATTCCTAATTAATAAGAAAAGGCATGCAACACAAAAAGGTGTTAAGACTGTGGTTTGTTATTAAATGGGAGAAAAAAATAGTTTGTGGGAATTGTAAAAAAATTAATAAACAGAAACCTCAATAAACAGAGTTGAGAGACCAGAAGGGGGAGTTCTCATGCCCTGTGAAGATAGCAGATCCCAACAGATGGAAGAAAGATTCCTCCTCTTTCCTGGCAAGTCTCAGCCAGTGAAAAGCCATGGACTCTGTTCACTGTAGCCATCCTAAATTCTTTTTTCTCTCTATAAAAATGTTCTTCCCTTGCTTTGTGGGGACTTGCACGTGGCTTGCCATGGTTGCAGAGCCCGAATTGCAGTTCTCTGCTGATCTCAAATAAACCCATCTTTGCTGGCGAAATATCTGGGATTTTTCATGACAGGGTATTTAAGGAGATGCTATAATTGTGAATATTGGCTCTATCTTTTAAAAGTAAGCTTGCTGTTCAACAGGCAAAATTACATGAAAAACCCTACACAGGGCCACTGAAAACCTCATGGAATTGGATTACCATTTTCTCTGAGAGTAGAATCTTAGTACTGTGATTAGGTGAGAAATCATTGAAATTGATGGCTGGCAAATCTGAGAAACCTGAGTGACCCTGAGTTTCCCAAGCTGTGTGACCTTGGGAAAGTCACTTGAAATCTTTAAGTCTTTGTTGCCTTAACCAATAAAATGTGTCATGATAATCAGATGGTGTTGAAAAACTCCCTGGAGGGTTTAGCATACAAAAGGATGACTCAACAATTGAGCTTCCATCCTTGATTTTAACATGTGGTCTTGATTCTCTTAGATTTGATGCTTCTCAAGAAGAAATGTTATATTTCTGTATACTTTTTTGACTTCAAATTCTTTATAAGCACCCAGAGGTTTGAGGTGATACTTTGGTCATCATTGTGCCTCTAATAACAAAGTATCTGACCCAGAGTAAAAACTCATTATGAGTCTATTCGTTCAGTGATGAATTAGAGACGGCTTACTTAAAATGAGCAATACAAAGTTTAGTCTTGTCATTTGGGAATTTTTTCTAGGTTAGAGACTGCCTGGACTGCTTAATAATCTCATTATGTGTAGAGAGAAACATTACAAGAGGATTTAGCCATTTAAGTTTCCCCAGGGCAACCAAAGATATAGCAGCTTCTTACAAAATGTACTTCTGCTTGAATGTAAACGAAGATCCATTTGGGGTGTACTGCTGATTATGTATTAGAAAAATTAGCACCCATCTCTTTCCTCAGATGTTGCCTTAACAGAGACAACAATAATAATACCAACATTTCAGAAGTATATTAGGAGAAAACATTGTGAGCAGAGAGACCTGTATATTATTTATTCTACTATATGTTATGTTCCCCTGAAGTCTGTATATCCATTACAACAAGTTTAATTCTTATCCCAGCAAAAGAAAAATGGATACCACATAGACAAAAATATCAATGAACAAGTTTACATCCCAAAGTGACTTTCTTTAAACATTACTAAGAAAAATAAGACTTGAAATTCAAGCTTTATAGAAAGAAAAACAGTTGCTTTCTGATATTCTAACCATTCCTTTTATGTATCAAGTATCCGGGATATTAGATTCCTATACTACATAACAAATTATAACAAACTTAGTGGCTTAAATAATGCCCATTTATTGTTTCATAGTTTTTCTGTGTCAGGAATCTTGGCAAATCTTAACTGGGGCCTATGTTCAGGGTCTGTTGGGCTACTATCAAGGTGTTGTAAAAATCAGATTTTCATTGGAGACTCGATAGGGAAAGACTGGAAGAATCTTCTTCCAAGTTCACTCAGGCTGAAGGTAGGATTCATTTTCTTTCAGCTGTAAGATGGATTGCTCAGGCTTCTTACTGGCTGTTGGCTGGAGGCTGTCTTAATGTCCTAGTGGCAGCAGTTTCCTGCCATGTGTTCCTCTCCATAGGAAGTTCACAACATGGTAATTTGATGCATCAAGCCCATTTTTCTTTAGCCCATTTTTAAGATCTTTTTACACTGGTTGTTAGCAATTCGATTAGGATTAACTTGGTTTTGTTTGCTTTGTTTTTATCCCTCTTAAGGTTCTTTGAGCTTCTTGGATCTGTAGGTGTATAGTTTTCATCCATCTTTTTGCCTTATTTCTTCAAAACTTTTTGCTCCCAACTCTCTTCTCTCTTTATGGTATCCCTGTTGTACATATGATGAAATATTTCATATTCTATTTCATTCTTTAATTTGGATAATTTCTATTGTTATAACCTCATGTTCATTGATATTTTCTTCTGCAGTGTCTAATCTGTTAGTAATCCCACCTAACTAGTTTTTAAATTCAGATACTGTATTTTTCAAAAGTAGAAATTCTACTTAGTTCTCTTTATATCTTTTGATTTGTCTTCTTTATATGCTTATTTACTTCTACATAATTAAATCTAGTCATGATAGCTATTCTAAAATCCTTGTCTATTAAATCTATCATTTCTGTCACCTTTGAGTCTATTTCTGTTAGCTATGGATCACTTTTTCCACTTCTTGTCATATCAAATAATTTATTTTGATCACAGCCATTTGGAATTCTACATTTTTTTTTCATGCTGTATTTTGTTGTATTTCTTTTTACTGTGTTGAACTTTGTTCTGACAGGAAAGTAAGTTACTTGTGGATCAGCTCAATCATTTCAAGACTATTTTAAGCCTTGTTAGATTGTTAGAGTGAGTTTAATGGAGTTTTACTCTGGGTCTTCTTTATCTCTGTTACTAAAGAATGATCCCTCCATCATCCTGATTGGGTGTGCTGATATTCAACAAAGACTCTTCTGGCTGGTTGGAATTCATATGTCTCCCAGCCCTTCAATATTTTGGAATCATACCTGGCTCAGAAGTATAACACTATTCTTTTTTTTTTTTTTTGGCCTCACTGTGAGGCATGTGGGATCTTAGTTCCTTGACCAGGGATCGAACCTGCACTCCCTGCAGTGGAAGCACAGTCTTAACCACTGGACCACCGGGGAAGTCCACACTATTCTGTTATTAGCAGCTCTTTTGTGGTGTAACTCCCTCCTCTCTGGTATTTTGCCACCACCTCTTACTCCTTATTTCAATCTCTGTCTTTTCAATTCAGCAAGACCATTGTGCTCTCCTTGGTATTCTGCTTGCACTGTGATCTAGAGATATCTCCAGTCAGAAAACCACCTACTTTGTTTCCTTTCCTTTAGAGGTTTGTTTGTTTGTTTGTTTTACCTCCCTCATTCTTCATGTTCAAAACTTCTTGATTTCTGTTCATCCAGATCCAGAATTGAATATTAATTTGTTTATGGGAAATTGTATTCTCTTCAGCTTCTTTCACCTCCATTTTATCTTTTAGGCTCATTTGATCTACCATGTAAGTTAATGAATTTCCCCTGCATTTTATAGAAGAAAATAATACAAAAGTATATTTGAGTTGGAGACCTGGATTTGAACGTTTCAAGTCTGCAACATGTTTTCTTACTCCAAGTCTAGTATTTCCCCGTTACATCAAGTCTTCTTTAAATATCTGTTTAGTTTGTAAAAGATAAAAACTGAAGGGCCAAGCTCCCCTGTCTCAAACCTTCTTGTTCTTACTGATGAGTGTCCTTGACAGTTTTGAGGAGAGCAATTTAATTCTGTTTAGACTCCCCACTTAACACCCCCTCCAACTCCCCCAGGGACCAGTAAGTTCATTAACTCTTCAGAGTTGGTCTAGCACACATTGGCTGACTTAGTTTCTCTCTCCTGTGGCTTTTTTATAAATGTCAAGGACCACTCCACAGATGATCAAGGATGTCTGCTGCAGAGACCCTAGCAGAGATGGATCAAAACTGTAACTTGAACCTTTGTCTTCTGCAATAACTCAGTCTACCAGGGAAATAAACCCGTGTCAAATGTCTCCCCAGTGGAGTGTAGAGATTAATACCTGCTCTTTTCAATGGGGCCAAACTTAATAAGCAAAATAGCTTAAAATTAATTGTTATATTGCCTTTAAGTAAATATTAACTGAATGTTTTGTATGTGTAAGTTTCTTTAAATATTGATTGATTTAATATTTGAACCACACAAGTGCTTTATCTTCGTATTTTCCATGAGAAAATCTGATATTCCAAGACAGAAAAAGTATTTCCCAGTTACACAGCTAATAAGTGTTGGAGGAGACATTTACAACTCAACTGAAAAGCAATCTTCCTTGTTCTTTGTTTTCCTAGGTTTCCCCAAATATCCCTGTATATATGTCCAGGATGTTAAAGTTACTGTGGTTGTTAGGGATTTTGAGTTATATATAATAAAACCTGGGGCTTCCCTGGTGGCGCAGTGGTTGATAATCTGCCTGACAATGCAGGGGACGCGGGTTCGACCCCTGGTCCGGGAGGATCCCACATGCTACAGAGCAACAAAGCCCGTGTGCCACAACTACTGAGCCTGTGCTCTAGAGCCTGCGAGCCACAACTACTGAGCCTGCGTGCCACAACTACTGAAGCCTGCACGCCTAGAGCCTGTGCTCTGCAACAAGAGAAGCCACTGCAATGAGGAGCCCACACACTGCAATGAAGAGTAGCCCCCGTGCGCCACAGCTAGCGAAAGCCCGCACACAGCAATGAAGACCCAATGCAGCCAAAATTAAATGAATAAAAAAATAAAAATTTATCTTGACTTCTTTACTGAAAATTAATTGAAGATAAAGAATGATGATGAAGATGAAATGTTCTCCATCCTGATGTCAGTGTCAATTACTGTAGTTTTGTAAGAGGTCTTGAAATAGAGCAGTGTAAGTCTTACAAATGTGTGCTTCCTTTTTAGCTACCCTCGTTCCCTTCCATTTTCATTTGAATTTTAGGGTTAGCTTTTCAGTTTCTGTGAAACAGCCAGCTGGGGTTCTGAGAGAGATTGGTTGGATCTGTTGATGGACTTAGGGAGTAATGCCGTCTTAGCACTATTAAATCTTCAGGTCCATGAACATGGTGTCTTTCTATTTATTCTGATCTTTATTTTTTTTCAAAATGCTTTGTAGTTTTCTGTGTATAATCCTCAAACTCCTTTTGTTCAATGTATTACTATTTTTTTCTTTTTGATACAATTATGAATGGAATTATTTTTTTAATCACTAGCTTTCTTTTGATCAGTGTTTGCTTGATGTAGGTTTGGAGCTACTTTTTCTCACTGCCCAAGTATTAGACAATGCCAAACTCCTTGTTGTTGCCCAGGGAAAGTGGGTAGAATATCTCCAAACTGTTTTTAATTGGTACTCTGGCTTAGTGCAGTGGCCTGAGCTCCTGCTTTGATCAACCCAAGGATTTGACTGGATGCAATGTGTAAGTTAGAACCCAGTAATAGCTAGTTGTTACTGGTGTAGTACCCCGCATCTCTTCATCCCCTCAGGGCTGCTTTAGCATTCATTGTAATGCTCAAGGCTGTGGTTGTCAATTTTCTCTTAATTTCTTGTATCTGAGCTTTTTCTCCCCCCTTTGCAATCTCCTCTATGCATTCAAAATAGTTTGCTGTTTATCCAGAGGTTGACGATTTTTATAGGGATGGTTTCCACTATTGGTTAGTCTGCCATTATATTAATGAAAACAAGATCTCCAGGGATTTTTATTATTCATTGTTACTTAACTTGAAACAGTACTTTGAGTCTCAGAAGAGAGAGTTCAGTTTCTATAGACTAGTTTACTTGTTTACCTTTCCATGGGGAGGACAGAGCAACATGTTGGAATGGCTCATCATTAATGCAAAGTAGAGTTATCCCAAAAGGAAACAGGGACACTGTTGACAGGTCTTTTCATGAGAACAAGAGGGTAAAATAGGCTATGAGGCAAAAACAATGCAGCTCCCTTCCAATAACAGAGACCGGAAGCATGTGGCTGCCTTTAGCAATAAGGGAACCCTTGATTTTAGCTGAGTATTTTTACGTCCCAAGAAATGGGATTCTGTCTGTGAAGCAGAAGTGAGATATGGGAGTCAAAAGTGATTTGCTAAAATATTTAGTCGTGAATGCACTTTTCTGCCCCACTGATCTTGGGCCTTATGTGTTGCATTGCCAGGTGCAATGTGACCAAAAGTAATATGTGGTCATTCCCAGTAGAGGCTTTAATAAACATATGCTTTGTTTTCCTGTCTTTCTCTCTGCCATAACAAGAAACAATAGTCCAGATTATGCTTCCTAGTGAGGCTTGATTGTAGAGTGAGAATGATGCTGACCTGGGAGCAAAGACCCAGCCATTTTCCAGTGGATACCAAGCTTTAGCAAGAAGTACATCTTTGCTGTCTTATGATCCACAGATTTGGCAATTTTTCACTACTCCAGGGTCATAAAGCCATTAGAGGCCACTACTGAGACAGAGGATTTTATGTGAACAGTTGGCATTCTCTGCCATAGATGGGTACTACATGATTACTCAGTTTTGGTTTTTTTTTGAACAATATTCCTAAATGTGAAATATTCCTAAAATAAAATATATCATTTAGAGATGAGGAGTTCTAAATTCTACTTTCAGTTTTATTTAGCCAACAAATTGCATTATCAGAGTTATATAGTAAACACTCAATTCCATCCTCGATTTTTTTTTTTTTTTTTTTTGTAGTACGTGCACCTCTCACTATTGTGGCCTCTCCCGTTTTGGAGCAACAGGCTCCGGATGCGCAGGCTCAGTGGCCATGGCTCACAGGCCTAGCCTCTCCGCGGCATGTGGGATCTTCCTGGACCGGGGCATGAACCCGTGTCCCCTTCATCGGCAGGCGGACTCTCAACCACTGCGCCACCAAAGAAGCCCTTGAATTATATTTTACTTATTTTTTTAAACAGCAGGTTCTTATTAGTTATCCATTTCATACATATTAGTGTATACATATCAATCCCAATCTCCCAATTCATCACACCACCACCACCCACTGCTGCTTTCCCTCCTTGGTATCATACGTTTATTCTCTACATCTGTGTCTCAATTTCTGCCTGCAAACCAGTTCCTCTGTACCATTTTTCTAGGTTCCACACATATGCGTTAATATACGATATTTGTTTTTCTCTTTCTGACTTACTTCACTCTGTATGACAGTCTCTAAATCCATCCACGTCTCTACCAATGACTCAATTTTGTTCCTTTTTATGGCTGAGTAATACTCCATTGTATATATGTACCACATCTTCTTTATCCATTCATCCTTCGGTGGGCATTTACATTGCTTCTATGTCCTGGCTATTGTAAATAGTGCTGCAATGAACATTGGAGTGCAAGTGACTTTTTGAATTACGGTTTTCTCTGGGTATATGCCCAGTAGTGGGATTGCTGGGTCATATGGTAATTCTATTCTTAGTTTTTTAAGGAACCTCCATACTGTTCTCTATAGTGGCTGTATCAGTTTACATACCCACCAGCACTGCAAGAGGGTTCCCTTTTCTCCACACCCTCTCCAGCATTTGTTGTTTGTAGATTTTCTGATGATGCCCATTCTAACTGGTGTGAGGTGATACCTATTGTAGTTTTCATTTGCATTTCTCTACTAATTAGTGATGTTGAGCAGCTTTTCATGTGCTTCTTGGCCATCTGTATGTCTTCTTTGGAGAAATGTCTATTTAGGTCTTCTGCACATTTTTGGATTAGGTTGTTTGTTTTTTTAATATTGAGCTGCATGAGCTGTTTATATATTTTGAAGATTAATCCTTTGTCTATTGATTTGTTTGCAAATATTTTCTCCCATTATGCGGGTTGTCTTTTCATCTTGCTTGTAGTTTCCTTTGCTTTGCAAAAGCTTTTAAGTTTCATTAGGTCCCATTTGTTTATTTTTGTTTTTATTTCCATTACTCTAGGAGGTGGGTCAAAAAAGATCTTGCGGTGATTTATGCCAAAGAGAGTTCTACCTATGTTTTCCTCTAAGAGTTTTAGAGTGTCCAGTCTTACATTTAGGTCTCTAATCCATTTTGAGTTTATTTTTGTGTATGGTGTTAGGGAGTGTTCTAATTTCATTCTTTTACAAGTAGCTGTCCAGTTTTCCCAGCACCACTTATTGAAGAGACTGTCTTTTCTCCATTTTATATCCTTGCCTCCTTTGCTACAGATTAGTTGACCATAGGTGCGTGGATTTATCTCTGGGCTTTCTATCTTGTTCCATTGATCTTTGTTTCTGTTTTTGTGCCAGTACCATATTGTCTTGATTACTGTGGCTTTGTAGTATAGTCTGAAGTCCAGGAGCCTGATTCCTCCAGCTCAGTTTTTTTCCCTCAAGACTGCTTTGGCTTTTTGGGGTCTTTTGTGTCTCCATACAAATTTTAAGGTTTTTTGTTCTAGTTCTGTAAAAAATGCCATTGGTGATTTGATAGGAATTGCATTGTATCTGTAGATTGCTTTGGGTAATATAGTCATTTTCACAATATTGACTCTTTCAGTCTGAGAACATGGTATAGCTCTCCATCTGTTTGTATCAGGTTTAATTTCTTTCAGCACATCATATAGTTTTCTGCATACAGGTCTTTTGTCTCCCTAGGTAGGTTTATTCCTAGGTATTTTATTCTGTTTGTTACAATGGTAAATGGGAGTGTTTCCTTAACTTCTCTTTCAGATTTTTCATCATTAGTGTATAGGAATGCACGAGATTTCTGGGCACTAATTTTGTATTCTGCAACTTTACCAAATTCATTAATTAGCTCTAGTAGTTTTCTGGTGGCATCTTTACGATTCTCTATGTATAGTATCATGTCATCTGCAAACAGTGACAATTTTACTTCTTTTCAATTTGTATTCCTTTTATTTCTTTTTCTTCTCTGATTGCCATGGCTAGGACTTCCAAAACTATGCTGAATAATAGGGGTGAGAGTGGACATCCTTGTCTTGTTCCTGATCTTAGAGGAAATGCTTTCATTTTTTTCACCATTGAGAATGATGTTTGCTGTTGGTTTGTTGTATATGACCTTTATTATGTTGAGGTAGTTTCCCTGTATGCCCACTTTCTGCAGAGTTTTTATCATTAATGGATGTTGAATTTTGTCAAAAGCTTTTTCTGCATCTATTGAGATGTTCATATGGTTTTTCTTCTTCAATTTGTTAATATGGTGTATCACATTGGTTGATTTACATATTGAAGAATCCTTGCATCCCTAGGATAAAACCCACCTGATCATGCTGTATGATCCTTTTAATGTGTTGTTGGATTCTGTTTGCTAGTATCTTGTTGAGGATTTTTGCATCTATATTCATCAGTGATATTGGTCTGTAATTTTCTTTTTTTGTAGTATCTTTGTCTGCTTTGGGTATCAGGGTGATGGTGGCCTCGTAGAATGAGTTTGAGAGTGTTTCTTTCTCTGCAATTTTTTGGAAGAGATTGAGAAGTATGGTTGTTAGCTCTTCTCTAAATGTTTGATAGAATTCACCTGTGAAGCCATCTGGTCTTGGACTTTTGTTTGTTGGAAAATTTTTAATCACAGTTTTAATTTCATTATTTGTGATTTGTCTGTTCATATTTTGTATTTCTTCCTGGTTCAGTCTTGGAAGGTTATACCTTTCTAAGAATTTATCCATTTCTTCCAGGTTGTCCACTTTTTTTGGCATAGAGTTGCTTGTAGTCTTTTAGGATGCTTTGTATTTCTGCAGTGTCTGTTGTAACGTCTCCTTTTTCATTTCTAATTATTGAGTCCTCTCCCTCTTTTTCTTGATGAGTCTGGCTAATGTTTTATCGGTTTTGTTTATCTTCTCAAAGAACCAGGTTTTAGTTTTATTGATTTTTGCTATTGTCTTCTTTGTTTCTATTTCATTTATTTCTGCTCTGATCTTTACAATTTCTTTCCTTCTACTAACTTTGGGTTTTGTTTGTTCTTCTTCCTCTAGTTCCTTTAGGTGTAAGGTTAGATTGTTTATTTGAGATATTTGTTGTTTCTTGAGGTACGACTGTATTGCTATAAACTTCCCTCTTAGAACTGTTTTTACTGCATCCCATAGGTTTTGGATCATCGAGTTTTCACTGTCATTTCTCTCAGGTATTTTTTTATTTCCTCTTTGATTTCTTCAGTGATCTCTTGGTTATTCAGTAACGTATTGGTTAGCCTCCATGTGTTTGTGTTTTTTATATTTTTTTCCCTGTAATTGATTTCTGATCTCATAGTATTGTGGTCAGAAAAGATGCTTGATATGATTTCAATTTTCTTAAATACACTGAGGCTTGATTTGTGACCCAAGATGTGATCTATCCTGGAGAATGTTCCATGTGCACTTGAGAAGGAATTGTAATCTGCTCTTTTTGGATGGAATGTCCTATAAATATCAATTAAATCTATCTGGTCTATTGTGTCACTTAAGGCTTGTGTTTCCTTATTAATTTTCTGTCTGGATGATCTCTCAGTTGGTGTAAGTGAGGTGTTAACATCCTCCACTAATATTGTGTTACTGTCGATTTCCTCTTTTATAGCTATTAGCAGTCTCCTTATGTATTGAGGTGCTCCTATGTTGGGTGCATATATATTTATAATTGTTATATCTTCTTGGATTGATCATTTGATCATTATGTAGTGTCCTTCCCTGTCTCTTGTAACATTCTTTATTTTAAAGTCTATTTTATCTGATATGAGTATTGCTACTCCAGCCTTCTTTTGATTTCCATTTGAATGGAATATCTTTTTCCATCCCCTCGCTTTCAGTCTGTATGTGTCCCTAGGTCTGAAGTCGGTCGCTTGTAGACAGCATATATATGGGTCTTGTTTTTGTATCCATTCAGCGAGCCTGCGTCTTTTGGTTGGAGCATTTAATCCATTCACATTTATGGTAATTATTGATAAGTATGTTCCTATTACCATTTTCTTAATTGTTTTGAGTGTGTTTTTGCAGGTCTTTTTCTTCTCTTGTGTGTCCCCCTTAGAGAAGTTCCTTTAGCATTTGTTGTAGAGCTGGTTTGGTGGTGCTGAATTCTCTTAGCTTTTGCTTGTCTGTAAAGCTTTTGATTTCTCCATCGAATCTGAATGAGATCCTTGCTGGGTAGAGTAATCTTGGTTGTAGGTTCTTCCATTTCATCACTTTAAATATGTCATGCCACTCCCTTCCGGCTTGTAGAGTTTCTGCTGAGAAGTCAGCTGTTAACCTTATGGGAGTTCCCTTGTATGTTATTTGTTGTTTTTCCCTTGCTGCTTTCAGTAATTTATCTTTGTCTTTAATTTTTGCCAGTTTGATTACTCTGTGTCTTGGCATGTTTTTCCTTGGGTTTATCCTGTATGGGACTCTCTGACTTCCTGGACTTGGGTGGGTATTCCTTTCCCATGTTAGGAAAGTTTTCGACTATAATCTCTTCAGGTATTTTCTTGGGTCCTCTCTCTCTCTCTTCTCCTTCTGGGATCCCTATAATGCGAATGTTGTTGCATTTAATGTTGTCCTAGAGGTCTCTTAGGCTGTCTTCATTTCTTTTCATTCTTTTTTCTTTATTCTGTTCCACAGCAGTGAATTCCACCATTCTGTCTTCCGGGTCACTTATCCATTCTTCTGCCTCAGTTATTCTGCTATTGATTCCTTCTAGTGTAGTTTTCATTTCAGTTGTTGTATTGTTCATCTCTGTTTGTTTGTTCTTTAATTCTTCTAGGTCTTTGTGAAACATTTCTTGCATCTTCTTGGTCTTTGCCTCCATTCTTTTTCTGAGGTCCTGGATCATCTATCTTCACTATCATTATTCTGAATTCTTTTTCTGTAAGGTTACCTATCTCCACTTCATTTAGTTGTTTCTCTTGGGGTTTATCTTGTTCCTTCATCTGGTACATAGTCCTCTGCCTTTTCATCTTGTCTATCTTTCTGTGAATGTGGTTTTTGTTCCACAGGCTGCAGGATTGTAGTTCTTCTTGCTTCTGCTCTCTGCCCTCTGGTGAATGAGGCTATCTAAGAGGTTTGTGCAAGTTTCCTGATGGGAGGGAATGGTGGTGGGTACAGCTCTGATTACTCAGTTTTGAAGATAAGGGAACTTAGGCCCAGGTAGGTTAAACAATCTGCCCAATTGCATGTAGCTAATTAATAGTGGAGGAATTGTTCTCCAGAATCTATATTTTTGTAAAACTATGCCATACTGATTTGCTAGATATTATTTTTTATGATGCAGATGGCTCAAACTACTAGGTACTAAAGTGATTTTCATATTTAAAAACTCCTCCTATACCTAATATTCCCCCAGACTACTCCATACCCTCAATCACAAAGTAGCCCTATTTTTATTACAAATTAAATCTCCTGGAATGTTATCTGGGACACTTCATTTAACAGCAATTACATTTTTCATAGGTTTGCATTAAATAATGTATTAACAGTGTTATAAATGTTCTGTCATTATGATCTTCAATTAAAATATCCCCTAGAGGCTTGTGCTAATGATAATAACTGAATTACTGACACCTTTAGAATCACCGTAGCTTTCAAATACTGGGCCTGTTATGGAAATTCAGTATGGTCAATATTAACTTCAGCTGTCACAAGATCAAAATTCCTCATGAATAAGCACTGTTCAACTCATTTCAAAATATATTCCAAACATCTGTTTCCAAATTAAAATAGAAATCTATTTTCAAAGGCAGCAGTAAAATGTGCAAGCATATTAATACATAGTAAACTTTATTTTCATCCATTGATCTGCACCTGTAGCATTTATTACATTGGATTAGAACTGTAAAAACACAGTGGCCACTTTGGAATCTCTAATAAATTTGTTAATTACTGCCCTAAAAGATCCCCTTGATATTGCTAACATGTCATTAAGATACATATATCTTTAACAATAATAGTAATATCTAAAATTTGTATAGTACTTTTCACCTTTGAAATCGCTTTCATACAAACTCTCAAATACATTTTAGTATAGATTAACTTAATATCATTTTAGAAATTGAGAAATAGAGGCTGAGAAATAATAAACTCAGAAGGCATGGTAGAGGTGATACACAGAAAGTTCTTTTGACTCTAAGTGGTGCATTCTTGTCATTGCATGATAGAGGAAGGTACCTGCCAAAGACTTTCAAGGGAGGAATTACTCAGAGTCAAAGTTACTTGGAGAAGGGATGCATCCCAAAGAATGCCAGATGAGATCGGTGTGGCCTTTTAAGACCTTTACCACTATCAATACAGAGAAACCTCCACTGACCCAAATGCACATAAAACCTGCAAGTGAAAATATTTAAGCTAATTTTGGGATGGAATCTTTATTGGAGATGGAACTTGGATCCTGAAAGAGGAGATCTGGATTATTGATCAAGGGAGGGGAGTGGCATATAAGATGGTGTCAGGGATGCTCTAGTTACCTACTATGCAACAAACCACCACATAACACAGTGGTTAAAGTCACAGCAGTCTTTTATTTAGATCATCCATCAGCAGTTAGGACAGATGGCTCCTTCCTGCTCCATGTGATGTCATCTGAGTGTCTGGAGGGTTGGGCTCAGAATCCTCTGAAGAACTCTGGCTGCCTGCTTAGTCCTTATCTGGGACCCTCAACAAGAACACATCTACTCACCACATGATAGCTGGGTTTTGACAAGCAACCACCCCAAGGAATAGTGGTGAAAGCTGTGTGACCTTCTAAGATCTTGTAAGACTGTTAAGATCCAGCCTCAGAAGTGATGCAGTGTCACTTCCGCCATCTTCTATTTTTAGCCTCTGTGTGTTGAGTCTCTAAGCCTTGCCCATATTTCTGTGGAGAGTAATTAGACCCACTTTTGATCACAGGAGTAAATACATTGACAGATGTACTTTAAAACCATCACAAGCTTTTTTTTTAATTTTTAAAAAGTTTTTATTCGAGTATAGTTGATTTACAATGTTGTGTTCATTTCAGGTGTATAGCAAAGCGAATCAGTTATACATATACATATATCTACTCTTTTGTAGATTCTTTTCCCATATAGACCATTACAGATTATTGAGTAGAGTTCCCTGTGCTATACAGTAGGTCCTTATTAGTTATCTATTTTATATATAGTAGTGTGTCTATGTCAATCTCAATATCCCAATTTATCCCTCCCCTCTTCTCCCCCTGGTAACTATGTTTGTTTTCTACACCTGTGACTCTATTTCTATTTTGTAAATAAGTCCATTTGTACCATTTTTTTAGATTCCACATATAAGTGGAATCATATTATATTTGTTTTTCTCTGTCTGACTTACTTCACTCAGTATGGCAATCTCCAGGTCCATCCATGTTGCTGCAAATGGCATTATTTTGTTCTTTTTATGGCTTAGTAATATTTCATTGAATATATGTATCTTCTTTATCCATTCCTCTGTCATAAAACCATTACAAGCTTTTAAAGGACTAATTTGAAAATATCACAACATGAAATAATGTAATAAAATCATGTACAGAAGCTGTGCTTAATTTTCTCCCATTTATATGAAAGTGGGAGAAAATAATATATATGTATATTTACTTATTTCCCCAAACACATTTCTTGGAGCTTAGTAAATATTTGTTTAATGAATGAATACTGAATGTGTCCAAATTAGACTCATCTCTGTCATTTATCCTTGTTGCTCTATCAAAGAGGAATAGGGAGTTAACAGCAAAGAGTCTTTTATTCATGGAATCTCAGTGAGATGGACATTGAGAGACAGGCCTTTTGAGGAGGGAAAGGACAGTTTTGAAGAGGTGTTTGGGAGAGGGTGTAGAATATATACATGTGGGGATATCCTTAGTCCCTCAGGTTTTGTAGTGGCGTCAGGTTCTAAGGGAAGGAAAAAGAAAAGTTGAGACGTGAGTGAGTAATAAGGAGAGAGAAAAGTTGTAAAGGATGTTGGGTGGGAGGGATTGATCACTGCCCGCTCTGTGATATAGAAGAGAGGAAAGCCACGTGGCTGTTTTCTAAGAAGTAAAAGTAGTCAGATAAGTCAATTCAAGAGAAGTTCTATCAGGCCCCACGGTGGCATGGTTTACATTTATTTTAGCATAAGATCAAGTCTGGCAACAAGCAGGGCCAGACTTGGTAAGATCAATGCCTGAAGCCAAGAGAGGTAAAGATCAATGCCTGAAGTGCTTTGAACATCAACTCTTCCCAGTGACTTGGGCAATAGTGCCCCAACTTAAGGTCATGCTGTTATCATGGGCTTGTGGAGCTTAAGGCTTCTTTTTATTTAACAAACACTTATATACAATCGTGTGTCAGACACAGTTCTGATGTCATTTAACAAACATCCATTCATTTAAACCTCATGACATTATGAGGAAGGTACCATTATTTTCACTCCCATTTTACAGATAAGGAAACTGAGGCACAAGGATCCTACAGGCAGCACGAGGCAGAGCAGGGATTCAGTGCCAGAGTCCTCCCTCCCTTTGCAGATGACCTTGTTCATATAGGTTAGGTCAGAGTGCTTTGAAGCCACTATTTGACCCCTATGCCATGCTCACTCTTATGCACTGAACTCACTCAAACCTTCATTGAAATTATTATGAACCCTAAATTTCAGGAAGAATAATGAAAGGGGACCCCAGTAGTAATAATATCAGCACCTTCTGATACATCTCCTCTTCAAGAGAGAAGTCAAGAGGCTCTACATGACCATCTCGTTGATTAAAGGCAGACACCAGGCTAGAAGCCAATTTATTTAATAGGGTCCCTATTTTATTAAAGTTCCAACTATATTGACTTTATTTTCCCTTTCAACTGCCTATCTTTGTGAGAAAAGAATATAACAAGAAATCTGACTGTTCCCAGTTTTGAACATTCCTCCTAATACTGGGGGAATTGAAATCTGGAGTCAGTCTGTCTCAATCCAGCTAGTAAGTTTATCACACCCTAGCATGGGAAGTGATTGTTAATTTGTCTCTCTTTTTGCCTTTATTGTAAGGAAGATATTTTTTTTCTTTCGGAGTGATTCACAGGGCTTGTAATTGGGCATGCTGATTAGAATATCTCTAATAGCATGCAGGAGATTGCCTTCTGAACAAGAGATGAATGAAGGTGGCATCCCGCAGTTTCTTCTAGGAAGATGCAGAGGCAGAAACCCCTCACGGGGCTTTTTTAGGAAACGCCTCTCCTTGGAAATGGACCCCTACTCTTCTTTGAATTGGGTCCTTCCTCAAGCCAGAACAGACCCACCTAGTCACACAGCATGACAGTTACTAGATATAAGGAAGAAAACAGCAGGAGTTGCAAGAATCCATTCCAAGATAAATAATTCTAACATGCTGGTGACTTACAGTAAAGATTAACTGTTCTACCACTCACCTAAGGAAATATCTACCTGTTGAGAAGCCGCTCCTTTCCAATATATTAAGGATTAATTGCTTGCTTTGCGGTTGTTATTAGCCAGGATAAATATTCCACTTACAATACAGAGGTTCCCAGACACACTGAAAATATGGAATGGAATGCGGCAGAATGAACTGATAACAAATAAGGTATTTTTTCACTTGCTACTTTTTAAGATTCTAGGTGAAACACTCTCGTAATTTTCCATGGTTCTTGCCCCTGTCCTTTGTGTCTTCCTATGCGTTGAGTCCTTCTGGCTCCTCCAATTCTACTCTACCCTTGTATGCTGTGTGATACGTATATAATGCTAATATGTAGATAGAGAGATATATAAAATAAGTCTCTTTGTTTTAATCTCTGGATCTTTGGCTCTCCCACTCCCATGATTCTAACTCCATCTTATACAATCATTACTCCTAAATCCCTGCCTCCCATATAAATCCTTCATCAGACATCATACCTGCATGTGATGTCACATCCATCTACCAGCATCCCAGATAACAGTAATAACAATATAAGCCACATTCTCATAGTGTTATAATGCCGTTGCTTTTAAATGAGGCTTTTAAAGATCAAGTAACTTGGTAGCAAATAAATGACTAAGCATGAACTTGAATCCAGGTTCATCCAACACAAAGTCTTTGCACTGAACCACTCAACAAAACTACTTGTAACCCTGGATTATTGACTATCAGAACGAGTCTCTTTATCCACTTTGAGACCCTTGAGTATTTTCTATTCAATTATACTGTTATCATCTTATAAGTCTCTCAGGCTATTGAGAGACTAAGTTTATATCTTAATAGACAAGCTATCTCCCACTCCAGACTAAGCAGTATCCCTTTTGTGGGCTCATGCACAGCAAAAACACTAATCCTAGCCATCTGCTTCTTAAACCGAAGAGTTTGTTATTTTTTTAAAACAAAATGCTAATCACTATGACAGGACATTCACACACTCATGGAAATGGAGCCCCAGTTTGCCATTGTGGCACAAGTGTTAGTTGTCCAACATGTGTCATCTAGAATACAGCCAAGACAGTGAATTCAAAGGCTAATGTCCCAGTGGTAAAATTACATACATATTTATGGCACCTGACCCCAGAAAATTTGATAGTATTTTGAGGTTTTTTTTGTGGTTTCTGCAGGACTTATGAGCTGTCATGCAAATGACACCTGCTCACTTACATGTCAGAATGGCCGAATAGGGTGTACAGATTCTCCATCCATACTAGCAAGGGTGGATTGTTAGAGTCAGCTGTTGATAGGACTTCAGGCAATAAGGGATATCCAAACTTGTCTATTTCAACTACACTTGGACCTATGAGGTGAGATCTTAAATCATAACTGTATCTTCCAAACAATTTATAAATATAAGAGGAATCCCTTTTTTTTCTCTTCTGTTGAGACATCTCAGCAATGGCTGGTTCCTTGTTAGAAAGGGTCATATTTACCAACACTTAGTATAGAGTCTTCAAGACATACTGTCTAAAACATCAAGCATGGCGTATGCCAAGATTTTGGATGTGCTTGCAGGTAAGCAGTGAGCATCTGAAATAGGCATCAATTACTAAGAAAGTTATCTTTCTGTTACACCTCCATTTAACCTTGAACATGTTTTCCTTTGTACTAATCTCATTTTCTATTGGGTGTTTATGTGTCTAATTTATGAGACTATCTTGTTGGGAAGGAAGAATTAGTATTATTCAACTTTGCAATCCCATAATACGATAGAATGTTTCTGTAACTGCTAATATATTTACTCAAAAATTAAAGGCTTAAAACAATGCCAATATGTATTTTACTCAGAGATCTGCAAGTCAGGTAAGCCTTGGGGAGAATAGATCATCTCTGCATATTTCAGCACCATCTAAGGTGACTCACATTCTGGAGTCATGTGAAGGCTCACTCACTCACTCACATGTCTGCCAGTTGATGCTATTAATTGAGACCTGAGATGGGACTGCATCTACTCTTGGCTTCTCCATGTGGTTTGGGCTTCCTCACAATATGGTGTCTGAGTTTTAAGGGCTGGTACCCTGAGAGAGAATGGGTCAGGCACAAGCTATATTTTATGACCTAATCTCAAAAGTGACACAGAGTCACTCCCATCACATCATATTCATGAGAACCTAGATGGAATGTTGTTCCATGCCCAAATTCGAGGGGAGGTGACACAGGCCTCATCATTTAATGGAGGAGTGTCAACATCACTTTGTTGGAAGAACATTTGGGATGAAATCTATTGTCTAGATCATCTTCGGATATTGCAGTCTGCCACACACAGTATCTGGTATATAGGAATGTTTTCTAAATGTCTGCTAGAAAGAATGAAAGAAGGAAGAAAAGGAGGGGTGTAGAAAGAATAATCTACAGTTTATATCTGGCACTCACCTCCCACTCTCTTAATTTCCATACCGAATAACTAAGTCCTGTACATCCTTATAACTCCTAAATATTTGCCACAGCTATGTCCCAAACATGAACATCATCTTGATTATTAAATCTTTTCTGGACTATCCCAGCAGTACTCTCTTTGTATTCCTTGCCTCCAGCTTTCACCCCACTTTCCTCATAAGCATAATCTACAATACCACTAGAAAATTTTTCTAAAATATAAAGCTGCTTATGGCAAATCTTTAAATTTGCTTCAGTCTTGCACTGCTGTTCATGCAATAAACCCAAACATATATGGACTGTGATAAACTGATTTATGCTAAGTTTACTGCACCCTTTCCTTCCCTTATAGGATGTTTTTGACATTGCAGTTATGCCACATTTACTTCAATTAAATGCAGGGATCTGGTGAAAGGGGGTTAGCATTGCTTACGTCCATCCTTTCCTGTAGTTGAAAGACCATCCTTAGAACATGACCTTGTACCCAAGCACCTCCATATTGCTTTGCTTTCCCTTTCTTCTTTTTCTTTCAATCTCACCAGTTCCTTCAGATGAAGGTACTAATTACCTGAAAAAGCCTATTGCCATGGCTCTGTCTCTTTAGGAAACAGGACATCAGTAAAGAAGGCAGGTGCATCCCAAGAATGGAGCGGAGGATTTTATTGTGAAGAGTCACTTTCTGGCCTCTCCACATGGCAAATCTAGTCATTGAAACAGGGTTCAGATGTGCTTCTTTGACCTTTTCTTCACATAAGATCACATCTTCCAGCATTTAGACAACGCTTGGCCTGCTTGCCCAGCCTTGGCTGGGGGAAGGCAGTGCCTGCTGACGAAACATTTATTGGCTCTGCGGGGGCCACTGCCCGCACACTCGGAGCAGTTTCTGTGGAGCTGCATCTTCTCCGCATGCTGTGTGCTTCTTCATTCTGTTGTTGCCAGAAGTAACAAAAGCATTTATGAGATTGAAAATATCCAAGAAATTGTTTTTTGAGGAAAAGCTCTCTTCTCTCTCTCTCTTTTCGTATCAAAGTGCCCTGAGAGAAGAACAAAACCAACACTCAATATGAGTTTGCAGAATCACTTTCCTGGAAATATTTGTTTTCAACATAATGTTTCCTATGAGTATTTGGCCTAAAGCCCAGGTCATCCTGTTGATAAATACAAGTGCTTAGACGTGTGTGTTTTAGAAACACTCAGTATGAATTCAAACAGAGGGCCCTCACACTCATCTCAGAATCCTTGAAGATCAGAGGTGGAAGATACCTGAATTTATTTATATGATGCCAACCCATTCTAAAAACTGAAGTAGGGAGGCCCCATATAGGACAGTGTGGGCATGCAATGATCTCAGACTTGAAATCCAGACTTTTTTCAGTCCTCTGGTACTGCATTTGTCATGCATTCATTTGTTCATCCATTCATTTATTCATTCAACCATTCAACATTCACTGACTACGTACTCTTTGCTGAGCGTTTTGAGATGACGTGATAGCTATCTCCTACTGATTTGCTTGCCATGAGCCATGCTTATTTCTTTTTTTTTTATTAGTTTCTGCTTTATAACAAAGTGAATCAGTCATACATATACATCTGTTCCCACATCCCTTCCCTCTTGCGTCTCCCTCCCTCCCACCCTCCCTATCCCACCCCTCCAGGCGGTCACAAAGCACAGAGCTGATCTCCCTGTGCTATGCGGCTGCTTCCCACTATCTATCTACCTTACGTTTGGTACTGTATATATGTCCATGCCTCTCATGCTTATTTCTAAGTGTGTAAAATTCACTCAGTCTCTACAACAACCTTATAAGCTCAATGCAAGTATCTGCCTCCCTTTTATAGATCAAGAAAATGGAGTTCACATACCTTCAGTAACTTGCCGAAGACCACATGGTGGGTGAATTGTGTATCTAGAAGCAGTCCCAGCTGTGTGACTCCATGGCTAAAACACAGGACATGCCTGCCCTGTCAAAACTGCTCACGTTTTGGTAGAGAAAACATACAAACAATACAACGAGAAGTCATATAAGGGCGGAAATATCATGGAGAATTACAAATACAGTTTATTTTTCCTCATTTTAAGAGTGAGTGATTTAAAAGTTAAAAGAGTGAGCCAATATAGCTGCTTTCAACCTACCAATTTAATGTTGGAAAGTATGCACAGAACTTCTTCTCATTTATTCTGAGGCACGGTCTAGTTATGTTTTCCCTGTGTATATACATTTCTGCAATCATGTTAGTACCTTTTTTTATAACTAAAATACATGTTATAAATGCTCAAAAAACTTATCCAAACCAATTTTCTCTCAGGAAACATAAGTATGTACTAAGTTAGACATAGAGAGAGTTATAGTGGTAAGATGTTACTTGTCATAGATTGTGCACATAGACCTAGTATAAGCTTAGCAGCTCTGCACTGAGCAGTGACTGTGCATTAGGCTCTTCATCTATGTTCTCTGCTTTAGCATGACATTATAAGACAGGTGATTTGACCTCCTTTTAACTAAAAGAGACCAGAGATTCAGAAATATTGTTCAACGAGCCTGATGGACATTTTTAATCCAGTTTCCTGGCCCCTAATCCAGCTTTTTTTTTTCCAACTATGCCATGCTACCTCATTAAAAAAAAAAATGTCTGAGACATTTGTTATCTGTTCAAATTGTGTTGCCCCCCATGCCTTTATCCACCTACTTCAGAATAGCCTCATACAGAGTAAATAATGAAATCAGCTTTAGGATCCCAACACATTTAAAAGAGATAAGTCCTCATATAATCAGATCAAGGCATATGTATACAAAGTTCACATTTTTAAATCATATTTGGTTTTTAAAAATCTTAGTGAAAAGATAATTTAATTGGCTTATGTTCTCTGAGCTGTCAGAATGCTTTAAGTATCTTTATCTTCCTGAATAGCACAGATCTGTGGTAGAGAACTGACTTTATTGCAGTCCTAAAACTCATCAAGCACTCCGCTTGACACTAACTTGAAGTGTGTCATCACATATTTAAAATGTATGGATTTTTATCCTAATTTTAGAGATGGGAGAGCTGAGACACACAAGAAAACAAGGTCACATCCCAGGGCCACATGATAATGAAGTACAGATCCATCTGACCCCAAGATTTTTTTGTTTTGAAGTATAGTTGATTTACAATATTGTGTTAGTTTCAGGTATACAGCAAAGTGATTCAGTTCTACATGTATATTTTTTTTCTGATTCTTTTCCAGTATAGGTTATATATTGAATATAGTTCCCTGTGCTATACAGTAAATCCTTCTTGCTTATCTATTTTATATACAGTGGTGTGTATCTGTTAATCCCGTGCTCCTAATTTATCCCTCCACCCATCAGACCCCAAGATTAAACTGTAACAAACATCCTCTCATGGAAGAAACCAGATTATCATATTGTTTCACAGTTTTAGATGCTACTAATAGTTGTATGATTCTCTTCTAAAAAAATCCTAAATTCCCATGTGTTTGCATTTCTGTGCACACGTATGTGTGTATGATGGGGTGGGTGGCTGGGTGTTTAAGCTATTGAATGGTTTTAGGGGACGCATAAGGATAAAGGGTGAACAACAGTCCTTCTATGAAGTGTTTGCTATTTTTTAAACATTTATTTACTTAAAATTTTACTGTGGCAAATGTAGAGAGCATTTAAATAGCTATGCCTACAATGTGAACTATATTCTACAGTCACAGCCATAAGCTTCAGAAAACTTGATAAGGGCAGCTGAGAAGGTGTGAGCATTCCACTAATGTTAGCTGATATTTCTACTTTGGCTTTTGACAGACAACCCCTAGATTCAGTGTACAAATTAGTTATTTAGTGAACATTCACTCATTTTTAGCATCCCATAAAGTGAGGGCACCCTTCTTTCCATCACACCAAGTCTTCAGTAGAGTTCTAACGCTGCTCTTCTACTTGTTTTCCAGGCCCAGGAAAGAAAAACAAAAGTTTAAGGAACTGGAGAGGAACCCCAGCACTTGCTTAGCATCGAAGCCATGGCCAACACAGCAGCGAAGAAAAGTCCATGCTTGTACCCATCTATTCACCCTGGCTGATGACAGCGTTGGAGCAGGGAAGGAGGTAAGAGGAAACATGTGGGCAGCTGGAATGGGAGCCTGAGACTCGAGAGAAGAGTGATGTCTCATCAGAGTACATAGTCAGGGCCTGACAGGTCTGTGCAGTGAAAAAGTGTTCACCGAGCATTTGCGCCAGGTAGCCAGCTCATGGTGCATTTGCTGCATGTGCATTTTGACTATCTGAGGGATGTCTGTTTTTCCACCACACTTCAGGATCCTTGAGGGTAGAGATCAATTTCTTTTCTTTGCTCATATTATATCATCAGTGACTATCACATAGCCTGGTGCATAATAAGTGCCCAATATGTTTGCGATAACTAAATGCATGAATGGATGAATAGGTGGATGGATGGACAGATAAATGGATGCATGGACTACAGGTAGCTTTCCCTGATGAAGGAGTCTGTGTAGTCACTTGCTACAGTTTTTGTGGACAGGATTTTCTATTTATGGTGACTTTGACTTTGAGGTAGGGATGGTCTCTGTGCCTCAGTTTACTTATCTGTCAGTGTTGAGTAATAAAATATCTTATGCCCTTTTTATAATTTGTTTTGTTAAATGCTAAAATAACTCTGCATTTAATATTACATTGGGAAGCATATGGTAGAGATGATGTTCCTCAAGTGACCTCTATGATATAGATGACAATACAAATATAAATGAAGATATTGCCACTGAGTGCAAGGAACTTACAGTCTAGTTGGTGGGTAGAGAAACAGGAGTTCAAGTAAATAATGATGTAAAACAAACAAATTAAGATGTATTCAGGGCTGTATGGTTTGGAGGTGAGATTTGGACATGCTGACATGCAGTTTTAATTGATGCTGTCTCTGCTCCCTTTCTCTGGGGTGAAGCCACTGTGACTGGCTTTCTTGGTTATATAAACATATGAGGTATTTCATATAAACTGTGGTTCTTAGACAGTAAAATTGGAGGTCAGACCTCTCCCCCAATCTTGAAAGAGAAATTTGTACTCCCACTAATTTTCATTTTCTTTGGATCCCAAGTCTCCTCACTCCGATCCAGTGGAACTGGCCACATCCCTTTATTTCCATGGCTTCTAGGAGAAGCATGGGAAATAAAATGAGTCTTGGCCATGGATGTTCAGAGTTATAAAGCTCTGATTGAAAAACATAGGGTGAGAAAGACCAATGAAAAGCAGAGTGTCAGGAGAGACAGCATGCCCAGGAGAGAAAAGAGCACTGGAAGTGAGTTAGAGTCTAGGCACAGAGGGCCACGGTTCGAGGGCCTGAAGGGAGAGGAAATCATGAGCAGGGAGTATGGCCAGACATTAACCTACCTAAGCCTAACCCCAGCCCATCTCATTTAATCCTCTGCATGCCATGGGTTCTATCCCAAAGGACCCTGGGGTGACTTATTTAACATGTTTGGTAAATTGGTAAAATTTTTAATATGCAACCCTGCTCTACTACAGCACCTACACCTTGGTCCTTCTCCCACACATGCGCATGAGAGAATGGGAAGAAAGCAGAGACACCTGCCTACCGAAGAGGAGATAGGTGTAGGTGGACCCAGGAGGACAGAGCAGACCGTGGTTATGTCACTGAAAGGATTAATTGACTTGCAGGGGCGTTGGCATGGGAGTAGGAAAAGGGGAAACTGGTGGGTTGGACATAGTACGACTATACATGCAGTGTTCTAGTAGAAGGGGCAGCGAGCTGGGTCAGTGGGAGGAGGTTGAACAAGCAGGAAATTGGGAGCAACCGCAGTAGAGCTACAGCCTGCTGCAATGTTCAAGTTGTATATGAAACAATTTCTCCATGAACTCAGGGTCTTTGGGTAGGGAAAATTTTAAAATTATTCTCATCAGCATCCACAAATTGGTGTTACTGAGGAGGCATGAGGATTGCAAGTCTAATACTGTGCTGTGACGGGTGCTAAACTGCACCCATGCCCGAAGTGGGCACCAAGTGTCCTGCCAGCCCTTCGTGCTGCTCCCAGTAGGGGAGGAGATGACATTTGAGTTGGCCTTGAAGGACACTCGCAGGATGCATCCTCTGATTCCATAGCCTCTGCTCATCCCAGAGACCTCTGAACTCATCAGCCTCGTACAAAACGTTAATGATGGTTGGCTAGTTTGAGCAATAGCAGTTCTCTGCACAAATCAAATTGACTCAAGTCTTCCTCATTTTGCTGGGGAGTGTTCAGGCACTGTGGAATAATCTGGCTCTCCATCTGCATCAAATGTTGCATTACCAAAGAAAATCATTTCTTCAACTGGGCACAGGAAGTTCAAGGCTGATTGCAGACAGGATCTATCTGTGAATACAGCTTCCCTTTGCTTGCCCTGGTGATTGAATAGTACATGAAACTCCACGATATGTGGAATCCAGGATGCATCTTTCATGCTGAAACCTCAAAAAAAGAAAAATAATGATAATACTGCCTTTGTGTCATATCCCTTTCCATGAGTTTCCCCAGTAATTTGTTTTCGGAAATGGTCTTTTGTTGTGAAATTACCCATACCACCCCACACAGAAATCAGAAATTCATCCGGTAGCAATGTCATACAAATAACTTTCACTACTGTCCTTTGTACTGTAACCTAGGCAGGGTCACCTTGTCATTAAGCATGCTCATTTTGGAGCCAGAGACTCTCAGGGTTCAAATTCCAGCTTCTCTGCTTATCAACTGAATGCTTCCTGGTAAATTACTTAACCCCTCTACACCTCAGTTTCCTCCCCAATAAAAAGGGGATCATAGTAACATCCATCTCATATGATTGTTTTGAGGATTAATTGCAAAATATTTCTAAAGCTCAACAAATGTTAGCTGTAGCAGATTCATTTCTGAGCTACTAGATGCTCTGTAGAATTCCTGGTTGATGCAACCTCAAATCTTTTATCTTCTTTGAAATCTTCCCTTACCCTGACCTATTCCTAAATCAGTCATATTAGAAAATGGATCACACTAATACTTCACTATGCCAAAGAATATGTCTATTAAAGCTCTTAAAACCACGATAATTAAGATGATTCTAATAACGACATTACAACAAAAACGGGCTGGAAATTCTGTATAAAACAGTCACATCTAACATACTGGGGTGATTATATGCTCTGTGCTAATTGCTTTACCTACATCATATGTAATCCTTCCCCAAATTCTATACAATGGGAGTTAATGATTATTCACATTTTATGAAAATAAAAAGTAAGGATCATAGATAGCAGTTAGGTAACTGACTGCACATCTCACCCCTGGTAAGTGCCAGGACCTGAATGTGAATTAGCTTGGTGGACTCTGGTACCTCTGATCTTAATCTAATTACTCCAGACCCTAATCTATCACCCTGTACTGCACTCATTAATTTGAAATGCTGTGTCTCCCTGTAGATTGTACATAGAAGCTGCATTCTTTCTCATTTCCCCTGTACCCTTGTGCAAAACTCAGCTCTTTTTAACATTATTACAATGTTACCAATGTCCTTTACAACTACTTATGGCTAACATTCCTTGACTTGCTCCACTTTGCCTAGTTGTTGAATGACTAAATGTCATTTGGCGTTTCATTCTACTCTTTGTCTTCATCCTAACCCTTCCCTTTAACTCAAGTCTGGTCATATCAAGGCTCTGCTGAAAACTCAATGGCTCCTCATTTTTCTTGAGATACAGGCCAAATTCTTGCCTTGGCTTGCAAGCCGTGCAAGATCCAGCCCTGCTGAGCCTTCCATAGCATGTGATATGATGTTCTCTCTTCTCCACACTTCACCCAGCTTGATATTTTTTTTCTTTCTAAAACGAGCCTTGATGTGTCAAATTATAAAGACACTAATGTAAGACTCCTCTGCCTGAGTTTTCCTTCCTTCCCTATTTACACAGGTTATCCAATTATTCCTAAAGATCTAAAGTCAGTCGACATTTCCTAGCAGGAGACTTTCTGGAACTCCGTGATGAGATCAACCACTGCTTTGTATATCTTCATGATGCCCTACACCTCACCTTCATAACACCCGTCACAATTTGTCCCATCAGGCTTAAAGCACTCTGAGAGCAAGGACCAGATCTTTTAATATCTAATCACCATAATAGAACATGAAAATGATTCATTTTGACTAAAAATATTAATGTGCATAAAAGGTCTTCAGTTCACTATCATTAAAAATCAACTATATCTTCACTATAATAGAGAAGATGGGATTTCATGATTTCTCACACACACACACACACACACACACACACACACACACACACACACACACACACCCTACTAGGGTATTTCCAAAATAATAGAGATGTTTCTAACTAATTTCTCTTTCTAAGCAGTTTTCAGTCAACCAAATACAAAATTGAAGTCAGGAAGATAATGAGACCACTTGGGGCATCAGTGTCCTGAGGCATCCTCGGGGGTTGTATCTTCTGTTCTTTACCATCTCCTACTGTATGACCCCACTGTGTCTATTTAACCTCATCACAGTTGTGCTTTCAACCCGTGAGAAAGCACCCCACCCCACTCCGCTTCTGACATACTTGGCTTGTGTACTGCTCATCCTCACTCCCAGATCCCATGCTTATCTGGGCTTTTGCTTATTCCATTCCCTGCCTCATTGTCCTCCCTTTCATTCTAGTTATCCCTTTAAGGGTGCCATTTAAAGAGCATAGATTTAGAGTCAGACAGTGTTCAAATGGGAATGTCACTGCTGGTTCTGGAAGGACGCTGAAGGATTGGAGATGAGAACTGGTTATAACAGGCACTGAGTAAATATTACTCCTCCACTGTACTCCATTATTCAGGAACTAGATAAGACCAGCTTCTCCAGGAAACCTTTTTGATTGTACCCATCCAGATAGACTCTCCACTTCCATATTCCACCACTACTGGCTGTCTACCCTGTGCAATCTTAGTCTCATTCCCTAGGATGGTTCTACAACTATTTCACATGTATATGTCTGGTCCTTCAAATAGATTGCTCATACCCAAGGGCAGAAAACTTGTCTCATGCTAACTTCTTTATTCTCATCCACAGAGCCTATTAATATGTTAAGTGAATATTATAGCAGCTTAACTTGTACAGAATGAAACCTATATCATCTGGCATATATCAGCTGTCCAGTATTGTGTGAGGGTATTAAATATACCATTTCATTACTCTCTGTGATAAAGATATTAGCTTCTGTGGAAAACTGACTTCAGCTTACTAACTAAGCACACAGTGGTTTTGGTAATAAACAACTTTGGCTTAAAGGAAGTATCCATATGGGGGAAAAGATTCTGTTAATGTATTCAATTTAATCCTATCATGGCATGATTACAGTAACACACCTAAATCATTTTATTACTGACTTACACATGCAGGCATAAACATATTTGACAAAATTTTTAATGATGGGAAAATATCAAGATATAATATTAATTGAAAATAGGAGGATAAAATATGTACTGTTATGTCAGTTCTGTATAATGTGAAATTATAAATTATATACTACGAGGGAAGTCATTAAATATTAACAGAGACTGACTCTAAATGTGATTTTCAATTTTATTTTAAAATATTTTTACATTCATTAGCATTATTTTCAATCCATATAATAAATGCCTATTACTTTTATAATCAGAATATTTCAGAATTTTTTATTATATAGAAGTGAGACCAAGATGTTATAAACTTATATTACAAGTTCTTACTAAAATACAATAGTCTCTATGTAAATTAGAAATATATTCATTTATTACTTAACTTTTTTTAATTAAAAGTTTTTACTGAGTGTCTATTATGTATTAGTGGTGCATAGTACAGTTTAATAGGTATGGAGAAAATGATAGTAAAAATTCACCATGTATCTGCCCTTAGACTAGTGGCTAAAAAAGACAAGTGTAAGTCTGAAAATATATGAAAATTGAATCAATACAGGCTATTAGTCAGAGGTCTCCAGAGAAAGAGAACCAATAGCATATATCTATAAAGAGATCTATTATAGGGTACTGCCTCACATGATCATGGAGGCTGAGAAGATATACCATCTGCTCTTTGCAAGCTGGAGACCCAAGAAAGTCGGTGGTGTAGTTTGTAGTCTTAAGAGCCAGAGAGATGATGGTGTAGATTCCAGGTGTAGATTCTGAAAGTCTGAGAACCAGGACTGCTTTGGACAAATGAGGATGGATGCCAAGTCAAGTAGAGAAAGAGAGACTCCTTCTTCCCTCCACCTTTTTGTTCCATTCATACCCTCAGCAGATTGGGTGATGCCCCCCACAGTGGGGAGGGCCATCTGTTCTACTCAGTGTCACCCATTCCTATGCTTATCTCATCAAAACACCCTTGTTTACACACCCAGACTTAATGTTTAACCAAATATCTGGGCATCCATAGCCCACTCAAGTTGACTCATAAAATTAACCATTGCATATAGTAAACACAAGTTGATAATGGGAATCAGAAAATCTTTCCAAGAATATGGTGAGTGAAATGAGATGTAAAGGATCATACATGTTATGTGAGTAAAGAAGAAGAGAAAGAGTGTGAGTGTGTGTGTGTGCTGGTGTGGCGGGTGGTATACATGTTGGGGGTCTATGTATGTAACGTGTTGGTGTGTGCTTATATTGGCATGTGTGTGGAGGAGGTTGGCGGGGATTCAGCTGTAACTATAGTCATAGACAGGACAATTCAGGGAGGTAGATCTTGAGGGGAACTGAACTCAGAACTTTGGAAATCAGCTTGCCCCTAAGAGTTAAACCACACATTTTTTCTCTCTGATCACAGCAGAGTTAGTTATGCATATGCATACACATACATGCAATGATTCTGAGATGAGCAAGATTTGACTACTTCCCTTTTTTATTAATTTCTTTAAAATAAAGTAGAGGAATCATGCAAACACCATCCATGGAGAAGGCTTCTTAGACTCAAGGATGTGTCATTTGCTCTGTCAGATTTAACATTGTAACAAAATAACAGTGAAAACTATCATTGTTTTAGTATTATAAATGCACACTTATTGTACTTATTTCTTTATACATACTTTATCTCATTTATTTTCACACAAACCTCTGGGGTATATGCTATGCTTATCCTGATTCTAAGTAATGGAATGGAAGCTTAATCTAGAGTTTTGTCACCTTAGCCCTAGACACACGTTAGCCTCCCTTAGTTCGGCTCATCTTGCTCGCACTTCATTGAATATCTTGTTTCATTCTTTGTGCTTTATCATCCCAGCAAGGCTCTAGGAAATATGGTCATTGATCCACCATACACATAATGTTCTACTGTTGCATGTATGTTACCAGTCAGGATTCTACTGAGGGAAAAATTATACAATAAAAAGAGTAAAGGGCTTGACTTAAGAAGTCTTTGTTTCAAGGCCCTATTCTATCACCTACTGACTGTGAGCTCTTAAGCAAGTGGCAAAGTTCTCTAAACTTTGCTCCCATCAGACTCAAATGGGTTTGGAAAATAACTTGCATATCAGTGGTAAAACATATTTGAGAATTATTATTAAACAAATATTCCCTCCTTCCACTCCCATCTCCAGGACCCTCTGCATTAGCCTTCCAAGGCTGCCATAGGAAATACCAAAAACTAGATGACTTAAACAACATAAATTTATCTTCTCACGTATCTGGAGTCTAGAGGGCCAAGATCAAGGTTCTGGCAGTTTCTCTTCTTGTGAGATCACCCTCCTTGGCTAGCAGACACCTGCCTTCTCCCTGTGTCCTCACATGACTTTTTCCTCTGTAAGAGCACACTCCTGGGATCTCTTCTGCTTTTTATAAGGACATTGATCTTATTGGATTAGGGCTCACCCTTAGGACTTTATTTAGCCTTAGTTACCTCCTTAACGGCCCTGTTTCCAAACACAGTCACACTGGGGAGAAGGGCTTCAACATACGGATTTGAAGGGAACACAGTTCAGCCCATTCAAACCTACCTCCCAACTCAGGTCAGACATGGCACTTAGAGTGGCCTCATGGCAGGCAGAACATACTTCCTTATCTCTCGATTTGGGGCTCAGCTATGTGAGCTGCTTTAAATGGCATATTAACAATGTGATGTAAGCAGAGACTTAAGAGTTACTTATACATTAGACTTGTTCTTCTGAGGTTCTGCCATAGCATGAGAAGGACCTACCCTAGGTATCTTTCTTGATCCAGCAGAATGAATAACCATAGGACAGAGAAACCTCACCTGGCCCACAGTCCTCAGCCAGGTGTAGGGTACCCTAATTGGCCTGCAGAACTGTGAGTGTGGTAATACGTGCTTTGTGCTGATGTTGACCATGCAGTTGACCATGCGGCACCATTGTGGTGTCCTAACCTATACAGCATCCACTCCCTTACTCCCTCATTCATTAATTCAGCAACAACCTAAAATACTGCCATATTCCACTTAGGCCAACAGTGTCAGGTTCAGAAAACTGGCCAAATTCAGCCAGCTAGTAGATTATGGAAACATATTTGAGAGAATAACCCTTGCTAGAGAAATCACCTCACTGGATCAGCTGCTCTCAACTCACTGAAAAAGAAAGAGATGTACTGCTGCCAGATCTGTTAAAAATGACAATTTATTCATTGAAAAAACACTTATTAAGTACAAATAATTATTTGGGTAATGTGAAGAGCCTCTGATGGCAACCAGACACTCTAACCTTTAGATGCAATGATGTTACTATTCCTGAGGGTATGTAAAGATCCTGAATTTATTCACTCATGATAAAAACGGGTAGGACAAACAGGGACCACTTTATATTGAGAATTCTGTGCCCCATGATTTTAAGTCAGTCTCAATATAACAAAAAATGGGGTCAGACACTACATAATGATCAAAGGATCAATCCAAAATAATTGTAAATATTTATGCACCCAACATAGGAGCACCTCAATACATAAGGCAAATGCTAACAGCCATAAAATGGGAAATCAAAAGTAACACAATCATAGTAGGTGACTTTAACACCCCACTTTCACCAATGGACAGATCAACCAAAATGAAAATAAATAAGGAAACACAAGCTTTAAATGATACATTAAACAAGATGGAGTTAATTGATATTTATAAGACATTCCATCCAAAAACAACAGAATACACTTTTTTCTCAAGTGCTCATGGAACATTCTCCAGGATAGATCATATCTTGGGTCACAAATCAAGCCTAGATAAATTTAAGAAAATTGAAATCGTATCAAGTATCTTTTCTGACCACAATGCTGTGAGACTAGATATCAATTAAAGGAAAAAACCTGTAAAAAATACAAGCACATGGAGGCTAAACAGTACACTACTAAATAACCAAGAGATCACTGAGGAACTCAAAGAAGAAATCAAAAAATCTCAGAAAAAAATGACAATGAAAACATGACAACACAAAACCTATGGGATGCAGTCAAAGCAGTTCTAAGAGGGAAGTTTATAGCAATACAATCCTACCTGAAGAAACAAGAAACATCTCAGATAAACAACCTAACCTTACACCTAAAGCAATTAGGGAAAGAAGAACAAAAATACCCCAAAGTTAGCAGAAAGAAAGAAATCATAAAGATAAATCAGAAATAAATGAAAAAGAAATGACGGAAACAATAGCAAAGATCAATTAAACTAAAAGATGGCTCTTTGAGAACATAAACGAAATTGATAAACCATTAGCTCAAATCATCAAGAAAAAAAGGGAGAAGACTCAAATCAACAGAATTAGAAATGAAAAAAAAGAGAAATAAATACTGGAGAGAGTGTGGAGAAAAGTGAACCTACTTGCACTGTTGGTGGGAATGTGGATTGATACGGCCACTATGGAAAACATTATGGAGATTCCTTAAAAAACTCAAAACAGAGCTACCATATGACTCAGCAATCCCACTACTGGGTATATACCCTGAGAAAGCCATAATTGAAAAAGAGTCATGTACCACAATGTTCATTGCAGCTCTATTTACAACAGCCAGGACATGGAAGCAACCTAAGTGTCCACTGACAGATGAATGGATAAAGAAGATGTGGCTCATATATACAATGGAATATTACTCAGCCATAAAAACAAACAAAATTGAGTTATTTGTAGTGAGGTGGATGGACCTAGAGTCTGTCATACAGAGTGAAGTTAAGTCAGAAAGAGAAAATCAAATACCTTATGCTAACACATATATATGGAATCTAAAAAAAAAGAAAAAAAAGAAAAGGTTCTGAAGAATCTAGGGGCAGGACAGGAATAAAGATGCAGACATAGAGAATGGACTTGAGGACACAGGGAGGGGGAAGTGTAAGCTGAGATGAAGTGAGAGAGTGGCATGGACATATATACACTACCAAATGTAAAATAGATAGCTAGTGGGAAGGAGCCACATAGCACAGGGAGATCAGCTCTGTGCTTTGTGACCACCTAGAGGGGTGGGATAGGGAGCGTGGGAGGGAGACGCAAGAGGGAGGAGATATGGGGATATATGTATATGTATAGCTGATTCACTTTGTTATAAAGCAGAAACTAACACACCATTGTAAAGCAATTATACTCCAATAACGATGTTAAATTTTTAAAAAATTTAAATGATCTCTAAAGTCTCTTTAGCTCTAAAATTCTTAACTTTGATGGCTATGGCAGGTCTCTATTGCTGAGTTAATCACCCTAGACTGTATTCTTTAGGTATCTGTTATTCATCAACATCTTGATAATCACAGGGAAAGAATTTCACTACCTGTGAAGTTTTACATTGCTTAGAAGTATGCTTTTTATCTGTGTGATGTCTCATGGTTTCCAAAGGACTTCCAATGTATCATCTTCTTGTATCCACAAAAATACCCTGTGAAGTAAAACAGGCAGAATGTTAGTTGCTATTCAATGGTTGAGTGGACAATGTCTCTGAACTGTTTGAAAATGGCCCAAATTAGATAAAAAGTTAAGGTCATGTTGGAGCTTGAAATCACATTTCTTAAAATCTCGTAGTATGTTTTCAGGACCCTTCTCTGAAGAGAGCACATATATGCTTGGGGTACACAGACAGAAATATTTTCATTCTGTTTATTGTTCATTCATTTACTGACCCTTCATGAATACATTCACTCCTTCAAGGAAGTATTTAAAGAATGTAAAACCCACCAAATCAGTATTCAGTTGCCAAAGTGTTATCTCAGCGCTGCTACTATTAGCTGTGTGTGGTGCCACTTCCCTCATCTGCAAAACAGGGTTAATCACAGAACCTACCTCATAATTTTATTAAGATGATGGAAAAGTTAACATGTGTCAAGGGCTCGGGGCAGTGCCTGCTCCGTAGTACATACTGTATACCATTCCTATGTTTCTGCACTGCCTGTGCTTGGCACCAAGCAGAGAAAAGAGAATAAAACTCATTGTTTATAGTTGGGAGTAGGGGGAAGAAAGGAGTTGAGTGTTTCCATTTATAAATAACTTTGTAATATGCTATGGTGAGGGGGTTGGGTGCATTCTGAAAGTAGGTGACCTCTGTTCTAAAAGCTCTCTAGTAATTGTGATTTTTAAAATGTCCGCCCTTGAGTTCAGACAATAGCTCTCTAGCTTCAAGGTGGGTGGGTGTCTGTGGTTGCCTCCCAAGGTCCCATTCTTCATTCTTCTGCTGCAGATCAGACATTCCTTAGAGGAGTCTCTCCCAGTTAGTTGCAGCTGCACAGCTGGATGGAGCTCACCTGCATCACCAGCTCTAGTGGCAAGACCACTATTGTCAGCTATCTGGTGACCACAGTGACGAGTCAACCTTAGGATAAGGCAAACTCCGTGGGAGACAGCAGGAAGAAAAGGAAAGAAATCATATTCTTAAATGCGTTTTTTGGTCTGTTAAATTAATCTCAAACCAAGATCAACTCTAATTCTGGACTTTACAGTAAATAGGTCAATGAATTTAGGAACTAACGTCTACTGTTTAAGCAGGTTGGAGGTGGGCTATGTCTTACACCTGGATTCACTCTACCTAAAATAGAGTGTAACTTGGATACATAAAATTGGGAAACTGGGCTTTGTGGAGTCAAACGCAGAGTCCCATCCAGAGGCCACGTCCCACCGCTACTGCCACCATCATCTTCCCCAATCCATATCTCCACATCAGGACCTATGTGGGCAATTCATTTTACCTCACCCATCCTTCCTCGTCAATTTTTGGTTTTTCTCTGAAACAGATGAGGACTTGAGGCCCTAATTCCTGGGTGTTTGTGACTTCAACTTCATTTATCCCCATTCTCATCCTCCAGGTTACATTACAAAACACTGATGTCTATTTTGCCATCCATTTTCTCTTCTTTCTACCCATTACTAGCGTACCAGGTGCATATTCAATTAACATAATAATATGTTAATAGTTCATTAGAACCCGAATTTCCTTAAAAGGAGAAATACAAAGTTAACGAGTCTTGAATAAATGTTTCAACAACTATTATGACTAGTAAGAGAGTCAGATTCTGAAAAGGGCTTCTGACCATCCAATTTCCAACATCTTTTTCTTCTTTGCTCTCAGTCTTCTGAGAATGTTAAAGAGATTTCCAGGTTTAAGCCTTGCTTTGATTTATTTGTTTCCTGCCCATTCAAATATGTAAATAAATAATAATAAAAAAGCATAACAACTTGCTTGTCTTATAAAGACATCCAATCCCTTCTAACTTGAGCAGGAATATTTCTATGCTTTTTGCATTAGTTGTCCTCTTTAAAATTGTTCTCACATTTATTATTCTTTGAATTAAAATGTCTATTTTTTAAAATCTCATATTTATTCCTCTGGATCTTATCACTATCTGTTCCTGACTGCCTGATTTTCCATGGTGACTTCAACTAATTTATTTCCCATCTCCTCACAGCAAATGAAATTTCCTTAACCTTTCTCTGAGACATTACAAAGGATATTACGCACGGTGCTTAATTCCTTCCCACCTTTCTGGCAATTATATGCTCAGTGAGTTATTGTCAAAGGCTACAGAGAATTCCCCAGGTGATACATAAACCCAACTTCATCCAGAAGAAACAGAGCCCCCTGTGGTTTGCCTTATTTTCAGAATTATATCTATTGCAATATTTATTTTATCTACTGTATGAGATAAAACTGCACTTGTGGTTTTACTCTCTTTCAAATCTTCTCCATTTTGATCTACGTCCCTGACTACTAATAGTAGGGGGTATATGGGTACAGACTATTTTAGTCTTTCTTTGAAGGCCATAGAAATATGAACTCCATGTTTATTGAATTTCTATTATCAACCAAGCACCATATTGGTTATTTGGCAATTATCATTATTTATTAATAAAACTAATTGTGAATTATGTCTCCAGGTTAGACTCTGCTCTGAACTCTAGGTTTATATATCCTGCTGCCTGCTTGGTCTCTCCATTTTGATGGCCAGTGGTATCTCAAAATTATCATGTACAAATTAAACTTGATCTCTCAGTCCTGCTTTTACCACAGGTTTCCCTGTGTTCATTTTTACCAATGCATATTAACTCCATCTCCAAGTCTTGTTATATCTTTCATCGAAGTATGTCTAGAATCTCATGCATTCTCACCACTGCCACCCCTTATCGAAGGCACCATGATATCTGTCTTCAACCAAAGCTTTGACCCCCAAACAGAATCCCATCTTTCCCCATGTCTGGCAATCACTGGGTAATAATGAGACTACTAGTTTCACAGGTTTTTAGAACCCCATCTTACCTAAAAGGACACTGATTGTGCATTCAACAAATATGTAGATGTTGAGGGTCTCCATCCTTGGTATTAACCAGTGTATCAGCCAGGATTCCAGCAGGAAACAGGTGCCCCATGTAGTTCAAAGGAAATTGTTCAGATGGAACCATTCTTAGTACCCTTTGTAGAAGAATGAATTCTGTCTTCCCAATCTGAGTAAACTAGACATCCCTTTTATTAAAAATATTTTAGAGACTTCACTTGGAAGGTGCTTCATAAAGGAATGCCTACCCTCCTTAAGATTCTTCCTCGACACAGTCTATTTTTTCTTTCAGACCCATAATGCAAGTAAAATTTCAGTATGTCCAAGGAAACAGTTGCAAAGTTTACCCTGGGTGGAGGCAAAATATACATAAAGGAATTAAAAATCTTGTGAACTTTTATCCTCAGGAAATTGGGAAGCATGCAGAGGAATAGATCCTAATTATGAAATATCAAAAGGGACAAAATCTAAGATTATACAAGATAAAATTTTTATTTTTATGGGTCTGCTCAACAAAACTTTAGATTATAATATGTTAGCTTGAAGGGCAGGAAATATCTGTAATAAATTGTTTGGTGGATTAATAGGAGCCTACATTAAGTGGTAGTCTATAATCGAAAGGGTTGGCATGCCAGAACTTGCCTGGTATGCTGTAGAGGAAGAACTCATCTGAAGTGAATATTGAAATGAATGATGGATGGGATCTAGTCTGTGATAAACTCAGTCACATCCTTAACATAGCCCTGGGAAGACCCACAGGAAATTCACTTCTCTGAGCTATTTAAAAATGTTATTGTGGAGGAAAGCACCAGCATCTTGATAGGGGGAAATTCTACAATGGAATTGGGCTCCTTGATTTCAGTGAGATTAACAGGGTCTTTAAGTAACAGGGTACAGATGCTGGTGGCATTTAACCCCCTGACAGAAGGTCTTCACATTACTATAAAAGACTTCAAGGGTGGAGTAACTGTCAGTGTTTTGACCCTTAGGAACCTGTGTGGTGACTAATTGATCCTGTATCCAAAGGAATAGCATAGATGTCCAGCCCACTAAGAGGCTACTTGAGCCATATAAATCACATGACTGATGAGCACAAACCTGATTTGAGAAACTAAAGTGAGAATTTATGTCCTGAAATGTTATTCCCACAGTTAATTGTCACTGGGCCAGGGGCCCTTGAACTTAGAGGATGTTAGATACATTTGAAGATGTATGTTCATAGCAGTTGTATGTAATCCTACCTTAAATGTGTATGGTGAGTCTTTCTCTATGCTTTTCCCAAAAGTACCTAAAGCCATTTAACAAGCTTACTGTATAATGGAGAAAGGGGTACACCCAGATCTTCTGGGGTTCTGAGTTAGCAAGAGTCAATCAGAACCGGAAGTGTCTGTATGTTAAGAGTGAGAGCTTATGACAGTCAGGCAGTGAATGGAACGCGGCCTGAGTTAGTCACGCAGTGGGTCAGAGAACCCAGGAGCCTATTCTGTGGTTATATCCTTAGTTCCTCAGTGTGCAGTTGGAATGGAAGTCCGTAACCACTAGCAGCATCTCTATCTTGATTCCTTAGCCTGTTGTGTTAAAAGCCAAGATTGATACTGAAGAATGATGGTGGATCATAGTAAACTTTACCAGGTGTTAGCACTAATTGCAGAATGTGTTCCAGATTTGGCCTCTTTATGCAAACAAGTCAAACAGCTCTGGGCTTCCCTGATGGTACAGTGGTTAAGAATCCGCCTGCCAATGCAGGGGACACAGGTTTGAACCCTGGTCCGGGAAGATCCCCCATGCCACGGAGCAACTAAGCCTGTGTGCCACAACTACTGAGCCTGCGCTCTAGAGCCCATGAGCCACAACTAGTGAGCCCACGTGCCACAACTACTGAAGCCCGTGTGCCTAGATCCCATGCTCTGCAACAAAAGAAGCCACCGCAATGAGAAGCCTGCGCACCGCAACGAAGAGTAGCCCCCACTCGCCACAACTAGAGAAAAGCCTGCATGCAGCAACAAAGACCCAACGCAGCCAAAAATAAATAAAATTGAAAAAAAAACTAGCTCTTGCAATATATATGTGGCTACTAATTGATCAAATAATTGGTTTCTCAGTCCCAATTAATATATTCAGTTGGGAGCAGTTTCAATTGGCAACGACAGCGCTTATCCTGCACTGTTATTTTAGAATTATGTCAATTTAATGTGCTCTTTTTAGCATAATATGGTAAATTTAACTCATATTAACTTCTCCTAGTACATCATACTGTTACGTAACATAAATGACTTTTTTCGTTGGATAGGAGAACATAGGAAAATCCTAGATGCTTTATTTAATATTTCAGTGATATTTATACGTTATGCCAGAAATATTTCAGTGATACTTATACATTAATGAAGTTTCTAGGGGCCTGATGGTCTGGATCAGGTTTGGATATAGCCGCTAGAGTATATTCCCTGTACCATCCATCATGGGAAAAAATAAATTATAATCTTTGTTGGGAATGTTTGCATTTTAGAGACAACATATAACACATGTATATGCTGCTCTGATACATTTAAAGAATAACCCTTAAATCTCACAGTTTTTTTAAGTTAATATATTTTATTTATTTAAAGTTTGTTTTAGAAAATCTGAGAATAAAGTACAGAAAGTTCCCATGTACTTCCTTTTCCCTCACATAGTTACCTCTATTATTAACATCTTGCATTAAATATGGTACAGTTCTTACAATTGATTAATATGATACATTATTTTTACCTAAAATCCATAGTTTACATTAGGATTCATTCTTTGCATTGTAATGTTCTATAAGTTTTGACAAGTGCAGCTATCCACCATTACATCATTCAGAGCAGTTTCATTGCCCTAAAAATCTCCCATGTTCCACCTACTCATCCCTCTCTCCATCCTTCTAGCCCTTGGCAACCATTAATCATTTTAAAAAAATGTAATTTGTGGTAAAATGCACATAAAATTTATCTTCTTAACCATTTTTAAGTGTAGAGTTAAGCAGCATTAAGAACATTTATATTGTTGTGCAATCAATCTCCAGATTGGTTTTCATCTTGCAAAACTGAAACTCTATACTCATTAAAAAACAACTCCACATTCCTCCCTTCTCCCAGCATCTCACAACTACCACTCTACTTTCAGTTTCTATGAATCTGACTACTCTAAGTACCTCATGTAAGTGAAATAATACAGTATTTGTCATTTTGTGACTGGCTTATTTCTCAAAGCATAATATCCTCAGGTTCATCCATATTGTACCATATGTCAAAATGTCCTTCTTTATTAAGACTGAATAATGTTTTATTACATGTATATATCATATTTTTAATACATTCATCTGTCAATATGCACTTGGATTGCTTCCATTTTTTGGCTATTGTAAATAGCGTGACTATGGACATAAGTGTACAAATGTCTCTTTAAGACCCTGCTTTCAATTCTTTTGTGTTTATACCCAGACGTGGATTATCTGGATAAAAGGTAATCCTAGTTTTAATTTTTTGAAGAACCACCATACTGTTTTCCATAGAATTATCCATAAGTCTGACAGTTGACAGGGCTATGATACAGGTTCATTATTTGATGCAGCTGCCCTGACACATGGGCCTTATAATCCAGTAGATTCGATGGTACTTTTAAGTAATGCATCAGATATGGATGCTCTACAGTGCCTCCATAAGCCTAAAATAGTAATCACAGCCTAGACTCCTATTGTTTGGGAGTAAAGACTGTGTTATACTGTACAGACAGTTGTCTCCCATTGAGAAGGCGCTCCTGGCGTGCTGCGAGGCTCTGGTGGAGATAGAATGCCTGACCACGGGGCAGCAAGAGATGATGCTTGCTGAGCTTCCCAGCATGAACTGGGTGTTAATCTAATTTTACAAATCATAACGTGGGGTAAGCACAATAGCATTTCATCCATAAAGGGAAAGGATTTGTTTGAGGTCAGGCCTGAGCAGATCTAGAAATCATGAAGTAAATTGTGTAAGAAGAGGACGCACATTCCCACAGGCCTTCATCTTGCTGTTGCTTTGCTCTCCTTCAGCCCCCAGCTGTGAGACCCTCAGGAGTCTTCCTTTAAAGATGGGCATTTGTATTAATTTGATACCAGCTAAAAGTGAATTGCAACTGCCTCTCGTCTACTCTAATGACAATGTCTGTTAACAAATTATCTCAAAACAGAGTAGCTTAAAACAACTTTTGTTGTTACTGTTATCTCTCATAGTTCTGGCAGTTAACAGACTTCAGCTAGGCAGTTCTCCATCAGTTTCTCCATTGTTTCAGTCTGGGGCTGGGATCATAAGGTGACTTGCTCATTCATGTGTCTTCTGGTTGACACTGGCTGTTGCCTCAAAATCGGGGGACTGAAACAGATAGGGTCCCTTAAGCATTTATCACCTCATGATTTCTCCTGCATGGACTTCTCCTATGACAACTCAGGCCACCAAAGGAGCATTTCCAAAGAAAGACACATAGAAATTGTATCCCTTTGATGACATAACCCCAGACATTGTAAAAACATCATTTCCAACATTTTCTCTTGATCAGACAAGTCACAAGCCCCCACCCAGTTTTGAAAGAAGGAAACAGAGATCTTACCTCTTAATTATAATAGTGTCAGTCCCATTTTAAAAAGAATTGAAGAACGTGAAGAAATATATGTAACACACACAGACACAGACACATAGAGTCAGTTCTCATTCTTTGCAATAGTTATGTCCTACACAGCTGCCTTAGACACTGAATTTGCAAATACTCAACCAGCACTCCTAGGAGAAATACAGTTAGTTTCCTGCAAGATTCTGGTCACATATTTTCATCAAATGATTAACACACATCATTGTTCTATACACATTTCTGTTTAATGACACTTTTTTTTAAACAACTTTATTGGAGTATAATTGCTTTACAATGGTGTGTTAATTTCTGTTGTATAACAAAGACAATCAGCTATATGTATATATATATATCCCCATATCCCCTCCCTTTTGCGTCTCCCTCCAAACCTCCCTAACCCAACCCTCTGGGTGGTTACATAGCACCGAGCTGATCTCCCTGTGCTATGCAGCTGCTTCCAACTAGCTATTTTATATTTGCTAGTGTATATATGTCCATGCCACTCTCTCACTTCGTCCCAGCTTACCCTTCCCCCTCCTCATGTCCTCAGGTCCATTCTCTACATCTGTGTCTTTATTCCTGTCCTGCCCCTAGGTTCATCAGAACCATTTTTTTTTTTAGATTCCATATATATGGGTTAGCATATGGTATTTGTTTTTCTCTTTCTGACTCACTTCACTCTATATGACAGACTCTAGGTCCATCCACCTCACTACAAATAACTCAATTTAGTTTCTTTTTATGGCTGAGTAATATTCCATTATATATATCTGCCACATCTTTATCCATTCATCTGTCGATGGACACTAAGGTTGCTTCCATGTCCTGGCTATTGTAAATAGTGCTGCAATGAACAGCACTTTTTGAATTATGGTTTTCTCAGGGTATATGCCCAGGGGTGGGATTGCTGGGTCATATGGTAGTTCTATTTTTAGTTTTTTAAAGAACCTCCAAACTGTTCTACATAGTGGCTGTATCAATTTACATTCCCACCAACAGCGCAAGAGGGTTCCCTTTTCTCCACACTTCATCATTTATTCTTTATAGATTTTTTGATTATGCCCATTCTGACTGGTGTGAGGTGATACCTCACTGTAGTTTTGATTTGCATTTCTCTAATGATTAGTGATGTTGAACATCCTTTCATGTATTTCTTGGCAATCTGTGTATCTTCTTTGGAGAAATGTCTATTTAGGTCTTCTGCCCATTTTTGGATTGGGTTGTTTGTTTGTTTGATATTGAGCTGCATGTGCTGCTTGTATACTTTGGAGATTAATCCTTTGTCAGTTGCTTCATTTGCAAATATTTTCTCCCATTTTTTGGGGGGTTTTTTTTTTTTTTTTTGCGGTATGTGGGCCTCTCACTATTGTGGCCTCCCCCGTCGCGGAGCACAGGCTCCGGACGCACAGGCCCAGCGGCCACGGCTCACAGGCCCAGCCGCTCCGCGGCATGTGGGATCCTCCCAGACCGGGGCACGAACCCGTCTCCCCTGCATCGGCAGGCGGACTCTCAACCACTGCGCCACCAGGAAAGCCCTTTTCTCCCATTTTGAGGGTTGTCTTTTCATCTTGTTTATGGTTTCCTTTGCTGGGCAAAAGCTTTTAAGTTTCATTAGGTCCCATTTTTTTATTTTTGTTTTTATTTCCATTTCTCTAGGAGGTGGGTCAAAAAGGATCTTGCTGTGGTTTATGTCATAGAGTGTTTTGCCTATGTTTTCCTCTAAGAGTTTTAGAGTGTCTGACCTTCCATTTAGGTCTTTAATCCATTTTGAGATTATTTTTGTGTATGGTTTTAGGAATTGTTCTATTTTCGTTCTTTTACATGTAGCTGTCCAGTTTTCCCAGCACCACTTATTGAAGAGGCTGTCTTTTCTCCATTGTACATTCTTTCCTCCTTTATCAAAGATAAGGTGACCATAGGTGTTTGGGTTTATCTCTGGGCTTTCTATCCTGTTCCATTGATCTATATTTCTGTTTTTGTGCCATTACCATACTGTCTTAATTACTGTAGCTTTGTAGTATAGCCTGATTCCTCCAACTCTGTTTTAGTTTTCAAGACTGCTTTGGCTATGCGGGCTCTTTTATACTTCCATACTAATTGTGCATTTTTGTTCTAGTTCTGTGAAAAATGCCATTAGTAGTTTGATAAAGATTGCAATGAATCTGTAGATTGCTTTGGGTAGTATAGTCATTTTCACAATGTTGATTCTTCCAATCCAAGAACATGGTATATCTCTCCAACTGTTTGTATCACCCTTAGTTTCTTTCATCAGTGTCTTATAGTTTTCTGCCTACAGGTCTTTTGTCTCCTTAGGTAGGTTTATTCCTACGTATTTTATTCTTTTTGTTGCAATGGTAAGTGGGATTGTTTCCTTAATTTCTCTTTTCCTTAATTGTTTCCTTAATTTTTCATCATTAGTGTATAGGAATGCAAGAGATTTCTGTGCATTAATTTTGTATCTTGCTACTCTACCAAATTCATTGATTAGCTCTAGTAGTTTTCTGGTAACATCTTTAGGACTCTGTACGTATATTACTATGTCATTGGCAAACAGTGAGAGTTTTTCTTCTTCTTTTCCGACTTGGATTCCTTTTATTTCTTTTTCTTCTCTGATTGCTGTGGCTAAAACTTCCAAAATTATGTTGAATAATAGTGGTGAGAGTGGACAACCTTGTATTGTTCCTGATCTTTGAGGACATGGTTTCAGTTTTACACCATTGAGAACAATGTTGGCTGTGGGTTTGTCATATATGGCCTTTATTTTGTTGAGGTAGGTTCCCTCTATGCCTACTTTCTGGAGAGTTTCTATCATAAATGGGTGTTGAACATGTCAAAAGCTTTTCCTGCATCTCTTGAGATTATCATATTGTTTTTATCCTTTAATTTGTGAACATGGTTTATCACATTGATTGATTTGCATATAATGAAGAATTGTTGCAATGCTGGGATAAACCCTACTTTATCATGCTGTATGACCCTTTTAATGTGCTATTGGATTCTGTTTGCTTGTATTTTATTGAGGATTTTTGCATGTATGCTCATCAGTGATATTGGCCTGTATTTTTCTTTTTTTGTGACTTCTTTGTCTGGTTTTGTTATCAGGGTGATGCTGGCCTCGTAGAATGAGTTTGGGTGTGTTCCTCCCTCTGCTGTCTTTTGGAAGAGTTTGAGAAGGATAGGTTTTAACTCTTCTCTAAATGTTTGATAGAATTCGCCTGTGAAGCCATCTGGTCCTGGACTTTTGTTTGTTGGAAGATTTTTAATCACAGTTTCAATTTGAGTGCTTGTGATTGGACTGTTTATATTTTCTATTTCTTCCTGGTTCAGTCTCAGAAGGTTGTGCTTGTCTTAGAATGTTTCCATTTCTTCCAGGCTGTCCATTTTGTTGGCATATGGTTGCTTGTAGTAATCTCTCATAATCCTTTGTGTTTCTGCAGTGTCAGTTGTTACTTCTCCTTTTTCATTTCTAATTCTGTTGATTTGAGTCTTCTCCCTTTTTTTCTTGATGAGTCTGGCTAATGGTTTATCAATTTTGTTTATCTTCTCAAAGAACGATCTTTTAGTTTTATTGATCTTTGCTATTGTTTCCTTCATTTCTTTTTCATTTATTTCTGAGCTGATCTTTATGATTTCTTTCCTTCTGCTAACTTTGGGGGGTTTTTGTTGTTGTTGTTCTTTCTCTAATTGCTTTAGGTGTAAGGTTAGGTTTTTTGTCTGAGATGTTTCTTGTTTCTTGAGGTAGGATTGTATTGCTATAAACTTCCCTCTAGAACTGCTTTTGCTGCATCCCATAGGTTTTGGGTCCTCGTGTTTTCATTATCATTTGTTTCTAGGTATTTTTGATATCTAGTTTGATTTCTTCAGTGATTTCCTGGTTATTTAGTAGTGTATTGTTTAGCCTCCATGTGTTTGTATTTTTTACAGTTCTTTTCCTGTAATTGATATCTAGTCTCATAGCATTTTGGTCAGAAAAGATACATGATACAATTTCAATTTTCTTAAATTTACCAAGGCTTGATTTGTGACCCAAGATATGATCTATCCTGGAGAATGTTCCATGAGCATTTGAGAAGAAAGAGTATTCTGTTGTTTTTGGATGGAATGTCCTATAAATATCAATTAAGTCCATCTTGTTTAATGTATCATTTGAAGCTTGTGTTTCCTTATTTATTTTCATTTTAGATGATCTGTCCATTGGTGAAAGTGGGGTGTTAAAGTCCCCTACTATGATTGTGTTACTGTCGATTTCCCCTTTTATGGCTGTTGGCATTTGCCTTATGTATTGAGGTGCTCCTATGTTGGGTGCATAAATCTTTACAATTGTTAGATCTTCTTCTTGGATTGATCCCTTGATCATTATGTCATGTCCTTCTTTGTCTCTTGTAATCGTCTTTATTTTAAAGTCTATTTTGCCTTATATGAGAATTGCTACTCCAGCTTTCTTTTGATTTCCATTTGCATGGAATATCTTTTTCCATCCCCTCACTTTCAGTCTGTATGTGTCCCTAGGTCTCTTGTAGACTGCATATATACAGGTCTTGTTTTTGTATCCATTCTGCCAGTCTATGTCTTTTGGTTGGAGCATTTAATCCATTTACATTTAAGGTAATTATCAATAAGTATGTTCCTATTACCATTTTCTTCATTTTTTTGGATTTTTTTGGGGGTCCTTTCTCTTGTGTTTCCCACTTAGAGAAGTTCCTTTAGCATTTGTTGTAGAGTTGGTTTGGTGGTGCTGAATTCCTTTAGCTTTTGCTTTTCTGTAAAGCTTTTGATTTCTACATTGAATCTGAATGAGATCCTTGATGGGTAGAGTCATCTTGGTTGTAGGTTTTTCCCTTTCATCACTTTAAATATGTCCTGCCACACCCTTCTGGCTTGCAGAGTTTCTGCTGAAAGATCAGCTGTTAACCTTATGGGGATTCCCTTATACGTTATTTGTTTGTTTTCCCTTGCTACTTTTAATATTTTTTCTTTGTATTTAATTTCTGATAGTTTGATTAATATGTGTCTTGGTGTTCTCTTTGGATTTATCCTGTATGTGATTCTCTGTGCTTCCTGGACTTGATTGACTATTTCCTTTCCCATATTAGGGAAGTTTTCAACTATAATCTCTTCAAATATTTTCTCAGTCCCTTTCTTTTTCTCTTCTTCTTCTGGGACCCCTATAATTCAAATGTTGGTGCATTTAATGTTGTCTCAGAGGTCTCTGATACTCTCCTCAATTCTTTGCATTCTTTTTTCTTTATTCTGCACTGTGGTAGTTATTTCCACTATTTTATCCTCCTGGTCCCTTATCCATTCTTCTGCTTCAGTTATTCTGCTATTGATTCCTTCTAGAGAATTTTTAGTTTCATTTATTGTGTTGTTCATCATTGTTTGTTTGCTCTTTAGTTCTTCTAGGTCCTTGTTAAATGTTTCTTGTATTTTCTCCATTGTATTTACAAGATTGTGGATCATCTTTCTTGTCATTACCCTGAATTCTTTTTCAGGTAGACTGCCTATTTCCTCTTCATTTGTTTGGTCTGGTGGGTTTTTACCTTGCTCCCTCATCTGCTGCCTATTTCTCTGTCTTCTCATTTTGCTTAACTTATGGCATTTGCGATCTCCTTTTCACAAGCTGCAGGTTCATAGTTCCCATTGTTTTTGGTGTGTACCCCCAGTGGGTGAGGTTAGTTCAGTGGGTTTTGTAGGCTTCCTGGTGGAGGGGACTGGTGCCTGTATTCTGGTGGGTGGGCCTGGATCTTGTTTTTCTGCTGGGCAGGGCCATGTCTGGTGGTGTGTTTTGGGGTGTTTGTGAACTTAGCATGTCATACTCTTTTAGGCAGCCTCTCTGATAATGGGTGGAGTTGTGTTCCTGTCTTGCTAGTTGTCTTTACTGCCTTGATAGTGCTCCCTTTTATGACACAAATCATTCTTTGGCTCTGGTTAGATGTCACACTAAACCTCTTACCTCTAACAGCAAGCTGTCACCATCTTTACCACATAGCACTTAACAACAATGTAACCTCCACAAGTCATCTGATTTTGTTTTGCACAGCGTTAAAATTGCCTACCTTTAGACACAAAGAAGATTAAGTTACACATTTGTCAAGTTTTGTGATAAAGTTGAGAAAAATTAAAGTTAATGTGTCCCTTAGCACATAGGTGGAAATCACTGCTTTAAGAAATATATTCCAGGGGCTTCCCTGGTGGTGCAGTGGTTGAGAACCTGCCTGCTAATGCAGGGGACACGGGTTCTAGCCCTGGTCTGGAAGGATCCCACATGCCATGGAGCAGCTAGGCCCATGACCCACAACTACTGAGCCTGCGCGTCTGGAGCCTGTGCTCCGCAACAAGAGAGGCCACGATAGTGAGAGTCCCGCGCACCGCGATGAAGAGTGGCTCCCGTTTGCCACAACTAGAGGAAGCCCTCGCATAGAAATGAGGACCCAACACAGCAAAAATAAATAAATTAATTAATAAACTCCTACCCCCAATGTCTTCTTTAAAAAAAAAAAAGAAATATATTCCACACTTTATTACAGTTATTTTTCTGAATTTTTTTATTCATAGTCTAAACTCCTTGAGGATGTAAATAAGCTTAGAAGCTAGAGTATACCTTTTGTTTAATCAAATCTAATATAACTTAAGTGGCAAATCTGTACCATATAAGTATCCTGAACTACAAGGAAAGACAGCTGGAATCAAGTCCCATGTTAGCTGTTTGATCTCCATGTACTCCATTAACAAGATCAGTCCTATTTATTTACCTGTAAAATGAAATAAATAGACTGAATTAAATGGATCCTTCCAGCAGATCTAGAGGAAGTTGAGAACGCCATCTAAAGTGTGGCTTAACTACCTTGGGTCAGGACTAGCTTGGGAGAGAGGTGGGAGGTAAATCACTTCATCAATATGGAAGGCTAGTCACAGGGTGAAGGGTGAAGCCCATAGCATTATGGTTCGACATGTTAGGAATGGGGAGAGGACAAATATTCAATACTCAGCTTATGAACAGTAACCACAACACCATATTTAAGGTTGCTTAGCAGCCTAATTATGGCTGCAGTTGTGTGGCTCTATAAAAGACAAAATTGGGCAGTTTCCAAATTTCTATATAAGATTTACAATTCTGTTTATAAAATTTCTCTTGAAAGCTGGTATACATAGTTGATAAAAATAAAGAACAACCCCAGGTATGAGAGCCTTGTTAATAGTTTGCATGAATCACATCCATCTCATAAAATCATGACACAGTTGTTATGATACTAATGTAGAAATTCTTTAATTTCTGCTCCACTTAATTTGCATATGTAATTGACAGCTCATTAGAAATTATGAAAGCATAATTATGAAAACAAATCTAGAAGAAAGGACAAAGTCTTGACTGCTAAATTATTACTGAATGTATATTTTGTTTCATATTGTGGACTCTTTATTATAGAAGTTAATTAGTTTTTTTCCTCCAAGATCCCCACTCTAAGAAATCAGAAAATGAGATGCAAACACATACAAGAAAAATGCTAAGCAGTGTATTCATGGCCAAGTACAAAGTCAAAGCCTCAATTTCAATTTACCACCATGTTATCAATTCTAGGATATGGTAATGTTCTTATATTTGGCTAGAAAACCAGAACTCTAGTTCAACAATAAATTGTGTTGAATTTTATTGTAAAGATTAAAGATGTCCACTAACTCTAAAGGTCTAGTAACTGTCCTGTGAAACTAAGATATCTCTTTTAACTTAAAAATTTGTATTATACATTGGATCAATTTATTTACCCATGCATTCATTCATTTATTTATATTTGTTAAATGCCTGTGATTCAAAATCCTGAAACAAGTAAAAAGAAAAAAATAAGTTTGGTAAATTCAGGACTGCCTCACTAATAAATAAATAACTTCTACCACCGTGTAGAAAAGTGAACAACGTAGAAACAGATAGTTCACAGAAGAATAAATAAATTTCCTGTTGAGCATAAAAAACTGTTTTTTTTTCTAATATTAAGAAAGTGCAAATTAAAACCACATTGAGATACAGGTTTTACATCTGGTAATGGTGAAGTATCTTGTAGTGGTTTAATTATCCTACAGGTAACTATACACTCTTGAAACAGAAAATAAGAGCTAATAATAACTAAAATAACAAACAATAACTCACTGGGGAATGACACAAATAAGGAGAAACTATAGGAGGACTTTAACTTGGGAAGGGGGCAGGTATTTTTATATCTTTTGACTGACAGTAGTCTATATTGAGGGCATGAGGGCTACCTACAGTTTGGAGAGAAATTTAAAGTCTTTTTTTTTTTTTTTTAAACACGAGAGGGCAGGGTTCCAGACAACTACACAGCTAGTATGTGGAAATGTGGCAGAAATGAGAGTTAGACAGATAATGCTCTAAATTACACACACACAATCTCTGCCCAATCTTTTGCTGACTCTTGCACTACTCATGAGTTTGACAGACTCCAAGCATCCCAGCTAAAGTTAAAATAAGTATTTCAGCCACTGCTCACTGTAGTAGTAAAGACATTGGAATTTGAGTTTAGCCTAATTAACTGTATGCTAAAGAAAGAAACAAAACAAAACAAAAATTAAAAGTAGTATTGTTGAGATGAAACTAAGGAAATCTCTAAAATACGTGTATCATTCGCAAAGTACAGGATACAATTTAAAATTATCCAAATTATTAGCTATATTTAAAAAACAAACAACAACAAAAATGCACGTGACATGGACATAAGTGACAAGAAAAGAAATAAAGATCTTGTCATACAGAGTGAAGTAAGTCAGAAAGAGAAAAACAAATATCGTTTATTAACGCATATATGTGGAATCTAGAAAAATGGTACAGATGAACTGGTTTGCAAGGCAGGAATAGAGACACAGATGTAGAGAACAAATGTATGGACACCAAGGGGGGAAAGTGACAGGGGGGTGGTGGTGGTGGGATAAATTGGGAGATTGGGATTGACATATATACATTAATATGTATAAAATAGATAAGTAATAAGAACCTGCTGTATAAAAAATAAATAAATAAAATAAAATAAAATAACAAAAACCAAACAAATAAAGAAATAAAGATCAACTCTGAAGTGACTTGGATGATGGAACTTGCAGATGATGATTTTAAAACAGCTATTATAACTATGCTCAAGAATAATAAAAAAATATGATGTGAATGAATAATAAATATTAGCAGAAAAATGAAAACTATAAAGGTTACTAAATGGGATTTTTAAAAATAAAAAATGCAATATCTGAATTTTTTTAAAAAATAGAAGAAAACATACATATTTGCATGGGGTTACCAGTAGATTGAAAATGAAAGAAGAAAGAATCAGCAAATTTGAAGATAGATCCACTATTCAATTGGAGGAACTGAGAACAAATACAACGTTTTTAAAAGTCTCAGTTATGTGTAGAACAATATGAAAAGTCTGACATGTAATTGGAGCCCCAGAAAGAAAGGAGGTAAGAATGGGTAAGACAAAATATTTTTGAAGAACTAATGCTCTCAAATTTCCCCAAATTAGTAAAATATATAAAGATTCAAGCAGTTTAGTGAACCCTAAGGAAGTTATATTCAAAGCTAGAATAACATAGCCATATTGTTAGAAACCAGAGTTACATTTTAAAAGAATCGAGAGAAAAGTGAATCATCTCATACAGAAGAACACCGATATGAAAGTTTGTCAACTTCTCACCCCAAGGAGATTAGAAGAGACTGAAAGCACAAGTCTAAATGACGAATAAAAAAATTACCTCAGGCTTCCCTGGTGGCGCAGTGGTTGAGAGTCCGCCTGCCGATGCAGGGGACACGGGTTCGTGCCCCAGTCTGGGAAGATCCCACATGCTGCAGAGCGGCTAGGCCCGTGAGCCATGGCCGCTGAGCCTGCACGTCCAGAGCCTGTGCTCTGCAATCAGAGAGGCCACAACAGTGAGAGGCCCGCGTATCGCAAAAAAAAAAATACATACAAAGTTGAAAACAAAAGCATAATATTGTCTTGTGAATTCCTATTGTACATCAGTGTAATTTATATACAACTTCAGTATAAAGGAGAGAGAGGGTGGTAAATCAACCTTTTCACTGCCTGGTTCTTATATTTTATGTGTAGTGTTTAAATACTAGCTCTGATATTGTGTTCCCTTGGAAAACCACTAAAAGTGCAAAGAGTTATAGCCAAAAGGAGAACTAGTAAATTTTTAAAAAATTGTAAAATACTGAAACAACAGAAAACATTTTAAAGGAAAATACAGAAGCCTCCCTCAACCCCCCAAATATTTGGCAATTTAACATGTTTATAAATAAACCATGGATCAAAGAAGAAATAGCAATGAAAAATTTAAAGTGTTTAAAATATAGTAATAATAAAACTAAAACATCAGCATTTGTAAAAGTAGGTAAATCAGTACTCAGTGGGGAAAATATGGCTTTTAATGGCCATATGATGTGAAACAAACTGTATAAAAGCAATGACCTAAGATTCCTCTTGAAGAGTCTAGATAAAGATGAGCAAAGTAAACACAAAGTAAGTGGAAGAAAGGAATTAATAATGACAGGATCAGAAAGAAGTGACATAGAACATCAATAATGAAGAAATTTAAGAATGCTAAATTTTGAAAATTGATTTTTTTATTAAAAACCATCCCACAGGGCTTCCCTGGTGGTGCAGTGGTTGAGAGTCCGCCTGCCGATGCAGGGGACATGGGTTCGTACCCCGGTAAGGGAAGATCCCACATGCTGCGGAGCGGCTGGGCCTGTGAGCCATGGCCGCTGAGCCTGCACGTCTGGAGCCTGTGCTCCACAATGGGAGAGGCCACAACAGTGAGAGGCCCAATTAGCTGAAAAAAAAAAACAAAAAAACCATCCCACACAAAAACCTCCAGGTCCATGGTTTCACTAGTGATTACTTTCAAATACTAAGTTTAAAAAATGTACACAAACTTTTAGAAAATAATAGAGGAGAACACTTTGCATCTTGTTTTATGAGCAAGTATAAGCCTTTAACCAAAACTTGACAAAGAAATTACACACACACACATAAAATTATAGACCAATATCCTTCGTGAATATATATGCAAAAATTCTTAATATATTTGCAAGTCGAATCTTGCTCTGTATACTTACCATTGAAGATATAAAAGATTCTCCTTATTCAGAAAATTGGCAATTAAAGGGAACACATTAAATATTTATCCTACTTTCCTTTGATAAATACATTTCAGTGAAATAACTCCAGTTAATGAGGGTTAGTTCTTTATACAACAATTACAAGTAATAAAAACAGAAGGAAGTATAAACTTAGAAAAATGACCTTATTGCCTTTTTTCCTTCCATGCAACAGATACCAATGGATGAAACCACTAGATGAAATATTCACTAAAAAAAATGTATATCTTCTCAGTGGAGTCATCTGTCATTCACCCTCTGAGATCCCGAGACCACTAATGAATAATAACTAAAAGAGGGTTAGCAAAATATTTTGTGATTGCTGTTTATATATAGCATACAATATGAAGTATTCTTGCCAATAAAGTTAAGCCAGAATCAAATCAACAATTAGTGCAAATTTTATTTTTTACAAGAAAAACAGAGAAGAGAGGGTAAATTAAACATCAGTTTGAAATAGTAAACATACCAATACAGAATATGGTACAGGGCATTAAACAAGATGTAGGTTTTCCTAAAAGCAATTCAGTGATTAAAAATAAATATATGAAAATTTGGGAGAGAAGTTGGTAATAAAAGAGGCACTATATATATATTTTAAATGTAATAAGTAGAACCTGTTTGAATCCTGATTGTGTAAAAAACACATTTTAAACTATTAGGAAATTTTGAATATAGCTTGGATATTAGATAATAGAACATAATCAATGTTAATTTCTTAGGCATTATGTGAAAAAATATTCAGAAATCTTAGAGGTTGTGATAAAATACAAATGAGTAAAACCACATGATATCTGTTTCTTTCTTTATAATACAACAGCATGTAAAATAAATAAATAAAGATAAGAAATTTCAGAAGCAAATGTACCAAAATCTTGATAATTTCTAGGTCTGTTGAAAGTTATATTGAGGTGAATTAATACATTCCTCCCCAAATACATTTGTTTGTAAATGCTGAAAACTATTCCCAATTAAAAAATATATTCACACACATGCACACACACACACACACACACACACTTGTGTAATTTACAGACTCTTTTATATGCATATCAAGTCAAAATTAATTTGACATTGATTTTCACATATTGGAAAAGTTGTCAGTTTTAATTTTCTCCAACAAAAATTAGGCAAAAATTGTTTACAAGGTTTTAAAAATTCCTCAAGCTATATATTTTTGATTGTTTTTTTTGTTTTTTGTTTTTTGTTTTTTTTGCGGTACACGGGCCTCTCATTGTTGTGGCCTCTCCCATTGTGGAGCACAGGCTCCGGACACGCAGGCTCAGCGGCCATGGCTCACGGGCCTAGCCGCTCCGCGGCATGTGGGATCTTCCCGGACCGGGGCACGAACCCGTGTCCCCTGCATCGGCAGGCAGACTCTCAACCACTGCACCATCAGGGAAGCCCTGTTTTTTTCATTAAATTGAGAAAATATTTCTCAAGCAAATTTTTAGGTTTATTTTGAATTGAAAGATAAGCACAATTAGAAAAAAAAGTAAAGGACTCCTCTAAGTTTTGTTTTGATTCTGACTGTCCATATTAACAAGAGGACTTAGAAAAATTACCAACTTCCAAGTGTCAGCTTTTCATCTGTCAAATGGGTTTCTAATTCTTTGCTATAATTATGATTAACAAAACATCTAACATGAATCAGAAGAGATGATGTAATTAAAATACTTCCCTAGACCATTCATCAAATCGTACAAGTGATTGTGCCTCCACCCTCGTTTAGATACCCTTCACTCCAGCTTATGAAATTTATTTGTACCGTCTTCTATGTCTCAGTGACACTGTTATTTACCCAGCCCTCATCACTCACCTTCATGTTCAGAAGACAGCTCAGAAATTCTGACTCCACCACATATTCTGCCATCTTCTTTCTATCTTTGCTCAGAGCTACGGGTAAGAGGAAGGAGGAGAAAACAACAGCAACAACCAAAACCTCCCACAGGAGATGCTGAGGCACTGAGGTAGGACAGAGCAGGAACTCATTGCTATTCGCTAGAGCTGAAGGATCAAAGGGAGGGATACTGTCACTGGAGCCCAGTGAGGACTGAGATCAGGAGGGCCAGCTGCCAGATGGACTATCTGAAGAGAGTTGTCAAAGGACATCACTGCTGGCCGAGAATGTGTGCCATGCCAGGGGGTACCCAAAATACCCCCAGCCTCCCAGTGATTCAACCCAAACAGAAACCAGAGAATAGAGAGTCCAAATGTGGACGGGAAAGCAAACTAGGAAGTACTGGAGCACCTGCTTCCTCATGATTTTGACAGAATGAAACTCATTCACCCTAAGATGATTGGTCCTTCGTGTTCACCATCTCAGAAGAATATAGGTTTTTTTCTCTTTCTCCTTCTCCCTCTCTATCACTGTCTCTATCAATCCTATGGAACCAAACAAAAATTTCATTAATAGTGAATTCCGTACTTTAACTACATATGTCAAGATCACAGGGTGATCTTGCCTTCTTTACTGCTCTCTCCCTAATAATCAAAGGCATGTATGACTGGATTCATAAATATTTGCTGAATGATGAATGAATGGGTTAGATATTTTGCATATAAAACTTAAAGCCATTATTAGAATGATGTAACTAGAAAAATATTTTGAAAGAATTGTTGTCAAACTATTTAAAATGGTTTAAGCATCTTTTAATTAGATTTAGAAAATAAATACCATCACTTGCAAACTACACAATAACAGTATACAAGTAAGATTGTAAGTCGAGAAACCTGATTCTCTTGTCTGCTTTTTAAATAAAGAATGGAAAACAAAATTCTAGCCAGTAACCGATTACATTTTTTTTAAAAAACTACTTCAAATCAATGTTAATTACAAATAAAAGAGAGAGATGAAAAGAGAGTTTAAAATTAATTGAATGTGGGTACCTTCATGTAGACACTTTTGGAAAGGCAACAGAGATAATGTCAAACTCTAAGAAAAAGAGAATAAAAGGTCCAGATAATGAATAAGTCTAGGATTAATTTCCATAATATTCTTTATTAGCTTTTTTTTTTTTTTTGGTTATTGCCTCTAAACATTTTTAAAGTTTGTTACGTCTCGACAGAACCATGGAATCTATTTGTCAAGTAAAAATAATGCTAGCTGCTCTAACAAATAATCCCCAAATCTTACTGGCTTCTTTTAGCATAACAAAGATTTATTATTACTGAGGCAGCGTCTGATGCAGATATGTTTGGTTGGGCATATCTCTTCCATAGCTTTTGTCCAAGGAATAGTGATCAAGGCCTATTCTGACTTGTGGCTTTGACAATTCAGAATCCCCTGCAGCCCACTGTGTGGACATGGGTGAAGGGGAGAGAAGACAGAAAATCTTGTGCAACAATTTAGGAGTCAAGCGTGGAAGCAGCAAACACCTTCCTTTACATTTAATAGATAGAATGGGCCTAACCCATATAAAAGAGGATTAGAAGTTGTGGTCTTTTTGTGTCTCTAAGAAAATAAAATAACTTGGTGAACACAGAGCAATGACTCTGCCACTGAAGGTAATATTGTCCAGTTATTCTACTGATCCCTTCTGTTAGGTGTTCTGCAAATGTACAGCCATTTTGCTGTTTATACATCTCCCTAAAAGAGATGGGTGTTTATCTCTTTCACAAAGTCTCATACCATATTGAAATATATAATTTAAAAAAAAAGACCTGTTCTCTCTGTCAAATCAACATGGATTTTATTCTAATTGTGCTCAGAGGATAGCTATCTTCTTTCCTGCCCTATTTTGTTAATATTTATACAAGGAGATTCATGTTATACAAGAGAATGTTTGCTAGAACACCCTGTTTATGTATGTTCCCAGATTTTTCTTTAACTTTTATTTTTACCTATCTGCCTAACTCGGTCTATTTTTGCTATTCTGTGTAGGGGTTGGTTTTAGCCTGATACCTGAATCACTCTCCATAAGAATTTGAATAAAATCTGATTGGATATTTTGGAGTTTTTTTTCAGTTAAAGATTTAAAAGCAACATGATTGCTTACTGCATATGTATCTCCAAAACTGCTGAGCATCCACTTTTTTTAGAAGTTGAAAACAGTTGAAAAATTGTGTTAAAGCACAGCATTAAATCAAGAGGAAAACTTCCACTGCATCTAAACTTGAGGGTTTCCACCATCAATGTTATCATCAAGTTCATTTAAGTTGGAGTAGCTATTTTTGACTGCCTGTGGCTGTTTTCAGGATTATTTACCATCTTGTAGATCATTACATATTAGCAGTGGAATGGACATCGGGGACATACTAGCTTAGCCCTCTCAATACATGGGGAAGGGAGGGGCACCAGGGAAAGTAGACCAAGCCAGGCTTGCAATATACATCTCCACAACTCTGGGTTGGAGATAACCTTGACATTGCTGGAAGTCCAGACACTAAAACCATATTACCAAAGAAGTGGTGTAAACAAAAATGAGGAAGATACTTACATCTTCCCACAGGCATTGTCTGCTCTGTTCTACTCATATCGGTTATCTTGAGATTCTCTGAACCTGTGGTGCTCATCTTCATCCCTTTGTTTATTTAGTATATGCTCTCTCTACTCCCTGAGGGCAATCACTATTTATATTCTGAATATAACTACAGACCTTGGCTCCCTCCTGAATCCAGCAGTAACCTGCATTGCGTTGTTTCTGCTCCATACACCTTCAACTATTCTGATGTGTGTGCTCTCTCTCTCTCAGTGTCTCTCTATCTCTCTCTCTCTCCCCTACTCTCCACAACCCAAATACACTCAGTGGAACAGTACTATGTGTATGTTACTATAATATTATATCATATCATAAAGGTCACCCTTTGACATTACAGAATACAGTCTAGTATATTAAGAGCTAAAGATTTTGAATTAGAAAGTCCCAGGTTTGATTTCTGACTCAGTTATTTAATTAACAGTTTACTTATTAGGCAAGTTTTAGAATGTCCTAGGGTTCAGTTTCTTAATGTAAAGCAGAACAAATAATACCTAGTTCTCATGGTTGTGGAGAGAATTAAATGAGATAACTCATCTAAAGCAGGGTTGCCAGGTTTAGCAAATAAAACTACAGGATGTCCAGTTAAGTTTGAATTTTAGATAAACAACAATAATATTTTTAGTATCTGTATTGTTAGTTTCCTAGGGCTGCCATAACCAACTACCACAAACTGGGTGGCTTAAAACAACAGAAATCTATTCTCTCACAGTTCATGGGACTAGAACTTTGAAATCAAGGTGTCTGTAGGGTTGGTTTTACAGGAGTCTCTGATGGAGAATCTATCCCATGCCTTCTTCCAGTTTCTGATGGTTGCTAGCAATCCTTGGCTTGTAGATGAATCACCTGATCTCTGCCTTCATCTTCACATCACCCTCTCCTCTATGGTTGTGCCCTCTCCATTTTTTTGTTGTTTTTTTGTTTAATAAGGGTACATTGGCATTGGATTTAGAGCCCACCTTAAATCCAAGATGATCCCATTTCAAGACCCTTAATTACATCTGCAAAGAACCTTTTTCGATATCACACTTTTCTGGAATTTTCATGTTAATCTTTTAGAAAACACTTAAATAAAATTTAATGCTGGAATTGTTCATTGGTCATGCAATAAATATATTGCATTGCAACTTCTAACTGCTAGGTATTAACCCTCCTGCTTTAATATGGATAAGATTCAAAGTCCTTGCCTTTGAATATCTTATACTTTGGTGGGAAAATATGCAAATATCTTTCAAAGTACTTACAATTCTGTTTAGCTAATTAATCATTCATCCTCACCTCCATGTAACAAATAATTGAAACTAACTAGACAAATAATTCAGGCCAATAAAATAATTTGGGAATAGGGTAAGGCATTATGTGTCTTTATAGAATACTTCCTAAACTGCTAATATTGTTATTTAAAATGAAAGAAGGAGATCACATAAGAGAGAGAGTGTGTGCTTTCTTGATGCTCTAAGTATTTCCCATGTCTTAAAAAAAATATTTCTATCTTCTTTCAGTTTTTCTCTTTGTAAGGATCTTTGCTGAACCATGACTGGGACACACACCTAGAGTAAAAAATATATTTTTTAAAAGAGATAAAAATAATAAACCAATATTGGACACTATGTAATCTTACATGATACACAATTTTAAAAAATAAATGTAATTCATTATAAAATATAAAATGAAAAGTAAATAAAGTCCACAGAACAAATGCTAGACAACAAACAAGATGGTAGATTTAATTCATTCACATCAGTAATTACATTAAATATAGTGGTATAAAAACAACAATTAAAAGAAATTATTCTTAGACTGAATAAAATTTAAGAACTAAATACATGCTGTCCACAAAAAATCTTCTTTATGTAGAATGATACAGATAGTTTAAGAATGAGCAGAGGAAAAGCATATGGACCATCAAAACACTAGTCAAGAAAAAGAAAAGCTGGGGTGAATACATTAATATAAGACAAAGTAGCATCCAGAGCAAGGATTGTTATTGTTAAATAATAACCTGGGCTTCCCTGGTAGCATAGTGGTTGAGAGTCCGCCTGCCGATACAGGGGACATGGGTTCGTGCCCCGGTCTGGGAAGATCCCACATGCTGCAGAGCGGTTAGGCCCGTGAGCCATGGCCGCTGAGCCTGCACGTCCGGAGCCTGTGCTCCGCAACGGGAGAGGCCACAACAGTGAGAGGCCCGCGTACCACAAAATAAAAAATAATAATAATAATAACCTTACATAATGATATAAGAATCAAGTCCCCTAAAAGACAAAAATAACCCAACAATTCAAAATACACGAGGCAAAAACTGGTAGAACTGCAAGAAGAAACGGGCAAACCCATAATTATAGTTGGGATTTTGCCCCCCTCCCCACATAGTCTACAGAACAAGTACACAGAAAATCAGTAAAGATATAGACTATCTTAAGAACTATCAACAAAATTATCCAAATTGTCATTCATAGGACACTTTACCCAACAATAGCAGAATAAAATTATTTTCAAGTGCACTTGAAAAATTCACCAAGGAAGGACATATTCTGGACAATGAAGCAAACCTCAACTATTTTAATTAATTGGAATCATTCAATGTATGCTCAAAAGTAACAGATTAGCAAAAATAAACAACAGAAAGATTTCTGGAAAAATGCCACATCTTTGAAAACCAAAGACCACACTTCTAAATAACCTGATGGGTCAAAGGTTGAATTATTCAGGAAATTAGAATATATTTTGAATTTAAAAAGTGAAAGTGCAACATATCAAAATTTGTAGCATGTAGCTAATGTATTGTGTCAAGGGGTTTCAAAACATTAAATTCTTACATTAGGAAAGAAATAAATTCACAAATCAATCATTTAAGCTTCTACCTTAAGAAACAAAATGAAGTGTGAATTAAAAAAGCAAGCAGACGAAGGGATATAATAAAGATCAGAACAAAAATCCAGAAAATTGAATACAAGAAAAACAATAGAGAAAATCAATGAAATCAATCAATTGATTTCCAAATCAACTGGTTTTTGGAAAAGATCAAACTGATAAACCATTAGCCAGACTGATCAAGAAAAATAGAAAGAGATAAGACCCATATTACCAATCTCAGGAATGAAAGAACTATAATAAAGAACTCTACAGACATTAACAGTGTAATACACAAATATTATGGAAACATTACACACATAATTTGGCAACTTATGAAATGGACAAATTTCTTGAAAGATACTGCCAAATCTCACAAAAAAAAACTAAATAATTTGACTTGTGTTATATCTATTAAAGACACTGAATTTGTAGTTGAAACCTCTCCAACAGTGAAAGGTCCAGATGGTTTTTCTGGCAAATTCTACCATACAGTTAGTGGTTCTCAAACTCTGGAGCTTCCTGGGTGAAATCTGAAACTGGTCCCATAGACTGAAATCAGGGAGAGACAGAAGAAAGGCAGATCACTTCAGATTGGTAGGTGGCAGGTTGAATAAGCAGGGAGCTTACATACAAGGCTTGTTTTTGTTGGTGAGGCAAATGGATCTCCGTACCCGCCAGCCAGAACCTTAAAAGTTTACAAGGTGACCTTAATGGGGTTTAGCCACATACACCATCCAGATGCCCTCTTACAATTGTGTTCCTGAAAACAGCTTCCACTATGGGAACAGTGGGCAGAGTGCAAGTTCCAAGGACACAGGAAAGGGTGAGGAGCCTCCGATTGCCCAGGTCCTACTTTTGGGTCAACAGACAGTCACGTCCTCTTGATGACTTCCTCCAGCAATATTTAAGGAAGAAATAGTACCATTTCTACACAAAGTACTCAAAGCAGTACAAACTGTTAAACATTTTTAAAATGTGATTGATATTTGATAACAATGAGAGAGAACATGTGTTATCATCGTCAAGTCTTTTTTGTAATTAAGACCACCCATTTGCAAACATTTTGCAGTACCTTCATTTAAGTTTTGTATTTATAAATATATTTGTAAATTTTGAAAAATTTAACTTTAATTAAATTTTGGTAGATTTATTTTAATTTTACTTTAATTTTAATTTACTTTAATTAAATTAAATTGGTAGATTTATTGGAGCCTACTCAATACCATCATGATTATCCACTATACAAGGAATTATTTGGTTGTGTAACACAGTCAATTTCAAGTATATATCTGCTCTGTCGATTTCTTACTTTAGTAAGAACATTGCTTTTACCACACAATGTGCTCCACCAAAGTTGTTTTTATATTTTCACCACAAAACAACTGATTTGTATCTTCCTTCTTAAAATTTTGGACAGAATTTGCAAAACAGTCATATTAATGTCATATTAATGTTCACCCTTAACATAATAAACTTCTAAAAGATTTACTTTGACTTCATGAGTTGGATACAAAAAAATAAAATAAAATACAGAACCAGTATTGGAAATAACAGGTATCATATTTGAGGCATCTAATGATACCAATTTAAAGCCATCATTTAACTGTCTGCGAAGATCTTCCTCTGCTAATGGAAGCAACACATTAACGATTATTTTTTACTGAACGAAAAAACCTGGAATAGAAAAATAAACAACTTAATTTAGAACAATAGGCATTTAATCCAAAGTAAAAGTCCTGTTTCATGCTGTGATGTGTAAAAACAACAATATAGGTGAAATTGTCAATTTCGGGCACAAGCGTGTTAAAATTACTTCTTACATTTTAAGAAGATGATGAGGCAGATTGACCTTTTTTCTTGGTTTTCATGTGGTCAGTGCTATTACTGTTCAACCCTGAAGGTGGAAGGTAAATACCATCAAATATTTTGTACAAGTTTCATATTCATCATCAATTTCACTGAGAAACAGAAATGTGGTACTTGATATTTTTCTGTTAAACTGTTATCTCATTGCTGTTAAAGGGTTTATTTAAAATAAAGCTTTACCAAAAAAAAAAAAAGAGGTAGTTACAGATACAATAAGTGGCAAAACCACTATCCAGACTATTCTCTATTCCAGGGATCAGCCAATTTTCCTGTAAAGCCCAGATATTTTAGGCTTTGCAACACTGGTCTCTGTCACAACTACTCAATTTTGCCTGTGTAATGCAAAAGCAGCCAGAGACTGTATATACAATGTTGTTTAAGGATACAGATTTATAACTAGCAGATAAACAAGTTCTGGAGATCTAATGCACAACATTGTGACTATAGTCAACAATATTGTATTTTAAGCTTTAAAGTTGCTAAGAGACTATATCTTAATTGTTCTCATTACAAAAAGAAATAATAAGTAATGTGATAGAGGCATTTACTAATGCTAAGGTAGTAATCACACTGCAATATATAAATGTATCAAACCAACACATTGCATGCCTTAAACTTATGCAATGTTAAATGGCAATTAAATCTCAATAAAAATTTTTAAAAGAGTGAGCAGAGATGTGTTCCAATAAAACTTTATTTGTGGACACAAAAATGTGATTCTATGCAATTATTGCATGTCAGGAAATATTGTTCTTCTTTTTATTTTTTGCAACTGTTCATGGCAAAGGCCATTTTTAATTTGAAGGTTGTACCAAAATTTTCAGCAGGCCAGATTTGGCCCATGGGTGGTAATTTGCTGACCCCTTTTCTGTAAAACCTCTAGACCATATGTTTATTTCCCCAGGTATTTATCCTAGGTAAATCAGGATAGATGGTCACGATCGCTCGAAGCCAATGTTGGCAACATTGCACAGGAAGCAAAGTTTTGGGATGCTGGAATATTAAGTTATGTTGGAGTATCAGAAATGACCCCTAAAGACCCAGCAGTTTGGGGGCATCAGGAGACCATAAGAGACCCTCATGATGGGCAAGGGCATCACGAGTTTTCTCCCAAGAGATTTGCAGGCTTGGGATGTGGATAAGTGGGAGTCAGAGTAGGTAAGAGAGAACTGGGCCGTCTGGGATATGCCTGGTGGCTGTCACTGCTAACGAAATGGTTTATTTGACCTCTTGCTGTCTCTCAGAAATACCAAGGGGATTTTAATCTCAGATACCGCTGCTTTTGTTCCAGTGGACCCACACAGATGTCTATTTCTCTGGAGAGTTTTTCTAGTTCACTCTATGGATTTTATTAGTTCTTCTTCTGATCTACTTCTACTCTCAATATAATTATTATAGCAGGTCTTACAGGTCATTGTCCTCATTTACTTCATGTCAGTCCTTCCAGCCAGACTGAGCGCCTTGAAGCTATGAGCAGTCCTTTATTTACATCTGTAACTCCAGGGCCTAGGACAATGCTTGACATGGAGTTAACAACTCCATAAATATATATTGTGCAAAACCTAATTATAGCATAGATATGATTTTGTACTCTGCCTTTGTCACTCACTATTTTATTATAAGCATTTCATTTTGCTTTATAGCCTTCATAATTATCACTTTAATGGCTGCATAAAAGTCTATCAAATTTGTGTGTCATAATTTGCTATCTTATTTCCACTTTGTATATTGAAGTTATCTCTACATTTTTACTATTCATTAAATATTTAATTAGATATTACTTTATCTGTTTTGAATTTTGAAAGCTTGAAGGCATGATTTGGATGACTCATGTCTCTTAAAAAATCTTTATGATGGAATTTGATTACTTTTCCATAAACACATTTTCTTGTTGATCAAAGTAATATTTAATATTATAAGTCAGAATATGGGTATATGAACAAAGACTATATTATATGTACAAATAAATATACAATGATATGTAAATATATAAAATATAAGCTGTAGATAGGAATATTTTTTAAATTGAGGTATAATTGATGTGTAAGAAATATTTAACTATATGCATGAAAATAGGAGATGTTTGCCATTTAAATTGCGAAAAAAATATGAGAGAAGAAAGACCTTACACTCAAGTTGAAAAAATTTAAAGCAAAAAGTTCAGTCTGGCAGACCTCTGCAGCGGAAAACCTAGCATCAGACAGGAAAGATTTGGTGGGCTTTGGAACACAGGTCCCCAGTAATTAGAAGCTGAATTCAAGGGGCCAGCTGAGAGACTTATAATTTTCTAATTCTTTTCTAACCCATTTAATGCAAATATAATTGGCTAGAAATTTTAAATGCTTATATATAATATGGATCAAATTTCAAAAATCATTACCAGTAATTTGTTTTTAAATAATTTTATAAATATATAATTTATATACAACAAACCACACATGTATTGAAAATGTACAAACAGATAAGTTTTGACATATGTATAAATTTTGAAATCATTATCATGGTCAAGACTGTGAACGATCTCATCACCCCCCAAAATTTCCTTGTCTCTTTGTTTTCTCTCCTTCTAACCCCTCCCTGTGTCCTCTCATAACCAGACCACCTGGTAACCAGACAGACCTGCTTACTGTCACTATAGATTAGTTTGCTTTTTCTAGAATTTCATATAAACAGAATCTTACAGTATATATTCTTCTGTCTGGTTGCCTGTGTGCCAGAAATTCTGGTAAACATTTTTATATGTGTAACCTATGTCATTGATTTTAAAGTGTCAAATTCTTTAGATGACAAATGACAAGAGACAGCTTTGACATTCTGCCTTGAAAGTGAGAGTCTTACCTGAATTCTTGTCCTATTTCATGACCCTCCTACCCTCAGACTATGGAGATGGTCTCTGAGAACAGGAAAAAGTCTGGCCGTCTCCTGTTTGCACAGTACTTATCCTAAAGCCTTGCATCTAATCCTACAAAGCAGATTTGTGTTGATTGGAGCCAAATTGAAATGAACTGAATTTAGAGGAGCAGATAGAGTGCTATTCAACAACTCCTGAATTCCCAGTTTAAGGAATGTTACACAAAAGAATAACTAGCACATTGAGTGGTCGATTTCCTACAAGCCTGGAAACAGAAACTCAAAAGTTGGTCCCCAAAGTATGTGGCAGCCCTTACTTATTTAAGTCATCATTCAAGTGATCCAGAATATTTCCTAATGATATTTTTCTTAATATTTTATTTTTAAAAAACCATTGAAAATTAGAACTTTTGTGACCCTGAGAATATGTTCATATGTCCAGGTTTTGGAAATATTGGTGTAGAGAGGATCATCCTGAACAATGTCAAAATACAAGAGTTCAAGGCCCACTTCTAACATTTCTTACTATGTAATCTCATCTGTTTTTTCTGAATTCCAGTTGCCACATTTGGTAAATATGGGTAATAGGAACCAACAGGGCTGTTGTGAAGACTGAATAAATAGGAAGTATGCATAATCATCAAGCGAGTGTTTTGTATATTGTCTTTGATGAGTAAGTGTGAGTATAACCAACTGAGAATTACATGGATTCTGGGCACTTAAATATGAAATCACTGGTAGGACACGGGGAGCCAGATTGCATTTGAAGCTTGGCTCTTTCGGTCAGTGCTTTTGACCTGTCTTTGGCAAATCTACATCATTGTGGACCTAGAAGCAAGAAGCCTATGTTCAAGTCACTGTTAATCAATGGCTAGCTTTTCAGCCTTGGGCAAACTATTCAGTCTTTCTCAATCTGGATGGACTTATATATAAAATGGTACTAATTGTACCTATTTGTCTTGTCTCACAGAGTTGTTTTGAGGAAAAAGCATATTGCCAGGAAATTTTCAACGCATGGCTATTTACTGAGCACTGGAGTAGTCATCTGGGTGGCTGGCTTTATTTACGTCCACCCTTTCTGAGCCAGGTACCTTTGGTTCCACTGAGAAGGGTTTCACATCATTTGATTGACTGTATCCATTAGTCATAAGGGTCATCCTGATACATCGCTTAACCTGAGGTCAGGCTGGAAACTGACATGAAGGGCAAGACTCTGGTTACTGACTGAGATGCCACGGCAGCTCCAAGGCTTCCCACCAACCAGAAGGCTGTCATTTCAGATGACACCCCTCCTGAGCTCCATCTCCAGTGCTGCCGCTGCCCTGAGCAGAGGACCTTTTGTTCTTATTATGCAGCTATCGAGGGTGCTGACGGGCAGCATCAGCTGAATGAAACAAACCAATGTCAGAACTTCCCAAAAAGATTTGTAAGTTTGTCGACAGCCATTTCATCTCATTACAAATGCCACAGCCCTCTGAGAGCCTTCTTTCAATGTGTCACACTCTTGAAGTCATTTTGTGATGATCTCCTCTGCCAGGGCTTCTTTCAAAAAAGCAGCATAGTCAGTCATCACAGGGATGATCAAGCATGAGTCCTATGCTCTATTCCTAGAACAAATTAATCAAATATGACTGGAAGGAAAGTCCTGCACTGGGTTATCTGGTAACATAGGCAGCAAAAAGCCTGGTATATCAGGATAATTTTACAAATATAAAATGAAGGAAACGAGGGGTTGTTTATTAACAAAGAGATATAAGTAAAATAATACAGAATTTTAGTGATAGAAAGGACTTGATTTAGTTACTACTATTTAATACATAATTTTTAAAAAAATATTTTCTAATGACTACAAAAGCAAGTGTCTAGCTCTCTATCTGTTTTTTTGAGTGGCAACAGAACAGAAAGTGCCCTTGCTCCCTTGACACCAATATCCTAGTAAAGAAGCTACATGTAAGTAAATAACATATGCAAATAAATGTAGATAATGAGTGAGTAACTTTTCGATAGAGTCGTGACCTCCCACCCAAATCACTAAAAAATGCATAAATAAATTCTCCAAACAAGAAAAACAAATCCCTAACTTGAGCTAAATAGTGATTTATGGTCAAATTTAAGAACAGAGTCTAGAGCTATAATTCTTTTCTATTTTCTCACTAATCTTCCTATGGAAGAAATCATCCCATTTTGTCTTAAGAGTCTGAGAAGAGGCACACTGTAGACAAGAGTCCCAGAGTTCTTTTGATTATTGTAAATTCCAAAAGCAACTTTAGAAAGTCAGAGACTATAAGATATGACTAGGCATCCGGTAGGAGAAGGAGGCTGGGCAGGGGTGGGATTAAGAGCTACTGGCGTTTGTGTGTGTGAAAGAGGGTAGGAAGAGTTGGAGGTGATGGGGTCAGGCTCCTACAAACCCTTCCTGACTTTTTTTTTTTTAACATCTTTATTGGAGTATAATTGCTTTACAACGGTATGTTAGTTTCTGCTTTATAACAAAGTGAATCAGTTATACATATACATACATCCTCATATCCCCTCCCTCTTGCGCCTCCCTCCCCGCTCCCTACCCCACCCCTCTAGGTGGTCACAAAGCACCGAGCTGATCTCCCTGTGCTATGTGGCTGCTTCCCACTAGCTATCTATTTTACATTTGGTAGTGTATATATGTCCATGCCACTCTCTCACTTTGTCACAGCTTACTCTTCCCCCTCCCCGTGTCCTCAAGTCCATTCTCTAGTATGTCTGTGTCTTTATTCCCATCTTACCCCTAGGTTCTTCATGACATTTTTTTTCTCTTAAATTCCCTATATATGTTAGCCTACGGTATTTGCCTTTCTCTTTCTGACTTACTTCACTCTGTATGACAGACTCTAGGTCCATCCACCTGACTTCTCTTTAAGATATAGCCAGATACATCAACCTCTAACATGTCCAGCCTCCCCTCCACTATCCACATCACTGATGTGTTTCCTGGATTCCCAGGTAGAATCAGGATGCAAACTGCAGTGGGACATTAGATTTAGGCATCTCCTGCTGTATTCTTCCAGACAGAAAGCAATTGCATCCCAAGGCTGTGGATACTCAGAATGTCTAGGAATAGACAGGTGAGTACAACAGCTCAGGCAAAAACATCAGGATTCAACTTTCGTCTTTTTCCATCTCTCGCTATGATTTCTTCTGGGTTCACTTCATGTTAAGGCGAGTCCTTGGGGCAGACTTCAAAGATTAATTTGGTTAAAAAATAAAACTAAGTAAAAGAGGAGAAATAGAGAGACAGAGACAGAGAGACACAGCGAGAGCAGATGAGAGACAGAGACAAAGAGACATAGAGACACTCTTGAATCCAGAACACTAGGCAACCTGTCTGTAGTAAATCAGCCAGTAAACTGATACATTTAAAGTATGAATAAATCAATACTGTTAATACCATTGCAAGGTGGTTACATGACCAGAATGAAGGCATGCATGGAAAATTCTCTAGTATTTTTAGTGCCAGCATATAATAGATGCTCAGTGAATGTTGGCTAGCTGAATCTAAATTCAATGAATGCCTGTTCAGGAATCAAAATACTTTTATTCATAGTCCAGTACCTTTCTCTTGCTGATATAAGAAGTAGTATAAGAAGAAATAATAAGAAATGGCCACTATGCTATGGAACGCAGGTCTGTGTGCCTGACGCACATGAGGCCAAACAAGACCAAAACATCAGAGTTTGGAGCAGAAAAAGTTTTGTTGAAGTCCCATGGAAGGAGACCAGGTGGCTCATGCCCAAAAAAACCCCGGACTCCCCTAAGGGTTTCAGCAAAGGATTTTTAAGGGCAAGGCTGAGGGAGGAGTGTGGTTGGTTGTTGGAAACTTCTTGGTGTTGGAATCCTTTGTTCTTGCAGCCGTCTACATAGGTCAGGTCATGATGTTCCTGTAAATCTCCAACGAGACAAATGTTATTCTCTGTTCTGCAACTTTTTATCTCTATATGAATGGAAAAGTGTCATACCCTTAAAGGTCAGAGCCTTGAGAACCGGCTATCCTGTATATTTCAGGCTATAGACAATATTCTTAACTCAAAGCAAAAGCAATAGAATACAAAGGTTAAAGTAAAAGAAACAGATCTGATGTGGAGTCAAATCTGTTCTTCCCTATTACAAATAGATTTTCAGGATCGACTAAGACAGAAAGCTATGTGAACTAAGCCTGTGTAGCTTCTAGCTCCCTGTTGTACTAATATAAATTAGACTCACTCTAGCTCCTTTTTCTATCAATATATGTTTAGATTGTTTTGTGCTGAAAAATTTTAAGTGGAGTAGAATAACTGTCATCAAATTGAGAATCATATATTCCTAGTTTTAATCCTGGGTCACTTATTTCCTGTCTTTGTGACTTTAAACAAATTACTAACTCTTCTGAGTAGATTTATTTAATCAGTGCAATGAGGACAGTATTACTTCACTAGTTCATCGGGAGGACTAATTTTAAGAGTGCAGCACAGTGACTGGCGTATAGCAGTTTCTATATAAAAAGATGTTATATATAAATCTAAATGGCAAGGAGGCATAGAGCCCATCTTTGTAATTTTCTCACTTACTTTGATTCAATTAATTTGCATGATCTTATGATGCTACATTCCCAAGGTTGATTAAGGAATTTTAAGTCTCTATACCTTCCTTTAATATTTGCCAGACAATTGTTAATGATGTCCTTTTAAATGAGCCTGCATTTCATAAATTATGATCCAGTTCAGAATGATACAGCATAAGATTGGTAAAAACATTTTCTTTGGTGGGAATTAAATTCTGACTTTAATGAAGAGACACATTAAAGTGAGTTGATTCCTGATCCCCATCCCTGGGCTTATTGTTATGTACTTATTTTTTAATTCTAATAAAGTCAATTTATCACAGATTAGGAGGCTCTTGAGTGTAGTGATCATGAGAAGGGATCCTGAAATTAGCCTTTCTGCATTCACATTCCAGCATCACTACTTAATGTTTCTGTAATCTTGGGCAAGTTAAACATAATGTTCTTCTAAATAAACTACCCTGGTCCTCCCCTCCCCCAGTTTGAGTTAGATGCCATACTTCTATACTCTTCTCCTTCTCTATAAATACTTTTGCAAGTAACATTAGGAAACAGGATTTTATTTTTGTTTCTCTAGTAGGCAGGAAGGTCCCAAAAGGGATGACCTACATCTTCCAGTTTGGCACAGAGAAGGGACTTGGTAAATAATTATTGAATGAATGAACGTACCTTACACTTGGAAACAGTAACGATGAACAAAGCAGTGATTGTAGTTACAGTAATATAAATCATAGTGGGAATGATAACCGAAACAATTAACATTTAATTAATGTTAAACACTTGAAATTTGCCAGGCACTGTTCTAAGGGCTTCATATTTATTTAATCATGTCCCCATTACAAAGCTCTATGAGATATTTATATTTTCTTCATTTTATAACTAAGGAATCTGGAACAAGGGAAACTTTATAATCTGCCTGGGATCACACAGCAAGTGAGTGGTGAAGCTGGGATCAAATTCAGATGGTCCCCGACTTAGAATAGTTTGACTTATGATTTTTCGACCTTACGATGGTGTGAAAACCATACACATTCAGTAGTAACTATACTTCAAATTCTGAATTTTGATCTTTTCCCAGGCTAGCGACATGTGGTCAGACACTCTTGTGCAGGTGGGCAGCAGCCCCATCAGTCACCCGGTCACCAGGGTGAACAGCCGATACGCTGCCAACCATCCTGTAACCAGATGACCATTCTGTTTTTCACTTTCAGTAAAATATTCGATAAATTACATGAGATATTCAATACTTTATTATAAAACAGGCTTTGTGGTAGGTGATTTTGCCCAACTGTCAGCTAATTCTAGCATTCTGAGCACATTTAGGGCAAGGTAGGCTAAGCTCTGATGTTCAGTAGCTTAGGGGTATTAAATGCATTTTCAGCTTTTACACTATTTTCAACTTAGGATGAATTTCTTGAAACATAACCCTGTCGTAAGTTGAGGAAGACATATATTCTAACCTCAGTTCTCTGAGGATCCCAAATTGTCCAAGGGCATAAGTAGTGCTAGGTGTGTATATCTGCATTTCTTGGCCTCAGTTTTCTCCACTGAGGGGGTTGGACTCTATCATCTCTAAGATACAGTCTGACTCTAATTCTATGATTCTGTCCTTTATTCCTTATCTGTGACTCAGTTGCCCTTCTGGGCCACTCCACCCCATCTCCTGCCTTCTTTCCCACAGTCGCGTTTGCCATCTTGGCCTCTGGTCACCTTGGGTTCAGACTCCTGTGCGGTTCAAACTCCTCCTGCACACTGCTCATTCCCCTTCTTGAAGGGAATTCAACTGTAGTCAAGGTAATAATCAGCTGCTGACTACTGCTGATCTATTAACTGGGAAATGCCAGAGGCGCTATTTAGACTGATATGACTAATGAAACCACAGTACCTTTAATCAAGGATTCAGTAGTGCTTCTAGCTAGAGGATTGAAATTGGATGTATTTACTGGTGAAAATAGTCCTCCCTCTCCACCAAGATGTTTGGTGGTTGACGCTTCCCATTCAAACTCCTGAGCCCTCAGCCTATGGCAATTTCTTGTAGGTTCGCTTAATCGTATCTGCCCCTAGATGGTTAGTGTTACAGGGCAGGTACTCTGTGTATTTTATCTTTGAGTCCCCAGGTTCTACTCCTGTAGACAAAGGACATTTTCCATGGACACAACCATAGCAACACTCTTTCTTATTAAGTGTTATTAGGGTGAGGCATCCACATGCTTGTTCTAGAAGTGTCCCCACCTGCTAGAGAGTTCATATATCCAAAGTATCATAAAAGCCACAAGCAATAAGTTCTATAGTCATCAGAATTATAATTCTAGTAGCCAGATAATCTTTTATCCAGTTGAAAACCAGTGCTTACTTAGCAGTCCCATTTTGGTGGGCGCTTTTGTCTTTTTGATGTTAATAAAATAGTCAGGAAAACAGTAAATGTTTTTAATTCATTCTTTCCCCTTTTATTTTTTCCCTTTAATATACAATCCTGTAAAAGTTCATCAGGTCAAAATGTGACCAGTAATTGATTCAAAAATAAAATGACTTACCTTATTCTTGGCTCTCCAACTTAACAATCACTCTGTGATGGAGAGAGAAATGTATTAATCTCTAAATTGCACAATCCTATTGCAGATCTTCTCCGCAATCCTCTTCTCTCCCTGTGTAGCCTGTTCCCTGGCAACAAATCCTCAGGTAAAAGATATTGGAAGAAAAAACACCTTTTCCCCAAAATACTAGTCAGATTCAGTGAAAGTAAAATCTTTTGTTACCAAGAGGATATCTTGTGATTTTTTAAATTCATTTGTCATCCTAAAAGGTTATAGGAAATTAATGGGTAGCTTTGTCTTTATACTTTCAATGTAGTTGTTCGTTTTTCTCTAATTTTCTCTAGAAAAAATGTCTATTTGTGATTCCCCTAAGATATGATCTTGTTACCCTGATGTAATAAAACTCTTAGTCTGTAGAACCATTGTTCAAATCAAATTGGTTCGCCAGGTTCATGGAAGCAGGATGTGGATGAGGGCAGAGGGTGGCTGATATGGACAGCGATTGCTTCCCTTTGGCAGGTCAAGAATGAATGCACAGATAGCTTACAGAATTGCCCGCTATCACACAGATATTTACTGAAGGAAGCAAGCATCCTAAGGCCATGATTTAAAGAAGGAGGGAGGGAGAGAGGGAGAGAGAGAGCGAGAGTGAGAGCAAGCTGAATTGGGGTGAAAGAACAAGTAGTTTAGTTTTAAAGATGTTTTTCCATGACTATACTCAGACGTTTTGTTTTTTAACATCAGTCCCTTACACCTGGAGGTACAAGGTGGGTTTGGGCCAGAGGTGCTGGGGTTTGTACAGAGTGCTTGGTTAAGCTTATTTACGATCTTGCTTTCAAACTGCTTCTGATATCTTTGCATCACCCTCTTATCAACAGGCCAAAAAATTATTACTTTAAAAATGTTGAAAAAGTATTCCTTTTGGAGAATGTGCTAGAGAATAACTGCTCTTGTGACAGACATTCTCCTAGGCCAGTGCAGCTAAATAAATGGCTGAATATTCAGGCTTCATGAGCTTGCAAGCTGTGCTTTGTTTTCTTCCCTAAATTAATGCCAAAAGCAGCAATTCTTTTATTCTCAACTATTGATAGCTGACACATCTGCTTCTTATAGCCTCTTTGGCCCCTGGAAAGTTCTATCTGGGTTGAATTTCTTGGAACACAAAGGTATAGATTCTGCCCTAAAGTTCTTTCTGGATGTAGGATGGGAGCTAGGATGAGGTTGTATTCTGGCAAAATGCCCAGGAGCAGGGTGTGGAGGCCACACCGGGGAGGGAGGGGGAACCCTGTCCTGGTGAGCAGGCCAGGAGTCTCACGGCACTGACACTGGGGTTTTGTTTTTTGGTTTTTTGGGTTTTTTTTTTGCGGTACGCGGGCCTCTCACTGCTGCAGCCTCTCCCGTTGTGGAGCACAGGCTCCGGAAGCGCAGGCTCAGCAGCCATGGCTCACGGACCCAGCCGCTCCGCGGCATGTGGGATCCCCCCAGACCGGGGCACAAACCCGTGTCCCTGCATTGGCAGGCGGACTCCCAACCACTACGCCACCAGGAAAGCCCTGACACTGGGGTTTTATAACATGTAATAATACATATATATTTAATATTCAATGGCTCTGCCTTCCTCATTCTGTTGTATTGCTGTCCAAGTGAATAATCACCCCTTCCCTGAATACCATGAAATTGAAGTGTAATCTCTAACAGAAACTATGGGTTCTTGACAAAGCAACTCCAATGTACCACTCTAGGGGGACGATTGGCGGGACAGGGGAAACCCGTAGAAGGGAGATAATGAAACATTATTTTCTCAGTCCTAGGAATTTCAGAGTTTGAAAGTGAAAATCAGCAGGCTTTTAAAGACTCACTTTGTTAAAAAGAAAGCACTACAGGGACTGATTCCATTCTTCGTATCTTATAATCTCATTTTAAGAAAGTGACAGTTGCAAGTTCTCTTTGGCACTAATTGCCTTTCTCTGATCAAGCTCTCCCGTCTCTAACCCTGACAGTCTGTCTACGGTCAAGTTTTTATCTGTATCTGTGTTCCACAGCTCTGACAAAAGCTCGTCTGTGTTGAGTGGTTAAGTTTGTCTCTGAGAGGAGTGAATATCTTGCCATAGCATCTGTGTTTTGAATCATTTTTTCTTCAGAAAGGTGGATCCCTAATTGTTGTATATTAGATTGCATTCATGGGAGATTCTATGCTCTTTTTTTTAATAGATTTGATAATACTTTATGAAAAAAAGGAAAAAATATAAGAAATAGTTATGAAAATAATGAAAGACACTATAGGATAATTGTTGGCATCAAATGAGAATTTTTAAGCAGCCTGATGAAAATGAGTTTTCACTCTTGCCCCTAATCAGTCAGACAGTCACAGGTTTGAATCTCAACTTGCTGTTTAATTACGCAAATTAACCTTCTTGTTTTTATAACACCCTGTTTTTCCTTTCATCTTTCCATGCTGCCTTTTAGTTTTGGGCTGTGTCTGCCTTGCCCACGAGACTATGAGCTTTCCAAGGAGAGGGACGGCATCCTATTCATTTTGTAACTATCACCCAGCACAAAGCCTGCCTGAGAATATCCACAAGATATATGTTTCGTAAATGAACAAATCTGTCATATCATGTTCCTCCCATTCAGTTTCAAATATATTAGAAAGTTATTGATCCAATTCCTCAATTACTGAATATGTTCTTCTTCCTGCTCCCCACTCCAGCACCCTCAGGAAATAACTGCTTTGCACATTCTTTCATGGGTCTTCAAAAAGAGAAGAGTTTCATCTAACTCCCAACAGTAGTTATCAAGTAAAGGGTGAAATATGGTTAGACACATGTAGCATTCTCAGCTCAATCAGGGGGAAAAAAATGTAGGCAAGGAAGTTGTTCTGCTCTTGTGAAATTTGAGACAACAGCACAATTTAGAGTTAGTTGTGAACATAGACGTGGGTTTGTCAAGTAGTAGTACTAATGGGGTCGATTTTTCAACACTATGGTGATTTGGCTCCTGAAATGTACAGCCCTTATTTAATATGGGAGAGAGATGATCTGCTTACCCTTCATAATGTTTATCATCAACTTCAATTTTTATTTCCGGCAAAGTCTGGGTACTTTATCTTAATTGCTAATGATGAAGCAAATGATAGAAGGGGGCTAGCTTGATTTTTGCATTACCAATTGCCTCTGTCAAAATTTTAAAGCTCTCATTTTGGCAATTACAAAATGTTTAATCAGGAGCCACAGAAGAGAGATACATATTTGGAAATATGTAATCTTTCATTTAACTATCAGGAAGAGTATCTATTAAATGTTGGGCAAACTGCTACTCTGAAGATTCCAAGATCAATAAGATACAGCTTCTGATTTAGAGGAGCTTACATGCTAATTGGGAAGTCATATGTTTAAAATAATAATTGCAAAGAAATGTGAATAAAAGCCTTGGTTGCTGACTGTATAAGACCCAGGGATCACACAAAAGCATTGATCAACTGTGCTCAGGGGACGGGAGGCCAGTAAGGCTTCACAGAGAAGAAGCTGCTGAGACTTTAGAATCAGGAGATGGTTTTTCAAGCTGTACAAGGAGTTTAGGACATTTCAGGAAGAGAAATAAATGTTTGCCACTCCAAGGATAAGAAAATTGTATGTTTTAGAAGTTTAAACAAGTGGAGTGACTACAGTATAGGGGACATGCAGACAAGGAGATTTAATTGTGGAGGTAGATAGGGTACAGATCATAAAGGGATTCGAAAAACACACAGAAGAGTTATAACTGTATACAGATTAGGAATAGTTGTGCCTGTTTTCTGCTTTCATGTGAAAGAATGAATCTCCTATCCTTCTAAGTACAGCTAATAGAAACATACAAGTTTCTGAATATAGAGTTTCTGGTCAGTGAAGACTTTCATATAAGTGTGGTCAGTTAGCTTTACCAAATCCCTTACCTGACCCGGTTTGAACTTAGCTGACTGGACAACCATAATGTGGCCATGGACAGTGAGAATATATTGAACACATTACTAATCACTGAGAGACCAGAGTCTAGTTTCATGACCTCGGGCTTCAGGATGCACTCCGCTACTAACTGAAAGTAAAAAGTTGAATAAATCACTCCACACAGAGTTTGCAATATTGCAATAAAGGGATCAACTTTGCATTAGCTGTACAGTTAAAAAAATCACTTCCCAGCACTTAAAAAATGGGAGTTTTAACACAAACAACCTGAGAGTAAGCCTCTCTTGGAAAAAGTCATAGTGAGATGGAAGGAGATGCTCTCAAGGCAACAGTGGGAAGGGACTGAGATGGAGCAGCCAGTGTAGATGGAGCATGGATGCTCCAGTTTGCCAGAATTCCCTCCAGTTCCTGCTGAAAACTCCATGCTCAAGCCGAGTGTCAAACATCATTTGTCATCACTGATGCATTGTTGATTTTCTTAAGTTAGAGTTACAAGTCAAGAGAAGTACTTGCTGAATTCAACCCTCCATTAAATGTGGGGAGATGAGGAGAAAGTTCTGGGTACGCTTGATATTGAAAAAAATAGCATCCTGTAAATACATATCTTTGTTAAAGTGAGAAATATTTCTCAGATTTAAGCATATGAACCAAGTGTTCATCTGCCTGTGGAATAAACATGAGATAAAGCCCCGCCCTGGTTCATTCTTTTTCCATCCTCATTTACTATTAGAATTGCTATGATTGATTAAAACTCTCTGAATGTCTTCTTTTTTTTTTTTTTTCTTTTTTTTTTTTTGTGGTACGTGGGCCTCTCACTGTTGTGGCCTCTCCCGTTGTGGAGCACAGGCTCCGGACGCGCAGGCTCAGCGGCCATGGCTTATGGGCCCAGCCGCTCCACGGCATGTGGGATCTTCCTGGACCCGGGCACGAACCCGTGTCCCCTGCATCGGCAGGCGGACTCAACCACTGTGCCACCAGGGAAGCCCTGAATGTCTTCTTGAACAGACTCCAAGTTCAGGCTCACTTACCCATTCCCTGTTTTGTCTATGGAGTGCAGTGGGCACAGTTCTATCCCCACAGAGTTCTAAACCAGAATTCTAACAGAAAGGAGCAAGCAGCTGTCAGGACTGACCTCCAGCAAGTTGGTAAAACTTTCTTGTATTTGATTTTTCTGTCTTTAAAATACAAGCAGAAATCCTACTTCATGCATTCCATGAGATAACTTTTAAACACCTAGAATGTTGATAAGCAAGCAGGAGTTTTAAAAAGGATTATATATAATGATATATGATATATATCATACATATCTGTATATCTGTATCTATATATGGCCTTATACTGTAGTTAAAACAATATATCTCAAAGTCCTTGGGGTTCAGTGATCAAATAATGGCTACTATTTGTTGGAATATTTTATTAACAAGGTCAGAACTGCTAAGTATTCTATAAAGACTTTATTTTATTTAACTGATCAAAATAAATTCATGGTTCTATTTTTTTCTCAGTTTTATAGATGAGGAAACTAAGAACCAGAAGTCAATAGTTACCTTAAAATTCTACATCAATTTTATTGTAAATTCTGTGGTCTTTTATTTACTTCAAAAGTATCCTTGGCACAAAACTAGTAAATAGTGGGTCAGGATTCAGAATCAAGTGTCAATCCAAAACTCACAGTGTTAGCCATAAATCTAGAACCTGATTTTATATTTCTTGGGACCTAGAATTTCCATTAAATACCAGAATATAATATATGAATAAAGAATGATTTAATGAGTACAGGGATGGACTACATATATAAAACATAAAAATATGCACATACTATGTACAAATACATGTTTGTAAATACACTGATGATAATTTTTGGCAAATATTCTAGACTCTAGCACAGGTAGGAAAACATTTCCATTTTATGTATTATGTCAATGAACTATCTTAATAGCTTATTTGTTCATGTAATTTTGAGTAGAAAATACAATTTCAAAGTCACTTAAGGATTATAACAAAAATAACCTCACATTAACAAACTACAGTAGCCACCATTCGCTTAGACAGCATAGAAATCATGCGTGGCATGGGATAATTTGTATGCCTTGTTTCTGTTAATATTTGAAGTTTTCCTATGAAGTTACCTTATGAAGCAGGTCTGTTCTATTTTATAGAAAGGAAATGGAGGTTCAGAAAACTTGACCCATTTACTCAACTCTCATAGTTTAAAACTTTTAGAATTTTATCTTTAACTCCAAAGATATTCTGCTTCCACTTCAGTGCACTCATCGCCTGCATCAGTGCTGATCCATCTCCTCAGGAATGTAAACGTCCACTCTACGATATAGATTTGTTGTTTGTAATGTCCAAGTGCCATTTGGAGACCCATCTATTTATAAACGATCTTGATCAAGCTGGTCCCAAGGAAAGATATGACTATAGAAATAGAGGTTTTTCTAGCCTGGCTTTAAAATTGTTTTCTGTATGTAATCTATTCTCTCAACCCACGTTCCAGCTCATAAGCTCTCGGATTATCAGAACAGAGGAATGTTGTAATAATAAAGCCTGATATATCTGTCTGATCTGGGCTAGAGCAGTGAAGCAAGCAGACATTAAATTCCCCTTCTGTCTGCCTTCTATGTTCCCATTCCCCTTCAGCTGAAAATTCCCAGCTCAATCTAACTGAAGGCTGCACTGGGAGACTAGAGGTCGGGGTATGGGTAGCTCAGTGCATGATATGAATGATGGCAGATCTTTGATGAACTGAACAAATGAAGCCCTTCACTCTTTGAGGGAACTCCTCAAAGAGGAGTCCAAACTTGCAGAGCTGTTTTAGGAGGCATGGCTTTAGCTCATCCACAGCCTGCTGAAACTTCAGCAACTCCATGTAGCGATGAAAGAGGAAAAGGCTCCGAGATTAACCAAAGGAGGAGTTTCAGAACCACAGCTATGAGATCAGCGTTGCCTGCTAAACAGCTGTGCAGTCTTACACATTATGTCTCCCAGTCAATGCTCTCCCAAGATTCAACTTCCTCCTCGGCCCAGTGAAGACTGAAATATCTGCCTCTGAGAATCATTGGGATAAGATGAAAGAATTGTTTTTAAATGTCCAGTTTAATGAACAAAATGTAGTAGATGAAATGATAGTAGATACAAATGATAAATAACATTTTTGTTATATTAGGGAATTCGTATTTGCATTGTATAATGTCCCATGATGGTAGCAACAACAAAGTGACGATTCAGGTTGATTTAGACAAGACCAGGTACCAAGTCTAAAATGGTGGGTGATAGTATACCAACAAAACCATGCAGCAAGGAAAACAAAGAAGAATTGCATGGTGGTTGAGAGCTAGGACTCTTGGGTCAGCCAAATCTTATTTTTTTGCCATTTAATGGCTGAACAATCTCAGTCAAGCTATTTAAGTTTTAAGCCTCAGTTTCTCTGTCTTTGAACTGGCCACAATAATAGTTTTTATTTCATAGATTTTACGCAAGGGTATACATTTTTAAAATCTATGTCGTTTTTTACAAATGTCTGTGTAAGTCACTTAATTCAAAGTCTGACACACATTGAACTTCACTCAATATTAGATATTACCATCATTATTATCTGTTAAGTACCACACAATACTTGACACTTGCTCACAATATCTAACCTAATTCTCTCCATTGCCTACATCTCTAAATCCATGTGTTTTTCTCTAAGCCAGAATAGTTTATTTTGTCACATGGTGTCTAGGTTCCTCCAGAGTGAGTATTCCAGGAGAAATACTCACTGGGAGTAAACTACAAGGCTTCTTATGATCCAGCTTGGAAAGTTCCAGAACATCACCTCTTTTGCATTCCATTGGCCAAACAAGTCACTAAGGCAAGCTCAGGCTCAAGAGGATGGAAACTATACTCCAACTTTCAATGGGAGTTGTGGCTAATGATTTGTAACTATCTTTAACCTATTAGAAGGAATAAACACATAATGAAAAGCTGTGTTAGCCAGCTCAGGCTGCCATAAAAAACAGTACCATAGCCTGCATGGCTTAAACAGGAGAAATTTATTTTTTTATAGTTCTGGTGCCTGGAGATCTGAATTCAGGGAACCAGCATGGTCAGGTTCTAGTGAGAACTCTCTTCCTGGTTCACATGCAGATGGCTACCTCCCCTTTGTGTCCTCATGTGGCCTTTCCTTGGTATGTGTGCATGGCCAGAGAATGAGAGGGAATTCCCTGGCAGTCCAGTGGTTAGGACTTTGAGCTTCCACTGCAGGGAGCATGGGTTCAATCCCTGGTTGGGGAACTTAAGATCCTGCAAGCCATGTGGTATGACCAAAAAAAGAAAAAAAGAAAGAGAGAGAGAAGGAGAGAGCTGTCTTCCTCTTCTTAGAAGCACACCAATTTTATCAGATTAGGACCCAAGCCTTATGACCTCATTTAACCTTAATTACCTCCTGAATTCAAAATCCAGTCACAGTGGGATTTAGGGCTTTAACATGTGAATTTTGAAAGGGCGTGATTCAGTCCATAGCAAAGACAGAGAATGAATAAGATCCATATAGCATCTACTGAACACCTAGACCAGTCATGCCTGAAACTAAGTCTACTTAGTCACCCCTCAATAATGAGAATAAATAAATTACATTTGCTTCATATAAGACAGTTTTCATCAGATCTTCTATTTGTTACAGAAAATGCCCTGGCTGATGTAACTGCCAGTTATTTATCGCCACAGTATAAAGTCACTAAAGGCAAGCATGGGATTTATAAGAAGGACTTTGAGTCCTGAAAGGGAAGTACACACAGGAAATGATAGCATCAATGAGTCTGCAGGACCTGAGCGCTTAAGGTATAACATGATAATTCCCACCGAGTCTTGCTAGCTTGGGGTTATCTTTAGAAAACTAGATATAAACTGTTTCATTTACCATAGAGAATCTTAAAGTCCTCATTCAGTACCTCAGAAACAACAGCAAAAACAAGCTGCAATCGAATCAAGACACCATCCGGAATGTAAAGCAGGTGTCACATCCTTGAGTTTGGTTAGAAAAGCATATATTCACATGAGTGATTATTTCAATTCCCTCTCTTTGTGGAAGAGAAAACCAAAGACCTGAGAGAGCAATGCTTGCATCAGGGAGTACAAAAACACCAGCTTTCACAATAAAGACCTGGTGGTCCAGTGGTTAAGACTCCACGTTTCCACTGCAAGGGGGCGCAGGTTCGATCCCTGATTGGGGAACTAAGATCCCACAGGCTGCATGGCACGGCCAAAAAACAAAAAACAAAACAAAGCACAATAAAGACCTTGACTCATACTTAACACGAGCATGATGTTTCCTGCCTTTCAGAAAGCAACAACTCCGTATTCATCATAGCTCCATCCTCCCTCTAACTGTTCACTTCAAAGAACGGACAGTGAGAGTGAATAAATGACTTCAAAGGCAAAAACGGGTGTTGTCAAGGGCAGAGAAGGGAATCTGGGAGTGTCTCCAAACAGCAAAGGTGACCTCAGGTTTAGTAAAGGATGATGCCAAGAATAGATGCCCATTAATCCCTGTCACACGGGTCACAGACACCTCTGTCAACCAAAATGCGTGGCTGCCTACCTACCTAACAGTGTGCGTTCAGCCAGGAAGTTACTGCCGTTACTGCCGGACAGCAGTACATCTCCCTGTAGCCCCTCCTGCCCTTTCTGAATGTATTAGGTCAGCATCCCACTTTGATTGCAGAGGGGAAAATGACACTTGCTCTATAGCAACCTGGGAAAGAGATGAAAGTAGATGTCCACAGGTGAGGAAAGAGATTATTTTGTATGATGTGTTAAAGAGACTAAATGTGGCAGGTGAATGCTCTGGAAGCTTCCATTAATTTACCAAAAACTAAAATAATTTTAGTGCCCATATGTCAGAAGTTTTCTCTTTGAAGGATACTGATGTGCCTATAGGGCAGAAGTTTTCTCTCTGAAGGATACTTTTAGCTACTTCACTCCCGGTACTTGGAGATCACTTCTTTTCCTAAAATCACTGATTCTGTTGCGTAGGATCTATCGATTAACTTAGTCCCCTCGTCCTGCAACCTCACTTCCCATTTCAATAGGCAATAATTTGTCTTTATAGAAGGGATTGTTTCCTTTAAAGCCATATGTGTCTCAGGATAGACACTAAACTATCTGTGCATTTCATTATGGAAGGTAAGGGAGTTGAGAAAAGCCCAAAGGGGGAATCCTTTCTGACAGCGCATCATAGCTGCTGGCTGATTGGTGGTACTGCCGCTCCCTGTTCCAACACACACAAACACACGCATGAAATGTATGCAAGTGTTTTGGCAGCAAAGGTCTGTCAAATCACACTTTAGTTTTTGCAGTGAAAAAGAGAGTGTAGGCATGAACTGCTACATGCATGAAGGAACAGATGAATGGAATAAGTAAAATAAACAAAGGGCTTAAAAATTCAGTTGTGTGTTTTGACCTCGCCAGTTGGTACTCCCTGACTAGAACAGCTATAAGGTTCCTTTATGCACTTAAATTATGACTGTTTTCCCAAGTGTCCTCAGCTCCTTCACCCTCAGATAGCTCATCTTAAAAATTAAAAATAAAAAAAATTGTTTCTCACCTTAGAGGAGTATTAATATATTTTTAAAAATGGAAATAATATACGTGAAATAAGGGTGAATGAAAGTAAGAAGTACATGTATAAATATGCAATGTTAAACTGACCCTATCCTCCTTTCTTTTATTTTTTAAAATATTTATTTATTTATTGATTTGGCTGCACTGGGTCTTAGTTGCAGCCCACTGGATCTTTGATCTTTGTTGCAGACTCTTAGTCACGGCATGGGGGATCCAGTTCCCAGACCGGGGATCGAACCCAGGCCCCCAGCATTGGGAATGCAGAGTCCTAGCCACTGGACCACCATGGAAGTTACCCCACCCCGCAACTTTATTTTTGCCTATAATATTTCTTTCTGTTAAAACCCTGATTCAAAAGTTGCCAAAATTTCTGCAGTTTAAAAGGCTTTGGCCATGAACAAAAAGAAAAGATGGGATTGAAAGGGCTGGAGGAGGTGGAAGAAAGTCTGCATATTTGAATAAGAACTTGAATTTACTGGAATGTTTGGGGAATTGGGACTCTGGAGAGTTGGATTTTCTGTGGGTGAACATTTTTATTTCAGCTCTTATCAAAATGATTGCAAATATTTAAGTCCCCAGACTTCCTTCATCAATCTAACATGATTGCATCTTTGCTTAATGACTCTGAGTTCTTCCAGATCTTGGGCTCATCAGTGTTCACTATGTGGAATTTGATGTTAATATAAATGTTTTAGGAGGTTGAGTCTCTTCTCTTCTGAGTTTAGAATGCAAATACCCATGAACCTATATGGTTTTGGTGGAATCCCAACATACTTACAAAATAGCTCAGGTATCAGAAAATATAGAATTGTGATGATATAATGTGTGCTATTATTATTGTTTAATATAGATCAGGCATTGTAATATGCATTCAACTTTCATTAGGACATTTATTGCTGAAAACCACCATAGGAGGTTGATGCTGTGAGTCCCTTACACAGATGATGAACTGCTGGGTTGGAGCAGACCCACTTAAACACTGATAGGCCTACAAATCACCTGGAGGTCTTATTAAAATGCCAGTTCTGATTTACATGCCTGTGGTAAAACCTGAGATTCAGCATTCCAACAGGCTTCTAGATAATGCCACCGACAAACACTTTGAGTAGCAAGGACTTTGAGAAATTCGGGCCCCCTAGTTAGTTAACAGTCTAGGTTGGCATTGGAGGCTCCAGATCACATTACCTTTGACTACCATTATGCTCAGCAAACACCACGCAGCAGGCTGTCAGGATTCCTTTCTTGTTTATGGTAGACACTAACATAGCACCTGGCATTCTTTTCTGTCCAGCCTGGGCACGCATGCACGTTTCTTCTCAATACAAAGCTTCAGAAACTTCACTGGCAATCAATCCATTGGGTTTGGTGTGTGACATGAAGCTTATGCTGCCATGGCGGTATGGTTTCTATTTTGACCAAAAGACACATATCAGTCTTCCTTGAAAAACACTAAATTCAATTGTTCTAAAATGATTATTTTAAAATGAATTCCATGAGAAGCAAAAATTATATTGGTAGTACATAAAAAAGGAAAAAATATATAATCTCACTACATAGAAGCAAGGACTTTGTATATATGTCCTGTCAATCTTTATTTTGATCATGACCTTCTCTTTTTTTTGCATAAATTTGATTAGGGAATACAGAAACTTGTGTTCCAATAAATTACATTATTTGTCTTTTTTAAATGAGTGCATACTACTTAATAAAACAGATACAGGTTACTTAAACATTTTCTAAGTGAGCTTTCCCCTCCAAATTTTACTATTAATTACTATTTTACTCTTAATTTTTACTCTTAATACTGGAAGCAACATATTTGTGCTAGGCCTTTTTGTGTGTGTACATCAATATTATTCCAAGTTATTGATTTGAAAATTCTAAAGTCATTCACTCTTTTCGTACAGTTTGTGCTTCAAAAGGGTAGTATTGCCTCCCTTGGGGACATGCATTTGATATAAATATAAAATCATATATTTCCATTGATCAGACTGCATACACAGTCTACACTTCCTGCTTTCTGATTCACATTTGGTTGTTTTTATACCTAAATACATGTCCTATCTCAGAAATTGTTCTTTAACACAAAAACTCCTGTTTGGGGCTTCCCTGGTGGCGCAGTGGTTGGGAGTCCGCCTACCGATGCAGGGGACATGGGTTCGTGCCCCGGTCCGGGAAGATCCCAAATGCCGTGGAGCGGCTGGGCCCGTGAGCCATGGCCGCTGAGCCTGCGCGTCCGGAGCCTGTGCTCCACAGTGGGAGAGGCCACAACAGTGAGAGGCCCGCGTACCGCAAAAAACAAAAAACAAACAAACAAAAAACTCCTGTTTGGGGCTTCCCTGGTGGCGCAGTGGTTGAGAGTCCGCCTGCCGATGCAGGGGACACGGGTTCGTGCCCCGGTCCGGGAAGATCCCACATGCCGCGGAGCGGCTGGGCCCGTGAGCCATGGCCGCTGAGCCTGCGCATCCGGAGCCTGTGCTCCGCAACGGGAGAGGCCACAACAGTGAAAGGCCCACATACCGCAAAAAAAAAAAATAAATTAAATAAATAAATAAATAAATAAAACTCCTGTTTGAAGAGAACTCCAGGTAACAGAAGTAAAATAATTGAAATAATTATCCTTTTCAAACCTTTAGTTAAAAAAAAAAATTACCTCAAAATGAATTCTCTGCTTGAGTCATACTTCACCATCTTTCCCTGCTGCCCACAGCTTGATTAAAACACAAGAATGTAATTATCTGCTAATTTGGAGTCTCAAACTGATTAAAATAGAAAGAACTTGCACAGGTCAGAGGTTATCATGGCACGTAATTAATTGTCCAACATCATCTTAATCAACTTCTCTTCAGTTTGAGCATTCTGCATTTCTTGGACAGGAAGGAGGAGACATGTGCAATTTAATCAACTCTGCCTGAGTTGTCAGAAATGGGTTTGGGGAGGCTGCATCTGCCAGTTATTAGGGAGGGAGCTGAGGTGTTTCAGCCTTCAGTTATGGGTCGTGCATTACCAGGTTCGTAAGATACAAAGTGTGTTAATCAACACTGGGCTTCTAGTGTGTGGCTCACTGCAGCTTGATTAATAAATTGAAGTATTAGATCTGAGAAGGAAAGGTATGCACTTATGAATGTCAGCTAACATGACATGAACCACTAGCCACAAAAAGCCATTGATTTTTACCAGTGCTACATTGGTTGTACTATAACCAATGTGTGCTAAAATATAGACTCTGTCCTTTTATTAAAAAATCACAATAATGTGACTTGTCACATTTTCACAGAGATGCAGTAGGCCAAGTCAAATAACAGATATGTTTCAAGCAAGGTCTAGGCTTATACACTCAGAGAATAATATTGACTCCTATGTCAGCTCTAAAATAGAGCATGGGATATCCACTGATTTTCAGCACTGGGATAGGAAATCAATATGGATTTTTATCTTATTTAATCAGCATAACAATGTGGTAAGATAGAGATTATTGTTTCCAAGTTACAGATGAGAAAACTGAGATTCAGAGCAATTCACTGTCTTTCCTAGTGACTTTGAGCTAGAAAGTGGCCAAGAGACAAAACGCTTCTGGTTCAAAGCCAGTAGGTGAAAGCCCTAAGCTCAAGCCAAGCTTTTCAAGTACAGGAAGGAATTTGGATTATGTTTTAAATGTGTAGTGTTTATGTCCATTAAAGTTCACCCTGTCAGCAAAGTGGAGGATGGACTGTCGGGGCCCAAGGGGAGAATTAGTTTGTATATTGTTCATTGCTGTAACCATAATGGTTTGTTTAGTGCTGAGCTGAAAAAAATGCTCAGTAAATACTTGCTAAACGAAAGGAATTGATAAATTAATCTCAGGAAGTTCATTTACTGTCATTGCAGGTCACTCACTCATAAAATTTATGTTTTTGCTTCTTATCTCAGTATTTTTGGCAAAAAATAGACATCAGAATATATTCAGAATCATAGAATACTTTGTGAAAGTTTCCCTCACCTTTCTCATTCAGAATTCCAGTCGTCCTTAAAACTTAACAGCACCACTTTTTCCCGCTATAAAAATTTCTCATTCATTTATTAAAGTATCTTATAATAAAACACTGCAAAATAACTGCCACCATACACACAATTTGGCTTTAACTAACAGGACCTGCAGTATTATTTTTCTCCTATTTTTGTTTAATAAAATGCTCTGAATACAGATTAACTTTATTCCCCCAGTGTTTGTTACTGTTTTACCTGCCTACAAACACAAACTGAAGGTTCTTTGATAAATGGTGATAAGACTTACTGGATTTCAATTTATTGTTGGCAACTTCCTCTGTTTTCTCACCCAGAACACAATTTTTTTTTTTTTTTTTTTTTGCGGTACACGGGCCTCTCACTGTTGTGGCTTCTCCCATTGCAGAGCGCAGGCTCCGGACGCGCAGGCTCAGCGGCCATGGCTCATGGGCCCAGCCACTCTGCGGCATGTGGGATCTTCCCGGACCGGGGCACGAACCCGTGTCTCCTTCATCGGCAGGCGGACTCTCAACCACTGCGCCACCAGGGAAACCCTTTTTTTTTTTTTTTTCAAAACACAATTTTATAGTCTCCAGCAGTACAGCTCCACAGCTCTCAGCTAATCCCTATATCTATGAATTTCTCCCCAAGTTGACTCTCTCTGGGCCCCCATCCTGCTGATCTGGTTGCCCTGACATAACAGGGACTTTTTCAGGTGACACATGTTCTCAGCACTGGGCACCAGTAAGGACCAGGAGTGGGAGCGGGTTCTGTTAGGCTGGGAGAACAGATCTGAGTCCAGAATCTGGTCATTGCAAAGACTTCTCCAAAGGAAATGGTACCCAAGCAGGTACTAAGCTCTAGGAGGATGTAGTTGACTCGCTAATGTTCACGTCTTTTATTTCCTCATTGGTCATTTGCCTGTTTGTTCTACCCACCATTGAAAAGCAGGGTATTGAAATATCCAGCCATTATTGTTGGACTGTGTGTTTATCCCTTCAGTTCTGTCAGTTTTGTTTCGTGTATTTGGGGGCTCAATTGTTAGTTGCATAGAATGAGGTTTTGTGGAGTATGACCATTTTCTTAGGGAGCTGGCAATTTCTCCAGTAAAAAAACCCTCCTTGAGACTAGAAATTCTGTAAATCCTTAAACATGGTACAAGGTTACAAAATTTTAATCCATTGCAACTACTTCTTCTTTCACGAAATGTTTAGTAATTAAAAATCTGAGGCTTCCGTCAAATTAACTGATAGTTTTTGAATTAGGCCTCCTATAAATCCACATTTCTGTTTTCTTTTAGTGTATAATTATTGACTTAGTCTGTGGAATGGGAATCTGAAAAACAGACACTGTGTTCTAGATTTCCATGAGCGTCTGGGCAGTTTATATAAATTGCTTAAGCCTCAGGTTCTGACTTCAAAAAAGAAATGAAGATTATTATTTCTTCTCAAATTTCTATATACCACCAGGGTCCTAAGGACCCTATCATTTAGCAAGCAAAAGAATGCTGTTCTCTGAGTGTAACTAAAAAAAATGTATCCCTACCAGTGAGAACGTCTGTTCTGCTTGAATAAGTGTACTACTAAACCATGTTGATCTAATTCCATTCCAAAAAATATAACAATTACATATTTGAGTCACCTGTTCAAAATAAATTTGGTAAGTTAAATAGCAGAAAATTAAGTTATTAGATCTGAAGTACAATGTTTTGTTTTTAATTCTTACTCTGTGGCTGTGTGACCTTTGGCTGTCCTTGTCATCCCTGGCCTCAGTTTACTTAGCTGAATGAGCAGTGTTCTGAGAACGCCTACTTCATAAAGCTGGTATAAAAATTAAGTGAGAAAAATAGGTAAAGAGCTGGTAATAGTGGCAGGCAAAAAGAAAGCACTATGTCAATTAGTTATTATTATTATCATTATTGCTATTGTTTTTAAAACTATCTTAAGTAATACAAATTGTATTTTTCTATTTTTTATTTATTTGGCTGCGTTGGGTCTTTGTTGTTGCATGCAGGCTTTCTCTAGCTGTGGCAAGCGGGGGCCACTCTTCATTGTGGTGCATGGGCTTCTCATTGCGGTGGCTTCTCTTGTTGCCGAGCACGGGCTCTAGGCGTGTGGGCTTCAGTAGTGTGGCACGTGGGCTCAGTAGTTATGGCTCACGGGCTCTAGAGCGCAGGCTCAGTAGTTGCGGCACAGGGGCTCAGTTGCTCCGCGGCATGTGGGATCTTCCTGGACCAGGGCTTGAACCCGTGTCCCCCTGCATTGGCAGGTGGACTCCCAACCACTGCACCACCAGGGAAGCCCCTATATTTTTCTGTTTTTATGACCTCTGGAATCTAAGGACCCAGATTATGTACTGTTAGGCCAATTTGACAGTAAAATTGCTACTAGTTCTCTCAGATTCTATGACTTGAGTTCTGAAGCCCTGAACCAGTCAAGGAATCTGAGAGAGCTACTAGAAGTATTACAGTCGAACTGGGTCCAGAAGAGGCTGACCGAGAAGGTTAGGCCCAGGGTATTCTTCTAGAAATTTTCCAAGATAGGAATATCTAAGAAGTTATCCAGGCCCTAGTCCTGGATAAACAGTTGAGAATCAAACCCCAAAGTGGAGGAGCTGTATTCAATAAACAGGGGATAGGGTCAAGATTTAGAATCTGGAAGAAACCAGAACATCACAAAATGTTATGTTTCTTCACACCATCTCTGGTACCATAGCTCTTTACACACCTAAGATTAATAACATAATGATTTAGAATTATGTATTATATGCATGTCTTTTGGAATAAATGATGTTAAATAAAGACACAAACCGTAGCTATTCTGTCCATCTCTTTAGGGCCTAGCAGTGTCTGGCATATAATGGAATAAGTGAAGTAAGGAAGGCCCTCAGTGATTAAGGAGAAGCGGTATAGGGTATCTAAGTTTTCTCCAAATGAGCTAGTATTTACATGGTCCTTGTACTTGTTCTGTTGCTTAAAACAGTTAGATTAACGTGTGCATCTATGAGCCATGGGCAGAAAAGGACTGAGAATGGAACAGAGAGATTGCAGAGAAGCAGAAACATTTTATTCTATTTAACAGTAGATTAAGACTAGTTTGTCCTTTAAGAACAGCATTAGATTTCAAATTTATCTGCTCTGGGACATCCCAGTCTGAATTCAGAAGCTTAATCCACTCAGGTTTGTTGTTAGAATTAAATTTGACAACGTATACAAAGCATTTAGTTGAACACTGAGAAACCAGCCACTTCAGAGGAGTGGGAAGAAGCTACATGATTCTTTCATTTTTGTTTCTGTGCTTGTTTCCCATCTTTTTTATTTCCAGAGCTTAACCCAGCAAGTTCAAAATACTCATTTGGTAAATAAATGAATCAGACAAACATGAATGGATAGATGGTTGGATGGCTAAGCAAGGGAAGGGAAACGTGTCTGAATTAACTGAGGTTAGTCTAAGATTCTTCTCTGTTTTCATGTTGTAGTAGGGAGAAAATGTTTGATTAGGATGAGATTTAGTAGACCTCTTAACTTTGCAAGTACCCTGAGAATGAGCATGTGGCTTTCTCTCTGTAATTTCCTCTGGCTTCCTTATGCAGGCCTGGCACTACCTTGGCCAGAGTCCAGGTTACACCTGTCCCCATTTTGCACCCAGCTGGTAACTGCCATCTCACGACTTCCCTGCTCTTAAAAATCTCTTTCTGAAGCCCACAAATCTAGTGTAATCCAGATCAACAGGCTCAGACATGTGGTATGGTTCCAGTGATTTCAACGCTAAGCCAAGAATATCACAACGGCCCCAGTGCAGGTAGGAATCACAATTTCCTTGGAAGCCAGTGTGACCTGGATGTCATCAGCCCTTCTCTGCTTGCTGTTCTTCTATCTGTAACTGACCGCTGACCTTCCATGAAGCCTTTTGAGGATCTCTCAAAAATTATGTTTTGGCCTCTCTCTGCTCTTTGCACATTTTTTCCCTGACATTTGTCATACATTCAACAAATATTTACTAGCATATGTTGTTTGTTGCGCCTTGTGTTAACATCTTAGTTCAAAAAATTAAAATTTTGATTCTCCATGTCCTCTTGGATAGGATGAAAACAAGAGCTAAAAACAGATGTTACAAATATAGCATGATCATTAATACAAGAGAAGCATAATAAATATTAATTCCTTATTATGTCAGTGTTTATTTCGTATATTAAAAATAACTTCTATTTGCATATTATAATTTTCACCTTTGTAGAACATTATAATTAATTTTGGATGTGGGATCCTCACAATATAAAAGAACTATTATTATCTCCCTATTTTTTCACATGAGAATGTAGTTTCAGAGAAGTTCTCTGAATTACCCAAAGTAGTAACTAGTGAATGACAACTGTGTTCAAAACTATGTCTCTGACTCTAAATGCAGTGATCTCTTCATGGTTCCCTATTCCTCTATGACTTTCTATTTTGAGGATTCCCCCCACCATTACTTGGCACTGTGCCTTTCAAGTATGTAATATATGGACCGATGTTGTGTGGTTCTATGAGGTCTGATTTGGAATCTGATGGGTCTAACCAGGAAGACATATTCGTAAATGACCTGAGCTTCTGGTCCGTTATCTGCAAGATGCAGGTAAGAATATACATCTCATTGTGTTCTGAGGATTAAATGCCCAAAGTACACAAACACTTCAGCATACCTCTGGAGCTGATGGAGGGAACTCTGCAAACATCCATTTCCTTTATTTTCCTTGGTATCTTTTCAAGTTGAGGGCAATGAGCTCTAAGCAGTCTCAGTTTTTTAAGTTCCATGATATCAATTTTGTTGTATGTTGTTTCCCCAGGAAAGAATAGGAATGTGTGTAATTTGAGAGGCTCAAGGTCAGAGAGCTGGTTGATGCTGGAGCTGGAGCTTGGCCTTCTCATTGGGGGCACTCCAGATTCCCAGCCTACTGTGCTTTGTCCAAGACAACACAGGAGGAATCTGTTCATTCCAAAATGAGCCCAAACCTTTCCCCAGTTTGCTCCAAGCCTTATCGAAAAGCCGATGGTCCGGAGGTGATTAAATGACTGATGGTGGCAGTGCTTGCTCACGGCGCTTTATATTTCTTCCTGTTTCTTTTTCTGCCAATAGTCTGTGCAACCTGATCGCAGGATTGCCAAGGCGGTGATGATTTTTCTTAGAAGCCATTTCTTGGGAACTTCAAACCTTTCTGTGCTGAATGACTTAGCCATCTCTGGGAAATGTGATAACATTTTCCCCCATTGGCCCAAGCACATTAATTTCTCCCTTCTATGTAAGATACTTTGCAGAGGTAAGGAGATGAAATCTTCCCCAGAGTTTTTTATTTCTTAGGCATTGCCCCAGCGTGGAGACACTGTGCAAATTTCAGTGTCGAATATATAAATGCTGCATGCAAAACACAGCAGCCTCAGTCTGTCATCTTTCTATTTCTTTAAACAAATTTGATCATCTATCTAATCAGTATACACTAAATAGCCCCCTTGAGTGTTATCATCCACACTGATACCTGAGGTGGGAGCTAGTGCAACCACTTGACGTGCTCTTGGGGTGATTAATAACAGGTATGGGACATCAGCTTAGTTTGTTAAGTAGGATGGTTTTCACCCCCCCTCTACACACGCATACACACACACACACACACTCTCAGCATTTCTATGCTCACCCTCCTCCAGTGGCTTTGACATTCACTAACCCTCCCTGCAGCCCTGACTAGACTGACAGTGTTCTTTAGGACATTGTCTTATCTGTGTCCACCCTGTCCATCCACTTATGCTCCTTCCCAGTAGAGCCCGACGCCTGTCAAGTCTTGCCCAGTTCAAAGAATGCAAAAGATTCAATAAGAAAATACAGTCAGCCCTCTGTACCCCTCGGTTCCACATTCTCAGATTCAACCAACAGTGGGTCTGTACTCCACAATTAAAGGACCTGAGCATCCGTGGGGGGATGACTGAAGTGGGAAAGACTTTTAAGTGATGACAGTGGCTCTTTCCTTTGCTTCACCCTCAGTTCCTCCTCCTTTCCCCTCTCCCTTTCCCTCCTCCTCTCTACTTCCTCTGGTAAGTTACTAGTATTGTTAGCAGCAGCTGCAACAGCAGCAGTAGTAATAGAGAGCTTAGCTCTCAAGACTGTCCTCAGGTCAAATCTTACTCTATCACTGCTTGTTTATATGAACTAGTGATTTACTGAAACCAATGTATTTTGATCTGAAAAACAAGAATGATGCATATCTCCAAGGGCTGTTGTGAAGAATAAGTAGAAACATAAATTCTTATTAGTGTCATTGTGGCCCATCGCAATATTTCAATAAAAGGAAGCTGTTGTTATTCCTGACGTTGTCATTCTTATCTATTACTCAAGTGTTCTCAGGAGAAACACTCCTGTGATTCTGAATCAAGTCAGCTTGAAGTATGGCAGAAATCCTCTTGCTAATCAGTATTAGGAAACCTATCGACAACAAATTTGAAGGCTCAGTATTGAAACGTTAAAGAATTGAGTTTGATTAAGACAGAACAATGGGGAGAAAATCTTTATTTGTGCCATTGCTCCTAAAAGCAATAGAAGAAAAGAAATTCTAGAAAATATCTGGAGACTTCAAAAGAGAATTAAGTTGAAGACCTTTGCACTATTCCACATTTTCTACTTTCCTTATTTTACCTTTTGCAGTTTTAATGCATTTGCATGAAACAACACCATAGTATACATTAGCTAAATTTGGTGATGAACTCTAGAAAACCAAGTCATAAAACTAGATTCTTATTTTCAGACTATCTTTTATTTTTCTTGCAAAATTTGATTCATTTAGTCTAAAACTATAAAGTTTTATTTAAGCTCCTCTGTCCACTTCACTCTTACCACCCCACCCCCAGCAAGAAACTTAGGGCTTGGGGGATTGAATCTCTGATTTTGAATCTCCTTCTAAGGTTTATCTTTTTTAAGAACTTGGGCATGTCACTGCCATCCTCTATGCTGTGGGTGTTCTCCAGGTGTCAGTCACCATCCTGCCAACAAATGGACCAACCAAATATAGAGAAACAGTCGGTATTTCTTAGAACCACTATTGTTAGAGTTAAGACATTTATTTTAGCTCTTTTTGTCAATGAGTAATTGAATGGAAGCAAAAATGAGGACATAATAGCTACAATCTCTATGTACCTTAGGGGAAACAAAAAATAAATCAGAATTATTTCAGATACTGATCATAATACTAAAATCCTAACCCCTAAACATTTCAGTAGGAAGAATAGATTTGGCAGCATGAGGGACCTCTTTCCCTCCTCCAAGGGACATGAATCTCTAGGAATGAGCCTTCCCGGCACTGAGGAAGCCTGTGCCCGCAAAAGCCAAATAACCAAATGGTTGATCACCAATGCTTTCCGAAGAAAGATATTCATCAAAAGGGGGAAATGTGAAAGAAAAATCAAAATGGAATTAGTATTGTTAAGAGAGCTCTCTGAAATAGAGCAGGGAGGCCACTGAGGAAGTGTGATTTATGTACAATCTCAGCCTGGGTGGAATCTGACCTTTTGACCACTCATTGTCTTAATGAAGGCATCTAGAACACCTGCAGAAAACGCAAGATACTTATTGCACTTTTCTTCTAAAATGACTTGTGACTGCCTATCTACTTTTCGGGTCCATACCCTAAAACAACTCACGACAGCCATCCCTTGAGGACAGGTTGTTCCTCGCTTGTGTCAGAGTACAGCCTTTTGGCTTTGCCTTTCTAAGCAAAGACACTTTCTCTTCCCTGAACACTCTTCAGTTTAACCCAAATCTGTGTCTCTCAAGTTGCAATTCTTAAGACCCCAAATAAAACTCTTTGTTCTTTGCAACCCCAATATTCATTTTTGTTCAACAGGGAGCAAGTTTAGAACACACATTAGGAGATAAACAAGAGAGATGATGGTAGCTACCTGTTAGGGTTGTAGCTTTGTAGATAACGGTAAACAGCAGGATCCAGGGCATGTGTTGAAGCTCCTGTCTATAGGATCTATCGATGTACAGGTCATGACAAGAAAAGAAGATAATTTCCAGTCCATTTCTCTATTATCCTTCTTTTCAGTCATAGTTTTCTTGGATACCGATGGAATGCTGCACTTGGTCTTGAAGGAGAAAGGCACCCATGCTTATCAAGTATTCCTCCAGGATCACTCTTGCTTAACGCGGCACAATCTTCTAACCTCACTCTCATTCCCTGTCAGTGGGAGCTGATGGAATACATAGAGATATAGAGTTATTCTGGCTTGGTTCTCATCTGCTAGGTTTTTCCTTTGGGGACCACCCCTACCACCACCCGGGGTGGAAAAAAAAACAATGCAGCATCGCTAATCTACATGATCCTACCATACTCCTTTCTATGTAAAACACTCTTATTGAATGAGAGGTGAATCCTGTGGACTAATTAATAAGGTGGGCTCTCAGGTGAGGACACTGAGCCATGGACAGGAAAGTCCCCATTTGCAGTCATGTGACTTCTGTGACTTAGGTTGGAGTCAGAGACTGAGGAAAGTATATATCTTTTTATTTACCCCCAGTGTTACAGGTTATCTCTATGCAGATATCAAACACACACATACATACACATTTATATACATGCATTTAATTATTCTTGGTTCTGGCAATTTCTAATCTCTGAATTTCCTTTTTTAATGTTATTTTATTTTTTAAAATTTCATGTATATATTTTATTGGGAAGATAAGAAATACTGAATCAAAGTCTGTTACTGAGCTTTCTGTGGGCAGGTACTTTGTGGGTACTCAACTCCCAGTCTTCGTGAAGCACCAAAAATAAAGGCTAGCCTGGTACAGAACAAACACACTGTAAAAAATTATTTCCTTTAATAAGTTGTTTAGGGTCTGCTAAAATTATTATCTGCATTAATTAAGCATCAACATACTAGCCAAATATGGGAGAGGCAACACATTTTTAAAATACATTACATTTCTTGATTTTTTAATTAAAAATAATTATTCACTCACTGCAGAGACAAATACAAAACCTAATTTTAATTAAAACCAGTGCAAGTGCATTTGTGTAAAAGTAGACTCATTTTGAAAAGATGACTTTGAATTTTAAATAGAAAAACTAAATGAAACATGCTATTACTCTTCTGGTGATATAAGCTTGCAGTCAGGAAACAAATTTTTAAAATACCCCTTTTTTTTTTTTTTTTTTTGCAGTACGTGGGCCTCTCACTGTTGTGGCCTCTCCCGTTGCGGAGCACAGGCTCCGGACACGCAGGCTCAGTGGCCATGGCTCACGGGCCCAGCTGCTCCGCGGCATGTGGGATCTTCCCAGACCGGGGCACGAACCCGTGTCCCCTGCATCAGCAGGCGGACTCTCAACCACTGCGCCACCAGGGAAGCCCTAAAATACCCCATTTAAAAAAAATCTCCACAGACATTTTGATTTGTAAGCAGTCTTACCACAAAGAATATTTGGTATCTGATATTCTCCTAGATTTTATTATACTTTTTTAGCTGATGCAATCTTTCTTTGTATATTATATTATCTGATTTTTATAACAACCTTGTGTAGTAGATCAGAAAGTATCTTTGTCCTCATTTTACATGAAACTGGCTTATCCAAGGTTGACATAGCATGGAGGTGGCAGAGTCAGGACATTAATCTTATGATCCTGTGGGTATTTTTCCCCCTCTAATTCCTTTATACTTTGGGTGATACCATAGCAAGTACCCTGGATTTTTCAGGATATGTATATGGTTTGTGTCACTGTTGTTACTTGAATTTTCTATACATATGCATGCTTGAAGTTACATTTTTACATTAGAAACTATGGTGACCATGATAAATTACTGACAAGTAGCATTAATTTAATTAGTAACCTCCATTTATTTATTCTTTTTCTAAAATCATAGATTGAGCAATCACAAAGTTGCAAGCATCACAGACCAAAGGTAGAACTCCATTTCCAAAAAATAAAAATAGGCGAACTTATAAGCTAGTGTCCTCCATCTCAGTTGATCGATTGGCTTTTCTTGTTTCACTTGGAGAAATGCTCTTTCTACATAGTTCTGAAGAAAAGACTAACAATTTAACGTATCAGCAACTCGATGAGATGAGCTGTAACCTTTGAGTAATCACCCTGCCACCTGGCTTCTCAATGCTCAAGTGCTAGAAATACTAACAAAGATTTAATTTACACATTAAAATTCTTGTTTGAAATACTTTAATATTTTATTCTACCAATTTGAAAAGTTTACCATTTACTATAATCTGCTTTATCTTGAAATCCAATACACTGTGTTCTGAGGCTAGTGTAATTTCGTTGCATTTGACATGCTTGGAGAAGGACACAGAGTAAATCCCTGATGTGTGGCATTAAACATTATGAAAGTAGGCGATATTCCTGGGAGAGAAGAATATCCAGTTATGATTTGTTATTAAAAAAACAGTAATTTACAAATGCACTGCTACCGTCTGGGAAGACATAGAGAAAACACATAGGATGAGACATCAGCTGAATAATGATCTGCTGTGAAAGCGGACAACCTTTTATACTTGGCCTTAGAAGGCCCTGATTCCTACTGCTTCACCATCCTGTGGATGAGAGGGGCAGGATGAGCAGTTTCAGAGTAGGGCCTTGTGAGGCTCTACAGGCGTGGACATCAGTCTCTCTTCCTCTGGGTGACAAGCACTCCTGTGAATATCTCCACCCTGCCTTCCCAGGATACCTTAGGATTGAGTATCTGTGTGTCTCCTCCTCACTTAACTCCTTTTGGCATCTTAAAATAAGTGAACAATACCTGTGCATGTTTTGGGCACTCAAAGGAGACTTGTTGAACCAGTGAGATGTGAATGAGTGAACTAAAAGTTCTGAGATCCTTCTGAGACCTAGACTATTTTTGTATCCATTTCATCTCTGTCCCTGAACAGTGATACAACCTTCCTGAACTCTGGTTCTCTCAAATACCTATGACAGGCACTTGTTCTAATTACAAAACAAACTGACCAACCAGCCAACAGACAAAACCCCCCACAAATGAAAGTCACTAGATCACCCCTGACCAATATTTAAGACATGTAAAACATGTTAAATTCTCCTTTTTTTTTCAAAAGACCACCAGAGCCAGTGTGGGCTTTGAGGGTCAGGGGGTTGAAGAGGACAGCAGACTCAAGTGGTGGGAAGGAGGGAGAGGGAAGAGAAGCCAGTGCTAGAGGCATCTTTACCAGCCTGCAGTTAAAAGCCTAATTGTCTGGAGACAGACCTCAGTTGTGCCATGGAGAATCAATGAAGAAACTGTTCTGAGTCAAAAATCTTTGTTTATAAAACTCAATTAATAATCCTGGCAAAAATCACTTAATCTCTCTAGGACTCAGTTTTGTTTTTCTTTAAGTTTTTTTTTCTTTTGCTGGAAGAAGCAAGGATTGGACTGAAATATATTTTCAAAATTCTTTCTAGATTAAATCATAAATTCTCTTTAATTTAATTCAGCAACTTGTGATGTGATTCTTTTTAATCTGCCTTATATTACAATAGCAAATGTGCATTAAAAATGTATTAGAAGGCTATGGTAGTCAACGGGAGGTAAGGGACATGTAAAGAATTAGCATCATGCAAACAGTGGTGCTATGACAGAAGGACCTGCAGCACACCTGGAAGCGAGTCTGCAGCCCTTCCTCACAGTCAAGTTGCCTCTTGCAAATGGTGCCCTGGGCAAGGCTGCACAGAGGAGGTGATGATGTCAGAGGTTGGGCCTCGCCGGTGACATCCTGGGGACATCACTGGCAAATGTAGAGTGGTTCAAAGTACAAGAATGTTTTCTCATTTACTTGCCATCTGTTAAGTGTCTACTATATACATGTCAGCCTTGAGGCATGTTCCTGAAGTTCAGAAAATTACAATTAACCTCTGGACACCTGGTGGTCCATGGTAGATAGTGTGATAAAACAAGATTGGAAAAATACATTGATCCCACATCTTGAAGGGCCTTGGATGAATGATACAATTTCTGGACTTTTTCTGGGGAATAAATAATAGGGAACCAATGATATTTCTAATGAAGGTAGTGAAATAACTTATAATATCAAAATATGATTCTCATTTCAGTATAGAGCCGTAAAGTAGTGGTCGGAAAGATTAGAGTCAGGGAGTCCAGGGATGAAGATAGTTTAAAAAGATCTTAACCTCTGAAATCAAATCTCTGCCCTAATATATGCCCAAAACCCCTCTTCTCTCGGCCATGATTTTGATTTGTAATTTAGCTTAACTTGGCAAGAACCTATTCATAATGCATGTCACTTCCTCAAAAATTTTGGTGTATCTTCTTCAGGTGTTTCTTGGCCAGTTACCATAAATCTCTTGTAGTTCTTTCACCATTATTTTTTCTGATAACTGTTACCTTTCTTTGCCCATTGAGTTCACTTTTTTCCACAGATTATTGTTTAAAGTATTATTTATTGAGTACTTTCTATGCATTGAATATAATACTCAACATTTTGCATGTATTACCACATTCATCCTCCCAACAAACTTCTGGGCATTTCTTCCATGTTAGAGACAAGGAAATCAAGACGTAATGCTTTGCATAACTTGGTCAAGGTCAAGCACTCTACAAGCCAGTGGCTGAAGTCTAAAGCCCACATTCTGTCCAGAAAAAACATTGGTGATCTCTTCCTCCTCCGAGTCTGACCCAATACAGACAAAGGAAACAAATAAAGGAAATCACAACTGGAGTCAAAATATTCAAATTGGATTATCTCTTCCTCTCTCTCTTTCTCTCCTCTCTCCTCTCTCTCTCTCTCTCTCTCTCTCTCTCTCTCTCTCTCTCTCTCACACACACACACACACACACACACACACACACAGAATTTTCTATCTGAGACTGTATACCTAAACTTTTAGCATTCTTATATATTAAACAAAGCTAATAGTATTTAGCTAATTGACTTAGGTTGAATTTTGTATAAAATATCAGTTGTAGAACAACCAGCACAAACACTAAATCTCCAAAATGGCCAGTTCCTTTCCCCAACTTGTGTTCTTCTGAAGCCTTTCATACCTTCCTTTGCATTCATGTTTCAGTTGTCTGCTAACAGGTCTTCTCTGGTCTTGCCAACTGTGCATATTGATATGGCAAGTAACTTTCCTCATTAATTGTTGTGCCCCCAGTCCTAATTCAGTGCCTGAACTTAGGAACTTAGTATACAATCAGCACATGTTTACTGAGTGAGTATTCAGAGATATGAATGGAATGCCCTGTTTCAGTCACTTCTCTTAAAGTCTTTTGGGTATAATAAAGCATCCTGGGTGGAGGTGTTAGAGAGAATGTGTGTGCTTACATGTGTGTGTGTGGTGTGGTATCAGAAAGAGGACAGGAAAATAACTGGCATGCTCTCATAGGATATACAAACAAGGTGAGTACAAACAGAATTCAGAACTATGGGAAACAGGAAGAATGAAATATGCCAACCAAGAGCACTGGCTGAGCACCAATTTAGTCTCTACACTCCCTGGTTACCATGGCAAAGACTAAGACACAGTAAGCTAAATAATTCTGATTATCAGAAAGGAAGACATCGACCTAAAATTTTTCCTGGCACCCAATTATAAAGATATGTCATAATATCTTTATCTAAACGGGCTGTCAGATGCCAAACTCAGAGGAACATATCTTTAGTGAGCTAGAGGCTCAAAGGAGATCCCATCACAGCATGTCTATGAGAATCACAATGCATCCCCTGTCTAATCCGCAAATGAGCCTTCGTCTTGACCTAAGGAACATTGCCACCTCACCCTTTATTCTCATTTATTGACTTTGGCACTTGATCCACTTAGAATTTTCTCTCCCCTGCACTAACCTGGTAAGGGGCTCATCATCCAAGTACTCACCATTGCTCTCCTTTCAGATTCTCCCAGCATTCTTCTCTCTTCTGACCCAGGTATCTGACCTCCTTCTTCTACCTGAGAAGATGACCAACAACCCTCCTTCACACGTTGCAAATACTTGCTGAGTTTGTGTCCACAGCCACCTCCTCTGTAAGACTACAGGAGGCATCATTCATTTTCATATTCGGTACTATATCCCTAAAACCCAGCACAGCACCTGTCACAGAGCAGGTGCTCAGGAAGTGTAGAGAAGTGCAATTGGGGGGTCTAGCCTTGTTAAATGGCTGAAATAGCACAGGACCTCATAGACAGGACATAGTCCTATTTAATGTACAATATTCTCCGGAACGAGTGATGATTGGCTGCCAAAGGATGAACACAAACTCAGACACTAAGAAGCACTTAGGACCCAGGTTGAGAAAGGAAACTGTTCTCCTTCATTCTGCCTAAAGAATAAACTTCAGGCTTCTTAGCCCAATATTCAAATCCCTGTGTAATACCCCAAAATATCCGTTTAGTCTCCTTTCACACTGCTTCTGTTCCAGCACCCAAGACTCTAGACGTAACAGACTGATTGCCAAGAAATTTTTATTTCTCTCTGCTTTTTATGCCATCTGTTCACACAGCCTTGAAAAATCTTCCTTTTTTATTGTCCAGTATCTTCAAGACATTTAAATGACATGTATGTGAAGATTTCCTTCATCTTTTGTTAGAATTAATTTCAGACTCTCATTTTGCTTATACTTATGTGATTATCTTATTTCAATATGCCTTATCTGACTTTGTCCTACTATATTTAATAATCTCAACAACAAATGCCAAGCGGTAAAAAAACAAAACAAAACAAAACAAAAACAAAAATGTCTCCTGGCTTCCTCTCACGGCTCAGTGGCACCAGTCTTGGGTATTTGCACAAGGTAAAATCTCCATAAGTATTTTCTAAATTAATGGCTTTTCAGACCACGTTTGTGGTACTCAGTTTTTTCCTGCATAATTATTTGATTTATTTTGTGTGCATTCACTGATTTAAATGAGGCATTTGGACTAATGCTTCGCTGGGAGAATTGGTGTGGTGAGAGATGGGGCAGGGAGAGACTGGCTTACTGGCCTTTTTAGCAGTTGACACAACTGAAGGTTTTCCTCTCCTCTTGCTTTTCTTCTAAGTCTCCTGTTCCCAGCCCCCTCTTTCTTGATGTATAAACAACTGTACATAATGTATATGACTTGATGAGTTTGGAGATAAGAAAACACCCATGAAACCATCACCACAGTCTATGCCATAAACATATCCATCCCCTCTGAAAGTTTCCTCCTGCCCTCTTTATCTATTATTATTATTGTTATGATTATTTTGTGATAAGACACTTAACATAAGATACACCCTTTTAGCACATTTTGAAGTATGAAATACAGTATTGTTCACTGTCGGCACAGTCCATAGGGTAGATCTCTAGGGCTCTGCTCACTTCTGTCCAGCCTTCCTGGAAGCATCTTTGTCTCTACTTGGCCCTTGATGTCGGTGCAACGTGGGCACCCCAGGTACCTCGAGACTCCCATACTTTCTCCTCACCTGACATACACCTTCTGGATGATCATTTTTATTCTTCGATTATTAGTCCTTTCTCTGCTTGCAAAGGAATGTGAGACATCTTAGTTTCCTGAATGAAAAAAAGGAAAAGGAAGAGAAGGGAGGGGAAGGGGAGGGGAGGGAAGGGGGGAGGGTGAGGAGAGGGTGGGAAGGAGCAACACTAAGACAGGGGATAGGCTTAGGAGAATTCATCATTCAAGACAGAAAGTCAGCTAGTACTCAGGAAGGACCTGGAACCAGGAATCGGCTTCATGTTGGAAGTCTAATCCTATATCATTCTCTCTCCATTTCTTTTCTCTGTTTCTCTTTTTACATATGCTATATCCTCTTTCACTGATCACAATTCATACAGAAGAAATTGGCATTCACGTTTCCTTAGTTTATCATTTTTACACATCTAGCCACATTGAAAGTCTTATTTCTCTTTGCATCTGCTTGTCATTCTTTTTTTTAAGAAGATGTTAGGAGTAGGATTTTATTAATTTATTTATTTATTTATGCTGTGTTGGGTCTTCATTTCTGTGCGAGGGCTTTCTCTAGTTGTGGCAAGCGGGGGCCACTCTTCATCACGGTGCGCGGGCCTCTCACTATCGCAGCCTCTCTTGTTGCGGAGCACAGGCTCCAGACGCGCAGGCTCAGTAGTTGTGGCTCACGGGCCTAGTTGCTCCGTGGCATGTGGGATCCTCCCAGACCGGGGCTCGAACCCGTGTCCCCTGCATTAGCAGGCAATTCTCAACCACTGCGCCACCAGGGAAGCCCTGCTTGTCATTCTTAAGGGAAGAGACCCGTGGTGTGGGTCAGCTGCCCCCCTGTCATCCAGTCAGTCCTGGCCAAGCTCTTAGGTTCACCCTACACACAGGCTTCTGGGAACCACTCCTGTGGATGGGAGACGTTTAAGAAGTTTTACTGAGCCAGGAAGACACCCCCAAATCATTATGACCCCAACAGTTTCTGTTGTCATCCATAGGCTGTTATCTCTCGTCACTAGGTTGTTAGCAAAACTCACCAACTCATCATTTCAACCTCCTGGGTATATTGAGATATCTTATAGCCCATAAGCCCAAATGTTTAAAACCAACCTCAATTTTTTCCTCTAACTTGTTCTCTTTCTCTGATCTAACCAAGATATCTGGAGATTATCTTTAAGTTCTTACTATTTTTAAAAAAAGTTCAAATGTCTACTCAATTACAAGTTTCTTTAAAATATATATATCTTTCATTGATTTATTTCTTTGAGTCCCCAGTATTAGGCCACCATCATTTCTAACTTAAATTCAATAGTGAAACACGTTCTTCTTTCCCCCAATCTCTTTGTTTTGATGTATTTTTTAATATATATGCTTTAGAGCAAGTTTTTAAAGCTAAAGGTATTTGCAGCTGAAAACTACCAGGTGTTTTCTCATCATCTTGTTTGCTATTTACAATTCTTTGAAGAAGGTAGGAAATAAACTCCATTTTATAGAGAAGAGAACAGAGTCTCGGAGAGATGAATTTCTTGGTGTCATATGGCCAGTAGAAAGGTGAGCATGGGTGCAAACAATGTATGAAGACATAAAATGTCAAAAACGTAGCTGGCTTAGGTGCAGAAATTCTGAAGGGGAATAGTTGGGGGGAAGTAGGAGATTTATTACCAATAAAAATAATGCAGCTTCCCACAGGATACATATTCAACCATTGTTAAATTTCAGTCTCCAGTAAAGCCTGATCTATGTTTACACGACTGGTGAAGATATTTTCCACTATTAATTTTTATAAGACTTAAGTTAAAGGCCCTGAAATTTTTATTATTTATTTACTTGTTTGTTTGTTTATTATTTATTTATTTATGGCTGCGTTGGGTCTTTGTTGCTGCGTGCGGGCTTTCTCTAGTTGCTGCGAGTGGGGGCTACTCTTCGTTGCGGTGCGCAGGCTTCTCATTGCAGTGCCTTCTCTTGTTGCCGGGCATGGGCTCTAGGGGCGAGGGCTTCAGTAGTTGTGGCACACGGGCTCAGTAGTTGTGGCTCGCAGGCTCTGGAGTGAGGCTCAGTAGTTGTGGTGCATGGGCTTAGTTGCTCCACGGCATGTGGGATCTTCCCAGACCAGGGCTCGAACCTGTGTCACCTACACTGGCAGGTGGATTCCTTACTACTGCGCCACCAGGGAAGTCCTGCCCTGAATTTTTTTAAAAATTACAAAGAAGTTCTCTTTTTCTTACATTCATCGTGGGAAGCAGTTGGCTTAAACTTAGAATGATTTGAGTCTAGTCTGATGTACTCTACTAACCTTATGCATTACCTTAGGTAGATTACCTGAACTTTCTAGAACAGAGTTTCCTAGTTTGTTAAAAATGAAGGAGCTGCCCTTACACTGGCTGCCCCCTCTCAGCTTGTACGTTTCCGTTATTGCATCCAGCTAATGAAGTAGAGGTGTTCACTGAGAGGTGACTTCTTTTTCTTCAAAATGACTCATTTTTCACAATAAATGATTTATCCAATCTAGTTCCTGAAAAGAGTATTTATTTCAGTCTGATGATGTACTGTATGCATTTTACCAGTAATATAAGTTTCAATAGTTAATGCGCTATGGCTATTTCTAAGAGTGATACATCTTCATCTTTTTACAGTTTCAATGAGAGCACCTTGCCATAATTTAACTTACCTTAAAAATGAGGCTGTCCACCACTTCTCGTTTAAAGCAGAGTTTCTTGAGCCTCAAATTCTAACAGAAGCTGGCTCAAAATTAGAGATATTTGTAATTGTGTGTGTCACTTTCAACTCACAAAGCTGATTCCAATATGAAACTGAAATTATCAAACCTCATTCCTACTTATGATAAATGATGTGAAACACCGTATGTCCCAAACCCTGGACCTTTAACTCAGATCAGTGCACACATATTTTGTAGGAGCAACTGATACATTAGGGTAGTGGGTGGCCTACAGGACCCCAGTTCAGGACAGAGCATGGAATGAATAATCTTTCCTCAGTCTGCCTTTTTGGCCTGTTCCTTTTTCCGTTATCTGTTTGTCTCTCTCATGACCTCTATTTCCAGATAATATATTCATTCTTTGGACCAATGACATCTTTGGCATTTCTGGAATGATCATATGTTCTTTGTCCTGTGCCTAGTTTTGTTTTCCTAATCACCCCAGGAAATTACTCTGACTGACTCCTTAACCCTTGTAATAGCAAGTGCCCCTGGCACTGGCCTGCTTGGCTAGCCTCATGCCAGGTATTACATGACCTTATTAAAGAGGATTTGGTGACTACAGCACTGAGGGAGCTGATCCAAATAGTCTGCATCCATGAGATAATGGTTCTGAGAACACTTGTAAACTATAGGGAATTAGTCAAATATTATTTGATGTATAAAACCATCTCTGGCTTTACTAAAGATATGTATATGAGTATATGTGGGTGCATACATGCATGTGCGTATGGATGGGCATATATCTCTGCATGTGTGCATATGTATGTACGTGTGTATATGCATGACTAGGTGTATATGTTCATTTGTATATGTATACATGCATGTGCGAATGTCATGTGCATATTTGTATGTCTATGTTCTGTATGTATATCTATATGTGCATATGTTTATATTTGTGTTTGTAGGTCTGTGAATGCCACAAATTTGACTGAGTTTATTGGACCTTTCCTTGCTGAAAAATAATTACTTCTCCATTTGACCTCACCCTTGATCCACATTAGAGCATGTCTACTCATTTCTTAGCTTCCTGTCTCTGCATATTTTTTCTCACCAGAGATGCGACTACATGATCCTGCATTGAGACACAGCCCTGCCCCAGCTTCCAAGATAAGTCCTGGTGAAGGGCATGAGGATTTTCAAAGTGCTGTGCTCTAGAACAGAGCATTTGGTATTACAGATAACACTTGAGTAATTCCGCACCCCATTTATAGTACTTGGCTTTCTGCCTTGTCACCACATATTTCTAAAACTTTAATTCACTTCTGGCTAACATCAGAATTTTCCCTCTTGTCAGGCCACCCTCTCCTGCCTGTGGCTGGAGTCTGGTCCTTGCATGAGAAACACACACCCACCAATTGCCTTTATAAGTGCATATTAGAAGCTCAGGGTTTCCCAAGGATCTCCACCTGTCCGTTGGAACACTTCACTGTGACATTAAATGTGCTTGATGCTGACAATAATCTGTTACTAAACCCTTTGGATAGCAGTGATCAAAAATATAATTATTGGTTTGCCTGCAGTGAATAAATTTTAAGGTGTTTGAAAATAGCAAATGATAGAAAGAGGGGTGACATTGTTGTTTGGTGTGATTTGCTCTGACCCACAGCACACCTAGCTGAGTAGTTATCACTCTTTAGATCATTGTCATTCTTGTGTTAATAATCAAAAGGGGGAGGGAGTTCCCTTGTGGTCTAGTGGTAAGGATTCAGTGCTTTCACTGCTGTAGCCTGGGTTCAATCCCTGGTCGGGGAACTGAGATCCCGCAAGCCAGGCACCACGGCCAAAAAAAAAAAAAATCAAAAGGCTGAAAGGATGAAAAAAATAGGTAGGATTCAGAGATGGAGACTGCCTGAAGGATGGGTTGAAGGTATTGAGTACATATTTACTTGGACATTTAAATAATGCTGAAAATGTAATGATTTGGCATTTCCTTTGTTCCAGAAATGTCTGTACTGTATCTCACATATTCCTTCAGGCACCTTATTCTACTGCTTAAAGGGCTTCCTCCCAGCCTTACCCACAAAAGCCAACCACACTGCAAGGGGTTACCTTGCTTCAGAAAATCTGACCAGATGCTGAAATGTGACTGTTTCGTTTCCTTTCAACAGTCTAGATGTGTTGCTGGTGATCAGTGCAAGTGATAGCCAAACCATGTTTACTGAATCTGAAATTCCCCTGGGCTCTTTAGTACAATCAGAAAATAAAATGAATTAACAGTAACAGAAACAAGATAAGAAACACTAAGACTCTGCATTGAAATGAAAGTTTGAAAGTTTTACAAAATAATTTAAAATGTTTTCAAAACCAAGCATATAATTCCAGTCGAGTGGTACTGTGAAAGGATTTGAAGGGTGGGCTTCTCTTTCACATATGTACCATCTGTCTAACCTAAGGCAATCCATAGAGCCTCTCCAAACTCCGCTTCCCTCATCTATAGTTTTGGAATAATCATAAAATCCTTTTTTTCCCCCCAATTGGGACTGTATCAGACAATTATTTTTATGCTTTAGAGTATCGATTATGTAATTCCTCCCTAATTCCTCTGGTAAGAGGAAGAAGCTGAAATAGAAAGACAATGTTTCTTTTCTACGGGAAGCGAATCCAGCTCTGATGCACACATGATTTTCATGGCTACAACCTAGGCAAGCTTAGCCATAAGGCATGTTGGAATCCAGCCATACTCACCAGAAGAGGAAAATAACTACGGGAAGCACAGACCAGAGCCTTTCTCTAGTCCTCATTCAGACTGTGTCTCTTCTCTCATTTACTCTCTTGGCACCACCCACCCCCTCCCAGCCCACCCACACCCACATTTTATCCTTATTCTTAGTTCCCTGAATGGGAAGCTTCTTGCTGGCTAACTTCTACACATCTCTTGCATTAGTTGCCTTCTCTACATGGTCTCATAACAATGTGTGTTTATCTCCACATGTCCCTTAACCCGTTTGATTGTATGTCCCTAGTGTTTGGTCCTGTCTCCACCACTAAAATGTAAGCTGCTGATGGGCACAGAGTACGTTCTACTCATGATTTTCAGTTTGTTACAAAGTGATATACACACAATATGTATTAAAAATATTTTGGATTGAATCAGTGAACACACATATAATTACCATTTTAAGTAATAAAATTAAGTACTTAATATAATACATTTATATTATAAAGTAATATACACACATGTATTAAAAAACATTGTTGATTGAATTAATGAACACATGCATATAAATATAAATATATATTCTCATACAATATACATAGAAGTTATAATCAGTGTTAACTTGAATTTCTTCACTGATAGAAAAATCATGACCTCATAATGAATCACCCTCATTTATGAATAACTATAACCATTACAACTTTTCTTTTTATGCTGGGACAAACTATGCCTCCCAGTAGCACTCAAAAACGATCGTATTTCTAGTATCTGGGGTCATATGCAATGGCCATGTCTTATTAAACAAGATAAAAATTAGCAACCACATTACCCTTTATAATTTAGGAAACATTTTTTCCCAGATATTATCATTTAATCACTGCAACAACTTTATGCGATAGATTTTATTCATGTCCCTATTATCAGTCAGGGTCCAGTTAGGAGAGAGAAAACATGCCAGTTATTTTAAAAGAGAAAAATTAATATAATAATTGTTAAGTAGGTTTTGAAGACCTGGAAAGACAAAACTGGACCCAAGAGAAAAGTTGGAGTTATTAACACTGAGAAGTTCAGAGAAGGGACCCTGCGGAGCTCAGCGCACTGGCTCAGTGAGGACACCTCTAGGGACGGGTAGGGAGCTTGATTCTGTGGGTGTTGGAAGCACTGCAAACGGGAATAAACTGCATACTTCTGGGTGAAGAACCACCACTTCAGTGAAGCTTATAAGCACCAGAGGCAAAAACAGAAATAGCGAGTGAACAGGAAGGAATACACTCCTGCTTCCCCACCAGCCTTCTGGCCTTCCTCCGGCACTCCTTATTGACAGATGATAAATGAAGTCAGTTTTCACAACAGAAATTTTGTTGGCCGAGTCATAGCCCAGCACCACAAAGCTGAGTAGAAAGGGGCGGGTTTGCTGCCTAGAGACAAGAGCATAACAACTGGCTCATTCATTTTGTGTTCCAGAACATTGAAGGTACGAGAGGCTCATCAAGAATTTCCCCATAACACCCAGTTCGTAGAGTGTGCAGCACAGACCTGGATTTCTGTCTTTACTCTCCAGATGCAGGGCTAGATTATTAGACCGTTCCCCGTCCTCCATCCTCAATGGCAAGGAAAGTGGCGTGTGTGCATGTGCACGTGCGCGCGCGCATGTGTGTGTGTGTGTGTGTGTGTTTGGCAGTGGGTACAGTAATGGTATGGAAATTAGAAAACGAGGGTTTGTGTTGACAGTATCGAGTCCTGACTAACAAAACCATCTTTAGTGAGTTCTATTACCTTTCTGAGCCTTAGTTCCTGTACCTGCATGTGCACATAATGGGTTTCCTATGTAACAAGATTAAATCATTGCAGTGAGGAAATATTGAGCAGCCACAATATACAGAACACTGTGCTACACACTGGGAATAAAACGATAAAAAGGACAACCAAGGTCACCTTCTCCAGAGGTGAGAATCTAGTGGGGGAAACAGGCATTAATGAAACAACCACACAAAGTATATGGAATAAATACAACGTATATGATTGCAGTTGAGCTTACGGCTTTGGCAGAAAACCTCAGGCTCAATAAATCATATAGAACAAAGGATCCTGACTTGGAATGGAGTCCGGGAAGACTTCCTGGAGGAAGTACAATTTGAACTAAAATATGGAGAGTGAAGAGGAGGTGCCTGAGTGAAGTGGTATGGAGAGAAACGTGGGTTGGGAGAGAAGTGTTGGGAACCTGGCTCATTCACGGAGCTGAAAGAGGGACCATGGGGCTGGGTTGATGCACAGAGAGCAGGGGGGATGGAGAGATGGGCCTGGAGAGAGGCAGCGGCCAGAACCTTGAGTCAATGAAGGTGAGGGAACTTTGTAAACTGCAAAGCGCTCATGACATATATGTGCAGTTGTTGTTCCTGGGATTTAAAACAAAATACCAGGATTTTTACTCTCTGCCATTTAGAAAGTGAGTTATTGGAACCAGAAGGAAAGACTGCAACTGACAAGAAACTAGAATTATAAAAATTCAGAAAAAAAGTGTGTATCCCTCCCAAGTCAAAGTTTCTTCCCCAACCCCTGCATTAATGAAGCTAAGACTTTGCAGAGGGAGACGGATGCTAACATCTTACTATATAAGTTCTTTCATCAGATATTTAAAATGTAATAATAATGTGGCCTTAAAAGGTTTGACTGCTTGATCACAGCAGCTTGTTAATTAAAGGTGCAAAGAGGGGAGTGATTAGAGACTGGAAATTTGCCCCTGAGGGAGGAATAGGATTAGTTTGCCTGAGAAATCAGATTAATGTACCTGGCAGCAGGCCAGCTGCAGAGGAAGAGTACAGAACCTCTGGAGAAATAAAATGTGTATCTTTTCAAGTGCTCTGTGGGAGGAGAGGCCTCCCTTTCACATGTCCAAGGGCAGAGGAGGAACAAAGGCGCTCAGACTGCTCACCCCTGCCATCGACTTGCTTCCCTGATATTAAATGTGTGAGTCACTAGTCGCTCTTGGTGGAGATATAACTGTGTTTGGAATTCATTTGGCTGAGGAGTATTTGTGGCTGTGGAATCACTGACACCACATGATTAATGAGGAAGCCTGGTTTTCGCATCCTCTGTTGGGGAGGTTTGGGCCTCATCCCATCCCGAGGGCCCCTCTGGGTTTGGCTCCTGTCACAGTGGCCTGTGTTTCATTAAGCTGAGCAGCTTGCTTTCCGGAGGCGTGATTAGGAGAGAGATGATGAGGGGGAGCAGCCTGGGAAGTCAGGGGTGCCATGATGATAAAATCCAACATGTACGCCATGTGGACGCGGCTCAATACAATGGAAAAGCAGGGGCTTGCGAGCCAGACGGTCCTGGGCTAGACCCCTGTCTCCCACAGCTGGGAGTCCTGTGACCTCAGGCACATTAGCTTGGTCTCCCTGAGCCTCAGATTACCTGCTGTAAAATGGGAGGCATAAAACTGTCTTGAGGATGGACTTGAGGATATGGGGAGTGGGAAGGGTAAGCTGGGACGAAGTGAGAGAGTGGCATGGACATATATACACTACCAAACATAAAATAGATAGCTAGTGGGAAGCAGCTGCATAGCACAGGGAGATCAGCTCAGTGCTCTGTGACCACCTAGAGGGGTGGGATAGGGAGGGTGGGAGGGAGGGAGATGCAAGAGGGAAGAGATATGGGGATATATGTATATGTATAACTCATTCACTTTGTTATAAAGCAGAAACTAACACCATTGTAAAGCAATTGTACTCCAATAAAGATGTAAAAAAAAAAAAAAAAAAGAAAACCATCTTGAGGGTGCTCTAGGGAGTTTGTAGATGATGAAGCCCAGGGGTTTCTGGCATGATACTCTTGTTCACTAAGAAAAGGCTGTTGTTATTATTATAGCAAAATGTTTTCACACATGTTCTTTCACACTACTGAGATGGGCCCAGATATCTCAGCCACCTAAGAATGGATAATTCTCATCTAAACACTGCTAACCCCACACTGGGCATTTCACCTAACATGACCAATAGGGCTGCCACCCAGGAGACAGTCTCGGTTTCAATTTTGATGATTTTTTTCAATAATTAATTTACCCAGCCTTCATTTGGTGCCCTTCAGGCAAAGTCATCATCCTAAGTCAATCCTCCCCGGCTACACTGATGCACAGCTCACCTGCCAGGCATCACACGTGCTTCTAGGTCCAGTATGACCCTTAGGCATTTGCAGTGGGCACACATGCACCTTTTAGACCATTTCATCATGATCTTGTCCTTTTTCCTCCCAACATAGGATATTGACCCAAGAGCATACCTTACTCCCTTCCCTGTTATTGTACTTTGATATTCTTTTCTTGTAACTCCCAGAAAATCATATAAGGATCCTATGAAGAAGGCGCAGTTGTCTTCATTATTGCCATTCATACTTCATTTTTAGAAAAAGCTGAGGCTCAGCTGTGACACCTCACATTTCTAAGGCCAAGGCACTTGTAAATTGTGACTGAGTGGTAATCTCAGTTCTTCAGTATCTGAAACCATCTTATTATTATTATTCTAGGATGCCTATACTATGGACTCCTAGAAGGTCCAATGCCACTCTCCGCACCTTCATTGACGTGGTGTCATTCAATCATTCAGTTGCTCAGGCCAATAGCTTCTTGACTTCTTTCTTTCTCCTACGCCCTACATCTGAACCACCAACCCGTCTTGCCACTTCCTCCTTCTCAGTTGTGTATATCCCAAAGTCAATCCCTTTTAATCACTTGTATCACTACCACTGTGATCCTGGTCCCCATCATATGCCACCTGGACCACTTCCTTATGCAGCTAAGGGCCGCCCCTGCTCCAGTGCCCCCTTATTCTTCAGAGTACCCAAAATGACCCTTTAGTAGAGAAATTTCATCATGCCGAATCCTGCCCAGAAGCTTCAGCGGTTCCTTATGATAGTGGGAAGGGACCCATAGTTCCATATCACAGTCTATAGATGCCTCTATGATGTTTCCCCACCCTTCCTTCCTTCCTTCTTCCTCACCCTTGCATGGCCTACAACTCTACCCCAGCCTTACACTGGACCCCTGGCTATTCTATAAGCATTTCATCTGTTTTATTCATTACTGTATCCCTACTACCTAGAACAAATCCTGACAATCTATGTTCAACCTATGTTTAATGAATGAATACATTTATGAATTAATATGAAAACGTATAAAGTAAGATTCTTACCCACCACCTTCAAGGAACTCACAGTCAGGTTGGGAAACCAGTCTAAAATCAGAGTACAGCACAATACCATCTATAGAGGCCAGCAGATCATGGGCTCAGAGCCCACGTTGGTCAAGGGAAAACCTTGGAGTCAGATATATTTGAGTCCCAGCTCCTACATTCACTATATCTTCAAGCTTTGGAAAGATACTCAACCTCCTGGTGAATCCATTTTATACTCTGAGGACAGACATCATACTTCCCAGTAGCATCGTTGGAAGGATTAAATAAGTTAGTGAGGCACCAAGAGCAGTGACTGCCCCATGGAGAATACTTGTTAGAATTATCTAGTAGTAGTAGTACCTGATGGTTATGCTCAAAACCTGTGCCAGGGAACAGGGTCTGAGATTCACAGAGTAATGAGCTTAAGGGCTTTGACCATCACCCACATTGGATGTTCACATAGCCTGTGTCTGTCATCCATGCCAAGGTACGTGCCAAAGAAAGCTGGTGGAGGAGCTGCATATCCATACACCCCATTAAAAATCTGCTCCCCACATGGTGCTACTTCCTGACCCTTAGGCTGCAGGCTGGTTACCAGGGTTAGGACAGACCAGGGGGTCCTAGGGAGTCGATTTAGGGCAAGGCCTGATAACTTAGGAGAGAGGAAAAAGCCTCTTTTCCCCTTTGTGATCCACTTCCCTCCCTCACCACTCACACAGCACTCCTTGGACAAAAGAATGCAAACAGAAAGGGAATCAACAGAGTCAGCTTCTTTACACTAATTAATGACATAGACTCTGCCTGACTTGCAGAATGATTATAAGGGTCTCAATAAACTCTGCTAGCTCTGTCTTTAGAGGGGGGCTAGGCTGCTGGAGGGAAGAACTTATGTCTGTTTTAACTGATTTGTCCCTAATTTCTGGGAGGGAGACTAAATTCTTGAAGTTTCTTGAGTAATAGGAGTTTTTTCTTGTGTATGTGCTCCAGAGACCACACCAGAGAGCTGTCACCAGAAAGGACCCATGTCATGAGAGGGTGGGGACTTGAGCCAGTCCAACCTCCATGGAGGCTGAGTTAAACTGTGTAACAAATAATTCAATGAATCACACTGACATTTAATGAGACCCCAATAAAATCTCTAGAAAGGGAGGTTCAGTGGAGGTTTCTAGTGGGTGGAAACATTGATGACCCAGGAAGGTGAAGTGCCCTGATTCCACTGGGCGTGAACACAAAAGTTCTGCCTTCAGGAACTTCCCAGATCTCACCCTGTGCATCTCTTTATTTGGCTGGTTCTGACTTGTGTCCTTTATAATAGCACAATCAAAATAATTTTCTGGATTTTGTGAGTCATTCTAGAGAATTATTGAACATGAGTGGCACTGTAGGGGCCTCCTGGACTTATATCCAATTGGTCTGAAGTGCAGGTGACCTGGGGACCCCATTTGTGCCTTGCTTCTCAGGCCCGGGCAGTCTTGTTGGGAATCTTGCCCTAAATCTGTGGAATTGATGCTAACCTTGGGTAATGTCAGAATTGACTTGAAGTACACCAGTCTGTGTCAGAGTAAGTGGGAAGAACGTCACTCTAAAAGTAGTCTGAACTGGCTAAAACACTCCTATATGCTCCTTAGCTGTGTGGACTTAAAATTATTTATCCTCCCTAGATCTAGGTGTTACCACCTGATAGTCTGAGATAATGATGATTGATTGTTGGCCTGTGGGCTGTAGGTGAGGATTCAGGGTGATGTACATAAAGCATCATATGCAGTGCCTTGAATATAATCAATGCCTAAAAGATATTCCTTTCACTTATGACCATTGATTCTATCACACTAGATTAACAAAGCTGTCATCACCATGTTCCCCTTTTCGTAGCTACACGACACATCGATTGAAGGTCAAGCTATTGGGCACCCCCCCGGCTGGCAAGGAGCCCATCATCATGCTGTTGAGGAGGGTGGCCTAGAGGATGCCCAGGTGGATGGGCAGATGCAGAGTTGGACAGAAGCAGTGGAGCCACCTTTGGCCTTGGTGGTTTGTGTGTGGCAGAGTCAGCAGCATTTCGTCAGTCTATTCTAGGACAACTTAGTGTTTAAGATTGCTTGCTCCAGCGTTAGAAAAAACATCAAAACAAATCGGACCCCAAAATGTCCTTTTTGTGCTCTGTGGTTTGAAGTAAATTACTTAAAACTCCTTTTATCTTATTGTCTTCCAGTGAAAGGTTGATGTAAAGACTTAAATAATATATCACAAAAGAGCTTAGACTGAAGTTGATGCCATGTCAATGCCAGTTATTATTGTTGTGGATTAAGTGCAGACCTGTCTTCACACAGCCTGACAGTGAATAACCAGGTCAGTGGACGGTATGCTCTATGGGGTATTAAAACCTAGTTGGTTTAAGCATACTAGTCCCTGACCCTCTGCCTTTAGCACAGTTCCTGGCACATTGAAGGCACTGAATAAATAATTACCAATAAATATGTGATAATATATTTTCTTCTTAACCTTGCAAATGCATAGTTTAAATAGATTGCTTTAAAACTCCCAGTGATACCCTGAAGACAATGTACAATTTATTCTGATTTTAAAGACCTTGAGTGGCTTTATGTTAGCACTGACAATTATAATATTCATCACATTCATCTGTCACATTATGAGGCATTAACACCATTTCTTACAAGGAAATGAAAACTTCTGAAAATATGAATAAGCCCAAGTTGCATTTTTTTCTGATTGACAGCAGGAATTTTATGTCGGGTTCTGTTTATTCATCTGGGGCTTATGACATTTTTTTTTTTCCATAAGAGAAAGGGACTTAAAAATACTACTCAATACTATACCTTCCTATATTTCTTATGAATCCTGCAAGAAACTAACTAAAGAAATATATCTTATTGGAAAACAACTTAATATATAACTTTAATACTACTTAATGGAAATAAAATATATAAAACATGGCTTATTCAGTTTTCTCCCAAGTAATGTGGGCTGAGAGATAAGATCAAATACAGACTGATATAATGATGCTGATGATGTTGTATGAACAGGAGAACCGATGGGGACTTGTCCATCTAATGTGAAAAGGGTGAAGTAAAGAGCACAAGTTGCAGGAGTGGACAGAGAGGAGGACTTGGAAACTGAAACCCTAACTTGAAGACTTGGCTCTGGTGTTTTAACTCATTAAGCCTATATTAAGTAATCTTTAGATTACTTGTGAAGCAATTTGTGTTGCCACATTGCTAGTGGGTGGGAATGACTTCCTCCATGCTTAATGAGATTGTTATTTCTTTTTGGAGAACTGACTCCATTATCATTATATAACACCCCTCTTTATTTTTTATCATTTTCCTTGTTCTGAAGTCTGTTTCGTTTGAGATGAATATAATTATTACAGATTTCTTTTGATTAGCGTTAGCCTGGTAAATCTTTATTCACCTCTCTACTTTTAATTGATCTGTGTCTTTATATTTAAAATGGATTTCTTGTAGGCAACATATATTTGAGTCTTTGTTCCTTCATTTGTTTTAGCCACCCTGACAATCTCTGTTTTTACTTGGTACAATTTTCAATTAAAGTGATTATTGGTATAGTTGAGTCAATACCTACCATGTTCGTACCTGTTTTGTATTTACTGCATTTTTTCCTGGCCCCTCCCTTTTTTTCTGAATTCTCTGGTTTCACTTGAGCATTTTATATGATTTCATTTGATTCCCTCTCTAGTATATTAATGATAATTATAGTTTAACCATTTTTAGATGTTGTCCTGGAAGTTTTCAATATACATTTTAATCTAAGTTAAGTCTGCCATCAAATAACACTGTACTACTTCATGTTAGTGCAGGTACCACAGAGCAGAGTATTTCCACTTCTTCCTTACCACCCCTATGTCATTGCTGCCGTTTATTTCACCCACATACATGCTATAATTACCAATTACATTATTATTATTACTTTAAACACACAGGTAGGTATCTTTTAGATCAACTAGGTGAAACCATCTACTTTCATTTTTTTCCTTCTCTGACATTTTTTCTTTCTTTATGTAAATTAGAATTTCTGACCTGTATCATTTTCCTTCTCCCTAAAGAACATCTTGTAATCTTTCTTGCAGGTGATTTTTTGTTAGCAATAAATTCCCTTAGTTTTTGTTTGAGGAAGTCTTTATTTCTCATTCATTTTTTGAGAATAATTTCACTTAATATAAAATTAAAGATAGTGTTTTGTTTTGTTTTTCTTTTTACAGTTTAAATAGTTCAATCCTCTGTCTTCCTGTTTGCATGGTTTGTGCCAGGAAGCCCTCTGTAATTCTGCTCCTTGCTCCTCTTCAGGTAAGATATGCTTCCCCAACCTCTGGCTTATTTCAGGATGTTCTCTTTGCCTTTGCTTTCCTTCAGTTTGCATATGAAATATCAGGTGTAGATCTTTTTGGTATTTATCACAAAATAAATACTTCCTGGATTTATTAAGCTCAGATCCTGAGCTTCCTGGCTCTGTAGTTTCTTTTCAGTCGTTAATTTTAGAAAGATTTTGGATATTATTACTTCAGAATTTTCTTCTGTTACATTATCTTCTTTTCCTTCTAATATTCCAGTTAGACATGTTCCATCTTTGGAAATTTTCTCACAGATCTTGGATGTTCTGTTGTGTTCTTTGTACTTTGGTTTTAGTCTTTGCTTTTCAGTTTGGGAAGTTTCAAACAACCTGTCTTCAAGATCACTGATTCTATCCCTGGTGGTATTCCATCTACTAATGAACCCATCAAAGATGTTCTTTATTTATGTTATAATATGTTGTTGTTGTTTTTTTTAATTTTAACTTTCCCTCTTAATTTTTTTCTTTGCATTTCCATCTCTGCTTACATTACCCTTCTGTTCCTGCATGTTGTCTATCTTTTCCATTAAAGTCCTTAGCACATTAATATAGTTATTTTAAATCCCCTATTTGGTAATTCCAATGGCTCAGTCATATCTCAGTCTGATTCTGATGACTGCTTCATCACTTCAGATGTGTTTTGTTCTTGCCTTTTGGCATGATGACTTGTAATTTTTTTGTTGAAAGCCAAACATAACATATTAGATATTAGGAACTAAAGTGCACATAGGCTTTTAGGGAGAGATTTCATGTTATTCTGGCTTGGAGTTGGACTGGATTTAATTTTGTTGTAATTGAAGTGTCAGAAGCATCAAATTCTTCTAGTGTTCTCATTTTTGTCTTCCCTGTTGAAGTTGGGTTTCCCTACATATTCCGCCTCAGAGAGAGTCTGTGTCTTGCAACTCTTTCAGCTGTTATCCCTGTGAATATCCCGAGGTCCTGTTGGTGTAGTGGCAAGGTCCAGGGGAGGGGAAGTGCCCTATCATGTTTCGATTAAATCTTTTATTTTAGTAGGCCTGTGTCCCTGGGCTGTGACCTTTACATGTGTTTCCTAGTTTTGTTTTTGTTTTTTTCTTTCCATCCTTCCCTTGCATGGGACAGGAAATCTAGAAGGGAATAGAGTAAGAAGAATGCTCTGTGTCCATGTGGGATAAGGTCCTGGGAAGGTCTTTTACCCTGGAGAACAGGCATTTGTTATGGGAAACACACTGGGGGTCTTTTACCAAGATTAGTTTTCCCCTCCTCCTGCTAGAGTCACATGGGAATCTTTTTGGCATCATCATTATGACAGCCCGGCAGGGTTCCTATTGCTAAAACTCATGAAAGTATGGTGTCCCACCCCCCAAGAGAGGCCCCCAAGAGTTTCTCATTCTCACACTAGTCAAAACTCAGCCTCCAGCAATTTTTAAAATTTTTCATTTAAGTGTTTCTAACAGCTTATGGCTCCAGCAGCTTCTGCCCCAGGTAAGCAGATGTCAGCTGTGACTCTGGATTCACTTTTCTATGCAGCCTGTAGAGGGCTAATTTGTCATGCCATCTCCATTCTCTGATAAATCCCAGAAAAGTTGTTCAATATCAGGTTTTCAGGGGTTTTTTTTGGTAAGAATCAGACTGATGTGTTCTAAACTCTTTACATGTTGGAATTGTGTGGTATATGAATTATATCTCAATAAAACAGTTAGTTAAAAAAATAAGAACTAGAAAATAGTCTCAAACAGGGTTGATATTATTTCAAGTATAACAAAATGTCTTAAAAGAAAAGGTTGTTTTCATTACCTTTATATACTATGATATTACAATTAAGTGCTTTATGGCAGGTCATGCTGATTTTCCAATTACAGGGGTAACATCAAGTTTACTCTTTTAATAAAAACATTTAACTAAGATGCAAATAAATAAGAAACAATGTAATTAAGGTGGTATCATAAGGACTGTGCGTGGATGGAATTTGGGAAACCCTCATCCATATCACACTAACCTGTACCATTGGACAGATTTTGCAACATTACCTGTCTGGAATATTTCCCAGGATCCTGTCCACTTAGAACGGCTACTCCGGAACCAGGACAGGCTTAACTCAATCTTGATATCTAAAACCTGGGAAGGCAATTCCATAATTCATCCTATATTAAAGATAGTCCCATGCCTGCCAAAGTCACCAGGGCCTCCTGTGGGAGCCGGGCCTGGAGGCAGCTTCTGTGGGCGTGGAAGCATAAGGCTTCCTTTGCTTTCCCTGGCTAAAGTCTCCTGGTCTCTTGCCTGACGGTTGAAGACATCAGCAGTGACACAGTTTTCAGGGCTTGCCTTTAAAGTCCCAGCGCTAGACAGAAATGTCTTCCTAGTGCACTAAAATCTTACCTGTGACATCTCAGAAAAACACATACCTGCTGGCCTTTTGAATATCATATGATCTAGTATATGGAGTGGAAACCATAGGGTACAGTGAGAGGTATGGAGTCCACTGAGCTGAGGAGATGCTTATGCAGAACTTTATACTTTGCTTGTTAACCAAGAAAGTAACATTAAATATCGGCAGTCTTTATTTTGGATTAATAAAACAATGAGGTACTTGCAAAACAAATTATATTAGGAACAGGACGCTGAAGGTATCATATTTCATAAGGGTGTGATCCCAAGATAAAATAAGTACATTAAAGGGACTCTATATTTAGGAATTGAACAATGGCTGTTGTTAGGACAAGGTAAATGATTTCTCCTAGAATGCATCAACTCAAGGGCAGAGAAATTGCACACTGAACCAAGATATGAGGAAATTTCATTTTTAATAAATGTGCCAAATCTGAGGACTTGGGACAAATGGGATAAATTGTTCATTGAAAGAAGGTCAGTTTGGACCCAATGATATGTTGAAAGGATCTGTGTGTGGAGTAAGAGCTACAGAAAATAAAAAGCAGTGATAATGTCATGTGATAATTGCTAAAGCAGTGTGTTATGGGCTCTGGAAATACCAGCTTGGAAGTCAGGCAGGAAAGCGCAGGGTTTGCCTCTGGGTTCTGCTCTCCTGGAGTGCTCTGAAGTTGAACACATGCAGAAGGCGACACCAGCCCAGGGTTATCAGGGTCACTGAAAAGGCTGGGTTTCACTCCCAGCTCTGTCTCTACTAGACCTCTATTCACAGGCATGGCTTTCAGTATATCTGTGTGGTCCAATTTATGCTTGAGGGGTCCCAGCCTGCTCATCGTTATTTCCTCCCTGCCTGTGTGCCTGTGGACTTCGAGGTGCAGGAAAAAAAAAAAAAAAAAACACCTGCAGAGACTATTAACCAGCTCCGCGGTTGCATAAATCCAAACCCGTATAACAAATAAGTGTGTGTGTGTGTGTGTGTGTGTGTGTGTGTGTGTGTGTGTGTGTGGTGTATTGTTTCTGCTTCTCTGGTTGATCCCTTATAGATAGGGGTGATTAGCTTAAATATCAATAAAAGGAATTTGCAGCAATGCCAAGCATTCATGGGAGAGGGAGAATATTCTGGAAGGTGAGTTATCAGGAGCCACAGAGAAATAAATTGATTCACTTCAGCACACTGGGCATCGTGTTCAGCCCTGGAGATAAAGCAGTGATACGACACGGTCCTGTCCTGGCATCAGTGCATGTGATGAACAGGAAGGGCTGAGTTATCCTAGGACATGCCAGGTAGCTATCGATAGAGCAAAGACTAGGGTCACAGAAATAGGATCACAGAAGCAAAGCCTGAAAGATGATGATAAATTATAAAAAAATGACATAGAACTTTATTTTTCTTGGAGTAAATTAAGGAGTAACCTGTGGGTATCATAGGAAATGTATGCCTCTAGTGTATATAAGACACTGAGACACAAAAAAGACAAACCTTTTGTCTTTTCCAGCTACCTAACCCTGCCTTCATAGAAGGAGGGACCCTGGGCTATTAAAGAACCTTCAGAGAACATTCAGAAAAGCAGTGTCAGGTGGGTAGAGGGTCATGAACATTAACTGGCACCTATTGTCACTATGCTGCCCCTTGGCAATGGTGCTTTTATTTAGGGGCTATCTGTAACTGCCGGAATTCAGTGGTTTAGGAGCTAGACTTAGTGTAGTGTGCTGCAAAGGTATCATATAATCTGTCACCACTAAATCTACATTAACAGGGCTTCTCTGTATTACACCTTTGCTTCTGTCTTACTATTTCAACTCTTTAAAGAACATTTGCCCTTTTGTGTCTCCAGATGTTTGTCTTTATTTATGGACGCTGGAAATCTGGGTATCATCATTAACCCTTCCTCTCGTGCTGATTTCATCTCCTTACTTTTACATAAGCTAACATAAACTGTAGCATTTAATAAAATGCTCATTAGGTATCAAGCACTATGTTAAAGTGAAGAAACTCGAGTTAGGTTCACACGCATCCCCATCACTTACAGAGCTTGAGCCCTCAAGTGTATCACAAACTCTAAGTTTCTGTTTATTGACGTGTCATTTAACATAGAGAATGCCTCCCTACTAATAATGCAGCGGCCACATTTATTTGCATGTGACAGAGAACTGGGTACCTCTTTAAGCGGTACAAGGGACATCTAAGGACGATCAGTGTCCTAGGCATTTGTTCATCGTCAAAGCAACACAAATCATTAGATCCCTGGGAACAATGATAAATATAACAACACAATCCCATTGATGATAATGCATGTAATGCTGTCTTTTATTTTTACATTATTTCTCATCCACAGCTGGAATGTGGACTTTAGAGTCTAAAAATATCAGATGTGATTTCTGCCTCTACCACTTCATTTCTAGGTGGATTTAGAAAACCTCGATTAGCTTTTTGAGAATGATTTTCCTTACCCTTAAATCTAAAACTAAATACTACCTGCTTCACAAGGTTGTGGTAAAGACTGAGTGAGTTAGTGCATGAAAAGTACTTAGCACAGTACACATGTACAGTAAGCCTGCAAGGAGTGAGAGCAATTATTCGTTTTATTTCACTAGTTGTCGTTGTTACTATAAATTCCCACTCTACGGCCATGAGCTAGAGGTGATATTATTACTCCTCTTTAGGGAAAAGGACAAGAAATGAAGTAAGTTTCCGAGTCATAGCTAGAGAGAAGGTGGTGGGGTTGTGTTTTGAGCCCGTGCCTTCCATCTGTCCGCATGCCATGTGCTGATTCCACATGGTCCTGTAAAGGACTTGAGATCTAAGTGAGATCAATGAATGGTAGTTCAGATTATCCTGAGGGTTAAAGTTTTGGGTAATAGAGGTACAGGGTCTTGGCTTTCAACCTTTGATAACATTGTTAATTTCTCAGGATTCTCTACCATCCAGCCCAGTGGTTTATTTTATTTTATTTTTTACACCACAACTCTTTAAGAGATAACCTGACTTCACAAGCCTGAATCCATAGCACCTTCTTACATTAACTGTTTTTCTGAACCCTGCAATTGCCCTCTTCTTGATGCTTTTTTAAGAGTACCTTTTATACAGAGTTTTTTGACTTGACCTGACCCGGTTAAAAACTACCCTCCCCCCTCCCCCTCTACACACACGCTAGGAAATAAAGAAGCAGCAAAGTGTCTTTGATTGAATACTATACATTATAGGGGTTATCACTATTATGGTTGATCCAGATGCCTGATTTAAAGGTACAAAAAAAATAGAAATAAAAAAAAATACAAAGTGCTGAGTAGCAGGCTGTCCTTAGGGTCTCGCATGGCTCACCATGCTTGGAACATTTCTGTATATGCCTCTTATCCTGGTATAATTTTTAAGAGTGCCCCTTTTCACTTTCAAAACTGTTCTGGTATGGTATTCAACTGAAGGATATAGAACATATGTGCAAAATAGAGACAAAGACTATTTTATGGACCATTAAAAATTTCTTCGAAGAAAATGGAACAGAGAATTAACCAATCAATATACAATTGGAAATGAAAGGACTATCGGCAAGGTAATGACAAAGTAATTACCCTGGTTTAAACTCAAGGTCTAAACTTTTCTAATTTATTTTAATGAAACACTATGTTCTGCCTACGTAAATCATATATTTCTATTAAGTGATTTGTTATAAAATGTCTATTTAAATAGTTAAAAAGCATGTCTGGCTGCAAGAAGGTGCTGGTGGGGATAATTCTGGGTCCAGACTTACTATTTGCATTAATAGAGGAAGAGGATCTGCAGCATTTTAATGAAAATTTGAAATGAAACTAAATTAGGTATTGAAATTAAGTGTAATTTCTCAAGCTAAGAATAGAAAAAATATATTGAGTGGAGCTCTTTATAGCTTAGAGACATGAGAATAAAAGTTTAACCCAATTTAGTTATTCTTGATGTTTCTCTCTAGCTGGAGATATCATCTCCTTCTTATCCTAATTGAGTTTCCCTATCTCACTCCCATTAACAACTGTTAGCATGAGATATTGGTCAAGTGGAAAAATGACTATAAATGTTTTCTTGTTCTATAGAGGATTAGGCACTTCCAATATATATGGGATGATGGTAATTATGACCCAGTTGAACTATTCCTAAACAGGAAGATGAATAGATTTTTTTAAAAAAATAATTCTTTAAGTTTTGGATAAACATTCAGCTCGCTGAACAGTCCTTGATTAAACATTATTATGTTGAGATATTCTGCAAGTGCAGAATCTAAAAAATCAGGGAAATAAATGTCAGGATAGAACAAAAAATTGTCTCTGCTTACCCACCTCAAAACACACAAACTAGTAAGAAAGACACGTAAGGCAAGAAAGAAATAGTACAAATGCCATACGTTACATGATCTAGTCGATTATGTCACAAATGAGGGAATGACCAGCTTTTCCAAGGGGCTGAGGGAAGGTTTCAGGGAGGGTAGCATTGGAGCAGGTGTCTTACAGGGTGACCAAGCATTTCAGGGGACACAATAACGCACCAAAAGTATCTTCTGAGAATTCTCAGGGAATGTGCAGGGTGGGTAAAAAGCACGATAAGCCCTGGGCATGTTCAGGGAATCTGAGAGGCATGGTAAATCTAGAAAAATGGTGAAACAGTGTGGCCAGCACGATGCTGTAGGTTCATCACATACTGTGTCACTTTTTTGTGCTTGACCATACAGGCAACCACTCCCACCTTCCTTTCAATTTGATGAGACCACATGACTGATTCTATCCAATAAAATATGTTTTATCTCTGAGCTGAAGATGAAAAGCCCCTTTCAATACATGATTCTCCAGGATATTTCTTCCCCTGAGGCAATAAGCATGGGAGCCGTTGAAAGTAAGGTATCAAAGCTAAGGCAGGTTGATTTGCTGAATCACCACACAGAGAACAACTGCATAGTCATCCAGCTGACAGCTGATTTCATATAGGCGGTGCCGGGTAGAGCTTTGTGTTAAGCCACTGAGATTGGGGGATTGTTTGTTACGGCAACACAAGCTTATCCTCTCCTTAGTAATACCAGAGACCATGGTGAGAGTTGGACCCAGAGAGTAAGGCGAATGGACTCAAAAGAGCTATGCTTTGAGTCCCTAATCAGAATTAATCATTCTTCTCCTGCTCCCCAAGAACCTAACGGGCTTCCTATTGAGCACTTGTTTCACTCTGAAGGTCCTAGTTCATTCTTTGTCTATTTTCCCCATTATATTATACAAGAACATGGTCCAAGTTATGCACGCTGTAGTAAAACTTACTTGGATAGCAAATACACTAGAATTTGAATATCCTTTCGCTAAGAATGTCTAAATGTAGAACATGATGAAACCCTTTGAGGATTAAAAAGGAGGAAGATGGAACAGAATACAATTTTATGGTCTGTGTTATATGAGGAATTCAACCATAACTTTTTGCTATTCAGTGAAAAGTCAGCTTCTTAGGCCAAGTTTTTCTTCCATGTATTGCATTTCTTTTTATAGCAGGCTTCAGAGACTCTGCACTGACCATTTCGCTAGGACTAAGGGCTAGAGAAGAGCTAAAACCACAACAGTGCTACCCTAGAGAAGTTGAAGCCTTAGCCCAAAGCAGGGTTTCTTAAGCATGTACACAAGCTCTGCTATCTCCACAAGTAGTATTTTAGCCTAGTGTGGATTAGATTGAAACACAGCAGCCTGGTCCTGCAGTGTTTCAGATGATCTCCTCAGAGTTCCATGGATGGTGTCTAAGAGCCCCATAATGGCCAGCCATGCAAGCATTTGCTAAATTGGATGTTTATGTGTGTAAGCATATATATAGGGAATTAGCTTCAAAACATACACCGAATACTCCAGACTGTGGTCTACTTCTCCAAGTGCTTACGAACCACTTTTGCAGTGGGAGACAGACGTATAAACTGCGGTTTTCAAACTAATGTAGTAAGAACAGAGAAATTTCTGTGGTTTTCTAGAAGAGAGATTATGAGATTACTGTGTAAACAAAGGTCACTTTCTAGAGTCTATATTTTTATATATGATAATATCCTTAAATGTGTTCATGTGGAAAACATTTTAATACTTTATTATTTGACGTTTGGGCAGGAAGCAGCAACACTTGGATTTACAGATAAAACATTTTGAATTAATTTAGGATGCCTACAGAATGATCAACTTCTCATCAATCGACAATGCAAAGCTCCTATAGGAGGATCCTTGCCCCGCAGGCAGTGAACTCTTACTGACTGCTCCCGACGTTCACAAAACATGTCCAAGCTTCAGCACAGATGTGATTGTTTTGACTTTTAAATCGAGGCGAGTCCCTGTGACAAATCAGTCTCATTCTCTACTCTGACTTATATTTCATGCTGTCCAGGTTTCCACATGAAAATAAGATATAAAGGAATTGGCAAATTGTTAGCAACATTTTCATCTTCAAAGGCAGGAGAAGCCACACATGACTTGCCACACTGCAGCTGATGGCATCTTTATTCCAGTCATTCCCCTCTTCTCTGTGTCAGATGCCCCCCCATTCAATATCAAATCCTTTTATTTCTGCCTTCAAACTAAATCCAGAATCTGACCAATATTCAAGAAACCCCAATAAGAACCTACAAGTCTATTTTAATCCTCTATACCATCCCTCACCTCCACCCCATCAAAAACTGGGTTCTGAATCTTCTCTCTTCAAGGATGTGACAAATTAGCCATCTCCATCCACTTTACCATGGCCACAGCCCAGATCCAAGCCACTATTACCTCTCACCTGAACTGCCACAACTATCTCTTTGTTATTCTTCTCACATCCATGCTTTCATATATCCATTCTCTGCAGACATGGAAAGAAACATGTTATTAAATGTCGATCTACTCCAATGGCATGTCAAAGGACTTAGAATAAAATTGAAAGTAATGCCGTGACCTGCAAGGCTTGACCTAATCTTTACCCTCTTTGTATTCTCCCTACATACATGTCATGGCAGACCTCACTATACTCAGTATACTTCTGTAATAGTGGTGTTTTCTGTGTTTTTTAAAATATTTAAACATGTTCCAACCTTACAGCCCTTGTATTTAGGATTTATTCTCCCTGAAGTCTCTTCCTATAGAACATCCCATAGCTCACAGGTTTTTTAGTTCTCAGTCGACTACACCATCTAAATTCCTTCTCAGATCACTCTATCTAAAGTGTTTCTGATTCCTCCTATCACCAGGAGGAATATTATTCTCTTCTTTTATAAACATTATTCCTATCTGAAAAGATTGTTTACTTCTTTCTCCTTTTATTCATCATCAACTAGAATTTAGATTCCATGCAAATACAGACCTTGTCTGACTTCTTCACTGCTGAATCACAAGACAGTAAATGCCCATATATGTTACAGCAGCAAAATAAGTATTGAATAACTGAATGAGTTAGGTTGAAAGGTAAAGGATGGGGTTGAGGGAAGAATTAAATGACTCCGGGAGGTCCTTTCTGATTTCAGCTTCTACAGATAAAGAGCGTGGTGTTCTTATAACAAGGGGAAAATAGCCAAACCAAGTGAAAATGATTTTTCTTAGATCCATCAGAGAACTGAGGTTACGGGACAGACCATCACATCGAATCTGGAGAGACAGATGGATACACAGTATAACAGCCAAGATCAGAAGCCACTGGAGCTACTAACTGGTAGGAATATGCAGGTGGCAATTTTGATGAATTTCTGGATCCTGAATGTGAACTTAGTTTGAGAATTAAAAACCCCTGGAGGCCCAGTCTTAGAGAGGTCCACACACTTTCATGGATTTTTTCCAGCAGAAGCCCTACCAGGTTTTCATGGGAAAGATCAGAGAAAAGTCCCCACCTGTCTTGGGAAAAGGGACCAAAAAAAAGGAAAACAAAAACACAAGGAAACTAAAGGAAACTGAAGCTTTTGGCATCTATAGCTACAGCAAACATTAAACACCGCCCAACAGCTAGCCAGATTAACACAAAATTTACACTAAAAAACTAATTATCTCAGTTTCTATTACCCAGTACATCGTGTTGGGCTTTCAATAAAATATCCCAAGGTTTGCTAAAAGGCAAAAAAAGAAAATTGAGGAGACAACACAAGCAACAGAATCAGACTCAGATATGGCATGTATTTGGGGGATTATCAGATAAGGAATTTAAAATAACTATGACTAAGGTGCTAAGAACTCTACAGGAAAAAGTATACAGCATGCAGGAACAGATGGGTAGTGGGAGCAGAAATGGAAACTCTGAGACAGGGTCTAGAGGAAATGCTAGAAATCAAAGACACTGCAATAGATGTGAAGAATGCCTTTGACTGGACACCACCCAGGAAGGAGTCAATGAGCTTGAAGATAGGTCGATGGAAACTTCCCAAGCTGAAATGTGAACAGAATAAAAGGGGGGAGGATAGAGGGAGAACAGAACATCAAAGAACTAAGGTACGATTTCAAAAGACAATTTAGCAGAGAAAAGATAGTCTTTTCAATAAATGTTGTTGGAATAATTGGATATCAATAAATAGGAAAAAAATCTAGACACAGACTTTAAAACTTTCACAAAAAATAAACTCCAAATGGATCATAGATCTAAGTGCAAAACTATACAACTCCTAGAAGGTAACCATAGGAAAAAACCTAGATGACCTTGGGTTTAGAGATGAGTTTTTAGACACAACACCAAAAACACACTATATCAAGAAAAAAAAAAAGATTAGTAGGGCTTTATTAAAATTAAAAACTTCTGATTTGCAGAAGATACTGTTAATTAGTGAGATGACAAGCTACAGCCTGCAAGAAAATATTTGTAAAACACATATTTGATAAAGGATTTATATCCAAAATATAAAAAGAACACTTCAAACTCAACAATAAGAAAACAACCCAATTAAAAAAATGGTCAAAAGATTTGAACAGAGCTCTCACTAAGATGCATAGATGGCAACTAAACATATGAAAATGTGTTCAACATTATTTCACATTAGGAAGTTGCAAAGTAAAGCAACAATAAGATACCATTATGTACCTATTAAAATGGCTAAACTGGACTTCCCTGGTGGCTCAGTGGTTGAGAATCCACCTGCCAATTCAGGGGACACGGGTTTGAGCCCTGGTCGGGAAGATCCCACAAGCTATGGAGCAACTAAACCTGCGAGCCTGTGCTCTAGAGCCCGTGAGCCACAAATGCTGAAGCCTGTGCACCTAGAGCCCATGATCCACAACAGGGGAAGCCACCGCAGTGAGAAGCCCATGCACCTCAACGAAGAGTGGCCCCTGCTCACTGCAACTAGAGAAGGCCCACGCGCAACAACAAAGACCCAACGCAGCCAAAAATAAATAAATTTGTTTAAAAAAAATGGCTAAACTGACAGTACCATATTCTGGTGAGGATGTGGAACAACAGGAACTCTCATTAATTGCTGATATGAATGCAAAATGTACAGCCACTTTGGAAAACTCTCCCGCAGTTTCTTACAAAGCTAAACTTAATCTTACCCATTTGATCTACCAATTATACTCCTAGACACTTACCCAATTGTGTTGAAAACATGTGTCCACACAAATAACTGCACACAAATATTACAGCAGCTTTATTCATAATCACTAGAAACTGGAAGCAACCAAACTGTCCTTCAATACATGAATAAATATACATACCATGGTACATCCATACAATAGAATATTATTCAAAGATAAAAAGAAATGAGCTATCAAAACAGAAAAAGATATGAAGAAATCTTAAATGCATATTACTAAGTAAAAGAAGCCAGTCTGAAAAGAATACATACTGTACAATTCCAACTACGTGACATTCTGGAAAAGGTAAAACTATAGAAACAGGAAGAAAAACAGTGGTTTAGGGAGAGGAAGGAAGGGGCCATGATATGGGGCACAGAGGATTTTTAGGGCAGGGAAACTATTCTATATAACACCATCATGGAGGATACGTACCATGATACACTTGTTTAAACCACTGAACTTTACAACACAGTGGGAACCTTAATGTGGACTATATAACAATGGAGAGCAGAAGAGTTTTCCAATGGAACATGGTCAACGAAGGCTAAGAGGTTTTGTATCTTGAGTCGGACATGGTCTGGGCAACTATAATGAGAAAAGCTGAATGTAGTTATTGAAAAGAGTCCTGGAAGGACTAGGCCTGCTCAATCAAGTGATGCAGCACTGTGGGGTGGGGTCCACCAAGACTGGGCAGTGGGGCAGAGTGTGCGCCAAGCAGGAAGATGCTACGTTTTGATCACTATCATATGCGAAGAGTTGTAATTATCTCAGGCCACAGCTGCTTCCTCCCTCAGACTTTCAGGAGGTGGGGGGTTGGGATGGGGTGGTCAGTAGAAATCACGGCCCCTTTGTTCGCCCTTCTGACTCTATAGCAGACTCTGGCTATGAACAGCTACGGTGCAAGTGCTAGAGGAGGTTGTAGTAAATGATTTCCTGGGAGTTGTGCATAATTTGCTCTGCCTCAGAAGACATAAGCTAATTTTGAACAAATCCCCTTGCTGTCATCTAGTATAACACGGCCAATTTAGATAAATCCTTGAACTGGGATTCCACATACATAATATAGTCTCCTAAACAAAGAAAGACACACTCGGGACATTCATAGTATCCAAAAGATGGCTTAGGTTTAATGCCAAGCTCCTTTAAAAAAGTCCAATGTTTAATCTCATCTGTGCAAACGAAGACTCAGTCAGGAGATTAAGTATGTTCAGAGACTCTTAACAGTACAAAAAGGGCCTGTATTTTCAACAGCAAGTGGTGCCCATCCTTCTTGCCTGTTTTGACCAGATGATCTAGCTACGAATTAGACACTTATTAGAAGGAAAGATTCGTTTTAATGAGTTTTCCTTCAAAACACAGTGAGAAAATATACCTTTGCTAACTTTATTATCATGGCCCTGAAAGCATGGATAATGGGCCAATAGCTGCATCTTGAATCCATTTGTGACCACATATTTAGATTTAAATGAGACTGAGCTTCAGTCTTCCCAATTTATCCACAGAAATATCTCACAATCCAGTTCTTCTTCTCAATCTGCTATATTATGCTAGTTAAGATCAGGGGGTTAGAATTATTATATTTCTTGATTCTGGTCCAGCTTGTCACTCTGGGCAGGTTATGTAATCTTCATGAGCTATAGTGTCCCATCTGAAATATGGAAATAATAGAACAATTTACTTTATAATATAAGTGGAAGAACTGAATCAAATATGCACAGAAAAGCTTTAGCACTGAACCCACACCCATACACATAGGAGCCTCTCAGTAAATGCTGGGCCTGATAAGGATGCTGATTATATGCTAATAATGGGAGCAACGTACTTAGAGGTCATGGTGCTAGAAGCTAGAAAGGCCCAGGAATAACAGTGCCTGGCTCCTTTCCCATTAAATACTATGACCTGATATTCCCTATACTTCCTTTCCCGGCTCTTCTAATCATTGGTTCCTTCCTCAAACTCTTGATCTTTAGAAATAGAAGTATAATTGTTAAACATTTATTGAGTGCTTATGATGTGCAAGACCAAGTGCTGGTCATCAGGGATATAGGGCTGAAGAAAATAGATACTTGTATTCCCCTGTGGGGCTTACAATTTGTTAACAGAAACAACAACTATGTCTTGATGCCAGAGCAGGCTGTGCTTTATTCTGAGAACCTTACATGCATTGTCATTTTCTGCTCATTATCAGGTAGGTATTGCTATCATCATCTTGTACTTGAAGAGACCAAAATGTAAGTAACTTGCTTAAAGATACAGCCTGTAGGCAAAAGAGTCTTAGACCTTCCTTGCTTTGATGCCTTATTAGTAAGTGTTTAGATTTTGACATGTTGAGTTTTAGATGCCTATTGGACATACAGTTGAAAACGTCAAGTAAATCGTTGGAAGTATTTAATTAGATCTCAGAAAAAAAATAATAGAAATATGGATATGAGAGCTATCATCTCAAAGTAGGAATTTGGAGAAGTGGGAATGAATGAAATCACCCAGGGCTATACCTTCGAGTCCCCTCAGGGGACTTACACAAAATATCAAATGTCAGGCTCTACCTCTAGAGATTTTTATTTAACTGGTTTTCAGTGGGACCTGAGCACAAGTCCTTTTAAAGTTTATGAAGTGATTTGAATACACACCCAGGATTGAAAACCTAGACTGAAAAAAAGTGAAAAGACAAAAGAAAAGAAGACAGAACAGAGTCCAGAGCCTCGACTCCAACATGAAAACTCATGCAAAAAGAAAAAAATGTAGGGGGCTTCCCTGGTGGTGCAGCGGTTAAGAATCTGCCTGCCAATGCAGGGGACACGGGTTCGAGCCCTGGTCCGGGAAGATCCCACATGCGGTGGAGCAACTAAGCCCATGTGCCACAACTACTGAGCCTGTGCTCTAGAGCCCATGAGCCACAACTACTGAGCCCTCACACATAACTACTGAAGTCTGCTCACCTAGAACCCGTACTCCATAACAAGAGAAGCCACTGCAATGAGAAGCCCGCGCACCGCAACGAAGAGTAGCCCCCACTTGCTGCAACTAGAGAAATCCCGTGCGCAGCAACAAAGACCCAATGCAGCCAAAAATAAATAAATTAAAAGAAAAAAGTGTAGCTAAGGAGACAGATGGACAGTGGGAAACAGACAAACATTCCAGCTGGGGATACTGGGGATGACAGCGGTATAAGTGAGAATTTGAACAATAGCATTTGGAAATACAGAAATGGGACTGAGTGGGAATTTGGAGAGAAGAGGAAAAGATGCTCCCATAGGAATACACGTTGCTAACCTTTCCATGGGACTGAGAAATCACAGGGAAGACCTTCCAGATCAATCAGCTGTTAGACATGTTGGTTACCGGCTGAGACAGACTCTGGCCCTTCTCCTACTGGCCACATCTCCAGGTCACACTTGGTTCTCATCCATAATGCAGAATCAGGTGACAGTTAATTTAGGTCATCAGATATTGTCTGGGAACTTAGATCCATCTACTTTTTTCCATCATCAATTTATACAAACTGACATCACTGTAAATTTCTTGCAAAGAACTGCCACTGATGGAGCAGGCAGACACAAAAGAATTCTCCAGATTGATGATTGAAATAACTCAAGACAAAGGTCTCACCCTGAATCCCTTTGGTGGACGTGCCAGGAAGTAATTTTCATTTAGGGCAAGGGTGATTCTTTGACCCTTCTGTTTACCTATTGCTCTACGTGACATTTTTTTTTTCATATTTGAAGTCACAGTTTCATCCAGAAGGTAGACCCTCTTAAAATGGCAGTTACAGTTGGTTCATTATGTAGGGTAACGTTCCTGGTATATGAATCCCTGTGATTTAATCCCAGTTTTATCACTTACTAGTTCTTTTATCTAGGACACATTACACCACACTCAAAGGCTCAGTTTCCAAGTGTGGAAAATAGTTGTAACACTAGAACAAACGTTATAGGGTTTTCGAGAATTCCTGGCACATGCTTGGGATTCAGTAAATATCTCTATTCTTATAACACAGTCATTATTTGTGTTGTTTCTCTTTCGCCTTAATTATCAGGAAATTCATGATTAAATGTATTTTCTGCAACTTGCATAGCCTTGAGTTAGTGATAGAAATATAAAATATAGAAATGAATACGAAATGTCCCTGCCCTTGAAGAATGTACATCCTGGTGGAATGTGCAAACACACAGAGAGATGTTGTTTGGTCATCAGTACAACACAGAAGTGCCGTGCACTGTGGGACCACTCATTCATTTGTTCATCACATAAATAGTTTTCAGAGTTTCTCATGTGCTAGTGTCCAAAGTACCTGGCACATATTAGGAACTCAATATGCATAATATATGCCAAATGAATAGATATATCAATACTTTAAATCATTAAGTTACAAATGAACATCCCAGATAGAATAATGCCTCCATGACCTATGTTACATTACATCTGAGAAATCCACATTGAAGGTCAACTTCAGAATAGAAAATTCCTCTGTCTGTTCCAATTTTTATGAACACTTTCAGTTTCATGTGCATAACCCATCAGTCTGGTCGTGCTAAAATAAAGCAGGGGGAATTGGCTTTAGAGTCAGCTTTAAATCCTCTTCATCAATATTTTTTTTGTCTTAGAATGAAAATAACAGATAAATTAAACCAAAGGGAAGAAAAGATACCCTCTTATTTTTTGTTCGAGTTCATTCTGATCCAGTGAGATAATGTCTTGTGCTGAGAAGAGGCACTTCTGTCTCTCAAAGGCACAATGCCACCTGACTTTTATTTATTTATTTATGGCTGCCTTGGGTCTTTGTTGCTGTGCACGGGCTTTCTCTAGTTGTGGTGAGCCGGGGCTTCTCTTCATTGTGGTGCGTGGGCTTCTCATTGCGGTGGCTTCTCTTTGTTGCAGAGCATGGGCTCTAGGCTCATTGGCTTCAGTAGTTGCAGCACCCGGGCTCAGTAGTTGTGGCGCACGGGCTTAGTTGCTCTGCGGCATGCAGGATCCTCCCGGACCAGGGCTCGAACCCGTGTCCCCTGCATTGGCAGGCAGATTCCCAACCACTGTGCCACCAGGGAAGTCCACCTGACTTCTTTCCATCAACTTCTCAGTGCTGTTTCCTTCGCCTTCCCAAACGAGCGAGGTTTTCCCTGCTTTGTTTGATGATGCACTGTGTCAGCTTCTCCATGGCAGTGTGATGAGTGAAGGACCAAGAGGAGGGGCTTGAAATACAGGCTGAGTCTCAAAATGAAACTGATGACCTTCTTGGATACCTGCCCCAGACATCCCCAGGATTTATGGACACGCCTCACATATGTGCACAGACATGACAGCTGACCCTGACTCTAGCTCCCTCTCCCATTTTGCTTGGCTTTGGTTTCCTGTGATCAAACGTAAGTAGGAAAACATAGTTGCCATAGAATCTTGAGGGATGGGAAGGCAGATTGGTCCAGGGGTTGCCAAGAAACAGAACAGTGAGGAGAGGATGTTGGAGGACCCCAGCATCCTGTAAAAGGCTAAGTTGTGGATCGGTGGTGGTTTGAAGGCTCTACATGGCCCTAGAGGAGAGTACACGGGGCCAGCAACAGGAGAAAAGGAACTGGGATCAGGGGAAGGACTGGCATGGAGTACGGTATGTTCAGTACGCTTCAGGGGAGTGGTATAGTGGAGTACCAGAAGGATCTACATGAAACCAGGCACCTGACCTCTCTGAGCTGAGTGACTTTGAGTGAGTTCTTAACCTCTCTGAGCTTCACTCCAACACTTTGCTGTCATACCCATCCCTTAGGATTGTTGTGAGAATTGCATAAAGTCCTTAGCACAAGTCCTGGACAGCAGATTGTTTTCTCTTCTTTTTGCCTTTCTTAGAAATGAATGGAAAATGCTAGAGATGGATAAGGGAATGATTATGAGAAACGACAAACAAGAGCTATCCGCTTACCCCCTCTTGTAACATTTACAAAATTAACACTGCCTTTTTGCAAGTACCTGGTCTGGCATAGAAATCAGGGGCTTAAGGAAGCCGGCAATTTCCATGCAGGGTTATCGTCAGCTTCCTTGTGCGTAGCGAGTGCACTTCTGAAAATTACTCCAGTGGACATCTTTTCTGTGTTCAAGTTTCTAACTGTGAGCTTATCCTGAAAAACAAGTGAAGGACATTTGTTCATCATATTTCAACTGCATCAGAACACTGACAGCATGTGCCAGATCAGTTAGAAAATTCTGTTGGAAATGCTTTGCCTGGGGAGGATACTATGGCTCTCGGGAAAGAGCGTGTGACTTGAATTAAGTGCATTCTGACCCTATCATGGGCACTGACTTCTGGACCTTCACTTCCTGGTCTGTACACTATGGACATGCTTCCCATCCCTCTCTATTTTCTGATGTTGCAAATATTAAATGAGAAAATTACTGGGACTTTCGTAGTGGTCCAGTGGTTAAGACTTTGCCTTCCAGTGCAGGGGGTGCTGGTTCGATCCCTGGTCGGGGAGCTAAGATCCCACATGCCTTGTGGCCAAAACACCAAAACATAAAACAGAAGCAATATTGTAACAAATTCAATAAAGACTTTAAAAATGGTCCACATCAAAAAAAATCGTTAAAAATAGATAAATGAGAAAATTACATGAACCTAATTTGTGAAGTTTACAAATTTCTATATAAATATTGGAGGTACTTAACACATACCTTATGCATTCTCCAGAAAAGTTCCTTCTGATACTAAACATATTACCTAAAATTTATTAGATAATTTTTGTCAACCATAATAATATTTGCATTTTTAAAAACAATGACTGATTCCTTTGTAAAAAGGAAAGGTGATGAGTGACAGGACTAGAAATATATTAGTGTCTTTAAAAGGGGCGGGATAGCAGAGGTGTGAAGGGGGGGCATAGGCGCTAAAAGGGTTCGAAGAGGGGAGAGTAATTAAAGTGGTGTTCATTGCATCCTATTTCGTGAGCAAAAGCTAAGAGGGAAGTAGATGCACAGTGGGCTCTGGGCTCAATGAGGCCTGCCTTCCTTAAGCAGTCACTTTCCAGGGATGGAAAATGGAGAATGGCAAGGCTGAGGCTAGTCAGAGAGGAGCCCAAAATATCCCAAATAGAGGACTTAGTCTTTACACTCAGCACTTTAGGGACTACAGAGCAATGAGCAGACGTTGGTAGCTGTGCCATGAGGTAGTGATGTTATGAAACTGAGCACTGGGATGATAGAACAGAGGGACTATTGGAGTCAAAATACCTGGGCTTGATGCTCAGCTGTGCCCCTACAGCCTGGCCAGGTTGATAGACGGGGAAATCTTCCAGCAGCTACACTCAGCCAGCTGTTGACCATGATGGGAGAAGCACCAACAACATGGAAGAGAGTCATCCAAGCCCAACTCAGGGTCAGGTTGTGTCTCCAGAAGTGGCAATGAAAGCAGGATTTCAAAACACAGAGAGGAATTGTTTGGGTAAAGAAAGGTAGGGATTCAATTCCAGGGGCATATATTTGGGGTAGAAATGCTTGAGGTCCAAGTCAGGAAACTGTATGAAATGTCAAGAAACAAGGAGGAAGTTGTTACAAGGAGGGGTGCAGCAGGTGGAGAAGGCTTTATATGAAATGAAATGAGGCCGGAAGATTTTTCCTCAATGGTGCGCCCACTTGGACCCCCATATCACACTCAACCTCTCTGACTTTGTTCTGAGTTTTCAAGCCAGGAGATCCATCAGCGACTATTTCAAGCCTGATGCAATTTTGCTTCCTGCCTCTCCTGCCTGAACTGTCACAGACCCAGTAGGAAACCTGATTTGTTATATTCACCGCATTTTTTTTCCTTAGGGCAATACTGACTGCTCAAGAAACATAATGACTAAAAAGCACCTGCTCTCCAAACTCTCTTGTCAATAGAAGAGGAAAAAAAAAAAAATAGAAGGAAAGAAAAAATACCTGCCTAGCATAGGTATTGTAAATGGAGCCGTCAAAACCCCCTCTGGGTTTTTATGATAAATAAACACACAAGGCAGGTATTTTGGTGAGAAACTATTTCTATTTTAATGCAAGAAAGACAGACCAATACATCAGCCTCCTGCCTCTTAATTCTCATAATGTGTTGCCTCGTTTTGCCTACCCTGCTCTTTGCTGTAGCAAAAACTCTTTAAATGTGTTAGTGAAGTGAAGTTAGTTCAGAACCTCCAAACTGTCTTCCCCAAGTCTCTTGTTTAGAAATCCCAAGGAGCAAAATCTTAACATAACTATTCTTCGTGGAATTTCTAGGATTTCCTGAGTTTGAATTCATAACTGACTAATAATTTATTTCCTGAAAAAGACAAATTACACCAGAGTTAGTGGGAGATCTGCGATAGACAAAGCAGAAGCAAATGATTACTTTAGAAGGCAGGGTGCTTTCTATCGGACACTTCATTTAGTCTAAGGACAAAACTGGAGGGAAAGGGAAATTGCATATGACCTCTTCTTGTCCTCTCCCACCCTTTGTTTTATGGCAGGATGGACATCCATAGGTGGCAGGGCAGGCCTGAGCAGCATTTGGTCTCTTGGAAAAGATGAACAAATGGTCACGTGCCCTTCAGAAATTACAAAGGGACTAGATTCTAGAAGGACATTTCATCTTGGAGTAACTTACTCAGCTTTTCATGCACTCAGCAGGGTGTTTCTTTGACTTATGATGGAATTGCTAGAAGCTGGACCATTCTTTCCAGCTGTTGGACCTTTAGCTCAGACCAAGACACTGAGCTCTCCCTACATAGCTTCTTTTAGTCCTCTGGGACCCCTGCCTTGACAGATGGTCCCTAAATACTGTATTATTGGTAACTTTCCTTAGGGATAGTCACCGTTCCAAATTATACTTAATGATTTTTGCTATTCTCCATTAACATCTTAGTTTATTCACATATGTGAATGGACCTATTACCTTAGTCCTTTCGGGCTCCTATCACAAAATGCCAGAGACTGAGTAGCTTATAAACAACAGAGATAGAAATTTATTTCTCATGGTTCTGGATGCTAGAGGTCCAAGATCAAGTCCAGCAGATTCAATGTCCGGTGAGGGCCCACTTTCTGGTTCATAGATGGAATTTTGTCACCGTGTCCTCACTTGGTGGAAAGTAAGACAGAGCTCTCTGGGGTCTCTTCTGGAAGAGCACTAAGCCCATTCATGGGGGCTCTACTCTCATGTCCTAAGAACTTTCTAAAGTCCATACTTCCTAATACCATCACATGGGCATTAGGTTTTGACATACGAATTTGGGGGGTACACATTCATGCCAAAGCACATATCCTATATGGATGCATACACGTTGGATCAACAGGGAACATACACACGTGCTGACACATATATTTGTGTATACATATATGGTTGAATAGTTAGATAGATAGGTACATCTATCTATCTATCTACCTATCTATGTACAGACAGAAAGAGGAAGGGGAAAAGAAGGTGTGTAACGACGAGGAGAAAAGATGATATTCTTATAAGGTCAACGTTCATGAAAACAGACTTGTGGATTTAAGAAATATATAGCAATAATATACTAGAATTTGTTGAGTGATTAAATGTAGGGAATGAAAGGGGAAAGTTTTTACCACCAATTGAAATAGAGTATGAGAGGAGGTACGTACCTGGCAATATGTACAAAATAAATTCATATTTTGATATTTTGAACTTTAAAGGGCTTATTGGGAAGAAAATGTTCAGATAGAGCTGTCCAGAAGGCTGTTAAATACATGACTCTGAATTATAGAGAGGAGATCTCAACTGGAAATAATGATTTTAGAGTTAACATAGTATAACTCAGTAGTTGAAAATAGTATAACAAGTGGTTAAAGTTGTTTCAGTGAACATAGTGACCCATGTGTGCAACTCTGAGAAAGGGAAGAAGAAGAAGACAGTTAAAGGAGATAAAAACAAGAGGGCAATTAGGCAAGAGAAATATACAACACACCAAGAAGGAAGAGAGTGCTAATAATTTGGGAAAGATCTACAATGAACAGGAACTAGAGATATTCAGTACTGATCTTATCTGTATTGAAAATTTTGATATTTTGTTCCTCATGCATTTTTTCATTAATCTTGATTTTTTTAAATATTGTTTTAAAACACATTTGTTTTGACTACTGGGTGTTTTGACATCCTCTTAGACGTTGAACCTGAGGCAAGAGCCTCACTCAGCTCACCGTCCTTCCACCCTTGCCAGTAAACTCTGGGTCATTTTTGACTCTAGCAGGAGTATTTTCAGTAGAGGAGAGGGGACAAGAGTCAGAGTTTAGAGCCTTAGGTGTAAATGGAAGGGAGTGAGAAAATGAAGTCTTAAAGTATAGGTTACAATTTTGAGAGGTCCAGAAGTGCAAAGGAAAAGATGAGGCAATTGATGCCAAAAGAATCTGCAAGATTGACAGAAAATCAAACTGAGGAGTCACTTTCACAACCTGGCACAATTCCTTCTGGGACTATCCTTGCACCCTAAGTTCTACCACACCAAGAAGAGTGGTAAAGCTTCTTTCTCACACATCTACCCTCACTGTTGGGCTGAACCAAGCATCTGCCTTTCCTTTTTGAGACAAGGGCAGAGCAGCATCCCAGAAAATGCATAGCAATGGCCCCACAGATGTAGCACAGTGGGGTCCTTACTGAGACACACGTGCTCTTCTGAACAGCAGGGAGTCTCTCGTCTTCAAAGCCCTGCAGATGCAGCACAAAGGCGCTCTGCTGTCCAAAGACCCAGCATCCATTCCTCAGAGGGCTTTTGAGGCAAATAGTCAACTCACACACCCCCATGTCTTCATGATTACCCTTCAGTTGATGATGTCTATATCAACCAGAACTCCCTCATGAAACTGAACTCTGCACCACCTAACACCTCATGGACATGTCCACTTCTGTGTCCCACAGACAACCCCCCCGACCCCCTGGTCTCAGCATGGCCATGACGAAGGTATCACCTGTCTTTGCATAGAATTATGTACACTATCCCATGTTGTATATGAACAGATAGGCTCATTGTTTACCAATTCCATTTTTCTTTCTTCCTGAACACACAACTCAACTACCACTGCCAAGCTCCCGTGGGGTTTGGTGTGGACATGGAATGTTTCTGGCTAGTGAAACGTGCATGGAAGCGATACATTCTGCTTCCATGCCTTGCTTATAAAAACTAACAACAACAATAACAAAATCTGCACAATTCTATACCTTCTCTCTTCAACCAACTGTTGATCAAATGCAGGAGATTCAGAGGATCCAGAGGCCCCTGGGGATGATGGAGCCCCAAGGTGGAGTGAACCCAGTCCCTGAATCACCATGTGGAACTCGGATCCTGATCCTTCCCAGTGCAGTGAGGAAAAAAATGAAGCTTAGATTTTGTAAAGTCACAAGATTTAAGGGTTCATCATTACAGTAGTGAGCATACTTAATACATAGTATCCTGTGGAAACTGAGTGTCCAATTGAATGAATACATATTACTCCCAGATTCTGTGTTTTCTTAACACTCCACATTAAATCAATTCACTTAACTCTGTAACATCCATTCAACTTCTCTTTCCATTTTACTTATTATTTTATTTTATTACCATGTCTACGCTAGATTATTGCTGTAGTCTCCTAACGTATATCATTGCCCTCAGCAGCACTGTCCAATAGGAATGTAATGCAAGCCATGCAGATTATTTTAAATTTTGAAGTACTTATATTTTTTTAAAAGTAAAAAGTAACAGATAAAATAAATTTAAGTAATATATTTTAATTGGCTCAACATACTCAAAACATTACTTCAACTTGTAATCAATATAAAGATATTAATGAGACAATTTACATCTTTGTACTAAGTCTTTAAAATCTGGTGTATATTTTACATTTACATTTACATCAATTCAGCAGAATAGACACATTTGAAGTGCTCAGTGGCCACACATGACTAACGGCTGTCATAGTCATAGTGGACAGTGCAGGACTATACTCGTGTTTCCTTCTGAATGACTATCTACACTATAGTCAGAAGGTAGAATTTAATAATTACACTTCTTGCTTCTAAGATTAAAAGGACTTTTCCAGCCAGGCCTCCATCAGATCTACCCCAAACCATCTCAAACAGATTTATAAAAATATCAATGCACTTTCTAGCAAATGTACATTCAACATGGACCTATAGTCATGCTTTTTAGAAGGGCTTGCATAGACGGTTATGATCCAGCAAATTCTATAACCTTAGTTTTTTCAGTCATTACTTTCTCCTTATGGTCAATTCCTAGTGAATTTCTAACCCTTCTCATGTGCTAACCATCTTCTTTGCCTCCTGTCTACTGCAAATATAAATCTCCATCCCAGAAAATGTATCTTTTTTCCCCACGCCCATCATATGGTATTACCTAGGCGTATTTTGTTGTTGTTGTTCAGGAAATAGAATACCTGACTTAACATGGTTTAAACAATAGTGCATTTTTATCTCACATGTCAGGGATTTCTGAAATTTCAAGACTAGTAAATTCAACAGCTCAAGGATGACACCAGCACTCTAGATTAATGTCTTTGTTATTTCTTTTTCTTCCCCCTCATTGTCAAAAGGTGGTTGCCCAAGGCACCACATTCTCAGACAACAGCATCTAAGCCTAGGAAGTGATGACAAGGTTAATTTCCTTGCATTATTATTTTTACTGGGAGAAAAACATTTCCCAGAACCAACCCTCAGATGTGTCCCCTAGTCCTGTGCCAGGATTGGGTCACAGGCCCATAAAGTAGCTGCAAGGGAGGCTAGTAATGCAGACACACAGCATTTCAACTCTATGGTGGGAGGTGGGACCTGCAAGTGCGGTAGAATAGGGAGAAAACTGTTGAGCAGTCAGCCAACAAGGCCCACTAACATATTCCTAAGCTTTGTTTCTCTCTCAAGGCTCTAATCAGGCATCACCCTGTTTGAGCCCTCAGTGAAATCTGATTTCCCAAGTGGGATTAGGGCCACTCATCTTTGGTTTATTATGCCCTGTGCCTATCATCCCTGTACCCCTCACGACACTGTTCTGAAACTGCCTGGTTGGTATCTATCTCTCCTGATAAAAAGCAAGCCGTTTGAAGGAAATGAATTTGTCTGGCTCATTATTATATAATCATCGCCTGGTATATTGCTTGGCATATGATAGACATTAAAAAATAGATAGTATTTAACTGATTATTTTATGATACATTTCACTTCTAATTTGACAGTATTTGGATTACACACTGAGGAATAATTTATAAGTTTTGATTTTTGCAACCTGGCTTTTAAACAAAAATAATATGAAACTCAAGGGATAATTTGTTCCAGGTCCCTGCATTTAATCATTTCATTAATCTCACTAAAGAGATAAATTAACTGGGGTCTCAGAGAGAGACTTGCTCTAGCAATTTCGGCTCGCTGTGGGAAAAAAAACACTCTATGTATTTTAAACAAAATGTGAATTAATGCAAAGAATTAAGCGTTTATGGAATCTTGGAAGGACAGGAGGAACAAGAGTCGGGGACTTGCAACAGCCAAGACTAGAGTCCACTCCACAAGAGGGATTGGGGAGTCAGAAAGTGTTGACACAGATGTCATTGCCACGCCTACAAGTGCGTCTTGGCGATCACATGGCTGTAACTTGAATGACCAACAGAAACAGTAAGGAAGATGGCCTTCTCTTCACCCCTCTCTTCTAAATCACTTTTCTGCATGTAATTGACAGAACCAAATTTGCATCCAGAAACCTAGCTGCTATTGAGCCAAGAAATGTTGATTTTTGCTTTCCAGGCTTTGTGATACAGATAATCACAGAGGAAGATGGGAGAGTGGATGCTGAGTGTCAATTGGCCATATCCGATGCACTTACCTAGAGTTATTCAACTAATGATTAGTAGAGAAGGGACATAACATCTAACCTACAGACATACGTAATATTGACAACACCTAACAAATCCGTACTCTGGTAGCTCTCAATTATCCTGGCACAGCAGAAAGATTTTTAGAGGAAAAAGCAACTCACAGTAAAGCCAGTCTCAGGTCATCCACATAGAGATATCTTGGCCCAGAAACATTTGCTTTTCTTTCTCCAGTTATTGGCTTCGCTTCTCAGATGAGATAATCACAATGCATATGTACAGTCAGAAGCTTTAAAGTTGAATGCTACAGTCTATTTATGACTACTAGACAAGGTGGGGAAACGTATAAAAAAAATCCAACTGACATTTTTGGATTTTAAAAGGCATTTATATTAATGTTAACCTTCTGGAAATTAAAGCTTGAGGGGAAATGGAAATCATACCTTCTAAATGATACTAAAACATATGAAATCCTGGGGTGATACAATCCCCAGGCTTATATCATCTACTTAAATCTCCATCTGCAGGTGACACCCTGAGTAGAGGAAGCTTCCACAGTAAGTTTTACCTTAGCTCTGAAGGCTTATCACCATGAGCTCTGGGCCACTAGGAGGGAGGATAACGTCAAGCACCTGATTTGTCAAGACTCTAAACTGATGTCATATTTGAAAACCCAGAGGTGACACCTCAGAGTGTCCTGGCATTCTGTCCATTGCCTTGAGTCATAAATCTGTCAGCAAGTCCTTCTGACTCTGCCTTCACATGTATCTACCTTCTGACATGTCCAAGCTTGTACCTACTTTGTTCAATTGTTCATTCTTTCAGTTATTAATGAAAAATCTGATAATTTAGGATAGAAAAAGAGATCTCTCTACTAGATAATCCATTCTCTATATCAGACAATCCATTCTATCAATTCCAGAGGTTTCTTCTTAAAGCTGATATCTAACATTTCAATATTTTATCTACTTACATTGACCCACAAACTATGTCAGGGATGTAAGTTTAAAAAGCAAATAAAGCTCTTGCCATGAAAAAATTCACAGCCCAATCAGGAGATGCCGTATAGTATTTAAACAGATGACTTCTTGCAAAAGAATATGGGTTCACAGATTAATCCTCTGCTGAGTAGCTACGTGGCCAAAGTTACTTAACCATTGTCCACATCAGTTCTCCCATCTGTAAAATTAGGATAATAATAATAATAATAAATACCTACTGTTTTGGGTTTGTAGAATTATGTAATTTAATGCATGTAAAATTGCTTGGAATCTTGGTAGTCACAGGGAAATCAGCCAAAATAAGTTGCCTATAGGTAACCAAACAGTTATAACTCACCTTGATGATTGCAATGAGTAAAGAATATAAAACCGTACTAGAAGCATGATATCTAATCAGTTTGAAGTCCTCTAATATTTTTCCCTTAAACTGGAAAGTAAATGGTTTATTTTAATTGATGCAATTCATTTCAGTTCAACCAAAATTTGTTGGGTGCACATGCTATGTGCCTGGCATGGATGCACATGTTTTTGCACATATTACCTGTTGAATATTGTCCACACAAGAATATTATTATATAAATAAAATTATCCCTTATCCTAAAGTTAGAAGACTAAATCTTAGGCTGTAAAAACTAGAAAGATAGCAATATGACTTAGTAATTAAGATTATATTCTCTGCAAGTAAAAGGCAAACGTTAAAACCTTAGCTCCAAAAATTGTCTCTATTACTGCAGACAAAACCTTAACTTCCTGTGCTCTAGTTACCTCACCCAACAAATATCAATAAAAATAGGACATGACTCACAGAAGTGCTACAAGCATGACACGAGTAGGTTTATGCCATTTTTTATAAGAGTTCTTGGTACTTAGTGAGCATGCTAATGTCAGGTGTTATTCTAGAACTTGTCAAAGGCCTCAAAGTTAAAATGTGACAGAGCTGGGATTTGAACCTGGGTCAGTATCTTTATTGAGCTCATATTCTTTTTACAACATTGTACATGCACTTCTCCAACAGTGTTTTGTTGTTTGATAAGGAGGATAATTAGAAGACAGCCAGACCAAATGTGCAGTTTAATGTGTGGCTTAAATGAACTGAACTGTCCCAAATTTGAGAAGATTAGAACTCGGAAGGTCTTGAGGAAGCAGGACCCTCCTACTAGATGCTGTCATTTGCTAGCCTGTCTGCTAAATAGCTACAGGCACAGTGAATATTAATTAAAAATTAATTTTAAATGAGTGACTATAAATATATACTTTATAAATGTCTATCAAGCAAGCAAGTAAATCAGGATTGAGAATATTGGATTGAGAATCCTCTAGACTCTGCGTCATCCATAGGTTTGGATCAGTGGCACGTGGGTGGTTCACACTTGAAAAGAGCTTGGTGGAGTCCGTGCCCTTCTCCTTCTGCCATCTTTTCTTCCCCCGGAGTTCTCTTCTCCCTCCGTATTTTCCTCTTTTCTCTTAGTCCTCCTTTCTGTCTTGCTCTCCTTCCTCTCAAGGCTAGCTAACCATTGGAATCTATATAATTTGATCAGGAATCAGTATCTTTCTCTGCAACTGTTTTTGCTCAGAGGGTGCTCCCAGGGTACCTGTGAAAGGACAGTAGTAGCAGAGAGAAACTGAAGGACAGAAAACAAACACGATCATAATTTCAGATAAAAATCTGCCTCCAAACCACAGCAGAAATCTGGGAAGAAAATGACTGCATAGGTTGTAAACCCTGCAGACCCTCTCTCCTTTTGTAATTGTGTGGCCTTGTGAATCACAGAGGTGGCATTTGAGCTACATCTTGAAAGATATTATTCACTGCATACAGTAAAAGGAAGAAAAAAAGTCATAAAATGTCACATAGCTAAATAACCTCAAAATTTCAAAAGAGGAATAAGAAAACCTGATATAATACCTGAAATTTTTATAGATGAAATATTGACACTGTTCATTTGTTTTTGTTTTTGTTGCTTGTGTTTCAACTCAAGGAAAGAGAAAAATCCACCCTGTTTCAAAAATGTAAATTAAAAAAAATGTTGTTCAAGGTGAAAGTGGCCATAGCGCTTTTGAAAAAGGAAACCAACAATATCATATCTCTCCTATTTATATTGATTCCCTTTCCCTTGTCCCATGGAGGTGACATTTTACAACTCATCTACTTTGTGGAAATTGTGAGCCTTTTTTAAAGGTTTGGGTTTACTTTGAGTTCTTTTTAATTCAGTTTCCAATGATGGAGATGATGGAAGATTGAAGATATTTTAAATCTAATATTTTAATATATAGAAGCTGGGTTTTTTGTTTGTTTAAGCACAGAATTTGATTTAGCTTTACCAGGAGACATTTTGAATCCTGCTTAAGACAAACAGACAAACGAAACTAAAATTTATGTTGGCTTTTTTTTTTTTCTTACTTCATCTCATTTAACCCTCTGAACAATTCTGGCCTTTATATCCCTATTTTACAAATCAAAATATTTGAAATGATTTCTCTATGACATAGGTAAAAGTTATAGATAAGAGTAAACATGAACTATCTTAGGAATAATCCATATAAAGTTTCACTTAAAATAAATTTGTTATAAATAAAATAAAATAAAATAAAATAAAAATTAAAAAAAAGAAATACCACAAAAATATATATATATATATTCATTGTAAAATTAATAGAAATATGATAAATATAATTTTTATGTGGCAATATTTAGAAGTTACTGGGAAAGCCCACCCTCCCATTAGATTCCTCTGAACTAAAGTCTTGTGACTTTTTCCAAATGACAGTGTTTTCTAGTGAGGAAAGGGGGGAAGTAAGATTAAAGTAGTTTATCAGCTTCATTCATTCAAAAAGTATTAACTGATCTTCCCACTCATATTAAAGACATTCCTCTGAAGGACTGTGTGTTTTAACAGACATAGTTCTCATCTGTTCTCAGTGGAAAAGCCAGAAATATCTCTAAATCCTTAGGCAGGTATGTTAGTCAGGGTAACCAGAGAAACAGAAATAATATACAAAGAGATTTACTATGAGGAATCAGCTCACAGGATCCTGGAGGCTGAGAAGTCCCATGCTGTGTGATCCACAAGCTGGAGACCCAGGAAAGCTCGTCCCAGTGTGAGCCCAGAAGCAGGACCACTGGTGGTATAAGTCCCAGTCTGAGGACAAGAGATGACAGATGTCCCAGCTCAAGGAGTGAGGCAGGGAGCAAATTCTCCCTTCCTCTCCCTTACTTTCTACTCAGGCCCTTCTACACAGATTGGAAGATGCCCAAGAACAGTGGGGAGGCGATTGCTTTACTCATTCTGACAGTTCAAATGCTGATATCGTCCAGAAACACCCTTACAGACACACCCAGAAAAATATCTGGGCACCATGTGGCCGAGTTAGTTTAACATGGAAAATTAACCATCCCATCAGGTTAATTTTACTTCTGGTCAACACATTCCAATGGCTTCCATTCCCTCAGGAATTAGAGCCTGGGCCCCTGCCAAAGTCTACACCGTGGAGCGACCAGATACCTGTCGTCTCAGTGTGTTCTGGCTCCCCTTGGCTCACACCTTTCCAGCCCCTGCTTCTAAGCCTTCGCTCTGCATGTTCCTCCTTCAGGTACCTTTGGGCTTTCTCCCTCACCTTCTACAGGCTTTGACAGAAGTGCCACATCCTCGGTGAGGCTTCCATTAACCATCCCATTTAAAATCTCTATCTCCCTCACCATCCGCTCTCTCCCTTCCCCACTTTATGTTCTCCTTGGCATTTACCATCGTTTTATATTTTTTATTTTGTTGGAGTGTTTGCCCCACATAGGCTGTAAGCTCTAGGGTGACAAGGACGGCATGGTCCCTGCCCACAGGGATGCTACTTTCTTTCAAGGAAGATGCACAATTAAGCCAGCAATGAGGACGACCTGATGGCTTTTATGACAGGAGAAGCGTGTAGTGTTAGCGGAACCCATAAAAAGGGTTGCTAGTTCAGACTTGCTTGAAAGGTAATGAAGTATCTTAGAATATTTACCATTATTCACTGTCTCTTAGGTGAGACACTGTATTTATGCTGAAGGGACAATCAAGTTAGAGGCGCCCAGGATCTGAGTTTAGAAGATCAGGGTTCGGCGTTTCGACCACTCACAACCAGTGTAATAGCAACTTGTTCAGGTTCCGGATCCAGTCAGATATGAGAACAGAATTTGCCTGAGGGCATGTTGTGAGCAGCAGGGAAGTGAATAACTATGCCACAGCCTGCAAAGCATCGTGTGCCATACAAATGACAATCACTGTTCCTGGATTCAAGGGTCTTTCTCCAGCAGCTGTGGTCATTTTCTGGTCCTGGGGTAACACTGGAAGGGCAACCACAAATATAAATTGCATTAAAAGATTCTATTACTCTCAAGAAGCCAATGGACTCCGCAGGATAAACCAGGATAGAAAGCGAACTTTCAAAAGTTGATTGCACATACCCCTTTTTCAAAATGCAGATCAGTGATGAGACTGTTGATGTTTGTCTTTTTAGGACCCCATTTTCGGACATCCACTGTGTTTTTGTAGAGCTGCCATCCTTATTTTAGATAGTCCATAATTCCTTTGACTTTCTAGAATTCAGATAGGCGTTTTATTTTGTAAGATCACAGATAACCGATATGTGTAAACCAGGAGGATGGGCATTTCTATTGGAGAGTCATAAAATAAAAGAAGCATAGGTAGAGGGTCTGTAAATTTATTTTGAAACAAATATCCAGGAAATTGAAGAGTTTGTTACAGAGCGTTTTTTGCTGATACCTGGCCTTAAGGCTATTCTGCCTTAAGACAACACAAAGTTCTTTGCTGGCAATTAATAGGAGAAGAAGGTTAATGCTGTGCAAATATTAAAATATTTTAACACTAAGCTTCTCTGACCTCAATATGTGTTAATTACTAGAGTCAGCCCTCAGGGGAAATGAGTGTTTGCCTGGTGCTCATCAGCACAGCGATTCCTCAGCTACTTATCCACTGAGCACCAGTCTTTCCCGCCATCATTTTCCCATATATTCAACCTCTTCCCAACTCTGAAAGATGTCTGATATGAGGTGTTTTGCCTAAAATGCAGTGATTAACTCTTGATAATTATGAAAAAGCTTCAATTATTAAAATGCTATTAAAGCAGGCAAATGGTCTCCTACGCTGAAAAGAGAAAAAGATTAATTACCCTGATTACAGATTATGAGGGAGTTTGATAAAGTATTTCTGTGCAGAGAACAAGCAGAGAGCCCACAAACTCCAAGAGCCCGTCTCTCTATTCCTGTGATGTCTCACTGTCTCCCGTAAGTCACCAGAGCTCATGCACACACGTCCCTGGGAAGTGTGGAGGGGAACATGTGACGCTGGATGCCCCTTCAAGTCTCTAGATTCCAATCTGTTCCTAAGAACCCCTCAGAATAAACCTGTTTTCAGCATATGTACACTACCAAATGTAAAACAGATAGCCAGTGGGAAGCAGCCACGTGGCACAGGGAGATCAGGTCCAGGTCGGTGCTTTGTGTCCATCTAGAGGGGTGGGATAGGGAGGGTGGGAGGGAGGGAGATGCAAGAGGGAGGAGATAAGAGGACGTATGTATATGTATAGCTGATTCACTTTGTTATACAGGAGAAACTAACACACCATTGTAAAGCAATTATACTCCAATAAAGATGTTAAAAAAACAAAAAAAGAATAAACCTGTTTTCAGGATGTGTTGGTTGAATCGCTCATGGAAGATTCCCATTTGGGTAGAGAGGTGTCTGAGGTGATCACCTCTTCTGTAGACTCCAGGGATGAAGGCTACCCACCTGCAACAAAGGAGACTTTTGTTTCTATAGCTCCCTCCAGATCTCCCATTGCTGTAATTATTAGGGTGTTTTGTCGCTGCAGTTTTATTGAAAAGCCACCCCCCTCCTACCATGGGAGTTGTGACACGATGTGAGTTATTAATGCCTCTTCATGTGTCATCCCGCAGATGTAGTGTTTGAGAAAGAAGCTTGAATTGAGCTGATTTGAGATAATTTATCCTTTCAATCTTAATTAGAGAACAAACGTGTTTTAAAGTATGGAAGAAACAGCATGTCTTCCGCTCTTGGTTGGGAGGAGGGATGTTGGTGAACCCTTCTTGCATCTGGAGAGCAGAGCCTGAGTTCCATGGGGCTTGCAGTTACCACCTGAGAACTGAGAACAAAAGCCCAGGAATAACAATGAAGGAATCCACATATTTCTGGGCCTCTGGTCACCTTTCTATGTTTATTATGTTTCTAAGCTTCTGTTAGGCTGTGAAAGCAGTCAAATCCTTAAGGAGACAAACAAAGCCAAAGCATGCCATGGTTCTTCTTGTTTTTGAAGAAGGGAGGGGGGGCTTTCCCAGGTGGTCTTGGCCGTCAGCAGAGAGAGTCAGTGCAGAAGGCTGAGTGCATCCTTGGAATCCAGAATGTGGGAGAGCAGATAACTCCCCAGGAGCAGGCCTGAGGTGGAGGGCCAGCCTTTATCATTAGGAAAAAATTCTCGGGGTATCCACTCAAGAAGGGATTCCAAATGTATCACTTAAAAAGAAAAAAGAAAAAGTGTGCTTTATAAAGAAAATGATGAGAAATTTAAAAAATACAGAATCTGGAACAGTTTAAAAAAAGAAAGACGAAAGACTGCTGTAACTAGAGAAAAGCAAGTTCCTGCCTGTGCCTCTACCTCTCCTGACTATGCACGGATGCTCTGATTGCTGCTCTCTAGGATTATTTACGTATTTGCTCAATTGGAGGACATATAGGTTACTCCATCAAACATAGATTTTTTTTTCAAAAAACAGTGATTTAAACTATAGGAATGTGCTTTGCAAATCATAAATGGTAACTTTTTTTCCCTTTATATATAACCTAAGCATAATGAAAGCACAGTTTTGCTTTAAGTATTAAAAATAATAAATGTGAAAAACCTAGCAGAGTGCCTGAGACACATACATGCTTTCTGTTTTTCTTACTATCATTGCCATCATTATGATTTATTATTATTACTGTTTTTATTACTACTAAACCCAGTGACTTCCCAAGCCCTTGGTGAAGGACTCCAGGTATTGAGAAGTAGACATTTATTAGGCGGTGGTGGTGAGCCTGTCCATTCTGATTGAAAACACCCCACACACTGTGCCCAATTCAGTCTGAGGCCATGGCTGTGAGAGTCTGTGGGCTTTGAGTTACCTCTGGGTGGTGAACAATGTTGTTGGATGGATGGCTCTCTGAAAAGCCAGCTATCGGTCATGCTTGGAGCTATTAAACCTGAAAGCTCATTACAACAATAATGACTGTTTTGATATTTCCAACTGCCTTCAGTGAAGTGGTCACTGGAGGGACCTCAGTGAGGCGGGAAGCACTGGCTGTGCAGCAGGTACGAGGTCCTACTGGCGCATTGGTTTTCATAGATCTTACCTTCTAGGGATAATGCATGTGCAGCATGACGTGGCACTCGGTGGCCTAATTCAAAGCCACCCGCGTTCTTTCCACTGCTCACACTGTGAAGGCTTGTTCTCAGATTCTCAACACCTCTTATACTACAAAGCACTGCATCATGGTTACTGTGATGTTATTATTATTATTTATATAACTCTCTATAGTTTAAAACACTCAGCCAAGCCCATTTTCTCATACAATCCTCAATATAAGCCTGTAAGAATAGAATAGTTTATTATTATTATTATTTGCAGTTTCCGTTTGGTCCTTTTTTTATAGTTTTCATTTCTCTGATGAGATTTACACCTGTTTATGCATTACACCCATTTTCTGCTTTAAATGACAGAACAGCTCATATTTAACCACTACTATTCAAAGGATGTTTCTGAATCTCAGAAAAGTTATCATCACAGATAAGCATCTAGTAAGAGGCTTCAGGAAGACGCATCCATGCCTGTGCTGGCTGCCCTGGTGTTTTATTTTGTCTTTGGGACCAATAAAGGGCCAAACGGAAAGAGGCAGCCGAGAGAAACGGCTTAAGATTGGTCATGATAGGAAAGCTCAGAAGGATGAAAATGAAAATGTCTGTATTTCTTCTTGGGATACCTGTTCTCCTTTATCTCAGAAAGGTAGGAGAGGGGCTGAATTCGGACGAAACACCTTTAGGCTTCCCCACTCTCAGACTCTTGAGGTCTTGTACATAGAATAGCATAGGAAAGAAAACGTAAAAGTCAGTGGCAACTACTGTTATGCTTTGGGAAGGATAGGATGGGTAAAAACTACCTAAATGCTTATCATTGAGACTCTGCCACTTACTTCATGGTGAGAACACTGATCCTTAGGGTTGGGAAGTAAATGCCTAAGCCACATAGAGGGTGGTGCTAGAAATGTGATTAGAATATTTTCCAACAAGTCCATAAACTCTTCTGAAAGTCTTCTAGAGAAAGGAACAGGATGATATTGAGTTGCATGATTAATGGTTCCCATAAATGTACTGGCAGAGCTGGAGGAATAGGATCCCTGGTCTCTTGGTGCAGTCCTCTTTGCATTATAGCACATTGAATTGCTTCCAAGGCTTATGGAAGGATATAGGAAAACTGAAGTGCAGTCAGCCTCGGTGATTAGATAGGATGAGATAGGAAATAGGTAGCAGAAGAAAGCGTAGAAGGAACTGGGGCTGCTCAGCCAGGGAAGAAAAGACCCTATGTATGGGAAATACATGACTTGTCTTGAGAAAAGCTGAAGATGCTTGGATGGAGGAGTTTTAAAGTTAATCAGTCCAGCTAGTGGTTATGATCATGGCCTATGCAGCCAAATTGACTGAGGTTGGAGACCAGCCCTTTCTCTTACTACTTAATCATTTAATTTCTTGGAGTCTAGTTTTCCAGTCTATAATAGGGAGAATTAATGTACCAATCTCATACTCTTGGTGTAAGGATTGCATGAGTTTCTACTTGTAAAACATCTAGCACAGGGCTTGGTAAATAGAAACCAGTCCATGTTTAAAATATCATTACTATTACTTCCCTCAAGATGTAGAACCAGGACCAATGTGGGGAAAATGAAAGGAAACTGAATTCAGCTTCAGCTCAGAGCATGCTGAGAGTCAGAAGTATCAGGAGATAGAAGAGACTGACCTAGAAAGAGGGAATCTCTGATACCAGACTTACGCAAGTAGAGAAATCCACTTAGCATTTAATGACATCAAAGCAATAGATTAGAATGAGTTAGAAATTTTTTTTTTTTTTTTTGCGGTACGCGGGCCTCTCACTGTTGTGGCCTCTCCCGCTGCGGAGCACAGGCTCCGGACGCGCAGGCTCAGCGGCCATGGCTCACGGGCCCAGCCGCTCCGCGGCATGTGGGATCCTCCCGGACTGGGGCACGAACACCGCGTCCCCTGCATTGTCAGGCGGACTGTCAACCACTGCACCACAAGGGAAGCCCAACAATCAGTTTTATCATATAGCAAAATAAAGGACAAAATCATATAATTAGATTAATAGATTCAGAATGCACCTTAGATAAAAACTCAGCAACCGTTTTCAATAAGAAATAATCTTAATAAACTAAAAGTGAATATTTCTTAATTCAAAAATTAAACAAACATCTCCCTTGATAGTAAAAAGTGGGAACTTTCTTTTCTGAAACTGTGAATGAAACAAACATGTTCATTAACACAGTATCCATCCAAATTTATGTTGGAGATCGCAGGAAGTACAGCAAGGCAAAAAAGAAAAAATAAAGCATAATGTTTTTAGGGGGAAAAGAAAGAATACTTACATTAGTCCCAGATGAAAGAATTGTGTACATAGAAAATCCAAATGGATTTACACATAAATTTTTAGAATTAATAAGTGAATTTTGTAAGATTATCGGATATAATACAGTATACAAAAATCAGTGTATTTCTGTATACCAGCACCAAACAGTTAGAAATTGAAATTTTAAAAATTACTATCCTAAAACTCATATGGGAAAAAAAGGTTTAAGAACAGTAAAATAATGTTTGGAGAAGAACACAGTGGGGAGACTTGCTCTCCCAGATATTAATACTAAGTATAAAAGCCATGATAAAGATAGCATGCTATCTGCGCAATGAAAGACAGACAGACAATTGGAATTACAGAAAGAACTCAGGTAGAAACTCAGGCATATTTGGACACTTGATTTATGGCAAAGATGTCATCTGAGAACAATAAGTAAGAAATGTTTTCATTTAAAACATTGGAAAAGTTCGTTATCAATATTGGGAAAAAATTGAAAATTTACCTCTACCTTACTCTGTAGGTTAAATTATTTTCCAGGTGTATTACAAATTAAAATGTTAAGAATAAAGTTTCTATATTATATAGCAGCATACCTTCAATACATCAAGGTTTTAAAACAATTTTTTAAACAGAATACAAAAAGCACTAAAAATAGAATATGTATGCTGATAAAATTCACCATCTTGAAATTAAGAATTTCTGGAAAGGTGTGTAGTAGTCAGCGTTCTCCAGAGAAACAAAACCAGCAGGGTGTGTGTGTGTGTGTGTGTGTGTGTGTGTGTGTGTGTGTGTGTGTGGTCACATTAATTGTAATATCTTCATGCTATAAAAAATGCAAGTATCCATTGATAGATTGGACTAGTAGAATGGATGAATACATTTTAACCAATGTACACAGAGAAACTGTATGTGGCAATGGAGAGGAATGAAGTCAGTCATCTCAAAAGTTTGTGGCCAAATTTCAAAGCACAACATGGAGCAAAAGAAACCATACATATAAAGCACTTATATGTTGTAATTCCATATACAGAGAGTTCCTGACACAGAAAAATCAAAATCATAGTGTTTGCGGTTATATGCTAAGGTGATATAACTGTATAGAAAATGAATGAGAAGCTTATCCTAAATGTCAGTTACCTTTGAAGAGGGAAGTAGGAGATAATCTTGGAAATGAAATGCTTTATGGGTGCTGGTGATAGTCTATGTCTTCACCTGAATGGTAATTACACAGGTGTCCTTTTATAATGAATCACTGAGCTGTTTAAAGAACTTGGAATCACACAGATCTGGTTTTGAATTCTGGCTTTCTTAAACTTAGGCTGATAACATCACTTCTGTGGGGAGTGTAGCGGTGTCTTACAGGGATGTGAGGGATGGCCACACTTGTAAGGCTCCCCAACCCACATGTTCCCCCAGATAGGATTTCTTCTACACACTTCCACTGCCTTCCCATCAAGGTGCAAGCACAACTGGTACTCTTATTTGGAACGCAGCGTGTGGGGACTGGGACTACTGAGGTTTCAAAGTGAAGCACGTGAAGTGGGGGGCCGCCTTTGTAGAAAGATTGCTTTATTTCCAGAAAGTTTTCCACAGGGGGCCACTGACTCCACATACTTGCAGGGATCCAGAATCCCATCTCTAACTTTAAAGATCAGACCTCAGAGTTTTGTTCTTAGAGACAGAAGCAATGGATTGCACATTTTTAAACTTTTAGTTGGTGATATACAAATCGAGCAATAATGTTAAGAAACATTAAGTATTTTGATGGAAAATGGAGTATGAAAGGTGACAGAGCTAAATACAGAGTATGGAGCATGATCTTAAGTTGGGGGCACGTATCAGGGAAATCCTCTAGTCGCGGGATGTCTGATCTGAGACCTGGCTTTTCTGAGGAGTGAGTCTTGCACATACAAGGAGGAAAGGAATTCCAGGCAAAGGGGCAAAAAAAAAGACTTAGTGTGTTTTGAGGACAGTAGAGAACCCAGTAGGTAGACAGAATGAGTGAGGGTGTGAGAGCAGGAGCAGAAACTAGGAGGCAGATTGCCTGGCTCCCCAGATTCTCCACTAAAATGTAGACTCCAGCATCAGGTAGTAATTGTCCTTACCTTACTTCAGTCTCTGTGACAGCACTTTACTTACAGTCTCTAACTGCAGTTTCCTTAAAATTTTTTCTTAATATACCTTTTGCAAATATTTTCTCCCAGTTTGAGGCTTGCCTTCTCATTTTCTTGACATTGTTCTTCCCAAAAGTCTTCTTCTTTTTTTTTTTAATATTAATGAGGTCCAGCTTATCCATTATTTCTTTCATGGTGTTGTACCTAAAAAGTCATTGTCATACCCCAAACCATCCTATGTTATCTCTTAGGAATTTTGTAGTTTTGCATTTTACATTTAAGTCTGTGATCTGCTTTGAGTTAATTTTTGTGAAGGGTGTAAGATATGTGTCTAGGTTCATTTTTTCACATGTGAATGTCCAGTTGTTTCAGCACCATTTGTTGAAAAACTATCTTTGCTCCATTGTATTGCCTTTGCTCCTTTGTCATCGATCAGTTGACTAAGTGTATGTTGTTTTATTTATTGATTCTATTTTCTGTCTCTTTGACCTATTTGTCTATTCTTTCACCAATACCACATTGTCTTAATTATTGTAGCTTTATAATAAGTCTTGAAGTAGAACAGTGTCAGTTCTTGGACTATGTTCTTCTTCTTTAATATTATATTAGCTATTCTGGCTCTAATTTTTTTTCAAAGTATTTGTTAGAGAGATCTTGCTGAAGCCACTGAATGTTGTCTTATGTCTTCTACCCTACAGCCTTGCTTAGTATTTCTTAGGCTACCATTGATAAAAACAGTTTGAGTAGCTTATTCCAGATGGTCTCAGCACTGACCCTCCTCTCTCAACTTGACTTGTATAACGCAAGCCAAGTGAGTATATCACCGTATATTCTACTTTTATCATCAATGGATAGATTGATTAATTCATTCATCATTCAACAATTATTATTGTTTGTCAAAAAAAAATTCCAGGCTCTGTTGTAGATTCTGTGTCATTGAACACAAATGTCAAGTTTCCTGCTATCATGGAACTTTTATTTTAATGGGGGAGAATATCATAAAGATGTATAGTGTATTATAAATAATATTATTTGGGGAAGGTATTTCCTAAAATTTCTAATACATAGGATAATATGTTGAGAGTTGGTAGAATATGTCATTTTGCAATTATTTTCTCAAAGAAGTGGTTTACGTTTAGGAAAATGTCTCCTTTCTTATACCAGTGTGTTAAGTGACCATAATTTCTAGTTTGCCAAGGACAGTCCTGGTTTATACTGCCATCTCATTGCTATTAATAAGAATGCCCCTTCAATATAGAGCTTGGAAAATAAATTACAAAGTTATTCTAACAATATGGTTCTTTTTGTAGCCCCAAACCTAATTTCATCATTGATTAAATGCAATTTATAAAGAAACTTCCACTGAACCAGGCCCCATAGAAATACAGAGAATGTGCACATTTCAAACATGAGTGCTCACTTTACCACGTGGGTTATAAACCACACCCATCCCAGATGGGAGGTAGGATTTTCTGTCCGATTTCAGATACCTCCCTCCCCCCACTTCACAATGGCTCATAAACCAGAGCCCTTTTGAAGCCCCAAACTGTAAGTAATCTCCAGATTTTTTTCAAAGTAAAATGCCATATTTTTCATAATATTTATGGCTTTCTTTGCATTTTAACATGTGTAAAACTGTGCTATCGTTTTTATTAGACCCCGATCTTCTTTTTATGTTATGTCACTCTTTGTTATTTTTGTGATGAAGTTTTCAAGTCCTGTACACCCCCAAGCACATTTTTTTCTGTAAATTCTATGGTGTTTACTGCACAGTTTTGCATAATGTGGTGATTTTGAGGTACACACATGCCTTGTTATAGCAGAACTGGCTATAGTTCATTATTGAGTCAGCAATACATTCTTTTGTTCAACAACAAATATTTATAAAAACCTCCTTGACTAAAATCCATCAGTTTGAATATGTTGTTTGTATCTAACTAATGAGTTTCATGATTAACTCCTCTGGTTTTCCCGGACAGCAATTAAACTCCGAGCTCAGTTCTTAGCCCAGGAATGGGATCAGGAAACTGAAAAATGAGCCCTGCAAAAATAATTTTTAAATTCCCACTATGCTTTAACTACTTTACTTAATCAACTTAACATTTAATTAAACCTCATAAGATGGGTTTATAACCCCGTTTTTACAACTGAAAAAACAAAGCCTTGTCTTAGTGTTTTACAGTGTACACATTCATACATTTATGTACAGTGTACATGTTCTTACATTTATGACCTGGTGAGATCAGAATTTCAGCTATTGCTATCACTCTATCTCCATAGTGGATTATATATTTGGGTTTTTTTTTTTTTTTTTTTTTTTGCAGTACGCGGGCCTCTCACTGCTGTGGCCCCTCCCGTTGTGGAGCACAGGCTCCAGACGCGCAGGCTTAGCGGCCATGGCTCACGGGCCCAGCCGCTCTGCGGCATGTGGGATCTTCCCGGACCGGGGCACGAACCCGTGTCCCCTGCATCGGCAGGCGGACTCTCAACCACTGCGCCACAAGGGAAGCCCTATATTTGGGGGTTTTTTTGCACAATTTTGCACAATGTGTTTGGATTCTCAGTAATTAACACAACTTTCTATAAGGAAAAAATGTTTTTAAAATAAATTTTGTGAATGAGGAGATAATTTGTCATTTTAACTCTGTGGCTGGTTGCTACAAGTATGAATCACTTTGATAGTTTGAAAAAATAAATCCAGCAACTCCCAAGTTTAAGTCATCTTGATATTCTGGTGTCTATTACAAAGCTTGATTGCAGAGAAGAAGAGAGGGAGGGAGCAAAGGAGGATGATTAAAAGAGAAAGAAACAAAGGCATAAAGAAGGAGGGAAGTGGATGAATAAATAAATACCGTTTATCTGTCATTGATATTTCATTTCTAAAGTCCTCCCTCTCTGGGTCATCTGCAGGTGGAAAGCAATGTACTTTCCTTGTCAGAATAAATTACCTTGATTATTCATGCTGATGAATCCCAGGACTCACTCCCTGTAATACAAAGGACTTTATGGTCTTCAGCTAGTCCTTCAGATCTAGAAAAGCATGCAGACCAGGAAGGTCAATTGCAATATGCAACTAATTATGTTTCCTTGTCCTGTACCACATGGAAACAATGGAATGAATGTGCCTATAATTAAGGCTTGAAAACCCACTACTGAGTAGCCAATGGGAGTCTCATGATGCAGGAGGCCTCAGATGAGATCATTCTTTTCATCTTTCAAAAAATTATATATGTGTGTGTGTGTGTGTGTGTGTATACACACACACACAAATAGCTGTTAACAACCAGTATATTCTTAAGATTCTAGATCACACATGTAACTTGGGTTGCTTATAGAACAGTCATTGTTGGACTTGCAATAGTTAGAAGTGGGAGAAATTTGGTTTCTTAAATAATAATAATGACATTATCACGATAATTTAGAGTGAAATCAGGTCTCTTTGTCTCGGAGAGTATACCTTGACCCATCCATTAGTTCATCTTTTATTTATAATTATCATGTCATCTTGCATTACCAAAGTAAAGCTGTGGATTTATGCAGCTCCATCGTGGAACAGAGTATGCATTAAAATTAAAGAAATACAAAATATGTGTACAAAAATAAAAAGGAGACTGATTTTTTTTCATTAAATCCAATTGCATTCAGGGTCACTAAGCCTCAACAAGCTCTCTCCCCATTAATGTGCAAGAAAACAGCATTGGAACTAAAGCCAGCTGAGTATCTATTGTATCCTCCTGGAGATGTCTGTTATAAACAAAAGGAGAAATGAAATTGTCCACTTAAAGAAGCCAGTTATTTCTGGAGGCTCATCGGGTGAATGGAAGCCGTTTTAGCTTTATCCTAGTACTTATGTAAACCAGCTTCGACGCTTAAGAGAACCAACTTTACAAGTGTCCTCAAGTGAAGTGGCTAAATGCTGTAATTTCAAAAATAAAAGACTTTGACTATTTGATTAGCTGGCTGTTTCTCATGGAGTCATTTGCTCTATGTAGCTGTGAATTCACCTGACTTCCTCTGAATATATGTGTTCCATATCCATAAATAGCAGTGCATAGCATTTACAAGGTTCTTCGAGTAATGAATCTGTGACCATTTTTGTTCTTACCAATTGGTTGCTTGATCTAGATACATTCAGTGGTGGGTTCTGCTAAGCTAAGAAAAGTGCAGTTCCAGGAGCTGTAAGAGATACTGATTGAATTACATTTCCACCCCACGTGTATTTATTAACTCTCCCTCTCCCTCTCACTGAGCTGACTTGGAGCAAAGCATACTAACTGGTGAGCTGCATAATGCAGTAGCATGGTCAAAGCTGGAAGCGCAACTTGTTATGATTGCATTTGACTCGGGTCTGATCCTGTGCAACAGGTATAGTCAATAATTGTTCCCGGTTTGCACGTTGGAAAGGAGGCTCTGAGAGATTAAATAGTCATGGTAAGTTTACATACCTTTTTCCAGCAGACCCAGAGTTCAAATCCATATCTGTCTGAGTTCAGATCATAAGAAAGCAAAGTGATTAAAGACAGTGGTTCTGAAGTCAGATTTCCTGGTTTTGAAATCTGGCTGCAGTGCTTACTAACTCTTAGCCTTGGATAAGTCCCCTGACATCTTAGATCGCAGTTTTCAATCAATCAGATGGATTTATGAGTCTTACCTGGTAGGGATGGTGTGAGGAGTCACTGAATTTAGGCAGGTTGAGATCCAGTACAGTGTCCATACTTAGCACAATAGACTACATAGTCTATCTAGCTAAAAAGGCTTCTATTCACACAACGAGCCTTCAAAAATAATTGGCTTCTTTAAGTGGACAATTTCATGTCTGCTTTTGTTTAGTTTATAACAGACATGTCCAGGATGATAAAATGTAAGCATTCAGTAAATATTGATATTTAAAAAAAAATTTGCATTCCACATTGTATTTTAGAACTTTCAAAGGAATTTCATTTAACCCTTAAGGCAAATTTGAAATCAGTTAATATTCTTACCCCAGTTTTATACATCGCTACAGAGGGAGGAAAGTGGAGGAAGGAGGGAAGATATTCATTTTCTATCTGAAAATAACAGGTTACTGTCCCTTCTAGGTCCTTTGTGTGTTTTAATTCCCTAATCAGCTCAGCATCTGTATTTGCTAAGAAAACACCTTGAAGTTCGGAAATAAAGTCCCTTTGCTAAGGTCACATGGCTGTATGTGCAACACAACCAGAATTTGAGACCAGTTTTGAATGACTTCAAATTCTCTACTCCTTTGGCCCATGGACCGAATTTGGCCCACTGCATGTTTTTGTATGACCTGCGACCTAACGATGGCTTTACATTTTAAAATGGTTGAAAAACGCATCGAGAGAAGAATATTTCATGACCTGTGAAAACTATCTGAAATTAAAATTTTGGTGTCTATAAATAGAGTTTTATTGGAACACAGCCAGGGTCCTTCATTTATATATTGTCCGTGGCTGCCTTTGCTCCATAACTGTAGAGTTGAGAAATTGCAACACAGATCTTATGATCTCCCTTATAATGACCAAATAATATTACATTGTATGTGTATCTCACATTCTGTTCAGCCACGTGTCATTTCCATTTACAGAGCTGCGGACATGGGGACTTTACATATATGGCAGGTGTAGGAAGGATTCAAGCCCAGGTCCTGTCACCCAGAGGCCTGCTCTTTCTCAGATGGCTCACCATCTCCCTGCAGGGGGAAAGACTCAAAGCTTATGATCTCTCCAGGACAGTCTGAATCATGATGCACATTTCGTCCCTTACTCCCCTTGCTTGAACTGCATTCTTTTCCCTGGCCTCTAAAACCTTCTCTTGGAGCCAGCTGAGGATCACTGCATCGAAAGGGTCTTCCGCCACTGACCTATCCCTGACGGGAGTAATTGACTGGACACGGGTCAGTGATGGGTTCCCCAGAGAGTCAATGTTCTGTTAAAATCATGAGAGAATAGAACTCCAAGGGACATCTGACCCCAGTCCTCATTTTACAGATGAGAAAACTGAGGCACAAAATGAGAAAATAATTCCCCATAGACACACAGAAAAAGCCAGAACTCTAAGCCAGAGCCCCTGATGGCCAGGCCTGTTCATTTCCCTCTAGATCCTCCCATGCAGAAGAGATTCCAGGGCCAGCCAGAGGTGGTGGAAATAATAGCATGTCCGCAGGACTTACTGTCACAACATCTGCCTACTTGGATGTTTAACTAATAAGCAGTACATACAGACCATAGAGGACAGGCTTAAGTGAAGATATAAATTCTTTATCTTCATTTCTGGCAAGATGAGCTACACCTCCCACTACCCACCTCTCTAAAGAAGAGAGAGAGGGATTCAGAATACTTCTCTTGACATTCTTCCCACACTCAATTTAGTGTTCTTTCCAGACTATCAGCATCCTCTAGACATCTCTATTTCCCCTGCCATGTGCGATTACATCAGAAACTGCTTTTTCTTCTATCTATTTGCAGCCACAAAGGACAGCTCAGGAACTGTGCTCTGTCTGCATATATAAAGTGTTGCCTTCATCATTGGATCATCTGCAAGTGCTTTGATTGGTTGGTTTATTGTTATTATTGCTATTTTCTTTTCCGTCCTCCCTCCCTCCCCTCCCTTTCTTTCTCTCTCTCTCTGCCTTTCTTTCTCTCTCTCTCTCCTTTCTTTCTCTCTTCCTTCCTTCCTTCTTTCCTTCCTTCCTTTCTCTTAGCCTCCCTTGTATATTGTAGATTTTCTATAACAAATTTTAGTAGATTTCCGATAAGGAAATACCCTCTAAATTTTAAGTGCCCTTTGTCTAAGAAAGGGTCACTGGTAATTCTCTACAGAAAGACAATATATGTGTATGGGGGTATGGGGTGGGATAGCACAGAGAGTAATTTCAGCTAAACAAGGAAAACTAGCACTGGAAACAGGCCCATAGAAGGGTCAAGGTGGATGATGAAGTCTGCTAATAGTTAAGTTGCACGATTTTTAATTGTTAGCACACAGTGATAATTTAGCCTGGCTGCTGGCAACCAATGCAAGAAGCTTCTCCTCCACCTCCTCCTCTTCTTCCTCCTTCTTTTCTCTTCCTTTTTCTCCTTTTTTTGGGGGGGCTGCTTTTTTCTCACCTTCCCACAAGTCCTTTGTGGCTGAGACTAGACCTTATTCAACTCAGCCCTCAAGATCTACCCAGGATCTTGTTGATTGAAGGAGGACCCTGTGCCCAGTATTAGTGTCTGTACCACCCAGTGCCTCTCCAGACCCCCTTTTCCCTCTCTCGCTTCCACTGTAGAGGTAGAAGTAGACACATCTTCCTTCCGCAGGTAGGGGTAGCGTGTGGCACAAGTTAGGGGAAAGAGACATAAGTAGGAATTCACTGCAGGATGTCTGGCGGCTAAATCAATCCATCTTCTTTCTGCTTCTACATAAACATTATGGCTGACACATGCAGAACAACTTATGTTCGTGGCAGAAACCCCTTTGTACCACACACAAAGGTCCTGATTTTGTTAAATCACAGCCTCTCTACCACTATCCATCTGCCATCAGACTTTTTGGCTTGTGAGGAGGATAAGTCTTTGCTCAAGTAAAATTTTGGGTGCTTTCTATGTGCCAAGCACTCTCCTAAGCAAGACAAGGAGATATTTTACTACATGCATCTATGAACTGAAGGTTATCCTGACTCTATTTGAAAGAACCTACTATCCCTGAAGCAGTCTGTGATTGATGAGCATGATGGTGGAAATACTACCGTCTGTAAAAATGTCTCCACAGAGTACACCCATGGTGCAGTAGCATCTTCATATTCACAAACTATGGCCCAGCCTTAATCTTATATGAACTCCACAGTCCTGAGGCTGACAGGGTGGGTAACTATTTACTCAATTAACTGATAAAGACAATAAGGGAAATAAAACAAATATAAATGACATTTCCCTAGTTGTGAAGACAGTGCTGGAAAAATTCAAGAGCTTCTCTCGTCTTGTGCTAAGTGTTTAGTCAGACACTGAGCATGACAGGAAGGAAGCATGAGTGCCATCTGGCATAAGTGACACTGCTGGTGTCACCTGACTTGAATGATCTGATTTTTAGCAGGAACATCTGATTCACAACCATTCAATTTCAGCTCCTGTGTTTAACACCCTTTGACAAGTATGTGTATTTTCAATTGGTGTCATTTGAATGAATCTCTTTGCTTTCAAACTAGGATGTCTACAGGTTCAATCTGTGAGAGTCCAAGTAGTTTATTTCACATTCATTCAAGGTCAGTAGAAGAAAGTGGAGTATTCATTTCTCATTGAATATCTTCAAGCTTAAAGTCATGTTAAGCTCTGTTCTAGAAGCTGTGTTCTCCCATCAGAGGTCTTTGCTAAAAAAAGTTCTCTGTGTAGCCACCTGTACCCTGCCATCATTGAGTATTTGTGGCATCTGAAACTCTACCAGCAGTGATAATTTCTCTCCCTCTCCCTGACATAACCTTAGCTCTTATGAAATATCCTGTATTCAAATCATAATATTTTCCTCTACAATGATAATCCACTTTATATCAACCCAACTCCCAGGAAATCTCAATTCCAGAGTTTAAAGGGTAGTTTAGAACAGAATGGGGAAGACATACCATGTATCTTGCCCTGGAATCTAGGCAAAGGTTATGAGTAATAACAAAGGTGAATGTCAAAATGAAAAAAAAAAAAGTACCAAGTGAGAAGCACAGACAGTAACCTTGATGAGAGTACAGAGATAACAAGAGATTATTGAAACTTCAAAAATTGAGGAAAATCTAAAATAAGATTATTTTATATATATATATATATATATATATATATATATATATATATATATGTGTGTGTGTGTGTGTGTGTGTGTGTGTGTGTGTGTGGGAACATTACAGGCTTGTGAAAAAGTGTAAGCAAAGGCCCAGTGGTAGGAAAGTGCATGGTGTATTTGGAGGAATTGACATGACCCACCGAACCTCAATAGTTAATATGAAAGAATATTGTAAAATCAGATTTAAAAGATGAGTGACAACTACAGGATGAAAGCCTTTGAGTGACAGGGCTAGGTGTTGGGCAAGAGTGCTGTGGGCAGTGGAGGATCTTGGGAGTGTTTGGGCGTGGTGGTAAATTGCACTTAGCAGAGAGCTGGAAGCCAAGTATCAATACGATGGCCTAGGTAGGAAGCAGTGGGAGAAGGCTAGAAATACACGGATCTCCCCTGAGCCAGAATACATTTTATTAAAAACGTCCTCTTTGTCCAATAAAAACTAACGCATCCCATAGCGATTCTCAAGGGTCCTGACAACGGCTCCTGTTTTCAGTCCCTTTCTTCTGGGATGCAGCATGCCCCCAACTCACTGACCTCTTACTTAACTTTGAACTTGCAATTCAGAGTGAAACCCAGTGATGGAGCTATTAAAGAAAAGTAAAGGAGTGTTAATGGCTCCCAACCTGCATAATGAGCTCCATAAATGAGAGGGAGAGGCAAAGGAAGCAGGAGCAACTGAGAAAAGAAAGAAGCCTCTGCAGCAGTCCTAGTGAAATTCCTGGGGGATGACTCTAATGGAAACTTAAAGACCTTAAAAGGACTTGAGAGATTCAGTTTTAGCATAACAATGAGCAGGCTCTTCATAACCAGATATTGGTGTTAGTCAGGATCATAATCTTTAATTTTCCTTAATGGACTTCAAATAATATGGAAAAACGCAAACTTTGCAGTTTTGAATTTTTATCAGAGTTTCTGTGGCTATTAAAAATGCACTCTGGGGCTTCCGTGGTGGCGCAGTGGTTGAGAGTCCGCCTGCCGTTGCAGGGGACACGGGCTCGTGCCCGGGTCTGGGAAGATCCCACATGCTGTGGAGCAGCTGGGCCCGTGAGCCATGGCTGCTGAGCCTGCGCGTCCGGAGCCTGTGCTCCGCAATGGGAGAGGCCACAGCAGTGAGAGGCCCGAGTACTGTAAAAAAAATAATAAAATTAAATTAAATTTTAAAAAACCAAAAAAAAAAGAATGCACTCTGAATCTCTGGCCTGGCAATGGTACCATAACATTTATTGTAATTGGTGCTCAGGAGATTCTGGTCGAATCAGAATCAAATCCATACAGATCACACTCAGAGAAAGTCTGCTCTGCCCGCCACTTATTGATATTGATTTTCACAAAGACCATTTTACAGATATTTCATGTACGAGGAAACTCGAGGGGTTCAAAGACAATCGCAGAGAAACACATCTTGAGAGTGGTACAGTTGTTTCTTTCTATTTTTATTTTATTTATTTATTTTTGGCTGTGTTGGGCCTTCGCTGTTGAGTGCAGGTTTCTCTAGTTGCGCCGAGCGGGGGCTACTCTTCGTTGCGGTGCGCGGGCTTCTCATTGCAGTGGCTTCTCTTACTGTGGAGCACTGGCTCTAGGCACGTGGGGCTTCAGTAGTTGTGGCTTATGGGCTCCAGAGCGCAGGCTCAGTAGTTGTGGCACACGGGCTTAGTTGCTCCACGGTATGTGAGATCTTCCCGGACCAGGGCTCGTACCTGTGTCCCCTGCATTGGCAGGCGAATTCTTAACCACTGCACCACCATGGAAGTCCAGTTGTTTCTTTTTAAATCGTTTCCTTTCATTTTTTATTTGAAGTATAGGTGATCTTCAATATTATATATTACAGGTGTACAATATAATTATTCACAATTTTTGAAGATTATACTCCACTTATAGTTATTTTAAAATATTGGCTATATTCCCTGTGTTGTACAGTATATCCTTGTACCTAATTTTATACCTAATAATAGTTTGTACCTAATAGTTTGTACCGCTTAATCCCCTACCCCTCTACTGCCCCTCCCCCACTTCTCTCTCCCTACTGATAACCACTAGTTTGTTTTCTATATTCGTGAGTCTGTTTCTTTTTTGTTATATTCACTGGTTAGTTGTATATTTTAGGATCCACATATAAGTGATATCATACAGTATTTGTCTTTCTCGGTCTGACTTATTTTACTTAGCATAATAGCCTCCAAGTCTATCCATGTTGCTGCAAATGGCAAAATTTCATTCTTTTTTTATGGCTGAGTCATATTCCATTGCATAAATGTATGCTACAGCTTCTTTATACATTCAGCTTTGGTTGGACACTTAGGTTGCTTCTGTATTTTGGCAATTGTAAATAATGCCGCTATGAACATTGGGGTGGCTGTATCTTTTCGAATTAGTGTTTTTGTTGGCTTCTAACCCAAGTGCTACTTCTCCGTCTACTCTCCCCTAGTTTATAGATGATGAAACTAAACCAATAATGCCAACAGTTGGATTAGTGTCTGTTCCAGAATTCAAACACATGTTTCTTGCTTCACAAGTCCTTGCTACTTCGATCAGCAGTTCTCTTATGAATTTCCCCAGACTTGTCATTTTTCACTTACCATTGTTCAGCATTGTGTTATATATTCTCGCCTGAGTTTTGCCCTTGTATAAAAAAGTCCACTCCTACTGTCCCCTGAAGCCCTTGCAGAGAATCAAATGTGGCATTTGGCTTATTATTTCTGTTATGATTTCAGGCACATGATAGGTGTATGTACAGGTGAAGATGAAAGTACAGGAATTGAAGACAAGACGAGGGGAATATATTCTGGTCTCTCTTCATTGGGGGAGTGACAACGAGCCCCCCGCCCCATCCAGCACAAGCAACTCCTCTGTGGAAGGAGATGATCACGTGTGGGGCTAGGAACCTAGGTTAGGAATTGGAGGTAATTTGAACTCTCACCTCATCTTTTCTTCCTTCTTCAAACTGTAGGTTTTTAAGACATATTTTAGCAAACACCAGAGCTCTGCCTTCAAAAAAAAAGGGATCTTTGAATAACGCAGATAAAAGTGGGGCTTCTCCAGGTGTAATTGAGCCTCAGCACAGATCCTGCGGTGGCTGCAGGGGTCGCTTTCCAGAATGCTGACAGCTCTGAGAAGCACATAGGAAAAACTTCCAGGGCCTCAAGTTCCTGGGGTGAGTAGGAAATAGAAAGAGCAAGAGGACTGGGCCCCATAGGATCTGGGAGAGGGTTAGTTTCTGTTCCTTTTGGACTGAAGTCACTTTTCACACTTCAAGTCACTTTGCTGAAGCTGAGTTTAACATATAATAGTCCTATGGTCAGTGATCTCTAACGTGTCTTCTGGCTTTTCTAGTCTATGTGATAAATTATAATGCGTAGGTGAGGTTAGTACTAAGGCTTAAAATTTCCTCAGTAGACTGTGAGCCTCATGAGGGCATCCACCCATGGTAGACAGTCAAGAAACACAACAAGAAAGAATCTGAGTGGCTTTAATTATATAAAATGGAGATGACCCCCAAATCGTTCACGCTTGATTTGGGAATGTTTCTTATGGTTGGCTTCGTTATGTCAGAGAATGTTTTAATATGTGTATTATAAAACACTTAAATCATTGGTATGGATATTTGATTTACATTCCTTCATGTTTAAAATTTGCCATTTATAATCTGTCAGTTTCTGTACGTGTGCATCTATAAGTAAACTAGTACAATGCCTCATGCATGACAACTGCTCAATGAATATTTGATAGACATAAATATATGCATATACTTATATTTACATTAAGATATGCTAACATGTGAATGTAGCTATGTGTGTGTGCATGTGTGTGTGTGTGTGTGTGTTTGTGTAATGATTCAACTCCCAGGCATGACTATATATGGTTAGTTAAGGAAAAAGCCCAATTAACTGATCCATGTTACAATAAATCTTTTATTCAGTGCCTAGCTGACATCTCTTAGAAATCCATGAGAAATGATTAATGAAGGCTTAAAAGACAAATGCATGCTTTGTTTCCTGCTATTTTTTTAAGTAGCTCACTTTAGCTTCCAATCAAGATGTAAATTAATGCATCAAACATTGAGAGCTCACACGTTGAAAGCATTAGAAGGTGGATGCACTCAAGCATACATGCTCTTACACACAAACACAAACTGACAGCCTGTTGTCTGACCTTCACATCCACATATCCATAGCCTATTGTGTTTTCAGAATAAAAAGCACATGATGTATTGTCAAAGTAATTGTTGAATGTGCACATAATCATTCACCCTGAATTAATGTTCGGGCTCCACGGGCAGAGATATTTGTGTTGATGTCTCAGTGGTGTGGACATGCCAAGACAGGGCTTCAACAATGGACTCTAGATTCCCAGCTCAGGACGTTTCCAGTACAACTTGCAGAGTTCTGGGTGTGTGTAACATCTGTCTAAGTTGCTGGGTAGGCTACCCCAGAGGGCTGTGGTCCATCCTTCGGTCAGCTGGGAACACAGCCCTCTTCCACCTGAAGAGACCCTGACTTTTCATCACCTCTTATGCCCCACACTTCGCTCTAGAAGTTCCAGGAAGGGATCTCCTTTAGGTCCGACTTCAGCTTTCCCTTAGTGAACATGATACACACTTCCATTTTTGGTTCAGTGGCTTTATGCCTGTCCAGGTCAATGCACCTTCTGATTCAGCTCGCTTCTAGCACCCTGTTCTCTGGCAGAAGCCACGATTCCAGTCATGACCTGGAATCCTCACTCTGGCCCAGAAAATTGAACCCAAACACCTAAAAGGTCAGGGTGTGGCCTATCAAGGAACTCAGTGTGACACAATGAATAGCAGGAACTTCAAAGACTAAGACTAAAGTCCAGAAAGGGAGGAAACGCCCAAGTCCATACAGTGAAATTGATTTCAAGGGCCTGGGTCTTCTCTTTCCTATGGACTGTATTTTGGAGTTTCTTTTCTTTTTTCTTTTTTTTAAGCCTGCAAATATGCTTGTATAGAAAATCCAATTTCCCTCCAGGCAAGAATAAAAGGGTAGTTCCCTATACTCACCTAGCTGGAAACTCCAATGATTATTCCACAAAGAAAGCTAAAAGCTACTGACATTTGCAAGACAGAAGAGCTGCTCATTTCTAACTGACTCTCTCCATCTCTCTCTGTCTCTGTCTCTCTCTCTTTCTTTCTTTCTCCCACCCTCCCTGCCTCCCTTTCTCTTTTACTCTCTTTTCAATAAAGAGGATCTAATGACTGCAAAATGCTAGATTCCATTCTCATTGACAAGTTTGAGAAAATGGGGCAAAACATCTGATTCAACCCCCAGCCTCTCTCATGGTCTGTGATTAGCATTCCACCATCCAGATGTGTTCCTAGAGCTTTATAATCAGGAGCCTGTTAACTCTGTTCATGCTGAATTCTTTTTAGAGTCTCTCTGGCAAAAAAGGGAAAGGAATCAAGTCACCCAACTAAAGAATGTGGCTCAGCTCGCCGTCTGGTTCTACAAGAACTAAGTCATTAGCCAGTACAGCCATGACCTTTGGCATAGCCTGAAAGGAATTCAGGGCAGGGATCAGGAATTAGATGCTCTGTGCTCTGGGAAAACGGACAGTACGGGCCTTCAGATAGATATTTTCAGGAGAAAATATGATGAGCCCAAATTCTTGCATCTTCCCATACATAGAAAAGCAGTAAAATCATTAAATAATATATCTGTTCCTCATGACAAGCAACAGCTAAGACCCTGCCTCCTGCTGAGAGATGCTGCTATGCTACTAAATTTTTGAACTTCCAAACAATTTCAGGTTCTAGATGCCAGATTTTCCTAAAAGGCAATTTTAAAAAAGCAAATCTCTTTTGATTTCTTGCTATATATTTGCAATTGTGCTAGATGCCTTTGGTCAGCTCAAGGACTGGTTCAGAAAAGTCAAGTCAACAAGTAGCTAGGGTATAAGCCAAGTTCAGCAGCCATGGAAGGTACAAAGTGCCAAGGAGGCCAGGAGCAGAGGGATATTCATTCCATCTGTAACTGTGAAGGGGAAGCTCAATAAAGACTAGAGAAGAGGAATTCATATTAGAGATGAAAGTAAAAGAAGTCTTATCCTAGGAAGGGGAGAAAAAGCCTTCCAGGTTGAAATAACAGCAAGTGAAAAGGTACAGGGGTATGACAGTGCATGATTTGATGGAAAAAATGATGAGGAATCAGACGTAACTGGAAACAAACCCTAACTTGGTTTCGTTGAGCTGCTTTCCCAGTGACTCAGGCTCTGCAGACATTCTACATTGCTAGAACCATCCCATTTGGGCCTCTAACACTTTCCTGATAAAAGGGAGTAAATGTGAGATGAGATTTAAAATAGCCACCCTCCAAGACTCAGCACCTGGGACTGGTCATAACAGCAAGATTCCCAGAAGGTCCCTCTCTGCTCAACTGCTTGGTCTCCAGCCCTAGCCATACCTAACACTCCAGAATTTGACATGTCTCTCCCTTTCTCTCCATTTCACATGGTTCAGTCTCTGGAATTGAAGTTCTGCCTGTCTCCCTCTCTCTGACCTATGTTTTTCTTCCTTCATGTCTTAGTCTCCACGGTAGGTTTTTTGGTTAGTTTGTTTTGCTTTTTTAAAATTTTTTTTCCCCAAGATCCCTAAGCCTTATAGCCATGTCTCTGTTCTCTTTTCTAACTAACATCAATTCTGGAACTTGGAAGAGATTCTATTTGGGGAGAAACATTGATATTTGAAAATCTATTGCACAATGGAATTTGGTGAAACCTCTCTGTTTCTGTCTCTGTCTCCCCTCTTCCTTCCCTCTTTGTATTCTCTATTTTATTATGTTTGAAAATCACCACAGGTTCACTCATACTTTTGGATGTTTAAGGTTGTTTTCAGCAGATTCCCCCAAGAAGGCCCACCTGAGGGAACATATGGAATTTATGAAGAGACTTGGAGTTGACCTAGATGAACCCTTTGCCCTTGTATCAACCTGATGTCTCATTATCCTTACAGGTTATTGCTACTTTCCCAATAAGATTCAGAGGGATTTAGATGGCTTGTAAATTCAATCAATAAATTTAAGTCCATGGAGGTTGATCTATCTGTATTTTTTTAGATAGTAATAATAACAATATAGAAAAAAACCCACCATGCTGGTTTTCTGTTACAAAATATAATACAAGTATTTCTTTAGAGTTTAAGTTCTCTCAAACAATCTCTGTAAATCTTTTTCTTGTATCTCAGTGGTCAAACGAATGAAATGATTCCTCTTATAAACTGTGCTGGGTTTTAATTACAGCTGGATTGGTGGTAGATTGGAACTAAATGCCTTTCACAATCAGACAATATGTCAGAGCTGGCAGGCACTCTTGACACAGGTTACCCTGGATTCCTTGCAATCTGTGCCATGTTGGCCAAAGGCCTGTTCTTGAGCTTGAAACGTTTATTTTGGCTGCCCGTCCATGGATGCGTGAAACATAACACGTGTAAGCAGTCTCCCAAGGAATGCAAATCTATATTCATGGAGAAAATGCAATTGTCTGCCTGAATTCTACACTGAACTTTCTTAGGTTCCCTAATTGTACATATCAATGGGGCCTCACCTGTAGGTTCAAGTTCAAGTTCATTCTAGTTCCTGGCCCTAGTACAAAGTATACCAAGAGCTGGAATGAATATAGATCTATCATCCCAAAGTTTTGGTATCTCTTATGCCTTGGCTAAGCCACACATAAAAGAGAACAAAAAAACAACCATATATATATATATATATATATATATATATATATATATATATATATACACACACACACACACACACACACATATATATATACATATACATATATATATGTGTATATATATACACATATACATATATATATGTATATATATAGCCACTAATTCTCGTATTAGCCAGAGAAGAGTGTAGTTGTATTTGTATTCTCATGTAAAGAAACTTCATGTTAGGTTAAAGCTTAGCGAGATTAGGAAAAATGCCAAATCACATCACTAGTAAGAAAGGACTAAGGATTTAAATCTGTGTCTGATTCCAAGCCTATACTTCTCCCAGCAGAGAGCTCTGTCCTGAGGCTCAGAATCCTCATTCCTCTTCAGCTTGGCCAAGTTCAAAGAGAGTGGTGTTTCTCTCGGAAGGGCAGTTTAAAGTCCTTGCTTTAGAAGTGACTAGAGCTTTGCTAAGGACTTGGTGTACACTGTTCTGGAGGAAGAAAATTTTCTCTGCCCTTCTAGGTCCTTCTGGCTGGTCTGAGAATTAAATTGACATGAGACAGATTAACAGGAGAAAATCAAACACAAGTTTAACAACATGTACACTTGGGAGAGACCCAGGAAAACTGAGTAACTCACCAAAAAGGCTGAAACCCTCATGTTAAAGACCATCCTCAACTAAAGACAAAAGAGACTGTTGGGGGTAGTGGGCCTAGTGGTTTGGGACTTTGACCGGGAATCAGGCAACTCACATGGAAATAGAGAAGCAAATGTTGGGTGATGCAGAGACAGGGGAACCCAGAGTGGACTCTGATCTCTAGGCCCTGACTAGTTCTCCCACCACACTTAGCCCATATCCCTTGCAGATACCTTAGTGATAGCTCTATTCCTGAACAGACAGAGCCTCTATCCAAATTCTTTTAGGCAGTTAAGGGGAAGATCAAAGCTTCTTCCTGAGTCTTTTTTTTTCAGCTCAAAATAATCTGAATGTCGGGGGTTGGCAAATTTTCTCCCCTACAGCACAATCTCATAGAATTGTCAGCACAGATTTATTTGAATAGCACTGCTATTCCCATTTCACAGATGAAGGGATTGAGGCTCTAGCTAAAGCAAATCCCAGAGAATCACAGTCAGAGGAGGTTGCTGAACTTTATTTAATATTTCTATTTCCAATGCTATTTTGGTTGTTTCCATCCCACCACTTACTGCACCTCATCAGGCATGTACTATTATTAAAGCTTTTTGAAGAGGCTGTTACCTGATCTGATTTTTTTTTTAGTTTTTGCCTGAAAGTAAAAAATTGACTCAATTCAAGGACAGTTATGCCACCTCTGAGACACAGTTTTGTTCTGAAAAATCAAGGCCATATTCAGCTTGCTTTCCTCAGAGGACAGAAGTCTTAGAGCCCATTGCCGGCACCGTCACAGCAGGAGGAATTTATAGCATTACGTGTAAGGAAGGGTAATTAAAATGTTGTTGTTACTCATGTTTTTTTCTCTCCCGGAGTTTGTTTTATGTGTGCTGTGCCTTAGGCATCATCTGTTGCCCTGCAGGATGTAGGAGCTTCCTAATTTGGGCTCCTGTTTCATTTTGGAATTTTGATGAACTACAACAGAATCCTTGGGCTCTGTGCCCTGCTTGGAGGCTGTGGGCACAGCTCCTCCAGAAATTTTCCAGCCAACCCACTGCACGTCCAGTGAGTGACAACTCACTTTTACTCAACTCTTCTGTGCTTCTTGGCAAAACTCTAAAATAGCTGAGACCTCTGGTTATTCAGGCCCCTAAATTTTGTCCTATTTTCTAAACCTAAGTGTCTGTTATGAACTGAATTTTGCCCCCCCCAATTTCACATGTGGAAACCTAAGCCCCGATGTGATGACAATGGGGAGATAAGGCCTTTAGGGAGGTAATTAAGTTTACATGAGGTCATAGGGTGGGACTTTAATCCAATAAGATCAGTGTCCTTATAAAAAGGGGGAATAGACACTAGAGAACTCTCTCTCTGTCCACGTGTGCACAGGAGAAAGGACAGGCAAGGATGAAGCAAGAAGGTGACCATCTGCAAGGCAGGGAGAGACTTCACATCAAAAGCCGAATTCTCTAGCACCTTGATTTTGGACTTCCAGCCTCCAGAATTATGAGAAAATAAACTTTCTGCTGTTTAAGTCCCCCGGTCTGTGGTATTCTGTTGTGGCGGCCCTAGCAGACTAGTACGGTATCTACACACTTTCCCCACAAAGAAGCTGTTTCTCACTTCCTCGTTGATACTAACTCACTGTCCTCTGTGAAGCATGTTTTCACACCTTGAGGACTCAGCCCAGGAAGACCTGCTGGTTGTGCGTGTGGCCTCCTATGTGTCCCAACAACGCCTGGCATGACATCTTCATAGTCACCACGATGGACAGTAGTCTATAAGGTATCTGCTTTCAAATACGTCTCCCGGAGTCAGTGGCGACCTCTCAAAGGCCTACATGAGAGTTTGTTCATTTTTAAATTCCCAATGTGAAAAGTGCTGCTTGACACATTACAGCACTCAATCAGATCTGCATAAATAAATAGCTTTACCATATTTCATTGAATCTGCACAATGAAAAATATTGGGTGGAGGAAGTAAAGACCATATTGTCTTAAGAAACTTATTTGTAGAAGAGATTAGATATTGCTGGCTCAACACTACAGGAAAATAAATAACCACACAGAAATTTGAAGACAGGGCCCTCCATGGCCTCCAACATCTTGTATCTTTCTGCATCCCTCACTGTGAGCTGTTTTCAATAAGATTTCCGAAACTCATTCCAACTGTGCTGCGAATGATTCATAACCACTGGGTGAAGGTGGTGCCTCAGTAGCAACTGAGAGGTTGATGACATAACAAATTGCAATAAGTCACAGAAGCCCTAAATCTGTGTTTTTGTTTTCTGCCTGTGAAGTGGTGAAAATAACCTCACCTCTGCAGAGCTCACGAGTGTGTTGTATGAACAACTGACATAAGAATGGGGAGTAGTTTTATTTTCTGAAATATGTCAGACAACCATAAAATGTAACATGGGGAGGGAGTTAGCTTAGATAGTCGCTAGGCTATCTTGGAAAATTCCAAGATCCAGTACTCTTCTATAAAAATAATCTGTTGATACACCCAGAATGTTTGATATGTTTTTTCCTTAAGAAAGGAGAAATAACTGTAAGCATTGCTCTAAGTTCAACCTTAAAATAATTATTATTAAGCTCTCAGAGGTTTCCACTGCCCCACCACAGTGTCCATGGTCCAGCAAACACTTCATCTAAAACTACATCTCCCAAAACACTTGTCACCCATCACTTAGTTTACAACCCCCACAATACTCAAGCTCTTGGAGATTCACAGGACACACCATGCTATCCTATGACAAATTTATACACCCACTCTCACTTCTTTGTAATATTCTCCCACAGGTGGTTTTATTAAGAACCTATACATCCTTTATATCTCATCTCACATATCATTACTCAGGGCAATCAAAGAATGTTCTCCCTCTGTAAATTATACATATTACCATCATAACAATTATAGCTTTATATTAATCTCTTTTCCTGCCACTACCTATTTATCTAAAGTAGTGTTTCTCTTCCTTCGAACTGTTTAGCTTTGGGGCTTGACAGTTCTTTGCTGTGCTGGGCTGTCCTGTGCATTGTAGGGTGTTTAGCAGCATTCCTGGTCTTTACCCACTGAATTCTAGTAGCACCCCTAGTTGTGACAACTAAAGACGTATCCAGATTTTGCTGATGTCCCTTGTGGGAGCAAAACCACTCTGATCGAGAGCCACTGATCTAGAACCTTCTAAGAACAGGCATAAACACTTGAACGTGACCTTGCAGAAGACAGTGTAGGCTAAACAATGGCCCACAAAAAATGTCCACATTCTAATGTTCGCAAACTATGGATGCTACTTGACATGGCGAAAGCGACTTGTAGATGTGTTGAGGATATTAAGATGAGGAGATTATCCTGGTGGGGCTGGTGCAATCGATGATCCTTATAAGAGGGTGGCATGGAGGTCAAGCGTAGAAAGAGAAGATGAGGGAAGGAGGCAGTAGCCAAAGCACCCAGGTGGCACTGAAAATTAGAAAAGGCAAGGAGATGAATAATCCCTGAGAGCCTCCCAAAGGAATTGTGACCTGCTGAAACTGTGATTTTATTCCTGTGAAGTTGATTTCAGACTTCTGATCTCCTGAAGAGCTAAGATGCATTTGTAATCATAAAATCTTAGTGTGATTGCCCAGTTAATGTCACACACCCTTAGTCTTTGAGCTCTCAGGAGAGCAGGCTCCTTGACTGTCTCCACTTACCCTTAGACCCTTAGCTTCTAACAGAGCATGTGAACAGGGGTAGGTGCTGAATGCATATTTGCCGAATGAATAAACTACCATCAAGGAACATGGTACCTTACATTTTTTTGCATTCAAAAATACAGAGCAGGGACTTCCTTGGTGGTCCAGTGGTTAAGCTCTGCACTTCTACTGCAGGGGGTGCAGGTTCGATCCCTGGTTGGGGAACTAAGATCCCACATGTTGCGTAGCCAAAAAAAAAAGAAAAAAAGAAAAGAAAATTTCTTGAACTGAATAAAAAGGAAACTACAACATATCAACTTGAAAATATTGGGCTTCACTGGTGGCGCAGTGGTTGAGAGTCCACCTGTCGATGCAGGGGACACGGGTTCGTGCCCCAGTCCGGGAAGATCCCACGTGCTGTGGAGTGGCTGGGCCCATGAGCCATGGCCACTGAGCCTACGTGTCCGGAGCCTGTGCTCCGCAACAGGAGAGGCCACAACAATGAGAGGCCCATGTACCGCAAGAAAAAAAAAAAAATTTATATGGGGAAAGTAACAAATTTTTAAAAAGCAAAACAAAAGCAAAAATATAGAGCCGAACACATGATAAACTCCCAGGAATCAAAAATTTTGTTTAATTCTTTTAAATTGTTTTTAGGTCAACTACTTATCTCATGGGCTTTCACAGGTAGGATATTATAATGTTAAAACACGGGGATTCTGGAGCCAAACAGGCATGGGTTTGAAACATTATTCACTAACTGGGATATTTTGTCATATCACTAAATCTCTCTTGACCTCAATTTTTACGTCTATAGAAAAAGGACAAAAATACTTGGTGGCATGCACCTTATCTTGCCAGGAAGTAAGTGCTAAAAAAATTAACACTCACACTGATGTATATGCTAATTCCTGTGAAAGGGACACAGAAACTGAATGAAAAATCTCCCAACGATTAGAAATCTAACAATTTCAGTACCAAAAGAAAAGTACTATTAACTCAGAGTATAAAACCAATATGCCTGAGTCCATACTGATATAAATAAGTGATTCAATAAATAAATGAACGGAGGAGAAGAGACAAATCTCCCAGGCAGAAGAAGTTCAAATAATATATGCAGATACATTACTCTCAGGAGGTAGAGCATAACCCCTGACTCCTAAAATGTGGGCTGTGCACAGTGACCTCTTCCCAAAGAGTACAGTATGAAAGAGGAAGAAAAGAGTGACTTCATAGTGGAGAAACCTGATGAAAAATACCTCAGCCAAGGGATCAAGGTCAACGTCAACAGTGACGGCCATGGTGAGAAAATGTACCATTAACTTAATATGATGAAAATGACGTTTTGCCTCTGTGATCTTCCTCCCCCAAACCCGTAACTAATTATGAGAAAAGCCTCAGACTAATCCCAATTAAGGGACAATCTACAAAGTAGTTGACCAGTAGTCCTCAAAACTGTCAAGGTCAGCAAAAAATGAAAGTCTGAGAAATAGTTATAGTCAAGAGGAGCCTAAGAAGACATGGTGGCTAAATGTAATTTAATATCCTGGATGGGATCCTGGAGCAGAAAATGGACATTAGGTAAAAACTAAAGAAATCTGAAAAAAAAAAAAAAGAAAATGATGAACTTTGGATAATAATAATGTTCCCATATATTTTTGTGAATTGCAACAGATGTACCATTCTAATGTAAGATGTTAGTAATAGAGGGAACTGTGTGCAGAATATATAAGAGCTTTTTGTATGCTCCACAATTATTTGTAAATCTAAAATTGGTCTGAAATAAAAAGTTTTTTTAAAAAGAGGTCTGGCAGATAAAGTTTCAGAGTGCCAGTTAAAACAATAAGGACTAAACAAAAGGCTTCATTTATAACACTTGACATATAGGAAATGCCCAATAAATATAGTGGTGTAAGTTGGTCATGACAGAGCAAGCACTTACCACATGGGTGGGCTGATTCCCAGAATTGTGAGCCCCTGGAATATAGGAATGGTGAGCTCTTTCTCTCTGTGATCCTCAAAGCCCCAAGGACTGTTTTTCCTTAATTAGATTATTATCAAGTATATTTCCTATTTCTGTTGTCTTTAAAATAAGTGGCCCTATATATATACACCAAGTGTTTTCTTTAAAACTTTGATGATGCTTTACCACCTGTCAGAGCCCAATTCATATGTGAATCTCTCATCACATCCATATAAACAGGAATGATTCATGTGTTATCCCAACTCTCACTTTTTTTCACTTTGTACTTATTGCTGTTATAAGATTCTTGAGTATTTATGCATTTTCTAAACCAAAACCTCAGTATAATATTTGAACATAGCTTATAAAAGATGAAGGAAAAAATTGATATGTGATTGGAGAAAATAATCAAACAGATGAAATCAACAGCTGTACAACCAATATGGCAAATGCATCTGTCAAAGCATGCTATCAGTTTAAACTCTGTCACTGCAAGTCCCAAAGAAACATGCAAAACATAATACATGCTAGTTCTCCACAGATGGATCATAAAAGCTTTTAGGTGACACTGCCTGGGTTGTCTAAGAATGACTTGTCTAATCAAAAGAGGCATCTTCTATTAGAATTAATGACTCAGCACATGGATTAGAGATTCTATTTAAATTCTCTCCCCTCTTATCCATTCAAGAGATATCTTTAATTTTAGGGCTGAAAATTTATGAATTGAATCTCTGGTTCATAGATAAGCATTCTACAGTGTTAACAAGTAATATCTTTCTGTGCTATAATACATTTATTTAAAATCACAAAACAGTCTACCACAAGATGTTTACTGCCTGTGGAATCAAAGAATTTCAAAGCTGGTGAATGAAGTGAATTCACTCAAGTGGTTGTTTTAGAGTCAGACTATTAAGCAAATCTCTTCCTTTCCTTGTACTGTGACGTTGATTCTAGAAACCTCTGGTCTTTCTAAATTCTTTGGAGGAAGTACTATGAATAAGTCATTTGAGATATTCAGTATTTGTGTTATAATATAGTAAATTCAGAGTAATATGAGCTTAAAGATTGAATGAACTCCAAGCCCTGACAAATACATGCCAAGAATGACTCCACCCTAGACACTCTTCCAAGACAGATGGTGCTGTTCCACATGACAGTGAGGACACCTAGAGCCCATTTAAGTCCTGTCAGGGGCAGGCATCATGTTAGATACTCATATAAAGTATTTCCTTAGACCCTCACAGCAGTTGGGAGTGGTAGGTTTCATTGTTGCCACTTTACAGATGAAGAAGCACAATCAGCAATATTAAGTCACCTAACCAAATCACACAGCTCATAAGAGGAGGTATCAGGGTTTTCTGGTGAGGGATGACCCCAAAACGTTTGCTCTCATGTTGACAATACCTCTCGAATCTATGTAAGTTCCATATTTATATGTGTTGCACATAGGCAGATGCTTCTTTAGGAGACAATGAAGCAATTCAAAAAGTTTACCATTTAAGGGTCAGGTTTACTCCACAGATTTGCATGAACAAATTTAATAAATTTGCCTGTTAACAAATAGTGTCATATGATGAAATTTTGAGAATACCAGGGAACTCATTTAGTGCAACTGACTCAGTTTACAAATGGGGAAATCAAAACTGAAAGAGGACAAGTTGTCTGTGCATTATTATCTCTACACAATTTTTGGTGGAGTTGAAAAGGGGCAGGAAAGGTTATATTTGTGTTACTTCATGGTTGTATTAGTTTGATAGGGATGGCATACAAAGTACCACAGACTGGTTGGCTTGAACAAGAGAAATTTATTTTATCACAGCTCTGGAGGCTAGAAGTCTGAGATCAAGGTGTTGGCAGGGTTTGCTCCTTCTGAGGGTTGTGAGGGAAGGATCTGTTCCAGGCCTCTCTCCTTAGTTTGTAGATGGCCACCTGGCCCCGTGTCTTCACGCTGCCTTACCTCTGTGTCTGCGTCCCAGTTTCCCTAAAGACCTCATCTTAATTTAATGACTTCTCTCAAGACCCTGTCTCCAGATACAGTCACTCTGTGAGGTACTGGGGTTAGGACCTCAGCATATGAATTTTGGAGGCAGGATGTGGGCAGGGACAGGCACACTGTTCAGCCTTAGCAGTGTTTTTTATCCCCACAGAGTTCAATGGGCAGAACTTTGAACTTCGAGGCTTTCAATTTCTTCAGAAAACTAAAAAATGATCCACAACTCAACAGAAATATTAAAAAACAAAACCCTCTGCTTTTTAATAAAACAAGAGGATGAGTTGTGCCAGGCACCACGTATGACAGATCATAGAGAATTTGAAAAATACAAGCTTTGGGCATGAAAATTCACAGAAAATTTAAATTCCGTCTTTCTCAGGGGTCCTTTCTTAAGTACACCTCCACCTCCTTTTCTTCTTTTCAGTGTCTCAGACAGTATCTTTTTCCCACTTTATTTTATTTTATTTATTTATTTATTTATTTATTTTTGGCCGTGTTGGGTCTTTGTTGCTGCGCGTGGGCTTTCTCTAGTTGCGGCAAGCGGAGGCTACTCTTCATTGCGGTGCGTGGGCTTCTCATTGCAGTGGTTTTTCTTGTTGTGGAGCACGGGCTCTAGGCGCACGGGCTCAGTAGTTGTGGCTCGTGGGCCCTAGAGCACAGGCTCAGTAGTTGTGGTGCACAGGCTTAGTTGCTCCGCGGCATGTAGGATCTTCCCAGACCAGGGCTCAAACCCATGTCCACTGCATTGGCAGGCAGATTCTTAACTACTGAGCCATCAGGAAAGTCCCCCCACTTTATTTTAGAGTCAATTCAATTTCCTTATGATGTTAAGAACTCCTTATGATATCAGAACTCCTTATTATATCAGAACTTTGGCTCCCCATATTGGGCTGGGTATACTATGAAAATGATTCATGCAATTAAAATTGCCCTTCAAGGGTAGCTTTTAAAACAATAGAGTATTGGGATGTGAAAAGAGATTCCTAGTTCTCTAAACAATTGTGTTCTTTCTTTCACATCTTGGACAAATAAAAAAATATCACTGACAGACAATTATTTTTTAGCCACATATATTTCACAATTCATGATAATGGCTCTGAGAGTGAGATTTTAAATGCCCACGTGTAGATGAGCACACAGAGCCTAAGATGCATGTGCAATATATTCAGTCACACATTTAGTAAGAGGAACATCTTGAAGGACATAAAGTATCCATCTGACTAACTTCAAAGCCAGGTTCAAGTTTTACACCATTGCTTGTAGAACCTAGATTATCAGCTGAGATTTGCAAAGCCATTGACCTGTGAGTAACATGTCTTCCTTCTCTGTCTCCCAGCCTTCAAAGTCCTCCCTAAAATTGTTGGATGTGCTCAAGGATGACAACCCCATGGTTTCCCCTCCTGTCCTCCGGGATCATGTGTTTACTTCCGCTATCTCTGTCCCTCACCACAAAGACAGAGGACCAAACCCAGCCCTCCACTGGGTTTCTCCCAGAAAAACACAGCACAGACTTCCTGTCTGTTGTGGAATGTGGTGAAAAATGGGGAGGGCCCATCATGAACCATAAAACAAATAATCTGACAAACGCACAAGAAAGGAAACAGGATAACAAATGCACAATTTATATTAATTTTAAGATATTCTTGAATTCTTAAATCCTTTCTAACCACCATTCCCCTTGTAGTTCCTCCACCCGGGATCTTTGATTTGGCTCAGAGACAACCAATGCTAGTTTATTCTCCCTGCATCTCTTTTTTTTCTGCTCACCGATCCCCGCTTTTCTCTTGTACCCTCCCCTCTTGGAAGAATAAGCCTATTTCTTACTGTGTCTCCCATAGAGAAATTATCTTATTTTCCTAAACCCTTGGTAGGAGGTTGGGGTGAGGATCTTATGAGCTAGAAAACATGAGGCTCAGCAACGCTGTGAAGGGATTTATCAATATGGCAGGACTTCCTGGGGAGGGAGGGATGGTTATGTGGTTGGGATAATGATGATGTTTTCCCTTAAAGGAAAAGTAGGAATCGACCCAGTGAGGCTTGGGGGAGGGGAGGAAGTTGGGGGAAGACAGGGCGTTTTAGGCACAAGAGACCATCTTCCAGAGAAAGTAAAACTTTTCCCTAAGGCATCTTTTGCTAAGTTAGTGCTGAATCTCTAGGAAAACAAGTTGAGAAAAAGGAAAAAATGCAAACAAAACAAAAAATGTTCTTACTCCCATAAAAATTCAGGGACACCTATGGCCAAAATAGTTTATATGAAAAATCTGGGTGCACCTTCTTTTCCATCACTGTGCCCGAGTACCTGTGTATTGGGGGGAGGAGGAGGTGGAGCCTGAGGGCATTTCCTCTTTCTTCCCCCATCAGCCAGCACACTGTGACGTCTGCCCCAGCATGCATGGTGCTTCCTTTCTCTAAACAAGCTCTCTTTGTAGCATGGACACTTGAGAGTGTGTTGCCAGGCGCTTATTTTTCTGGGACCTGTGAAAACCAGAGGAATTGTCTTGTACTCAACAATTTAGTGTGAAAGACATGGGTGCTATTATCTCTAAGGCCTCTGAAAGATTATAATTAAGGGTGACGGCGTTGAAAGAGAATTTCAGATTTTCTCTAGCAGCAAGGCTATAAGTTGAGGACAGTACGGCATTCTGGACAATTGAACCTCCACGTAAGCACTCAGTCATAATTGGCATTGATTTAACAGTCCACAGCTCGCCCCCTGCATCATAAATTGATTGGAAATGACAAGGGACTAAGATGAACACCTTTTAGGGACAGCATTCTCCCTAAATAAATATCAAAAAAGATAAATGGTCAGTTTTTTTGCACTTTGTACCTCCCTCTGTCCCATGAAAATCCCATCATGGGGTGGTAAACTAGAAAATATTTCTCAAAGCAAAGCCAGGTAACCCAGAACAATCCAGATAAAATCCATCTCTGGATGAAAGATCCTGTTTAAACCATGGGGAATTCTCTTTAAACCTTTGCAGTTTAACAAGGGCTTATGTTTGTAGCACTCATTTGCTTTGAAAGTTTAGAAAAATGGTTTGGGTACAAGATTTGGGTTCACAAAGCCTGAATTCTAATCCATTTGTTACTTCTATGAGTGTCTATCCCTGGCTAAGTTACTTACTTGATTCCTTGGTGCCTCACTGTCTCACATTTAAAGAGAAAGCAATGATGCAGATTGACCTCACAGGGAAAAGAAAATTAAATGACTTGCCTAATGTGAAGCGTTGAGGACAGCATCTCTGGGCCATAAATGTTAGCTATTCAAATCAGCTGTATAGTCAAGGAGGCTGAGGGGAGAAGGGGCTGTGATTGATCTCTCATGTTTAAGGAAAGTGACGTTGCTTATTTAATTTTGAATGTTACATAAGTCACATAGTCAAAACTCAAAATATATAAAATGTATATAAGTAAAATCTCACTGTTACTTCTTCTGGCTTTTCTCTTGACCCTCAGGAAGTGTGTGAGATGATGCATGGGTACCGATGTTTTATGTCACCAGAGTTTGGTGTCATTTATTACATGACAATAGATAACTAATACACAGCACCAGGGTTTTACACCCAGGTAAGCTGTCCTTAAACTATTGAAGTTACAGACAGAAACATGAAGTGTACAAGAAACGAGAGAATATTGTTCCCATAAACTTAAGGTGCTTTTTATGCTGATTGGTCTCCCTCTTTTATTGTTTTACTATTCTTATTTTTAATGTCTTATATATCCGTTTTTATGCTGTCCATGTTTCTTTCCTAATATCACTGAATGAACGAGTTCAATTGGCCAAGAATCCAGCTCAAACTCTAGCTGTGACTCTGATTTGAAAAGCCACCCTTTGGATGCCCGTGGCAGTAACAAAACAGAGAGCAAACTCTCAAGGGCTGTTCCCAGCCTGATCTTCAAAGCAACTTTACCTTATGACAGAGCCTGCCCCCAGCCTCATCCCCAGTCACTGCGGTGCACAAGCCCCTCAGTCCTCAGGGGTACTTGGCAACAAGCACTAACCACACGGTTGTTACACATGCTGGGGACTTGGCCCAAGTTTTGGCTCATCTTACAGCATCCACCTAGTGGACTTTGCTCCACAGAAGTGCTCCATGTTCTCTCCATGTTTTTTTTTTCCCTTCTTTAAACTCTTCCAGTTTTATGGGATGTAACGGACAAATAAAATTGAAAGTGTACAACGGTGTGAAGATTTGACATACATAACATTGAGAAGTGTTCACCATCATTAAGTTAACACATCCCTCACCTCACATAGTTACGTGTGTGTGTGTGTGTGTGCACGTGTGGGGAGGGACCATGTGCTCTAACACTCCTGGAGACCTGGGGACATTCAGGATCCCTGGCGTCCTTGTACAGAGTAACTTTCAGTAATCCAGTAAGTCCTTCCTGAGGAATGATCACAGCCTGGGGTCTGCTGTCACGACCATCATGTAGTAACTCCTTGACTTCTCACAGCAACCCTTTGGGGTAGGGCAAAGCCATAACCACTCTCTCTGGCACGCACATTGGGGCAGTCCCAGGACTGACAGCAGGTTGCCCGCTTGCAGATCTGGACCAGGCCTCGCTCTGTTTCTGTCACCAGCTCTGCTGAATCCATCTGGCTGCTCCTGCCACAGACATGATGCTCTACACATGCATGTTGAATGGGGGAAATAAACACTTTCTTAATGCCTTTGCTCCATTGAGGGGAAATGAATACCGTTAAGGACACTGTTACACACGACAAAGCCTATCGGGGAAACACAGCCCCCATTATCCAGAGTTCAACATGCGTCTGATGAGTTGAGTCTCCTCCATATGATCAACCATCTTTGGCAGATGTAACCTCCTCTCGGAAGTGCTCTCCCTGGACGACCACACCATGAACAGGACCATTTAAGTATGACTTTCCAAAACCTACAGAAGTTCAATGTTGCTATGATCATATGATCACATTTTAAAAAACTTATTTATTGATTGATTGATTTTTGGCTGCGTTGGGTCTTCATTGCTGCGTGTGGGCTTTCTCAAGTTTCGAAGAGTGGGGGCTACTCTTCGTTGCGGTGCGTGGGCTTCTCATTGCAGTGGCTCCTCTTGTTGCGGAGCACGGCCTCTAGGTGTGCAGGCTTTGGTAGTTGTGGCACGCAGGCTCAGTAGTTGTGGCTCACGGGCTCAGTAGTTGTGGCTTGTGGGCTTTAGAGAGCAGGCTCAGTAGTTGTGGCACATGGGCTTAGCTGCTTCTCGGCATGTGGGATCTTCCCGGACCAGGGCTCAAACCCATGTCCCCTGCATTGGCAGGCAGGTTTTAACCACTGTACTGCCAGTGAAGTCCCAATGATCACATTTTTAAACAACATTTTGACTATACCTTACCTTGAGGGTTTTAAGCATTTGACCTTCAAGTGTCTATGTATTAAGAGATTATGACAGTGATTTATTTCTTAGAAGATCATAGTTTTGAAATCTGCCCCTGCCTCTACCAACTGTGATCTTGAGCAATTTGCTTAATTGCTCTGTGTCTGTATTCCATGTCTGGTGTGAATGAAGTGCTACTTGCCCTATACACCGTATGTCTTAGGTCAGGCTTCCCTCCACAAAAGGTACAAAGTTACGTGTGTAATTACAAGTCGTTTATTTGGGAGGTAATCTTGGGATATACCAATGGGAGAGCAGACAAGGAAGTGAGCGAGGCAGGGGAGGGTGCGTTAATGAACAGGTGATCCCTGGGGTAGCTGGGGAGTTGTGGAAGTTGCATGTGACCCCTTCAGTATTGTCCCACCAGAGGGGTGAAGACAGTGTTGGGTTATTCATCTAGCAAATCCCAGCTGTCATTGATTGAGGGCTGCTCTGAGAGATGTTAACTGCCCAGAACTTCTGGCCCTTCTTTCTCTCCACCCACAAGCAACCAAAACCAGGACTGACAGCTGGCGAGAAAGCCCTTGGACAGAGAGGGACTGGCTCCTGGAATGAAAAGCTGTAGGCAGACACAAGATCTAGGAGGATGGTGATATGGCTGGGGCACCCCATGGAGCTGTTGTGGAACTCAGATGAGAAACTGGATGTGAACTCAGGGTGTGGATGCCAGGTCGGCATCAAAGGAATCTTATGTGCCTTATTTTTATTAGTACTAGTGATAACAGAAGTAATTTTCATAAGCAATCAAGAATGAGCCACTGGCAAAAACAAACGAAATAATTCTTTGATGTACCTACAAGCAGCATAAGCCTTCCCACAACTGTAACTTATTAATGCAGGAGTCACTGCAATGCACAGGCTTCCTTTTCATCCTTTGTTGACTGTGTGTTCTGGAATGTGGCCACTCAAGTCCAAGAGTGTTTGCTGAGGCACTTGGTCATCTTTCCCTGTGGGTACTTTGTGCCCAGGGTTTAGTAGGAAGAATGGGCTATTTATTGGATGAATGAACACCTTCACACTGCACCTCACTCTCTTCTAATACTCTGCAAATTCCTGTTCTTTATTCATTTAAGCAATGGAACTGTCGTTTCTTAAAATATATCTGCCTCTTCCTTTCCAAGAACTGGCACCTACAACCAAACTGATTTATGCAGAAGCATACTTTTGTATATTCTGTGAATAATGGTGTAAGCAATTATTAAGCTTCAGGTTTTTCAACCCTTGGGAATGATTGATTTTTACGACTGTTTCCATCTGAGTTAGTTTTAGTCTGCTCCATGATGTAAACAGACTGAGAGCCCAGGGCATGTTAATCCACATGGCCCATCATTCCCCAGGGCTGTGTAATTCCTTCAGTTCGAAGACAAAAATAAGTCTCATGTTTTCCCTACTAAATCACTTAACATATCACAAAGAAGGGAAGATGGGGTTAAGTGGTATTTATTACGGGGCAAATATAGTCAGGTGCACTCATGGGTGACTGTAGTTTGCAGTGATGACAAGCATAGTGAAGGAGCAGTTCACTGCCCCTAAGTAGAGATTTGTGCAGAGTTGAGACAGTCCTGGTGATCTCCACAGGCGGGCAGCACCCTTTTGAGTAAACGGCTCCAGGGAGAGAGAGAGCCTCTGGAAACTTAGCTCAGAAATAGAAAGTACTATCTTAGCAAACTGGTTCTAAAAATACACCTGGTCATCTTAGGGAAAAACAAAGTTACCAGTAAGATACTATACTGTGAATAGACTAATGGGTGCATTTATTTTACCTCTTTGCTGTGCGTGCTATTCATTACCTTATATTATGCTCCTGAAAAATGAAATTCTATTTAAAATGTGATTATAAGTCTTCCTTGGTTCTTTTACAATTTTGAGCTTATCGCTGTTCATTTTAGCTGTCCAGAAGGTCCTGATTTTTGGTTTTTATTACTCCTGAGGCCTTTTGAATTTTTTAGATATGTGATTTCAACTTCTAATTCATGGGGACAAATATACTTAACATGCTTGATTGAATCTTATCTACCATGTTTCCTTAAAAGTACCTGAAAACGATTGGAAAACTGGCTTATTCCTATATATGAAATTATATATTCTCACATGTTCAATACATATCAGGTATCCCTTTTTAACACTTTGGTACATTTAAAAATACATAGACATACCCTCCTTAGACTAGCATGCCTAAGGATAATAAAGGTATTTTTAGGACATAACTTACTCCATTCTTGTCCAACGGAATCTCCTCCAACCAAAGCACAACTCCCCATGAAAGTCCTGTGTATACTCTTTTTGATGTGTTTTGGGTTCTCTAGGTTGTCATTGGTCATTTTCAGGGCCCTCCCTACGAGGAGTTAAACTTTTCTTCTTTCTAAATGCAATGCTTTATGCGCCAGTTTCTATCATTAGATGGTGATGTGCTTGTTCTTGCTTATCACTGAGTTGTATTCTCCTAACCCATTCTCTTAGGAGAAAAAATAAGACCATTTATTGAGCACCAACTGGATGTCAAAAGTTGGCTTTGTTCTTGAGTAAAAGGCAGTTATGTTGACCTCCAGAGAATGCACCTGGCAGATTTCCAGGGGACATGATTGATGGATAGTCCCTGCTGCTGTGCTTGGAAACCAGTCAGTGTGTTTGCTGTCAGGCCACAGTTCCCACGACTGCACCCCACCTGTGATGCGTGGAGTGTGCATGGTAAGGCAGACTCCTTTCTGGGAACCCTTTGTCAGTCGACCTTGGCTCAAGTGCATGATGGCTTTGCTAACCCTTCTCTAGATGACATGGATGTCTAGGATGCTTCTACCCAACCCTCTCTCTTCCTTCTTCACTGGGAGTCAGGCTTCTATCACCATCTTGGAGTCTCCTGGTCTCTCTAGCTGTCTCCCTACTTTCTTACACAGTATTTCCCCTAATAAGATCTAGATACATATAGCCCTGCCGTGGCGTTTGCTTTATGGGTGCCCTGGACTAACTACTGGTGCCTTGCATTGGCCCAAACCATCTGGAAGCCAAAGGCAAGCGGTCAGCTTAAACCACACTTATTCTCCATCTTTGCATCAATGAAATGGTTCTAAAGCATAGATTTGAGACCTCTCTCTCAAGGCTCTTGAGAAGATTAAGTCAAATGCTTTATAAACTCTAAAGATTTCCACAGAAATGAAAGATGATTCCTGGCCTTCACTTAGGAGACAGTCCTTACAGTTTCCCTTTGTTTCAATAAATAATATGCTTCATAAGTTATGGCCGCGATTTTCTCTTTACCCAGGAAACCACGTTCCTTGATTGTTTTTGTCTATTGTATGGCTACTCTTCCTTAAAAGCCCAGCTCACAAACTGTCCCTACATGAATCTTTCACAATACCCCCTGCACTGGATTAATATTTCCCCCCTCAGATCTTTAATAACATCTGCTTTCATAAAATTCTGACATTTAATTCCATAAAATAAATACTCTAAAGCATTTATTTCATTCTGTTTTTAATTATATTGTTTTATTTATATGCCTTTCTCCCCAACCATATTGTAAGATCCCTCATGAAAATGCAAGTTTCAGTGTCATTGCAAAGGGTAATGAGATTCCCTTTCCAATGTTCCATGCCTCTCTTTCTTCTGGGAAGAGAATTTCTCACATGGTAACATGAAATCAAGGGTTAAGAGAGTGTAAGCAAAGCAGGAGATAAAGTGTTGGTAGAAGACACAAAAGAAAGGGTTCTTCATCCACATTGTTCATGTCTTTCCTTCCATTTCTAGCTTGGAAGCCAAGAAGAACCTGAGGGTCCTTCAGCTGAATGATTCCCTTATTCATGTACAAGGTTTGACAAATGGCATAAGTCCAGGGAAAAGATGGCATGAAGAAGGCAGGGTACGGCTGGCTTTCCTCTAGGCATTAGAAGAGAGAAGAAAATAAGAGCTTGTGCGGTTTCTGCATAATCCAGATGGGCTTGCTTTGGCAAGGGTATGAAAAAGGATTTAAAACAAAAGAGGCACTCTAGCAGGAATGCAGTGTGCACTTGCCTAGAGTATATTTTGTCACACCTCTTACCAAACAGGCCTGGCATTAATGGTTAAACACTGAGTATAGTCTTTAGATATAAAAATGAGAGTCCATGGACATCTTAATAAAGAATTAATAGGGAGGAACCGATTTTACTCATCCCTCTAATTCCAAATTCCTAACACAGGACTTGGCTTAATGAATGCCAGTTGAACGAGTGAAACAATTCATAGATCATTCCATCCCCAAACTAATATTAGTGTGAATGAATAGGATGGTGTTGCAAAGCCTAATTAAAAGAATATTATACAAACCAAATATAATATTTTTGTAGGATTCTTCTCTTTCAAATGAGAACGGAGAAAGAGAATTAACTAATGGCTATAGTCCTTTAAGATCCTATCATTCTGTTTCTTTTCAGAGACTGCATAGGACTCAGAAATGTTAATGCTCAGGGTTTGGTGTCTTCATGAAGGGCACAAAAGGTTCTGGTACCAGACAGGAGAGAAATGTTTTACTTACAATTGTTTTGTAAACCTCACAGCCTCAGGCAGGGCAGCCCTATGATAATATGTGTAGGTAATGTGAGCTCTTGTCACATTGGAATTGTAACAGATTAGACTGATGTGGGACAGCAATTAGCATCATGCTTTTCCATTTTGCAGCCTGTGATGGATTTTAAATCTCTCCACCTGAGGAAATGTTATAACTGGGGGACACACTGAGAAGAAGACATCACTTCTGTGTTGTTCTTGCCAGATATACATAACCTCAATTTAATCCAGAAGAAACATCAGAGAAACCCAAATTGAGAGCCTGGACAATAAATACACTTTTTCCCCCCCTTGGCTCTTAGTTCAACTGCGATCTTCTCAGTAATTGGAGGATTTTCAGTAGAGCTGAAAGATCACCACATGGGCACAAGTTAACCATCCCCTTATCATTTAGATGAGCTGATCCAACTTAGAATTTTGAAACAGCACTCTGGCTACTTGGATTGGGGAGGAGGTGTGAGAAGAACAAAGGAAGATAGTGGGTTTAGAAGACTCTTGCTAGTATTTAGGTAGAAGATGATGGCGACTTGTGTTAGGCTGGTCGTAGAAACTGAGAGAATCAGACAGATCTCAGACGTGCTTTAGAGGTAGAACATACCCGTGGATTTAGTGAAAAAAATGAAAGAAATAGAAGTCCCTGGAAGGCATTCTAGGACGGGGTTGCAATGAAAGGCTTTAAGAAGAGTGTGGCCAAATCAAAATTGGATTTTAAAAGTCATTCTTGATACAGAGTTGCCTAAACAATTATTATTGTGAGATGACCTTTATAATTTTTCTGCAATCATATGAACCTCTAGCGTTATTAAATGCATGTGGACTTCTACTCTTTAATATATTTATACTGTTAATTTTCGTGAACTCATTGTTTTTGCTTACACACATGTTATTTTTAAATGAAGCTTTACTTCCTTTTGGGAAAATGGAAGCCAGTAGTAGTCTTATTTGCTGAAGATTCTACCTTGGTGTAATCAGAAATATTTTAAAATACAACTTATAAAATATAAATAACTTACTCATGCATTATTCAATATTTCTTTAATGCTATGGTAGTAGATCTATCTAAAATCGTTGTTTAAGAAACACCAATTTAATGGAATATTATTCAGTGCTAAAAAGAAATGAGCTATCAAGCCATGAAAAGACATAGAGGTAACGTAAATGCATAATTAATAGGTGAGAGAAGCCAATTTGAAAAGGGTACGTGCTGCATGACTCCAACTATATGACATGTGGTAAAGACAAAAACATGGAGACAGTAAAGAGATCAGGTTGCCAGGGGTTAGAAAGGAGGGAAAGATGAATAGGTGGAACACAGAGGGATTTTATGGCTGCAAAAATGCTCTGTAAGTTATTATCATGGTGGAGACACATCATTATGCATTTGTCAAAATCTGTAGAATGTACAACACCAAGAATGAACTCTAATGTAAACTATGGACTTGGAGTGATTATGATGTGTCAATATAGATTGATCGATTGTAGTAAATGTACCATCTGCTGGTACATTAAACAATTAATAGATATTGATATTGAGGAAGGCTGTGCCTGCTTGGGGCAAGGGGTATATGGGAAATCTCTGTACCTTCTGCACAGGTTTGCTGTGAACCCAAAACTTCTCAAAAAAATAAAGTCTATTAAAAGAGAGAGAGAGAGAGTCCAATTTAAAGGCAGGAAAGCCAGTCAGGAGATATAAAATCCACCAGCTGAAGGTGTCTCTTGGTATAATCCTATACCCTATCCCAGGGTGCCTTCTGAAACATTTCTATGTTGGAGTGGTACCCACAACACCAAAAACTGTATTGATAATTACTCTTGTTCTCCAATTGATTTTAATAGAAAGCAGACCTGTGCAACATAAAATATCCTATTGGTGTGAAACAGTTAATTCCCTAGGCTCCCAGCTTGCTCACGGGAAATGAATTAGGTTCTGGAATGAGTCCAGCTCATTTATTCTTTTACTCAGGATTCATTCATTGGCCTCAGACTTATGATTACTGGTGAAAAATAAATATAAAACATTTAAATTCAATGTGGAAGTTGAATAAGGAAGCAGGGGTGAATCGCTGTAGGTAAATCACCAATAAAATAGATTCTTGTACCATTTACTGAAGGCTGACAGTGAAGCTCCAGAGAGCAGAAAAGTGTGGTATATTTAGAAAAAGACATAAACCATTTAGAGTTGTGCAGTCTGCTGGGTCAGACTTTCCGGAGAGTAGTCAGTGGCAGTATTGGTGAGTCCAAAATAGACATTCCTATTCATGACCCATAATGGCAGCCCTGCATTTTCTCATGGATTTTCCTCCCAGAAAGCATGCAGAATGAATGTGCATACAGAAATGTGACCCTGCCTCTGTGATAAAATGAGTTTATCCCTTATCTTACTAAATGGCCTAACAAATTATAGGAAAGTTTAGCATACACAATAGTCCCTATGAAGACTGTCTGTTTTCTGGTTTTCACCCATGTAAGAATTGGATATGTTCAAATTTTTATGCCAGGTGCATTACATTCCACTCTTATGCCCATTTCTTCTTGTTTTCAGTTTACATTCTAACCACTTCAGCCTCACAGGCTTTCACAGTGTGCCCTGTAGACTGCCTTCTCTGTGGCTATGCCCTGTCATCCCCTCTACTTTAAAAAGCCTTCATATAAATGCCCTTCAGAAGTCCTACCAGCGTTCAGAAACCAGCTGAAATCTCACATTCTCCAGAAATCTTTCCCAAATCCTTCTTACCTAGTGTTTCCTCCCTATAGATTCTACACTAAATTGCTGCATTGGGCTCTTTCTATAAAGGAGGGCATGAGAAATTACTATTTTTAACAAAGGCTTCCAGTGATTTTTAACATCAAGAAACCTGGCAAAGCAGTTCTCTAGTCAAAATCCATTGTCCAAGCACTTTATCTTTTTCCCAAATGCTGAGAAAAACTTTGCAAAATAAGGATTATTAACTCAATAAGGGGAAACTTGTTCAGCAAGCTTAAGAGGCTTGTGTAGGGCTTCCCTGATGGCGCAGTGGTTGAACGTCCGCCTGCCGATGCAGGGCACACGGGTTCGTGCCCCGGTCCGGGAAGATCCCACGTGCCGCGGAGCGGCTTGGCCCGTGAGTCATGGCCGCTGAGCCTGCGCGTCCGGAGCCTGTGTTCCGCAACGGGAGAGGCCCCAGCAGTGAGAGGCCCGCATACCGCAAAAAAAAAAAAAAAAAAAGAGGCTTGTGTAAAGCCACACAGCTAGTAACTAGTGTACATTCAAGCCTTGCTCTGCCCTGTGTTAAAGCTAGAACTCTTTCCACTAACATCATTCTGGTACCCCCAAAATGTCTGTGTTATGTTATGTGGTGCTATTTTATTTTATGTTATTTCATTTCATTTCAAATTGTCATACAATGATTTTTAGGGATGAGCATCTCTGAATTTTCCAGGAAAGAAACCCGAGGCTTCTCGAAGCTAAAAGAAGTATCTGAGATCACATTGCGTGTGCTACCTCTCACCCCTAATAAAAACCCTACAGTTAGTACTTCTTTTCAGGCTACACTCCAGGCAACTAATTTCACGATTCATACCCAATCAAACCCTGTCACATTCCTGGCTGAGATGGTGGAAATCTAACATTAGGGCAAGCAGATTGATTAAGCACTTGAACATTGATGTACTACTTAATAATAAGGCCCAGAAAGGTCTAAAATTGTTAAACTGCAGTGAGGGTATTCTGTGGAAGGTGTTTTTCTGCAGCCATTCCCTCTGCCCTCTGGTCCTTCCTGAATCACTCTCCTTTTGTTGTCAAAGCCACCCAGTTGATTACCTTTTTGTGTCTCCCTTTTCAAACTCATTCCCAAAGTCAAGAGTAATTTTGCATTCAGCTTTGGTGTGAAAACGCATGATCACATTAAAGTAATTGTTGCTTTTCATTCCCTGGCAAACAAGCTTTAAAGAAACAAGAGAACATTTCATGTCAGCTCTTAACAGCTTTCCTTTTCAACCTAAAACATTTATCAATGTTTAATTTTTGAAGAGCCACATAGCCACAAAAGGCGGTTGATACAATCATGGCAAGAGAAAGAACCCCAGGAGAAGCGAAACAAATAAATGTCAAAGAGAATGGCTATAGTACTGATGGTGACTGAGTTTCTGCAGCCTAAATTAGCAGGGAATGCATGGACCTGTTGTTGCTAACAATGCTGGGATCCAACTAGCCTGAGGTTGCCGAGGTAGGGACCGGAACTAATTATCTGGTCAAGCTCCCTTGATAATGGACACTGGGGTGTCTGCCCTTGGCTTCCTACATTGGAATTGCCTCTCTTTCTGAAAGCACTCTATCAATGAGAGAAATTGGAAGGTGTAAACAAGCTCCCAAAGTAGCCAGATCAAGGGATTCTGCTGGCTTGACTGTACACTACAAATTTCACTCTCCTGTAGTGTATTCATCTAAAGTAATACAAAAGAGGAAGAAACTACCTGTTTTGTATCCAGAGAAGTGATCTTTAAGATGCTCCTGTGAGCTCTTTCAAGCCCAATCAATCAGCAGCCTCTTAGTAAGCCTTCAGTTGGAGTTGAATGAATATGAACGAAACAAATATATGAATGGGGAGATTTACATTTGTACTTCATTAAAAAGATTGTTGTCATACATAATATTGGATTCTAAAAAGTAAGACTGAATATCAAGAAATGTGATTAGACAAAGTATTCTTTAATGTCTAACTCATTGTTTCCTTTATCCATCCATTCATTTAAAAATATTTAGCAATTGAATTCAGATGTTAGAAACTATAGAATTAGGCATTGGAGATACATTAACCAAAAACACCCATGTGACCTTGGTAAGATTTCCCTATTCCTATCTAGCCAGCATTATCAGCACAGGAGGAGAGTAGTCTCCAGAGCTCTGTGTCCTCCTGCAGACCTCTGCTCTCACCTCCCTACTGATGCTCAGAGCTGGGATAACACAGTCCTATTGTGGTTCATGATGTTGAAGTCATTTGCAACCGTAAGGTCAACAAGCCGGCATCCCTTGAACTTCAGTGATGGTGTGTAACTCATCCTTCAATGAAAACCATCCAAATAGATACCCTCGACCTCATCCTTACCATCAGTTACATACTGCTTTCCAAACTTTCCATCTTCTAACCAGCACCTCCTATTATTTCAACTTATATCCTCTGGTATCCAATTTCAACAATTCTTTCATCCCACAGAAACCCATATTGTATTACCTTACCATTATTGCTTCTGCCACTGCTCATGACCTGGCTTTGATATTTAGTTCCACTTAGAGCCCATAGTCCATCACTATTATCATCCTTTTAAATCACATTTCAATATACTATCCTCTCTTTCTCTTGAAATCACAAAATAAAGCATTGCCCTAGTGAAATGAAAGTCCTTACACTACTCTCTGCCAGCACCTATAAGTCTGAACATGGCTGAAGAAAAGTGGAATTAAGCCTGTGGTTTCATGTCAATTCTATAATTTCTAAACTGAAGTTGGCTGTTAGTGCTGCTGTCAACCCTATATTATTTCATCAGTCTATTGAATCTTCCACTTTCCTAGATAGTTATCATACAATTTATTCTCTCCCCTAAACCCTCAAATGCCACCTCCAATTTTCCCTCTTAGGTAGTAAGCTTCTACCTGTTATATTGAGAAGACAAAACCATGATTCCATCACCATATTTATCTACCTGCTCTCTTTCCTGCTCCAATGCTGTAGCAACTCAGCCTATGACCTCTTCAGTCCTTTATGAATACTTTCTCCTTAGAGATTTCATCCCTTCTTGTCTCTTTTTTTTTGAAAAAGCCCAATGTCAAAAATATTCAATTCAATTGTCCTGTGATGGTGTTAGCTAAAATTGGAAGTAAAAGTGTGTTTTTTTCTCCCTAAACCTTAATTCTTCTCACTAACTGAGGCCTTGAGAATTCTTCTGTGAATAAAAAAAGAAAACAAGTAGAAAGAAGATTGGAGATAACAGCAAATAATGTTTAGGCCCTCTTGAAATTAGCTCCCGGGCTGGACATAACACAGGTAAAGAGATGAGTACCCTTGGGACTTGATGCTGCCTGGAATGGTCATCCTCATAGCAATTACAGAGACATGCAGGACACCACTGGACCTGCTCTGCTTGAGATCTAAGTGACAGGATCTTGCACTGCAGCCTGGACTTGCTACACAACTTTGGTTTTTGACACCCCTGACAGAAGAAGTTCCCATTTGAGCACTGGCTTTTAGGAAATCAAGTGGAAGGAGTTTAAAAATGTACAGAAGCAGAGGAAGAGCCTTGAGAAGGCATTGCTTCTGAGACAGGATGGAAGAGGGCACGGCACAACCATTAAAGAATGAAACAACAATTAAGAAGAACAGGATATGACAGAAACTGGTTAGAACCTACTAGGTTCAAATGGTGAAAGATTCGACTTCCAGGAGACCTTGAGCCTCATTTTTTTTTTTTTGAACTCTAGTTAGAATCATTCATTTTTATGATTTTAAATATCTTATGAATTCTGAGAACTCTCAAATGTATATCTATAATCCAAACCTCACTCCCAATTTTAGGGTCACCATCCCAACCACCAGTCCAGCATCCCTAGTTTATATGCCCCCCAAAGACCTCTAGACTTATTACTCCTACTACTTACTTGGCCTCTCATCTGACCACCTACTAGATATCTCTAGACAACACATCTTCCAGCCTTCTTTACTTCAGTTAATCACATAACCAGACACCCCATTTGGGGGCCTTCTCTTACAACCCACATTCAATACATCATCAAATTCTGTTGCTTCTACCTTTGAAAAAGTTGGAATACATCCAGTACTTGACTGCTTCTTACTTGCTCCACTGTCACCATCCTGACTCAGCCCCATTCTTTCTCACCTTTAATTCATCATATCATCAACCTCCCAGCTGGACTCTCTGTTTCCTCTCTTACTCTCCCCTCCCCCAGTTCATACTCAATACAGCAGATACAACAGCCAGTATAGAAATCCAGTTAAATCTTAAATCATATCATGTTATTTAGCTTCTGAAAATTCTCCCATATCATCGCATCTGTACATCTTTGTAGTTGTCTACAATATCCCACGGGATCTTCCCCCTGTAATTCTCTGTGAACTCACCTCCTTGGTTTACCCTCTCAACCCCTCTATTCCAGTCTTGCTTGCCTCAAGCATGCTCAGCATGCTTCCTCCTGTCTTTACACTACTATGGCCTTGACCTCAACCTTGCATCTTCTGGGCTTGCTCTTTTCTTTCCTTTAGGTCTCTGATCAAATGTGGCCTATTTGATGAGGCTTTTGCTGACATTTCTATATATAATTGTTGCCCATCCCTGACACCTTTTAGTACCTTTTCCTGAGCCTGTTTTATTTTTCTTCATAGCAGTTATCATAATATGTTCACATAAATTCATCTACCAACACATAGAGAGATAAGTTTATTATATATACCTTCCCACAGAATGCAAGCTGTTTGAGAACAATGATTTTATCTGTTTTGATTGCATCTTAAATATCAAAGCTTAGAATTAAAAAAAATAGAAATAGTGTAGAAGATTCATAAATACATCTTTTTGTAAAAATGAATAAATGAATGAATTGTTTCTATTCTCATTGAGTCAGAGTTTAGGAGGGAAGATGGACATCATAATTCCATAAACTTCCTCACAAACAATTTAACATTTGCAATTCAGTTGCTTTAAATTAGTCTTACAAACATTACAAAACTTAAGTATCTGTTAAGGCTATATTTAATAAAATATCTTAAATGTAAACAAGAGAATTTCCTGAGACACTCCGTAGAAGCAGTATTCACGTTCACATCCAGTGTACATATAGCAAATACATACATATGACTTAAAACTTATGACCTCTGTTATTTGTTAACACGTATCACCTCTAGCTCAAAACTCAGTGAGTGAAATCTGTGTGCTATATTTGGGCTCTACCCAAGCTTCTTTGTGGATCTCCAGCTCTTTCCAATTCTGCTCTAAAAGTTTGAGTTCCCTTGTGTGTGTTATTCCCTTGTGTTTTTTTCCTCCCCAAGATTCATGGGCTTCTGCCTGAATCCTGGATTAAGATACAAAATATAAGAAGTAAAAATTGGGGCGTTGATAACTGGCCCAGCAGCAGCCCATAATTAATTACGATTATGAGTCACATCTTAACATAGACAAAGTTGTCCTTTGCAGAACTCTAGGCATCCACACTGTCACAGGCAAGGTAAAATAGGAGGAAAGGAAATGGGCAAATACCTTAAAATAGTCAAGAGGGTTGCCAACGCTGCAACTTAGCCTTAAAGAAATTCTCCAGCTGCACCAAAAATGAGGTGTTTCTCTTTGGTTTTCAAAGCATAGAGTTAGATCAACTGCTGAGAGTGAAGATGGGAATTACAGTGTGAAGTTTGGGGAAAAAAGAGAAGGTGTGAAATACCCATCTTGGACAGTAGGAGACCAAGATGATGAGAGTAGGGTAATATGTATTCTGTGCTACTCGGAGAGTCTGTGAGAAGTGTGAAATCACAAAACTAAAGCAAAACCAATCTTCTAGGCTGTGTGATTTTCTCCAGTCATGTTCACAAGTTTGGTAGTACAAGCACACAGGTTTATTTTAGCTAGGATTGGGATTTTGTGAAGCAGGAAGAAAAGGGCAAGTGGGTTGAAGTAGGCCATATTAGAATGATTTGAATGATGAGACCTGGGATTCAAGCAGAACAAGGAGACAAGTAAGGGCAGACATGAGGGTCAACAGTATTTTGGGTAGGTCACAGAGCTGCTGCAGCAAGAGTCCTTGAGCAAGCAACCTGAAAGGATAATTATGGCGACATATCCCTGGCACAGGTCTGCTTTTGAAAATGCTATCCTTTTAGGTAGTTACGACAATCAAAACACTATTGTACTCAATATAAAAGAAGAAAAGTGCCTCATTCCCATTAGCAGCAAAGCAGTCCTAGAGCCTTGCTTTTCTCTGAACCAGCTGTTGGTGTCTTAATCGGCTTGCTTCTACTGCTAGTTGGAATCCTGTAGAGCTAATAATCCAAAGTCTCTCCTCTCAACACTTAATGCTGGCATGACCTCACCTCCAATAACACCCCAGCTCCTTTTACCCAAAATCTTAGCTCAGGAGAGTGTTGGGAAAAAGACTTCCAATGATTAAGCACCAACTACATGCTGGATTTTATGTCGGAATACACACAGACATGTGTCTACACACACAACACAGTAACTTACACATAACAGATATTAAAGATTTTGTTGACAACAAAATGAATGGATGCTATTTTATTTGCCAACAGTTAGTGATTTTCATTTGTTGTTTGCTCACTAGAGCATGCATTGAACTCAAAATTAGTGACTATTTTTCTTTCCAGAAACTCTTTGAAGAAATATAGTAGTTGCTATCACTTTTGGTGTTCAGTTTAAAAAAATTAAATTAGAAGTACATTTTAAACCTCTGCAGGTTAAAATGAGTAACAAAAAGCATTCTAATCAAAAGCTCCATGATAAAATATTTAAGCTCACAACTGGCTTCTCTCAAGCTTAGAAATAAAATAACCTAATGGAATAGGTGGTACCGTATAATCCCCTCCCTGGGATTCATTGCGTCTTGCCTCTCAGAGAGGACAGCTGGTAGAGAGGAAATGGAAGTATTTCAACAGCAGATTTGTCATCTCATAAGCCAGCATTATTTACTTTAAAACTTGCACTAAGAACACAACCACAGAGAATTGTCAATGAATAGTTCATTGGTATGCAAAGGAGATTGTCAACAATTTGCTAATATTTAAATGGAAGATTATCCTGAAAATAATTATAGGGACAGACTCATCAAAGAATATTTTATTGGCAGGTTTAAAAATTAGCATTCAGTAATGAGATTTGCTTGTAGACTGGGGGAGAAAATATTAATTGAAAGAAAACAAGAGTGATTAGTGTGTTTGGGGCCTAGAGAAGGGCTGGAGAAATTTGAACATTTTTATAAAGGATGAGAGCAAGTGCATTATATACGCTTGCCACTTTTGCTAAAATTAAATAAACTAATATTTTTTTAAAAAGACAACCTAAGCTGTGGCTATCTTTTGGGGCAAAGCTAAAGAAACAGAGTCCTAGTTTCAGTATAAACTCAGTTCTCATTGTGGCCAAAGTGTATATTCTTGTATCTGCATCACTGGTTTCCTGAGTGTGTCCCATGCAACATCCATATCAAGAGACAGGATGATCGACCATGTTGAAGACCCTGTACGTTTTAACCTTCATTTGAATACTTATATAATGCATCTAAAAGGCTCTGAGATTTCCTGTAGTAAACACATCTGATGACTTTTATTTTAACACACACACCTGCAAAGAAAACACTTAATTCTTTTCTTCACTCTCACACTACTCTGCCACACTTACACTTCTGACACCAGGCAGGTGGGTTTATTCCCCACACCAAGCAGTTCTCTGCAACACCAGCTGGCTGTCCTAAAATTCATTTCAATTCTGACACGAATCCAGTAGCCCACCAAGAGTCACCTCATTATAACAAAAGACAGTACCATTGCCCAGAAAATTCCAATGATTTTAGGACCCCTGTGCCAGGAACCAGGAGCAGAGACAAATATATATATATACATATTCTATTATTGCACAATATGATTCCCATCTTATTTGACAGTGCATTTATGCATCTATCTATTCATTCATTCATTCATTTATTCACTGTATAAAACCTTTTAAATTGTGAAAACAGTGCTACCTGTAACATACCACAGGTAAGAATGGACTGGAACATGCTGGGATTTTCCCTTGAGACATTTTGTTATAACTTCCAGGCCACATCATACCACTTAACCTTCAATCTTATGGACCTGTGGAAAAGTAAAGTCAGAGAGAGCAAATGTGGCTGGTGAATCTCAGCAAACCTTATTAGTCACTTGAACCACCATGTGCCATTAGAGTAATGTCTTACTTCTGATCGGATGCAGTATTTTCACAAGCATTTTAAGATCCTAAATTAGAATAGTTTTCAAACCTTCCTACTCATCACATCTCCCTTCTAATGTGGCCTCTTCACCTTGCCCATCCATACCCATGTAATGGGATAGAGGGTATTGGGGTGTTGGGGGAAGCAGCCCCTACCTGGGAGGAAGCTGACTGAGGCAGCCTTTGACCTAGGAGGTCTCACTCTGTCCTTGGATAAACCAGGCAAGCCTTGTTGAATTTTTATGTTGTTCTCTGATTAATTTCAATTTTGTTGGGGGGAGTCTAGATTTTGCCTTATTCTAGAGGGGGACAATGAGTGAAGCTACTTTTCACTATTAACAGCCACATTGGCTGTAAGTGGGTCTACATCCAGAGACCTGTTTGTTGAACAGAGATGTCCTTAGTGTGCTGTGAAGAAAAGTAAAGAAAGAAAGAAAGGAAGGTGGCCAGAATTGGGATTTAGGACTTGGCAGATGTTACCTTACCTACAGCTCATTCACAGTGAGATAACAGAAGGTCCTATAATGAGGATAATGCTTTGCAAATGTGAAACCTATCCACTTTAATTTACTCCCGAGGCACGCTCCTATGCAGTGATCCACCTCCTGGGGCAATCCTGAGGTCCCTATTGCTTTGTGAAACGTGTGTGTGCATTTTAGGGTGAGAGAAGGATGACAAGCAGTGGAAAGGCCCTAGAGAGGGCAGAGGGAAAGGGATACTGGAGACGATGATGAAACCACCAGGGCTGAGGTCACTTTAGGGCACTCTGGAAGGAGGTGTCTAACAAATTACCCCCACTTGCACTGTGTGACAGACACAGCAGGCAAAGCTGGTGTTACTTTATTGGTGGTGGTCACTGACCCTGATGACTTTGATTCTCTAGGGTCATTGCTTAACCAGTGTGTCTGTAACCCAGGAAAGCCACTGGAGTAGCTCTCATTCTGTTATATCCAAGGACAAATAAAACTGGGTAATTACAGCCACCATGGCTCCCCATGAGATGACAATGACAGCCTCAGAGAATCATGCTCAGATCAGCCCACTAAATACACTTCCTGGACAGCCAAAGTGCTGGATGAGGACATTTGGAACAGTTGATGGAGGAGGAGATGTTGAGAAACAATTGCAAGTTTGGGGATAGAGGTAGAAAGGGAGTAGTTTGCTCCACTTCACCTAAATTAAATCTTATTTAGAGGTTGAGGCTGACCATGACCTTGAAGCTGACCATTGGGGCTAAAGAGGTACAGTGAATCTGAGGCTGTGGAAGGGAAGGTCATAGGTCATGATCCCTGCCTCACACCTTCCCAGGTAAAATTTTAGGGCTTTGGTGACCCCCTGGTTTCTGTTTTATTCTCCCTTTTCCAGCAGTATCCTGGTCTGGACTGAGAAGACTAAAGAGGCTTGTTGTCACCTCAGGCATCCAGAGTGTCCTGACTTAGTTGAATTCACACTGATGGGCCATCAGAGTCCAAGGCCTCCCCTTTGCTTGTGTTTTTTCAGGGGAGACAAAGCAGCCCCAGTCAGGACGCAGGTTTGACGTTTTGTTTCAGAAAATTGAAAATAAGGCGGAGGATTCTAATGAATGGCTGGAGTCTAAATACTCAAAAGTCTGAGCCCCAAAACAAAATTCAGGGCACAGAAATGACATTCTGGTAAATGGCATTGATTCCAGAGGTCAGATCTGTGCAAAAATGAAATCTAAACGGAAATAGGCCAAGTCAAGAAAAGTACAGAGGCCAAAAAATTAAAATGAACATCAGAATATATTATTTCTATTATATATATATTATATATATATATATATATATATATATATATATATATATATATATATATATATATATATATATATATATATATATATATATATATATATATTTTAACAGAAAACCTCAAAATCTCAGTGACCTACAACAATGCATGTTTTTTCCCCTTGTTTGGCAGGGACTAGTCTGATCTCATCTGAGTCCCATGAACTTGTCTATAGGCTACAGGTAAGACCTGGTTTTATTCCACACATCTCATTCTGAAGTCCAGCCTGCAGAGGCAGTGGCCACGTGAAGTTTGTCCTTTGGGGGGATCATAGCAACATAAGAGGACCCAAGAAACCATACAAATGTTTATAGTCTCTACCCATGTCATGTTCCTTCACATTCCATTGCCCAAAGCAAGTCATGGCCAAGCTCAAAGTCAGTGGGAGAGGGATATATATTACACCCCAATTGGTGAGAGAGAGAAGTATTTTCTGAGTAATAATCTAATCTAACCTATCACTGCTGGGCAAATGGTGGCTTTCTTGATGAATCCTTAAGAAAAGATGGGCACATGGTATTTGTGTTTGTGCAATTGACTTAAAAAACTATTGCCCATGCTAGATTCATCCTCAGATTTGGAGATCCAGCAACTCAACTTTGTCACTTCAACAAAAATGAATCAAACTTTCTGTGACTCAGCTCAATCGAGACCAATATACACATCAGGATGCCAGTTTATTAACTTATTAGGAATTGACTATTTTTGCTAAGTAACCTGGACATTTGTTTTGATTGATCAGAACCTTTTCTTCTTAAAAGCAAATCTATTAGGGTGTCATTTTAATAACAGCTTCTGGCTTGGCAAGTGTGTGAATTCAGAGTAGAATTCAGTGGGATGGTGCCTCACCCCTCATGACCTTCGCCTATAGATCCCCGATATAGAGAGAAGCTGCCACTGGCTAAGCAGGCTTGTTGGGTGTTCCCTGTCTCAGCCTCAGAATACACAGCACCAACTGGATTCTGTCACTTGGACTCATGTCTACCACCCTGCTCCTTATTGAAATGATCTTTCATTATATATCTAAAACAACTCATTAAGCTGGAGATGGTCATATTCCCAGCTCAAGGGCTAGTTTGTCTATTTCTAAGGACACTTTCTGTATATCAGAGCATCCATATGAGTTGCTTTCATTTGTCAAACTCTCTGAATTATAAAGGTGTCCATTTTCATCATCCATAGTAGCTATGCATATTATTTAATGATTTATATTTCTTGTATATTCTGGATCATTGAGATTTCAAATATTCTGTCTCATTGTTCTATTGTACACTTCTATTTTGGGTTTGGTAAATATGGTTCCTCAACATGTAAAGATAACTGATTTAGGGGCAATGATTATTTTTTCAATTCTGACTTTTGTATGATGTCTATACTGATATCATAAAATAGTCATTGAAATATTACTTGACATCTGGCTTAATGCTACTGTTCCATAATATGGTACAAATAAGTCTTTGGCATTTGAGAAAGCTGAGGGAACATTTTGAGTATCTGTTTTCTAATTTGTAAATTGGGGGGGAAATACCTGCTTTGCTTGCTGTATAGAAATATTGAAAAGGAAATTAGATAATGTATGAAACACAGTTACTTGGTCCATGAGAGGACTCAATAGAAGATTGATGAATCTGACTATGATTTTGCAGTGTTCCTATGAACTTTCAAGCAATGTATATTATGAAGTAAAATGATTAAACTCTGTTAGGTATTGAGTGTTGTTTTTTACATGATCCCTCTGTTTCAAAGGCCTTTTTGTCAGAAGATCAAATTAGGTTTTTTCTCGGTTTCAAAGTCCTTTTTGTCAGGAGATCAAATTAGGTTTTTTCTCCTTCCTTGTCCTTTGTTTTCTAGACCTTTTGTACTTATATGTAGAAAAATCTTGATTGATTTATACCTATTGTTCCATTCATCAACAAATGACAATTCAAGCCAGCAAACAAAAGGAAAAGAAAATATCAAAGAATTGAACAATAGACCCAATTTTAATTTTACTGCAAAATCTCCCAAAGGGAGGTAGCAACAAAAATGCCACTTTGGGCATCAGCAATGTGCATTTTTCTAATTCCTTCTTCTATCATGATCTTCCCTGGTTCATTTTAATCCTGATGGAATTCTCTATAATGGTCACTAAATTTCAAAGTACTGCACAATTAAGGATTAGTTAACTATTAGACCATATAACGCCACTCTGATTTATGCAAGCTTCATTAAAATCTTTTTCAGCTAAGATCTGAGGGGGATATGAAATGTATCAAACTTAAGAATCTAAATCAGTTTAATGAGACTTTTTCCTTTCTTGACTTCCAGTTATGTGCTTGTGTGGTGCTAGATACTTCAGAGAATGCAAAGAACTATAAATGGTTGTTAATGATGACAAAAGGAGGGAATGTGGTATTTAGACAAGAGAAAGGAGTTTAAATGTATGGCAAGAAAGGGGAAAGGTATTTTTTACATTAGCGTAGTGGTAGAATGTAAAAGTTTTTGAGTCAGACTGAACTGGGAAGTTATGCAATCTTTCTATTTTAACCACATATTAGTTTTCGCTTGATGTGTAGCAAATTACCACAAACTTAGCAGCTTAAAGCAACATCTATTTATTAAATCTCAGCTCTGTAGATGAGCTGGGACTTCCCTGGTGGCGTAGTGGTTAAGAATCTGCCTGCCAATGCAGGGGGCATGGGTTCGAGCCCTGGTCCAGGAAGATCCCACATGCCACGGAGCAACTAAGGCCGTGTGCCACAACTTCTGAGCGTGCGCTCTAGAGCCCATGAGACACAACTACTGAGCCTGCATGCCACAACTCCTGAAGCCCGCGTGCCTACAGCCCGTGCTCAGCAAGAGGAGAAGCCACCACAATGAGGAGCCCACGCACCCTAACCCCACTCGCCGCAACTAGAGAGGGCCTGCGCACAGCAACGAAGACCCAATGCAGACAAAAAATAATTAATTAATTAGAAAAAGAAAAAAAAAAAAGAGTCAGTTCAACTGGACTCTGCTTGGAGTTTTGAAAAGCCAAAAACAGGATATTGAATGGCTAAGCTCTTATCTGGAGGCTCTGGGGAACAACCCACTTCCAAGCTCATTCAGGGTATTGACAGAAGCCAGATCTTAGTGGTTGTAGGACTGAAGCCTCTTTTTCCTGAGGTCACTGGCTGTCAACTGAAGGTTCCTCTTTTTTCCTAAAGACTATTCATGTTCCTTCTCACAAACCAGCCATGGCACATCCAGTCCTCTCCTGTTTCAAATCTCTCTGACTTCCCTTTATGCCTTCTTCTTCTACCACATCCAAAGAAAATCTCATGATTTTAGGGCTCATATGATTAGGTCAGGCCTGCCTGAAAATTCCTCTATCTTTATGTCAACTGATGAATAATCTTAATTACATCTGTAAAATCTCTTCAGAGCAGTACCTCATTTATGGTTTGATTGGGTAATCAGAAAAATAGATTCTTGGTGGGGGGCATCATTGGAATTTTGCCTACCACAAGCTATGAAATGGGGTTAATAGAAGAATGTAACTCAGGATTCTTACAATGATTAAGTTACATTACATAGGTAAAGAACTTATTACTAAAACTTAGTAAATTTAAGAAAATTTGGCCATTATCAGCATTATTATTGTCATTGTTATTATCACCATTACATTATGATTATTATTAAATTCATATTTGTAAGTTTGGAAAAATCGTAAATAGGCCTTCAAAGTATATTGATATTTTATGCTATGGTTTGCTTACTCCAGCAGGGAGTTATTACAGATAGAACCAAACTAAGGATATATACATATACATATATATTTATGTTATATTATATTATATGCCAGTTTGTACCCTATCTTTTCAGTTTTTTTAAGTTTTCTGATGAACGGAATACTTTTCATTTCTTTAAGTGAAACATACATTAAAATAAAATGATGAAGAATTATATAACATGCAAATAATAATCAAAAGAAAGCTAGAATGGCTATATAAATTTGAAAAAGATACTCCTGAAGCAGTATTATTACCACAATAAGGAAGGACTTTCATAATAATAATAACCAAATGATAAATGGGTAAATAAGCAAAAAAAGAAAAATAATCTTAAACATATATGAACCTAAAGCAGAGCTTCCTTAAACATGACGCACAGAACTGAGAGGAGCAGAGGACGAATGTCCAGAATTACACATGGGCGCTGCTAACCCTCACGTCTGCAGCTGATAGAACATGTTGGTGGAAATCAGTAAAAAAAGAGAAAGCTGAGAAATAGGATCAACTAAATTGACCTAATGTGTATTTATAGAAAACTCGACCCAACAATAGCAGAATACACATTATTTAATTGCATGTGAGACATCCATCGAGAAAGGCAGTACTGAGGGCCATGAAACAAACTTGTGAAAATTTAAAATATTTGAAATCATACAAAGTATGCTCTCTGACTGTAATGGAATGAAATTAGAAATCAATAACAGAAAGACCTACAAAAAATCCTAAGTTTGCAAATTAAACAATATACTTAAAAAATACCACGAGCCAAAGAAGTCACATGGGAAATTAGAAAATATTTTTAATTGAACAAAAGTGAAAATCTAAGAAAGCAAAATTTGTTGAAAATAGCTAAAGCAGGTAAAACTTCAGTTCCAGCTCCAACAAGTAAAGTGCTTGGCAGTTATTGCTCCTGTCCCCCAAACAGCAAAATCTTAAAGAAACTGAAAATCAAAAACTTAGCTTGGACCCATCAGGGACTGAGGCTGCAAAGCAAATTACCACCATGAACTCTGGAAAGATAAGTGAATTCAGATTCACAACTGAGATTTGCTTAATCAGAGAGGAAGCTAGTAGAGCTGAAACTTGTAGGAATTCTTAAATGGTAATTTCAATGAACTCCTGAGTATAGAAAAAATCGATACACCTAGCCAGGCTTAACCAAGAAAAAAGAAAGAGAGAGAAAATAAAAATTGCTAATATCAGAAGTTTGAAAAGGCATTCATCACCACCGATCCCACGGACAATAGAAGGATAGTGAAGGAATACTGTAAGTGCCTCTAATACCCGTAACTTGAAAATTTAGATCAAATGGGCTAATTCTTTGAAAGATGCAAACTACTAAAACTCACACAAGTAGAAATAGCTAATATTAATAGTCCTATATTATTAAATAAATTGAATTGATAATGTTGTTTTTTTTTTTCAAAAAGAAAGCACCAGGCCCAGATGATTTCACTGGTGAATTTTACCAAACATTTAAGAAAGAAATTGTACCAATTCTTCACAATCTCTTCAGATATTAGAAGCAGAGGGGCTATTTTCTAACTTAATATCTGAGGCCAGCACCACCCTAATACCAGAAACAGATAAAGGCATCCTAATGTTTTCAAGTAAGTTAATGTGTATAAACCACTCAGAACACTGGCACAGAATTAGCTCTTCACTATTTGTTTGCTACTAACGTTCTTATTAATCTAGAATTTACTTATATCAGCAGGTATTTGGAGGACTCCTAAAGGCAGGTTGGAGTCACTGAAGTATTTTAAGCAAAGAAGTTGTGCAGGGCTATGTTTTCATTTCAGGAATAAACACAATCTGTCTAGCAGCAGTAGAGAGGCTCAAGATGAATTATTGAGAAGGGCTTAGACTCCTTAGTCGTGGTCCAGGACAGAAAGAATGAAGACTGGCATCAAAACTGCACCCTTGGGAGAGGGGTAGTAGCGAGGAGACAGCTCTGAGAGATGTTCTGCCCTAGGAAACAGTAAATATTCTGCAAAGAATGAGCACGCCTCCAAGGCAATTCTGTATAGCTGCAAACATCGCTGTGGAGCGACAGCTTTGTAAATCACTGCAGTGAGGTGCTGCAGGAGCCTGAAGAATCAGAACGTGAATGTAAACCTCAGTGATCCCTGACGTAGGCATCCGAAATCTTTGGCGTGAGACTCGAAGGTCGGCCAGGGAACACACAGGAACAGAGAAGAGAGGGACAGAGCTGCTTTCCATAGCCACGTGGTTTTTGCAAATCTCAGCAACGTACAAACAGAGACCCACGGCGATCCCTAGTGTGCTCCGCTATCCTGGACACATCGTCTAATCAGCCAGGATGGAGATACAAAGCGAGGACATTGTAAATACACACAACTATACTTCAATCGAGAAGAAAATAAAAAGTAAACACATATTGACGTTTTCTCTCATACCCACTGTAGGGCTGAAGATTTCCCCAAAATACCCAGCACTGCTTAACAACATACTCTCTTTATCAGATACACAGTGACTAATCTGAAAGGAACCATTTGGTTCAATGCTCTCATTTTTGGGGGGAGAAGAAGTGAAGGGTCTAGACATGACTTACCCGGAGTCATCCACCCTCCAGAGGCGGAGCTGGGGACCCACCGTGTTGATGCTCTTTCTGCTGTTCCTCCTGAGCTCCTTTTTTCCTCCCTTGGCTGTTTCGCTCGTCTCCTTTCCGTCCCTTCCATCCATCCTTCCCGGAACGTCTGATTAACATTACACAACGGAAGACGTCATTCTACATGCAAGTCTTTCTGAAGTTATTTCAGACAGGATGTTGTCCTCAGCTGAGTCCCAAAAGGGACTGTCAAGGAAGACCCCTCAGGCATGAATGGCATGTGTGAGTTTCCCCCACAGGTAAAGAAGCATGGATCTCAAGCCAATCAGCATCCCCCACCGCAATTCCCTGAGTATCCACTTTGGGTACCAGGAGCCTGTCCTCCCTGTATACCTCATCAGTCACTTCCTCACGAAATGCCTGGGAGATGGGGCCTGCAATTGAGCATTCCTTCCTGCCCTGTTTCTGCCTAGCTGTCCCCCTGCATGGAGTTTGCCGCCTTTGTGAACAGAGGCCCATTGGCCATGTAACGTTACTCCCTGCTGGGTGCTGTCAGCACTGCCATTCCCATCCTCAGGCCCCCAGCGGCTGTCCATCATGCCATGATCCCCCCACGCCAGCAATCTTCACTCTTCTCTTCCAGACGCAGGAGAAGCCTTTTCTCATCAGCATGTATCTCACAGGCAATTTTCACAACAGACCTTAGGAAGCCCCGAAACAGCAGGCTTCTCTTTCCCTGGACAAGCAGGCTGAGCTGTGTGAGCACAGGAGGCTGGGCTCAGCCATGGCCCAGGACAGCCCGATAGCAGATCCTTGAGAACTGCCCCCTTTTGGGCAGTTTAAAACATTTTCTACTTTTTCACTATTATAACTCTTCAGGTATTATTTATTATGTTTATTTTCTTTGTGTTCATCTCTTCATTTCAAAAATGATGTCCTGTTATTTTTCATTCTTTCATGAGTTCTGTCACCTAATTTCTGAGGTTTTCATAAATTCTGACATACATTGCCCTGCACATCTTGTATGCATTTCTTGATGTGTTTTAGCCCGTTTTTGTTTTGTTTTGTTTTGTTTTTGTTTTTGTTTTTGTTTTTTTTTGTGGTACGTGGGCCTCTCACTGTTGTGGCCTCTCCCATTGCGGAGCACAGGCTCCGGACACGCAGGCTCAGCGGCCATGGCTCATGGGCCCCGCTGCTCCGCAGCATGTGGGATCTTCCCGGACTGGGTCACAAACCCGTGTCCCTTGCATCGGCAGGCGGACTCTCAACCACTGCGCCACCAGGGAAGCCCTTTTAGCCCGTTTTGAAACGGTGTGTTACAATTTTGATCTTTCTGACACATTGGCTTTGTCTGTGGAATGCTATCCCACTCCTTTTTCTTCTGTATCTTATAGAAACTTTACAGGGATGTGAGTTTCAGATTGTCCAGATTGTTTATTTTGAAGTAAATTTTGTTCTTCTGAAGTTTAAAAGTTCAGATAGATACTCTCATTTCATGAGCCTCTCTCTTCTGTAGTTTCCCTGTAATATTAAAAATGCAAAGTTTGCTTTCTGATCGCCCAGAGAGGTCTTTGATTTTATGACTCCTCATTGTAAAAGCTTAAACTCAGTGACACCCTCAAATGAGCCTTTCCTACATCTCTCTCCCCACCGACCTTCTCTTTTTCATCTCGCTCTCATGCCAGGCCTCTTGTGAGTGCCTTGGATGCTGAAAGAAAAACACCGGGATGACTTTGTTCTCAACTAACCAAATAAAGGATTTCGTCAACATATCCAATTATTTTCTTTTAGTCCTAGCTTTCCTGCTTCCATATACTATTAGAGAGAGAGAGAAGGCAAGTAGGAAACGAGGCATTTAGAATACAACTTGGGCAGCATCTCCAGGGGAAGGAAGATGAGGGTCTGGGCGGAGATGTAGCAGGAGAACGTTTGCTGAATCCACAAGGCGTTGAATCAGGGTGATTCGTCCCGGGTTCAGGGGCTCCTTCCTCCTCACGGGCCTCCCTTCTCCTTGACATCCCGCTCTCCTTCTTTGGGTGGACACCACCGAAGTCTCTCCTCACTCACCCCAGTGATGATGTCATTTCTTGCCCTGGCTTAGACTTTATTCTCTTCACTATCATTGTGTTTTTATCTTTTTGGCTCTCCAACCATTCAGGCAAGGGCTCCAAAGAATGGTTTGTTCTGCTTTCTGGTTTTATGTCTTTTTGTTACACCACTGGGCAGGCTTAAAAACCCAATTCTTTAACACCTCTAAAACAATCTGCAAATATCAGCTAACCGATTCTCACCTTGGCCCTGGGAGGCTGGGTGAGTGTGATTGTTTCCGCTTTACGGATGAGAGCACTGGACTGGGAAAGTTTAAGGTATGTGCTTGAGTTTGCAAAATAAAGCAGAGAACAAATGCATCATTCACAGTAGGACCATTCCTGACAGATCGCTACTCTTGAAAGCAACTGGTGGAAAAGAGGAGGGTGGAGGTGGGCCCGGGGAAGTCAGAGGACAGTTTCATGGTCTTGGGCAAGGTACATCAGGGACATGGGTGTAATTATATGTTTATGTATCTTTCACCTGTTGGGTGATCCTTGAGGACATGGATGGAGAGGTACTCATTTTACCATCATCACAGTCTGTGATGCATAGTATGTATTTAGTAATAATATATGTGTCTGAAATGTAGATGGTGCTAGAAATACAGATTTCTTAACCTTCCTAAACTCCACCTGACTAGAGCATAATGGGTAGCACTAGGTACATTTAATTTTCATGTTTACTTGTGGGCTCTGGAGTCGACCTAATTCCACGTCTTGGCTTCATCATTTATATGCCTTGCAATCTTGGACAGATCACTGAGTCTTACTGAACTTTATTTTCCATCACTTGTAGAACAAAAGAAAACAACAAAAAAATATTAATAGTACCTATTCATGGGGTTGCTGTATAAGGGGAACTGAAATTATTAGACCAGAAACTGGTAGAAGTAAGTACTCAATTCTTGCCTGTCTTGAATACATGCACACACGAAAGCATTATTCTTTTTATTTCCCCTCCCTGTGTCTAGTACACAGAGTCATCAAATACTGAACGTGAAGCATACATGCTTTTGGAAGCTTACTGCCTCCATCAGACAGTTAAAAATAACTGATTTGTGACCACCTAGAGGGGTGGGATAGGGAGGGTGGGAGGGAGACGCAAGAGGGAGGAGATATGGGGATATATGTATATGCATAGCTGATCCATTTTGGTATACAGCAGAAACTAACACACCATTGTAGAGCAATTATATTCCAATAAAGATGTTAAAAAAATAAAATAAATAAAAATAACTGAGTGCTACTAAGGTAAACCATACAGCAGACTTCAGGGGACAAATTTAAATTGTTTTGACTAATAAAATTCTTATAAATAAATACAAAATATTTTTGGCTGGTCGGACAAATGCTTTTTGTTGCCACAAAAGTTCTTAGGATAGGATTTGCCTTATACAAACCTTAGAACAGATGTGTGTAGCAGCAGTTTGTTGATACCTAGTAGGGGACTCTCGCCATAGATGTTCATTAAATGTTTACCGACCATTAGGGATATTCATTTGGCAGTAGTTTTCACTAATAGCCACTTGAGAATAATAGAAGAGAAAAAAAATGTGCTCAGTGTTTCACATGGAGGTGGTCAGAATTTTTACATCCTATTCAGACTTGCTGAAATCTTGAGTCAGAGTACAACTTTTACACTCATAGATATACAAGTTGTCCTACTGATCTGAAGATTACTTTGAATACATCAAAAGCCAATTGTACCTATTCTTTTATTCTAAAATGTATTCTTTATTTTGAAATCCACAGAATTTAAAATGTTTTATTAGTTCTCAAACCACCAGATGTCGCATATACTATCTTATTTTTAATTTAATTTGTTTTCTTTTTTGTGGAACCATTTCTCCTAGAGATCCATATGGTATTCTCCTCACAGGGTTTAAAGAGCCTAAGCATTTGGTTCAGGTGTATTTGGAGACACATGTAACACTCCTTGGAGAATGGAGAGAACTTACACTCTTGCATAACCAGAATTGGAGCTTCACTGGCAAAAGAAAATAAAAAATCAAGTGGAAAGTAGAAAACAAAGTGTATTTCTAGTACCTGTATTCTAGGCTGTCACTTTGATAATTCTGATTCAAACTTCTGATGCGTTGCAGGGAATATACAGGAGGGCAGAAAAAACAGAGTTTTAAAGAAAACGTCAATAGTGTATTTCTCAGAAGTAGATTATGCAGGAAGTATGCAAATTACTTCTTGGATTCCTTGCTGAAGCAGGAACTGAGAATAGCAAAGGCCATATGAACAAGGAACAATCTCTCGATTACCTCATCCTTAAAGAAGAAGGAGAAAAAGGAATCTGAACATTTAGCAAAGAGAACCTGAAATCTTTGTTAGAAGGGTCGTTTATGTGGGTGTGTTCCTCTGAAACTATTGAAACAAAGCTCTTACATCTTAAATTTGAGTGCCATGATAAGATTTTACATTGGATGGAGGGAAGTTTAGTCTCTTAGATGGTTTTATCCCATTCTTGGTTTTGACATATGAGAGGTCTCATAAAGCTTTTAAGGGTTGCTTATACTTTGGGGGTACACTGACACCAGGACGAGCCTTGTTTTGACTACATTTCCTTGATCTTGGTATTACTGTCTAAATAGACAGGCTTCCCATAGGTAATATCAAATGTTTAAAAGAAAATACATTGTTTTTATTATTCTGTGTATTTATAGTTTAAAGACTCAGATTCAATATTCTTTCTGTTTCTATTATTAACTTGTACATATCTCTGTTGTGCCAACACATTTTAATTATATTTTCTGCCTGATGAATTTCCAATTCCCTGTCTTTTATTCTAGGTAACCTTTGGATTTAGAAGAGGGACTGAGTCATGGAAGAACCTCAAATGGTGAGTAACTTGGTGGGAAAAAAAAAAATGGAATGATTTATTTAAATATCTAAAACCATACTATTCCACAGTCATCATTGCAACAATTTTACTTAACTAGACCCTCAAATACCTTAAGTCAATACTTTTTTCAGAGATGTACCCAGAGCCTCAGAATGTTCATTGATTGAGACTTTAATTTTGCTTTTTAGTGAAAGAGAGGCCATGCTCCTCCAAGCTTAGTTAGGTTAACTGTCACGCTTTTCCTTGTGCATGCCTCAGACTGGCGCTGGTTGCATACTGTTTCAGAGGTGGATGGTGGATCTAAGCCGCAAACCATATTCTCTATTAGGCTCCTCTGATAAGAGGCTGAATGAGAATAGCCTCTGATATTGAGACCTTACAGTTTAGCTTGAGAATGGCTTTCACCAAAAATCTCACAATGGAAGTAGGATTATTGCTCAATAGAATATAAGGATGGAAATAATTAATTAAATGGAGCTTGGATGGCAGCTGGATGGAATCCAAGAATACAAAAACAAAAACAAAACAACCAAAAACAGCCAAGAACATAATTAAGCTGGTCCTAACAACTAGGAAAGAAGCAGGGGCTTTTTCAATAAGAGACAAGAGTGTGATCAAAGGTTAGGAAGTGTTGATTTCAACCCAAATGATTTATTAAGAAGAGGTTTTTTGTTTTGTTTTGTTTTTTAAACAGAACAAGAAATCCAGAGTTTGAGCACTTCCTATTTAGATTAAAATCAAGAAGTTTGGCTTGTGACCTTGGGCCCTTCCTCCCTCATTTACTGGACACTGCAGTAGTTCCTAGCCTCATATCATTACACAAATACACCTGAATGCCTGGGGAGTAAAATCATAGCCTTGAGCCTTCTTTAAAGATCAAGGAAAGTGCTTCATGTCTATTGGTTGGATATATGCCATATGCCCATTTTTAAATCAAATGCAGGAAGTGGAAATGGAGCTGTTATTATTGACTCTAAGATTTCCCACCGGGGCTGGGTACATCTCCTATAAAGAACACGGTACCTGAACAAGAAGCGGGTTCTATCAACACAGAAGGAGTAGGTGTTAGGGTGACATGGGACTAGCTACTCGGGAGCATCCAAGAATGGATGACTGAAGGGTAAGGAGCAAAAGCCACGATAGGGGTATTTAAGGAGCTCTGAGCAATTCAACTTGTATAAATGACAGGACCTGGTCCAAGGGCCACATGTAAAGAGTCCCTAAATTACTTTCTCTTCCACTGGTAAGAAAAATGTGGAAGTGGTAGGAATACGATTTTAATGATCTCCTTACAGTGTGATTGATGCTTGAGATTTGTGATTGTATGGATTCTCACAAATATTAAGAGATAAGTATTATATTCACTTTTCACAGATGAAGAAAATGACACTCAGATGCAAAACCTCATCAGCTAATAAGGAGCAGAACTGAGATTTAAAGTGAGGTTGGTTTGGCTCCAAAGCCTGGGTGGGTTCTAGTTCTGTGTAAGCCTAGTTACCTGTGCACACTCCATTAGAATTTTATCAAACCTAGGAGTAATGGATTGTATGAAATTGAGATATTGCATTTTTCATGGCTCTCCTTGCCTCCATGTAGGTGTTGAAATAGAGCTATGAAGCCCTCAAAGGGGCTTTAACCAAAGGGTGGACTCCTAGTGACAGAATGTCCTCCCTACCTCCCAGGAGTCTCTTCTTGCCCATCATGGTGATGAAGTTTAAATTTGTCTCTGTCTTCTATTTTAAGATCATCAGAGTACAAGAGCCTAGAAGGAACTAGGAAGGTGATATTCCTCAAACGTGACTATTCGAGGTACTTGTAGTCCTGGCAATCGGGGCTCTCCTCTGGGCCCCCGTGCACTTCGGGCCCCCTCTATCCTTCAGCAGCTGTGCTGCACCCACAGGGCGAGAGGTCCATGGAGCCATGGGGTGTATGTCCACACCTACTGAGAACTCACTTCCTCCTTTTGAATCTCTGTCTGGAGACCCAGGTCTCTGAAATCGCTAACAGCTACATGCCCACTCCTAGGCCTGTGTGCATCACCTTCTAAAACTCTTTTCTTCAAAAGACAGACTACCCCATACGTGTATGTACTTTTTAGCTTGGGAGGTAGAAAAAGGTGTTCACTTTCAAATACTGGAGTGCTGAGAGTGGAGCTTGGGTTGGGTAGATGTGATCACTTGTCAGTGAGAATGCTCCCTGACATGAGATAGGATGGTACCCGGAGTCAAAGAAAAGTCACTAGTCTGAGACCTCTCTTGGCACCTTTGGTCCGTGCCCTCTGAATGCCAGGGGTGGGCCTAAGGCTATGGTCATAAAAGTTATGTTGATTAAGGCCTAGTACCTTAGTCGTGATAAATAGCTAGCACTTACCTATCACTCCCTGTGGGCCAGGCTCTGATCTAAGCCCATTCAATATACCAACCCACTTAATCCTTATATCAACTCAGTCATAAAGTTTGTGAGGTGAATAAAACCCCTGGAGTTGTGCAAATTGCAGCATGACTTGACAGTCCTGGAATTTTATGAATTAGTGCACTATTAAACACCCTCTTTTACAAATGAAGACACTGGGGCAATGAGATAAAGCAACTCACTCATAGACACACGGTAAGATTTGTTCCCAGGCCATCTGCCTACAGGTCTGTGTTTTAACCATCTCACCAACCTCCCATGCTAGGAGGAGGTGCCTGTTTTTCTATCCATTGCCTTCTGTGTCATATTTTCAGGACCCTTGACATTAAGTATCAAGGCCTAGAATTGGAGCGACAAAGGAACTTCATAGCAGAGGAACTCTTGTACAAGGCCTCTCACCCCTTGCTTAAAAACCCTCAGGGGTTCCCTAGTGCTCTCAGATGATAGAATCCCAACCATTTAAACTGGCTCACAAGACCTTTTAATCTTTGGTAACCTGTTTCACATTTGAAAACTCAGCCACTTCTTGTCAGTCTGGTTTTTTTCACTTCCTCACACATAGCCTCATCTCCGTTCCCTTTGGACATTTGCACACAGGGTTCTTTCTGCCCAGATCTTCCCACACTTCCCAGCTCCCTCCCCTCACCCCAGTTAAATCCCAGTCACTCTTCAATTTTCAGTGTCATGTCACTTCCTCCAAGGAAAGTACGTCCATCAACAGCCCCCTAAATATTTGTTGACAAGTTCCATATTGTAGCACACATCAAACTTTGTTGGCATTGCCTGTTTATTGTCTGTGTCTCCCACGGAATTATAAACATCTTCAGAGGAGAGATTGTGCCTGATTGTCCACTGAGTCCTCCAGAGCCTAGCACAGAGACAGCAAGCAATTCAGAGTTGAACAGAAAAACCCTGAAAACTCTCATTACTGAGTTTATAAGTTAATAAAATCTCAACAGCTTCCAAATCATTAAGTATAATTTTAGTAATAATTAGCATTGTTTTCTTCTTTCTATTTCTCTTGCCAATTGGTAATGGTAAGGATTATGGTGAAGCTTAAAAGAAGAAAAATTAGTAGGAAAAGGAACTGGGTGCTTCTCTACGTTTAGAGGATATGAAGTGTAGAATTTTAAAATTCAGGATTCGATATAACAAATTCCACCTTGTTCAGAGTTTTTCTGAAACCATATGCCTATCACCGTACTTTTTCTGCCTTTTCCTTCCCTTTTCTATTTCAATTTTAATGGACACATACAGCTCACATTCAATTTTAAATATGGGTACAAGAAATTCAACATATTTTTCAAAAGTAATCAAATATAAAGGATAATTAAATTTATTATATCTCACTGACTTTTAGCATAAAACTCCATATCCCTCGCAAAAACAAAAACAAAAAATAAACAAAATAAAACCATACATACACACACAGTCTCAATTAGATTGAATGGACCAGAACAAAGCCTAGGTTAGATTTTTTAAGAAAAGGTCCCTAAATAACCACAATTTCATTTCCAATTTGTAATGAGTATGGAGTGATGTTACATGCAATCCTAAAGAAGGTAGATGGAAAGAGTGCCAAAAATTTTAAAGTGTTTCCAAATATTTACATTTGCTTAGAGTTTCCCAAAGAAATTACTGATTTAAGGATTAGAAAATGAATGAGCACTTTTAATAACAATGCAATATTGATACAAAGACAAACACTTTGGGAGACAGCTGCCTCCATTCTGAAAAGCATGTGAAATGTACACATTTGGCTTCCAAGAATAAAAGAAAATGCTTAGTGGAAAAAAACAGCCCAGGGAAGAAAAGCAGTAAGATGTGGAGACTGGTGGGTAGAATAGAAAGAGGACAATTGATGAACATTTCTATAGTAGTAATACCACAGAATACCGGGCCCTGGGAGCCGCCACCAGCCCAAACCTAAGGTTGGCTATCCTGCTCTCATTTTCCTATAAAATTTGTACAAACAATTTAAAGCTCTAAAAATTACTCTCAGGCATAGTAAGTAGGCTGTACTGCTATCTCTATTTCCTAAGTGCAGTGTGTTATGAGAAAGTTATTATGCAGAATAAAAAAAGAAAGAAAAAAACTTACAGAAACATGGTGGGAATTGGAATGAGCAGTGCCACAGGGGTGGAATCCCAGGCCCTTTTCAGGATGAATATTCAGGATGGCCATCTGACCATCTGTAAGATGGGGTGGTTTGGCTGCATGAATCTGTATGATCCTGTTCAGATTCGCTTATTCATTCAACAGAGTGTTGAATGAGTCTTTCCTGGTGGAACATACACTGTTCTAGGTACCGATATACAGTCTAGATGCTAGTGGCAAGGAAAAGATACCAATCTTCAATCAATCCATCAATCGATCAATGAGTTAATATGGAAATTAACAGTTATAATAAAAATGCAATATGGTCATGTGATAGGGAGTCACTGGTTGTGTAGGGAGAGGGTGGATTGTTAAGAGAAATCTCAATTAAGAGGTAACATTTAAACAATACACGTGTGATGGCAAGGATATATCAATATTCAAATGTTTGGGAAGAATATTGTAAAAAGGTAAGGCATTATGTGAAACAAACTATGAGATCAGAAAAAGCATAGATTGTTCAACAAAAAGAAAAGACAGAAAGACAAATATTATATGATTCAAGCTTTATGAAGTATCTAAAATAGTCCAACTCATAGAAGCAGAAACTAGAATGGTGGTTGCCAGGGGCTGAGAGGAGGGAAGAGATGGGTATAAAGTTTCTGTTATGCAGGATGAATAAGTTCTAGAGATCTGTGAACACAGGACTACAGTTACCAGTATGGTATTATGCACTTCAAAATATGTTAATAGGATAGGTCTCATGTTGTGTTCTTACCAAAACACACACACTTACACACACACACACACACACATGTGTAATCACAAGAACACATGAAAATTTTTAAATGCACTATGTTTAATATCTTGGTTGTGGTGATGATATAACAAGTGTACACATGTGTCCAAACTTATCAAGATGTACATATTAAATATATGCAATTATTAGTGTATTAATTATACCTCATTAAAGCTGAAAGAGAGAGAGAAGGAAAGAGAAAGAAAGAAAGAAAGAAAGAAGGAAAAAAGAGAAAGAGAGAAACAAAGACAGAGAGAAAGAAAAGAAGCTAATTGTGTATATTGAATGTGGGAGAAAATGGTAGAAAGGAAGTCTGGCCAGATGCAAAGGACCATGCTGTGTAGACTCTTTCAAGCCAGGGTAAGTAAAGTAGATTTCCACTTCCTGTTAGGAGAAGCCACTGAAGGGTTTTGCATTGGCAAGCATTAATTTGACTTAGGTTATTAAAATACCATTCTGGCCACTGCATGGGAAATCAGTGCCAGAGAGGCAAGAACAAGAGCCAGCAGGCAAGGAGGGCACAATTCCAGTGGCCAGATGAGAAATGAGGAACGAGGATGCAGAGGAAGTGGTCGGAATAAAGCCTCATCAGATATGGAAGATATTCTAAACACAGAGCAGATCAGAATTGTTCATGGATGGGAGGTGGATGCAGGGAATGTGAGAAAGCAAGAGTAGCTACAGAATTGGGGGCCTGAGGTGTGAAAGACTTGGGAATAAGCCAGTTTGGGGTAAAGAATGTAAAGAGTTCACTGTGGTCCACGTTTGGTTGAAGCCTCCATTTGACATCCAACTGGAAATGTGGACCAGGCTGCTGGATGTGTGAGTCTGGAGAAAGTTGGAGGTTGATATAAATGTGGAGTCATCAACACCTATGAGGTATTTAAAGACATTGCCTTCGTGTTTGGGCTGCTATAACAAAAATACCAAAGACTGGGTGGCTTGAACAACAGAAATTTATTTCTCACCGTTCTGGAAACTGAAAGTCTGAGTGAGATTCCATGTCTGGTGAGGACCCACTCACTCCCTGGTTCTTAGACGGTCGTCTTCTCCCTGTGTCCTCAGATGGTGGAGGGGGCAAGGGAGCTCTCAGGGGTCTGTCTCTTTTATAAGGGCACAATCCCATTCCTTAGGGCCCCACCCTCATGACCTAATCACCTCCCAAAGGCCCCCATCTTTAAATACCATCACATTGAAGATCAGATTTCAACATATGAATTTTGAGGGGACACAAGGTTCAGCCTATAGCAGACATGCACTGAGCAATACGCCTCAAGGAGTAAAGAGGGTTTCAGGGGCCATGAACATAAGCCTGCAACACTGGCCTCTAGAAGCTGGGAAGGGAGAAAAACAGCATACAAAGGGAATGGAGAAAATTTGAACATTCTCTAATTCTGGGACCGTCAGGAGGTATTTTTTTCTGACCTCAGTCTCACACACCAAGAACATTTATTCAAGTGGCCACCACTCCATCTGAACAGTGCTTAACACTGAAAATGCTAAAATAAAAGAAACTCCATTTTTTTTCTCAATAATTGTTGGGAAAAGTTATGCAAAATCAGTATGCTAAGTACATCATAAGATGCAGGGATGAGGTACTGAGATCACAGAAGAGAGATTGGCTATTTGTAGAGAGAGAGGGAAGCCTTCTTGGATGAGGAGTATTGAGTAGGTGGTGTTCAGAAATAAACCCTAGGATGATGTCCTAGGTGCCCTCGATGTATAGTTCAGGATGTCCAAGCGGGGCTTCACATATTAAAGAATCATCTGAACTAGGGGTTCCCTACCCCACCTGTGTGCTGTCTCTACCCTAGACAGGTACTGAGACAAACATTCTGCACGGTGTGCTAAACTGCTCGCTTGTGAAAGTATATGTGTGTGTGTTTGTCATGTGTTTTTCCTTTCTCTATATTAAAAGGGTAAAATATAAACATCGATCGTCTAAGGTCATTCAGATTGATGTGTCTTAGCTAAAAGATTTCCTCCTGGGGATCAGCCTAAATAACTCATCTCTGCTTCCCAATCTCAGTGCACATCATCTCCCTGGATGGCCCAGGGTGAGGGTGCAATGGTGTCAGCTCCGCACTTGCGTAATGGTACCCGAGAGCATCTGCCCAAATCCTGAGTTAATATCTCTACAGAGCCACCGTGCCCCCATTCCCAATAATGAACAGCGAAGGCATTTAATTCCATAAGAAGTAATTAGCTACCGCGAACTACTGTACAAGGATATAGGAATAGTAATTAGTAGTTTCAGATAGTAATTCTAAATACGGTTTGCAGAATGAATCTGAGACGAGGGAAGAGGGGAGAAGATTAGTTTGTTGTTTCAGAGCAAAGAGCTGAGGTTGTGATATAAAACCGCTGGGTTGCCATGGGAATCAAGGAAATGAAATGAACACAAAAGGTGCAGAACTAATATTTGTTAAGTGCACCCTATGCGTGAAGCATTAACTCACTACAAGAGCCCTCTAAGGCTGGGATTTCAGATGATTGAAATTGAGACTGAGAGAGGGTGAGCAAGTTACTCAAAGTCACACAGCAAGGAGTTGGTGGAGCCAATCTCCCTACACAATCTGTCTAAATGTTAAACCTGCGCTTGTTTTACTGTCCAAGGCTGCCTCCCAGTGGCCTCTTTTACCTTCCACATCAAATCCACCCACACACCTTATTGGTTATGGCTTCTGATTCTGTCTTCATTCACTCTAAGTCTCCCTTGGTATTGCCCTAATACAGATCCGCATCATCTCTCACTTGGTACAGGAGGCTGGCAGTTCCATTTCCTAAACCCTAAGTGAGAGTAAAATACTCAGCTTCAAATACCCAAGCCTGCAGGAGAAAACAATGAAGGTAAGCTTTCATATTTTGAACCCAAGCACATGAGGCCTTGTTTGTACCTTCCATAGCATTCCGTGCGGCCCTCACACAAGAGAAACATGATTATTTAAGCGTCTATTTTGCATAATAACTGAGTTAGAAATCTGGTAGCACTTTTGAATATTTGAGCCAAGAATGCAACCGTCCTGCTAAATGTTTCTTTTCTACAAACACTGGCAGTAACCGGAAGATCAGAAAGTGCCTGAAATTTTGCCAGACACACACCGCTTGGCTTGTTCTTCACTTTCCATGAATTGTAGAGAAAAGTGAGTTTGAACTCTTTTTTCAATCAGATAAATCACTTCATACAGTTTCCTGGTGTCTGTATATGTTATTTGTGCAGTTCGTTGGAAAGCACCTGTAACTGGGTTTATGGAAGTTTGGGTCTATTTCCTTCTTCAGAAAGCAGAGTGATGGAGCTGAGGTGGGGTTGCCTGGGAGCCATGGGGCTCTGACTGGTGTCAATCCAAATAAATCTCTCTGATGCTAAAGAAATGATTTCAATGAGTCATGTGGCTGACTGAGAGTTCCTTAAGTAATCAGGACATCCTTAAGTTTCCTGGAGCATCTTTCTAAGTTCAGTCTAAGCTTCCAGTTCACTCATCATCACACTTTATTTTCTAAGTGTCGGTATGGGTGACACCTTCATTAAAACCATTATGATTTTAATAATGATGATAATTCCAGAAAATGACAGCTTAGTGGCATTAGGAAAAGATGGACTACGGCTAATTTACATATCTTGGTGTTCTGTCAGAATGGAAGGCTGCCCAGTCCACTCTGCTTCAGCCCATTCCCGGCGTCCAGCTCTTCAACTTGATCAATGTCATATCAAGACGTAAGGTAGAACCCAGACTCATCTTACTCTGCATCTTCTCTCTCCCCTCCATCCACCAGTTATCATTTTCCATTATTTATCACTTGGAGAGATCTCCTCAACAATCCACTTTTCCAGTTTCCCTGAAACTGGAAACTTGGTAAGCAGACATCAAACCCCACCAAATGAGGAATAGTCCTGTCAGCTGCCCCATGTTTTTTAAGTCACCTTTAAAGTCATGCTATTTACAAAATAAACAGTAAACAAGCAACAATGAAACAATTTTAAAGGCTCTCCCAAATAGTAAAAGCCTAAGTGTCTACAAGAGCAAGATAATTCCTTCAAAATGGGATATAACAAAGGGACAAATTTGGAAATGCAGAAACACCTCAAAGTGTGTGTGTGTGTGTGTGTGTGTGTGTATCATAGTGTTTTCTATGATAAAAGGTGGCATGTCAAATCTGAGAAATGGGAGGGATTTATCGATAAATAATGCTAGGGAAACTGGTAAATTATTTGGAAAACATCAGGTACTTAATTCAAGTATCTACCAATGTAATTTCAAGTTTAAAATATTACCAATAAAATTTTTAAAAGCACTATGAGGAAGATAAATAACTTTAACCACAGGATGGGAAATGCCTTTCTAAGAAAAAAACCATGGGGGAAAATCATAAAGAAAAATGTACATAGGATTGATATAATAAAACTATAAAATTGGTATATATAAAAGGACATAAAATATTTAAAACCAACAACAGATTAAGAAAAATATATTTTCAAGGAAAGATATAGAATTGATTTTTAAAGGGCTTTAATAAATCAGAAAAACAATATCCCAATAATCAAATGAGCAAAGAAGAAATCCTCACTCACACACACACACACACACACACAATTAAAATTTCATGGCACAAAATCCTATATAAAAGTAGTAAAAATTCTCAATTTAACTAGTAAAAGTAAACATAACTTACATTTGAAAAATGTATTCTCATTCCCTACCAAAGAGGCAACATTGAGAAAAAATAACTAGTGCTTGTTGACCTGAAACAAATTGACTGCTAGATATTTAAACCCAAAGATGGGTTTACTGGGGATCAGCAGAGAATTGAAATTGAGGGTCTGCAACCACGGTCAGCCATGTGCAATTCCCCACAAGGCAAGGGAAGGAGAACGCTTTTATAGAGAGGAAGAGGAAGCTGGGAGGGCTACGATACACAAAGAGTTCAAGGGTTTTCATTGGCTGAGTCCTTGCCAGGAAGGAAGAGGAATCTTTCTTTGTCTTGCTGGGCTCTGCCATCTCTGCAGGGTGTAAGAGCGCCTCCTTCTGGCCTCCCAAGTCTGTTTAATTGAGGTTTCCGTTTATTAGTTTTTTATCAGTACATACTAATTCAGAATGTTTTTTTTCCCCAATTAAATTGGAACCATCACACATGGCAAGATTTATCAAGAAAATTCCAAATTAAAAAAAATCTGCCTTGCAGCTTCTTAGAACCATTGTCATTTCAGAATACAGACTCAACAAAGAGAATTGCTACAGTTATGTAGATGCTCATCTGTTGGGCTGCTCAGCATACAGTGAGTCCTGCTGTATCCAGGGCTGGAGCAACTCGTCCAGATTGTAAGCCTGGGTCAGATGGAGGGTTTCAGTTCCCATCTCCTAGCCTCTCAGTTCTGTATTTCCCCTTTTCCCTATTACATTGCCTTAATCACATCACAATGAACTTTATGAGGGTAGAGCCTGAATCTGTCTTGGTCACTAGTGAATACCCAGCACAGAGTGTATGGTGAGTTCACAACTAGCTTTGGCCCTTCCTAAGTATATTTGCAAATCAGCTGAACGATCAGGCATTTTCTAAAGCAGATTCACAGAGAATCAATGTCTCACGGGTGTGATGGAGGGGGAAAATCATAACCAAAACATCGTTCCACCTAGACTCTCCCTGTGGCTCATAACTGGGTGAAGACAAATCATAGGCATTAAGAAAAAAAAAATATCCAAACATACTTAATCCTTTTCCAAAGCTAGGGAGGCTCAGTTGGAGAACACTATGGCCACATCATGACCAAGCAATATGAGTGGTCTGCCCAGCACCATCTTTGTTGTCTTAGAAGGATATGCTCATGAGGTCAGAGGATTTGCAGTTGGCATTTGTTCCATGATATTCAGAAGACACGCCGTCGTAATTGCTGTTAGAAAGTAAAATGGCCAGTGAAGTAAAATACAAATGAGACATTTTATCCTGGGAAGGGCCTCGAGAAACCTTTGTTAAAACTGTCCTCACTCTTCTAATTAATATAAAGGGAAACTAATAACTGCAGAGGGAGTGCGTCTTGACTAATGTCACAGAGAAAGTTGGTCTAACAACAACAGAAAAAGCATCTTCTGAACAAGTGTCAGACTGATGATAAATAATATTTCTTGTCTTCCTCCCACTCTCCTCCCTCCCTTCCTTCTTTTCTTTTTTTTAAATAAAATATCTGCGTAATGAAGGGGAAGCTCACGGAAGTTCCAGCCTCCTCAGGGCTGGGTGGGGACAGTGAAGGAAAGCAGATATTGACATAAGCTTCTCACGAGCAAATGACATCACTTCCTCAGACTCATGGACACCTGCTATCTGGGCATGAAAGAAATGCTGTCTGTACCCTAATTTTGCAGCCTCAATGTTGGGAAAATAAAGGAAGCCAAATTTGACTATATTAGAGGCATCTCTTAAGTCATTTTTACCTCTTGTAATGTAGGTTCCAATGGGAAAATCATTTTTTTATGGAGGAGAGGTAGGGACCACAACTCCCTTTAAAATGATTTAACCTTAAAAAAATCCAACATGTTTAGGAATGTTTGAAATAATATAGAGAGCAAAACCACCAGGGCAACCGCTGATCAGATTAGAAAATCCACCTGGGAAAGAATTCATCTTGAGTCGATTAATAAACTGTGGGTCAGTATTAAACAGAAATGGAAATCCTGCCACTGAGTCATGGCAACTCATCACCATGGACTCAAATTATGAATCCTTGGGAAAGAGGCTGACATTAAAACTGAAAGTAAAAACTAAAAGTGTCCTTCCTCGAAAATTTGAAGGCCTGTCAGAGATAACAACCTTTAGATGCAGAATAGAGTCCAAGGCTTTAATGCCAATGGAAGAAAATGTCAACGACTTGAAAAATTCTGAGGCATACCTCCTGTACTGTAAATCCCAGAGCCCTCCCATCAAAGGTAATTATCCTTGACATAAACACTGGGCAAACAACAGCAGGGACTTTAAAGACATTGATAAAATACTTGATGATTTTAGAGTTTTTAGTAACAGAAGTTATCACTATGGCCGCGCCATAGCACGGAAGGAAGAACATGGCAGGTACCATGAAGATTCCTGGGCTGGACACTACGGTTACAAAACCAGACCTTGTAGGTGGAGAGGCTCAAGAATCTGCTTTTTAATGAAATCTGCGGGTGTTTCTTATGTACACAAAAATTTTTAAACTTGTTGTAGCTTTCCACAGCAATCCAGACTTAGACAATTTTAATTTTTTAACTTCAAGTGATTTGTTAAATGCATATTTATAATTGAGGCATTTCAACATCTTTTATTTAGGCTCTCCTTAAAGTGAACATTAAATAAAATATTACAGGAAGTCGGAAGAAAATGCAGCCAACTCAGCTGGGGAATGTTGCCAAAGATTTTATGTGCTCAATTATCACAAACATGCTATCAAGAAAAACTGCAGCAGTGAAGCAATAACACAGAAAAACTAATGGAAAACACACTATTTATCTAGAATGTTTAGGTGAGAGGTTTCCTTTTCCTTTTCTTGCTTTTTTTCTTTCCTCAATTAACTGATTCACAGGCAGAAATCCCAACCTTGGTTCGTCACATGATGTTCAATGTGAAAATTTCTGTCTGAGGCAAATCCCCAAATGAGCTACTAGACAAATGCAATTTTCTTTTTCAAATGATGTTTCTGAGAACTGGTTAGAGGCTCTTAAATGATCCTCCCACACGAGAGTGTCAAAGTGAGGGAAACTGGATGCAAGGGATGGATTCTGAAGAATCCTTCTTGGGAGGGAGCTGTAGTGTGACTGTTGCTGACTCACCACAGAGGGAGGTGCTCCTTTCTCCCAAGTCAAGTTAAAAAGCTTTACTTGGAGCCACGGACCACTGGTGTCTGAGCGTCACTGGAGAGAATGAACAGTGGGGAGCTGGATGGAGCAGCATGAGGAAGGGCTGGTTTTGGAAGAAAGTCTACCACCGAGTTTTTTTTGTTTTTTTGTTTTTTTTTTTGCAGTACGCGGGCCTCTCACTGTTGTGGCCTCTCCCGTTGCGGAGCACAGGCTCCAGACGCGCAGGCTCAGTGGCCATGGCTCACGGGCCCAGCCGCTCCTCAGCACGTGCGATCTTCCCAGACCAGGGCACGAACCCGTGTCCCCTGCATCGGCAGGTGGACCCACAACCACTGCGCCACCAGGGAAGCCCTACCACTGAGTTTTTGAAGCTAAAAAGCATCATGATTATCCTTCCATGTGGACAACATGCTCCAGAGAAGCTTTTTTCTAGAAGCCCCACTGAACAGAAGTGGGGAGCTCAGAGCAGGGAAGCCAGAGAGGAGGCTGCACGCCTGGAGACGCGCAGAGAGTGAAAAACAGCCAGCCTGAACTGGGCTGGTTTCCTCGTGTCAGGGAGACCACAGGGACAAGGCATCCAGGTGATTCTGTCCACCGGGGGTTCAACCTTAAACACTTGCCAAGTTCTAGATCATCACTGCAGTGCCAGACAGATAAGAACACTCAGCTCCCCTGACCTTTCCTCTGTTTCCCAGCTTTCACTCTGGAAGAGTCTGTATTGATATCCTATTCCTGCTGTAACAAATCACCACATACTTAGTGGCTTAAAAGCATGCAATTTTGTTATCTTACGGTTCCGGAGGTCACATGTCTGAAATGGGCATCCCTGGGGTAAGACAAGGTGTTGGCTGCCCTGCGTTCCTTTTGGACGTTCCAGGGGAGAACGCATTTTCTTGTCTTTTCCTGCCCACAGAGGCCATCCCTTGTCTCGGTCCACTTCTCCGCCATAAATGTCAGCAAAGCTAGGGGCTTCCCTGGTGGCTCAGTGGTTTAGAGTCCGCCTGCCGATGAAGGGGATATGGTTTCGTGCCCCGGTCCGGGAGGATCCCACATGCCGCGGAGTGGCTGGGCCCATGAGCCATGGCCGCTGAGCCTGCGCATCCAGAGCCTGTGCTCTGCAATGGGAGAGGCCACAACAGTGAGAGGCCCGCGTACCACAAAAAAAAAAAAAAAAAAGAATGTGACCTTTCATTGGCACAGCTTTCTTTATTTTCCCTTTCTTTCTTCCCCTATGTAATTACCTTTAGAGAATTGTGCCTATAGATGCCAGGCATGCTGTTAATTAACTTTTGCCAAAAGCTATCCCTAGAAAGAATACATGAATGAGCCGACTTTTTAATTCAATAGTTTCACACTGCCCATGGTAGGATAAAGTGGAAATAACATAGACTTTGGAATTAAGCAAATTTAAGCTAAATTCTAGAGTGACTTAGGGAGAAAAATTGTACCTTTTGAGACCACAAATCTCTAAGACAAATACAAAATCTTCTAGGATCGTATTTAGATGAAAATTGGTCTAGATTTGCATAGTTGTACAGGTGAAATATTTGAAATATGTTTAGTTCTGCTTCCTGAGAGCATGATCAAATCTCAAAGGTACATCTTAGCAGAAATCTATCCTTCTTAGGCACCTAGTACCCAATCCTCAGCTTAAAGATTTTCTGTTTTGTGTGTATGTCTATCCTATAAGTTACATCATAAATATTGATCTGCTCTATTGACTACCTTTTACAGCTAACATGATGCTGTGTTAAATAAAGCCATCAGGAAGAGTAGCATAATAACGATACCCTACTCAGGCAGAGAACAATATCGCCAGTGATTAAACGGGCAATTGCTTTCAGGAAAAAACAGTTTTAGGCATGGACTTCAGCCTGAGAGTACGTATTGTATCCCTGCCAGAAAAAAAATGCAAAGAGAATAACTTATCGTTAACTAATATTGACTTTGAGGGGGATGATATTTCACAAAAGCAGAAAGTTCAAAGCCCCATGTCACAGTGTTTGAAAATTAGTGTTGACAGGCTCAGATGTCTACATTTACATCACATGCCCTGCTGCAGAAAATACCTGTAGAAATCACTACCGCAGCAGTGTCATTTCTATCATCACTTGGGCCATGTGCTCTTAATAAACAGTACATCTGTTCAGAGTGGTAAAGACGATGCATTTTTAATGACATAAGAGTTATGCCTTTTCAGGGTTTAACTTTAGGGCTATAGATGATAGACATCATTTACATTCCTGCTTCATGAAAAGATAAAAAGTCACATGTAACTATTTCCCTCAATTCCTCCCCTTTTTTTACTGCAGTATCTTCACCCACCACCCACTCTTCCCATCTGTCTCTTTCATGGGTATCTTGTGAAAGTCAGTGGAAGTAGCCAAAAAGTATAAACTAGGGTATCAAGCAGACCTGTATTCTCATGGTGGCACTTCCCTATACAAGCTGAATAAATTTTGGTATGTTATGTAAGTTGGTGAATCTCATTTTGCTTCTCTCTCAACTGGAAATAATAATAAATATGTGATAGTCTGAAGACACTCGGATATACTACCAAGGAAAACCACCTGACTTATACAAAGTGCTCAATAGTGTGGTAAAAGTAGTAACACTAAGAATATATTAGGAGAGATGGCTGTCCAATTCAAAGGCTCATTTGTGAGCAAGCCTCTAACTTGCATGACTAAGCATAATTACAACTTCAAGACAGAAACCCATGAAATGCTTCATGAATTATTTTACTGACATTGATAATTTTTAAGTCTTTAAACGCATACTCTTTTGGATCCTTCAGGGTTTCACAGTATTCATTATTTTTACCTCTCCTGTGACTTCCACCTCGTTCTTGCTCCGAATTCTTTGCATTCCATTTCAGTTGATATCTTATATTGCTTCTTACTAACAGCAACGAAAGAAGTCTTTGAAAAAGCTGTCTACCCTCCTGCCTTCTCTTTGAATCCCATTTACATTTATTTGTTCAGAAAGATTTTATCGCCTCCCAAATACCACCCAATTGCCCAGACAAATCTGTATCTTCATGTTCCAATCTTCTACTCTTTTCTAGTAAATGTTTTCTAGTTAACAATAAATCAACAAATTGGTGTCCTGTAGGTACTTCCAACTCTCCATTAAATACAGAATAAGCTATTACCCGTGAGGATGGTCCCTAGTTTGACTGTCATCCAAACAAGAAATTCTAGACAGCTAAGCCTTGTTTTCTCAGCTTCACAATTAGGGTCAATAAATTCTCGTGACTGGAGTTCCCTGGTGGCTCAGTGGTTAAGAATCTGCCTGCCAGGGATATGGGTTCGAGCCCTGGTCCGGAAAGATCCCACATGCTGTGGAGGAACAAAGCCCGTGTGCCACAACTACTGAGCCTGCGTTCTAGAGCCCGCGAACCACAACTACTGAGCCCACATGCCACAACTACTAAAGCCCATGCTCCGCAGCAAGAGAAGCCACCGCAATGAGAAGCCCGCGCACTGCAACGAAGAGTAGCCCCCGCTCACCACTACCAGAGAAAGCCCGCACGCAGCAATGAAGACCCAACACAGCAAAAAAAAAAAAACCCCAAAAATTCACTCTTGGTCATTTTAAACACCTGAAATGTGATTTGGCCTGTGGATAGAGCTTGAAGAACTGTGGGGTTACATTAAATGGAATCTCTGCTCCATACACCCCATATATCCCCGTCCCTGACTGTTTTCCTTTATCCATTTTTACTTCTATTGTTCCACAACCAAGTTTATTAAGTGAAGGCTTTAAATGTACACTATAAATACTTATTTGTTTATATTTTCATTCTTAAGGTGAATCAATATTAAAATTGTATGATTTCCCCATGGAGCATATGGATAATCCAAAGAGGAAGCCAATGTACTTATGGAGAAATGCCAGAATTCCAGAATTCTCTAGGAGCTGAAAGACCCATGAGAATGAAGAATCGTTAAAGGCCCTCAGAAATATTGCCAAACCCCCACAAGTCAACCTATCTATGCAGGGGGACAGGGAAACTCCCTCCCAGAGTGTTCACATGACCTCCCTCTAGACATTGCTCCTAGCCTCGCCTCCACTTACTGTATGCATTTTCTTGTTTTTTTCCTAGGGTTCCTAGAGTTGTAGTTATTTTGCAAAACATCTGTTATTGTTTTGCTACATAACTGGCTTATTCAAGGAAAAGCAAACAAACAAAAAGATGCCAGATTCTGTCTTAAATTGAAAGAGGTAGCTATTAGGCTGTACAGAGAAATCTGTTCTTAGGGTACTACCTAGAAATAGTTCTTCGTTCATGCATTCATTCACTCAAAATATATATATAATTAACACCTTCTATGTTTCACCCTTTGCACTGTTCAAAGGATCAGTTTGTAGAAAAATCAAATCCATTGGCCATGTATACTGTAAATATCAAGAAGAAAGAACAACATGGCAGGCATCCCTATTTGAAATTATATATTTTTTCCATTTACTTGAATGCAGTCTCTCTTCTCCACTAATAATTAGTCCATGAGAAAGAGATTTTGTTTCTATTTTATTCATCTCTGTACCCACTGAATAGACCAGTGTCTGAAGGATAGATACTTCAACATGTCTGGCAAATGCTGATTAATTGTCCCCCATGGGAAGTTACTTGCTTTAGTTACCTCTTTACCAGATATAGTTACCAAATACTTCTGCTTTTTTTGGAAATCATTAACCAGGTACACTCCTAACTCAATCCTTCAGTAAACATTGATCTTGTTCAATCAGTGGCTTATCTAATTCTGCCATAGGGCCCTGGATCTGATTTTAGGTTAGATATACCACTACATCCTCTTCTAACTGGAGATAGTATTAAAGGTGTCAGCACCAGATATGCTTCCTAGTTCTTTCTTACAATACCATGGACCCATGAGAAAGTGTCACATGACAGCTTCATTGGCAGATGTAGGTCAAGTTTATAGCTGTTAGGACAAGAGCTGGGATTGCAGATTACGTTGGTAAACATGAGATAGGACCAATCATCCTCCTAGACTGAGGTAAATGTCCTCTACCATATTTGTTGCTAGGACCCAAAAAAGAACAAGTGTGCTCACCCACACCTGGTAGCAATTTTTAAATGGATATAATAATAAGAAGAAGAATGATAATAATGATAATGCCTACACTGGATGGATGTGCAAAGGATTGTCAAATCACAGTCTCTACAATTTCCAAGCCATTGAATTTCCTGGTTGAAGGGCACACAAAAACGCAGCAACATTTTCAAATACTGTTAAACTTAATACCTATTTGCACCATTGATTGATAGCATATTGTACAAAATAAAAGAGCAATTGGAGATTTACGCAGAGAAAATTGTTTTAAAAAATCAGGTTTGATTGTGACCTAAACATCATCTCACCCAACCTTCAATGACAGGCCATTCGATCTCCCAAGGGACTGTTTATCCTTGGTAGGAATCAGCAGTCATGCATACTATTCATTGCACTGACAGTGCTCCAAATATTGTAAAAAACCCATCAGAGTGATTTCAGAACTCATACTTTAGCCCCATGCTCTGATATGTTATCTAACAATAACAGAAGCAATGGATTACAAGTACAGAAGAAAGGAAAATCAGGCCTCAAAGTCTATGTATCGTTAACAATTTCCCTGGATAAATTAGCTAGATGCACTGTGGCAGACTTTATTAGTAGAGAGGAATAGAAGCAGGTGGGCACCAGAGCAAAACTCGAGATGTGCTATTTAGGTAACAGTGACAAATCCACAGGTGTGTAAGGAAGTCAGCCGAAGGATACTGAGAGATGACCCAATGGGAAAATGCAGTGGTGTAAATGCGGGTTGCTACTTGCTAAAAGCTCCTTGAGAGCTATGTGGAGCACCCCTCCTTCGCCACATGCACTGCTAAGTCAAATCAAGAGAGCACTGACATATATACACTACCAAATGTAAAATAGATAGCTAGTGGGAAGCAGCTTCATAGCACAGGGAGATCAGCTCGGTGCTTTGTGGCCACCTAGAGGGGTGGGATAGGGAGGGTGGGAAGGAGACACAAGAGGGAGGGGATATGGGGATATATGTATATGTATAGCTGATTCACTTTGTGATACAGCAGAAACTAACACACCATTATAAAGCAATTATACCCCAATAAAGATGTTAAAAAAATAATTTTAAAAAAACAAAAAGTACATTTTAAAAAAAGAGAGAGAGCATCATGGGCTCTCCCATTCTCTTCCACTGTGCTCTGGGCCCACCTCTGGGTCACTGCCATTATGACATTCCGGAGATGAATTCTGAAAACTTCTAACTGGGTGAATTGGGTGCCAGTGTGTATTAGAATACTTTGCATTGGACAGCCCCAGAGTTGCACAACAAAGCCCACAGTTTTCTGAGTACCAGCAGGCTGTATCCCTGCACTGGAATTGGCCACCTGTGTGAGTTCACCTACCTCCCCCTTGGTCACAGCTACAAATGGCTATCACAAGACTCACTCCCCAGTTGCCATATTTTGGCAGGTCTTATTTTTAGGGGGACGTCAGGTTTTAGAGCTATGACACACAGTTATTGGATTTGATGAGAATGAGCATGTCAGCTTTTGTAGCTTCTAGAATTTAGGCTGTTCGTCCTGAGCAGTGGGCATGAACTTCACGTTGGTGTTCTTTAGCCCAACACTTGTACAACATGGTTTGCATCATGATGTCATGAAGCTCACCTGAACTTGGCACATGGGCCTTAATGTTGATTCTGGGTCCATGTGTGTTCTCATCACTGAACATGGAACTCCAGTTTCATCTTCTAGTCAAAGAAGATAAGCGCGTAGGTAGGATTATCATTGGTACAGCAGTTCCTTCAAGATTCTTGTTGTGATGATAAGCTTCTTTAGCCCGTATTTTATAGGCAAGAACCAAATTGAGTCATTTAACCATTGCTACATGTCATACCATCAGACTCTCAAAATAGAAATTGGAATTAAATTTTCTAACTGAGGAGGGAAAAAAGAGTAACTCTCATTTCCATAATTTTGTATCCTTAAAAGAATTGTTTATTCATTTATTAACAAATGTTCATCTAGGCCCTAGATTTTACACATGTGCACGTATACACACATATACATATAAATATTTTATGTATGCACACTTATACCTGTGTGCTCATATATGGAAATTAAATTATGTGTTTTTACACATATATACATATTTATATGTGTGTATATATATACATAAATAAATGTGTGTGTGTGAGAGAGGGATTTAACGTGAGGCCCTCAACAGAACAAACACTCAGTACACACTCACACATAATTTTTTCCTTGAGTTTTGGAGGAGTTTAAAGTTTAATTGATTTTTATTGTGTAGGGTTATAGTAAAGTCTCCTATAAATACAGAGACACCAAGGACAATGTGACTTGGAGCATGGGGGTGTGGTGAGGTACATCTTCACAAAGGTTGGTATCAATGACCTATATTTTGAAAGTTAAGTAAGAATTTACCTCCTTGTGGAGAGTGGGGAAAGGAAGAAGGGATATTCTGGCATCAAGAATAGCCCATTTAAAGGCACAGAGACAGGAAACAGTAAGATTTTATTTTTCAGTTTACACTGAGAAATTCAGTGAATTTGGTTTGGCATATTTGGCATATTTGGTTTGGTGTAGTGATGGAAATGGAGTAACACTCTCAGTTCTGCTTCGGAAACCTAACATTATGGGACTTAAGTCCCATATAAACCTTAGTTAGGATCTAGGAAGCCTAGGGATGATATGATAGCTTTGCAGTCTTCAAGGATGGAGGTCATTTTTCCTTTGTGTTTCTAAATGCCTGTTAGAAATCCAATCATCACCTCCATGTTTCAGAAAGGAGACGAGAGCAGAAGTGTGTGAGCTGATCCTCTCTTAGGTCAGTGCCTTTTAAGGAAGCTTCCAGGTTGTTCTCCACATCATGTTTTACCTATATATCTCATTGGATGCACCCAACTGCAAGGCAGAAATATGTGGTTTTTAACTGGGATTATTACAGCCCTGGATAAAACTATGAATCTGTCAGTAAGAAAGAAGTTAGAATAGAAGCTATTTAGGCAATTATCAGTCTCTGGAACAAATATCTTCTGGAATGGTTTTATCTCTAACAGGCACCTACTGTGTGCCATGATCTTAGAGGAAAGCCTTAGCTGCCACACCAGCTATATGATATATCTTCATTACTAAAAAGAAATCTAAATTTTTTTAAGTTTGAATATTTGCCCATGATTATATAGACAGTGAGTGATAACATCAAATTTGAACCCGGATCTGTCTGGAGCCAAACCAGTTCCCTACCACATGATACAGGCCCGGGAAGTTAATGAAAAGAAGACCTTCTGTGCCCCATGAAAGGGACAATGCTTTATAAAATTGTTGCATAGGTAATAAATTCAACATCCTGCTCTGGTGGATGGATCACTGAACAATTTAGCTAGAGGATAATGATGTATGCCTCCCTTAAAAAAAAGTTTGGTATAATTATACTTTCATTTACAGGCCACTTAGCTCATGTTCACTGGAGCATCTTTTCCTTCCCTAATTGCCACTGTGTGTTTTCACAATACTCATTTGGAAGGTTTTAGTGGCCACGAGGGCTGAAGAGTTTCCTGGGGAAGCTGGAGTGATGGCAACCCTGGTACCCCACAGAGCTTCTGGCACAGAGGTGTGACAGAGAGTGGCATAGATGGGGATGTCTCCTTCAGGCTGGGGATGAACTGGGCCAAGATTTCAGATTGGGACTAAAGTTTCATTTCAGAGAGAGCAGCCCATCTTTTCTATTTCTGGGAAATATTTGCAATCCCTCTTAGCTACCCCCTACATAGCCCATGACAACAGAGAGGCCGACTCTTCCATTACAGGGGGGCAAGCTTCTACCTATGCTCTGGAGTTTCTCCTCTGTCAGCCTTCACAGAAACACTGCCGGTATTCTCTCGATTATATACAGCCCTTCCCTCTAACCCCCGCCTCTCCCTCCCAGCTTTAACATGCTGAAATCTCCCCACTTTAAAAACAAACATCCATAAATGCTTTTTTCTTAGGGGAGAGGTTAATTTGTGCTTTTATTTGCCAGTATAACTTAACTACAGTGGCCTGCAAACCTTTTTGATCTAAAAAATACATTTTACATCACAATCCAACAAACACACATGTATATAATATGTCTACATATATATGGGTGAAACAAAAGTTTTGCCAAAAATGTCTACCCTGAGTGTTAATTCTTCTTTTTTTTTTTTTGGAAACTCTTTTTAAAAAGCAGTTTTCGGTTTACAAGAAAATAGACAGGAAGGTACAGACATGTCCCATGTACCCCGTCCCCTCACATGCATAGCCATTATCAACAGAATGTTACCTTTTTATTTTTATTTTTTTAACAAAACCAAGGACGAACTGCACTGACACATCATAATCACCAAAGTTCACAGTTCACCTGAGGGTTCACTTTAATGACGTGAATAGTGTTGTACATTCTATGGGTTTGGACAAAAGTATGATGACATATATCCATCATTATAATGTCATTCAAAGTATTTTCACTGCTTATAAAAACTTCTGTTCTCTGTGTATTCATCTTCCCTCTCCCTGCCCCACTCCAAGTAACTATTGATCTTTTTATTGTCTCCATAGTTTTGCCTTTTCCAGAATGGCATATAGTTGGAATCTATTTTTTTTTCTTTTTTTTCCTTGAAAAGAGAGGTTCAAAGCCTCATAAAGCCTTTTTTTTTTTTTTTTGATGCCACATAAACCTCCAGTGAGAACCTCTCTCTCCTCTGCCTCCCAGCCCAAGGCTATTTTAAAGAGTTGCCTACACTCGGGTACCCGACTGCTTCCCTCCCACTCCGATTCCAGTGGGCATTTCTTCGCATCACTCGTATAAATGGCTCCACTGCTCACTATGGCTGCACTCAAAGTTACCAATGGCTGGTGTGTCATTACACTCAGCCCAACTGTTCAGTCCTCACGCTTCCTGGGACCTAAGCAGAACTTGCCCCAATTGATCACTTCCTCCACTGGAAATATCGATTCCCTCTGCTGTCATCACACCCCAGTTTTCAGATTTTTTCCCTAGTTCTTAAGCTGCTTCTATGTTTGCCTCAGTCTCATCCTTTCCCCACTGCTGATTATTTACTGGGGCCTCGGAGACTCTATCCTAGGTTCTCTCCCTTTGAGGGTGACAGCAGTTAGCATCTGTGCCACAGGTAAAAGCCACATTTTTAAGTAGAGCCAAGATCCCATTCTGCACTTCCAGCACGCATTGCTAATTTCCCCATGATGTCTTTGTGGATTGTGTCAACGTCATCCAAACTTGAAAATGTTGAATGAACTCAACATCCTTCATACTAAACTTGGCCCTCCCCATGTCTAAGGAATGACGCCACCTCCATCCATCCAGTTAAGCAAACAGATACAATGGCATCGCCTCTTCTCACCTCTCGCCCCATCGCCCAAGCAGTTTTATTAAGTTTACCTTCTCAATACTTCCCATGATTTTTTTTTTTCCATCATGAAAGCACCCTGGTCTATGTAATCATCTTCTCTCATCTGGTTGCCTGCAATTTTCTTCTAATTGGACTAGCTGCACTTTGTTCTCTATTTGCTAGCCCTCCCTCCTCCTCACCCTTGCCTCATTTCCATCTGTTCTACATGATCCAGCCAAGAGAATTTAGTCATGTCACAAACCCACACACTGGCTTAAGCCACTACAATGGTTTCACAATGCCCGGAGATAAAGATGCTCACACCAGCTTCCCCACTACTGGGTCTATCACAGCCATTTTGAACTCTTGCCCAGGATCCCTTCTGCTGCAAAGCTTGTAAACCATACAGTGTATCCTTCACCTTAGAATATATCTTTCCCACCCGCCTCCAGCTCCACCTCGCCTGCTGACTCTGCTTTTACCCGAAAGACCTTTGTTAAACCCAGGTGGTTTTCATGAACTTCACCACTGAGCAGTTCTCACTATTACATGATGATAGCAAGTGACGTGTGTCTCCTCTTCACAACTCAGACTGTAGATGAGGGAAACTTAGAGGCAGCTAATCCTAACCGACATTGCACTATTCACAGTGTGCAGATTTCAGTGATATAAAATTCTCGTGGAGAACAGGCTCCATTCCTATTTACCAGTGTAGGATGGACAGCTCTTCCTCCCCTACGTTGCCTGAGGAGATGGCATCCTATCTGTTCCCTCTTCCTGAATAAAATGACTTTATAGAATTCAGTGCCTTCCAAAATGGAAGGGCTGCCTTCTTCTGTAGTGAATTCTACATCAATGGCCCCCACTGATGGGGGACCCCAGTGGTACTGGATCCAATGAGCAGCCTCTTCTCTCCCTGCAGACCCAGTGAGTACACACTGTGATCGCACATTCTAAACAGGAGCAATATCACCCCCAAGAGGGCAAATATTGGTCCTGGGTTGGGGACCAAAAAATCTCTCCCTTTTAATGTATAAAGAACAGATACACACATACGGCATAGCTTGAGATATACCATATTTGTGGTATTAAAATTTCATGGGGGAGGGCGAGTAAGGGAAACAATGTCTTAAAAGCCTCCTTAGGAGAAGTGATAACGAAAAAAGTTTTATATACACTGAATTAGATCCTCTGATCACCCCCCTTTTCCCATCCCCTGCGTTCGGCAAAAGGAATACAACTGTTGTTAAAGAAATGATTTGCCAAGACCCAAACATGCAATGTGAAAATGTTAAAAACATGATCCTAGGCAGACAAAGTCTGATGTAATCCATCTTTGAGAATCGGGTGCACATTTTTGTGATGGAAACCAGGCAACATCCAGTCCCAAAGAAGCTTCTGAAATCTTCTAGACCTAGATCTAGAACACCACCTTAAATTATATCTGATGTAATGGGAATTTACCAAGCCTGCCAAGAATCTGGATATTAAGCTTCATGTCCACTTTTTTACTCACATTTCTTAGCATAGCACCTGACACCTGGCAGGGGTGGGCACCTGACAGTAAACAAAATGGTAGCTACAACTTATAGAACACCTGTTATGTGCAGACACTGGGGTTGTATTTTCATCTTCTAGACTTAAAATAACTCTTCTGTGTTGGTTTTATTATTCCCATGTTATCGATGAGGTTTATGAAGTCAAGGTGACACACCTAGCACATGGCAGACCCAAGATTAAGACTAAGGTGTGTTTGTAGCCAAGTCTTGCCACTTCGCACTTTAGTACAAACTCTGTCACCCGAGAATGCAGTCATTCTATTAGAATAGCGCCATCTCTTACCTGTTTTGTGTGCTATCCTCAGCATGCTGTCATTTATGAAAAGCCACCTAGAAATCTAGCTCTTATGAAGGAAACTGATACCTGCACTTCAACTGGCTTCACAGGGTTAAAACTCTTCAGTCAATGAATCAATAATCAATTTTTAGTACTCTGGCAGGCTGAAAGAACAAAATGCAGTAAAACTCTTGAAAGTTAGTTCCTGTCAATCCCATGTGTCTAGTTATGAAGGGCAGGGTGAAAGGATGTTGAAAGATGGGCATATAAGGCTAGGGAGCTGGGAGGGTGGAGGGAGTTTTGTCAAGTCAGCCAGGATACTTTTCTGGCCCATTCTTCCAAAATAAGGTCAAAGAGAGGGACACAGACATACCAAGAGAATTTTGGAATTTCTGCTGCTCTCTTAGAAAACCCAGCTCTATTTATGTTCCCATCCATATTAAGTCAATGTATCCAACCCCAGGAGGATTTTAATTGGGAAGCAAATCTTCAGAACTCTATTCTAGCCAGTTGCATGGAATCTCACCCATCTAATTATTAACATCAAAATCATGCTAGTTAATTTTATGTGTCAACTTGACGGGGCCATTAGACATCCAGATTATTCTAGGTGTTCCGGTGAGGATGTTTTGGGATTAGATTAGCATTTAACTCAGTGGATCAAGTAAAGCAGATTGCCCACTCTAATGTGAGTGGGCCTCATACAATCAGTTGAAGGCCTAAATAAGACAAAAAGACTGACCCTTGCCCAAGAAAAATGGAATTCCTCCTGCTTGACTGCCTTTGAACTGGGATTTAGGTTTCTTCCTGCCTTAAGACTCAAACTGAAACATTGGTTTTTCTGGAACCTATTAGTCTTCAGATGGGCACAAAACCATTGGCTTTCATGGGTCTCCAGCTTGCCAACACTATGCAGATCCTGGGGCTTGTCAGTCTCCATAGCTCTGTGAGCCAATTTCCTATAATAAATCTCTCTCTCTCTCTCTTTCTCTCTCTCTTTCTCTCTGTCTCTCAATACGTATACACACACACAGGCACACACACAAACATACATCACATTGGTTCTATTTCTCTGTAGAACCCTGACTAATACAGCTACTCTGTATTATTTTGTGTGTGTGTGTTTTGTGTTTTCCTCATAGTATGATTTCAAGAATTTACTGTATTCTTTCCAAAAGACTATATAGTCCCATTCAACAGCATGGTTTTGGTCACTGTCACTTAAACAGCAGTGTGTGTAGTAGTAGCCATTACCTAGGAGCTTATTTTAAATGCAGATTTTAAGGTCCTTTCCTAGGCCTATTGCATCAGAACCTGCATTGTAGCACAATGTGCAGGTGATTTGTATGTACATTCTCATCTCAGAAGGCACTCTTGGAGGGCACTTGAACTTTAGCCCAGTTATATACTCTGTGACATATGTCAGTTTAGCCATCTGCACTTCACTTTCCTCATATATGAGTGTTTGATCAATCAAGGTCTCGGGACAGGTTTTAACATAGTATAGAAAAGTGTTGTGATATAGCTGCTAGTAACAGAAGGCACAGCGTTAATGGTATTAGAAGTAACAACCATAACAAAACATGAGAATAACAGTACATGGGAGAGAATTTTCATTGAGTTAAGGAAGTGTCATACATCTGGGTTCAAACTCTATGCTAGCTGGTTGAACGACTTTAAGTTAATCACTTTAGCTCATTTTTTTTTTTTTTTTTTTTTTGTGGTACGCGGGCCTCTCACTGTTGTGGACTCTCCCGTTGCAGAGCACAGGCTCCAGACACGCAGGCTCAGCGGCCATGGCTCACGGGCCTAGCCACTCCACGGCATGTGGGATCTTCCTGGACTGGGGCACGAACCCGTGTCCCCTGCATCGGCAGGCGGGCTCTCAACCACTGCGCCACCAGGGAAGCCCAATCACTTTAGCTCTTAATCCTCGTGTTCCTCGTTTCTAAATTTGTGCCAGTGAACTAAGTACTTGTGTGTTTCCCTCATACTCTATTTATGGAGCAGTGGTACTCCATTCATCACCGACTTACTGTATCCTTCCTAGGTTTACTGCTTTTGACAGTATCCACTGGGCTGGCCTGTAAGCTGCAGAAAATAATAACATACTTGGCTTACGTATGATTCACACCAACAGGAAGAAAGGCAGTCATGTACATCTTTGGGGTTCCTTTGCTCCAGTTCCCCCCTAACCTGTGACAAAGAACAGGTAAGAGGACCCTCACTCATCCTAGTTAACGTGCTATAACATCACACCATTTAAATGAATTTTATTGCGACTTCTTCTTCTAAATTCTATGTCAGGTTCACATTAAGAATACCCCAGAGGCATTGTCTTACTTGAAAAACGTTATTTCAGTTAGTTGAATATCATTTTTTACAGGATTTAGGTCAAATGAGGGCCAGCAGTAAATCCAAACCAAACAATATGTGTCTGCAATAAATTTCTGTTTCTGCATTATTCATACATAATGGCATAGGTGACTCTTCAAGCGTTCTGAATTAAGTAGAATTGATTTCTCACTTTTTAAATGCTCTGCTGTACAAGCCTTTTTGTACTTTTACTTCTCCTTAACAAATAAAGTATTGATTCATCTCCACCGAACATGTTTTATTTAAACTTTGCTCTTTGTCAGCAACTCGTCCTTGGTACCCGCAATTCCCGCTCCTAACTCTCCAATTGTCTTTTGATCTTGAAGGTGAAATCCTTCCACCAGGCTGCTTAGCATGAAGAAACTGCAGATGGGTTAATATCTCATCAAGAACAATAAAACAGAGCCCTTTTGCCCTTCCTTTGAGTTTTCACTCCATTGGTACACCCAAAAAGTTGCCTACACGTTCTTATTCTGCTTGGGTGATCTAGACATTAGCATTGCACTTGAATTGCATCGTCCCTGTGTTTTTATCGAAACATCATCACATCGTGTTTTACGAACTTCATGAGCGAGTATGCTTAATGATAGATTGCGCGAGGGGAGGGCTGGCCTCAGTAGTGATCCCGGCATGAAGCCCAGAGCTTGAATCCAAGTTGAAACTCGATCAATGTGTATCAAAGAAATGAGTGAGTCACACTTTGATTGGACTTTATTACCTCTTTAAAAAACAATTGGCAGAACATGAGACAGAAAGGGGAACCTGTAACTTTCATCCTTAGATCACTTGGTAGCACTCAAGTTTCATATACGAATAAAAACGAAGAATTGAGTGGATTAAGAAATAACCAGGACGATAATCTCCAGGTCCATCCACGTTGCTGCAAGTAAGTCAGACAGAGAAAGACAAATATCATATGATACCACTTGTATGCGGAATCTAAAAAAGAGATGATGCAAACGAATTTATTTACAGAACAGAAACAGACTCAAAGACATACAGAACAAATTTATGGTTACCAGAGGGGAAAGGTAGGGGGGAGGGACAGATTGGGAGTTTGGGATTGACATGTACACACTGCTATATTTAAAATAGATAGTGAACAAAGACCTACTCCATAGCACAGGGAACTCTGCTCAATATTCTGTAATAACCTAAATGGGAAAAGAATTTGAAGAACAATAGACACATGTATATGTAAAAAAAAAAAAAAAGGGCTTCCCTGGTGGTGCAGTGGTTGAGAGTCCGCCTGCCGATGCAGGGGACACGGGTTCATGCCCCGGTGCGGGAAGATCCCACATGCCACACAGCGGCTGGGCCCGTGAGCCATGGCTGCTGAGCCCACGCGTCCGGAGCCTGTGCTCCGCAACGGGAGAGGCCACAGCAGTGAGAGTCCTGCGTACAGCCAAAAAAAAAAAAAAATCAGGAAACACAATTTGTAACCACAGATCTGCCGTTAACTTTGTCTAGCCTTGGCCTATGGCTAAGTTCTCCTACCTAGGTTGAGAAAACTGTTGTAGACATTACCTGCTTTGCCCTCTAGGGCTTGGACTGGGATTGTGACACAGATGTTTGCCAGCTCGTTTGCTTGGGTTAAGACAGTCCTGCTTATTGGTTAACTTTGACTCCAGGCTTCCTCTGGAACCTGGCCATCCCTCCTTTCCTGCCCAATGTTCTGTGTGATGTGCGACAGAGCCCCCAGCGTCAGTGGCCACAGGCTCTCATCCTTGCAGCCCACTGCCCATTGCCCAGAGCACGTGGCCTTCCAAACTCATCTCCTTCCCTTGTCAAACTGTCTACTGCAGAGGCCCATTGAGGCACCCCCAACAGCTATGCCATGTCTGTCAAAACACCCAACCATCCTCCTTTTTGTAAAGGACAACCAGCAAGATCAATTCTCTGTCCTTCTGTCCTGCTCTGAATATATCCAGCACGTGGAACTAACATTTCCCAGGAAACCAATCCCTGAGCTGCTTTACAAGTCCACCTCTGCTCCCTGGTTCTTTCCTTCAGCAAAGGATTCAGTGCCTATTTCCCGAACGTGTGCTCTGTACGATACAGAGATGAATTGGGCACAGCTCCTACTCCAATGTTTTTTGTCTGATGAGGAAGATGTATAAACACAGATGATTCCCACACAAACAGGTAATTGCTATTTCCATGAATGTTCCCCATACAAACAAGCCATTTCTCCAGGCATCTGTCTGATAGCAGCTTGAAGTGGAAAGCCAAGGTCCTCTTCTGTTTTGTCTGGAAAGAAATATCACCAAGGCCATGTACCCATTACTCTAATACTTTTTAATAAAACAACTTACTTTTATTCTCTTACTGCTCTCTGTTTCCTCATGAACACCCTTGAGGCTGGATCCATACCTAGGCCGGACAATATGTTCTTCTCAAAAGTCTTTCCTCTGATGCCCGAGGCTGTGCATTGAGTCAAGAGTCCGGTGGCCTCTGATTCTTTCTCATGGGATGAGTTATCTCCCTGGTGGACCCACAGCTTTCTTAGAAAAATCACTGAATTCCTTTTCTTGTCCATGTTCCACTGAGGAATGTTTACAAGCACTCACCTTTCCTTCTAAAGTTTATTCTTGCCCTCACTATGTCCTTCCCCTTTACACTGGGATTGTCTCTTTTGTTCCCTAGTTTGAATGCTTTGGTCGCACTACCTGCTTCTTAAAAATGATTTTCTCCACAAAATAACATTTCTAGAATGACTTTCCTTAGTGTTCCCTCTAAACTCTTCACCTTCACATACCACTTCTGCAAGGGGGTGCTTTGGTTCCCAAGCCATCCTTGAAAACACACCTCTGACCCCTTTTATTACAGGGTTCACTCTAATTCCCTTTGCTTGGCCTGTTTCTTCTAAACAAAACAAACAAACAAAAAACTGCTGTAAAGGGATCTCAAAACATACGTTTACATGATAACTCCTAAAATCTAGGAAACATATCACCTACACACAAATAATTCAAACCCGATTTCTGATGCCTCAGAAGAGATGAGGTTCAGGTCCACCAGGCATGGGCTTAGATTTTTTTTGCAGAATGCATGTGCTCGTCAGGTCTTATGGACTTTCTCTGCATTTGTATTGTGATTCTGAAAAAGCTGCAGAAGACTAAGCTGTGGTCCATGGGCAAATCAATTGCTCCATCAAGAGTTGAGAGATGTGAATGAGAAAACCGATAAAATAAAGTAAAATAAAATAAAATAAAAATTGACAGGCTTTCATGATTTACAGTCACTGTCTTCAGCCTAGTAAACCTAATCACGCTGGCTACTGTTTCACTATATTCACCGCCGGAGTCTGTTAGAACAGTCTAATTTACACTGCAATGTAATTCATCTGTTTTATTAAGGTTGTTCTTGTATTTAGGTTAGGAGTAAAAGTGGCCTCTGGCTCAATGTTATACAGTCATTCTGAGAAAATGCCACAGGGCACAGCAGTTAATAAACCTGGGAACTAGATTCCAGCACCCGTATTGTTGACATCTGACAAGTTTACTATGAGTGTAGTTAGGGTGATACAGGATCTTATAAAAATAGACATTAGCAAACTCATTACAGGCCCATTTCAAAATAATTGTGGATCACATTGATGGAGGTAGTTAAAGGTTTTTGCATAGACATTACTGAAAATGTGAGCATTTAATCTCCCACCCTCCCCTCACCGTCTCCTTCCCAAGAAAACCTACTTAGGGTTAGCTTATGTTGGTGGTAAGAAAATGACCTCATCAAAACGTGATGATGAATGAGAGTTTGCTTGGTGAAGGCATGCCTCAATTCCATCAAGATTGGAAATTTCCGTAAAAATCAGCTTTGGCTGCTGAGAAGGCCCTCTGTTCTGTGGAGGGCCAGGTGGCCAGCTCTCCTCGGTAAATAAGCAGCAGGAATAACTGACAAGGCGCCATCCATGTCACTCCCTCTGTGATGCTCACAGACAAGGTATCCTTTATTGCAGGATGCTAGTCACTCCTCGAGTGTCTACCAGGAACTGTGCTTCCAAGAACTCATTATCTGTGCTGGTATATGGACAAAAAAAAAAAAAAATCCTCTTTTCTGGAAGGAAAAGATAAGGAAGTGTGGTAGAGAATAACCTAATGCCAACTATGATTCATAAGATATGGAAGCGGCAGAAGAAACAGGGGAGCAAGTCATTACTGAAAAAAAGAAACCGAAGACAGTTTTCAGCCTAATATCTCTGCCTGGTAGGAAGAACATGGACTTTGGCATAAAACTGACTCCAATCTGAATTCAGGTATTAAAACCTACACCGATAACTAATAAGGGCCTACTGTATAGCACAGGGAACTCTACTCGATACTCTGTAATGACCTATATAGGAAAAGAATCTAAAAAAGAGTGGATATATGTATATGTATAACTGATTCACTTTGCTGTACAGCAGAAACTAACACAACATTGTAACTCAACTATACTCCAATAAAACTTTTAAAAAACCCAAAAACTTACACCCTACGAAGATAGGCATTTGAACAATGCCTGAGTATTCAGTAGGTACTCAATGAAAATTTTATCAATAGTATTAGTATACGTGAAACTAACACAACATTGTAAATCAACTATACTTCAATTTAAAAAATAGTATCAGGGCCATAGAGGATGACCTAAGGACCTAGCACAACGCCTGCCATATTATTGATAACCATCAACATTTGTAGAATAAGTGAATGAATTTTTTTCAGCATTATTTTATCAGGACATTCAAATGAACTTCAGGGCACCAAGGAAGGAAAAGATGTCAGAAAAAATCTGGTGTCAGATGTCAGATAAAAGTCTGAAATGCATGACTACTTAGATTTCCTCATAATGTAGGGACCACAAAAGGAGACCTGGGTCCCAGCATTGAATCTCTCCCCATATGGTAAGTGATTTCAGGTCAATAACTCTGCCTATCTGGGTCTCTATCTCTTCATCTTTAAATAAGTATATAGGGTAATGATATTGGCATTATTTCTTCTAAAACTAAAATTCTATGACTTGAACATTTACTGAAATGTCCAGCATTTCAGATTTGGGGCTTCCTAAATTTGGGAGGAATCAGAAAGGACATTGCATTATTTCAATCTGCCAAGACTTTGAAAAAACTCTTCCTTTACCATAATCCTTATCACCCATATCCAACGAGTCATCATTTCTTGTAAGTTCCTAAGCGTTTCTCATCATCGCCTCTCATTTCCTAAAGCTACTTCCTTGGTTCGTCCCATATCGTTTCTTGCCAGGATTCCCTAAATTGATTCTTTGCCTCTAATTTCACTCTCTTCCAACTCATACCCTGCATTTTCTACAGTCCAGATAACTCGTCTTGTTTACAAAAATTTATGGTTTTGATATTGCCTCTTCTGACTATACTTTCATTTATTGAACTAATATTTTCTACCTGTCTGACCTTGGGAAAATCATCAATACTTTCTCTGCCTCAGTTTAAACATCTGTAAAGGGGCTTCCCTGGTGGCACAGTGGTTGAGAGTCCGCCTGCCGATGCAGGGGACGCGGGTTCGTGCCCCGGTCCGGGAGGATCCCACATGCCGTGGAGCGGCTGGGACCGTGAGCCATGGCCACTGAACCTGCGTGTCTGGAGCCTGTGCTCTGCAATGGGAGAGGCCACAACAGTGAGAGGCCTGCATACCGCAAAAAAAAAAAAAAACAAAAAAACCCACATCTGTAAAATGAGAAAAATAATGACAATATCCATGTCATTGGGTTGTTGTGATTATTAAATGTGTTAATATATGAAAGGAGCTTAACACAGTGTCTGGTTCATAGTCACCATTCAGGGTGATGGTTTTATGTGTTATTGATATCGTCATTCATAAATCTTGCCAAGCAGAGACCCTCTCAGCCCTTTTGTATATGATGCCCCTTCTGCCTGAATTTTTCTTTTTTCTAGATGTCTCCATGTCACCTTCTCTGCCTTTATTCCGGTCTCTATTCAGAAAACACCTCAAAAGGAATCCTTTGAAAGGTTTTCCCATGGAAAAATAGTTCCTTGTCACTTTCTGTCTTCTTTATCCTGGTTTATATTTCTTCATGGCACAGACTGCTTATTGAGCTTAGATCGTGTGTTATCACTTATTTATATTATCTCACTTCTGCTTTAGAATATATATGCAGGGATTATGCTTGTTCATATCTATATACTCACAACAGAGAAGTACTTGATGCATAGCAGGTACTCAAAAAATATTGGGTGAATCAATGAATGAGTTGAAGGAATATTTAAATGATTATTTGATGTTGAGTGTAATGAACACCTTAGAAAAACCAAAATGAGCCTCTAGCCTATAATAAAAGCAAAGATCAGGAAAACCTCCTCTCTTGTGCTTGGGTCTCCCTTCCCTGTACAAGCTGTGTTGAGTCCTATGGAAATGCATTCAGAGAATCTTAACCCTTTCCACACTGTGCTTCAACTAGCTCCCCGACTAGAATACGAAATTCAGTGGGACTTTGAGTTATTTCTATGGGTCCATAGGTACTGTATTGCTATATATACACAGAAGAGTGTCTGAAATTATGAGAAACTTAATTTTTATCCCCCAATGGTGTGTAATCTTCAAATTTGATAACCCTTGACTTTCATACCTTTTCCCAATTTAGTATCTTTTGTTGTCTTTGTGTGCTTTAGCTTTGAAGTCACAACTACGTCATTTGTCGAAGGTAGTGGCCGTGCTCTACTTACCATAAATCATTAAAAAACAAAAAAGGAGCGAAGCAACATCACAGATTTGAAGTGTGAAAGAAAGAGGGGAGTCAAGATTGACTTTAATGCGTTTGGTCCAAACACTTGTGAAGCAGGGTGTGTTTTGTTTGTTTGTTTTTAAAAGATAACTCCATTGACAATAGTGCTCTTTGTATTATTAAGAGTAAGTGATTAACACATAATAATGAATAGATGATTTTTAACAGCTGAAAATTTTTGAATGCTTACATGGAATCAAAACACTGAAATGTGATGTGGTGAAAGAGGCATTGATTCTGGAGTATAGAGAATTAGGTTTTTTTCCGAGCTCTGTCTCTAGACAATTTATCTCTTGCTTGGGCAAGATATTTTCTCCCTTAAAATGTCTGTATTTTTATAGGAAAAAAAGGGAGTTGGACTAGATAAAATTAAAGGTCCTTTCTCACTATAGCACTCTATGATTCTAGGCTGAATCTATTCAGATACATCAATTCAAAACAATTAAGTGGCAAAATCAACCAAAGGAACATTTCTAGCTTTAACAAATCCAGACTTCCACATTTCTAAGGAAAACACGGAGCCTGCTTTTCAGAGGGCATGAGGTTAAACCTGCTCCATGATGGTGTGATTTTTTAAAGGCTTAAGTGCCCTTTCTGGGATTCCCAGCTTGGCACTGAATCTAAGTCTAATTAAATCCCTTTGTGAGAACCTTAAATATACTTAATTAAAACAGGTAGACTTGGGATGATTAATTTCAAAAGTGAGTAGGTTAAAGTGCAGTCTCATTTCTTCTGCTAATTGGTTGAAGGATGATCTTCCTTGCTAGGAGACCAAAAGGCAGGAGATTCATTTCTTCAATTCAAATCTGTTTTTAAATGTCTTTTCAAAGCCTTTAGGCTTTAGAATTTGAGTTTTATAAAATTTGAATGTCGAGGATTATTTCTCCTTATTTTATACTTAGTTAAACCCAAAGCAGGGCTCACTAGAGATCCAAGGGTTATAGAGTAACAAATGGTTGATGAATCCAGACCCACTGTCAGCAAAACCAGCCACATGGTAACTTTATTATCACTTCTCCACTCTTGAGAGACAGGCTTAACTTCATCTTTTATGAAAGGTTTTCAGAAACTGTTACTTACACATTAAATATTTGATTCTTTGAATTACTCAGTGTGGCACTGAAGTGTCAGATTTCTCCAGTACTGAGGCCATAGCCAACGTGGTGTAGTTAAAACTGCCCCCATTAGACCTAATCAAACTCAAAATCTTTAGCACAACAAAGGAAACCATAAACAAAATGGAAAGGCAACCCTCAGAATGGGAGAAAATATTTGCAAACGATGTGACTGACAAGGGATTAATCTCCAAAATTTACAAACAGCTCATGCAGCTCAGTATCAAAAAAAAAAAAAACCAATCAAAAAATGGGCAGAAGACCTAAATAGATATTTCTCCAAAGAAGACTTACAGATGACCAAGAAGCACATGAAAATATGCTCAACATCACTAATTATTAGAGAAATGCAAATCAAACCCACAATGATGTATCCTCCTGGCAGAAACGAGAGGTGTGTAGGAACGATTCTGGGAGGAAGCATGGCTTAATGCCTACACTCTGGGCAGAGCGTGTGTCTATGAAGGTTTGTGTGTAAATCAGGTGAAACTGAGATCCAAGTCTGCCATTCACTAACTGTGTGACTTTAAGCAACTCACTTTACCTCACTAATCAAAAATAAAATAACAGCCCCTCAGAGTTTAAAGACTAAAAGGGGCACTGCATTTTAATTTAATGTCTGGCAATTACATGTGTTACAGGTGTTCCATAAATTTAATTTCCTTCTCTCTTTAAGTCTTTTTTTAAAAATTTATTTATTTATTCATTTATTTATTTTTGGCTGCGTTGGGTCTTCATTGCTGCGAGTGGGCTTTCTGTAGTTGTGGCGCGTGGGCTTCTCATGGCAGTGGCTTCTCTCGTGGAGCACGGGCTCTAGGCGCATAGACTTCAGTAGTTGTGGCTCGTGGGCTCTAGAGCGCAGGCTCAGTAGTTTTGGCACACAGGCTTAGTTGCTCCGCAGCATGTGGGATCTTCCTGGCCCAGGGCTCGAACCCATGTCCCCTGCATTGGCCGGCGGATTCTTAACAACTGCACCACCAGGGAAGCCCCTCTCCTTAAGTCTTGATTCCAAAAAGGCCAGGCTTTCTGAGCTTTCATTTTCAGATGACTGAGCCTAGGCTTGTCTACAGCAACCGTGTGGAGACAGTCTAGGAGCTAAGAAAGCAATCAAGACAGTGAGGCAGGATGCTGTGAGAAGTGTGTAAACTCCAAGGACTAACAGATACTCAGCTATGGTAGGGTGACAAAGCTACTATTTGGGACATGGAATGGGTTCGTATCGTTTGTATTTTCTGTGATAATATCATGGTTTTTTTTCCCTCTTCACATTTCTCTTTGGAAATGGCTATATGTCTGAGCTGCTGTAAAAAGAATTGAGAGAAGAGCCATCTGTACCATTCACGGGCACAGGTTATATCAAGTGTCTGCTCTGCTCATGGATGAGACAGTGGACTCTGAGAGCTCCCAAGAGAAAGAAATTTTGATGAAGGCAGATCAAAATCCAGGTCATTTGATCAGTTTTCTCCACCTATAAGGAGAATCCTTTTCCAGAAAGCAATACATAGAGTTGCAATTGGAATCTATTTTTATGTAGTTACCAGTAGGATAAGAAAACAACAGTTAATGGTTCCTGTTGTGGTATCCAGGAAATTCAATTCTGAAATAAAAAAGAGAGAGAATTAAAGCATTTTGTAGAGCTAATCAAATGGATTTAGTATCCTCATTTAGAAAGTATGTGATTAAAAGAATAAAAATCATATATGTTATGGCTTCCTTTACTTTATTATGACTATTTTATTAGAAAAGGCATTAACTATTCATCTATGAGTGATAGATGCTGAATACGCTGAATTAGGGTTATTATTAACTCTTCATTAAGTCAAGCAGTTGCAATCACTCATTTGTGCTCTCCTTAAACTTAGCATGCTAATTAAACTAAAGGAGTGTTAATATTTGGAAACTCATCAGGCTTCGGGGAACCAGCTCAAGCCCTACCTCTTCCAAGAAGTCTTCCTTGTGTGCTTCAACCTCTTCAGACTGGGGGAGGACTTCTACTGTATATTCCCTGCCCCTATGCAAGGGACTTAATACCCTCTAGGGGGATATTACAGGTACCATCTCATGAGAAATTCAAAATATTCGTGCATTTCAACTTCTGCCAATGAGTGAGTGAGAATTACCCTCCTGTAAACTGCAGGACAGAAAACAGGACAATAAAGTACAAGAAACAAATATATTCAGATATTGGAAGACAGCAGACACAGGATTGCAATTTCTGAGAAAAGAAACACAAGCAAGGGGAACTGAACCATCACTCAAGCTTTCTGTCCCAGGAAATAACCTATGGACTTGGACAGTGACGGGAACATTGGAATAAAGTCCAGCCATCTTGCTGAGCTGAGGAAACAGGAAAATTTGAGGAAGCCAGGACAGCTAAAACCTGTGGATTCTACAAAGATCCCTTTAGTCTTTGGCTGAATGCCAACTTGTTCATATGTAGAGAGAAACCTTACTCTGTACTTTTTTCTATTCCAGCTGCAGTAGAAAGGTCTTGTTGAATACATGGAACTTTCAACAGAGACCCCAGTATGACCTTATAAGCATGGCTCAAATAGCTCTAGAATAAAGGTGAATCTGACCTGCCCTAAAACAGCTTAAAAGGAAAATTCAAAAAGATCAAATAGGGGCTTCCCTGGTGGTGCAGTGGTTGGGAGTCCGCCTGCCGATGCAGGGGACGCGGGTTCGTGCCCTGGTCCGGGATGATCCCGCATGCTGCGGAGTGGCTGGGCCCGTGAGCCATGGCCGCTGAGCCTGCGCGTCCGGAGCCTGTGCTCCGCAACGGGAGAGGCCACGACAGTGAGAGGCCCACATACCGCAAAAAAAAAAAAAAAAAAAAAAAAATCAAATAAATCCACAAGTAACTCAACTTCCTGTCAGTAAATATCCAATACTCTTTAAAGGAATGCAGTGGAACGCTTCACAATGTAAAATATGCACTGCCTATACGTCCAATTAAAAGTTACTAAACAGTAAAAGAATTAGGAAAACAGAACCCAGAAAGCAGAGATGATGGAATTTGCAGAAAACAGCTATTATAAATATGCCACAAATGCTCAGGTGTATAATGGAAAACATGAATATGATGAGGATATAATGGAAGGTATTTAAAAAAGACCCAAGTGTAACATCTAAAGGAGGGAAATAATATTTTTAACACCAATAACTGCTATTATAATTTATTATCTGTTATTTTCCACCAATTCATCCAGAAGGATGTTAAGAAGCTGGGCTCTGGAATCAGCTGTCTGAGTTTGGGTACTGAATGCACCACTCAGTGACTATGTGACCTTGAGCAAGAAACTTATTGTCGCTGTTTTCAAACATTTCACATGTAAATTAGGAATAAAATAGTTCTCTGTGCCATTGGTTTGTTGTGAAGTTTAAATAAAGAAGCACATTTAAACTATTGTAAAGAAACAGAAACAGAATCACAGACATAGAGATCAGGCTTGTGGCTGCCGAGAGGGGGAGGGGGAGGGATGGACTGGGAGTTTGGGGTTGGCAGATGCAAGCTATTACATTGAGAAAGGATAAACGACAAGGGCCTACTGTATAGCACAGGGAACTCTATTCAGTCTCCTGGGATAAACCACAATGGAAAAGAATATGAAAAAAAGAGTGTCTCTGTGTGTATAACTGAGTCACTTTGCTGGACAGCAGAGATTGGCACAGCATTGTAAATCAACTCTACTTCAGTAAAAAAATAAAATAAAATATTGTAAAAAGCGATCACATGGCTAAGTAAGCACCAGGGCTGGGGTGGAAGTGAGGTGTAGTGGGTAACTCTCTTTCCAAGGGAACGGGTCTAGAAGAGGCAGAGGATGGTCTAGCATCTGGTCTGCTTCACCCAGCACCCCATGCTCATGTCAGAGGTTTCAGCTCCTCATGCTATGTTTCTGCCTCTCCCTGGTCCTGGGTTCTTGGCTTTTGCCACTTCCCCCAGGATTTTCTTTCTGCCCAGCTTCTTTGCCCGTTTCTTTTCAAAGATTTCATGAAAGATGTTATCCAAACTCGACTTCCAGAATTGCTTTTTCTGGCTTCCCATGTTAGGGTTGGAAATGAAGATAGAGCACCCCTTACTCTCTCTCACAATTTATACTTGCATTGTGTGCATTTCTTTTCTTGTTAACTTTTTGTTTTCACACTATAAATGAAGGCTATATGATAAGAAGAAACGTGTCAGGCGGCCTCTGGCTCAGAAAAGGGGATCAATAATATTTGTCACATAGAACCCTGAAAAAAGAAGGTCCAGGGGGAAGACATGGGCTCGGAGGCCCGCATACAAAGGCCAGAACTCTCATTCTTTTACTGATGAGCTGAGTGACTTCATTTTCTTCATCTGTTAAATGCAGACAATAGCTCACAGGGTTATGGTAGACACTCAGTGAAGGGTTGCTGTTGTTATTAATTTTACTTCTCCAGTTTTTTTTAGGGATGAGATGAATTAGAATCTGATTCATTTCTTACAGTAAATTTGGACAAAAACTCTGAAATGTGATCAGTTAGACTCTAAAATGTGATTGATTCCTGTGGTTTCACAAACAACAGAAATATCAAGCAGCAGAGAATAATATGGTTTTGGCAAGTCTGAATAAAATATCTTCTGATCTCAATCCATGTAGGGCAATTGAGAATTATATCGATTAACATATTGCTTTCATATTCACATGAAATGATGGTCATGCGATTGCCTTCAAAATGGAAAAGCATGAGTCAGAAGCACCATGCCATTGGTTTTAAATATACCAAGGGGTGAAGGGAATGAGCATGATTTCTCAAAACCCATATCCCCGGTAAGAAACAAGATACCCCAAACCAGACATTTTTTCACTTCATTCAAGGATTCTCTAGGAAAACTCAAAATAAGTCCATGTTTCTGTCAATCTCTAATTTTGGCAGCAACAGGCATGTCTCAGCTGCAAGTCAGTGTTTGGTGGGAGAAATCTCTCCACTTTGGGAAATGACTTTATTGGATTTATTGGCTGGACAGCTCATCTAGACAGTGCCTGGTAAAAGCTCAGTGCTTAAATGGATAAGATTATGGCTCAAATTAATGAACCGAGAAGGAAATAGGAAGGTTGCATATTAAATGCTTTCCCATGAAGGTTCTGGAGATCAAAACCGAGTGCAGTGAAACTAATGAGCAAGTCATGCCAGCCTACAAGGCTTCAGCTTTGATAATGATTTTCCTCTTAAAAAACATATTCTACTCAAACCGTAGACCCCAAACACCCTGTCATAGAAAAAATATATATATTTTTAACATGCAGATTCCACAATACAGATAGATTAAGAACACAGCAAAAGGGTAGAGAAACAAAGCTAGTAAATAACAAATTTCTTAAGCACACCAGTAAGGGCTTCATAGAAAGGAAGTAATTATTTCAATAAACTCATCAAGAATCAGAGCTCTTGACAACAGAGGGCAAGACAGGGTTTTACTTGTTTTCAGAGAATATTGAAAAGCCCCCTTCAGTCATCAAGATATCTCACTTTCCTTTTTATTTTTTATTTTATTTATTTTGGGCTGTGTTGTGTCTTTGTTGCTGTGTGAGGGCTTTCTCTAGTTGCAATGAGTGGGAGCTACTCTTTGTCGTGGTGCGCGGGCTTCTCATTGTGGTGGCTTCTCTTGTTGCAGAGCATGGGCTCTAGGCACGTGGGCTTAGTAGTTGTGGCTCGCGGGCTCTAGAGCACAGGCTCAGTAGTTGTGGTGCATGGGCTTAGTTGCTCCGCAGCATGTGGGATCTTCCTGGACCAGGGCTCGAACCCTTGTCCCCTGCATTGGCAGGCAGATTCTTAACCACTGAGCCACCAGGGAAGTCCTAAGATATCTCACTTTCATTGTTTCCAATTCAGGATTGTGTCACAGGTACAGTTGCCAGATCAAATGTATGATGATCAGTTACATTTGAACTTAAAATAAAAATGTGTGTGTTTAATGTAAATATGACCTAAATAAATGTGTAGGTTATACTTATGGTAAAATACTATTTATTATTTATTTGAAATTAAAGCTAACTGGGCAACCTATATGTTATATTTGCTGAATGTGGTATCACTCTTCATAGGTGATGTAGTGAGAACAGAAATACTACTGTGAAATAAAAGTACCAAGCAAAATAATTTAATTGTTATTTGCTGTTAACATGTTTTACAAAGTGCTTTCCCAAAGTTTCTAGACTCATTTTTAAATTAAAGTAATCCCATTTAGGTCAATATTTGAAAAATGTAATATTAAAATTGTTGCTATAATGTGTGTCTATGTGTATATGTGTGAGAGACAGAAAGGGAAAGATGACAGAGAGTGTTATTAGTGTACAAATATATTATTTACAATAAAAAATGAAAAGTAGCTACACATATTTGGTTATATATTTGTACATGTACATATACATGCATACCTATATATATGTATATATTGTATATAGTTATGTGTATAACTATAAATTGTTATAATATATAGTTATATATGTATATACATATATATAATAAAGAAAAAGAGAGAGAGAGAGAGAGAAATAAAATTTTAAGGTGGAGAGAGACAGATGCACCTAAGACCTGGGATGAATGAACTTTCTAGTTTAGAGTATTGCATTTAGCTCTGGATTTCCAGGTAACCTAGAGGGGGTTATGGTGTACCATTGATTCTATTGCTTTGTGCTTAAAGGACTCCTGCAAGTAAACCTAGAAAGAAAATATTTTATCTGTTTTCCTGACCTCCTACTTTTAGAAAAAGCCCGTTAAAATACATATGCCTGTGTATAAGGCATATGCCTGTGTATCAACCTGATTCCTACGCCTTGTTTCTTGGCTTTTCTAACATACTCTGTTTCCCACTACATAGCTGGCCCCAATCCTTCTTCAGTTCTCCCACGAATGGCGGCTTTTGTGGTCTTTGTCACCTGCCTGCCCAGCATAGTCCCTGAAACATAGAGGGAACTCTGCTAATATATTTGGAATGAAAATATCAGATTTGCAGAACCTGGCAATGTTCCTTAGTCAAAGCTATCTTCATAGCAATATGGGAGCCTAAAATCCCACAAGAAGAGATAAAATTCTTTGGATGATGAATTGTAAAATATTTCTTAAAAAGAAAGTGATTTTTGTTTAAAAAATGTATTCAACTATCCATTGACTAAGCCATTATTTGGGGGATTCTAATGACATGTCCAGATCTGATTTTTTGCCCCCTTTCATTTATTGTTGCTTCACGTAATTCCTGATTCTCCCAAGAAATTGTTGTGATCCAGTTTTTTTAATCTTCATAATATTTTGTGTTATTCAAACTGTACATTAGATTTTGAAGTCAATTTAATGGTGCAGGACAAGCACTTTTTCTCTCAATAAAATAAATCGCAAAATAAACGATTAATGTGCATCAGGTGTAGGACTGAAATGTTTTCTGAGAACCTCTGTTATTAATTATACATGACACAGATGCATATAACTGATGTTCTACAGTAGCTCTCAGTATGGCCAAAATAGTTTAGAAAAACACTGCCTTGAAAGATTTCCACACCAACCTGCACAGGCCAAATCCAGCCTGCTGCCTGTTTTTACAAATACATTTTTATTAGAACAAAGTCACCCTCATTTATTTATATATTGTCTGTGGCAGCTTTCTTGCAGCGACTCTGTGGCCCAAGAAGCCTAAAATATTTACTATTCTGGCTTCTTGCAAAAGTATTTTCCGACCCCTGGTGCAGAGTATAGGGTCATAGTAAGAGGAGGTTCTCTGTAGCCACAGGTGAGAGTAGGATTATCTGGCCATTATCAGAGGAATAATAAGACACAGAGCACAGACTGGACACTACTCCACAATTTTGGGCCTTTCGTGTCATGGTTTAGAATTAATAACTGTGGATACTTCAGACCAACAATCCACCATAGAAAATATGACCCTCCAAGGCTCTCAAAGCCAAGGTTAAGGACACAGACAAGAGGCAGACAGATGGGACTGGAAGGTAAAAATTTGGAAGGTTGATTAACATTTCTGAGTGACAATTTCCTCACCTCTAGATTGAGGATAATAATGTAAAGTGACAAAAATTAAATAAATAACGTGGAAAAACTTACTGGTCCAAATGATAAACATTAAATATGGCAGCTTCTTGGAGCCTCTGGTTCATCGCTTATTTGCTTATTCCATCACTACCTCCTGGCTTCCTCACCCTGTACCCTGTGCCTGGTTTCTCTGAACTCAGCTGCATCTGTACACAGCTTTGCCTTGCCATGTGTCTGGCTCAAATTCATGGCATATTTTCACTTTTGTCTCCTCCACCCATTTGTTCAAGCCGTCTGTCTTTATTTTCTAAGGTACAATATTTAATAAAATTTAGGGCAAAGGAAACGTACTCCTGGGAGATGGATGAATATTATTAAGTCTAATGTTCTGCCTTCAATATTATACAATGTGGAGATAAGATTGTTACAGCTCAAGAGTGAGTTTAATAATCAAAAGCCATCTTTAATTTTATACTATCAGATCACTGAAAATGACAAAAGATGTAAAGTGTGTCTTAAAGTCCCTAGAAAAAGGATATGATTGGTCTAGCTTATTATTTCCTATCAAGCTGTGTTCCATAGGTCAAGGGTAAGTAGAGGTGAGGAACAGAAGATGCTTCTTTTAATTGTAGAGTTGGAAGGGCATCTGCAGGACACGTCTATGCACTGTCATTTGTAGAGTTATTTTACAATATATATTACCCTTAACTCCTTTTACTCCCTGGTGTTCATCTCACAACTATCCAGTAAGGCAAAACAAAAAATAATGTTCTCTTTTGGAAAGTAGATGATTAAGTCTGAAAACTGTTGTGAGTTGCCCTACTTAACACAGTTATTAGTGAATTGGGGTCCAGGTAGCAGTTAGGTGGAACATAGCTCAGTCTGTAGCTGGAGATTTTAGCTGGGGAGTTTAGGTCAATCCTATCTGAAGAATTCCAGACTATGAATCCCAGCAGCCAAATGTGGTTCCACTGTTTAAGGACCCCAAACATGTCCTGGGAGAAAACGAAAGAGAGTTGCATTTATCCAATTAACAACAACCACAAAAATGATTATCTCCTGTTGGCCAGTTACCCTGTTAGGCAATGGAACATATAAGAATAAGTGAGACTTAGCCCCTACTCTTAAGAATTTCACAGTTAAGAAGCATCTTATTAACATACAGTGATATAAAGGGCACATATCTGGAGCAGAAAGTGTGCCTGTTTAAAATAAGTTTAAACCTTTATTTATCCACCTAGTCTCCACTAATGTGACCTGGAGCAGTATTAAGTGCAGGGAGGACTTCCTGGAGGAGGTGGCCTCTAAGTTTAAACCAGATGGATGACTGAGACAAATAAAGAACAGGTGGCAGTGCCTTCCACCCAGAGGGAGCAACACATAAAAAGTCTAAAAGTCATAGAATTGTACAGCTCAAGAATGAAGGGTAATGTAAACTGTGGACTTTAGTTAATAATAGTGCATCATATTGGTTCAGTTGTAATGTCCCCCACTAGTGCAAAATGTTAATAATATGGGAGACTGTGGGGACTGGGGGTTTGGGGAGAAGGGTGTAAGGAAACTCTCTGTACTTTCTGCTAATTTTTCTGTAAAGCTAAAACTACTCTAAAAATAGTATTAATTTTTCTAAAAAGGTTAAAATTAGAGATGACGCTGTTTAGAGAATACAAAGTAATAATGTATAATTAGAATGTGTCACCCTGATAGAGAGGATGAAGAGATGGGGGCTTGGAGGTGAACAGCAGCTGGATCATGAACATCTTTAAGAGATGATTAAATGATTTAAATTTTTATTCTAGGAGACATTAAATCACTTCAACAGCGGAAGTAATAAAATCAAATATTTTTTCTTATTTGGGATTTTTTTTTTTTGAGATCCTTTTAGGAACTCTTGGGAGAATAAATGTAAGGGATTCAAATATGTGACATGGAACAAATTACTGAACTTCCAAATAATTTTATCTATGAAATGTGATTAGTAACACCTGACTCTCAAGTTGTTGTGGAAATAAAAAACAAAAAAAATGAATGAGATACTTATGAAAGTGTCTGACCCCAAATAGTCCTTGAATTTTTCTTGTTCCACACTTTCTTACGAAGGAACATGTCTCATTTATGTTCAAGTCCTCATTTTCAAGAACAGTAAACAGCTTACCGAGTGGGTTTTTTTAAAAATTATTTTTCTCTAGCTTTATTGAGGCATAGCTGAAATATGACACTGTGTAAGTTTAAGGTGTAAAACGTGATGATCTGATACACATATATATTGCTAATGATTACTAGAGTGAACGTTAAGTGTACAATTGTTAAATGAATGAATGAATGAATCTGAGCGTTACCTTGAAGGGATTGACTTTTGCGTGAGAAGGCCTTGGTTTTCCCGTTTGAATGTCCTTCTCTTGACATTCCAACTGAGTTTTAAAATTCCTCAGATGCTCGCTTATTCACACTGTCACTTCATTAGCATCATATCTGTTTGTGAGGAAATCTGGCAAAGCTGATTCCTCTAGGCAACTCATTTGTACTTTTGGTCTTTGATTGCAATTAGTGAGATTAATTGTTTATCTGCTTCTCCATTATGCTTTGATGAGGCCCACATGAGTGCATTTTCCAGGAATATAAGTATTTAGTATTAGTGTGTTGTCTTACTGGGAGAACGATGTTATTATACTGCTTCATTAATGCCTGTACATGTGGTTCAATTAAGATTTACAAATTGGGTTTAATTAAGGTTTATAAGCAGTGAAGTGAACTCCTGGCTGCATTTAAACTGCTGATTCCTCTTCTTATTCTTCTTTCTTTTTTTTCCCCTCTTATGTAGTCTTAATCGTTAGAAAAATCAAGTGGGCACTGGAGCTGGAAGATGAAGGATCTTCTCTGGACATCTGATGTCTCCTACTGTCCCCACACTCCTTCTATTGGTGAGTTTCAGAACACAGGTGCCAGAAAACCCATTACATTTGGATCACAACCCATTTGCATTACCAGGAAGAGTCCAGGGGCACTGGAATCAAACTACTCACATCAGCGATGTGACATTGGGTTAGTTACTCACCTCTATCACCCTCAATTTCCTGATCTGAAAACACAGAGATAATAACCCCTTCCCTGATATATTATTACAGAGGTTATATGAAGTGATTTTGGTAAAGCATCTGGCATGGGAGTTTAATAAATGATAGCTATCATTAATAAGCATATATAATTAGATCTATTAATAAAGGAATATGGCAAATGGAAGCTTGACCAATCTTTGAACAGTAACATGATGCGGTTGTAATGCTTCAGGGTGTCAACCAGGACTTCCTGTTGCTCAATATCTCTCTCTCTCTGTCTCTCAGCCTCTCTGTTTTTCTGCCTCTCTCTTGTCCTGGTTCTCAGTTCTATTCAAATTCAACAGGTCCAAGTACATAATGAATACTTATAAGGTGTCAGACACTGAACAGAGAAGAAATGAAAACAAAGACAAAAATTACAACTCCCTGTCTAGAAAAAGGATAAGGCCAGGTATGGGAAATATAAGTCAGTGCAATCTGTGATAGAACTAGGGTCAGGTTTCAGCAATGGCAGAGAGGAAGGACGGATCCTGCCACTTGGGTAAGTCAGTGCTCAGTTCACTTGCTGTTTTTTTCGGGGGGTGAGGGTAGGCATGGTGTTGGCTCATACCTTGTTGTCAGAATTCTGGTTTCCAAGCTATCTATGTCTTTATACTAGATTTACAAGGTTTTTTTAAAATTTGTTTTTTGTTTGTTTTAATATCCGTCATGACTGTTTCCAGACCTGTGCTGCCCTGCCTGGCTCATTGGTTGACCTGACAGCACCTCTTTGCTGGGGGACACTCACTGTATTCTGTCCTGGGATGTGAACACACAGTGGAGAGGCAAAGTGGTAGTGAAAGATGACCCAGGAGAGAGCAATTCAGACAACACTGCCTGCCTAACTGTGGTGGCAGTGCTACCAAAGTGACAAAGCAGCACCAAACTTTTCCAAAACTATATAAGACAGAGACAGAGGATGAGGACACTAAAAGCATAGAGACCAATGACCATTTGTTTTTGCACACTTGGCCACACAATATTGTTTGAGATCATTGGATTGTTATTTGAGGGACAACAAAATTAAAATACTAATACTATATTAGACATATTTAATTAAACTTTGCTAGGTGCTTAAATGGAGTTAATGAATTTAACTCTTCACAACCAGACATTAAAGTGGTATCGTTAACTCCTTTTTTATCAATACTATTCAAAGAAATTATATACATTCAATTTGATAGAAAAGGTAAAGCCAAGATTCCCTAATATGTCCATCTGGTTGTGTACTCTTCCAATTTCTGCTTACAAAATCGTCTATACAATATAAGATAATGACTCCAAGGACCTGGCAGGGATCTCAAATCTCGAGTTATTTAAATCACACTGTAATATTAATTAAGTGTGTCTCTAAAGAGTCCCCCTTTGTGTGTAGAGTTACGTAAAGGAATTATACCCCCTTTTTTTGTTTAAATACATTAGGAAAGTTTGGCTGACATTTGAACTGTCTTTCAAATTATACTTAAGACTTACCTAGTCATGAACTTCTCAGTGTGAAAGAAAAGTGATGTTGATATTAAAACTGCACTCAATGACAAGTAGAACGGCATCAAGAATGAAACTGTTTTTTGAGGGAAATGACCTTCACGTGGTTTTGTCTAACTCACAACCTAGTAGACTAGGAAACTAGGGACCTAATCCAAGATCTAGTTATGCCTCTCTCTGAACCTTTATTTCCCTATCTTAAAAAAAAAAAGAAGTGGAGGCATACCTCTCTGCCCTGCCTTCCCCTAAGAATCATTAACAAAATCCGGAGAGATGGCAGATATAACATTATAAAGGATGGGAATATGCTTGGTAAATTGTATATGGCTATATAAACAGAAGGGGTTATTATTATGTTGATTATCATTTATGACAGCACCGACAAATGTGCTAATTATACTCATAAAATGAAGATGCAAATGCTTTACTCTGGACTTTCAAGAGAGGCTTATTCTTCTCCTAAAAAGAGAGAGAGATTATAAGCACAAAATATTCCTTTTTATTAGCACTCACTGCAATAACTGTTCCATGTAATATTAATAAGAATAATAAAACGTAAGCCACTTCTACATTATTTTCAGGGAGAAAAGAACACAAGAGCTAGAAAGTTGAGTGAGCAGGAACTTGTCTCTTTTAATGATATCTGTAAAAAGGCAATGGATGTTCTAATACATCAGTGTTTCTCTCCAACACCCTCTATTTTGCATTTATCGTAATTCATGTTTTCATCGCTTTCTCATTTGGCATCATTTGTGACCTCAGTGGATGTATTAATAAAAATGACCATGACGAGCCCTAGAGCTGATTTTCTCTGTTGTCCAACAGACACATATTTCCCAAACTGTCCCAGACCTGTCCAGTGGTATTTATCAGTACATGTGGCCAGAATCTTTGGATAAATTCTGATTGCATATGACAAGGTTTACTTCAAGGGCTCTTGTTTAACTTGGGTTGCACATACATGGCGAAGCTGCTACCCTGAAAAACTGTGACAACTCACTTTTTCTACATCATTTGGCACAAGCTGTGCTTGTACAGCTGGGTAAAGTTTGACTAAAGAAAAGCATATCTGCCTTTATCTTCTATGACTGGTTCTGAGGGACACTTGGGCATTATATCCTTCAGTCTACCTCACAGTCATAGTCTAAATTGGACCATGCAGTAGTCTAGGTCCTATCAAGGATATAGGAAGAAAGATCTTGGATTCTCACCAAATAACTTCTAGTTTAGTGGAGTGATAGTTGTAACAAATTACTACAAAATGAGTGCCTTAAGGCAACACAAATTTATTATCTTACAGTTCTGGTGATCAGAGTCTGAAGTGGGTTTCACTGGGCTAATATCAAGGTATCAACAGGGTTGTGTTCCCTCTTCAGCCTCTAGGGGAAAATCTTTATCTTTCCCAGCTCTTGGAAGCTGCCTCTGCTCCTTGGATCTTGGCCCCTTCTGCCATCTTCAGAGCCAGTGGTGCAGCATTTTCAAATCTCTCTCTGACTCTGACTCTGACTGTCCTGCAGCCCTCTCATAAAGACTCTTGTGATGACATTGAGCACACACAGATAATCCAACATAATCTCCCCATCTCAAAGTCAGCTGATTAGCAACGTTAACTCCATCTATGATCTCAATTTCCCCTTCCCACATAATCTGACATATTCTTAAATTCCTGGGATTAGGACATGGATATCCTCTGCCTTACCACAGTGAGATCACCTAAACTATGTAACAACTGGTACATATCACTAGAAATTCTAGAATGATATTCAATATTGTGTGATTTGTGCCATTTATGTAAAGGAAAAGTCACAAAGTACAACCCAGAAGGGAAAAGAAGAAGGCTCACAATGGTCCTCCTAGAGACTCAGTCTTATTCACTGCACCAGCCAGAGGAAAGAGAGAGAGAGAGGCCATGGAGGAGACACCTTCACTGTTAAAAGCTTTGGTCCCTAAGCAGCACATGTAATTTCTGTAACTTCACGTGTTACAGAACACATGTAACTTCTGTAACATATAACTTCAGTGAATTAGGTACATGACTACACAAAAGTGCATGGAAAGATGTGGAATGAAGTCTAGCCAGGCTTTGCCATGACCCAATGATGGAAAATGAAGAGATAGATTTTGGTATAGGACTGGACATCTCCATCACAGATTGGCGAGCTTGAACACTATGGCTCCATTTTGAGCATCCTCACCCTCTCTCTGACTTCTGAACTAGTTTCCCCCATTACTTGTGTGTCCAGTTTAACAAATGTGCATTCTTTCTACTCTTGCTTATATAAAGCCCACTTATATCGTATAGTGTTCTTGGACCCAGGATCATGGAACACATCAGTCTTATCATAGTAGACACTTAGAAGAAAGAGCAGGGGTAATGTTAAGGAAATAATATATGGAAAAAATCATGATTTCAACCACAAGGAACAATGGAAAGAAATAAGGCACTGGAATCTGATTAAGTCCCACTTTGTCACTTTCTAGAAAAAAAAATAGAAAACTTAAAGAAGTTCATTATCTATCATTGCCCTCACCTGTAAAACAAGCATAATCAAACCTTCCTTGAGGGATATATTGGATGGATTATGATAGAGTATATGAAAATGTTTAGTCCTTTGCTTAGCACGTAGTAAGTTTTAAATAAAAGATGCTATTAACACACTCAATGTTTATATTGTTTGGCTAAAATGGTAATCCATTCCTTATATCCTCCCATTTAAAGGAAGAGAAATTAAATTTGAAAGATTAACGAGATCTAGCTACATTTATTTTTCCTCTTGAGTTAAACCGTGAGTTTTTGTTTGTTTGTTTGTTTGTTTTTTGTGGTACGCGGGCCTCTCACCGCTGTGGCCTCTCCCGTTGCAGAGCACAGGCTCCGGACGCGCCGGCCCAGCGGCCATGGCTCACAGGCCCAGCCACTCCACGGCATGTGGGATCCTCCTGCACTGGGGCACGAACCCGTGTCCCCTGCATCGACAGGCGGACTCTCAACCACTGCGCCACCAGGGAAGCCCAAATCGTGAGTTTTATCTGCAACTTTGCTGCTTATATTTCTGAGTGGATTTTTGTCACTTGGACTATGAGAAAACAAATCAATGCAGCATCAATAATTAAGCAGAGGATATTAGTTTCTCAACCATCTTCTTAGCAAAGTAAGAGACTGAGAAATAGCTCCTAACATAATCCTTTAAGAAGTGGACATGAAAATATACATTTCTACATGCGTATGCCATACTGTATAAATAAACCTCTGGCTAATGTGTAAGTTATATCAATATTATACTATTTTATTACTTCAGAGACAAATGGAATCACCTTTCTAAAAGAATCTCAAACGATGCCGAATTTAATTTGCAGCTCATAGAATGATAGACACAAAGGTTTGGGCAGGGTTGAATCTATACTTTCACAAACTATCATTTGGTGAATGAATATTTTGTTACATACCTACCAGGTGGGTGTCTAGTCTGTCCCCTATTACTGATAGGATATTTGCTATTTCACAGGAAGTGGTTTTATCTATGGACAGCTCTGGGCAACATCAATCTATTAATCAATTAACTAATTAAAATGAATGGTTTTGCATATCAGGCTAGGTGTTGGTTACAAACATACAGATAATAATAGTCTGTATATTCTAAGTTCCTTCTATAAGTCAGGCCCTGTATGCCGTCTCTTTTAATCTTCCCAAGAAACCTGTAATTCAACTATATTGTTAGTCCCATCTTAATATGAGAAAACTGGTGTTTAAAAAGATAATTTGCCTATAGTCATACAGATACCTGGCTTCAGGGGTGAGGACAGTGTCTTAACTGCCATCTTCTGATAACGCCTAAAATGCATAATGATCCCAGTTCTTGAAAATTCTAGAGTCAAGAGTAAGACATGAAAATAAATGAATTAGGAGGAGCTTCAAGGTGGCGGAAGAGTAAGAGGCGGAGATCACCTTCCACCCCACAAATACATCAGAAATACATCTACATGTGGAACAACTCCTACAGAACACCTACTGAACGCGGGCAAAAGACCTCAGACTTCCCAAAAGGCAAGAAACTCCCCACGTACCTGGGTAGGGCAAAAGAAAAAAGAATAAACAGAGACAAAAGGATAGGGCCGGGACCTGCACCAGTGGGAGGGAGCCGTGAAGGAGGAAAGGTTCCCACACACTAGGAGCCCCTTCGCGAGCGGAGACTGTGGGTGACGGAGGGGGAAAGCTTCGGAGCCGTGGAGGAGACCGCAGCCACAGGGGTGCGGAGGGCAAAGCGGAGAGATTCCCGCACCGAGGATCGGTGCCGACCGGCACTCACCAGACCCAGAGGCTTCTCTGCTCGGCCGCCGGGGCGGGCGGGGCTGGGAGCTGAGGCTCGGGCTTCCGTTGGAGTGCAGGGAGGACTGGGGTTGGCGGCATGAACACAGCCTGAAGGGGTTAGTGCACCACGGCTGGCCGGGAGGGAGTCGGGGGAAAAGTCTGCAGCTGCTGAAGAGGCAAGAGACTTTTTCTTCCCTCATTGTTTCCTGGTGCATGTGGGCGCGAGCCGCGGCTATCAGCGCGGACCCCAGAGTCGGGCATGAGACGCTAAGGCCACTGATGCCGCCACCAAGAGGCCTGTGTGCGAGCACAGGTCACTGTCCACGCCCCCCTTCTGGGGAGCCTGTGCAGCCCGCCACTGCCAGGGTCCCAGGATCCAGGGACAACTTCCCCGGGAGAACGCACAGCGCGCCTCGGGCTGGTGCAACGTCACACTGGCTTCTGCCCCGCAGGCTCGCCCTGTGCAGTACCCCTCCCTCCCCCCAGCCTGAGTGAGCCAGAGCCCCCGAATCAGCGGCTCCTTTAACCCTGTCCTGTCTGAGTGAAGAACAGACGCCCTCAGGCGACCTACACACAAAGGCGGGGCCAGATTCAAAGCTGAACCTCAGGAGCTGTGGGAACAAAGACGAGAAAGGGAAATCTCTCCCAGCAGCCTCAGGAGCAGCGGATTAAATCTCCATAATCAACTTGATGTACCCTGCATCTGTGGAATACATGAATAGACAACGAATCATCCCAAATTGAGGAGGTGGACTTTGGGAGCAACTATATATATATTTTTTTCCCTTTTTCTCTTTTTCTGAGTGTGTATGTGTATGCTTCTGTGTGTGATTTTGTCTGTATAGCTTTGCTTTTACCATTTGTCCTAGGGTTCTGTCTGTCCGGGTTTTTTTTGTTGGTTTGTGTGTTTTTATTAAAAAAATTTTTTTCTTAGTAATTATTTTTTATTTTAATAACTATTTTATTTTATTTCATTTCATTTTATCTTTTTCTTTCTTTCATTCTTTTTCTTCCTCCCTTTTATTCTGAGCCATGTGGAGGACAGGCTCTTGGTGCTCCAGCCAGGTGTCAGGGCTGTGGCACTGAGGTGGGAGAGCCAAGTTCAGGACACTGGTCCACAAGAGACCTCCCAGCTCCATATAATATCAAACGGCAAAAATCTCCCAGAGATCTCCTTCTCAACACCAACACCCAGCTTCACTCAACGACCAGCAAGCTACAGTGCTGGACACCCTATGCCAAAAAACTAGAAAGACAGGAACACAAACCCACCCATTAGCAGAGAGGCTGCCTAAAATCATGATAAGTCCACAGACACCCCAAAACACACCACCAGACATGGACCTGCCCACCAGAAAGACAAGATCCAGCCTCATCCACCAGAACACAGGCACTAGTCCCCTCCACCAGGAAGCCTACACAACCCACTGAACCAACCTTAGCCACTGGGGAAAGACACCAAAAACAACGAGAACTACGAACCTGCAGGCTAGGAAAGGGAGACCCCAAACACAGTAAGTTAAGCAAAATGAGAAGACAGAGAAAAACACAGCAGATGAGGGAGCAAGGCGAAAACCCACGAGACCTAAGAAATGAAGAGGAAATAGGAAGTCTATCTGAAAAAGAATTCAGAATAATGATAGTAAAGATGATCCAAAATCTTGGAAATAGAATGGAGAAAATACAAGAAACGTTTAACAAAGACCTAGAAGAACTAAAGAGCAAACAGGTGATGAACAACACAATAAATGAAATTAAAAATTCTCTAGAAAGGATCAATGGCAGAATAACTGAGGCAGAAGAACGGATAAGGGACCAGGAAGATAAAATAGTGGAAATAACTACTGCAGAGCAGAAAAAAGAAAAAAAGAATGAAAAGTATTGAGAACAGTATCAGAGACCTCTGGGACGACATTAAATGCACCAATATTCGAATTATAGGGGGCCCAGAAGAAGAAGAGAAAAAGAAAGGGACTGAGAAAATATTTGAAGAGATTATAGTTGAAAACTTCCCTAATATGGGAAAGGAAATAGTTAATCAAGTCCAGGAAGAACAGAGAGTCCCATACAAGATAAATCCAAGGAGAAACACATCAAGACACATACTAGTCAAACTATCAAAAATTAAATACAAAGAACAAATATTAAAAGCAGCAAGGGAAAAACAACAAATAACATATAACAGAATCCCCATAAGGTTAACAGCTGACAGAAACTCTGCAAGCCAGAAGGGAGTGGCAGGACATATTTAAAGTGATGAAGGAGAAAAATCTACAACCAAGATTACTCTACCCAGCAAGGATCTCATTCAGATTTGATGGAGAAATTAAAACCTTTGCAGACAAGCAAAAGCTAAGAGAATTCAGAACCACCAAACCAGCTTTACAACAAATGCTAAAGAAACTTCTCTAGGAAGGAAACACAAGAGAAGGAAGAGACCTACAATAACAAACCCAAAACAATTAAGAAAATGGTAACAGGAACATACATATCAATAATTACCTTAAATGTAAATGGATTAAGTGCTCCAACCAAAAGACGTAGACTGGCTGAATGGATACAAAAACAAGACCCATATATATGCTGTCTACAAGAGACCCACTTCAGACTTAGGGACACATACAGACTGAAAACAATGGGATGGAAAAAGATATTTCATGCAAATGGAAATCAAAAGAAAGCTGGAGTAGCAATTCTCATATCAGACAAAATAGACTTTAAAACAAAGACTATTACAAGAGACAAAGAAGGACACTACATAATGATCAAGGGATCAATCCAAGAAGATATAACAATTGTAAATATTTATGCACCCAACATAGGAGCACCTCAATACATAAGGCAAATACTAACAACCATAAAAGGGGATATTGACAGTAACACAATCATAGTAGGGGAATTTAACACCCCCGTTCACCAATGGAGTGATCATCCAAAATGAAAATCAATAAGGAAACACAAGCTTTAAATGATACATTAAATAAGATGGACTTAGTTCCATCCTAAAACAACAGAATACACTTTCTTCTCAAGTGATCATGGAACCTTCCCCAGGATAGATCATATCTTGGGTCACAAATCAAGCCTTGGTAAATTTAAGAAAATTGAAATCATGTCAAGTATCTTTTCTGACCAGAACGCTATGAGACTAGATATCAATTACAGGAAAAAATCTGTAAGAAATACAAACACATGGAGGCTAAACAACACACTACTTAATAACGAAGTGATCACTGAAGAAATCAAAGAGGAAATTAAAAAATACCTAGAAACAAATGACAATGGAGACACGATGACCCAAAACCTATGGGATGCAGCAAAAGCAGTTCTAAGAGGGAAGTTTATAGCAATACAATCCTACCTTAAGAAACAAGAAATATCTCAAATTAACAGCCTAACTTTACACCTAAAGCAATTAGAGAAAGAAGAACCAGAAAACCCCAAAGTTAGTAGAAGGAAAGAAATCATGAAGATCAGATCAGAAATAAATGAAAAAGAAATAAAGGAAATGATAGCAAAGATCAATAAAACTAAAAGCTGGTTCTTTGAGAAGACAAACAACATTGATAAACCATTAGCCAGACTTATCAAGAAAAAAAGGAAGACTCAAATCAATAGAATTAGAAATGAAAAAGGAGAATTAACAACTGACACTGCATAAATACAAAGTATCATGAGAGATGACTACAAGCAATATATGCAAAATAAAATGGACAACCTGGAAGAAATTGACAAATTCTTAGAAAGCACAACCTTCTGTGACTGAACCAGGAAGAAATAGAAAATATGAACAGACCAATCACAAGCACTGAAATTGAGACTGTGATTAAAAAATCTTCCAACAAGCAAAAGCCCAGGAACAGATGGCTTCACAGGCGAATTCTATCAAACATTTAGAGAAAAGCTAACACTTATCCTTCTCAAACTCTTCCAAAATATAGCAGAGGGAGGAACACTGCCAAACTCATTCTACGAGGCCACCATCACTCTGATACCACAACCAGACAAAGATGTCACAAAGAAAGAAAACTACAGGCCAATATCACTGATGAACATAGATGCAAAAATCCTCAACAAAATACTAGAAACAGAATCCAACAGCTCATTAAAAGGATCATACACTATGACCAAGTGGGGTTTATCCCAGGAATACAAGGATTCTTCAGTATACGGAAGTCAATCAATGTGATACACCAAATTAACAAATTGAAGGAGAAAAACCATATGATCATCTGAATAGATGCAGAGAAAGCTTTTGACAAAATTCAACACCCATTTATGATAAAAACCCTGCAGAAAGTAGGCATAGAGGGAACTTTCCTCAACATAATAAAGGCCATATATGACAAACCCACAGCCAACATCGTCCTCAATGGTGAAAAACTGAAAGTATTTCCACTAAGATCAGGAATAAGACAAGGTTGCCCACTCTCACCACTGTTATTCAACATAGTTTTGGAAGTTTTAGCCACAGCAATCAGAGAAGAAAAAGGAAAAAAAAAGGAATCCAAATTGGAAAAGAAGAAGTAAAACTGTCACTGTTTGCAGATGACATGATACTATACACAGAGAATCCTAAAGATGCTACCAGAAAACTACTAGAGCTAATCAATGAATTTGGTAAAGTAGCAGGATACAAAATTAATGCACAGAAATCGCTTGCATTCCTATACACTAATGACGAAAAATCTGAAATTGAAATTAAGAAAACACTCCCATTTACCATTGCAACAAAAAGAATAAAATACCTAGGAATAAAACTACCTAAGGAGACAAAAGACCTGTATGCAGAAAATTATGACACTGATGAAAGAAATTAAAGATGATACAAACAGATGGAGAGATATATCATGTTCTTGGATTGGAAGAATCAACATTGTGAAAATGACTCTACTACCCAAAGCAATCTACGGATTCAGTGCAATTCCTGTCAAACTACCACTGACATTTTTCAGAGAACTAAAATAAAAAAATTCACAATTTGTATGGAAACACAAAAGACCCCGAATAGCCAAAGCAATCTTGAGAAAGAAAAACGGAGCTGGAGGAATCAGGCTCCCTGACTTCAGACTATACTACAGGTACAGTAATCAAGACAGTATGGTACTGGCACAGAAACAGAAATATAGATCAATGGAACAGGATAGAAAGTCCAGAGATAACCCCATGCACATATGGTCACCTTATTTCTGATAAAGGAGGCAAGAATATACAGTGGAGAAAAGACAGCCTCTTCAATAAGTGGTGCTGGGAAAACTGGACAGCTACATGTAAAAGAATGAAATTAGAACACTCCCTAACACCATACAGAAAAATAAACTCAAAATGGATTAAAGACCTAAATGTAAGGCCAGACACCTTCAAACTCTTAGAGGAAAACATAGAACACTGTATGACATAAATCACAGCAAGATCCTTTTTGACCCACTTCCTAGAGAAATGGGAATGAAAACAAAAATAAACAAATGGGACCTAATGAAACTTAAAAGCTTTTGCACAGCAAAGGAAACCATAAACAAGATGAAAAGACAACCCTCAGAATGGGAGAAAACATTTTCAAATGAAGCAACTGACAAAGGATTAATCTCCAAAATTTACAAGCGGCTCTTGCAGCTCAATATTAAAAAACAAACAAACAAATCCAAAAATGGGCCAAAGACCTAAATAGAGATTTCTCCAAATAAGATATACAGATTGCCAACAGACACATGAAAGAATGCTCAACATCATTAATCATTAGAGAAATGAAAATCAAAACTACAATGAGATGTCATCTCACAGCAGTCAGAATGGCCATCATCAAAAAATCTCCAAAGAATAAATGCTGGAGAGGGTGTGGAGAAAAGGAAACCCTCCTGCACTTTTGGTAGGAATGTAAATTGATACAGCCACTATGGAGAACAGTATGGATGTTCCTTAAAAAACTAAAACTAGAACTACCATACGACCCAGCAATCCCACTACTGGGCATATACCCTGAGAAAACCATAATTCAAAGATTCATGTACCAAAATGTTCATTGAAGCTCTATTTATGATAGCTAGGACATGGAAGCAACCTAAGTGGCCATCAACAGATGAATGGATAAAGATGATGTGGCACATATATACGATGGAATATTACTCAGCCATAAAAAGGAATGAAAATGAGTTATTTGTAGTGAGGTGGATGGACGTAGAGACTGTCCTACAGAGTGTAGTAAGTCAGAAAGGGAAAAACGAATACCATATGCTAACACACATATATGGAATCTAAAAGAAAAAAAAATGGTCATGAAGAACCTAGGGGCAAGACAGTAATAAAGATGCAGACCTACTAGAGAATGGACTTGAGGACACGGGGAGGGGAAGGGTAAGCTGTGACAAAGTGAGAGAGTGGCATGGACATATATACACTACCAAACGTAAAATAGATAGCTAGTGGGAAGCAGCCGCATAGCACAGGGAGATCAGCCTGGTGCTTTGTGACCGGCTAGAGTGGTGGGATATGGAGGATAAGAGGGAGGGAGATGCAAGAGGGAAGAGATATGGGGAAATATGTATAACTGATTCACTTTGTTATAAAGCAGAAACTAACACACCATTGTAAAGCAATTATACTCCAATAAAGATGTTAAAAAAAAAGAAAAGAAAAGAAATGAATTAACGTACAAGTTAGGAAGAGTCCCAACTGACCTATACACATAGTATTTTGGGAGCATGGGAGAACACGCTATTAAAATTTATTTCTATTTGTTTTTCAAATCTATCTCCTTTGAAAAATAAGGATTAAAATCAATTACTTGGCCAGATAAAATGTCATATGCTCTTTAAGGACAAACCTACATCCTGTTGGACTTTGGATTTTAGGTACTAACATAGTGATGATATCAAAACTCGCATTTAATCAGAGACAATACACATATAAAGTCTTCTCATCATTACTTTACATGTACAAAATTCCCTTTTACATGAGCCAGGCCAGGTTCTAGTACCTCCCTTTAGGATTCTTTCTTCAATTTTAGTTCCTTCATTAATTTCTTTCTCACATGCTGACCTAAATAAAATAATTACAGAAAGCCTACTGGTCAACCAGAGGCCATGATGAAGCTGCCTAGAGTCTCTGAGATACCCTTTGATTAAGGGCATGCTCTCTGGAGTACACTAGGTCTGGTGCCATCACTCATTACCTGTGACCTTGAGCAAGGAATTTAGCCTCTTTAATCCTCTTTGTTTACCCATTGGTGAAATGAGCATTTTATCTTCCTTCAAATATTTATTATGAGAATTACACAAGATAATCTAGGTAAGGTGTTTAACAAAGTACCTGGCACACAGGATTACTTAATGACTGTTGACTATTTGCCATCTTTTATGTAACTATGATTACTATTTCAGAAGTGCAAAGTAAAGGCTGTACCCTTCCCCCCAGCCAAATCTACCTTGTCTATAGAGTACCAAGTAGTCCTTCATGGGTGTAAGGTATTTGATTATCTACAGATGCTTTTCCATTAATGATCTCATTTAATCCACACACTAACGTAGGAGAGAGGCCATATCATTCTCATTTTGATGATGAAAATTGAGACCAAAGAAAATGAAAAGGATTTTCCTCATGATTTTCCAAGGGTTAGTGTGACATAAAATGGAAACATTAAATAATATCAATGGCATCTTCTTGAACTACAAAACTTTCTTTACTTTGCATGCTTAAAATTTCTTAAACAATAAATTTTACTAACACCAATTTATTGAGATTGATTTTATTAATTAATATTCCAAAACATTTGCTTCTTTTAATAAGACAAAATCAGCTCCACTGCATTTCAATGTTAGCTATAATTAATGGTGATATTATGAAAATTAATGCTTATCCATTATCCATTACGACATCATCAGTACTAATGATCTGTTTATTGCTACGTTGCTGATGGCAGTTAAAAGGAGCCACATTTTAAAGAGGAGAGAAAAGCCTGAATCATTTTCAAACCAGTAAAATCCTTTCCATTTAGAGAATATATGATTCTGTAAGCATGCAGCAAACATGGTATAAAAAATAAGCAGTATTCCAGAATCCCAAGCATACTCAGGCAACTAACATGAAATAATTGATCTTTACAATAAAGCAACATTGGCCAAGTATATCTTCCCAAAGGGTTTTTCCATCATTCTTCGAGACATAATTTCTAACACTTAAAAGGTCTGTTTTGAGAAACATAAAGTGGAAACTTGGGAAAGAAAAAAACCAGAAGTTAGTAGAGATTATTGGTTTTGTATGTATTAATTATTTAATGCCCGTTAAACCCACAAAAAAATGAATGCAACACCCTCATTGACTATACCTGAAACCCAAACTCCAGACATTAAAGTTATACAGCTAACAAGAGGAGAAGACTGAACCTCTTAAAGGTAGACATTGCTGGAATATTAATAATTCATGCCTTGTCAGCAACAGCTTAATAGGAATCTCTCCTGAGGAGGGTAGGTAGAAATATTGCCCAATTTTGCCTGTGGCTTAGATAAGAGAATTGGGTGGTTTTTATTTATAAAAGTATTGATTTGCAAAGATTTTGTGTAAATAATTGATGGATAGGAAAATGATTAAGTTGTCAACAAAGCAGATGGATTCAGAATGTTAGAGCTGGAGTGTGTCTCGTTAACCCTCTTTCTCCACAGAGAGAAAACTGAACACGTGAATATTTCAGGGACACATTGTGTAGGCTGTGAGTCAGGACTAATGCTTAGATGTCCCTGACTCAGATCACCGCCACATCTTTCCACCACCTCTCATGGGCACAAAGATGCGTGTTCATTGGGAAGTCAACTAAACAAACAGAATGGGCCAGGCAAAGGCTTTGTCTTCCTTGCAGAAAGAAACACAATGAAAATGGTATATTAATTTTTTTTCCTGTTGGAAGATTATGACCTTTGCATCTTTCACTGCATAGACCCCAGGGTTGATTTGTTTCATCTGGTTGACTTGTCCTGTGTTCTCTGCCAACTCACTACTTTTAGTGAGTCACCCTTAAGAGTGAAATTTCAACCCTACATGGCCACTCAAATAAAAGATATCCACGCTCCAATCACAGATATTGATTCTCTGGGCTCCCCTGTTAAAATGTGGAAGCACACTATCAAGTCTCTAAAATAGATATCCAACAAGGACCTACTGTGTAGCACAGGGAGCTCTGCTCAATACTCTGTAATAACCTCAATGGACAAGTTATTTGAAAAAGAATAGATACATATATTTGCATAACTGAATCACTTTGCTGTACACCTGAAACTAAAACAACATTGTTTATCAACTATACTCCAATATAACATAAAAATTAAAAAAAATTGAATCACTATTTTGTACACCTAAAACTAATCTAACATTGTAAATTGACTATACTACAATTAAATAAGACATTAAAAAAAGTCTCTGTTGGAAAGCATAAACTGTTAAAACATCCAAGACTTCCATCCCACCCTAAATAATCCTTAGGAGAGAGATAAAGCCCTTTGTTTAATCGGGGCTATATTTTACTGACTATTGGAACAATAATCTAAAATGTCTATTACCTCAAATTCTCAATGACAAAAATTTTCAGTTTTCTAAAAGACCTCATGCATAACAAATATAATAGGGCTAAAGACATCACTTTAGCTAGCTAAGCTGAATATAACCCAGGGATCTGAGCCATGGATGGAATTTAAAGTGACACAGTTCCAATTAACCAGTGAATCAGGGAGCAGGATTTGTGAGTGGAAATGTTCAGAGCAATAGTTCTCTGCTCTACCCAGTTACCCAGGGCACGCTATGCTCTGTACGGGCAGAACTTTGTCTTATTCACCATTATCCTCATTACTAGACAGTGTCTGACATGTAGTAAATAACTCATAAATACTTGCTAAATAAATCAGAATTTTATAGAGAGAGTCTTAAAAATACAGATGCAAGGTGCCCATCCAAGACCTACCAAAAGAGAATATCTTTGGTAATGTATTTATTTTTTGTTAGTCCCATAGATAATATAATATTCAACCAGTTCCAAGAACCATGATTTTAGGGACATGCCACCCTGAACAGACCAAATTTTTTTTTCTGATTTTAGAAGCCAAATGGCGTACAACTTGGTTCATAAATGTCAGGATTCTAAAGGTAAGGACGAGGAAGATGATTGATCAGCTTTCCTCCCTTTCCACAATCCTTTCATCTGATAAGTAGCACACAGAAACGTTAACCAGATGTCCTATTCATTTAAATCAACATGAAATCTACATACCTGATACATCAGCCACTTCCAAGTCATAATTAACAACAATGACAATTATATGTAGTGGCTATCTAGGATTTTATATTTCACAAAAACTTTCATGAACTTTGCTTTTAATTTTCACCCTAGCAATAATTATAGTTAGGTATTGTTATTGTCCCAAACTGTGAGAGAAAAATCTTATGTTGCTGGATTATTCAGAACTATTTGGTAACAAGTGACATAATGACAACTGAAATTCATGGAAGCAAAAAGAGCAGGGAGGCAGTGAGAAGGCGAAGTCCCACAGGTTCTCTCCTCCCACCTGCTAATCCGCCCTTAGCCACGCCCACTTGAAGAACCCTCCTGGATGCCAGCTGGAAGGGGAGGCCCAGGTGGTGTAGTCCATAGGACTCCCCAGGCAAATAAGGGCAAAGCACACACTGGGGAGGGAGGGATAAATGGGGAACAACCAGCCTACAAGTGTCCTTTCAAGATATTAGGAAAGGGGTCTGTGGAGAAACAGAAGTTGCTTTTACATCTGGGTTTGGCCAGCAGGTCACTGTGGGCCTCAGAGTTGCTATAAGTGGCCTGTAGCTTGTTTACATGAGGCATTAGGCTTAAAATAATTTGAATTTTAAACAAGTTCCTATAAGATTGTTTTGCACTCAGATTACAGATCACATCCAATAACCAAATGATCTCAGTTGTCTACTGCATTCCTCTCTCTTTTCAAGTTTTTTGTCCTTCATCATTGATAAGTTATATGAATGAATTAATTTTTAACACCATTTAAATATCTTTTTGAAATTAGATAAGTGTATGATTATTCACTATTCACTCTTCTTCCACCAATATTTATTGAATACTTACTACATGCCAGGCACTGTTCTCATTTCTTGGGGTTACATCGTTAAACATATCCGACAAAAACACCTGTTGTCAAGGGTGTGCATGTAAGCACGTGAAGACAATAGTCTAAACAAACGGTGATGTATGGCGCCCAGTGTATCAGCTAGTGGTAAGCACTGGGGAAGAAAGAGCAGACAAGGTGTAGGAGATGTTGCAAGGCAGTGTCTTGATTCTCCTGGGCTGGTCTGGGAAAGACTCACTGAGATGATGCCCCATGAGATCAAAGCTGATGGAGGTGAGGAAGTGGACAGTGTACATACCTGGAAGAAGAGGGTGTCAGGCAGAGGGAAAAGAAAGTGAAACAAATTCCTGCAGTGAAAGTGTGCCTGGAAGCTTCAAGAAAAAATAAAAAGAGACCAGTGTAGCTGGAGCAAAGTGAGGTGAGAGCCTTGAGAACCTGAGACATGGACCATAACGGGAGATTACAAAGGTCATTATGGGGCCTTGGTGACATTAACCTGGGTGGGAACCCCTTGTGGAGCTTGAGCGATGAAGTTACATGATCTGACTTACACTTTAAAAAGATCCCTCTGGTTGTGCTTTAATTTCTTCCTGGACAAGCTAAAAAAAGTTGCCATGATTTCTCCTTCTTTCTTTTTTTAATCTGGGGCATTTCCCATCTCCTAAGTGGCTAACTTTGCTTTCCTTTGAGCCTCATCCATTTCTAATTTTGTTATATGGTGATTACGCAGGCTGCGTGAGAAAAATGAAGCGGAGAATTCCTGTCATGTAATTATATTTTAAAAGCCAAGTGATAGCAGCTACTTTTATTAGCATTAACAATTAGCAGACCTCTTAGCTCCGGCTGTGATAAAGAAATCCCTTGTAAGGATTCTGTAGTGGCAGTTTTACATACCTGTCATATTAACACAAATAATAGAATTAATGCCAAGGGGAGTTGATGCAGGCATTTTTTATTACAAAATACACAGGAGAGGAAAAAAATAATTTGGCAGATAATCCTGAAAACAGCACCTGGGGTCCTTGGCTTCTTTATTTTCCCAATAATTTTCTTGATTGATTCTGGAGATTGCAGATCATGTCTTATGCTTTATTTTTTTTTAATTTTTATTGAAGTATAGTTGCTTTACAATGTTGTGTTAGTTTCTACTGCACAGCCAAGTGAATCAGCTATGTGCATACAAATATCCCCTCTTTTAAGGATTTCCTCCCATTTAAGTCACCACAGAGCATTGAGTAGTGTTCCCTGTGCTATACAGTAGGTTCTCATTATTCATCTATTTTATACATAGTATCAATAGTGTATATATGTTAATCCCAATCTCCCAATTCACCCCATCCCTCCTCCCCCCTTGATATCCATACGTTTGTTCTCTACGTCTGTGTCTCTATTTCTGCTTTGTAAATAAGATCGTCTGTACCCGTTTTTTTCAGATTCCACATATATGCATTAATATACGATATTTGTTTTTCTCTTTCTGACTTACTTCACTCTGTATGACAGTCTCTAGGTCCATCCACGTCTCTACAAATGACCCAATTTCGTTCCTTTTTATGGCTGAGTAATATTCCATTGTATATATGTACCACATCGTCTTTATCCACTCCTCTGTTGATGGACATTTAGGTTGTTTCCATTTCCTGGCTATTGTAAATAGTGCTGCAATGAATATTGAAGTGCATGTGTCTTTTTGAATTATGGTTTTCTCTGGGTATATGCCCAGTAGTGGGATTGCTGGGTCGTATGGTAGTTCTATTTTTAGTTTTTTAAGGAACCTCTATACTGTTCTCCATAGTGGCTGTATCAATTTACATTCCTATCAACAGTGCAAGAGGGTTCCTTCTTCTCCACACCACATTGTCTTAAAAGTTCAGAAGGATCTTACAACTTATCTCAGCTGCTAGAAATTCAGAAGTCTCGGAGGCTAAGCAGATAATATAAATGAGGGGAAATATTGGACAGGGAATGTGGTAACCTGGAAAATGCAAGCCAAGTCAAAAGAAAACTGTTACTCACACCCATGATGTGATATTCCATGAAGGAACCTAAGCCCAGTATTACCAGATCCCCTAACTTGTCAAGACACCTTTTTAAAAAAATAACATTAATAAATATTTTACTTTGATAATATTTGATATTTGAATGCCAACACACACACACACACACACACACACACACACACATACACTTTGACACACATTGTGCTGACAGGACTAAATACAACACAGATATAATAAAGAGTGTTTTGGCCCCTGGGCTACCAGTTTGCAACTGATTTAGTCCAGTTGAGAGTAACTGAGTCCTAAAGGAAGGAGATAACTATGACTCATTCCGTAACATTCCAACAAGTTAGTGGCAAAGTTAATTTGATTTGGTGGGGGGGGGCGGTATCTCTTAACGCTCAGTGTAGGACAATGTTCTATGATAGTAAAATTATTGCGGTATTACTCAAGTGTTCAAAAAATTTGGTTGAATTATTCTTGCTCAACTTTTTTTTATCTTCCAAATTTAATAACTGAGTCCAGCACAATTCAAGTATCTTTCTCAAAGAGGCACAGACAATAAGAAGCAGAGGTAAATCTAGAAGGTGGCCTGGTATTCTTCCTTCTTTCTAACTGTATGTACTACACATGCAGGAATATGACATCTAATTATCAATAGGTCTTGGACTGTACTTTAAGTTCTTTTCACACTGTAGCTCAGGCTCTGAAACCAGGAGCCATATGCCATGTTTGCGCACAGGTAAAGTCTTTGACCAGATGTACCCGTGCACCCACAGAGGAGGCCCTGGATGTGCTTGGGCTTTCTTGCTCCTAGAGGATTAGTGACTTCATATCAGCAAATAACAACATACTATCCTGAGCCTTCACCTGTGTGTAGCCTGCAATTAACACTCACTCAAGTTCATTTTTAAAGCTCCATGCCAGACAATTTTATGCTGCAGCAAATCTCTCTCATCCCTGAACTGAGCTGTCATAAGACTTGTGCATGGATTGATAAAAGTGAAAACACAGGTAGACCTTAAAGTGTATGAAAGGAAGATATATGAGATGAGAATATTATTTTTTTTTTCTTAAAGGCAAATTGTGAAATGTCTTCACAGTCAAGATAGCAAGTGGGAAGCAAATGTCTTATGAGTCATAGAACAGGATGGGCAGGCTGCCCTTAAGAGGATTGATCCAGGAGAGGAATGATTGATGAAACAGAGACAGATCGGATGAAGGACAAGACACTCACTAGGTGATAACTGCAAAATAACAAGGAAGACCAGAACTAGGGTAACAACAGTGGTACACAAAGGATGGGATTGGTTGCAACTCCCTGACTGTTCCTATCCCTCCTGTCTCAACTGGGATCCCTTTCCAACAAGGCCGTTCTGCATTCAGCACTTCTTCAGAACCACTTGGATCACATATTGGCTCTGATTTCCTCCATACATGTTCGTGACATGCGCTTAACCCACCCTTGCTCCGACGCTGGCTTGTAATGTGTCCCTTGTTTTTTTTCTGGATTCATGCACGTCCCCGAGGCAACCAGCTTGGCTGTGCCCAGGAGGCAGCCCAGGGAGCCCGGGCCGCCAGCAGAAAAGGATGCTGATTCAATTTGACACCAAGCGACAGCGAGAAAACAGACGCTCATTATCTCAAACGGGCTTCTGTAAGTTAGGTAGCCACCTCTCTAAGTCAAGGTGATTTAACACTAGGAGATTATGACTTGCTCTGGAGACATCCCCACACTGGGTAAATCACCTTGGCAATTTAATGTGTTTTAGAGAAAGACAACTTGCAGTCTTGACACAGTGAGCCTTGGGTCCTCAACCCTCTGTTGGAGCCCCCTCTGTCTCCATCTTTCATTCTCTTTAAACAACTGTCACTTTTTTTCTCTGCACACAGCTATCTTTGTGTTTGGCAGAGTAGAAGAAAACAACAACAGAACACATGATCTTTAGAGACATACAGACCTGGAATGGATTTCCAGTTAACCTCCAGCTACATGACCTTGAATAATATTTTCAACCTTTATAAAATGTAGAAAATAGCAGCCGCATTGCATGCTGTTTTGGTGAATATGGGAGCCCACGTTTGCAGGGTGTCTAGTGCATTGCAATTGTTTAATTGAATTAATATTATGTTTAAGGATATTTTCCTTTTTCTTTCCTGCTTTCCCTTATCCTCTTTTCCTCCTGTGGTATCTTCATTCTCTGTGCATCTCCATTTGGTCTACATCTGTCTCTTCCTGATGGCCCTACCTCACAAAGAATTTTTCCTCTCTGTATCCTGTCCTCTTTCTCATGTGAAAGCTCTTTCCCTGTGGTGACTCCTGGCTCCAGTCCTGTCCCTCCTGCCTTCCTCAGTGCTCCTTTTCTCTTTCCTTATTTCTAACTGCCTTCCTTTACATCTCCCTTTGCCCTCACTGTGTCCTTCCATCTCCATTTGTAAATTTCTCTTTCTCACCCTTAGTCTTCTGACTCTGTGTGTCCCTCTCTATCTTTGCTTGTCTTTGCCTCTTTTCTTGGACATCCTCTTGTCCCTTCATGTCTGACCTTTATTCTCTCCATCCTGTTCTTTCCTGTTAACTTGGTTGTTACTGCTTTGCATGCTTTGCCTCTCTCCTATTTTTCACTGTCTTCCTCAATTCTCTTCCCTTCAAACTCAACCCCTCCCTTTAAACTATGCCCGTATTCTCAATCTACTCAGTGAAATGGGGGGGTGTGCTTTTTGGGCAATGACCTATGATGCTTTCTTTGGCTTGTTTTTTTAATTGAAGTATAGTTGATTTACAATGTTGTGTTAATTTCTGCTGTACAGCAAAATGATATAGTTATACATATATATATAGATAGATAGATTTTTTTTTAATATTCTTTTCCACCGTGGTTTATCTCAGGGTATTGAGTATAGTTTCCTGTGCTCTACAGTAGGACTTTGTTATTTATCCATCTTTGGCTTGTTTTGACCTTGACTTCCCCTTGGATGATCTACAAGCTGCTGTTCTATTTGCAGACATCAAGTCTCTGTTGGTATGATGCCTGTGCTCCACAACGTTGCTTCTCAGTGTCATTTCATATTTCATGCACTATGAGTATCATGCCCAGAAGCTCACAATCTTTCAACTGCAATGTAGCAGGTGACACAAATAGAATTTGTTACAAAAGAAAACAAACCTAAAAATAGGTCACTGTGAATTAATAACTAAAGGTCAAAAATCTTGTGGGGAAAAGATGAAATAACATTAGGTTTGGAAATAACATTATGTTGTACTATTATTTTGTAGCTTTTGGATGGAGGTCACACATTTAAGGCAATTTCAGCCCCGTTTTGTAAATGAAAAGACTGACGCTCAGAGAGAAATGTCTTGCCCTGAATTTCACTCAGTGCTGGTAAATGCAGGAGTGGGAATTCAAATCCAGGTCTTTACACCACCATTTCTGAGTAGGATGGAACAGTGATGGCAGGCCATCACTCACAGCATAAGAAATAGGGGTTTAATATACAGAAATATGTATATATATATATATATATATATATATATATATACACACACACACACACACAAATGTGTGGAAGCAGAAAAATGTAACTGATAATCAAGGAAAAATGAAAAAGATAGTAAGACAGATTTACTTATTATCCACTCAGTAGCAGAAAAAGGAGTTTAAAACAACTATTGAAAATGAGACAACACAAAGACATATTTTTGTAATCTCTTTGAGGAGTTCCTTAGTAACTTGTTTTGAAGAAATGTATATATGTACAAAATTCAGACACCTCTCTAGTTCCACTTCACTTTTTTTCTGCTAGATCCAAGTAAAATTAAATGAGATAATTTTTTAGAAATTTTATTTTTTTATTTAAGTATAATTGACATACACATTCCATTAGTTTGAGGTGTACAACATAATGATTTAATATTAAAGAAATATTTACAGCAGTTTAAAAAAGAGCCAACAGAAAAAATAATATTTTAAAAGAAAATTAAAATAGATATTCTAGATCTCCAAATTAAAATACCTAAAATTCATTGCTCATTGGAGGACAAGATGAAGATCAATTGAAAAGATCCAAACCAAATCACAGAAAGAAAAAAAAAATAGGAAGAACAAAGTAGAATGTAAGAGATGTATGGAACACAGTTGAATGCTCTAATGTTTATGTAGAACATGGATTAGAAACAGAATTTGAAGAAATAATGTCAGAGATGTTCAAAAAGTGATGAACAATATCAACCCACAAATTCAAGAAGCTTAAGAAACTCCATGCTCAAGAAATACAAAGAAAAACCTCATCAGAGTACATCCCAATCAAACTGCACAAATTAAAGATAATGAGAAAAAAATCATTCAGTCAGCTGGAGGAAAAAACACATTATCCTTATTAGGACAACAATAATGCTGATGGTTTACCTTGCAACAATAATAACAACAAAGATGGAAACCAGAAAAGAATAGAATGATGTCTTTAAAAGTGAAGAAAAAATATCATCCAAGAATTCTAAACACAGACAAATTTAAGTGATTATATTTACAAAGATCGTGAGCTGAAAATTTTCTTTTCTTTATTTTTTGGCAGGATATCCAAAAGGGAAGTGTTTGTGCCTCTTACAACATAACCCTTGGGTTTGTGTTTAGGTAGAAAGTACAGACTTCTCCCTTTCATCTAATTCCTTCTTACAGTCTTTCCCAAAAAAAATAAATACAAGTGTGTTCTGTCAGATTAAAGGTACAGATTTGGCCACATTCAAAGTCAGTAATTGGAAAGGTGATGCATATATGTGTGTCTTTTTCTTCTTTCTCTTCCAATACTACTTCCTTTCCCTCACCCAAGCTTTACAAAATACTAAACTGGCCAGAAGGTAGGCTGTAGTCCCCAAACCTACCTTCTGGCCAGTTGAGTACATGCTGCATCTCTCCTGCTTCTTTGCTTCTTTCATAGTGTCAGATAAGAGTACAGAAAATTCCCCAAATATTGGTTTGGTTTTGTTGAACTTAAGATGTATGTTCCTGTACGCTTTGCAAGACATTTTCAAAAACAAGGAAAATACAAGGAAGAAAAAGGGGGAGGGGAGGGGTGCAGTGCAGCAGCATTGCAATCACATGTCAAAAGACTAGAAGTTTGTCTGTTTGTTTTTCTCCTTTGTAAAAAGACTCCTTTATATTAGAATTAAGCCATCAATGTCAACTTCAAAGAAAGTGGTCAGCAGAGCACAGAGCTGAGAGCAGGGCCTTAGAGTTTTCTGAATTCTGTTAGTGTCTCTAGCAAATTAATGGAACCCAAGATTATCAGTTTATTACAAAGGATATTAAAGGATATGCATCACCAGCCAGATAAAGAGATACATAGGGTGAGGCCCTGAAGCAAGGAGCTCCTGTCCTTGTGGAGTTTGGGGCCCAGCATGGTGGCATGTGGAAACCTTCTGGTTCACCAGCTGGAATCTCTCATAACCCAGTCCTTTGGAGTTTTTATGGAGGCTTCATTACAGAGGCATGATTGGCTAAAGCGTCATTGGCCATTGGTCACTCTACTCAATCTCCAGCCCCTTTCCCCTTTTGGTAGGTCAGGGAGTGAGACTGAAATTTCCAAACCTCTAATTATACGGTTGACTCCACTGGCAACCAGCCCCCATCCTTAGGTGAGTCCAAAAGTCACCTCGTTAACATAACAGAAGACACCTTTACTGCTCTCATAACTTAGGAAATTCCAAGGGAGCTCTGTTCTAGAAACAAGGACATAGACCACATACCTATTTCTGACTGTAAATCACAATAGTACAATGTGTTACCCTCTAAATGATGAGCTAGGATGAGAGGATGCAAATATTCACTAAGGGACTTAGGGATCTAGAATCCCAGCAGGAGGGAGGGGCACGGATGAGAGTGCCTATGAGTGTGTGAGCAGGTCAGCGAAGGTCAGGGAGAATCTCAGAAGGAAGGGATTTGTTGGTGATGACCTGCCATCCACTCAACATAGTCACAGCCACTAGCCTGGCTTACAGAGTTAGATGTAGACTTTGCAAAGGCTGGAACGGACATAGTCAGTTGAAAACTATGAGTTTTCAACTCATGTTTCACCATTAAGCCTGAATCAAGTGGGATCATCAGAACCATGTATGAACCATGGGGATTTATTTGGCCTGCACTAGAAATAGACCCAAATCTTTACTTCCATTTCCCTTTTCCCCAAATCCATCAGTTCCTGCTTTGACTTACAATGATGAAGAAGCTACATCTCCCAAATGGAAGAAGGCTTCAGCCCTCCTACTACATCAGCCTTTTGGAAAAGAGGCCTTGACACCAGGATTCTACACAATATGCCATAAGGTGCAAAATATTTTAAACTTTTTTCTAGGCATGTCAGAAGCCCCATCACCCCAGAAGCTTGGCCTTGTGTTTCTCTCTCTCACTGGTGAAGGAAATCATGTGGGAGCTTTGAGATCACTCGGAGGTTGGCATGTGGCTGATTGTCCTAAACCCAGGCCACCCCGTCTCTCTCTCCTTTGACTTCCTTTCAGAGCACTTTGAAATTTGCATCTGATGTACATCTTTTCCCTTAGGGTTCCCTGGGTTTTTACATCTTCAGAATGAGAGGCGTTAGATATTGTGGATTTTAAGACCACTGTCTAGCTCTGTGATTCTATAGATGCAAGATGATTTAATTTTTACTTTATATTAGAGTATAATTGATTTACAATGTTGTGTTAGTTTCAATGATGATTTAATTTAAAAGAATTTATAGTCTCCCCAGAAAAACAGTTTGCAGGAAGGATGATGGAAGTTATGTTGCCAAATTAAGATTTGATAAATCACTGAACCAAAGAAACAAAATGACAGCCACACGCAAATAGCACTGAACAAATGGAATCTAAATTTTAAGTTTAATTTTTATTTCTTGTCTGGAGATTGAACTGCCACTGTAGATAGGTATTGATTGAGAGATCAGCCAGGATTTTGATTCTCTAGACTGTATTCTTGTTCCTCTGCCTTACAGAGACACAGAGAAAAAAATATATATCCAACTCAGTGAATCATATCAGTGGATAATAGTAAAATTTGTGTGATGTTACACCTTTATCCATGAGGGACCCAAATCTCTGTTGAAGATTTCCCAGGAGAGAATGCATGGATGCAATTGTGCACAATACATGAGTTCTCTAGGCTATTCGGTCATCACTTCTGCAACTGGCCTCAGTTGGCCAGAGGCTAATAAAACTGCCAGGAATGAAGGTCTTCATCCATTAGGACTCGACCTCACCTGGTCTATAAGCCTTTCAAACTAATCTTTGTGGTATATCAGTATAAAACCTGGTATTATTCTACCTATTTCAGAATATATTTGCCCGTGGTAAAATCTTGGATGTCCACATGCTCCAGAGCAGCATTCTCCTCCTATCAATCCTAGATTTGTCCTTGATTACATGATTTAGTCTCTGCTTTGAATCACAAATTGAAGTCTAATTCTCCACTAAGTCACAAGTTCTGTCCTGCATCCCAATCTACGTGACTGGGGTTCTAATATCCTGCAGTGCCTCCCAAGATCCCTGCCTAGGGGGCTGGTCATCCCAGGACAAGAGTCCTAGTGCATTGATTGGGTCCTATGTTAACTTAAACTAACCTTCTCATGTAGAACCAAAGGGATATTATGGGCCTCACTGTAAATAATATCTCAACCCAGCCACTCCTGTTGCCAGAGTGCTCACTCAGCAGATCATACCCATTGAAGATACACCATCCTCATTAGTCACATTCAACTGGTTACTCCAGTCCATTTAGTTGGCTCTGTCTTTGAGACTCAGCCTCATGGTGGAGCATTGGTATCAGGAACAACCCATTATATGCTAGAAATTATAATAAACACCTATGTCCAGATGACCTTTGCACACCTGCTTGCAAAGATCTTTTTCCTGGTTCCACTTGTCATGAATCTTGAATCTATAGACATTACAACCACAGGCTTGTTTGAGTATAGGAGTGTATTTATCCCTTATCTACTTTTATCTTCTTCCAGTGTGTTACCTTGATAGAATACAATGTAACCTCATAGAAATCTCTCTTGGTGTGTCACTATAATTTTGGAAATCCTAAATAAGATAATGGTCTCAACCACTAAAGGATATGGAAGTTCTCCAGAAACCACTAACCAAAGAATGAACTCTCCCACTTTGCCTCCTTCAGGCATGCCTATTACATTGCTCCTCCTATGATTCAGCCTGAAATTCTCAGTGCCAACTGAATAGCAAAGAAATGGTCCCTGAATGGAAAGCCAGAACTCTTTCCACTTAACAACATTGCTATTCTTCCTTTAAGTTCTACAAACACTCATCCCCACCAAGCACTTATTTACACTCCAGGCACAGCCTTAGACCAGATAATGTTACAGTGTTTGGGACATAGAAGTTCTTTATTCATACAGAGTTAAGAATCCATATTAGGCAGGGTTCTTCAGAGACACAGAACCAAGGAGATAAGTGAACCAAATCTGCAGGATGGGCTCGCAGGCTGGAGACCCAGGGAAGAGCCAATATTGCAGTTCAATTAGATACCACTTTCCATCTAAATCAGTCTTAATTATTGACCAAATAAGAAGCCAAGTTGTCTGCATGTATCAGGTGGTCAGACTCTGTCACTGTGCACATAATTAGCCTCCTTCCATATTCATATATCTTATCTTGCCCTGAAACTGTTACCAAACAAAACTTGGGCCCACTCCCCTGTGCAGTAAAGCCAAACTACTGACAGCCAGTTGTGGTGAAGGAATGTGCAGCACTTATTGCAGGCACCAAGCAAGGAGTCCATGGCAGCTAGTGCTCAAAACACCTGAAGTCCCTGATAGGTTTCAGCCAAGTGTTTTTAAAGGCAAGCTGAGGGAGGGGCATCCCAGGGTATGTGATCATCTCATGCACAATTCTTTGATTGGTTGATGGTGAGGTAACAGGGTGGTGTCACAGAGATTAACATTATCAATCCTTAGGCTCCAGGAGGCCTGGGGGCTGTGTGCTTGTGGTCATCAAGTAGTTAACATCTTCCTTTTAGTGGGGGATTTTCACATCTGTAAAACAACCCAGGAAATGTGCATCAGATGCTATTATCCAGGTACCTCTGAGAGGAGCTAGAGCAGAGAATATGGGGGAGAGGTCTGTCCTGGGAAGGTCCCATAAGGTCCTACTTGGTTACAAAACGATATGGAAAAACCAGCCAAATTCTGTGACAGGCTTTTTTTGGTGTGCCATTATATCAGAAAGAAAAAAAGCAGTATGCCTATTTTCCTTGTTTTTGCTGGAGAATCACTAAGAAAAGTAGCTCCATCAAATGTCCAGTCTCACTGTAGCAGAAAAAAAATCAGATTTTTAATGAAAAAGATAATCTGAGTGACCTGATGAAAATCTGCCTGACTGTCTTATTTTAGGTCAGAGTTTTGTAAACTTCATTAGCTTTTTGAATCTGAAACTGTTCTTGGGCCCTGAGCACCCTCACTTTTTTCAGACAATCAAGCTTTCTGGATGCCAGGAAAAAAGGGGTAGACATAATAAGCCTGAAGGGTTGGATTGTGAGGAAAGAGGACCATGCATCAATCAGATGGAGCCCTTGGCCAGCAAATTATTTGTATCAGCAAATGAAAATACTATTCAGGGCTTCCCTGGTGGCACAGTGGTTGAGAGTCCGCCTGCCAATGCAGGGGACACGGGTTCGTGCCCCGGTCTGGGAAGATCCCACATGCTGCGGAGTGGCTAGGCCCGTGACCCATGGCCGCTGAGCCTGTGCATCCGGAGCCTGTGCTCTGCAACGGGAGAGGCCACAACAGTGAGAGGCCCGCGTACCACAAAAAAAAAAAAAAAAAAAAAAAATACTATTCAGGATCCAATAAATGTAGCTCATAAATGTTTAACCAACAAAGAAGAAAACAAATTTGATTTGAAGGAATTCTTTTGCCAAGCATAGCAGTCTCTAGACATTCACAGATAAATTCATATTTAGCAAGTGTGAATTTTCATAAATTCTCCATGCAATTTATAAAGCATTTTTAATATAATGATATAAACACTTCTTCACATCTCTATTTACCAAATCCCTTGACAAGAAAATCTACTTTCCAGTGCAAACTACCTCTCTGAGTAGGGATGTGCCTTTAGATAAGGCACAAATTCTCTGGGCCTCAGCTGTCAAATTGGTTCAGTGTTTATGTTTGAATATATGGAAACCTTTTAATAAATTGTAGAGCAGGGATTGGCAAACTTTTTCTGTTCAGGCCAGATAACAAATAATTTAGATTTTGCAGGCCATACAATTTCTACCACAATTACTTGCTTGGCTTCACCAAATAGCAAGAAAGTAGTGATAGATACTATGTAAACAAATGAGCATGGCTGTGCTCAATAAGACTTTATGGACACTGAAATTTGAATTTTGTATAATTTTCACTTATCACAAAAAATCGCTCTTCTTTTGATTTTTAAAAATCATTTAAATGTGTAAGAAACATTCTTACCTTTGAGGGCCACACAGAAATAGGCTGTAGTCCATAGTTGGCTGTCTTCTGCTGTAAAGGGGTACATTTGTAAAAGAACCTTAAACTTAGAAGTATGTAAAAAATATAACAAAATTGCATGCAAAAATAGAAATATAGACCAGTGGAACAGGGATACAAAGCCCAGAAATAAACCCACCCACCTACGGTCAATTAATCTACAACAAAGGAGGCAAGACTACACAACTGTGGAAGGACAGTCTCTTCAACAAATGGTGCTGGGAAAACTGGACAGCTACATGTAAAAAAATGAAATTAGAGCATTCTTTAACACCATACACGAAAATAAGCTCAAAATGGCTTAAAGACCAAAATGTGAGACTGGACACTTTAAAACTCCTGGAGGAAAACATAGTCAGAACATTCTCTGACATAAATCTCAGCAATATCTTTTTCGATCCCTCTCCCATAATAATGGAAATAAGAACAAAAATAAACACGTGGGATCTAATTAAACTCAAAAGCTTTTGCACAGAAAAGGAAACCATAACCAAATGAAAAAACAACCCACAGATTGGGAGAAAATATTTGCAAATGATGTGACTGACAAGGGATTAGTCTCCAAAATTTACAAACAGCTCATGAGGCTTAATATCATCAAAACAAACAACCCAATCAAAAAATGGGCAGAAGACCTAAATAGACATTTCTCCAAAGAAGACATAAAAATGGCCAAGTGGCACATGAAAAGATGTTCATCATCACTAATTATTAGAGAAATAGAAATCAAAACTACAATGAGGGGCTTCCCTGGTGGCACAGTGGTTGAGAATCTGCCTGCTAATGCAGGGGACACTAGTTCGAGCCCTGGTCTGGGAAGATCCCACATGCCGCGGAGCAACTAGGCCTGTGAGCCACAACTACTGAGCCTGTGTGTCTGGAGCCTGTGCTCCACAACAAGAGAGGCCGCGACAGTGAGAGGCCCGCACACCGCGATGAAGAGTGGCCCTGGCTTGCCGCAACTAGAGAAAGCCCTCGCACAGAAACAGAGACCCAACACAGCCAAAAATAAATATAAAAATAGAGAAATAAATAAAAGATTACTATTAATTAAAAAAAATTACAATGAGATGTCACTAGTCAAAATGACTATCATCAAAAAATCCACAAACAACAAATGCTGGAGAGAGTGTGGAGAGAGGGAACCCTCCTACACTGTTGGTGGGAATGTAAATTGGTGCAGCCCCTAGGGAGAAAAGTTCCTTAAAAAACTAAAGAGAGAGCTACCATATGTCCCTACAATCCTACTCCTGGCCATATATCCAGAGAAAAACATGGTCCGAAAGGATACATGCACCCCAATGTTCATTGAAGCACTGTTTACAATAGCCAAGACATGGAAGCAACCTAAATGTCCATCAACAGAGGAATGGATAAAGATGTGGTACACATATACAATGGTATATTACTCAGCCATTAAAAAGAATGAAATAATGCCATTTGCAGCAACATGCATGGACCTAGAAATTGTCATACTGAGTGAAATAAGTCAGACAGAGAAAGGGAAATATTGTGTGATATCCCTCATATACAGAATCTAAAAAGAAATGATACAAATGAACTTAATTACAAAACAGAAACAGACTCACAGACTTAGAGAATGAACTTATGGTTACCGGGGAGAAGAGTGGGGGGAAGGGATAGTTAGGGAGTTTGGGATCGAGATGTACACACTGCTATATTTAAAATGGATAACCTGAGACTTCCCTGGCTGTCCAGTGGTTAAGACTTCGCCTTCCAATGCAGGGGGTGCAAGTTCAATACCTGGTTGGGAAGCTAAGATCCCGCATGTCTCGTGGCCAAAAACCAAAACATAAAACAGAAGCAGTATTGTAACAAATTCAATAAAGACTTTAAAAATGGTCCACATCAAAAAAAAATCTTAAAAAAAATAAAATAAGATGGATAACCAACAAGGACCTACTGTATAGCACAGGGAACTCTGCTCAATGTAATGTGGCAGCCTGCATGGGAGGGGAGTTTGGGGGAGAATGGATACATGTATATGTATGGCTGAGTCACTTTGATGTGCACCTGAAACTATCACAACATTTTTAATCGGCTATACTCCAATATAAAATAAAAAGTTTAAAAAATAACAAAATTTCAAATGAAAATTAAAAACACTTTAAGATGATTTTTTCATGATACCAAGTAAAAATGGTTGCCTGGTCTAGTTTGTTTATAGCTGAACCAATTTAGAAACATTAATTGACAAATATACTGATAAGTACCACTCTAAAAATATGACATTTCATCTGGATGCAAAATTACTCTATTTTCATCAGGAAGGCAGCTGTGGAAATAAACCTTAAAATCATCTTTTTTAACTAAAAAATATGTTTTTAAAAAAATCTTTAGGACAAGGAATAGTCATAGGTTTTTATAGATCTCCCATCAGGAAGTAAGCATAATGATTTCCATGTCAGTCTTTATTGCTAATTCTCTTCTGATATGAAGTTTGTGCAAACTATGTAATTTAAGAGTAGATGTAAAATTAGTTAATGAATCTCTACCAAGGTGAACTGTATTTTTACAATTTTTCTGCTATGAAAGGTACTTAGTGGTACTCAGAGAAAAGCCTTTGTTTTTAAATATTAGGAGGAAAAAACTCTAAATTTGGTGATCAAAAAAAAAAAAAACCATGAATCTCAGATAACTCAAATGTAATTTACATTTACTGAGAACTTACTCTTAGATGGATAGTATAATGGTCTAACTAAAATTGTGGTTAATATACAAAGCATCCTCTGTAGCAGGTTCTAAAGTTTCCATTTGAGAGATGAAGAATAACCCCAGAAAATTTCATTTACTTGTCTTTCACTCCACAGTTCTCCCCACAACGTGGAGTAAATATATACAAAAATATTTATCAAAGGAGAGGTATTCAATGCAAAATGAAGGGGAACAAGCACAATTTGTGGGTACCTACTGTGTGCAAGGTGTGATGGGATGTACCATGCATCTTCGCTCACCAATCTATCCACTTACTCCTGGAGAATCTGTCAGTGTCACTTGTTCTGACCCTTACAAAGTAAGCACACGTTATCTCAAACTTCCAACAGCCTTGCAAACGAGGGGTTATTACTCCTGTTTAAGAAGTTAGAAAACTGAGACGTGAATTCAAGAGCTCAAGGTCACAGTAGGAGAAGGTGTTTTTACGAAGATTTGAACTTGCGTGTATTTGGCTTAAAAGGACCTGCTCATTTCACACCACACTGCCCCCACTGCCATAGAATTAACACACACCCTTCACTGAGCTACCTCTCCACACCGTTACTCTCTATGTATTTTCACTATGACAATGTTAAGAGAGAAAGAATTCCACCAAACCTAGAAGGCACCCCGTCTTCTGATAATTTTGCAAAGGCTTTGCTTTGTTTCATAAGTGTGTCTACAGTGGAGAGGGCTATGGATGCTTGAGATGAGTTGGAAGTAGGTTTTTATTTGTTCGAAATTATTTCACTAGCCTTCCCTGACATTTGCTGTTAATTATTCACTGGGAAAAGAAAAAATATGTCAACACCACATTTGTCACTGGTTATTTAGAGGCTCAGGTTGACAGATTTTGGCAGAACCCTTGAAAGATGTATCTGACGTGGTGGCTTTTAGTCTTATTTATTTTGTATTCTCAAGACTGTAAAATTAAATCAAGTCTTCAGCTAGTGAAGCCATGAAATAGCTACTCGCAACAAAGACAAATATTTTGGACATGGCTAGCAGTCCTGCAACCTGACTGACAAAGTAAGTGGTCCTGATTTGTCCTCTGTCCTGCGCAGTCAGGACAGAAGTCAGCCAGGGGGAGTGAAATTGGGCCATTTCAGGCCCGAAGAGAGTCAGAGGATAAATGTAGTCATTAAGTGTTTCTTTACCATCCCGCCCCCCCACGCCAAATGACCATAAGGACACTTCTTACATCTATTTATCTTCTAAGGGATAGAGTACCCACACAATTAAAAAAAAAGTCTAAAACCACAAACATGACATCATAAGCTCTGTTGTGTCCAGTGGCTCCTTTGCTTTGCTGAGCTTGACTTTTCCTTGCTTACTGCATTTCCAACGTTCTGCCTTGATTCAAGCTACTCGGTTCTATGAGAAGCAGCCATTGGAATGCTACTGTTTGCACTTCCAGAAGACCTGAGTTCAAACGCTGGTCCCACCCTTACTGACCGAATTCACTCGGTCTACTCGCTTAACTTCATAGTCTCATTTCTTTTATTTTTGATTAAAAATGGATGCTTAACCAATTATTCTTCTGCTCCACATGACTTATGGTTTCCTGTCTCACTCAAAAGGAAACTGGAAGTCCCTACATTCATGGGCTTCCGTGGTGGCTCAGTAGTTAAGTATCTGCCTGCCAATGCAGGGGACATGGGTTCGAGCCCTGGTCTGGGAAGATCCCACATGCCGCGGAGCAACTAAGCCAGTGCGCCACAACTACTGAGCCTGAGAGCCAGAACTACTGAATCCCGTGCACCTAGAGCCAGTGTTCCACAGTAAGAGAAGCCACTGCAATGAGAAGCCCGTGCCCCGCAACGAATCGCCGCAACTAGAGAAAGCCCGTGTGCAGCAACGAAGACCCAATGCAGACAAAAAATAATAAATAAATAAATAAACAAATAAATTTATTTTTTTAAAAAGTCCCTAAATTCTTGTAAACTCTGTTGTTTGGTCATTATTGGACCTCCTCCTTTACCACTCCAGCCTCGTTTTCTCTGCTCTGGCAGCACAGCCCTTCGTACTCCTCCTGGAGCATCTAGCAACCCTGCACCTTAAGGCCCTTGCTCCTGATCCTGGAGGATCTGCCTGGAGTTCTCTCTCCTCCAAAGTTCACATAGTCTCCTCCATCACTTCAGTGAGGTGTCTGTTCAAACATCACCTTGTCAGAGAGGACCTCTTTATCCATCCCATCCAAAATGTCCCATCCCCCAACCTAACAGTCGCTGACATCTTTACCTGAAAATATAAAATTTCATGCCTGCAAAGACCATTCAGAGAGCAGATTACAGGGAAGCAGATGTTCTTAATGTTTCTCACTTTTGCTTTTCCTTCTTGTTAGCACAGGAAAAAGAATTCCGTGCCACCTGATCTGTGTTGTAGAGTGGATGGGGTCAGAGTCATCTAAAGGTCCTGAGTTTGGACATGGTTTCTGTCTTCTCCCAGTTACATGCTGAAGTGTCAGGGTCTACAATAGCAAGGGAGGAGGACTCTCTACCCCTCCCTGTCCTCTTCTCCCCTTCCTTTTTTTAAGTCACCTGACCTTCCATATGGCACACTTTTAATGCTTAGATGAGTAGAATAGGATTAGAGGAGTGAATGCTTTTCCAGACTTGGTGTTCTGGTCCAGATTACCCAAATTTTGCCCTGGGATTATATGAATAAAGCCAGGAAGCAGCTAATTATTATACCTTTTCTTTTCTATTGTGGTTTATATGTGCATCTGTTTTGAAAACCTCTGGGGAAGAGTAAGTAATTGGCAGAGAAAGATTTTGGCATTCTTGGGCTCCCTGGTGATAAAACCATCTTAATGACATCAAAGATCTCTTCCTGATTTATTTGTATCAAAGATGTTTTGATTACCTAATGGAAAACACTTGTGATTGGATGTAAAGTCATCCAATAAATAATAGACATGACTCCTCATAATACAAAAAAAGCTTCTAACAGTATTACCCAAATAATGCTTTCATCAGTATCTATCCAATGCCTACTCTGCACAAGGTACTGAGGTGATGACGGAGAGCAAGTTAAACAACAAAGATGCCAGTCTGGAGTTTACATTCTAGTAGGGCAAAGGACGAAGCACCAGTAACTAAAAAACACATGAATTAAATAGATTCAAATTGGGGGAAAGAACTATAAAATAAGCTGTGTCCTGAGGCTTGATAATTAGGAGACAGACTTTATATAAATATTTAATGCCAAGAGTGGAAGTCTATGAAGGCACCTTAAATGCAAAGAGCTGTGAGTGACAGTAGCATTCCAGGGACAAGCACCAGTAAGGGCAAGATGTGGATGAAGTGGACGAGAAGACTGATATAATTTAAATGGGTCCTCATTCAGGATGGTGGAGCATTGGAACTTTATTATGAGTGCAATGAGAATTTACTAAGGGGCATTAGACAGAAGAATGTCATAATCTGATTATAAAGAGGGAACATTTTAGTAGTAAATTCTAAGTATGAACCTAGAAAACAATGAGGAAAAGATTGAGGAAAGGTGAAAAGGTGGAGGAGATGGGAAACCAAACTCATGAAATCATCATCTATATTGTTAATAAAGGATTGTTCATATGGATTTTGGTAATCAGCCTGGAAGCTATGGTTGGAGATGACAAGGAAGGTAAGGAAAGACCTCTGATGCGTTCCTACATTTGAGTCTGGATCAGTGGAAGATGAACCCATGAAAGAAAACTTGAAAGGAGACAATTAGAAAGATTTGAAGAACATGAGGATAGTGTGTTATCCCTAAGGTCAAGGGACAACTTTATTTCCAGAAATAGAAGCCCTATATAAATGTTAAACACTGCAAGTAACCTGTTGTAATTCTAAATAAGAACATATTATTCTTGGTCCTCCTAGAATGGTATGTTAACTTGTAGAAGAAAACTGGGGTGAGAGGACACACATGAGCTTCCTTTTTGATGAACCTGACTGTGCCTCTTGATACTTCCATTTACTGGTTATTTCTGGGCAAATCTCCTAATATGGAACTATTTTCTTCTGTGGACTTATTGAAGGAAATAAAATTAAATAATAAATGGATGAGGCTAATGCACAGTTAAATCTTTTTTGTCCCTTTTCTTAGCAGTTGAATAGATTTCCTAGTAAATGAATAGAACTGGCTGGAGAAATATGACAAATCCTAGCACTAATAGGAAAACAAAAATAGCCATACATTTGCTTATTCTTTGAGCAAGCACATATAGGGTAGCTAGTGTATATCATGCCTGTATGGGCCTCTGAAGACAGTAACCTAAATAAAACAAGATTTATATCCCCAGAATCTCCAAATCTAATGAGAGTTTATTGCTCATGTATTTTTTTTTTTTTTTGGTGCGGGGGGTGGAATAAATTTTACGAATGTAGAATTGAATGCTTGGTAAGTACCATGCCCAGGATTTTATAGATAGTAACTAATGGTGTTGTGTCTGGAACAGCTGTGGCTAGTGCAGCTGAGGAACAGAATTTTTCATTTTAGTTAGTTTTAATTAATTTACAATCTATTGTGAACAGTCACCAATGAGTAGTGACAGTAGATACTAATACTGCCCAGAACAGGTGTAAAACGTAGGTCCCCTACATCCTGATGCCTTTCATGTTTGTCATCTTACCTTGATGGGAAAGGAAGCAAAAAGCAACATCAGATGAAGAAAGCCGACCCCATCTTTTAGGCATATAAATCGCTCCCAAAGAGTCCCCAGTGCTATACTTGTCGCTGACCGTTTCTTTCAATGATGTCTTAAATGGAGCATGACACTCTGAGAGCCTTGAGCATTCTAGAGACTTTGCTTGATAAGCAGCTTCTATCATACATTAATCTGAAGGGGTTTCTGCTTCCACAACGTCATTGCCTTTTATTTCCTCTCTTCCTCCCCTCTCCCACCCCAGCTCCCAGAATTAGGCTGAAACGTTGGCACTCTTTCCCACTTACTTGCATTTGTAGACGTGTGAAGAAGCTTTGGGTAAATAGAGCTGAGCTGTGTATTTGGAGCTGGAAGATCTAAGTTCAGATCCTTTATCTGAACAAATCAATAAGCTTCAGTAATTTTAACTAGAAAATGGAGACACCTCTCACCCGAGTCAGCAGTGTTCTGTAATAAGACACACACAACCCCTTGGAAAAGTAAGAGTTAACGCTTGCCCATGTTGTAATGAAATAAGCGAAACAAGCCCTGAACTAGAAGTCAATTTGCAGAAATTAAAGTTTGCGTCCAAATGAGATGAGCTAATAAAGTCCATCAACTCAAATAATTATAGAGGAAATATTTATAGAAGTAACCAGCATCTCTTTTTCAGCTTTCTCAACTTTCATGGCAACGTCCATTGACCAGGTGTGGGATGTCAAGCTCAAATGTCAGGAGTTTGCAAATGGGGAAAGGCCGTGTGAAATCAAGCAAGTCCAGCACTGGTATACAGCCCTTTCTGCAAACTGCAGACTCTCAGTCTCATCAAACAAACCATTCAGGTTAGGAATGCCAATTTTAGCAAATGACACTTTCTGTTTTCATAAGACTAGCAAGAGACATGGCTGTCATAAATTGTGGATTTAATTGCATCAATTTAAATGTTACCTTTTGTTGTAAATTCACTACATATTCCATTAAGAATAGAGACCATGTTATCTAGTTCAACAATACTATATATAAAATAGTTACCCAACAAGGACTACTGTATAGCACAGGGAACCATACTCAGTATTTTGTAATAACCTATAAGGGAAGAGAATCTGAAAAAAATACATATATATGTATAACTGAATCACTGTGCTGTACACCTGAAACTAACCTAACATTGTAAATCAACTATACCTCAATTTAAAGAATAAAATAATAAGAAAGAAGTAGAATAAGAATTTCATTTCATTTCTTTATATCAACAAACATTAATTGATCACCTACTAAGTGCTGGATATCACCAAGTTCTGCAAATAAAATCTTGTATACTAAATGGTCCATGTCCTTAAAAAGCTGCTGGTAGAATAGAGGGAAATGTATATGTAAACAACTACAATATTATAAGGTTTAAGTGCAAGGTATCTGGCAGCTCAGAGAGAGGCTCAGGGTGTGGAGAAAATGCCATGAAGAAAAGCTTTCCAAGTGGAATTCACTGATTCATTATACAGTGTATTTTTAAAGTAGAGTAAAGCCTTTCCAGTAGCATTGAGAAGTGGGAAGAAAATCCATGAATGAAGGACTGCATGGTGCTTTGAGGAGTTGAGTTCTTAGGGGCCACTCAATCCACTAGAACTGACCTTTTGCTTGAATAAAACAAACCTAAATGTGAACCACTGTGTATATATTACTTATCAATATAAACACTCAGTGTTCCTGTGCTGCTCTGTTTTCCTTTAGTTCAAGCTGCCTTATCTCTGGCAAGGCTCTAGCAGGGCAGATTGTGAGCTTCGAGTACTTGTCCACAAGCTGTGCCCAGCTTTCCAGCTGTGATTGTGGCATCCAACTCTCCTCAGGGGTGGAGAATAACATTCCTTTTGCCACTGCCGCCTGAATGACACTTTGTCAAATTCCTCGGAGCAGAAACAACATACTCATTCTGGTGCTGCTGGGGCAACTGGTCAACCCAAGTCTTAGATACAAATCATGAGATAGCTTAGATGATGCAGCCAGAGCCTGCAAGTGATGGAGAGAAGCAAGACGGTCTTAGGAACATGCTTGTCCTTTTTTTCCTTCAGAAGTTTCATTGCTCACTTGGTGAGAAGCAGTTATAAAGATGTCAGAGCCAAGATTTTTCACTCTGAGTCCTAGCTCATGCCATTCCAATTCAAATTTCACTGAGCTTGAGCCCCTGCTATCAGGCTAGAGTAAGGGAATACTTAGATTCTCAAAATCACTACACAGATGTTACAATTGGGGAAACTGGATAAAGGGTACATATAACGGATCTATCCAGATTGTTTGTTACAACTGCCATGTGAATTTAAATTATCTCAAAATTTGTAAAAAATAAAATAAATACACACCTGCATGATGTTTATAGGTAGTTGTGGACATTCACATGATTTTTTCATTCATTCAGTAGTTTAGTCAATTAACAAACATGAGTAATAACTTACTATTTTTTAGGTCCAGGAAAACTGAGATTCATTCAACCCTCTTCAAGAATGATGAAGTTGATATTATGGTTACTTCCATTATAAAGATGAATAAAATGAGTCTAAAGTCACATATCTAATAAGTTGTAGACTTCAATTTGAAGAGTGTGTTTTATGTGTGTTTTTTGTTTTGTGTTTGTTTGTTTCTCTGCATAACGCTGCTGTAGGGCAAGACACAGCCTAGCATTGGGTTCAACATCAGGCAAGGAAGGAAGACAGCCCTTAAGTGATTCTACAGCAAGTGAGGCTACAAAATGGTCTGTAATTTAACTAAAACAAGTACTCTGGGGAAGAAATTCATCCACAAACGAGGTAACAAAGGAGTTCATCTGTGCTGTGACAGGTCAGGTAGGGATTCCATGGACATAGGATGAGAAGAAACGTTTATTTCAGATAGAACTGGGCCATATTTTTTTCATATTTTGTGTACTATCTTTGTTTATTTTCCTTATTTTGGGCTTTGCTACTTATTAAAGAATGGTAGTGTGTGCAGTCCATCTCAGCATTGCTAAGTATAAAAGAGAAAATGTATGAAGGCATGATTGGGCTGGAAAAATGAGGAAGGAAGAGCGGCCCCTGGGGGCCAGAACAGGGACAGCAAGAATCAAAGTGTTAAACCACTCTCTTCAACCCAATTGCAGGAAGACAGCTGAGACTGGGGTCACATGCAGGGTTGTTGAGGCCTTGAAAATTCTCCTTCCATTCTAAATCTTGGCAATTTCAAGTGTGTTTTAAATAAAGATGGTTTCTTTCATCAACTGTGTGAGAATGCACAGGAAGGAATTCCTCTCTTATCCACTTTTCCCCAAGATGTCTGGATTGGTCATATCTCAACACGGATTGGGCCATATCTGCAAGAGGCAGGGGTCACTGTGTATTAAATGCTCCACTTATAGGTGTGTATGTGTGTGTTTCTTCTTCTACTCCCACTTCCTGAGTTTGACCTGACAAGACCTAGTTCTAAAAAGATTCTAAAAAGAGAATGGTCAGCTTTGAGACTCAAATCTTTGTTTCAGTGTTTGATTGTCAAGCCTGGCTAACAATGAAATGTTCTTTGTTATATTGATTATTTTTCCTGCCTTATGCTCCTGTTTTAATGAGCTTGCAGATACGATTGACTGTGGATTTGGGCAGGATCAAGGCTGTTTCTGCAATCTATTTCCCTAATCCCACTTTAATTTTAGTAATCTTTTTTTAGATTATTAAAGATTATTTCACTTATCCAAAGAAGTTGGATAAACCTCTTATTTGGTTTGGATAAATGAAATCCCATTAACATTAAAGGATCACGAGGAAGTCACTCCCTTAAGATTCATGGGAATTCAAGATAGACAAGGTAAAGTGGGTGTGGGTGTATTTACAAATTCCAGATGCTTGTCCTAAACTTTATATCTCCCATCGTTTTCTCTCAAAATAAACTCCAAGTGCCCTTTATCCACTCCAGAAAACAAAGCATCTGAATACAGCATGCTGAGGGAACATTCCTCTGATAATGTTGCGATGGACACCCTTTCTATGCTGGAAAAGAGAAAATGCCTTTCATTCAGATTCCATTATCTCCTGACTACAGTAAAAACTATTTTGTTATTCTGGGCAAGAAATTTAATAATGCAGCCATCTCAGCACCCAAGATGTTGAGCCGGATGTATGGGTGTTCAAATGTTCCGTATGTTTGTGCTAAACTCAGACGCAGCTAGACTCAATTGAAAGGAAATAGAGAAAGACGCCTCCCCCTGCAGTTCTTTCTTTGAGACACGGTCCCATTACATGCTGAACCTCACCAAACAGGAAGTAATGGTGCATATCAAATATGATCAGTTTCACAAAGCAGCTTCGAGGGGACCTATGAGGCTCCCAACTCTGCCCACTTGAGCTAACAGCATCCCCTGTCCAATTCCTGTCAACAGCACTTGTGCAAACTCCTGCATTTTTCTGCAGTAATATGTCATCATTAACCATATGTCTCCTTTCCACTACTTTTTCTCCCTGCAATTCACCATCATTAATTTTTAGTACTCTTTCCTTGAAGACAGTTGGCTCCTATCCAAAGGTAATGAGGTTGAGATTCACAAAGTTCGATAATTGTCAGGGGAAGAATATAAATGTAATAAAATGCAAGTTTCTTTTCTTTTTTATGTCTCGCAGTCAGAGGATCTGACGGTGGCCGTTTCTGTGAACTTCATTTAAATTGAGACTTTTGGGGTCGTAAGGAGAGGTTAGCTGGATACCAATCAACAAGCAGTCATCTTTGACAAATGCCAGGAACATCATAATAAAAATTAATGAATTTCATTAATTTTCACAGAATACATTCTACCTGTAAAGAGATTCATTATTCAATTTAAATCAACACATATTTATCAAATTTCTGAAGTGTGACAAATACTGTGCTAGAATTTAAAAAATTAATAAATAGAAGGTACCTTCTTTCAAAAGATGTCCAGTCATGCTGGGGAGATGAGTTATGCCAGTGATACAGTTGTTCTCAGTTCTGGAAATTCCTTAGGAGTTTATAGAATGAGTGTCTCCGGTATTTATAGTAAGTAAGATCCACGGAGATTATTTTCAGTGTGTTGCAATGCGTTAAATTTTAAGTACAGCAGCCTGTAGACTCTCATGGTTATTGGGCACTTGCTACACAGCACGCACATCTGAAGAAATGAATTTTTAGTTTTATTTCATTGTAATTAATTTAATTTAAATTTTTAAAAATCTGATATTCAGTTACTGGAAAACATTTATGTTTGCAAAAACTTGGGTATGTGGATTTACTTTTGCAACTGCAATTTTTATGAAACCTCAGTAGAGATCACATATTCCCTAGGAAAATATAGCATCCAGATTGAAGTGTGCTAAAAGTGTGAAATACACACTCATGTCTAAGATTTAGTAAAATGACAAAGAATGTAAACAACCTCATTAATAAATTTATTATGTTGATTACATGCTGACATGATAACATTTTAGATATACTGGGTTACATGAATGTATTATTAAAATTAATTTACCTTTCTCTTTCACTTAAAAAAACATAACTATTAGAAAAAAACATAATTACATATGTAGCTTGCATTGTATTTGTGTTGGACAGTGCTGCTCGAAATCAAAAAGTCATGCATCCCCTTCCTCACGGTAGATTTTGCCTAGACAGGCCCATCGTACCATTCCCACACCTCATATTTCATAGCCCCTGGGGTACGGTGCCAGAGGCAAAGAGACGTGCAGTGGCAGAACCTAAAACCTGACTGTAGGTCCTACAGACCTACACCTGAGCGGTGCATCACCTCCAATTACGATGTCACCTTAGCAATAATACATACCAAACTCCTCATCTTTACGTATAAAGAGACTGAAACTCAGATATAGCCTGAGTTTAAAATGATAGCGGGACTTCCCTGGCTGTCCAGTGGTTAGGATTTGGGCTTCCACTCAGGGGCCACTGGTTCCATCCCTGGTCAGGGAGCTAAGAACCCCAGCATGCTAAGATCCCACATGGCATGCCACGTGGCCAAAAAAAAAAAAAAAGTAAAGGTTAATGACAAAGTAAAGGCCAAGAGATTGATGTCATGTACCACATTTTACAAAATAGATTAAAATTCCATGTCAAAATACTCTTTTTTTTTTTTTTTTGAAAAAAAATTGTATTTCTCTTGGGAAAATCCCTATACGTCGTTGGCAAAGAAAGGTATTTTTATTTCTCATAGCCTTTGTGAAAATATATCGCCTTTATCAGAGTAGAAATTACTGATCAATTCACCTGCTTAGACAGAAACTAATGCACCTGTTTGGAAAGGCTTTATTGATTTTGCCCTAACAATGGTGGATGGGGAGAGCATGGAACTGCCCTTGCCCTAGAATGCAAGGCAACACCGCCACCTAGTGGTGCCTTTATTAAGTTGTACACCGTCTGTCAGACTCTACACCCTGAGTACACACAGCTTTGCACCCCTGTCTTTGCCGATTATTTAGACTGCAGCGATGATGTTGCCATCTAGGAACATGCAGTCTCAACAAACCGATTAAAGAGTAGAACACTTACTCCAAAGATTTACATATCGTAGCTTCGCTAAAAGAAAAATTTTAATTGAGAATTCATGTGTTTGGATAAGTATCTCTGGTTAATCCAAGCAGACTTCCCGGAGGATGGAATCCTAGAAATGTGATTTTTAAAATGGAGGGCATGGAAGTATACAGCAATAGACTAGGTGTTGCCTTTGTGTCAGGTTAAAACCCTAGTTATTTCAGGATCAGGCACTTATCCTCTTATGCTATATTACAAATAAAATTGGCTTAGCTAAAGGGATAAATAACTAGTATAAATTTAAAAAGTAATGTGTAGATAGATGTTCAACGCATTCAGCATGACATCACATGGAACTATAAGGAATTTATTATTTTTAGGTTCTAGGGTGGAAGGGGAAGAGACCTGCTAGGAAGCCCAGAGGGGTCTCTGGCCAGTCAGGTGCCATATGTAGATTCTAGATATTTAATAGGAATATCCAAAGATTTGTCAGATGTAGAAATAAGAGTTCAAATCATAGACCTTCAGCATGTTAACTTTTAGATGAGTAGACTGAAAATTTCAATCTTTATGGTCCCAGAATTATAGGATGTCAGTATCTTAACATCATTTAACTATAAAGCTAGTGCTGGAAAGCTCTGAAAAACAGATAGTCCCTTTTCCTAGAGCCAGCTGCAGGGACAACGTTGAGCAAATTATTTCCCCCAGAGACTTTCACTTGTAAACAACTCATTCATTTTCTTAGGAAGATCTGTGTTTCTCCTGGACCAGGTCTCTGAAACATTCTCTAGCAGACAGAGAAATGAAGGCTGAAGGTTCTCTATGGATCATTTCAATAAGGGAAAGTCAGATGAGGGGAACAATTTGTTCCTTGGGTTTTGAGGACGTAAGGAGATCAGTGCAGTGGGTATAATTTTGTTTTAGTTGGGAGAGGAAGTGATAAAGAAAAGGAACACTTTCAGAAAGAAGAGGGTTGGTACTCAGACTCACAGTAATAAGATCTACCTTTAAAGAAAGCTTTCTGGGTGTTAGGCTCTGTCCTGAACCTTTTCCTGTGATGATGACTCTCAACTCATTCTCTGCCTCTGGTGAAGAAATGAGGAAGGGCATTAGAGGAACAAAGTGAGTCTAGGTTCTGCTGCTGACCCTGTCCCAGACGTTTCATTCACGGTCTCATTTAATTCATGACAACCTCAGAACTGAGATTTGTCATCTCAATTTCTCAGACCAGAAAATGGAGGTGCAGAATAATTGAGTAAGTTGTCCAAGATCAAAAAGCTAGCAAATGCAGATCCAGGATCTTAACCGAGATTTGTCTCACTCTCACACTTTCTCTTTCTAACTTAGTAAGTGATATTTAATGACAGAAATTGCCTTTCGAATTTCCCCAATGCCATCTACTCTATACTGCAACTTTGCATACAAAAATGGACTTCATTCTATTTCCCTAACAAAGCCACCTAAAAGTGGTCATTCTTTTTTTCTCATTTTACTGATGAGGTATATGAGGGCTGTAGCATCTGGGTAGGCTGCCCAAGGGGCTGCATCATGGTCCAGCCACGATTCAGTAAAGATCCTTCTTACATCAAAACCCTGTGCTCTGGTCACTAAAATCCTTCTGACAAATAAACCCTCCCAAAAAGCATTCTCTTCTGTTACTGACCTTTCATCTTGGTCCTTGTTAATTTCTCTCATTCCCTTCAAGTCTGACAAATTGATCAAAAAGAAAATACCATTAGGCATAATCCCCCTCTGATGTTAGTCTTGAAAGCCAAAAAATTGAATTAGAGAAAGATCTAATGTGGTCTATGCTTTGCAAAGCCTTTTCTTTTCTGGTTCCCTCTTTCTGTATTCATAGAGCCTTAGAGGAACCCTGGTGAGATTATAGAAAACTCTGGCCTTATTTCCCCTAAGAGTTGTTGGTTTTGTCATTTTCATCCAAACACCTTAGTCATAAGTAATTGGATTTCCTTACTACAGAAGAACTGGCATTTTTATGATAATGAAGTTGAGTATAGGGATTCATTTGACATTAAAGGTATTTTGCAAATATATTATGAAAATCTGGTTTAGAAGAGTATATTAAAGGATAAAGTGAGGGCTTAATTTTCAAGAAACATACTTAAATGTCCAGAGAATACCAGCTCTTAAGTCATCCCTTCATAGTTTTTGAAAGGGGCCCTTGTTCCAAATTTCAGATTCATTTCACATTTTTTTTTATGTCTGCCATGTGCCAGAAAAGCAGCAAGCTACTTGCAGAGACAACAAAAATCCCAGGAAACAAAAATTAAAACCTGGGATATGAAGGTTTTTTTGTTTATTTGTTTGTTTTTTAAGGAAAGAAAAGGACTCATCAGCTAAAGGGAAGAACATCAATACAGATACAAAGATGAAAACATACATAATGCAAGATCACTGGTTTTATTTAAATAAATTATTTGCCAATGTCTGGTATTTTCAACAAAGACACAGATCTACCTGGTCATTGTGTAGTGGGGTGGGAGACCCATGGCAGAAACCCTGGCAAAATTATGATTTAGGGTCTGGATGGAATATGATTTTAGGCCACTGATTTATTCATATGTTCACCTAGAAGCTTGGTGTTCATCTGAGTTAAGTATTGAAGGATAGATAGAATTCGGGTGGAAATAATCAAGAGTATTCATTTATTAGTTTAAATGAGCCATTTTTTAGCACATATATCACTATGAAAAATAATCAAGTCTAAGTGCTCACTGAGAAATACAAGATATGTGGCACTTTGGAGGATTATAGGATGGTTTCACTTAGAAGCACATGTGTGTATAAGCGTACAGAAGTTATGGGAGATACAGATAACAGTCTTAGTAATAGGAATTGTGAAGAGGAGATGTGGATGTGGTCAAAAAAGGAAAGAAAATAGTATATATTTACATTTTAGTTTTTACAGTTATGTCATCTATGTTTTTAACAAAAAATATATGGATATATTGTAAGGATATTTTAATTTGGGGTTATTACAGATATTTAAATTTAGAAAACATCTTAAATATATATAGTCTAATTATACATATATATAAATTTTGTTTCTATGTTACCACCCTATCCTTGATTATTTGATAGTATTTACCAGCAAAGTCAAATTGGACTGGAGTTGCCTTTTTTAGGAAGGTTTTGCTAACAAATTCAACTTTTTCAATAAGTCTCCAAGTTTTTTTTCTTCTTATGTCAAATTTGGTAAGTTATATTTTTCAAGAAATTTGTCCCTATGACCTCAGTTGTCAAATGTGATGATATACAGTTGCTGATGTATTGTCTTATTCTTTTACTGTTCGTAAAATTTGCAGTAATTCCCTCTTTCTCACTTTTAACATTGATAATTTCTCCTTTTTGTGATCAGTTTAGTTTGGCCATTTTCTTGATATTTTCAAGATATTATTTACCTCTATTTCCTCTTTGTTTTATATTTCCTTGATTTAAAATAAAATTTATTATTTATTTTCTTCTACTTCAGGTTTTTTTTTTTTTCTTTTACTAGAATGGATCCTTAGGGCATTGATCTTATATTCTTATTGTTTTCTAACCTAAGCGTTTTAAAGCTCTAAGTTTCCCTCATTTTAGCTGTATTGTTCTTCAGTTCAAAGTATTTTCTAATTTCTCTGGAGATTTTATTTTCAATCAATAAATTATTTAGAAATGTGTTGCTTCGTTTCCAGATATTTGGGAATTTTCTAGCTATCTTATTATTGATTTCTAAATTAAATCCCTTTTTATCAGAGAATATATTTTTGTATGATTTTAGAAAATGTTGGTATTTGTCTTATTGTCCATCATGGCAACTATCTTGGCAAATGTATCTGTTCACATTAAAAGAGTGTGTATTCTACATTCGTTGGGTGTAGTGATCCATAAATTTCAATTAAATCAAGGCATTTGTTGGGTTTCCTTACATTTTACATGTCACTACTGATTTTTTAAATTGTTGTTACATCAATTAGTGGTAATAAAATCAACTACCAATAATTGTGGAATCTTCTCTTTCTCCCTTTAATTTTGTCAATTTTGCTTTGTATAACTTGAGGGATTTTTTGCTAGATGCATGGACAGTTATAATGGTTATGAATTCCTGCTTATGTATCCCTTTTATCCTTACGCTATAGCCCTCTTTACCTCTGCAGAACACTTTCTCAATGTCCATGTTATCTGATATCAACATAACCAGCCACGCTTACTGTTCATGCTCCATCATTTGTCATCCATTTTCTTTCAAACTACCTGTGTCCTTGTAATCAAAATACCCCTTGTAGGTAAATTACATTAGGGTCTTGTTTGTTTGTTTCTTTTCCACTTTGTCTACCTCTGCTTTTATTTAGAATATTTAGACAATTAAAATGCAATGTAATTATCGATATGGTTGGATTTTAGCCTGTCATTTTATTATTTGTTTTCACTTTGCTATCTGTTTTTTATTCATTTTTCCCCACTGTCTTCCTTCTATTAGATAATTTGAATCATGTTTTGTATTCCATTTTAATTTTTCTATGGGCATTTTGGTTATTTCTGTATTTTTTATTGGTTGCTCTGGGGATTATACCATGTCTATTCAATCATTTACAGTCTAATTAGAAATAGTATTGTACCATTTCACATAAAGTATTGAAAATTTGAAATGAAATGGGTCTTTTTTATCTCCCTCACAAACATTTATATTTGTATTATACTTGTCATACGTGGTGTATCTATAATATATGCATTGAGAACATCACTAGAAATGTTATAATATTTGTTTTAAGGTGCATATGTATTTTAAAGAACATAAATGGGAATCTATAGTTGTCCATGTTTACCCAGGTGTTGACCATTTCTCTTGTTCTTCTTTCATTCTCACAGATGCATGTTATACTCTGGTTCTCTCCCTTCAGCTTGAAGAACTTTCAGAATTTCTTTTTGAAAAGATCTATAGGTGATACATTCTTCAGTGTTCCTTTATCTGAGACTGTCTTTTTTTTTTTTTCATTCTGGAAGAATATTTTTGCTTGAAATGATAAAGGATTCTGGTGTGACATTGCTTTCTCTGAGTAATTGAATTTTTTTTCACTGTCTTTTGGCCTTTGTGTTTGCTGATGAGAAATTCACAATTATTCAATTCACAGTCTGCTGTGTGTTATAGATCATGTGCTCTAGATGCTTTCAAGATTTTTTCTTATTTTTAATTTTTAGCATTTTAATATAATTGTCTAAACACGATTAACTTTGAGTTTATTGTTTTTGAAGTTTACCGAGCTTTTTAAACTTTAAATGTAAACCTTTTGGCAAATTTGGAAATTTTTCAGTTATGTATTGTTTCAAATATTTTTCACTGCTAATATATATTTCTTTTACTTCTATGACTGCAATTGCATGTATGTTAGACATTTTGAAAAATTTCCACAGGCCCTTAGGTCCCGTTATTTTTTCTCCAATATTTTTCTTTGTTATTTAGAATGGATAGTGCCTATTAGTCTGTCTTGAAGCTCACCGACTTTTTCCTCTATTATCTGTAATTGAGCCCATCTAGGGAATTCTTATTTCAGATTCTATACTTTTCAGGTCAATATTTTCACTTGGTTATTTTTTAGATAACTGAGAACTTCACTTGAGCTGAGAAGTTCTTTTTCATTGAATTTGAGTATGTCTCTCTCTCTCTTTTCTTTTTTTTTTCTTTTTTTTTTTTTGCTGGTGGGAGTAGCCATCACATTTTATTATTGGGCCATGAAAACTTCATGACTCCTTTATTCAAATTACAAAGCAAATCTAGCCCATCATTTAATGTTTTCCCAGGTGGTTTCTATTGTGTTATGGACACATAGACCTCTAGTTTAGGGCCAAATGAATGTCATTTTGGAAGCAATCCCATTTCTTTCTTTCTTTTTTTAAATTTTCTACTGTTGTTACTATTGAGAAGTCTGTTGTCAGTATTATTAGTGCCCCTAATGCCATTTCCAAGAAATGGATTGGGGCCCATTTTTTTTTCTCATTTATTTTTTTTAAATTGAGGTTTGGTTGATTTACAATGTTTCATGTGTACAGCAAAGTGATTCAGTTTTATATATATATATATATATATATATATATATATATGTATGTATAGACACACATATATACATATATATATCATTTTTTAGATTCTTTTCCATTATAGGTTATTACAAGATAGTGAATACAGTTCCCTGTGCCATACTGTAGGTACTTGTTGTTTATCTATTTTATATATAGTAGTGTACATCTGTTAATCCCTTTACTTCATGGAGCATGGTTATAATAGCTGGTTTACAGTCTTTTTTTAAAAATATAATTCTAATATCTGAGTCCTATTGGGGATGGCATCTATTGATTGGTTTTCACTTGAAAATTGTTTTTCTTTCTTTGTTTATTAAGTAAACTTGAATTTAATGTGTGCTCTATAAATGCTGTGTCATGTGCTGGGTACTGTCAGAATCCTATGGAAAACGTGGACGTTTTGGTTTTAGCAGGCAATCAATCCCGATACATTCAAACAACAAATGCTGTCACATCTTCTGTCTGTGGTAGCTCAAATCTCAGTTCAAGCCTCCAAACTTTATTCTCCTGGTGTGAGTCTTGTTTATACACATGTAGAATGGGGAATGAGCTGTTGAGTTCAGATCAGTTTTTATATCAATTTGGTTCTCTAAGCCTGTGGTACATTGGTTTGTATCTCTTCACTACACATTACATGCATGTGTAGTTCTGGGCTTAGTTTGGGATTGAACTGTGGTTCCAATGTCAGTTCAGCTCCACAGACCTTTGTTATATAAGTATGAGTCTATCTCACACATGCAGAACTCAGAGATGAACCTGAGGGTTTTGCAGGCTCATTCATAGATTTAAGGGATCCATTCCCAAATAATCAATACTGTAATCAGAAATTATCTACACATGCTCCAGTCTCCAGGGTCCAGTTTTCCTCTCTCCTCTGGTTGAGAAATACATGGTTTCACTTGTAGTTTTAGCCAACATCACTGTGCCACCTTTCCTCAACTGGGGCTGACTTCTGGGAGAAATAAACAAAAAATTAAAGATTCTCACCCCTGGGAGGTCACTTCTCCATGTTTTGACTCATCTTCAAAATCTACTTGTTTTTGCTTACTTTGCAGAGTTCTTCACATACTTTCTCTTGCTTTTGTTTGTTGTTTCATTTTATTGTTAGTCCAAAGAACTACTTCTGGAGCTTACGTTGCAATTCTACATTTATCAATGCAATCATATATCTTTGTTTACATTTATCCGTATTCAATTTCAACCCAACAGTCATTTATCCAATAATTATTATGTAAAATTACTGTGTCAGCTGTTGCTGATACAAATGTGGATGTCTGCAAACCTCAAGAAGCTCCATGTCTAATGAGGCACTTCTCCCTGCCCTGGAATGGCCATGGGACTTTATGGAAATTGCTATAAGAAATGAAATGTATGTAGGGCGTTGCAGCTGCTCAGATGCCAAGTTGCATAATTCTGCCAAGAGGCCCAGCAAAAGCTCCAGAAGGAGGGATGTGTTCTTTGAGTTCTAGCAACAAGAGAGGGGAGTTGTTCAATGAAGCAGAAAATTCTGAGAAAAGTTAAACTAGCCTGCAAGGTGGAATGAGAAGGAGTGTGTCCATGTAGTTACAAAATTAACTAGGTGGGGTGGAAAGTGGCTGGAGAGAAAACAGAAGCCAGATTATGTCTGAAAGGGGTCTGAAATCTCTTTTATGGACAAAGAAGAATGACACTATGTTTTTGAAGAGTTAAAGGAATAGACCTTTGGAAACCAAACATAGAAATGCATTTTTAAAAATTTCCCAGCAACGTAAACTTTTCAGAGAGTCCTTCAGGAAATGCGTACCAGCTTCCTACGATGTGCCAGGTGCTAAGCTGGCTCTTCATAAACACACTGTGGTTGATACACTGACACCCTTGATATATAAAGTAGGCAAGGAAAATGTTGAATTCATAAAGCAGGGCTTCTAGTGTGTGTTATAATAATATGCTTTTGAATTATCCCATTTGTTGATATTACAGGTTTCTGAAAACAAGCTCTGGCTTAATCTTACTTCCTGCTTTGAAATTCAAACTTACTTGTGAAGGAAAATAAATAAAGAAAATAATATTTCCCCAAGGATATTAATGTGTTCAAAGAAGGTCTGAGTATTTTGTATGATGTACACAATTAGTCCTGGGACAGAATTTTAACATGAGTGCTTTCCACAAATTTAATGGCAGTCCTCCTCTCCTCTGGACATTAGGCTCCATCCCATCCTTGGCCACAGCACCAGTGGGAGTGTGTGTGTGTGTGTGTGTGTGTGTGCATTCATACTTGTACTTGAGTGCAATTTCTAAAAACTGGCACTAAGATACAAGGGACTTAAAACAGTTCATTTTGTACAGTTCTGTTATTAAAATGGATTTTAGAGTCTGCTGAAAGCAATTTTGGGACTAATTAAAATTTTAATAAATAACCTTAATATATTAAAAGTCAAATTGTAAGAGTGTGATGTTATTAAATTAGGGAAAGTACACTACACAGGGAACCTTTAATAAATTATGTATGAGCCTTTCCAAATTGCTTCCCTCAGTTTGGACAATGCCAGAGGTTAAAGAGTACAGTGTAATTTAGTTTGTGGTTTGAGGGCATAAAGGGAAAGAGAACAGACATCACTTGCATTAGTTCCAATTTATTTTGGTATTCATGTCTTACTTTGTAATTGTGTTTGAAAACATGTATATATTTACTTACTTTCTTACTTACTCATTTCCTATTAGTCTTATTCCTCATACAATGCTTTGGAAAGAAAACCAACTTCAAAAGAAGTTAAAAGGAAAACTCTTTTTTCTTGGAAAGTGAATGTGTTTCCCCACCAATTTTATTCATCTCCCAAGACCCTTTACAGGACATTTTGTCACTCATACACTTATTTAAAAACCATCTATTTCAAGCTTTAACATGGCAGGCACAATGCTAGTTGTTAGGGCATACTTGCATATAATTATATATGGGAAGAGATGGATGTTTAAAATAGTTGAAATAAAACACAATAAGGTGAATGTCTTATTAAGGATGCTTAGTTACTTGATGGTTCTTTACTGAGCATGAAGCAAAGCATCAGGGGTGTGGAATATAAGTTCCCTCTGCTATGTGAGAGCAGAGTGGGTGGAAGGAACCGGGTAGCATCTAAACTATGTCAACTCAGAGGTGGAAGCACAGAGATGCTGATTAAACACTTTGGTGTTTCTTCAACTTGATGCAGCGGTAAGTTAAGATGTAAGCATCAACCCAATTTTTCAGTTCATCTGCATTCCGATCTATGCGTTCACGCACTGCTAAATCGCAATTACGCTCATTCACATTCGGAGCTGAGCCATGCGTGAGCCCCGTGTTCTAATTTACCAGGTATTAGTACTTCTCCGTCAGCAGTATCAGTTGCTGCTCTGGGGTGTGTCCCAGACGTGTCCTCTTCCTCTCTTAAGTTACAGTAAAGGCAGTCTGAGGATTCAGGCTGCGATAAGCAGTTTTCTCAAGGCTAAGTTTTAAAGATACCATGCCTGGCCCTTCATGGTGAATGGCGTTGGTACTGAAAGCAGAGAGAAGGAAAACCTTGCTTGGTACAGATTTGCACATGTAAAGGTTCCACACTGTGAGATTCCAGGGAAACAAATAAACACCTCATTCATCCCTGTGTCTGTTGCACCTGATACAATCAGTGAACACTTTTAGGCACTGGATAAATATTAGTAAAAAGAAAAGAGAGCAGATAGGAAGGCACAAAAGATCCTCTCTTAGGTAGGAGCAATTTGGGGGTGTAGAAGAAGTAGAGAACTTCTCCACAGTGGAAAGACCACAGGGCAGTGCAGGTGAGTGGTCTGGGAAACTAGTGTGACAGTAATGCTAAGTGCTGACCACCACCAAAAAAAGCATTTATTTTTGCCTTTCATTGAAGCTGCCTTTTGTTGAATGTGTCTCTAGGCTGTGAATTGGGTCCAGGTATGCTCTGTCTGTCTTCTTCTTCTGGAACTAAAGGCAAAATGTTGCATGATCGTTTTAGGCAAGGACAGAGGGACAAAAGCTCGTTGTCACGACCCAAGCACATTTTAAGCCTCAGTTTGCCTTAATGATGTCTGCAATAACCACTGGCCAAGTGAGCCAGGGGCCAAGCCCCAAACCAAAGGGTAAGGAAAATATTTTCCACCAACCACCAGGACGTGGCAGGGTGTGGATATATAATTGTTCTATGTTACAGGACAGTAAAGAACCATGACAGTATTTATTGATAATTTACAGACAAAATATCTGAAAGGGAAGTTTATCTGGAAATAGGTTAAGTTAGTAAAAAGAATCAGAGTTTTTTTTTTTAATCTTAAGAGCATTTTCTAGGTTTATTATTTTAGCCCTTGGCAATAGTTACACAAGGTAATTATGTCCTTGCTTAAAAAATGTGTTATTCCCCTTCTTTTGAAATTTGGTTCAGACTTTAATAATTACCTTAATAGTTCACCTACAGATGCCAAAACCAGAATATTCACACATCCCTATGATTTGATGGTGAAACTTGGCTTCACCCTTTCTTATCTTTGTTTCCTCAGGAAATTTATTTAATCCTTTGCCTCATTTAAACAAAAATATATAATATTTTTAATATCTAATATCTAATATTTTTTAGCATTTAAAGCACCGGAACTATTTAAAGAACCTAAACTACTAAGCACTGGCTTAATCATCAATTCCTCAAACCTAGAGCTGGGAGGAAAAGCTATATTTGACTCCAGAATTCAGGCTTCTAACCAGGATGCCATATTACTTTATGCACATGTGGTCTCCATTTTCAACAGGGCCATCCTGATTCCTGTAATGGAAATATTCACCAGTGTATTAAATCTCAGTGTTTTAATACAAGGTTTACTTTAAAATTCCTGTGGAAGCCAGTGGTGCATTCCTCTACAGCCAGGAGCTCAACGGTTATGTGGCGTGACCCTCAAGTTACCTTGACCTACATATTTTACTGAACATTTTACCCCATTTCAAGGGAAAGTCCTGTATCTCACTGAGGAGCTGGTAAGTGCAGGCCACCCTTGTGCTCAGGAAGGAAGGCCAAGCTCAGATATTGATAAATGCCAGCCTCGGCCACCCCCAAACTCTCCAATTCTAAACTTCTATGTCACCTTTGACTCTTCTTTTGTCAGAGCCAAGGTTGTGTGTTCAACCAAATTATTTTATTTTTGTCCTCAACAAACAGGAGGGTGGCATCTCCCAGACTTCTTACATTCTCATAGGATTTTGAAGGGTTTGGAAAGATTGGAAAAGCATGAAATGACATGGCGTGTGATACAGACTCAACACCAGTTATCTGTTCCTAGAGATAGAATCAACCTAAGCTTTCTGTTTCCAGAATGTTCCTAATGTTCCATCTCCATCATATTTCCCAAGGAGCTGTTTAAGGGACTTCCTACTTGAGGGTATCTTATGTATTGATGACAGATTGACATGCCAAGCAAATACTCATCACACCACTGCTTAGCTCACGTATTCTCGTGGTTTGCTATTGCCTAGAATAACTAACATTTTCAGACTCTAGTCTTTGCCCTCTATGATCTTACCTGACCAACCACTCTTTGTCTTACTCTTTGCTCCTTTTCATGCACCTTACACTCTACTCAAACCCATCTCTGATATCAAGTTGTTCCTTCTACAGGCGCTATGCTCCTTTCCTCTCTGTTCTCCTCATGATTTTCTTCACTAGAAAACCCCCTCCCCAGTTTTCTCTTCAAACCCCTTTATATTGTTATTTGAGTTCTGTCTAAATAACCATCTCTTCCATGAAGCTGTTTTTAATCCTGTCACTCCCACAAGAGGAAAACGTAATCTGTCCTTCCTCAGAAAGATGACAACAATGTATCTGTGTCTTTTTATGGCTTGTTGAACCCAAGTGTTACCATCAAGAAGCTGTGTGGTTTAAACTTTATTCCCTCATATGGCTGACATCGGTGTCCGCAACTACAAAACAGGGACATAAGCATCAACACTATGGGACTGGAGAGGGCATTAAGTGAAATCATTTGTAAATATCCTCACACAATGAAGACACCCAACCACCATCAGTCCCATCCCATCCTACCACTTTCCTGGACAAAAAGATCGTTACGGATAGGCGTATGTCTGAATTTTTAAGAGGCACAGAACATATTAGCTCTCAAAAATGTTATATTAAGGAATATAATTAAAATGTCTCCACTAAGGTATATTTTGAACTGTGGTTCAAACTATTAGTCTTTTACAGCGTGTCTCAGGCAGATGGCCCTTTTGTCTCCTGAGCACCCCTGAGAGTTTATCGCAAAGTCACATTCTTATCACAGTTCTGACAGCTGTTCTGATTTGACAGTAAAGCCATGATGAAGCTCATTGTTTTTTGTGTTATTTTTTTTCTCATCATTCTTTTTTATATAACCAGATGTTTGGAGAGAGAGCAAACCACCAAGTTCACATGTACGCATGTATGTCTGTATACAGATTTGTATACCTGTATGCATTTTATAGATTTTTCTCAGCTTTATTGACGTAGGTGGCATGTCGTCATGGGGCTCAAGAGACAACACGTGTTTGCTGGCTACTGCTTCTGTGCTGTAACCCTTCCCACTGCACCCAACATACATGCACCATGTAAATCAGCAACCATCTCCCCTCCTGTGCATGGACATTCGTGTCTGTAATGGTGTGACAGCAGAGGTTTCAGAGCGTGGAGGATCCAGAAGCAGAAAGGAAGGAGTACGGGACAGCATGGCCTCAGTTTTCCCCCACTTCGTGGCGACCTGAGTAGCACAGGCCAGATAATGACAGTCAGAAGTTACTGCAAATAGTCAAGAGAGATTTCTAGAATATCTGGGCAGTTGCCACATCGTGTCAGGGCCCAGGGAGTCAAATGAGGTATTGTGAAAAGGAGAAAGTGGTTCTCCATCCGTCAGTAGGGAATGCAGACAGGGTTGGGATCCCCAGAAAGGGAAGCTGGGAGCAGGCAGGAGCTGCAGGTAGGGCAGTGGGAGCGGCCTGTCCAGAGGGCGGGCCACGATGAGCACCTTGTCTGCAGAAAATGTAGAAAAAATCATAACACGGCTGACCAAACGTGAGTCTGCCTGTTAGTTTCACCATGACCAGAAATTCTAAACGACTTCAGCCATGAGATACCCTTCACTGAAAACAAACAAACAAACAAAAAACCCCACAACTTTTCTGGTCCAAGTTTTAAAAACTGCCTCAGTTACTGTTGAGTTCAATGTACACACAGGCACACACATAACATGTGTACACACATATGTACTTGCTTCAAATTAGCACATTCTTATTACTCATCTTTAAGTAAACATTGCATTCCATATGCAGGTCAATTCTTAGACTTCTCAGTTATAGAATCAGACCCTGACACAAACATGGACTCAGCTACACAGGATTGTTTCAAGAGTAACTCTGAAAGTTCGAAATCATGGAGCTTGCTTTGAGTGGTGTGTGTTTCCACATTAAAACAGGAGATTCAAGGTGAGCAACGATGGCCCAGAGACTGCAAAGACAGAGACGAACACATGAGTTAGAGTGCGGTTCTGTCCTGCCATGTGCCCATTTGTGGTTTGTGTTTAAAGTTAAAAACAGGGAAGCAATGTATGGGTTGGGAGGTGTGGGATTCCTGTTTGACAAGTGCACACTTCAGTGAAGTATTTTATCTAATTTAGTCATTGTAAACTTGAATATGGGTCTTCTTTTTCATTGTTTTAGAACCAGAGAACAATACAGAAAATAACAATCATTACTAATTAAGACTGTGTCCCAAAGAGCAGGGATTGGCAAAGGTAATCTCAACCCCATGGCCAACTTCATGGGCTCAAGTCATAGCCCTGTCCTCATGGGCCAGAAGCTCTGAGTCTTGTCCAAAAACTTATGAGTGGGAAACAGGGGGAATGGGAATCAGGGCAGGAAAGGAGAAGTGAGGTGACTGCTGGGGGGTGAGAGCAGGTGGCAACCTGGCTTGTAGAACTCATGACCCTTTCGGGGGGGCCCCCAAAAATAACTGGGAACACTCTCAGAGGAGCCTGAAGGTCTGATCCTCCAGGGATGTGTGGATATTGAGTTGTGGGCCGCCGTAGGCTTAGCACCAGAAACATTCCGTCTAGAAATACGGTAACTGCCAAGGGTTGGGATTATCTCCTTTTGTGTGTCCACATGTACATGACCTCATCAGCAGGAACCACAGGTTGATCAGGCTCAGGGCCCTTCCTGTTCCTGTTACCACCCATGGCCTCAAAACTGTTTATTTTACCAAACATATCTCACATTTACTGGGGAATGCACTGTTCTAAGTGGGCATATGATCCTAACTTTAAAAACGAAGAAACTGAAATTTCTTTCCTTCCACAGAGAATTTGAATCACATGCCCCAAGGTTATTCATGGAGGAAGTGACTGTCATAAGATTCTAGCTGAGGTAGTTCCGCTGGAGAATCTGTTCCCTTACCGAGTCAGCCTCTTCACCACCATAGCTGTGCCACTTTCACGAGTGAAGTGATGCTTATAAGTTCTAGGCATTTTATTGATCAAATCAAGTCACATGATTGCGTTTAACTTCAGTCGGCTTGGGAAGGAGTAGCCCTACCATCTGCCTTGTGAGCAGCCCTGATTTCCACAGTAATCGCCTTGCCTTCCACAAGCATGATTCACTGCTAGAAACCAATTTTAAGGAGGGGGAGTGATGCATGACCCAATATTTAACGTATTTTTGTTAAACTCTGTCAGCTGCCGAAATGTACAGGAAAAAGGAAAATTAGAGAAACATACTTCAGTATTGTACAATAAACATTCGAGTTCTTTCTTTGTTATTGGTCCCAGTGTCATGAACTATGGCTTTCATAGTCCATTCAGTATTCTAGGAATTATGGTAATACTTTAAAAGTATATAATGTTTTACCTGCTCCCCAAATTTTCAGATTTCTGCTCTTTGATACCAATATTATATGTCTCATAACACATCTTATTGGTAGTCAGGATTGCATATACAAAGCCCAGGCTACTTAGTAAATCAGATGTGATCTCTGCACTCTCCTTAATTAAGTTTTGTATTCCTTGCTCTATTAAAGCTTCATCAGTCCATGGCTTCTTAAACTGGAGAAGCTGCTGACACTGCGTTACTGAGGGAAGAAAGTGCTACTGATGGAATAAAGATGGGGGTGCTAGGGGAGGAAGATTCTGAGCCAGAATCAGGGATTCAATGATCCAATCACATTAACACACCTCTGAGACAGAAAAGTTTTCATTTTAGCAAGTGCGTGAGAAGATCATTTTGTAAAGAGCAGGAAGATGTGAGCAAAGGTACTTGACACTTAGCACTTTCTGCATCTGTTCCTCTAAGATCCCCCCTCCCTCCCTCCCTTCCTTCCTTCCTTCCATATTCTTCATTCCCTTCTTTATCTTGGCTAATACATTAAACATATCCTAAGTGCTAGATTCTGTTTTAGAGGCTGAGAATCAGCAATGAACATAACAAAGGACTTGCCCTCTTGGAGATGTTCATATATATATGAACCATCTTTTAATATATATATATATACATATATATGGCAGCCAATAAATATATGTTATATTCTCAATGATATTAATTGTGAGGAAAAAATAAAGCAGGCTAAGAGGATAAGGATGATGGAGATGGATTTGCTTTTGTAGAATGTGAATAATGTGAGTTTAGGGAAGGATGTTCTATGGAGATGAGAGATGAACAGACACACAAATGAAGTAATCAAGCTACAATCAATCGTATGGATATTCTGGGTAGAATGCTTCAGGCACAGAAAATATCAAGGCGTGAGGTGGGAGTGGGACTCCTGTGTTCCAAAAAGACTAAAAAATCAAGATTATCTGCAGCCAGAGAAGCAAGGAAGCCATAAGAATAAAGGTAGAAGAGGTGACAGGCTGCTTTGCCTGCGACGCTGGTAGATCACGTCGGGAACTTGGTGGTGTGTTCCAAATGTGATGAGAACACTTTTGAGAACAGAAGCTCGCCATGATTTTCATTTTAAAAAGACAAATCTAAATGCTGAATTGACAATGTTCACAAAGATAGAATTAGACAATTCTGGAAAACATTAGACATGTAGTGGGTACACACTGGACATTTAATGAAAGAAATAATTAGATGAATGACTTATTCCTTTCTCTGATATTTGTCACTTACAGTGTGAAAGAAGACAATATAGGGACCTGATGTATATTTACTGTATGAGTGCATGGCTGAGTATCCAATGTTTGTCATTGTTTGCCTGCCTGCACCTAAACATCACTTTATATTAGCTTGAGATCCTCCATTTGAGAGCAGCCATCCAGAGGGAGGGTGGACATGTGACTTAGGATGGCTGATCAGAAGCCCTTTCCCAGCTCTTTGAATCAGTTGCTACATTGTTGAATGCAACTAGCTCAGATGGACCCAAGGAGGTGACCTCCACTGGCGTTCTAAGAACCTAGACTCCACGGGGCAGCTTGCTGGGGTCTCCAGTTTCCAATCTATCCCGTGAGTTTCCTGGAGCCATTTAGATCTATTAAAGCCATGTTGCTTAAGATGTTGTAGTGCCATGATCTGTTGTAGTGTCTGTTACTGCCATGATCATTTCACTTCCTATCCATTTTACCGCATCCTTGCATTCAGCCCTCAGCTTCTGCATGACTGATATTAAGTGATCACACCTGGAACTTTCTAAGGAATGCTTTGGACACTGGAGCCATATTGCCAACTGGTAGAAAGCTCTGAAAGTACCTAAGAGTTGAGTTTTACATCTCCCCCTACCTTGACCCCTACAGACAGAGCCCACCCTTAATGGCTAACTGGTTTGATGCAAAAGTACAGGAGCCTTTGCCCTGAGGAAAGACCAACTCTGAGACCTCCTGCACGCTCCAGAGCTCCCCGCAGGACCTAGCTCAGTCTGGGACTCCTGAAATTGCAGACTGGCTTGACTCTTCTCATTCCCTTACATGCCTTGATCACCCCCTTACTATCTTCTTCTGGTCAGATTTAGAAAACCAAAAATATAAGTCACCCACTTAAATATGAATTTCAATTAAACAACAGTTTTTTGTTCCTTCATTTGTTTATCTTGGTTTGCTTTTAAAATAAGTATACATGATGTGATGAGACACAGTTATACTAGTAATTCATTTGTTGCTTATTGCAAATTCAGACTTAACCAGATGTCCTGTAGTTTATCTGGCAACTCTCCCTGGAAACCCTCCCTTGGAAAATGACCTGCATCCATATTCTTTACTGAGAGTCTGTTTCTGGGAAAATCTCTTCTAAAACAGACAGCTGAAGTCAGTTTCTGTTGTTTACAGCCAGTGAGCCTGGGTGAGGCAGATCTGTTCTGATTCCAGAGTTGTCCAATCAGGAGAATATCTAACCTTACAGTCCTATAACGACCGACCATGAAAGTAGACACTGTGTTGGATTTTATTTGTTGGTCTCTCCAGATCCATTTTCTACCCTTCTCCACCCTTGTCTATGCCCCCAGGGGCATCCTCTGACCTGTCTTGCCATATGACCTCTGGGTGGGTAAGAACCGTGGGAAGCCCACAGGAAATCTGAGTATGTCAGGAGGTAGAAGCCCCCAGGTTCATGTTTCTGGTTCTTTCCCTGCCAGGCCAATGTTCTGAGTGCCCATAGCGCCCTGATGAAGGTCCCAGCTCCCTCCAGGGCACCTCTTTTTACAACTCCTGTTCTCTCCAGGTTTTAGTGACCACTGAATGCCTTTGAACTTTCAAGCCCAGGGATGATAGGATGCTCCATCATCCCCTGTTCTTCTTCCTTAACCTTGCTCACACTTGTATAAAGTTCCCTCCATAAATCACTCTTTGGTCCACCTTTTCCATGTGTCCTACTGGGACCTCAAATAATACAAATGTATGTATTAAAAACAAACAAAACTACCTACAGAAGTATTATGGACTAGTCTCATTTTATTACAATTAAATTAATTTACCAATAATATTAGGGATATTAATTTGCATATTATTTTGAATTTAATCAAATATACTCTTTTTCTCTAGAGTATTAATAGTACTAATGTGGGCTCAGTCAGGTGTTGGGAGCCTGAAATATCAAATTTACTTAGCAATTAGAGGAGTTATCTAGAATGTTGCATTGCATTGATGATCAGAAAATGGACTTTGAAAAAAAGAAAAAGAAAGGAAAGGGACTTTGCAGCCTATGAACATGTGTTTGTGTCCTGTATCTAATTTGGTATAAACCCTTAATTACTTCACCTTTATGGATTTCAGTTTGACATCTGTAAAATGAAAACAATTAATTTAATTAACCTTACATTGTAGGTTAACTATGAAGAAGAAACTAAGAACACATGTAAAGTTCCTAGCACAATATATTATTAACGGCATAGATTTGATAACTGATGGCCATTGTACCCATTTATGTGTTATCATTGGATTTAACCTGCAGGTTTCCTCATTTCTATGATAGTGATACTTTGCAAGGTTTTTGTGAGAATGATAGGAAATCTATATGCAATGTATTACCCCATAAATGGCAGGTACAATTATCACGAGGTACAATTATCTCTCGAAGAGACGCAAAGACAGCCCAGGTACAAGAAAATGTTTTCCAGCCCTTCTCCAGTATGTCACAAGTTGCAAAGGAGACCACAATAAAAATGATATTCTCATGGGAGATTTTAAAATGTTAAATAATTCTAAGTATAGAAAGTTTTGTGGCCAATCACCAGTAACTGGTCTTAATCTTCCTGACTGCTAAGAAGACTCTCATTCCCTTTCCCCATTGGATATTAACTACAATATCTTTAGATCCTAATAGGAATAAGCCTGAGGATATTCTGAGGCCAGTTCCTGCCAGAAACACACATGTCACCTTCCTATAAATATGCTCCCTGGTAAGCAGTGTAACCTCAGGCAGCTGGGGGGAGGCAGGGGAAGCAGAAATTCCTAAGTCTAGAGGCAAGGATGCATGGTCCCTTCTTAATGCTGTGACACAATTACATCAATGACAAATATATTTGGGGGTTAGTATCCAGGACAAGGGATATATTTAACCTGTTTTACTCCTCAATGCTCAGACCATTTCTCTATTGTGTTAAATCTTTCATAATAAAGAATGAGAGAAATAGAGTTGGGAATTCCCTGGGGGTCCAGTGGTTAGGACTCTGCACTTTCACTGCTGAGGGCGTGGGTTCAATCCCTCGTTGGGGAACTAAGACCCTACAAGCCGTGCAGCACGGCCCCCCAAAAAAAGTAAAAGAGAGAGAGAGAGAAATAGAATCTTCAAGTATACCTCCTTCTTGCATAATATGCTCCCTTAGCTCTGTTGCCTAAAAAATGATGTCCAAACTCATTTTCCTGACAAACATGGGATGTTCTTCATGTAGGTCTCATCTTTACCTCTCCCGCATCTTTTCTGGTCCATAACCAACCCAACTTGTTATTATTAATCTCTGACCTGGAGAGGCAGCTCAAGTACACAAACAGTGACCACATCTACCTTTGCATTTCCCTCATTTCACCTCCATGGAACAGATGATTTTTTTTAACAGACTTACAGAGAGTCTTATTTTTTCTTTTGTTCAGTTTTCCATGGCTCATTCCCCCACCAAATAGTAAAGCTTCTGTATTCAGTTCCAGTCTATGAGCCTAGATGAAATAAACTAAGGAATCCGGCTCTTATATCAGGCCAGCGATTTTCCATGATCATTGCAAACAGCATGCTAGAAAATGTGACCATTCTGTGTTCTCTGTGCTGCATCCTTTAAAAATTACTGTGCACCAACTGAAGGACATGGGAGGCGTAATCTCAGCATTTCATCTGCTGTGAAATATAGTGAAGTGGGTAGGGAAGTATTTTTCTAAGTTTTCAATCAGTGAACAAAATGAATCCTGGAGGTTCACTGGTGGTCAGCCTAGTTCATCAGGATATAATCTTCAGAGTGATTTGGGTGTCAAATGCTTAACCCAGGAAGGAAAAAATGATACTCGTTCCCTCTGAGCGTGTTTTTTTCACACACAGTAAGAAACTTCTGATGGCAGCTCCAAACTGGTTAAGGAGTCTGAGGTCATGCCTGCCCATCATCTCTGCTCTTTCAGGCATAGACATACCCAAAAGCTGGCAGAGATGTGCAAATTAAGGGAAAGATGAGCTCGGAAGAGGGAATCACTAAGAAAACTCAAATGGCAAGGTATTTGGTTTTTTGTAGATAAAATACTTCATTGTAAGTAGGTGTGAACTAGAACGGCTGAGAAAGCAAGATCAGGGCTCGGTGGAGGAGAATGTGTCATTTCCAGAACCAGACAAGTGCTCTCTCCAAGCAGAGACACCTCTGATGTGCAGTCTTTGGTGGATGGCATGGCATATACTGCTCTAGGAGGATGCTAGTGTTCTTTTATTTCAGTTGGCACTGAGGGACAAGCTTATGACTTCTGAGGAAATCACTACTGGTGAGAGAGTAGCAGATGTAGATTTTGTGATGCTTTAAGAGTAGCAACGCTTAGCCAAGTCTTGAAGCATTCAAATGTTGATGAAAAAGAAGGTATGGAGGGGAGGCAAGTGCCGCAGGTGAGTCCCAGAATCCATGCTCTACAGAAGCACCGTTTCCTCACGTCTCACATCTGAGGAACCTTTGCCTTATCTCGGGATATAAGCAACTATAAATCAGATGTGTCCCCGCTCACTTTAACTTCACAGATGGAGGATTCTAGGCAGACAGCAGGGATGGAAGAGTGTGCTGAATAAACTGAACCTTGACACCTGTCTTTGATGTTCCCTTTAAACCCAGCAACATTAAGGCTCTATCAGGACTAACAGGAAGGAAACCAAGGAAGCCACTTGGCCAGATTTTAAGCTAAAGGGAAACTCCTAGAGATAAATACATTGCTTTCTACCAGACCTAGCTGTTCTGAGCCCCATCCAGCTCCCTCTCACCCCTCAGGCCTGACTCTGATAGGTTTTTTTCCAATTCATTTAATGTTTTTTTATCCTCTGCTATTAACAAAGCATTGAGTAGCCATTTAGAAAATACAAAGTTGACAAAAATATGGAGCTTGCCTTGGTGTTGATTCTTTCTGCCATACACCATCTCTAAAAGGAGGCAGAAAGGTGTAAGGTGTCTGCTTTCTTCTGACAAACTCTAAATCAAGTCACAAATTGGTGGTTTGTAGACCTAATTTGACCTGCAGTATTTCTGTTTCTTTCTTTTCAGTTTAACTTAAATGTTTTTAAATTGGGAGATTGGGACTGACATATACACACTACTGTATATAAAATAGATAATGAATAAGAACCTGCTGTATAGCAAATGGAGCCCTCCCTACTCAATACACTGTAACGGCCTATATGGGAAAAGAATCTAGAAAAGAGTGGCTATATGTATGTGTATAACTGATTCACTTTGCTGTACGCCTGAAATGAACACAACATTGTAAATCAACTAGACTCCAATAAAAAATTTTTTTAAATAAATAAATAAATGCTTTGAGTTACTAGCATGTTGTCTGTAGTTTCCTATGGGTAAAACAGTCACTATTACAGGCACTGCTTCTGCTTCACATACTTTTTTAACTTCCTGACTGCTATTGTGAGTGCATTTGTGTACCTAGCACTGAGTTACCTTTCTCCTCCTCCCTTCCACCTTTAATGTGCACTGTGTTCTCTTGTTATGGGGCCCTACCAAAAAGCATTCCTATATCCATCACAGCTATTATCTTCTTGAAAACAGGAATTAGTGTTTTATCTCTGTCTCCAATATCTTTTGTGCTGCTTGGCACCTGTAAAATGCTCTTTTATCTATTATATATAGATATAGATTGATAAATAAATAGATCATATCTCAAAACAAAATTCTGAGAAAGTGCTGCCATGGAAAGGATGCTTCAGTAAATTGAAAGTTGTTAACTTCGAAAACTTACTGTCTTAAATTATTTGATAACACAATAATTTTATAATGTATAATTTGATAATAGATCATCCCATTCTTTTCTTCTTTCTAATTTCATGAGCTGTCTCTTTGACGATGCATTCCTTGGGGACAGAATATTCTCCCTCCTCTTAAAATACTAAGTCTCCAGAGTCCTTCAGGGTACATGGTAAATGAGAGATGTGCAATAAATCTATTACGAATAAACGGAAATATCGAAAGACTTTGTGTGCAGAAACATACTTATTTTCTTTCCAAAACGCAGCACCAGCACCCTTGAGTGGTACTTAAAAGGAAGAGGATTTGAATGCTTTGAAGAGGAGGAGAAAAGAAGTGAAGTGGTACATACATGGGATATGCTCTTAGAGGGGAGTCATGAGTGTTGGTGTTCAGGGCCATTTGCGAGCCCTTTTCAAATATCAGCTCTTCCTTTTGAAGCCATGAGGATTGACTCTCCCACCACTGCAAGAGCCTGGCACTATATCAGGAAGAGATTTAGTAAATTTAACAGACCAGAATATTATTACATAAAGGACACTGCCCCTTACTAGCTTCAATCAAACCGTTCAGCCAGCTGCTGGTTTCCTTTGTTGCTTGAACACCTTGCCAATCCCCTCCCCACTGCTTGGTTAGAACCAGATGTGGAGCACGGCCACATGAGCTGCTGGGCCTCTGATTCCCACTGGGATCAGGGCAGGTGAGACACTCAGAGACCTCAGTACCATCATGCTTTTTGTTTGTTGGTTGTTTGCTGTTCGTTTGCTGACAAGTTTTGGGTACAAGACTTTTTTGGAGTTTGAAGGAAAGTAAGAGTGTCCATTAAGTGACCCCTGATTCACCTCCCCCCATCTTAGCACCATTGGCTGGTATGAGCAGCTTTGGCAGGGTTTTGTCTAATGACTTCCATGCAAGGAGAGAGCTATGAAGTTGATGGTTGCCTGTCATGATGATGGGGTGGTGCTTTTGTAAGCTGTAATAGCTGAAGACCCAAGGCTACCTAAATAAGCTCTTCAGGTGAGCCAAACACATTGGGACACCTGCAAGTCAAAGCCCAGATGGCAATTCATGATCAGGTAGGGCTTTAGCCCTACAAACCCTAATCAGAACTTGAGTAAGCTGTCATGTCTGTACTTGAAATACACCTCTCATATATTTATTTGATGGGCCTTCTGTGAATTTGAGTCCACTTAACCCATCATCAAAAGTCACACTCTTGATTGTTTTAAAGACATCCTTGTCTTCATGGATTTATCCAAAACTACTTTGAGTGTGTCACACTGCTATTCAATAACACGGGAGATCGGGAAAGTCTTTTCTCTCTCTCTCTCTCTCTCTCCCCCTCCATCTCTCTCTCTCTCTGTGTCTGTGTGTGTGTCTGTGTGTCTGTCTCTCTTCCTCCTTCTCTCCCTCTCTCTCTCTGCTATGACTTTTTAAAATTTTATAGGTCATAAAAACAGTAATTAGATCAATAGGACAATAGACACAAATATTTCAAAACATTTTAATTAATAACATCCTTTTGATTGCTTCACTAGAACAAAATTAGTTACAAGGGGAAGAATTTGATAAAGGAATATAAAAATATAAAATTACTACTTTCTTCCGATGCAAACATGTGGCAATAAATTCCCAGGTCAGCCATTCCCCAGCCTATCTCCATTATAGTGATCCAGTACCCTGTGATAAAGTAGTAGGTACATTTCAAGAAAATATTGTGTATGCTATTACTAAGATTCTTTTTGAGCCTTATGCTATATTCTAACATAAAATATTTACCCATAAGCCTTAGAAAGAGGATTTATGGATCTAGGCTTTGCTTTTTTTTTTTCTTTCACTTGTCACAAGGACATCTCTTGTTTTCCTTCACATTCAACATTCATAGATTAGAGGAAGCCCACATTTAATACCCTCTAACCTCTAAGTAGTAAAGGAAGTTAAGTTAAGGTTACCAGAGAGCAGGTTAATAGATGCTGAGCAGCAAGAGTAACATCGGCCAGTACTATAGTTAATACTCCTCTTCCTGAATTCTCATATCTATTCAATCATGTGATAACCAGTATTCTCTTCTGGTTTAATTATTGTCAGGAGGAGGCCAAGATTCCATGGACTCTGTCAGATCATACCTAAACACTGGTGGACATTTCGCCAACTATTTGTATAGGTAGGGTTTTGCTGCATTAAAAATTTTGCATCCCTTTAGCAGTTGTGTGCAGAAATCCCTCTACTTGCATAATCAGGAAGTCACATTACAGAGAGAAAAAAAAAAGATACCAGGAGAATATACCAGGCCAAAATTTAGGACACTTGTTAATCAAAAACTCATAAATGTAGGACAATGTATATATACATAATAATGCATATATAAATAACCTTAACATGAGTATTTCATTGAACAGAATACTGTCTATTTTAGAACAGTTGCAAGAAATAATCCTTAGATGGTGGTAGAATGCCAAGCACAATAGGATACATGTAGAACATGCTCAAGACTGTCGTTAGTGGGATGTTACAATCCTTTCAAGGTATCATTATCAATAATATAGCAGCTAATATTTATCAAGTGCTTCTTATAAGCCAGTCATCGGTACATAGGAAGAACTCAAGAAACATTTTCTGAATGAAAAGAACCACAAGAAAAAGCAAACAAAATAAACATTACTGTCATCCTTGGAACTTCCCAGAGTCCATCAGACTGGGTTGAAAGCACAGTACTGAGCCTTAGGAGCAATTCCTTGTGGGAGACAGACATACAGCCACCACAAAGAGATGCAAAAGGGGCTAGGAGAGCTACGTGTAGAGTTCATACTATACAGAAGTGGCATGAGGACGCTGTCTGTAGTTGCTGGAGAAAACCATTTTACGTTAGAAAAACAAGCATAGGGAGGGTAAAATTTTATCTGTGTTTGGGAACTAACTTATGGGGCAGCCAGGATTTATCCCATACACTCTTGTTCAAGCCATTTATTAGTGGGTGGTCCCCAAGGTAGAGTTCTCTTTTCTCTGGATCCCCAAATTGGTCTGTTAATGTTATAATTTTCGTTCATACTTTTCTCACTTTTTAAAATTAAAGTATTTGATATGGTACATATATATTTATATATGTGACTATATATGGTAATACATTAAGACATATATAATTTTAACATAAAGGCATATACTTATAGCAGGGTGCATGTTCATTTTAAGCTTACATGCATTTAACACTTTTTCTAAAAGTGATAACTAAATTAGGGCAAAATTGTGTGCCGCCCACTGGTGTTCTTAAAGTGTAAGCCAATTGCTCCAGTCTTTAAATCAAGAGCACAAAAATAAACAGCCCTTCTCTGAGTTGGAATGTGTTCAATTACTCTCAATAGCTTTCAAGTTGATAGTCAAGAGGTATCATTATTTCAAAAGCTATTAGTTCCTATAGATTAAATTATATCTAACGCTCACAACCCCCAACCCCATTAAAATACCAGGCCACTTTAGACCATTCTCTCCGCTTGCTCAAGGGCTGCATTAGCATCATGAGAAACTCAACACTGTGAATTGGCAAGTAATTAAATGGAGAATGTGATGAGATTCTGAAGCCTCGTGTCTATTTGGAGGAAGCTCAAGTGTCTCATATGAGTTGAGGTATCTAAGGGCTTCTGTCATCTGAAAACACGATTCTTAGAGCAGGGCAGACCACATCATGTTGCTGATGGGGGAAATAATGGACACTGCTCTTATCGAGAGGAACAAAGTGAAGTCACTTGGCACGGTAAGCCTTCACAACTGGTTGGAACTAAGTAAATTCACTGTCTTTCAAGAAATTGTTATTAAGCATTTGTAATGTGTCAAGCTCTATACAAAGTGAAGAAATAAGATAAATCTCCTGTCCTCAGGGTCTCATATGCCAGTTGAATAGACATATAAACAAATACATTCACAATGCCATGTCTTAAATCCATGAATGAATCAACAAACGAGGTTTGTAACTTTGCCCCAATTCTTCAAATTGACCTACACAGCCCCCTAGCCTGTCTCGCTGTGCTGACATATAAATACTGTTGGAGGACCAGGAACAGTTCTGTAGCATTTGCTCTATGTTTTTTTGATTGAAAAAAATTTCAGTTTCAGTTGAAAAAAAAACATAAAATTACAGAGAAAAATATCACACTAATCCTTATCCGCATCTCCCAGAATAAATCACAGTTGGAATCCGGTCATTGTCTGTTTTCATTTCAAAGAAAAATTAGTTTATTGTTTCATAATATTGACACGGCTACTAAAAAATTTAAATCTGTAAAAAAGATGAAAATAAAAAATAAATCACTGCCAACCCCACTGCTTAAAAGGTAACTGTCAGTAATATCAGGTGCCATCATAGTGGGCAGGTCTCAGTGAGCATAAACAAGTGTGTAGGCGAGTCCACCTGTTGAAGGAGTGGGGAATTTTATTAAAAGGAGATTATTCTGCTCCACGTTACTTTTTTCTATCCCTGAGCCACCCATCAATCCATGTCCCTTTCCTTGTCTAATTTTTGTTTCTAAATAATCTCACTGTTTTTGGCTCTATTTTGCTTGTTTCCTGAGGCATTGGATGTTTATGGCATTTTGTGATATAGTTTCAGTTTTCTACTTCATTTGCCCTTAAACTGCTTTTCCTTGCTCTTACCTGTGTGATATTTACTTTCACATGTATGCCTCTTCTAGCCCGGCTTCATTCTTCGGACTCTTCCCACTTGACAGCTCTGAGACCCCTCCTTCAGCTCACGTCAATCACTCTTTAGTACCGACTGGACAATTCTAACGGGTTGAGTGCCGTGCTAAGTCCTGGTTCCTGTTGTCCATGAGGGAGATAGACATGGAGCAAGGAAACAGCAAAGCAAAAATATAATTACAAATATATGTGAAGGAGGCAAACATGCAAATTGAGTAGAGCCCTCTTTTAGAGAGGGTGGGAAGCAAACGCTTCCCTAAAGAAAGGGAAAGTTAAACTCAAACCTAAAGAATGTCCAGACCAGCAGTAGAGAAGTGCCTGGCCTATGGTAGCTGCTTAATAAATATTTTCTGAAGGAATGAATAATTAATATGAAGATTAGGAAGCAGAACATTGAAGGAGAGGGACTCAGCAGTGCTTAAACCATTTTACTGGACTCAGATATCCTAATACACCCTCCTTTCTAGTTTTGACATCTCTTATAATTATGATGATACTCATAATATAGCTATTATTACCTTTATAGCTATTATGCATTGCCACCGTACAGCAGGCACTTGATGGGTCACTTTATATTGTTATCTCAATTAATTCTCACAAAATCACAAGATAAAAATTTCTGTGTGTGCAGCAGTGTTTTGTTTTGTTTTGTTTTGTTTTTTCTGTTTTCCACATCAGGAGTCTGGGTGACTTAGAAGAGGTGTCAGGTGAGCTGGGATTTGAAGGACAAATGGGAGTTCACAAGGTAAATGGAAGGAAAAAATTATTCCAGATATAATGAATTCTGTGCACAAAGACTGGAAACAAACTCATTATCTGGAAACCACGTATTGACAATCCATTTTTTCACATTTCCTTATAATGATATGGGGGCCCTGGAACAAGATGTTTCTGCTTACAGAAAACTCTGATGATATTTTTAAAATAGTGCTCATGGTGGTAAGTATTTTAATGAAAACTCATCCAGAAAAGAAGGAAAAAGGCCTCCTTGAATATCTGTTTTATTTTCTAAACCAGCTGGGCCTGGAAGGATTTATTTTTGACTATTTTTTTCCCCAAGTACCAAAGTGTCTCCTACATTTATTATCCAGAGTATAAGTCCTCCGAGGCAGGGAATTTTCAAAATTAGGTTGTTCACTGTATGTTAAATGCTAATAATTATATTCTTTCTTTCCTAAACTCCTTGGAGCACTGCCAGCTGGGCCCAGAAGTCTAAGTGTGAAGCTCAAGTACAGAAGCTGGGATGGGAAATATTTCAGGAAAGTAGAGCTAGTTGAAGCTTTGGAAGATGGTTGTGAAGAATACTTCTGCTTTGCTATTTCCAGCTTAATTTAACAGCCTTGAGAAAACAGAGGAGATTTTCATCAGCATTTTATCCCTCTGTGTTCACCAATACCATGTGGTAGAAATAAAATTTAAATCCTTTCAGCGATTACCTTGGTTAGAATCATTAAATACTTTAGTTTGAGTGGAATTATTAAGGAAGAATCTCTTCCTAACAGCCTACTGCATATCATGGTATGGCTCAATCTTCCCAATATATGAATAGTTACTGCTGGCCCCGTGAATGCACAAAAAGGTGAAGGTCACACAGCTAAAAGCTTACCTTGCCAAAATATGACCTTTCTTCACACTTCAAAGCCCATTTCAAAAACATGTCACCACTCCTTGGCTGAGGTTAGGTCATTCAACACATGTCTTTTATTTCTAACAAATTCTATGCAACATATACATGGAAAAATGCATTGATAAATAGTACACAATGGAAGCTCATTCATCAACTTTCTTTTGGTACACATTACATCACCATGCATAACAGGATCTGGAGTAGCATGCATTGAACACCACATGAATTCTTTAATTAAAAAAAAAGAATAGAACGGCTAAAACGTATTGTTTAAATGACAATATAAGAGACAAAGAAATGAATTATTCAAAAGCTCTAGGACGTGGAAAGCAACTGAAAAACATTAACTTTATTTTGGAGTATTCTGGTATTTAAAGAGAGAAGCAAATTATTTAATAAAAAAAAAATGAGCATCAGTTTACCAGGAAAGATAAATGTGTTTGGGGTTTTTTTTTAAGATTTTTTTTGATGCGGACCATTAAAAAAATCTTTATTTGTTGCACTGTTTCTTCTGTTTTATGTTTTGGTTTTTTGGCCCTGAGGCATGTGGGATCTTAGCTCCCCAACCAGGGATTGAACCTGCACCCCCTGCATTGGACGGTGAAGCATTTATTTATTTATTTATTGACTGCATTGGGTCTTCGTTGCTGCGCGCAGGCTTTCTCTAGTTGCAGCGAGCGGGGGCTACTGTTCATTGCAGTGTGCAGGTTTCTCATTGTAGTGGCTTCTCTTGTTGCAGAGCATGGGCTCTAGGCATGCGGGTTTCAGTAGTTGTGGCGCATGGGCTTAGTTACTCTGTGGCATGTGTGATCTTCCTGGACCAAGGCTCGAACCTGCACCCCCTGCATCGGAAGGTGAAGTCCTAACCACTGGACTGCCAGGGAAGTCCTGATAAATGTGTTTTGAGTTCATACTCTATAATATTTGGTGTGAATTTGTACAAAATTATTATCATGGGGTGTTGGGAGGAACAGTGATTCCAAATATTTGTGAATCACATGCATTACCTAGAATTGCATTATTAGCCCCTCCCAATCATGCTATGTGATTGAAGGAAAGGTCTAGTTTCCTAAAGCTCTGTTTGAAAGCCAGATGTATCTCTCTACCTTTGTTTTTATCATCCCGATTTCTTCTCTGGTCATTTGTAACCATCTCTCTGGAATACGGCTTCACCTCACACTTCCAGGTCCTTGGATGTCTGCTGTAATGTATGTCTTTCGTGACCTCTGCACACACCCACCATGTTGCTTAGATTCACCTTCGTCTATGTTTCTAGGTTTTCTCCCACCTTTTCTCATATGAACCTTGGATAGCTTCCTATCCACCATGTTTGGTTAATTTATATTGGGACCAAAAGAAATCAATCACTCTCCTTCAAAAGTCATAGCTTCTAATAATCATGTTGGGTATACTCACCTGCTTATATACCTATAGATTCTGCATACATTTTATAAGACAGAGCAGGAAGCTTATATTTTCTTTGAGCTTTTACCAGGGATGGCCATAGAGGAGCAGTGAGTAGGTGAATGTGGGGGGGAAGTCAAACAGGCAGGACTCTGAAGGTTACAAGAGGTCACACTCCACTCTAGACGAGGAGCTGTCTTGGGGTGGAGGCCAGCCCCCTGTGCTTCAACTCTTCTGGTTGCATCACTCTCCTGCTCAATGATCTTCTGTGTCCCTTTCTTAAGAATAAAGACCAAAATGTTCACACAACCTGAAAACCTTACAGTAATTTTTCACTTTCCGACTCTACAGCCCTTTGTTTCCCCTCTGGTCTTTCTGCTTAGCCCCTCATCTCCCTTTCATATCCTTCATGATACAATGTGTGCTGGTGCCTCAGGGCCTTTGCTCATGCTGTTGCTGCTATGAGTGCTCAATGAGATTCCCCTCCTCATCCAGTTTTTAGGCTTTAAGAATCACCTCAAGCATAACTTCTTTAGGGAAATTGTGCTAATGCAACAACGTCCCGCCTCCCCTTATGTTCTCTCTCAGCAATCTATTACATTCTTTATAACATTTATCATCAATTATAATCATGTATTATTTGGATAACTATTTTTTGCTGCTTTCCTCTGTACTCTAAGAATCAGGAAACCAGGGTTTATGTCTGTTTTAATCTCACAATTTTATCTCTGTCACCTAATACAAAAGAAGATTTCTTAAAAACTTTTTTTAGTGAATAAGTGAATAAGTGAACTTATTCATAAGAGTAAAATATTAGGAGTTATTCAGGATCCAGGTGACCTGATACATATGGAAAATATTCAAACTCCCAGTCATAAGAACTTTAGTCAAATTCTGGACCTTCCACTTAATTTAAATGAAAAGATACTCCTATTCTCTCATCTGTAAAAGGAGGTGATCATATTAAAGTATATCTTGGAATTTTGCCCTGATGATTAAATAGAATCATAGCTGTCATACAATAGGCATTCAATAAACATGTGTTGAATATGTGAGCAAATGATTGTATGAAAATCTATTAAAATATCACTATATGGAATCTAAAAATGATACAAATGAACTTATTTACAAAACAGAAGTAGACTCACAGACATAGAAAACAAACTTACAGTTACCAAAGTGGAAAGGGGGGAGGGATAAATTTGGAATTTGAGATTAACATATACACACTGCTATATTAAATAGATAATCAACAAGGACCTACTGCATAGCACAGAGAACTATATTCAATATCAGTTAATAACCTATAATGGAAAAGAATCTGAAAAGGAATGCATATATTTATATATATATGTATATATACACATACACACGTATAACTGAATCTCTTTGCTGTACACCTGAAACATTGTAAATCAACTGTACTGCAATAAAGAAAAAAAATGAGGGAAAAAATCAATAATATGAGCAAAAGATGTGGGCCAGGGATATACTGATGGAGTCATGAAAAGTCATGAAGAGAGCAAGACAATGAGTTGGAGAGAAAAGATCACACTGACAGAGGAAAAACTAATTTTTCCCTACTTCTTTCTTAGAGGACATGAGAATTTAATGGCAGGTTTCAGAACCCAAAGATCTCAGTAAGGAGCTTAACACGTGTGTTATCTGAATGTTTCCCAACCTTGAAGTCCCCATGGGAAGAAAAATAAAAGTCTCCAGACCTCCTCTTAAAAATCTCCCACATAATTCTCGCGCGGTCTGAGAAATCTGTATTAGCGACCTTGACCCCTGGTTGTTTTGATGACAGGCCATGTTGGGAAATCCCCATTTGGAAGGTGCTTGCTCTGGAATGGGGCTCACCCCTGCAGCCATGTAGAGGAAGAGGACATTTGCAAACAGGGACTTTGGCAACATGAAGCAAATTGGGGTCCATGTGGGGAGATTGTTGTAATGTTGGCGAGATCTCCAAATGGAAGGCAGAGTCCATTCAAATATCTGCATGCCATGCCCAATTCTCCACTCCCTAAATGTTCAACACTGGGCAGATGACATAATTATTCTGAGCATCTATTACCTAGCCAGTGGCACAAGGAAATAATACCTATTTCTCAGCGCTATTTTAAATTTTACCCAGATTACCCCACACAAATCACCCAGGTCAGTATCCATTATCTATTGTCACATAATAGATGCTCCTTGAGTGGCAACAAAGAGGAAGAAGAGGAAGAAAAGGGGAGAAAAATGAAGACGAGGGAGAGGAGGTGTATCTCCTTCTGTTCCTCACTTCAGCATACTCCTTATAAAATTATTTTTCAAAAATTAAATAACAGTATAACCCAAACAGGTGTCAAAGAGCAATTTTAAATCTCCATTTATGTATATATTCAGGCTACAAGGCAAGCCACAGACGTCTATTGATTTCCCTCCTCTGAAATAGATGGTTTTGTTTAGCTCTGAAAAGTGAACAATTTTCCTGACACCTACTGCGTGTTTAACAGGTTTGGAATAATCTATATTTCATTAGGATGATGACTTATTACGCCCAACATTCTGCTGTCTTGCAAACTATTGATTTAGGGCAGTTTAGCACTTGTATAGCATCTAATAAATTAGTCCCGCTTGGCAGTGCTGTGTTACATACTCATCCCTCACTATAGAACACTGGCCTCACATAATTTAGAAAACATCCATAGACGTGTTTTCTCAACCAGACCCTTCCTCTTCAAACCCTTCCACTGAAACAACCACTGCTTTTTTTTTATATATAATCACATAAAACTTTTAGATAAGTATAGGGCACCACAATCAATATTCCCAGCATGATTTATGGGAGGAGAAAATATTGCACTAAGTCCTCCCTGTAAATCCAGTGTGCAGAGTAGTTAGTGCAGTAATCCATCTCCTGGATATTCTAAATGGGGCATTAATGGGCTTGAAAGGTAGAGAGGTCATGAATCACCTACCCGTGATGTAGGTAGTTAGAGACTTTATTAGCTCAAATGCTTCAAAGTGAGCTCTGCCTTCTGTGCCTTCTCCCCACTCCCCAGTTTCCAGCCCATTCATCTTAACTCAGGGCTCCTTTTCTCGAAATGTTTGCCTTCTGTTCTGTTGAGCAGTCTAGTTCTCTGTATTCTGGGTGCAATATCTTCCCAAAAATCCTGGAGGATTTTAGTTTGAATTTTGAAGCTCTTTTTTACTTCCTAAATTTTTTTCCCCTCCAGAATTAGTTTTTCCACCATGGATTCTTCTCTTTTCTTTCTTTCAAATGCCTATGTAAGAATGGGGTTAGTATAGAGGTAACTTACATGACTCTCCTCTTAAGTTCTCTAGCATAGTTGCATTTACAAATTTATAGGTTTTAGGAACATTGCAAAAGGCACCCTAATCACCTTATGCAGTCTTACTTGATGTCATGGATGTAAAATTTGAACAAAGTCTTTAAAAAAATGATTCGGAAAACCTAGGTAGAAAAATGAGTATTCCAAACTAATACCTACTTAACTATTTAGAAACATAAAAAGGTATAGTGATTTCTAGGAACTGTAATGTAGTCACAATGTCGTTAGAGTACCGGACATACAAATATCAACAGCAGGAGTGTGGAAAAAGAGATTGAGGAAAATTTGCAGATTTAAATATTCAATAACCATTCTCTGAGTGAATGAATATATGAGTTGATCATTCAACCAAACAAATCAATGAATAAACACTTTCCCTTCTTCAATTCTCATTGTTACAATCTTCTTCATAGACACAGTGATTTTTGTTTGTTTTTTACTATGTGGTACCTTGAATATTTTTATTCCTACCATAGACTCCTAAAAAGGAATCAGAACAATTGTCTTACTCTGTCAAAGTTTGCTGACCTTTGATGTAATCGAGATCAATGAAGATTTTGATTTCTTTTAAACCATCTGATAGCCTTGATGTCCTCTAAGGTGATAATAATTAGGTCACAAATATTGCCACACTTATTTCCAACTCTTTACACCTTATATTTGATAAAATACTCTAAGCCAACACATCAGCTGGTCCTTTTAATTTATTAATGCAAGAATCCATCTGTTTGAATTGAAGCTCTAACAGCACTGCTGTTAAAGCCAGATGGATAATTCATCTTAACACTCAAAGGCAGCAGCATCTTGCCTAGCACAGGGACTTTCTGCTTTTCACCCACAGATGGGGGAAAGTGGCATTTCCTATCTGGGAGCTCTACAACCTGAGATTCCTACCCTGAAGCCACTTAGCAAAAAAAAAAAAAAAAAAAGTTACTAAGAAAATTAAATACCTAGCATTTTTACTCCCTTTTATATCAATATCTTCTGTAGAAGGAAGGTCTAGGCATAGAAGTCCTATGATAGGGAAGCTTTATTTAGATAAACTTTTCATGAGACCTCTAACATAGAAGGGACACCCCCGGGGATACTGGAATCTTTCAATTGAGTTAACGTCTGCAGTTGTGATGTCAAAGGGAATTTATGGAATAGCAATGGATCATGTCAAATCCACTGCAAACTCCCTGTCATGTTAGTATGAAATTCAGTTTGGGGAGGCTGCCAGGAAAAGGTCTGCCTTGGTCCCTGGCTTGTTGCCTTGTCAACCACGCACTGGATTGGTTCTCATCAGGATGAGGAGAGAAGAAGAAAAGTAACTAAAGCTGAGACATTAAGGTGTCTCAGTCCTAAACTAGGTTCCTGTTTTACTAATCTCACAAGGTTCTGGCTAATTTAATTTATAAATTATAAGTTATTATTTATTAATTTATAACGTATCTGACTACTTTTATAGACTTGGCAACATCTTCTGGTTTGTACCTGCAGTCTCCTAATTTTGGTATTTTACTTGGAATCTGAATCCTTTCTACTCAGACCCAACACACCACAACAGCAGATCTGCTTTGAATTTTGTGTTTTAGAAGTAAATCCAGATATTTCAGGACTATAATGCTGGATGTTCATTTGAACAAAATATCCCCAAGAAATTAAACCTAAGAATCATGTAAGATAAAATTTCTATCATTTGTTCGGAAGTGAATTGAGACGAATATCAGTGTATTGATAAGGAACATCACAAATTCATTATCAGATACAATGTTGAACTTTATTTCTTTATTTATAACAGGGATGTTTTAAACAAACCCTTAGTCACTGAAGCTCTAAGTTTCAATTTTACAGATAATTAACTTTCACACAACAGTATCTTCTGTAATTTTTTGCTCATAGGTTGATTGATTGATTTGTCTGTGCATTGACTTTAGTTATTTATCTATGTATTAAACACATAACTAGTCCAAAGCATCTTCTAAATGCATCACAGATATTATTTAATCATTTGATATAAAAACTTATAAGAAAGGTACATTATATGCCTATTCTATAGATGAAGAAATTCAATCGTAGATAGTGTATTTGGCCAAGGTCACACAGTGAGTAAGTGGAGAAATAAGGAGTCAGGTTTTTAAGTCCTGATTCATAACCATCATACTAACCCATAATATAATCACACATTATACCATGTGTTCTATTATAATCCAGTTATACTTTTAATGATAGTCTCAAAGCTCTCTTTTAGGTCAATATAATTTGTTTTTTATTCCTTACGATGGAATTTTATAGTATTTATAAAAGATATTAGCCTATAGGTCACTTTCCTTGTAATGTCTTTATTTGGTTGTAGTACTTGGTGTTCAGATAATTATGGTCACTTAAAATGAATTAGGAGTGTATTCCTTCTGCCTCTATTTTATGAAATAGATTGTGGAGAATTGGTATTTTTCTTTCTTAAATATTTGATAAAATTCATCAGTGAAACCATCTGGACTGGATGTTTTCTTTTTTGGAAGATTTTTAAAATTCTTTGTTTAATTTAATAGGTATAGGTGAATTTAGGATATGTTTTTCCTTTTGTACAGGTTTTGGTAGTTTCTGTCTTTCAACGTATTAGTCCATTTCATCTAATTTATACAATTTGTGGGTATAGAGTTGTTCATAGCAGTCCCTTATCATCTTTTTACAAATAGCTTATAAGCATATCTACGTGCCATTTGTAACTACCGTGATACATTTTCATGTTTTTTATAATATTTTACCAGGATACATGTTCCATAACAATTCACATAATGCTATAATTTTGCATTGAAGGGTGGCAGAACATGCCATATCAAAATATGCCTCTTCCATATATGGATTATTTTGAGCTAAAGGCACTTGGGAAACAGCAACTGCAAGTAGGACATTCTAATCTTCTCTTTTCTTCCTGAAAAGGAGGTACAAACACTCATATAAATGAAGCCCTCCCTATACTAGAAGAAAAGTAACAGTATCATCAAGAATGAGAAGCTGAAGCCAAGATAATTCCATAGAAACAGGCCTTGTTGAAATAACTCACATCTTCCTTTAGCCTCCCCATAGAGTTTGCTTTTCCATAATTACCTCTCTTTGTTCAATCTAATATAGAACCCCTAGGCTTCACCATTTCTTTATGGGGCTCCTGTGCTATGTACAACTTATATAAATGTGTGGGATTTCTCCCATTAATCTGTGTATGTCAGTTTAACTCTCAGGCCCAGCTGGAAAAACACTAAGAGGGGAAACAGGTAAAAATTTTTCCTCCTCCGGTATGTTAGTAACATTTCCTGTTTCATGTGTCTGTGTTACTCCCTTAGGTTAAATGTGAAGAAACAAAGATTAAATGTGTGACTATTTCCATGATTATCTTATACATATTTTATTTCAGATTTCAGATTTTCTTACCAAGCTTATTGTATCAAGTGTTAGAGTCCTATCAGCACTTTTTCTGGGGTTATTCATTCTTTCATTTATTCAGCACATTTATTTGATGTTTCATTACACTCATTAATAGCACCATCACATTTTTAAACTAGATTACTTGTAGCTTGTGAAATGCACATTGCTACAATTTTGACTTTCTTTGATTATGGGTAAGTTTTAACTATCTTTCCATACAGCATTTCAATTGGGTGCAGATCTAGTTGATAAATCATCTATCTATTTGGCATAATTAATTTTATATCTCTGTTTTCTTTACTGATGTATGTTTTATATTTATATAGTATATTTTATCCCCTCTCTTGAATATTGGTAGTAAGTAATTTAAATAATTATAATTTAATTTACAGAATTTCTAAAGGTATCTAAATTACAACCCAGGAAAAATGAAAGTAAAAAAAAGTACCATCAAATGAGACAAGGAAGGCAAAAAAGGCCTGTGAACTATAAAGCTAAATCATTGTATTGTTATTAATATTTATCTTCTGATAATCCTCATAAAATTACTAGGAGTTTAAGCAATTTAGCAGTATTATGATATAATAAAAAATAGAAGCCAGTAGCTTAGAGAGATTAAGTTACAGATCCAAGATCTTAGAAGAAGAATAATTAAACTAGACAATCTAATCCCAAAAGGACACTTATCAACTAATAGTCTATTGGAAAAAAAATGTCTTTGCAGTGGAATATAAAGTTAAGTCCCTAAGAAAACATAAAAAATCCATGTTTAATATACACAAGTCCCTAATTATTGGGAAGGAGAAACTGCTTTGCACTATAAAAATCATCATTCTTTGACAGTAGGCAGCACAGGTGTTACTTGTGCCATAAGTAGGATTTGAGCAGTTGCCTCTCTAATTTTTATTATTCAGTTTTGAAAACATTCTCAAAATATAATATTCTCTCCTGTCCAATAAATATACCATGGTGAACTTAGTGGGATTTAGAATGTAAGCTCCGTGAAGAATAGTAAATTAGAGACCTTATTTTATATTTCTTCCCACAAAGAACATTAACCAGACCCATAATTACATAAATATTTGCTAGGTAACTAATAATATACTCTGAGTAGGACACTTGACATTGCTTCATAGTAGAGAATTTAAAGCCAGAAGACTGGGATGTTAATTACAATTTTGACAGCTGTGAGCTTATTTATTTTACCACTAGGTCACTTCCAATAATCTCAGGCCTGTGGCTGTGTTTGAATATTGGGGAAATTACCATGTGGATAAATATTTTGAATAAATATGTGGTGAATATGAGGGTAAAATACCAACCCACAGGAATGCAAGAAAGCTTGTTGGAAAACTGATTCCTGATATAAATGTAAAAGGTCAACTGGGAGTTAGATAAAGAACTAATGGAAAGTAGAATATATATAAAACATACAAGAGTCAAATATATGAGAAAACATTTGTAAGTCACTAAAAGTTCCTTGATTTATCTGTATCATCTATATCTATGTATTCATGTATAGACATCTATAAGAGAGAGAAGAGATAATAAAAGGAATATTTTACTTGCATTTCATTAAGTTTAAATGTTTGGATGCAAAAAATAACCCAAAATCTTGAAATAAAACAATAAAGACAATCACATTATTAATCCAATTTGAAGAAATTCCAAATAATAATTACACCACTGTTTCATTATTAACTTATCTTAAAGACTTTGTAAGAAATTCGTCTCCCTATTTCACGTAGCAATGCAACTGAAAAGTTAGAATGGTTTTCATCTTCAAAGCCTTTTATAAGTGACTACTAATATTGCTTAAGCATTAATAGAATTTGTGAAAGCACTCACTAGAGAATACCTATTATTCTTGATTTATGTGAATTTTATGAGCTCTAGTTACAAGGACCCACATATAACATGCCAACAGTCCATCAGATCTCCAGGCTCATTGAGAGAGCCATGTGTAAAAGAATATAGATTTTTCCATTGAGGGAATTGAACCATTTTCAGGTGGAGTCCATGTATACCAGTCAAAGAGAAATACCATGAAACATACCATTCAGACATTGCAAAGGTTTTTCCTGGCCACTCTGTCATATCCTTCTGCTTCCCTCTTCCCACCAAAAACTAACAACAAATTAAAGCTGAGAGCAGTAACTCTTAGCAGAAATCCCTCCCTGCCCGTGGTCTCTCCCTCAGGTCCTCTTCCAGAAAGGCAGGCCACTAAGATTTCAGGTTCTGACCCCAGATTGCCTATGACCAAATTCTGGGTCCTTCTTCCACAGTGATGTGTCTTAAGTTTGGTTCATTAACTAATCTGTACCTCTGGGGGTTTTTTTGTTTTGTTTTGTTTCAAAGGATGCTATTAACATTGCTTCTTGCTTTGTGATATTACTTAAAAGATAATTTACCCAGGACCTAACACTTAACAGGCCCTCATAAATGTTAACTATTAATATTATTATTAGAATCATTATCGATACCCTAGGATGTTTCCTGTATTTTCACCAAACAATGTTGTCACATCCTTCACAGGCACAGTAGACCCTACCAGAAAGGAACTTCTGTCTTTTTTCCCATCAAACCTACACACCTACAGCCATTCATTCCACCCCTCCACCTATGCAACTGGTCTCCCAGCTCCTGTCCAGTGTTATTTTTCTAAGCCATTCTCCACACTAAACACACAAATGTTTCAGAAAATCATATCTTGTGACCCCAGGTGCTCAAAATTCAGAAATACTTTTCCATTTCCCTTAAAATGAATGTGTCACCCATCATGTTAATACGATGGTAATAAGACAAGTCATATTTTGTGTAGTAGACTCTGGCCTGGATAGTCCCACTGGGGGAGGAGGGTGGAATCTGGCTGGAGTTTGAATGGAGTTGAAAGAAGAGAGACAGGAAAAGCGATATAATATATGTGTGTTTGGTTGTGTATTTGAAAAATTTGGGGAAACCAAGCTGGCCTCCTCTATCTCCTATTGGCCAAGTGTGAGGTAACTTAAAAAATAAACTTAGAAGTCTGATTAACTCACCTTGTCACACCTGCTTTTATTTATTTATTTTTATTGCAGTATAATCGCTTTACAAAGTTGTGTTAGTTTCTGCTGTACAATGAAGTGAATCAGCTATATGTATACCTATATGCCCTCCCTCTTGGACCTCCCTCCCTCCCCCCAACCTGAATCTCACCCATCTAGGTCATCATAGAGCACCAAGCTGAGCTTCCTGTGCTTTATAGCAGGTTCCCACCAGCTATGTATTTTACGCATGATAGTGTATATGTGTCAATCCTAATCTCCCAGTTCGTCCCACCCTCCCTTTCCCCTGCTGTGTCCACATGTCCATTCTCTACGTCTGTGTCTCTATTCCTGCCCTGCAAATAAGTTCATCTGTACCATTTTTCTAGATTCCACATATATGCATTAATATACGATATTTGTTTTTCTCTTTCCCGCTTACTTCACTGTGTATGACAGACTCTAGGTCCATCCACATCTCTACAAATGACCCAGTTTCATTCCTTTTTATGGCTGAGAAGTATTCCATTGTATATACGTACCCCATCTTCTTTATCCATTCATCTGTCGTTGGACATTTAGGTTGCTTTGCACACAATATCTGTTTAATGTTTATGGGAAATCTATGAGTGAGCATCTGCCTGATCTCAATTGTACAGATAAGAAAACAGAGGCTCTGAGAAATCGGACTTCTAGTAGAGAGGATATCTGATCTTGAATCCATGCGTAATGAATCCAGCGCACACTTTCTTAAACACTATATTGCTATTTAATATTGGGAAATTTTAATGGTGTCAGAAAAGTCTTGGATGGGGGACCTTTGTTTGTTCATTTGTTAACAGGACCTTTTTAAGCCAGCTTAAGCAAACAGGGATGGTACTGCAAGGGTATAGAAGCATCTCATGGAAACCCAGGGAAGAAAATGCTTTAACACCTTGGGAAGGACTTGAACCAGGGACTGGAATGTTATCAGGAAGTGAGCAGCCCCTCTAAGCATCTGTCTCCCTGCCTCTTCCTCTCTCGTGCTCTCTCTTCATGTGGGAGGAAGGGGCCCAGAGATGATCCTCTAAGATTCCAATCCCCTGGCTATTCAATCTAATGCTGTGAAGGGACTTTGCAGTTATAATTAAGGCCAACACCATAAAATAAGGGGATTGTTCTGGATTATCTGGATGCACCTAATCTAATGACACGAAGCCTTAAAAGGAGAGATTTTTTTCTGGCTGGAATAAGACAGATGTGGCCCAAGGAGAAAACAAAGGAGAGAGGAGATAGAAGGGGAAGTGAGATTTGAAGTATGAGAAAGACTTGACTCACCATTGCTGGTTTTGAGGATACAAGAAGAAGGCTGCAAGCCAAAGACCTAAAGCCACAAGCTTTAGAAGGTGAGATCCCTCCATCCCACTGATAAACAGCAAGAAAAGAGGGATTTCAGTCCTACATCCACAAGAAATTGAATCCTGCCAACCACTTGATTGAACCGGACATAGATTCTTCCCCAGAGCCTCCAGAAAGGAATGCAGCCCTGCCAACACCTTCATTTTAGCCTACTGAGACCCACGGCAGACTTCAGACCAACAGAACTGTGACATAATAATTTTATGCTCTTTTATGCCACTAAACATGTGGTAGTTTGTTTACAGCAACAATCAAAAATTAATATGCTTTTGTTCTAACATTGCACCTCTCCTTATATATGCTATGTAAATTTTCTCTCTGCATACAGATTTCCTCTTCTTTTGCCTGTATTCCATCTTGGCAACCACGATTTTGCCTGCAGCCCTGTATTGCATGAGTTTTTTCATCTAGTCTGGAACCCATGATTCAGTAAACCTGTTTCCATGTCCCAATTCTGTAATTTCCAAGAGAGAAAAAAATCATGGAAGCAACCTAAGTGTCCATCAACAGATGAATGGATAAAGAAGTTGTGGCACATATATACAATGGAATATTACTCAGCCATAAAAAGAAACGAAACTGAGTTATTTGTAGTGAGTTGGATGGACCTAGAGTCTGTCATACAGAGTGAAGTAAGTCAGAAAGAGAAAAACAAATACCGTATACTAACACATATATATGGAATCTAAAAAAAAAAAAAAAAAAAGGTCATGAAGAACCTAAGGGCAAGATGGGAATAAAGACGCAGACCTACTAGAAAATGGACTTGAGGATATGGGGAGGAGGAAGGGTAAGCTGGGACGAAGTGAGAGAGTGGCATGGACATATATACACTACCAAAAGTAAAATAGATAGCTAGTGGGAAGCAGCTGCATAGCACAGGGAGATCAGCTTGGTGCTTTGTGACCAACTAGAGGGGTGGGATAGGGAAGGTGAGAGGGAGGGAGATGCAAGAGGGAAGAGATATGGGAACATATGTATATGTATAACTGATTCACTTTGTTATAAAGCAGAAACTAACACATCATTGTAAAGCAATTATATTCCAATAAGGATGTTAAAAAAAATTCAAAATTTGCCAGCCTAATCAGTGAATTGTATCCCCCTGGTTCAGGTCACTGATATCCATCCAGTGAAATAGGGACGTGATGGAGGATGCTGGCAGCTCATTCCAGGACTTGGAAGGACAAGTTATCTAAGGAAAATGCTTCAAAGATGATGTACTGCCAGGGAGGGAAAAAAATGTATCTCTAGTAGAGATATTTTAGACATATAAATGATATGGAACAGATCAAGTTGCTGAGAGAAGGAAGTCTATAAAGGATTAGGATTGTGGTGTTTTCTCAATCATGCTTAATTAGGTTTGTACCAATTTCCTAAACCCAGCAAGGACTAAGATGAGCACCAGACCTTTATTAATTTGGATACGTGGATTAATTAGAAAGTGAGTCTTGCACATGTGTGTATTAGAGCTTGTGCAATATATATATGTGTGTGTGTGTGTGTGAATATGGATTTATGCTTCATTTTGCTGTTTATCAATTTTTTTCTATTTTTTCCACCATGTAGGCTCAGCAAAATAAAATGGCACATAGAATAATTAAAAGCACAGGCAGCTGAGATTAAGCTCTGCCAATATTAGTTCTGGCACAGATTTTTTTTAATGTTATAGAGTAGTAACCTGGGGAAATAAAAGTGCATTCATTTGAGAAACTTTATTGACAAAACAGGAATAGGAATACAACAAAATTCAAAATGCAAGAGTGGATCTGCAAAGTTGTGTGCTTAAGCGTTCTGCACAATTACATTAAACACTGGCTTCATAAATCCAAATGTCTAGCTCTATTAAAGCTGCACTTCTTGGTGTGTTTAATTGGCTGGGCAATGCATGAAGTAAGCATGGCTTGTGCTGAATGTGCAAAAACCGATCAGACATTTATGAATCCATTTTTTTTAACTCTTTCCAGTAAAACACCCCCATGCTTCAAGGCTCACCTTCCATGAAGACTTTCTTGGGCATTCTTAGCTGTATTTCTCTTAGCAGAGTACATTGTTTATTGAACAGTACCATCCAAGAATTAAAGCACTAAACAACTCTTACCAATGCACCCACCATCAAATATAACCCTCAATTTAACCATAAGTAAGATAAATCATGGCACCTAGGATTTCTTAATGCAATTAATTCAACAAATATTTACTTAGTATTGACTGCATGTCATAGACTGTTCTGTGTGCTAGTTATACATGAGTATACAACTCAGATTAAGTTATTTTTTTCCTCACAGAGATTTGACATGTCAGTTGGAGAAACTGAGCTCCTGATAACAGCTTGCCTCCCCCCAGAATAGTAATTATGTGAGGTGATGAATGTTAACTAAACTTATGTGGTCATCATTTTGCAATTATAAATATAGCTGATCCTTCAAAAACTTGGGGCTTAAAGGCACCAACCCTCTGTGCAGTCGAAAATTTGAGTATAACGTTCAGTCAGCGTTCAGTATCTGTGGTCGCTTCATATTTGTGGTCGTTTCATATCTGTGGTTCCACATGTATGGATTCAGCCAACCCCAGACCCTGTATACTGTAGTACGTATTTGTTGAAAAAAATCTGCATATCACTGGGCCTGTGCAGTTCAAACTAGTTCTATTCAAGGGTCAACTGTACATCAAATCGTTTTATTGTACATCTTAAAGTTACACAATGTTATATGTCAATTATATCTCAATAAAACTGTGGGAGAGCTATATATAGCTCCAGTGTGTTAAAATGGGACTAGAGATCACAGCTTTTATCTCCATGTTCTACCTGGAGAAAGCATGTAGAGTATACATCATAAATAAAAACATGGGATGGAGTTTTCGTTATACTAGAGTCCAAGTTACTGCTTCTCTGTCATTTTTCTTAAAGAAAGAATTTGGCCACCTAAAAACAGATTTTACCGATTTTAATACGATGAAAATTAAATTCAATGAATTGTAAACAAAGAGCCAGTAGTTATCGCTTTTGATGAATACAAAACCTATGTCAGTAGAATTAAATTCACTTGAGCTTGAGACCCATAGGACAAATACCTACTGAAACACTCCCCCTTGACATCACGGTCAATTTTTTCAACACTGAACTCATTATCTTCCTTGTTCAGTCTACTCTGATATAGATTCTGATATAGTCGACTCTTAAATTCAACATTTTAGTGAATAGCACACTTCTTTTTCAGCCAGGTACAAAAAAGAGCCATATTAATCATTTTAAATTTCTCCGTGTCTCTGATCATTCTTCTCTAAGCCCTGCCTACCCTCTCCCTCCAACAAATGAACTTCTAAATTCTGTTCATTTGATCTCCTGTGACAGGTTATATTTTTGTTCTCACACATTCACTTCCCCTAAAGGATTACATATCCCCATGGGCTTGGCCATGTGAGTTGTTTCATCCAATGGTGCGTGCAAGGATATGACATATGCTACATCTGTGCAAAAGCCTTAAGAACCTTTGAACATTTTGGTCATCTTCTCTCTTTTCCCCTCTGCTCTAATAATAGATATTGGTTCTTCAGTCTGTGACCAAAGGTGAGAACCCACATGGACCAAAGCCCCAACTATAGACACCAACATGAGTGAGAGAGAAATTATCTCCGGAAGCCACTGAAAATCAAGGTGGTTTGTTACTGAAGTATAGCTTAGCCAAAATTGACCAGTACATCCTAGTGCCTCTTAAAAGGGACAGCCCCTCAATCTCACCATCACAGTCCTCTCTTGGGTCGGTCAGCATTTCTTGCTGGATGCTTGGGATATTATCATGACTACTTATCATCTTCCCTCCATTCATCTCTTCACTTGTAATTAGTTCTCAATATTGCAAAGATAGCGACCTTTCTAAAATAGAAATCTCATTATTTGAAACTACTTAAGATTTCACAATCATCATCAAGACAAATTTCAGCTCCTTAGGATTCAAACGAAGTGTCTTGTTAGACTTCCATGTAATTATTTCACCATACCGGTCTCTAAATATGTTTGAGATTCTTTGTAGAATCTTTGAGTTTCTACCATATAGCCATATTGAAGACAGTAAAGTTATGCAAAAAGACAGTGTACTCATTCCTATGCCTTCAAAAATGTCATTCCTTTTCCCTTTTATATCCTCAACCTCATAGTAAATTCCTATTCATCCCCTAAGAATGTTCTCAACTAAACTTGTCTTTTCAAGAATTACTGTGCCTCTTTTTCTCAAGCAAAGTGATGTGTCTCCCTCTCTGTTTCCAAGGTACTCTGTGTATAAGTGTGTTATAACATAGTTCACACTGCATAGTCAGTACTATTTGAATTTTCTGTCTCTTCCTCTAGATGAGAAAGTTGAGGAGAAGCACATGTCTTTCTTACTTGCACATCTCAAACAGAAAGCATGGTGCTTAGCACATAGTTGATAATCAATAAATGTTTGGTAAAGCAAATATATGAAGTTAAACCACATTTTAAGTACTCAAGGACTTGCATTATGGTTATATCCAAAATTAACTGAACCAAAAAATTTAGTATTTGGTGCTTTATACCAAACATTTGGGTATCTAACAAGATCTGTATTTTTTTAACAGATATGATTAATTGGATTTACCTGTGTTATGTGCAGTAATGTTGTCTGTTCCTTGTAGCCAGCATTCTCTACCACCTTTTTTCCATGACTGCAAGCCAGAAAGGTTTGTTTGTTTAGTTATTTCCAACTGTGCTGCTCTTCCTTCTGGAGGTGTAGGTAAACTCTGGATGCCAACACAGATCACCTCTTCACAAACTATCTTGACACCATTGAATAATTTTAATAAAAATATATAATCCAGCCCTACTGCAATTATCATTAACATAAAAATATGGTTCCATGTGCCAACCACAAAATAGCAAAAATGAAAATATATATTGTCAATGAGTCAAGGTTGAGATGACTACAGTCACGTGCTGGTGTTAGAAGTAAAAAATATTGACTCCTTCTAGACTGCAATTTCACAATATACACCAATAGCCTCAAAGTAAACTTAGATGCACCCATATTAAAGAGTCTCTCTTAGTGAACTAGTCAAATAGGATTTTTATGTTCTAATAATCTGAGCACTGTCATTCAATAATCCATCTTATTTATTTATGAAGATATTTATGGTGATATTATTCCTATTTTTGAAAACATTGAAAGTGTTTAAATTTCTCAACATTAGAAATTAATTGAGCAAACCATAGTATGGTCAAAGGTTTAGCATTATGCACCTATTTACATCGTGTGTCGAAGAATACTCAGTGCTGCATAAAAACACTCAAGTGAAAATGTAAGATATGTAGCTTTACAGAAAATGTTATGCAAATTAATCCAATAAGTGTGTTTTAGAAGCTGCTTTGTGTGCCGGACACGATGGTAGGAGTCAGAGACAGAAAGTTGAACAACACAACTCTTTGAGAAGAGCCCTACCCTCACAGAGCTCATGTGTATAATCAATCATACAGGATGAACAGGTACAGATAGAGGAAGAGGTAAAGGAAACACAGTTGAAGGGAATGCAGTAGAATGCAAGAGTGGCTTTCTCTGAATGACGAGACTACTGTAAATGTCTAGTTGGCCATTCTCATTTTTCTTTTTTGCCAAATTTCTACTAAAAACGTGTAGTGCTTTTATTATTTATTATTATTATCTTTTAAGAACAAAAATCGTCATGATTATTCATCTCTACTGACCAGGTCAAATCCAGCCAGCAGAGCATCTGGAATAATAATTTATAACTACTTTATCCTGGAGACTTCAGCAAGCAGCAATGTGATTGATGATCAGATTGACTGCACTGTGGTTTCACATCCCATCGTGGTCCTGATCTAATACTCAGCCCAAGTGGGACCCCTTCACAGGATAAAATGCAGAGTGAAGAGGAAAACACTACCCCTTGCGATGTGTCTTCTATGGGTACAGCTAGTGTCATCCTTGATTTTGGATTGTTCTCAAAACAACTCTGCAAATGGGTTTTGGTCTCCTCACTGCACAGATGCAGAAAAGGAGGCTCAGAGACTGAAGTTACTTTGCATCCTCAGACAGTATGAGAAACCAGATCTTCCTGGGACCAAAATTCTATCATCTTTCAACTACAAAACACCTTTTCTTCCTTCCTCCCTTCCTACCTTCTTTTTGAGACTTACTGTATCCTAGGCATTGTTCTAACAAAACATGTTAAGTTCTCAATCTACCCTATGTACCAGTTGTCATTACCCTCACTTTATATATTTCTGGGAACAAATATATCCCTTTGTATACATGATAAAACAGATAAGAAATTAAAAATGTCCAAGTATAAGAACAAGGAAAAACCCATTTCCCCAACCTGAAAACACAGGAAGTGACGAGAAACAGTTTTCCATTAGAAAGAGAAGCCAGCCAGTACTTGTGTGGGTTTGAGGATGCAGGTAGATCAGAGGCAAAATGGTTTTTAGAACTAGATTTCCCTATTATGTCTGTACCAAAAGGCAGTGACTGACTTGCACAAGCTATATAAACTCTGAGTCACGTCAACAGATATTACTTGCCAGCCATTCACCACAGTCCTGGATTAAGGTGCACCTACTCTTGGGTGAGAGACTGACATACAAACAAGTCTTTACAAAACAGTACCATTGCTCTTTACTCACTTACTCAACAAATATGTAGAACTTGCCCTGAGCCATATGTTATTCTAGGTGCTAGAGGCACAGTGCTGAATAAAATACAGTAGTCAAAGCAAGAGGTGCAGATAAATGGTTAAGAGAACACCTCCAAGGCAGTGATTAATTCTGCCCAGAGGTGGGCTGTAAAAGGAAAAGCTCAGAGAAAGTGACATTTAAGGAAAAGGAAGAACTGGGAAGGTTTGATGAGGCTGTACATTTGCTTCACTCTTTCTTGCCTGAAGCCACCTACGTGCTGGCTTCCTCTAGTGGGGTTTACTATAGTATTTATAGGTAGAGGACCATTTAGGGACCTTCAAATGTCCTCTCGCCTTTTGGTAGGCCCCATGGAGCTTGAGTTGACAATTCTATGGAAACTGGCTTTTCTCTCATCTGTACAAGCCATTGGGTGCTTTTCTATTTGGATTTAAATTTGTCCTGCTTTGCTTCATGGGCAGGAGTCTAGACAATGGACAGAATCAGAAGGAGATATATTTTGCCACAAATCAGGAACCTGTCAGTGACACCCAAAAATGGAATGTGTGACCCTGGAAGGCAGGAAGGTCTTTGTTCCAAACTTGTTCCAGTTGATGAAAAGTACAGCTGTCAGTGATACACCATGGACACCTACACGGATAGAGACTGGGACTTTTGTGCCTCACTTTACTCCTCAGAAAAAAAGATAAAAATAATGGCTATCTCATAGCACCACTGTAAAGATAACATGGGCTAATACATTATTGAGTGTTTACAGTAATGACAGGTATGGAAAAAACCCTCAATAAACATTTAGCTTGTACGAGTCTTAGTAATAGAAGTATCAGTGGTCGTAATTCTACATCAGTAAGATGTAGTAAGATGCTTATCTGTATTATTGATACTATCAGCTCTTCAGAAAGTTCTAGGTTAAGGTGCTTATCATTCCTCTTTCAACTTATTTTTCTGTTCTTTTTCCTCGTCATTTTCTTCCTCATAAATAGAAAATCCATCTTCAACTTGAGAGGCATGATTTTGGGCACTTTGAATAGGAAAACGTTAGACCAGGGAGTGATCATGCAATAAGTTTTATAGTCTAAGACATACATGGGACAGATGCTAGAACTAAGCAATCCAATAGAAAAACTAGCCACATGGGTCTTTTTATAGTTGACCTAATTAAAATTAAATAAAATTAAAAACTCAGTTCTTTGGTAGACTAGCCATACACAGTCAGTAGCTGGCAAATTGAAGACTGCAGATACAGAACATTTACATCATTGGAGAAAGTGCTACTGGACATTTTTCAAGGAGTCAAGTATACGCACACACACCCCAGCGGCAGATTGGACAGGACTTTACCACGTGGCTGTGTGGCCCCACCTCCCTCTTCTTACTTCTCACTGCCTCAGATACTCCACTCTTCCTTTTGTCACAGCGCTGTCTCCCCCAGCTAAAAGCTCTGAAAACACACCCTTTTCTCAGTGCATGCCTACACACCCATACTCTCTCCTTAGACACCACACATTCACATCTTTACCTGTCTGTTGTTCTCTCCTGTTTCAAACCTCAGCTCAACCATCATTTCTCAGTAAGCCCCCCACCCAGACCTCCAGGACCCAGGCTTTTCCCCCTGTTACATATCCATACCTTCCCATCATCTCTTTTTATGGGCACTTTGTATAGGTGTGCTTTTACATTTATTTATGAGATTACTTGATTAAAATCCAAATCTTCCAATACACCAAAAATTCCATGAGAGCAAAGATTATGTCTGGTTGGGCTCACCATTTTATCTCCATACCTATCCTAGTGCCTGGCACATAGTGGAGTTGCAATAAATATTTGGTGAATGAATGAATGAAGGAATGATTGAAGGAGAGTGGGAGAGATCACTGGCTAGTGTGGGTCAGGGCAGGCCTCAGGGAGACATGGATGCTTTCCCTAGCCTGTGACCAGTCAAGTTTCTAAAAGCCTATCAAAGAGGCATGGTCCTTGTTGAGCAGAAGGACAATAATCTTTTATGGTACTGAAATGTGCTTAAAAGGAAAAAATATCTGATCCGTAGCAGGGAGAAAAGATTAGCGAGTTTTTCTTTCCAAAGGCTGAACAATTTATACAATGACCATGCTCTAGTGCATCACCTCAAAACAACTTAGAAACACCAGGGCCCTGCTTTCATTATAGAAAAACTGAAAGCAGAGTCAGCTTTATGTTTAAACTTCCTGCTCCTGGAAATTGCTATTCACTTATTCTTTGTTACATCTTTTGGACAAATATTTAATGAACAACCACTTCATTTTTAAATTCTGTGTGCTGCTCTGTGATTATCAAGAAAATCAATGGTCAAGATTTGGTGAGCAGTTTACCTGCACCAGACACTGTGCTAAATGCCGTACTTGTGTCATGTCACTTAATCCTAAAAGCAGCCCTATGAAAGAGCTATCATTATTATTACGTTTTTAAGATAAGAACACGGCCGACAAAAAAGTTCAATGACTTGTCTTATCTCTACAACTACTTAACCTCCCTGTGACCATATCACATGGATAAAGTGTGGATGCAAATCAGAGTTATTTCTCAGCACTGGAATGAGGACTGCATGAGAAAATATACATGCACGACTTAGAAGCCATTCAAAGTTCGCTATTATTTCTCTTAGAATTAATTTGTTGGCTCCTTGCATCATGCATCAGACCTACCCTCAGATTGTCCACAGGCTTGCTCTAACCTAACATCACTAACTATCAGAGGTGAAAGAGGCTTTAGGATCTAGAAGAAAGGCATGTTTCTGCATCCCACAGATGCACGGCATGTAGGTACGCTTAGTGTAAGTGGTTATCAGACTGTGGCATGTGCCACCCCAGACATAGCACTGAGCATGTTCACAAGTGAAACCTGATTTAATCTTCACAAAGTCCCCTGTGAGGTGTTAGCAACCCTGACATGACAGTTAAAGAAACTGGCTCCGAAAGCTTAAGTAAATTTCCCGAAGTCATGCAGGTAACGAATGGACGAAACTTAACTCTGTTAAGGAGCACCACGTATTGTTACCTGAGAGCTGATGAATAAGATGCGCCTTGGAGATTTAATTCTTGCACGTAGTAAATTGATTTCCATTATTCATATTTTAAAAATCACTTTATTTGATTTCCATATGGAGAAAAAACTTTCAATATTTTATCCTAGGCTGTTTAAGGAGGAGTTATAGCAAAGATCCCAAATCAGATAAGACTTTCCTTAAAAAGAAAAGACATTTAAAACATGGTTCATTTAGGGCTTCCCTGGTGGCGCAGTGGTTGAAGGTCCGCCTGCCGATGCAGGGGTCACGGGTTCGTGCCCCGGTCCGCGAAGATCCCACGTGCCACGGAGCAGCTGGGCCCGTGAGCCATGGCCGCTGAGCCTGCGTGTCCGGAGCCTGTGCTCCGCAACGGGAGAGGCAACAACAGTGAGAGGCCCGTGTACTGCAAAAAAAAAAGTTTCCTTTAAAACATTAAAAAAATAGAAATCAGCCATCCTATTTTGTCTTACAGCAACTGAGGTTTAAGGTTATGTGTTTTTTAAGGATCATTTAGCAGCCTGTTTTTAGTCCCAACCTAAAGTGCCCTGCAGGAGTCTCACAGTCTACGTTACACATCTGAAATTGCTTAGCACAATACAAAAAAGAAAACGAAGAAAGAAAGACCACAGTAGATGGTCACTGTATATTTGTTTAATCTTAAGCTAACCAAGAACTCAAGCACATTTCATAAGCCTTTGCAGGCATAATACATATTTGTGTCTCAAAGTAACATGAAATGTACTGTCATTGGGTCTTAGTCATTGTAAACAAAAAACAGAGTGCTGCTCCCCACCCAGTTCTGCAAGGATGAACCCGATACAGCTGCTGACTGACTGTGCACTCTGAGAGCAAATTAAGATGATAACAGGATGCTCTGTGCTTTGGGCAAGCAGGCCCCATAGATCTCCCTCCCTCCCACTCTCCCTCTCCCACGCCTCTAGGTGGTCACAAAGGTAAATGCATATCTCGGGAAGAATGTTCATGAACCCAGACTCTTGCATCTTCTCATAAATAGAAAAGCACTAAAATCATTAACTTAAAGATATCTGTCCTTTGTGATGAGCAGTCATCTTTTCCCAAGATGTACACTTGACTGCACAGACTCCCCAGACACAAATCACGTGCACTGGCTTCTCCCCTACCTCTCTGGAGACGTTTACTCAGAGCTACTGAGGGGTTGCCTGTCTCCCAGGCTACAGCCCTCTGTAAAACGCTGAATAAAACTTAAACTCACAACTCTTATGTCACAAGCGTGTGTCTCTTTCAGTTGACAATCATTATTTAGTCCCTCAGTATCACATACGTGTCTGCCAGGTAAAACACTCATTTCTGTGAAACCGACTTTTTACTTAATCCTCAAAATGTCTGTATTTGGACATTTTATTGCATCTCATATAAATAAAAACAAAAGCAAAAGTAAAGACTAAATGTCCACTTCCTGCCTCCAGAAGATTAAGAGATATGGATGTGCCTAAAATCACATACAGCCTAAACTCGAATCTATTTTTTTAACATCTTTATTGGACTATAATTGCTTTACAATGTGGTGTTAGTTTCTGCTGTATAACAAAGTGAATCAGCTATGTGTATACATATATCCCCATTATCTCCTCCCTCTTGCATCTCCCTCCCACTCTCCCTATCCCACCCCTCTAGGTGGTCACAAAGCACCGAGCTGTTCTCCCTGTGCTATGCAGCTGCTTCCCACTAGCTATCTATTTTACATTTAGTAGTGTATATATGTCCATGCTACTTTCTCACTTCGTCCCAGCTTACCCTTCCCCATCCCCGTGTCCTCAAGTCCATTCTCTAGTAGGTCTGCATCTTTATTCCCATCTTGCCCCTAGGTTCTTCATGACCATTTTTTTTTTTAGATTCCATATATATGTGTTAGCATACGGTATTTGTCTTTCTCTTTCTGACTTACTTCACTCTGTATGACAGTCTCTAGGTCCATCCACCTCACTACAAATAACTCAATTTTGTTCCTTTTTATGCTGAGTAATATTCCATTGTATATATGTGCCACATCTTGTTTATCCACTCATCTGTTGATGGAATCTATTTTTTTCCCTCCAAACCCCACAAACTGCTGCTACATAACTCTACCTATATTTAAGAGGAAGTCTCAGTAGGGTGTTGTCTACATGTCCAAAAGTCACATCTACCTGGAACTTTGTAATGTAGTTTAGATAATGCACCTCCACACAATTCTAGGGCCATTTACTGAAATGATTGGCACCAACCATTATGGACCCCCAGGTCTCAGCTGGTAGTTTTCCCACAACCTGGGACCAAAATTTCTGGAAGAATCTTAAAATGGTGACATGTAAGTGGTGACTTTTAAATACTTCTAATTATACAGATCTCACCATTTTGTGGGACTTGACCATCAAAATGCCTGTACCATGAGGCAAGGCACTAAGGTTCAGACAACTCAGTGTGATCAGTTGGAGAGATTTACCTTGGGACCTTGGTCTCTCTCACACAGAGATTCAAAACAGAATAGAGGGAAATGCTCATTTTATAGCTAAGTACTGAATGCATGCTGGAGGTGCCCTGGACATTCTACACATATGCACAAAACTCTTGGAGATGCATGTTACCCCTCTCTTCATGGATGGCTCAGAGAGGAAGGACAGAATTTCTACTCAGACTACACAGCCAGCCAATGAAGCAGAGGCTCAGATTGTCCTGATGTCATCTCTCTCACTTCGTCCACATCTAAATCATACATCGCATCTTAGAGTCTTGCAAGCCTGGCCTACAGAAACCATATCTTATTATCAAGTCTAAAAGTTACGGATTTCCTGGCGTAGCTCCTAAAGCAATGAGCCAGCCTCAGCACCAGCATCTGACAAACTACTACTGGATTTTGAAGTCCAACAGCAGCTTATAATGGAGCATAGTGGAACCAGCCCCTAAAGGATCCAGACCTGGATAAACACAGCAAGCATCTCTGGCAAACAGGTGTTGAAAAAGAAAATAAGCTTGACCTCTCATTTTCATTGAGATACTTTTGAACAACTATCATTAAGGGAGGTGGGTACTGAATTTATACCACTGAATATTGCCTTTCCCTGAGCTGCTGACATTTGGAAGGTGCTGCTTCAGTTTGTGTGAGGAGACAAGTCAGCACTTGGCATTTCAGCGAATGTCCTGCTCCTGTTAAAAAGGCCTCCTGATCACCCTTTCCGGAAAACTTCCAGTCTTGAGGGAGGGCGCAGCTCTGATGTAAAAGGTTGTTATTCTTGTCTGATGGTAGAAATGGCATCGTTTATCACAGCTGAACTCCTCAAGAGCACGCATGGAAAATGTAGAGAGGGGGATCTGCTCTGACACGTTACAAAGTCCCCCGTGACCCAGGTTCAGTCACTTTCCCTCCGGGCTCCCATTGTTTGTATGTAAAACCAAGAGGATGGAAATGATGATGATCACTAATATCCTCGTAGCAAAGGCTGAGAGTCTTTGTATGAACTCCCAGCCCAGCCGTCTCCCCTAGAACCTTCCACCATTTGAGTAATTCCTCAGGGAACGGGGGAGGTGAGGGATGGTGAGGAGTGAGAGTTGAAGTCTTGTTCTTGAGCAGCAGATTTGTTAAGGAGAGGAAACACCGGCCATCAACTTTATCCCAGCCTCACACTGTCTATGCAGTCACAGGCTCTGGTCTCAGGCTGCCTTTGCTCCGACCTTTCAAGCTGCAGAAACTCCAGAAAGTTATTTATCTTTTCTGAGCTTATTTTCTCATCTCCATGCTGGACACATTAACAAAGTCTTTCTTATAAGCCTGTGGTAAGGATTAAAAGAAATAATATAGATAAAAGTTTAGCCCAGTATGGAGCATACAGTAAGTGCACAAACATTGTTAGAAGAGCTGACAATTAGCAATATTGTTGTCCTTCTCTTTGTTAGAAAGGCCATCACTGGGCTGGGAGGACTTCAGGGCAGTGAGATAGGCTCATCTTGCTGTTTTCAACCGATTTTACTATCTTTTTTGATAAATCGGACTGTAAAGTAAAGGGGTTTAATTGGCTTCTCAAGGGCTGTAAGATGCTGTGGAGGTTCCTCAGTGATCCCCAAGGAAGGAGTCAGGAATTAGCGGGTAGAAGGAGGTGGTGAGCGAGCACAGTTCGGGACCTCCACTGCTACTGTAAAACTCTTCTATTTTCCTAAAAATTGACATTTCCCATAAGAATGCATCTGAATACATAGGTGAGTTAACCAGTGCCTCTTTGATCTAAAGCGGGTCAGAAGCACAGGGCATGACCTGGACTTGTGATTGGTGTCTGCAGGGGGTGGGGACAGTTTGGTAGGACTGAGCCCTTAACCCATGGAATCTGCTGCTTTCTCCAGGTAGACAGTGCCGTCACTGAGTTGAGTTGAAGGACACCATACTGGTGCCCTAAAACTGCTTAGTGGTGTGGAAATCCTCCCAACCCCTCCCCCACATTGGAACTGGGTCCAGAAACTTTAGCATCTTTCCCCCCATCACTGCCTTAGAAAATGAAATTCAGCATTATATAATACTTCCAAAGGTCTAAGTTGCTATTTCTCACTTTAGGGGGTAAGTCTAGAACCTTTGTATCTTAAAATGTTTAAGGATTACAATTGTGACCACCAAGTGGAGATTGCTTTAGCTCGTTGCCCAGAAAGCTGCCCAGAGAGAGTTCCAGGTGCCCTAAGTAGCCAGAGGTGTTAGGATATCGGGGATTTTCTTTAGAATCCTTTATCATGAACAGTTTGATATTATGTACGTGATAGCTTAAGCTAACTGTAGAAGTTACTTCTTGTCTTAATCAGAAATACACCCTCCACAGATGGCAACTAGGGATTTTAGTTATCTTTAACTCTGTTCAACACCAGATGTTTTCCTAATTAGCATAATGAAAGTCAGAAACAAATTTTCAATGGTGAAATTATGGACTTTATAAATAGGATACAAAACTCTAGAAATAGGCTCTTGATGTAATAAATAGTATTCAAGAAATATGAACTAGCTAAAATGTTTTACTGTAATTCCCAGCATGGCACAGAAACGGCCTATAGATTTAGAAGTTCTTCTCTGTTGAATACCTTTCAGATTGGCATCCAAGCCATGGTTTAGCAAAAGGTCCTGGGACCTTATATTCTGAGGTTTCTGTTTGTTCTAAGGCTCTAGATTACTACTGTGTTTTTGACCAAAGGATTTTTACATATAAAGTGCCATCAGAGCACCTACAGAAATAGAGTTAGGATATTTTTCAAGCTATATGACTGCTTTTGATAATGTATATTTGTTTTAAAAATTTTATACATCAACCCTTGTATGCATTCAGCATTGTACTGAACACTTGGATGAGTAATGACTAATTAATAATACCCCAGCTTCAGGAAGCTTGTTATCTGCTAAGCAAGAAACAATTACAGGTACATTGACAGGTACAAAATTTGCATCCAGGAAGAGAAGGGGACATTTGGAAAGAAGAGGACCCAGTCCACCCTTGACACCTGTGTCTTCATCCCGAACCACTTCTCTCTGCTCCCTGGCACCATATTTCATCTTTTTCACCTTATTCTCCATCCCTCTGGTTTTGTTTTTTTTTGTGGTACGTGGGCCTCTCACTGCTGTGGCCTCTCCCATTGCAGAGCACAGGCTCCGGACACACAGGCTCAGTGGCCATGGCTCACGGGCCCAGCTGCTCCGCGGCATGTGGGATCTTCCTGGACGGGGCACGAACCCATATCCCCTGCATCGGCAGGCGGACTCTCAACCACTGCATCACCAGGGAAGCCCCATCGCTCTGGTTTTGATTTCACATCAGCACTCTTAGCTACAGCTCCTCTGGCTTCTCCTTTGGGTTATGTTGCCTCCAGTTCCTGACCTCGGCACCCCGCCTTCACCCCCGTCTCTTGTAGAGATGACTGGAGCTTGGGAGGGAGAGTGGTTTGGTCTCAAAGACAGACTTGAGCATCTCAGGTAGTGGGGTTGCCTGGGGAGGAGAGGTGGGAAGAGAAGAGAAAGGAGCCAGCTGTAAACCTCTGCTGTCAAAGGCTGGTGCTGGGCGTGGGTTATCAGCATGAAAGGGGTGAGCAGGGAACATACACAGGAGTCAACGGGGAAAGCGGGGGCGGAGGGTGGCAGTGAAGGGAGAAGAAGGCTTCGAGAAGAAGGTAGCAGAATAATCACCCTCCTTTTCTAGTTCATGTTCCAGCCTGGTATCAATTTTCCCCGGGGACTGCACAAGACAATTTTCAGGAGCTTTTCTCTCCACCAAGGTTATCTGCTGCCCTCTGTTAGGTTCAGAGGAGAAAGGCACCTACCTATTAAATGTTCATACACATTACTCTATTTTTCCAGGAACTGACTTCTTGTATTTTATTCCGATCCCTGCATATTATTTTCTCCTTTCCTGTCAGCCTCATTAGATGAGCCCCATTTCAGCAGACGTCGATTAGTGTGCTTTCTCTGAGTAGTTACAGATGCTGATGCTTGACGCCAATATCCAGAAATGGAGTAGATGAGGACTGTGCGGAGATGAGGGCTTTGAACACCTGAGCACGGCACAGGCCATTTCCTAGAGAAGAAAAAGAGAAGGGACCACTGATGAGGTATATGGAACCAGGTCCTGCTTAGATGCTGACAGCCTGTAATCACTGGCTGGGAGCATCTGAAACGCTTTCATTGCATAGATCACATGAACACTGCCAAGGATGAAGATCGGAGTCTGTCTAGTTAGAGAGAGTGAACTCTTCTTTTTGTCATGTCAGATTCATTCTTTTGCTTCTGTGTTTTTTCCTTTGTGTAGAAGAATTAAATTATTCATTTTCTCCGTTCTTTCTCATGTTCATTTTTTTAAAAGCCCTCATGCCAGCACTGAGATGACGGAGTTGAATAAAACCCAGTCCCCGCCCTCGGGAAGTACCCAGTTCTATGCGCACCCTTGCTGTTGACTGCAAAGCTGTCTCTTCCTTTTCAACCTCATTGGCTGGCCCTTCCTGCCATGTATGTGTGATAGTCAAAAGAGCACTAAGAATCAAGAGTACTTTGTTCTGGGCTTCGCTGGTGGCGCAGTGGTTGAGAGTCTGCCTGCCGATGCAGGGGACACGGGTTCGTGCCCCGGTCCGGGAAGATCCCACATGCCGCAGAGCGGCTGGGCCCGTGAGCCATGGCCGCTGAGCCTGCACGTCCGGATCCTGTGCTCCGCAACAGAAGAGGCCACAACAGTGAGAGGCCCGCGTACTGAAAAAAAAAAAAAAAAAGAGTACTTTGTTCTAGAGATTGACTCCACCCATTTTTTTCACAAACAAAACCTGCTATTTAGAGAAGTTTATGATTTACAAACTATGCCTTTACAAAACCCTTGGTCAAAATTTGATTTCTTTCATCTCGACCAAACTGTGGGGCAGGTATTAACGTCTTTCTTTACTTAACCTCACTGAGGCTCATCTTATTCCTATCCCAGCGATCTTTCTGATATAAGCTCTCTGGCTCACGACCTGACCCAAAAAAACATTTCAAATACTCCTTAATTCACCAACCTAAGACTATTCTTCATACATCAAGCTCTAGGTGTGATGTTATAGATGAAATAAAAATAAATAAATCATTCAATGAAAAGGTCAGGGTATCTGTGCTCCTGCCTGGTTTGCAGGGATTCATCCCCTTCACCTGATTGTCCAGATCCAGTTTCTATCCCCCAATATTGCACATCCCGGAGGCCTCATACAGATGACATCACAGAGCGCTGTGCTCAGACGCTCCATCCAGACCCTGAAAATATTCCTTCCTCAGTCACTGGAGTATGGATTCTTCCTAACTGTCCCTTGCCTGATGGATTTAAATGATTAATTCACTGATTGACTTATTCCCACAAAACATATTTATTGAGCCTGTGATCTGTGTCTGGAATTTTTTTAGGTGATGTAGGCATAAAATTCTAACTTCAAGTTCCTCAAGTCATTGGGGGACCATAATGTATTAAGTGCTTTCCCATGGACCAATCTTTACATAAATGATTTTATATAATAGGCTCAGCAGTCTTATAAACAACATTTAACTACTCGTAGAACATCTATTTATTGCATACTTACGATGTGGTAGGCACTGGACATGCTTGTTTATAGGGTGGAAAACCATGAAGAAATGAGAACTTCAGAAACTTCCCTAAGACTTTCCAGTAGCCAGAGTTAATCCATATCTGCTTGACACCAGTCAGCTCCCTTTCACCAAAATAGATAGACACCCGTATGATCCAGCAATCCCACTCCTGGTTATATCCCCAGAGAAAACCATACTTATTTACTTATTTACAAAACAGAAACAGACTCACGAACTTAGAAAACAAACATACGGTTGGTTACCAAAGGGGAAAGGTGTGTGGGGAGGGATAAATTAGGAGGTTGGGATTAACATATACACGCTACCATATGTAAAACAGATAATCAGCAAGGACCTACTGGATAGCACAGGGAACTCTCCTCAGTATAATAACCTATAATGGAAAGAATGTGAAAAAGAATAGATATATGTATATGTATAACTAAATCACTTTGCTGTATCCCTGAAACTAACACTGCATTGTAAATCAGCTATTCTCCAATATAAAATAGAAAAGAAAAAAAAAAGACACCCAGAAGCTTTTGTGAAAGGGATACTTCAATCAAGCTTGTAGGATGTACAACAACTAAAATTGAGTTGAATTAATATTGAATGTCTACCAAATGCAGACAGTGGGCACCTTCTGCAGGCTGAGACCAGGGGGACAGTGGGCACCTTCTGCAGGCTGAGACCAGGGGGACAGTGGATAAGAGGTGAATATACAACAATGTGCTAAGAAATGGGGGAAGTTGGAACAAGACACTATGGGAGAAAGTTTTTTAAAAAACTCTTTAATTGGAAGAGAATCAGGAAAGACTTTTCAGAAATAAGCTTCCTTATACTCAAAGAGGAAGGCAACAGAGCTGTGCAGGCAGAAGGAACTAAAGAAACTGGTGTCTGGAGATGGACAACTTGAGACTCATAAAATGATTCCACTGCATGTAACACTTATTATGTGAATGTGATGGAGAACATCAAAGATTTTATTGGAATAGAAAGCTCATGCCAACAAATGACTGAACTCATTAGACTAAAAAGCAGGGTTTTTGAAATTACAGCCTGCAGGTAAAATGAAGCTGACTCCTTGCTTTTGTGAATAAAGTTTTATTGGAACCCAGCCATACCCATGGCCCCTGTCACATTACAGCAGCAAAAGTGAGGTGTTGTAACAGAGACCATAATGCCCACAAAACCAAAAATATTTACTATCTGGCCCTTTACAGAAAAAGTTTGCTGACCCCTGCCTGGATTGGTATTTGACTCTCTTGACCTGGAGATCTAGGGAAAGTTTTTGATCATACCTCTTCTTTGTTGTTCTTACTGTATTTGTGTGTGTGTGTGTGGTGGATTCTTGGAGGACTGGACATGTGGAGGTCTGCGGGCTGACTTACAAAGGCAGATAAGGTGGTAATCATCAGAAGAGATCAATTCAACCATCACTGAGAGAACAACTTTGCCTTGCTGGACTCGGGAGAACAAAGTTGACTAACCCTGGCTTTTTATCCTTATGGCCGTGTAGTGGCAAGGGTGATGATAATGCTGTAGCAAAAAGAGTAAACACTGCACAGACAGTAGTGTGGATTGTCTGTGGATTGTGGATTGTGCAATCAACAGTACAGAGCAAAGCGTGCTATGGGTATTGTTTCCAAAAGGCAGGCTGAACATCAGAGCCAGCTTCCTGGAGGAGGTGGCCTTTTGAACTGAGGATGGAAGGACTGGTGGGGTTTCAACAAGAATAGATCTGGGAAAAAGCATTGCTTTATGAACAGAGTGAACTAGAAGCACATGTCCCACCTCTAAATGTTGCCTTCTGGACCTCAATGAAATGTATCAGCACAGTAGGAGCTTGAAGCCACCACCCAATTCCTTTTACACTTTGTTTCATTTCTTTCTGGCCTGGAGCCAATCTCCACGTTTTCATTTCTTTACATGTGCCGATATCTCATGAGTAATTCTCATAATGAAAGCAAAGGTAAAGGGATGATGAGGGAGCCATTTCATCCCATCCATGCTTCTTGGTCATCGCATTCGGTAACTTACTAAGTCAAATCTCAGACTAATTGGAGTTGTGTTGGATGCAGACAGAAAATTGAAAATGTATTTCTACTACATTAAGGAAACAGTCATTTTCAAAATGAATCTCTTTATGAGAAGTAATCAGAATTATATAAGGATGGAGAGCAAATGGCCACAGTATTTAGATGGTTGCGATATAAGGGTGATTAATTATCATCTTAAAATATCACAGGCAACACTTGCCTCATCTGTTTGCCTGAATTGATCTCTTCCATACCCATTATGCTTCTCCTTGGTTGAAATGAGTTTTTAAATGGGCCTTGCACAAGGTGGTGTTCCACACGTTTGGCAGTGATGAATGGACCAGAGCGGATGGTGATGCTCCTGGTCTGTTGATTACTGTCACTATGGAAAGAAAGATGGTGGGCACTAGAGTCAGACCAGAATTAAAAACCTGGAAACTCACTTCTCTTTGCCTCATTTTTTTGAGTTGTTGTAACAGTTATTTCATTTGGTTGTCATAAGGACTAAAGGAGAAAATAAATACATTAAAAAGATATATTTTTTTAAAGTACGGTGTCTAACACACAGTCGTAACTCAATAAATGTTCATTTCTACCCTCCCTGTTTACACAAATCGATTTGCTTTTAGAAACAAAAACAGTAGTGGCTTGGGAAAGGGAGGACCGTTTTCCTTCCTGAGATAGTTGTAAAAAGCATCCAAAGAAAGAACAGAACTCTTATATGAGGTCCCTTTGACGATCATTAGAAACAATGGGATAAAGCCATTTTAAGTATTTACACTCTTTGTAGAGGTAATGAGAGTCATTTTCCAACAATAGTTCAATGCTAGAGAGTAAAAAAATATGTTAATTGAGTGCATCACATAGGTCAGGTACCATAATTCTGGCAAGGGCTTAATCCTCACAACAGCCTTAAGATAAAGGCACTATTACAAATAAGGAGAAAGAGAAACTGTCTTGTCTCGGCACCAGCAATCAGCAGCCCAACGGCCCAAAGAACTAGGTCTCCTCCACTCTGTTCCAGTTGTGATGCAGGAAAAAAGGGAAGCAATTCATTGATGATAAAGGCATAGAAAATAACAAATAGGACTCAGAGCCTTAAAAACACAGTCATTATAGAGGAACAAAATGCTCAGCAAAATTAAACCTAACCATCATCTGCCATATATATTAACGACTACCAAAATAGCAGCAATCAAAATGCTCGACCAGCCCAAGACAGTACAGAAAACATACTTCAGAACAAAATTATGAGAATCCCAATTATCTCTGATTATGTATGCACAGTAGGAAAGTTGCAACACTGCACACAAAGCATTGCATGGCAACCACATTTTTTGTTCGAATACTAAATTAGAGTCTTCAGGAAATTCTAGTCATGCAGTAATTTTAGTTTAAAAATATTAAATATCAATCACCTTTAAAACTAATTTTGGGGCTTCCCTGGTGGCGCAGTGGTTGAGAGTCCGCCTGCCGATGCAGGGAACACGGGTTCATGCCCCGGTCCAGGAGGATCCCTCGTGCCGCGGAGCGGCTGGGTCCGTGAGCCATGGCCGCTGAGCCTGCGCGTCTGGAGCCTGGTCTCCGCAACGGGAGAGGCCACAGCAGTGAGAGGTCCGTGTACCGCAAAAACAAAAACAAAAACAAACAAAGAAAAAAAACAAATTTTGGAAGGTTGCTAAAAATTTGACCATAAGCATGTTAAAATATTAGTTGCCGGAAATATGTGTTGTCTGCTGATAAGCGACACGGGTAAGGCACGCGTTGTTGGATTTTTTTTTTGCAGTGCATACGAGGATCTCATGGTCTACCAGTAGACATTCATGACATCATTTATGCTCCTACTGCCAAAATCATGTTTTTTTTTACGAGTCCAAGCTCGCTCTGCTTGCCACACGACAGGCCAACGAATCAGAGAGGAGGTGCTGAGGCAGGGAAGACGACTTTATTTGGGAAGCCGGCAGATGGAGAAGACGGCAGACTAGTGTCTCCGAAAAACCATCTCATCTGGGTCTGGGTGCCAGTTCCTTTTATAGAATCAGAGAGGGGGAGGAGATGAGGAAGTAAAGTAAAAAGACCATAAATTTTGCAAATGTCCCCTGGAATGGCCAGCCTCAGGGAGGGGATGTGCTAATTTCTTCTTTCTTGCAGCCATCCACAGGTGGACAGGGTCCGGATGTTTCCCTGAATAAAGGCACTTTGGTTTAACGTTCAGGCAGAGAAGCAGGGTTCCCCGAGGCAGGCCATTGTGTATAGATGGTATCCTTTTAGTGAACAAAAGCAACGAGAAGCAAAGGTTAAAGTAAAGGAAACAGATCCAGCATGTAGTCTGAGAGACTTGTCTCTTCCCTGTTCCAGTTTTAGAGCAAACAGCGTATCTCTCTCATACCCTTCTTCATCTGATCTGATCTCACTTAGACAGAACTGGATTTCAGCTGGAACTCTCAGATTGGTTTCCAGATTGAGTACTGACCCCCTACCTGATGTCCACACAGTTTCCTAACAGCTATGCCCTTAAGTCACTTCAGCTTAGTCCTAGCCAGCTCCATTATCCAGCATTCCTGCTCTTTCCTGGAACAGACTGGAGGTCAGGTTCTTATACTGTATAAGCAAGGTGACCTTATGCTAGTTTCTTAATCTCTCTACCTCAGGATTCTTATCTGTAAAATCAGGAAAATGGCAATGACACCCAGTTCACAGTGTCCACAGGATTAAGTGACCTGCTGCACCGAGGAATGAGAAGGCTTCCAGCCAGTGTATGCAGGATGAATGTGAGTTCTGGAGGAGGAGAAAAGAAAGAACATTTCAGTAGTGAACAAATGGTAGAGAGACATGGGGACACCTGTTCGAAATGTAGGTCTCAATTTCATGAGGTGATCAATGGATGAGAGAAGACAAAATAACATGCTATATATAATATTCAATGATACTCCTGTTTGCTTGGTTCACATTTTTCAAGGGACATTCACAACTAGTTAAGTATAACTCACAGAACAATTTATTCTACCAAAGTTGGCAAGCAGGAATTATTTCCAAAACAAGCCTTGGAGAGGGGAATTAACTTGCCCAAGTTAAAAACAACAACAACAAAAACTCATCAGTAGTGATTCAGAAATCAAGCATGTTCAGATCCCAAATAATTGCTCAGTCTACCATGCCAATGTAAGTTATGTGGTTTGAATTAAAAAAAAAATAGGCGGTGATGAAGAGATGACTAAAATGTTTTTAAAATAATAAGGAAGGTACTAACCAGAATTTACAAGTGGCTGGACTGTAAACTGCATGGGGACAGCGACTACACGTTTCTCTCTAATAGTTACTTATTTCATGGTTTTTCATCACTAGACTTGAAGTCAAATGAAAGTCACACCCAAGCTTGATTATGCCCTTGGGTTCCCAGCCTATAGTAGGTGTTCTATAAATGTGTTAAATTAATAAATGACAGACTAGATGTCCTAGTATAAGTACTAAATAAATGAATATTAAATTACATTGAGTTGATAATTTTATGTAAATTAGCAGGGAGGTAGGATATGAGATAAAGATGGAGCTTAAAGGTCAATGAAAATTATTGGATATATTTTAGATCTTGGTTTGGATGGTTGATGTAGGGGTGTTCATTTTGTTATCTTATAAAAATCATTTATATGTATACATTATATATAATCATATAATAAATAGCAATACACTATTATATCATTTTTAAAAGAGAGGAAGGTTGGAAAAGTGAACAACATCAAAGAAATCTACACTTGAACCAATGTAGTGTCATGAACCTGGAGTTTGATTAATGTGACTGAGTTTCAATGAAAAATACAGAATAGAAGAATGTGATACTCTATTTAAAAAAAAACAAGTTTAATGTACCTCTGATGAACGTTACAGCATTAAACATTTCTGAGTCCTTATTATGTGTGAAAACATTCTGTGAGATCCAGGTAACGAAATGTGGTTATGTTACTAATTATAAAAATGTGGGAGGATCATACTGGCCATATGGCTAGAGAGCTACAGGGGCAGGAAGAATTCGGTGAGTAAAATACAGCAGAGGTGAAAGGCAGAAGTAATTAGGAAACTTTTACATAGGACATTGCTGTATAATCTGGTTGACCAAGGGCTGTGTGTCATCTCCAAAGAAGGAGAAATTTTCCCACAATTCTCTTTTCCAGAATGAAAATGCATATATTAAATAATTCCTCTTTGTGTAATCTCAACCAACTTATCCTTGTAGATGGGACTTTCCCCTTCTCCATTGCAATACATTCTAAAATAAGTTCTCTTAGCTACTCAGTGTTGATTGATGGTCCATGATCATTTCAGAGGCAGGTCTTTTTAGAACTCTCTCACAGTTATACCTGAAGGCAAGAAGTCTTCTTTTAGATAATTTGGAAAGTCCATTTAATGTGAATTCTCATTATTGATTTATAAGTCTCTCTTGCTCGTATAAAAAAATTCTTTTTAAAAAAAACAAAAAACTGGGAGTATATCTATAAAAACCTAATGACCATGAACCATCTCTACAGGTCATCCTTAGTAGCCATAATTTGGTTACTTCTCTAGATATGCCCTTAGAACTGTTATGAAAGTCATCTGGCATTTGCCCTCAAAATTGGTAGCTCTTAATTTATTCACCCATTGAGCATGATTTACAAGACTGTTGATGATATCACTTGCTGTGTCCCTCCTGGCAGCCTATACACTCTGGTCAGAGAAACTGTCTCTAGGCTTCCGTTAAGGCTCTGTAAGGCTCTGTTAGGCTCTGTTAAGCACCCCAGCAAAGGTCCTTCTCCCTAGAATTCCCTTTCCATGGTGACTGCTTGGAGGACACCTCTTCATCCTCCAAGACTGAGTGTAAGTACCACGTTCTTCCACATTCTTCTTCCATCCAGACTGACCTGATCTCTTCTGTGGTGGTCTGGGTTTGCTGAGTATTCATCCATCAAAACACTAAAACCTAGTTCATATTTAATTGTTTATAAGTCTCCATTCCCATCACTTGATATGTGAGCTGGAAAAGACCAATGAGCAATATCCTGTTTCTGAAGCAAGCTCAGAAACAAGAAACGAAAGTTAAAAAGTAGATGGATGGAGATTAAAATATTAACTTCATTACAAACAAAATCTCATTGGAGACCATGGTTTTGTCCCTGGGCCAGATTTACAAATATGTCAACTGGTATTGATTGACTGCATTCCTGATTTCAGACTTTCTTTGTCTTTCTAGAATATTCTTTGTGTTCCTGGGATTTTATTTTAAGTGCCATTTCTGCCTGGTAGCAGAGAATGCAGCCTAGGCATTTACACATAGATTTAATCAAATAAAGTAGAATTTTCATCACCTTCCCCATCCATGGGGTTATTGTAATTTCTGAGGAAGGCTTTATGAGTCCCCCAATATCAAGGACCCAGAGAGGGGTTCATCTGATCCTCACTAACTGAGATGTGATTTCACCTGCTTCAAAATCTTGGATGAATGATTTACTCTGCCTCCTCTGACATATCCATTCCTCCTGATAATTTTTTTTCATCCTATTGGTTATCTCCATCCCTCAACTAATTTTGAGCTCACAATGTCCCCTCCCTCCAAGCAGGAGCGTCCATAGGAGGTATGGGCACTCACTCTCCTTTGCTATTCTGAGGCTGTGGAAAACACCTGGGGCTGTATCCAGTCTTTCCTGCCTGGACATGTCACAATATATATAAATCACCACCATTCTTCTTCTAAATTTGCTGCAATAGGGGGACTTTCATATGAAAATTGGCATATATTTTAGCCTTATACAGGAAGCAATGGGCAAGTCCAGCTTACACTTGGGTCCCTCAGTCTTTCCATCAGTTCAGCCCTGGGGTACATGGGGATGGGTGGAGATCCCAGATACTACATCTAAGTCTTCTGTGTTCTAAGCATTTTCAGTTGCTGCTCTGGCATAGGTGATTTTCTCTTCTCACTGTGGCAGTTTTTAAAAAAAGGATTTTATTGAACCCATTGTTTATGCCAGAAAACTGGACTATTGGAAGCCCAGAGCTCAGAATGAGAAATCTTGACTTGAAGCCTTTTTGTTCTCTACAACTGACAGCATTAATCCTCCCTTGTAACAATGTATGTCTGCTGACTAAATATCAATGGATACAGCTGGGGAAGATTCAAACCTTAGCTAATATCTAAAATTTTCATACTTCTTGAAATTGAGGGGAATAAATGTTTAATATAACATTGGGAAAAATCTATGAAACTGGAGAAATTGGTATATCCATAGTGTTAAACTTATTGCATGGTCCAGTCCCTTCTTAAAATCCTTCAAAATCTGTCTTTACCTAGGAAGGAAACTCAATCTTCTCTTCATGGAACACAGAAATTTTCTGGATCTGTTCTCTAGCTACTTATACCACTTCCATCTCATATGTGCCTGTCATAATGAACCACTGGATTCTCCCCCAGTTCCTCACCTCTTGAGCTTGGGCTCAAGTTTGGCTTTGCCTCTAGAATGATTTCCCCATCCTTGACTATATCTCCTCTATATATCCTGCAAGGCTGAACATAGAAAATACCACCCTAGAAATCTTTCTCTCTCCACCAAAGATGAGCAAACCCTCACCAGGTATCTGCAGGCCTGGAGCCTAATAGATGCTACTCCTTACTATCTTCTGTTCTATAATTACTTCTGTAACTGTAGTTGTAATACTTTATAACCTGTGTTCATTTTCTTATTAATTCTCCCAGTGGACTAAAAGCTGTTAAATATCATCCTTCTCATTTTTCTGTCCCCAAGCCCTAGCTTTGAACCTGGAAGAGTCTCAATCAACATTTTTTGAAGGCAGTTTTCATGATCATACCCCATATCGACTAATCAACACATGCAGTAAATTAACAAATAACACATTTTGCATAAGACTAATAAGTTGTAGGGAAACCCATTATTTTAATAATGGTTTATATCTGCATTAACAAAATACCAGCTTGTCAGTTTTTCATTGTGCTGTGCACTGCTATCTATAGAGCAAAAAAACCCTAATTGAACAACATCTCTTGATCTTTTCTGACTTGAAGAAACCTAATTGAACAGCATCTCTTGATCTTTTCTGACTTGAAGTTAATGAGAACTGCAATTAATGAGGACTATGTTAAAGATAAAAATTGTATATTTGAATCTGATATTCAGACTCTACTAAATTTACACGAGAAGAAAGTCTCCGTAAGAAAAGGATCCAGATATAACATAGATCACAGACTTTAAACACAGAGGAGATAACACTGAAACTCTAGCTAGGAGCTCTGGACTTTAATATTTTTTGTTTTTTAAATTTCAACAATGTATTTTCTCTCTCTAGTTTTTGTTCACTCCCTCGATCATTTATTAGGTATACCTTTAATGAGTATACATCTACAATATACCAGGCATTGGGCTAGGAAAATACCAATAATGGAACTTGGATGAATGGATTTTATGGTATTAACACATCATAATTTACAGAAATAGCATTTTCAAAGTTTACCTTATGTAATAGTCATAGAACATCTATAAATTTATTGTTAATATTATTATCTGCACTTCCTCAAGGAGAAAACAGATTCAAAAGACTAAATGACTTTCCTATTATCATGTTGTTGATTTCATGCCAGAGCTAAGGCTTGAACTCAAGTCTCATGAAGAATAATCCTATTGTTTTTTGGGTGTTTTGTGGATGCTTTCTAAAATCTTCGGTTGATACTTCATGTTATCTGGCCACTTATTTCATCATTCATTCTTTTTCCCTCCTTCCCGTCCTTCCTACCCCTTCTAGAATATTTATTGAGCACCTACTTTATTGCAAAACCTCTTTTAGATGTCCATTATCATTTAATGACTCATTGATTCTTGAGAATTAACAGGAACACTGCTGGCCCTCAGCTGTATAATATAAAAGATAACATAAGTTCAGAAAAAGTTAGAAAGCCATTTATCTCCCAGAATATTAAAAAAAAATAGACAGTATAAAGCAGCAGTCTGGGGGCAAAAAATAATGATTTAAAAAATGCTTTCATTCAAAATGTTAGTGCATAATAGAAGATGCTCCTGGGGAAATAACTTGTACTGTGTTGCATTCCATTTTGAAAATAATGAGCAGTGATATGAAAGTTCTTATGTTTTTACTTTGCTACATGAGAAAAAATAACAGGTGAATATGAAAAGGCAACATCAGTTCTCTGTTAGTTGTTTTTTGATATTTTTACAAAAAAGTTTATTAATTTTATTTGGTTTTGTTCTCCTACTCACACATAATATTACATATATGTTTTTAGAAATTTAGGTAAAATCAGAAAAGTACAAAGAAAGAAACAAAACTTTCTTTATACTTAAAGAACAGAACTAACTACTGATCATTCCCTGAGCTCTATACTTCTGTCATTTATCTCTGCATATGGTGGTTACAAATTTAATATCATGTCCTCTACCACTTCTAAATTGCTCTTTCCTACTAAATATTATGAGTTTTTAAAAATATATATTCTATGATTTATTTCAAAGTGAAAATGAAATATTCTCCCTTATTTCAGTGAGATGGCTTTATCAGGCTCTGGTCTTCAGTTCTGGAAACTCATTCTACCGATGTCCCTGTGGCTTTGACAAGTCGATTAACCACCAGAGGGGCAGTATCCTTCTAAGGGCAGAGCACAAGTTTGGAGTCCAATGGACATAGCAACTGTCTGGGTTTGAGAAATTCACTTAGCATCTATGAGCAGAATCATATCATATTATATTGTAATAAAATATAATGTGTACTAAATGAACCATTATTATTATTTTACTAAAGTTGTCCTTGTATTATAGTGTCTTTTGGGCACTTCGTGATGTATCCTCACAACTTCTTTGACCCATCTTCTACACGTCCCCCCACCTCACTTTTTTTAAAATATAAATTTATTTATTTTTCTGTCTATCTATCTATCTATCTATCTATCTTGGTTGCGTTGGGTGTTCGTTGATGCGCGCGGGCGTCCTCTACTTGTGGCGAGTGGGGGCTACTCTTCGTTGTGGTGTGCATGCTTATCATTGCGGTGGCTTCTCTTGTGGAGCATGGGCTCTCTTCTATCTGCTCGCCATTCATCCCTGTCTTGTTATTCCTCACTCCCTCTGGCAAGATTGGTCTTTCCCCAGATCTACAGGGGCTTCTTACTTTTAACTCCTTGATTAATTATTATCTGCTCTGATACCCTCTGTACAGACACACTCTGTACCATCGTATGTCACTCTTTCTCATGACTCACTAAATTTTTAAATCTTTGCACGTATCACTATTCAAAAATAGCTTCCGAAAAAAAAAAAAGCTTCCAACTCTAAATACATATGTCTGTTTCACTTATTTGTTTGCTGACCCTCTTCACGCCCTCTAGACCAAAAGCTCCGTGAGAGCAGGAAACCCCTGTGCTATATTTCCCTCTGTATCCACTAAGCTCAGTGTGGTGCCTGGCACAAAGGAAATGCTCAAAAAAAATATTTGGTGAATAAATGATTGAGGGAAGGAAGGATAACAAGAAGGAAGGAAGGAAACGAAAATTGGAGAAAGATTGGAAGGTGAGGATTAAACATTGTTTTTAAGGATGTGTAAGGTAATCCACAAAGCACTTTCCTGGTATTTCTCTCTGAAACGTTCACCCAGGCTCCCAGCCTGTTGGGGTTCTCATGTTTCCTGAAGCAGCGATGGCAAGCATGACCTTTTGTTTTGTTTTAAAAAACTTTCTTAAAAGTTAATTTCACTGTTGCATTATAATTATTTACACATCCATTTGTTGCAATATTTAAAAATACATTCACTTACCATCAATTACAGGATGCTTCAGGAAGATGCTCAGGGTCTGTTCTGTGGATGTCCCTTGTGACTTGAGTTCTCTGCTTGTTCCCCAGCTGGGGAAGATGATATGCATGATGAAAGTCTACGAAGGTTTCCAGGCAGGGGTATTCTGTAAAGTGCATGACCAGAAATAAGCTTTTTCTGAATAACAACTGTGTTTGTGAAGAGGATGGATTGGAGGACAGAAAGATGATCCTGTGAATTGGATCTCTTTTCAACTACCATCTGCCAAATGTGCATAAACAGAGAAAAAGAAGGCTGACATAATATATCTCAGTTACTGAAGGATTTTTTTTAAAGTAAATGCTTCTTTTTACATGTAGGCTTAACACTTACATACTGTTAAAATTCTCTCACTAATTTGAAATATTTGAAGGAGGGTCTCCTGTATTTGTAAGTATGCCTAACCAGTCATTGAGACTTTTGCCACTTAGTGCTTTAGAAAGAACCTGGATGACGAGTTAGGATGGCTGGTTCAGACCCCTGGCACGGACCCTATAAGAACCTCAGTTCCTACCCCCAAAAATACACATTTTGGCTCTGAGATTTTTAGTCTTCCTTCAAGCCTCAGAAATAAATATTTCTAAGGATTTCCTTACATAATTTCATAAACTGTCATCAGAGCAGAAAGGATTTTGTCATCCCAGGGGCTTAGAACTGGACTCCACTTTCCACTGGGCAATGTGACAGCATAAGGCCATGCCAGAGCACACGTTAGGTGTACAACAGTCTCCCAGCCTTTAAAATACGAACCAGGGCTTCCCTGGTGGCACAGTGGTTGAGAGTCTGCCTGCCGATGCAGGGGACACAGGTTCGTGCCCAGGTCCGGGCAGATCCCACATGCCGCGGAGCGGCTGGGCCCATGAGACATGGCCGCTGAGCCTGCGCATCCGGAGGCTGTGCTCCACAACGGGAGAGGCCACAACAGTGAGAGGCCCACGTACCACACACACACAAAAATTATATATATATATATATATATATGAACATATATATATATACATATATATTCATATATATATATATGAACCAACCAGACAAGCCAAATAGGCAGGAAATGTCTGAATGTCTACACCAGAGTGGTCTCTGGCTATGGGAAAGTGCATGACACACTGTTTCAACACACGTAACACACCTTATACCTCCGTATCCCATCTCTGTTGGGCCATCACAGAAGTCAAGCTATCTCCAAGGTCTCTGATATTTGCTCATTAACTTCCCTTCTTCCTTCCTATATGTTCTTATCTATTCTTCTTCCTATAACCATTGAATACTCAATTTTCAAAATCATTGTGGTCTCAGATCCTGCAATTGGACTACCCAATTAAGAGAGAGGGTTACAAACCAAGGAGACATTTACATAACCTCAAAATACCTCTCCATGTAACTCATTAATCACAAAGGGGAAATAGTATCTTTATATTGGAGTGAGCTGGGAAACATTGCCTTAACCGATTGATCAAAACTAGTTCACGGGCTTCCCTGGTGGCGCAGTGGTTGAGAGTCTGCCTGCCGATGTAGGGGACACGGGTTCGTGCCCCGGTCCGGGAAGATCCCACATGCCACGGAGCGGCTGGGCCCGTGAGCCATGGCTGCTGAGCCTGCGCGTCCAGAGTCTGTGCTCCGCAACAGGAGAGGCACAACAGTGAGAGGTCCACGTACCACAAAAAAACCCCACAAAAACTAGTTCACCAGTGTTGGGAGCAGATTATGCTATATGGCTCCGGAAGGGAAGGCATCCACTACCAGTCAATTATATCCTGTCCAACCTCATGTAACCCATATCTACATAAGCAAACATTAGAGCAACTAAAACTGAGGGACATTCTAGAAAATCATTGCCCTGTACTTTTATCCCCCACCCCAGAAAAAAAAAATCAAGGTCAAGAACAGAAAGATAAAGGGAAGGGTAGGAACAGCTCTGGATTAAAGTAAACTAAGTGAAATTGACACCTAAATGCATTGTGAGGTCCTGAACTGGATCCTGGACCAGAAAACACAGCTAAAAAAATTACTGGGACAACTGATGAAAATGAAAGAAGATAATAATATTGTATACATATTAAATTTCCTGATTTTGATCATTGTACTTTGGTTAAGAGAAGGTTCTTATTTTCTAAAACTATACAGAATAAAGTATTTAGTAGTAAAGGAGCACAGCCTTCAAATGATCTGTAAAGTTTAGAAAAAATATAAAACATATATAAATTATATTATTGGGATAATTTATGAACTCTAATTTGGGTCATGGTTAGACAATGGTATATGTCAATATTAAATTATTAGTTTCCTGATTTGGGGAGTTGTGCTTTTATGTATATTAGGCCCAGTGCCTCCATTTTGCTACGTTGTATGTTAACTCACCCGTTTTTTGACTTATTCACAACTGATTTGTTAGAAACATGGGTCTAGCAACTGGGTCTCCTGAAAATTGTTTCAACTATCCTATCTTGTTAAATAAACGTTTAGAAACAAACAGTAACAACAATTTTAAAAAAACAAACAGAAAGCACGTACTGATGAGCACTGAGAATTATCTGCGTGATGTCTGGAGTCACATTGACTAGCTCTGCAATTTTCTGACCATGGAACTCTGAGCCAGGTGCTTTCATTTTCTGTGCCTTAGTCACCCCATCTCTAAAATGGAAATAATAATAGCTACTGGCTACAATTTTTAAAATTAGAGTTGATAATAAATGGAAAGGACAGAAAACCGTACTTTATGTTTCACATGGTTACTGTTTTTACCTTCTTGTGTTCTGCCCTGCATTTTCCACCTGCTCTTCTAGGTCAGCTTTCCATCCTGTTTCATGAACAACCTTAGGAATGCAGTCATGAGCTCACTTGCCCCTCAACTTCTGGGTAGATTCAGAATCAGCAAAGCAAAACACAGGTGTGAGCAAAAGGGCTGTTGGATACTTACCCTCTTCTTAAGAAGCCACCTTTTGGTTGTTTCTCCCTGTCTTAACCTAAGATCCTGTCAGGCATCCCCCTTTTATAAGTTCTTGTGACTTTCCACTGGCCTTTTCTAGGAGAGATAAATAGTCTCAATGTTACTTTCCCACAAGGTGTTACTAACTCCTGCTGGTTTTCTCCAATTTTGCCCAGACCTCTGTCAATGTCCCTATTATTAACATTTCTTAATTAACTTAATTGAGGGTGGCATCTATTTCTTGACACGATTCTGACTGACATACATTCCTTAAGTAAAGATTTTCCATATTTATGCATTCATTTATTCATTCACCAAATATTTATTGAGCATCATCTGTGTCAGACTCTGTTATAGGTTCTGACTTTGACAGTAAATTCGCCCTCATCCTTTCTTTTTCCAAAGATGACATAATCCTAACAAATATTCTTCAAACAATATTTTTATACTGAATTCTACACAATAATTAATGCTATGTCTCAGGGAATAATATAAAGAGAGAAAGACAGACATATAAATGGGAAATATTGATGCAGTGGATAAATGGCATCATGGAGGCATGGACAGGATATCATGGGGGCAGCAGGACCAAGACTGATTGACTCTGGGGTTAAGAGGATGGGATAGAGATGAAAGAGCAGGATTTCATCAGACAGAGAAGAGAACAGATTCCTTTGCCAAAGGAACAGCATGGAGCATATGGGAATGGTATATTCAGGAATTGGTAAGAAAATCACATGGCTGAAGAATACAGTGTTGGCAAGTGGGAAATCATGTGGGAATTTGTTGGGAAAAGACTGAGGACATTTCATAAACATTGCACTTTGCTTGAGTATCAGGAGCTAAGTTAGGTGCCAGAGATGTAACAATGACAAGATAAATATGATCCCTGACCTCATGAAGCCCGTGGTCTAGGGGAAGATAGGAAACAAAATGACCAATGACAAAGAGTTAAACAAACAAACCAAGAAAAACAAACTATAATTGTAAAGTATAATTTTTCTATGAATGAAACAACTAGAACTAAGGTAAAGTTCAATGGGATGGTTTGGAGACGTCTCTGAGGAAGGAGATACTTGCCCCATGATCTCTAAGAAGAAAGCATCATCCATGAAAATACCTGGGAGAGGATGCTTTCAGACAGAAGGGATGGGATTCTCTTTGCTTTCTCGCCAGCTCATAGCACAGTCTGACACACAGCAAGAGCCCGGCAAATACCTGCAAAATCTGGATTATTAGGTGACTATAACCTCTCTGGTACTCTGATTCAAACTTAATATCAAATAAGGGTGCTGGTTCCAAGTAAATAGGAATGCTCCTTCCTACACCCATTTGATATATTCATAATTTTATGAAACTGTACAGCCTCCAAAAACATCTATTGAATTCAATCAAATGTCCAAGGTTACTCATCTGTATTAGTTTCCTAGGGCTACCATGATGAAGCACCACACACCGGGTGGCTTAAACACCAGAATTTATTCTCTCACAATTCTGGAAGCCAGAAGTCTGAAATCAGGGAGTCAGCCAGGTTGGTTTCTACTGGAGGCTCTGAGGGAGAATTTGGTCCATGCTTCTCTTCTAGCTTCTGGTGGGTGCTGGCAATCTTGGTCATTCCTTGGTTTGTAGGTCCATCAGTCCAGTCTGTGCCTCCATCTTCACATGGATTCTCCATGGTGTTTCCTCTATGTCCAAATTTCCCTCTTATAATGACAGCAGTCATTATATTAGCCCCACCCTAATGTAGTATGACCTTTCTTAACTTGACTACATCAGCAAGGGCCTTATTTCCAAGTAAGGTCACATTAACATGTACCAGGGGTTAGGACTTCAACATATCTTTTTCTGGGGGAACACAATTTAACCCATAACATCATCCTTTCAAATGGCTCCAGAGTGGCTTGGGTGAAAACTTTGGTAATGAAAGACTACTTTTAGAAGATTTATCTTTTTTTTCTCCTTTTCTTTTTTAATCCTCTTGAATGAAGACCATATCTCAGTCCCCTGGCCCCATGCTAACATTTTGCACAGATGGTCTTCATTAAAAATTCATCTCCTAAAAATAGCTCAAGAGTTTTATTTGTGGAAAGAGCCTGTTCTGGTACCATAGTTAGAAATGCCAGTCTCTGTTCCCTGCCCGGAAGAACTGAATGGCCTCCCATAAGGAGGGTTCCTTAGGACATCAGGGTGCCCTGAGCTGATGGAGGGAAGTCCAGCATCAGGCTGGAGGCAGCTGTCAAAAGGATCCCATGTGACATTTAATCCCATTTCTCTCCTTCATTATCATTAGACCCCGATCTGGTTAATGGGAGAGTCTCCTGTCTGCATTCTTTAGTAGATGCATTTTTTTAATCTCACTCCAACATAGCGCTTTATTATGCACATGAGCATTGTGGACTTTTGTTTGTTAGTTTCTGTTTCAGCTAAATTAAAGAATATTTTGGCAGGGGCTTCTTTCTTCCAGCAGTCATATGCTGCTGATTAATCACACATAATGGGCAGGCAGCACATGGGGTAAAGCAATTTCATACTAACCATGACCCATTATTTAAGATCATTTTGACACATTGCCTCACTTTATTATGATGTCCTTGGGGGTGGGAGGGGAGGAGAGACACATGGAGAAAGAGAGAGGGAAGTGAAAGGAAGGGGTATAGAGAAGGAAGAGAGGAAGAGACAGCAGGGAGGGAGACAGAAAAATAATGCAAAGTTAAAGGAATAAGAAGAAATAGAGAGGATGTGACATGCATTTGGAGGAATAGGGTAATCAGATGATACCTTCATGTGATCATTCAACAAGTAGCACCACCCTGTGGAGTCCAGGTCTGTAAAGCCTGAAGCAAATGCATAGATGTGATAGAGGAGACAAATGAAGACAATGCATGAGGACCATTAATGTGATCCTTGGGAGCAGAGAAGGAGACTCCTTATCCGAGGATGCAGAGCTCAGGGGAAGCTTCCTGGCACAGGAGATGTTTGAAATACATTTCTGCTGGACAAGAAAGAAGCCACCTCTTTGCTGGCTAAGAAGAGCTCCCATGCATCCACGTTTACTGCGTTGGGCACTGAGCCCAGGGCATCTCTACATTGTCCAGTTTTCACAAACAACCATTTGAGGTTGGCAGTATCATCCCCAGATGAGACACAGAGAGTTTAAGTAACTCATCCAAAGTCACACAGCTTATATGTCACAGTGCAACACAGGAGCAGTCCAGGTCTGGATGATTTCCAAAACTGGCTTCTTCATCAATGTTCTTTGTAGGGCCTTCTGTAGTTTATAATTAACTCAACTTTTTTGTGAAAAAGTCAGGTCAGTGGGCTGGCACTTGTTTTGGATTCAAACCACAGGCCCTTGGAGAGCAGGGCCCTCATGGGGTAAATGCACATGGAATCACCAGTGACGGTGTGATGTCTGAAGCCCAGGACCTGCCCTTCCACAGCCTAACCCCAGTCTTGACACTAGTGCCAGTTACCACCCCAAGAAACTAGCTCAAATCTTGCTCATCACCATCCCCAAAACATCAAGTGCCTTGGAATTGGTGGGGTGGAGCTGGAGGAAAGGAATTTCCCAGTGTGACAGAGTATGACAGCAGAGGCCCTTGTAATCCAGCTTTCACTAATGGGTCTCCTTCATTTCATCCTGTCACTCTAATCCCTCTTCACTCCAGTCACTTTGAAAGTGCTCTGAGATTTCCCATCCCTGAGCTCACCTTTCCTCTCTCAGAATTATTTTTTCTGCCACTTTCTCCTACTAATGATCCTTGCCTTCTCTTTCAGCCTCATATCAGATGTCTCTTCCTTTTGGAGGCCTTTAATCTCTTGGGTGTTAGGATGGTGTCCAGTGGCCAGAGCAGAAGTGAAAGAGGAGGAAGAGGAGGAGGGAGAGGAGAGGGGGATGGGAAGAGGAGAAGCATCAGTAAAAGACTTGGATGAAAAGACAATGGCTTCATTAATTAGTATTTTGAACGTTTTATTTTGCTTTATATTTTTCTTCGCATAGCACGAGGAATTCTGAGCTAGAGAGTCCAGGCTTGATGATGGACCACCAGTCCATGCTGGACTCCGAATATTCTTATGTTGTGTACTCACTATGCCCAACATGCAGCTTTGGCCTGCATAGGAATCCTTTGAAATATACATAGACCAATTCTCTGCTGGAAACCCTCCAAGGAAGCCCCACTGGCATCTATTCTCTGGAGGCCATGTGGTCTGCATCTCCTGTCCCCACCCCCCCAGCTCCTTGCTGCTGCCCCCCACCTCCAGCTTCCCTGGCTGCTCCAGTCCAGAAGCACCTGCCTCTCACAGGACGACAGCCCTACTCTCGAATCTTCTATGGTCCAGCTTAATTCCTCTACTCTCACTCGTTTCTCATCTAAGCTCCCACCGAAGTTAAATCTAATTTCTGTAATAACATTTAGTTGCCATCCTCACTGTCTGTCTAGAAATACAAAAACAAAAACTAAGATATCCTTCATCCAAAATATTTGAAGAGATACATAAAATGTCATATCTAATCGTTTAACTGTTCCAAAGAATATTATCACTATTGGCACTGTCGGGGCCATGCTTTCTATTAAAAAACTTAAACCATGTAATGGTGCAAGGCCCATACAATGCTTTGTAATACTGGCCATAATTCTGAGTTGTACCCCTTTCCTTACCAACCGTTCTTGAACTGAAAATTATTTACTTTTAAAATTTTATATGTGAGTTCTTGTCTTACATTAATGCCCACTATTTTATTAATATGATTTTGAATTTTCCATTTTAGATAGGGATCATTATTTCTTCTTCCTTTTTTTCTCTTTTTTCTCTCTCTCTCTTTCCTTCCTTCCTTCCCTCCTTCCTGTCTTCTTCCTCTTCCTGGCCTACATTTTATGGGTTTGGCCATCCTGACATTAGATTTCAAAATCAATTCTACTAAACCTAGAAACTGTACATGGTTTTGTATAAATATTTGGCTGTCAGCGTCAGGCAAAGCCTCATTACGCTTTGCTAAGGACTATCGTCCTTTGAATTATTCAGCTTTCTGCATCAGTGTTTACTTGTCTTGGTTGAGTAATATTGTTGTTTGCTATTTATTTGTCTTTTGTTTTTCTATTCTAGCAATTGCATGGGTGTTTTATTTCACACAAATATCTAAGGTCACAAAATCTGCATTAATGAAAGTCAGTCTTGAAGATTTATTGTGAAACACATAGGAGTAATAAAAATATGTTACCTTTAAACTTAGTCTGTAAAAGCCAGTTGCTTTCTACATTTGAAAAAACACCTTTTTTTAATAAAATCAAATACTAGACTTTTTGGCATGGTTGACAAATGGAAATTTTCTATCACTAATTTAAACCAGAATTACATTGTATTTTTTTAGAAACTCTCTCACACCGTTAGAAAGGTGTGACAGCCATTTTCCAGGACCATGATCCATTAAAATCACAAAGTTCATGTTGTTTAATTTGTGTTGTCCAATCTGAGTATAAATTTCTTCAGTTTATAGTGAGAAAGCCAGTCTCATGATAAGAATTATTCTCTTTTACAGTCTCCTGGTTTTAATCAGTAATTAAATCTTCATTAAGAATCTGTAATATCCTGTACATGGATTTTATATGGCTCATACTTCATAGAAGTCTGCTCACTTTTATTGTTCTAAATTTCTTAAAAATTTAATGAGAATTCTGTGAGGATTTTATTTTTTCTTTTAAGCATTAATTTTCCTTTTCTCACAAGACTTTGGTATTTCTATTTTTATCAGGATCCAAATTTGTCCTCATTATTAACTATCTATGAGTCAAAAAATAAAATGTGCTTATATTAAAAGAATATAGATTTAAATTTATTTATTTATGGCTGCGTTGGGTCTTCGCTGCTGCGCATGGGCTTTCTCTAATTGTGGTGAGCGGGGGCTGCTCTTTGTTGTGGTGGGTGAGCTTCTCATTGCAGTGGCTTCTCTTGTTGCAGAACACGGGCTCTAGGCATGCGGGCTTTAGTAGTTGTGGCACGCAGGCTCAGTAGTTGTGGCTCACGGGCTCTAGAGCGCAGGCTCAGTAGTTGTAGTGCACGGGCTTTGTTGCTCCACGGCATGTGGGATCTTCCTGGACCAGGGATCGAACCTGTGTCCCCTGCATTGGCAGGTGGATTCTTAACTATTGCGCCACCAGGGAAGTCCCAAGGTTTGAATATATTCTCATTTAAAATTAAATCAAATAGAATAATTTAAAATGTAAATTTTAAATATATTTTTTCAAAATGTACTTTTAAAATATTCAAGACTGTCTACTAATATCACAATGCAAAATACAAATTATGCCAAATTAAAATAAAATTTTACACTTTCAATGTATTTTTAAGTTTTGAAGCAATCTCAAACTTACATAGGAGTTGCAAGTGCATGCGAATATTATTCTTTTTCTTAAACCTGATGCTTCACGATTCCAAATTCTTTAGCGTGTATTTTGTACAAACAAGGACATTCTCCTACATACACACAACACAACAATCAAAATCAGGAAAGTAGCACTGACCATTATACCTCTAATTGACAAATTTAGTCTTTACATCCCATTAAATTTTTGCCAATCCTCCCAATGATGTTCTTTAAAGTAAAAGTTTCTGGTTCAGAAACACACTGTTAAACTAAAACAATAAAACAGCCAGTTATTTTACCAGCCAAAACGGGTTTATTAGGGAGCAGTAAAGAATTACAATTTGGGACATGCAACTATAGCAAGTTATAAAACAAAAGAAAGGAAACTCTTTCATAGAAGAGAAGGGGAAGTTGTGAGGGGCTGTTATAAGCAAAAAGGCCATTGGAGGAAACTGAGAATTTGAAGTACAGTGGCTTTCCATTGGCTGAATTGTGACAATCTCTCATTGGCTGAGCTGTTGCCAGGCAAAGGAAAGTTTTCTTCCTCCGGCAAAGGGTAGTAAAGTAGTGTCATGTCCTGCCAGAGCTTCAAAGTAGGTCTCTTTCTATTGAAACCGGTATAGACATGGGGTGGTACCTGCGTGAGAGCTCCCCCTTCTGGCCTCCTGACTCCCTTTTAGTGAGGTTCCTCTGTATTAATTTTCACAGCACAGAGCATTGTGTTGTCAGGTCATGTTTTAGCTTCCTTCAGTCTGGAAGAGTTTCTAATCTTTCTTTGACTTTAATGACTTTGACATTTCTGAAAATCCTAGGTCAGTTTTTTTTGGAAGAGTGCTCCTCTAGTTGTGTTTGGGATTTTCTCATGTGTAGATTCAGTTTATGCATTTTTGCACAGGAATGTCACTGAAGTGAAGCTGAGTCCTACTCAGTGCATCCTATCACATGACATGTGATTTCGAGTTGTCCGGTGACAGAAGAGTTTCACACTGATCGCTTGATTTAGTGTGATGTCTGGCAGCCTTCATCATTGCATGATTACATGTTTCCCCTGTTTAGTTAGTAAGTATTTTGTGGGGAGGTACACTAATACTCTGTTCAAACCTCTTTCTTCTTCAAACTTGTGATTTTATTCATTTACTTACTGGCATCAGTATGGACCCATGGCTTCCTATTTTATTCAGTGGGTTATAATCTATTATTGTCATTACTTTGATGGCTAACTTGACCCAATTTGACCAGGAGACACTCTTTCTCACCCTGCTCTGTTGAGGGTCCCCTTTTGGGGCTACAGCATCCTCAAATAGAAGCCCTCCTCACCCCACTTGGACTCTGACATCTTGCACTGGGACTTCCCATGTGACAAAGAACTGCTCACACTGGACTTTAACACCCCATAATGGGCCACCCCTTCCTGGGGAGGTCCCCTGACCCCTTTCTTTCTCCAACACTCTGTGCCAGGCCACACACTCTTATGGCTTTTCCTGTACCCCATTGGGTTCCAGCATCCCATGTTAAACAGCTCTGCTATGCAGATGCACCTTTACCTCACTCAGGCTCCAGCACCCCATGCTTGGAAACCCTTGTTAGGGGGTGCCCTCCTCATCCCACTCAGACTTGGGCATTCATGCCCCATGTGTGATGCCTTCTTCACCCTGCCCCCAGCCCAACGCTTCGTGTTCTGCCACTTGTCCGCTCTCCCCAATAAAGGTGCCTACTGTGCATAGTCCCATCTAATGGCTTTAGGATGATGGAAGGGAAGGGAAATAAGAGGAAGAACATATATAATATTTTAAATAAAAACTATTAAATCTGACTTTTTAAAAAATGTACTTACATATCAGTTAATATTTTTGTTTAAAATCCATTAATAATGTTCAACCTCCAGCAATAAAAAGAATCAATGCCACAATTTATGGCTGTTATATCTATATATGTCAGTTATGTCTAATTCTGTAACATTGAATCAATTCACAGTACTCACTGCACATATTGTTCTTGAGTCTTCTGCTGTGAGTTGCAACTGATGAGTCTTCTAGAACCACACATAAGAACACAAACAGAAGAAGAAAATGGATGCATGTGTGGCACTTCTGGAAAGTTTCACATATAAGGAGCTGTTGCATTTGATACTGAAGCTATCTGATTTTTTTCCTATTTTGACACAAGTGTTCCTGCTGTTTCACCCTCTCTGATATCCAAAGCAGATCCGTGTTCATTTTGGGCACCAACCACAGACATCATGACATTTGAATGCAGTCTTTCAAGGCAAGATATTGAAGCCATGTCTCCTTGGGTCCTGAATGATGTCAGTTACAAGAGCAGATACTTAGGGTCATGGGTTACATAGCAGGTGTCAGTGATGAGCACCAGTTCCTCAGTGACAAAAGTGGCCATGTGTTCTTGTAATATAAATTTTAACTCTTGGAGATTTTCACGTGTAGGGACCTCTAAATCATGGGCCCAGAGCGGAGGCCCCCTCTTGCTCAGGGCTAAGGCCAACACTGTTGCTATGGAAACTTGAGCAATCAGAAATACAAATAGCTTCCATTATTGAACACTAACCATGTGCCAGGTCCTACGCTGAGTACTTTTGTGAATTATTGTGTGTAATTTCTCCAGTTAGCCTGTGAGGTAGCTATGGGTAACCCCATTTTATATTAGAGGATACTGATGCTCAGATGAGAGAGGTGCCAGAGCTGGTAAATGAGGAACTGTAATTGGAACACGGGTCTTCTGACTATAGTGCCTGAGCTTGAACCACACTGTCAACTGTCCTCTGCAACAACCGCCTCAGAGTGTCTTTGGGAGGAATAAATGAGATTATACATGCAAAATACTGGGCAAACTTTAAGGCACACAAAAATAAATGATAGATTGGCAAAGTAGACTACTGACCAATTTGTGTAACCTCATCTTTGATTAACCAAACCAATCATGTCACCCCCCAGCTTTCTACCATCAGTAGCCAAGATCCCTTCCAATAGTCATTTCTTTGAATAAAGCTTTGAAGACCAATTTTATTAATAAATGCAAATCTATTACTAGGGAGCCACCTGATGGCCATTCCTATATGTCAATGTGGATGCAAAGCAGGATGCAAAGGCAGAGGCCCAGGGTGGTGAAATTTTAAAGTGGAAGAAAGCTCTGGCTTATTTCTGCCCCAAAGTACAGGATCCAGGAGGTTAGGAGACTATAGATCAAGCTTCAGTGGATGTATTTAGTCTGTTCCTGGGGAAAGAGTCGAGTATTTGCTATAGTTAGTCAAGGCAATTACTGGGTTGAACACTGATATTCACAGAATCATGTGTGTCTCCTTACTTCTTTCAGCATGATAATGTCTTCCCCTACAGACTGATTTATACATGAAGATAGATTAAATTGAGAATCCTGACCTCATTATTCCAGCTCAAGTCCTTTTATCCTTCTCTTTTTCTCACACTCCTCCTCCCAAACTACTCCCTATAAGTCAGAATGCTTTCCTTCAATTTATGGGGATTCTGAATCACAAATATAGAAAATACAGTAATAGTTATTTTCTAATATGATACTTCTGGAAAAACCATTCTATATGTCTAGAGAGATCCACTGTTGTTCACCACTGATTCTCCTCACTAAACTAACACTGATGAAGTACTCTCTAGTGATCCCATTCCTGTCCCCTCTTATGAGCACCAAGGCACCTGCAGTATGTGGTCCAGTGACCGGTACTTGAAAATATTTATTGAATTGATAATCCAGTGATTTTATACCTCACCAACCTTCACAACTATTCTTTGAGCCAACAAGTATTCTCATCTTTTTATAGATTTGGAAACAGAAACTGAAAGAGGTCAAGTCATGAATACACCATATTGGAAATCATATCTTAGGATTCCATGTCCAAGACTCTCTTCATTACCCTGTGGTTTCCTTCCTGTTTTATTAATATGAAAGACAATGTTTTTAGCTTACTTAAAGAAAACAAAACAAAAACTCTACTTCTGAAGTTCCCTTCAAAACTGGGACACTTCAAGTTGACAATATAATGATTCACAAGCTCCCTCCCTCCCAGGGAAGGATCTATAATTTCTCATCAAGAGCTGCAGAGACAGACACTCCAAAAATGCATGGGGTGATGGGCAGAATAGATTACCTTGTAGCATCTATGAATGTGAGATTGCAATGTTTGACCTATTAGATTTTCTTCACCCTGATGAAATTTTGGATGGCAGCTTCACTTAGAAACTAAATTAACCAAAAACCTCCATCCTGTTCAGGAATAATTTAGATTCTGGATGGATTATTTACTTTTCTGCTTAGTCAGGCCTTTGGCATCAAAAAATGAATGGGGAAGGATCAGCTGCCTCATCGTTTTTAGAGTCCACCTGAACAAAGTATCAAAGTCTTATTTCGCTGCCATGGTGAGAAAAATTCATTCATTCAGGCATTCATTATTTACTTTATTCACTAATTCATTTATTGAATCTCTTAATAAATTATTAGTGTGATAGAATGCAACGTTTAAATATGCAGGGAATTATTATTTCCATACTCTACATGAACTTTTCGAGAAAAGGGGAAGAATGGGTCCTGTGGTTTCTAGATGTTCATTTTTTAAAGCAATCCCCACTTTCAGTCCTCTTTGAAGCAAAAAATGTCCGGGTCATATTCACAGCAATGAACCCTGCCCCAACCTTCCGTGATAGGAATGAATATGCATCAAGAATAAAGTGGAGGAATCTCAAGAAGTTCTTGCTCCATAGGTTTTCCAGGATCTGGGAAGACAACTCTGGTGACAAATGTGATTGGGTAATACAGGTACATCAGGCACTTCTTTCTTCTACTAGTGCCCCATTGGCAAGCTTAGGGGGCTGAATGTGTCTTTTGCCTGGGAGGTTACCCAATACTTAAAAGACAAAGAGGGAACCCTGTGGGGTTCAGAAGAAAGGAAAATTATTGGGTTGATTTGGGATGAAATTTATCTGGATTTATTGGTTTAACATTTAATTTTATTTATTGTCAAACTATCACATGCAATAATAAATGTAATTTATGCTAAGGGCTTGTAACACAACAGATTCAAAAAATAGTGCAGTTTTTTTTTCCATTCTCATTCCTATCCTTCTCCCAGAAGCAAACTCCTCCCTTACTTTTAGTTTCATTTTGCTTATACTGGCTTTATTTTTTTTTCCATCAGTTTATTTATCACTTTAGAATCTTAGCTCATTTATACTGCCTCTTTCACACCACCAATACCCTCATATATATTTCTACAGCCTTAAATACGTGCTTGCTGATTTCAGTATTCTATGAAAATATTTTCTGCTGAGTCAAGTAGTATACCATCGTTAAGTTTCTCTTCTTGTACAACTATTGCATTATCTCTGAAGATAATAATCACTTTACTTTTTTGATCTTAGATTTATTTGCCATCTAAGCCTTTCGACATACTCCAGAAACTTATAAAACATCTCTTCAATCCATTTCCCCTCCAGTCTAAACTGTCAGATATTTTAACGTTCCATTTTCCCCCCTAAATACATAATTTCCAGAACCTTCCAACTTGTTAGACTGGGTGGTCTTGGGATCTGCTTTGCAGTTATAATTAAGACAATCTTTTAAAATATCATCCTGGGAATTAATTTGTTTTACTTCTATACTGTGTTGACTTTCATTGTCTTGAATTCTGTATCCCCACCTCCACCCTTTTGTTTGTTTGTTTATAGCATATTTTAAAAACCTCATAAGTGATAATATGAGTTGGTTTAAAATTCCAAATTGAAAAATATATTTAGAGTTTGGACGAAGGAAGAGAATTAACTAATGTCACTCATAATAAATTACCAGAGAGGCAGGAGAAAATACTGAGAGCATCCCAGACCAATGAAGACAGTGTCTCATCCAAAAAAAAAAAATTGTGATTATTTGTGTAGAATGCTTTCTAGAATTCAAATAAAAATTCACAAGCCCACACACAGCTCTCTAGATCCATGCTTCTATAGATGAGTCTTTTCTACATCCCCCTAATTAGTAATGACTAATCTCATTCTTCAATATTAACTCATGTATACTTTTAAAATATTCTTTATTAATTTTATCCTGCATGTACATAAAAAGTGTTCTGGATCATAGATGGATTTCTTATTAATAGGGTAATTAATAAGCGCATTGGTTCCCCTTGCTCCAAACCTTATACCAGAGATGAGGAGATAAAAGCCAAATGAAAATATCTTCTGCAAGGGTGTCTGGATACCCCTAAGGGGGATGTAAAGAATAGTGTATTTTCCCCTTTTACATGCAGGGGAAAGATAGCTGCCCCCTCATCTCCATAAAGGAGAGAAAAACAAAACTTGGTTTATTAAGGCAATGGCAGGGACTGTGGGTTCACCCTTTGCCTAAATGTTTTGGAATGTAAGCCTGTCTTTCCAAGATCCAGGTAAACCCAGGGGTCTCTGTCTCTTAAGACCTAAAGGTATCTCCTAGATGTGAGCTTCATACCTTTTTGAGCTGCAAACATCTGGAGAAATAGCACTTCAATCCTTCTGGCACCTCAGGGCTTAACCTAGGGACCTAGTCTGGACTGTAACTAGTTAGCCCTCTGTGATCAGAGCAATTAACTAGAGAAATGGCTACAGAGCTCAGTCTCATGGTAGATAAGGGAGTAAAGTGCTTCTGGGAGAAGTAAAAGCAAATGCCATCTTTCTATCGTATACATTTCCAAGTCTCCGGAAGCTAGGGCTTTTTACAGGAAAACAAGGAATTCCAAAGAAGTTTTATTTTCCCACACAGGCAGCTCACTACCTTACAAGGCAGTTAATTTCATTTTTGAAATGCTCTTGTTGAAAATAATGGAGATAGTAGTCACCCTAACCACCATTTATGGACTGTTCACTGATGGCCCAGGAATTGTGCTGACTGCTTCATAGACATTTGATCTCCAGACAACCCTATGAGACAGAAACCACTATTACCCAATTTTAGAGATATATAAACTGAGATGCACATTGATTATGAAATTTTTCTGAGATCTAGCGCTAATATGTCCTTGGACTCCGTTCTCCCTTACTCCCAAGTGGCTGTATCCTGTACCCTCTCTGAAGCTGGTTCTAGCACACTTCTTCCCCCAGGGCTGAACACTCTATTTCTGTAACTTTCTTTTATCCAATTTCCAGACCCTCAGTTCTTTATAACATTTATCCTTTCAGGATTTGCAGACCCTCTATCAAACTTGTCACTGTCCTCTAAATGTACTTTTGTTTGTCAAAGTCCTTTTTGAAAGGAAGTGTTCTGGATTGGATCCAAGCGCTTTTGGGTTCAGATAAGGAGCTGCATTTTCTCTCTTAAAAGTGATTGAGAGACTTTGAAGGGTAGTACAATACGCAGATTTGCATTGTATAAGGTCACTTTCACAATACAATGGAAACTGGCCTGGAGGGGATCCAGGCAGTGCAAGAAAAGGACCAGTTTGATAGTCATTGAATCAATATTGACTAGAGATGATGGCAATTTAAAAAAAGATCTTGGCAGTGGAGATTTCCCTCTCTGTTAAATGGGTCTTAACCTGCTCACTCTAACTATCTTAGACTGATTTTTTACCTTTTGATAACTAAGGTCTTATTAATTCTTGGCATTCAGACTATTAATGCCTGGATCTCTCATTTAATATGAACTAATACAAACAAAAATGACAAAGGGAGTCATGGAAGGAAATCCCCCAAGACTAGGAGTGGTGTTCTTTGGGAGCTGATGAATCTAAGATATCTTGGTAATATTACCTCCACCTTGTTATTCAACTCAGATGGAGATGAAATCTGAAGACCATAAAAATGCTATTCTGGGGGAGAGGGGTTCTTCTGGTCTATGTAAACCTGAGTCACAGATCTTCAGTTTTGGCTACTCTTCTTCCTGTCACCATTGTAGAAGCTTCTCCAGTAGCTCAATACCCAACGGAGGGAAAAAGATTCATCACCCTTCATTTCCTCTAATAAAAATGCACACACACATCGATCTAGACACATAACATATGGAGTCTATTGTATCCATACATAGAAATACTCAGTGTCTGCTCAGACATACTTCTACACACAAGCACACAATAATATGTATATCCCTATATATTCCTTTGACACAATGTAGCCTTTGTGGAGAATTGAGGGGTGTCTACAAGGCTTTTCCCTTGGCCCTCCAAGGATGAGATCATTTTAATGATTTCAGGGCAAGGACAAGTCTGGCTACAAAGTTTTCAAGTTGAAGAATAGGGTTTATTTATTTATTTACTTACTTACTTATTTACTTATTTTAGATTCTGCTTATTATTATTATTACTTTTTTTTTTAGTTTGGAATTACAATCTTTAGAAATTCTATGACACTGATGTAATAAGATGTTCCTAAGCTAGCCCTCAATTTTCAGGACATTTCCTACCCCAAGATGGGAGTCAGGGATGAAACCAAGATGGAACCAGGTGGAAGCTGCTTAAAATTGTCCCTACTGTAGGCAAAGGGATGGTTTCTATCTCCTATGCGTCCCAGCACAGGCCAAGCAGAATATTTGTAATGCAAAGTCTCATATGATAAATGGCATGATTTGCCTAGCATGTCTCTCAGGAAGTTGCAGTCACTTGGGGTTTGAGGATCTGCCCTTTTCCTCTTTTGTTCTTTTCCCCAATTCTCCCTCCCTCTCCCTCTTAACTCAAAAATTGACCCCTTCTCCAGCTCTGGCCTCAATACACATACTTCCCTGTTGGGAACTCAGCTAATGTAGCAGAACCATTGCCTACAGAGTCCTGAAGTCAAGGCATCTATCTAACTTCTCCTTAATGATGTCACTAAATTAAACACCATATTGACCAATTCAGATGTGCATTTGCAAGATCTCTCACACTTAAAATATGTAGGAGAAAGAGCTAAATCACAAACTAACAGAAGGTTGTTACTGATTTATTCTAAAAGGAAAATTCCTAGGGATTTCCTATAGTAACTAGGTACCTATAAAATCAGAATTACAATTTGCAGTGCTTGACAGACACTGAGTGAGATACTCAATAGTCTAGGGGAGAAAATAAACATTATAAGTAGATTTTACCAAGGAAAGCGGGCAATGTAGGTTAGATATTCTGAAGAATTTAGAACAACAAAAGTTTGCAGTAAAATGATTTCTTGTTTAGCTCTTTGTTTAAACAAAAATACTATGCAACTGTCAGAAAGAAAAAGGACAATGTTTGAAGAAAAGTGGTTTTGAAACCCAGCTGAGATGGTGACTAGACATGTGACATTGGACAATTTCTCTAAATATGTCAGTTTCTTTTTTTGAGGAGTATAGATAATATTTTCTCAATAGGTTAGTTATAATAATGAAACATGCTAATACATACATACATATATGTATGCAAATTGTATGAAAACTTCAAGATGTCATCAACACTTATTGAGTGAAAGTGAAATGACCAAATTTATATGTCTCCTGAATGTTAATGCATTAATATTATTTTCCATTTGATACTAAGCCTCAATAACATGTAAAGGTAACTTTGAGGATGGTAAAATCTAACTACCTTGTCACCTACAGGATAACTTTGATCTGTTAAGAAGCCACACATTAGTTTATGGCACTCACAAGGGTCTATAGAATAAAAAAGAAAATTGTAACTCTGATTTTACGGAGGAGCAAAGCAAATTTGTCCCACATTTTTATTTTGGTACATGTTTAAATTAATCTAGTTTTTTTCCCCCTTGAGAAATAATTACTGCAACACACTTGTGCAGAACATCATGGGTAATATGAATTCTATCAGGGTCCTAATGTTAGTAGATTTGCTTCCTTTCCTGCCTTCTTTCTTTCTCCAGGGCTAAGCAAGAATGTGGCTATTTGGTATTCAGGGTAAGAAGTTCAGAGGAAAATAAATTTTAAACTATTTACTTTATTTCCTTAAACCTTGACATCTAGTTGTAGCAAGAGTCACTCATTTGCCCTCCTTCCTCTTTTAATGTAATTCTGTGTTTTTAAAGGTAGACATAAGAAAACTTAAGAGAGTAATTGATCCCCCCTTTTGTAGCTGGGTATAATTACACAACGGTAAACACTGCAACAATGCCCTGAGTCCATCTGGTTCTGTGGGTCTTTCTATAACAGTTGAGGCATCTATCAAAGCAATGTCTTCCTTTGTGTATTTCTGAGAACTAAGAACATTTAATAAAGCCCATCACAGTCATAAAACTGCAACAATTTTGAAATTAGAATTCATTTGCATAAACAAAAGACCAGTGCAAAAGAACACTGAGGTTTCCAAATAACTATCCTTAGAGTAGTTTATCTTTTATAAAAGTGATCAGAAGTAATCGAGTTCTGTGGTTTTCCTCAATTTATTAGATACAACTGAGTTATAAACCTAGTCTATGACAAGGGAATTTTATCTCTCACTAAAATACTGGCAAAGTAATAGAGCTAAAGTAGGATTTAAAATGGAAATTATTCATATTAAGGCTACAAGACTGGTTCCTCAGGAAATGATTAACAAGATACCCTGTGACTTAAGGAATAGATTTAAGAATATGTCATTGTTCCCAACTTTTGATGGGCATGCTATTCATCACCACTTTTCTATTTATAAACTTTAATATACACCTTAGATTCATTTCACTCATTCACTCGTCTATTCAACATTAATTGAAAATCTTGTAGCTTCTACACGATGTGGCTGAGGATGTAAAGGTACAAAGATACAATTTCTACCTTCAGGGGAGCTATAGGACATCTGTAAAGATGCCCTTTAAAAAGATTGTTAGAAGAAGAGGAACAGCTGCTATGGCGAGTATAAAGGACTCTAGAGAAAGCAGATTCTAACTCTGCAAGGATTGTGGAAAGCTTCCTAGGCCTTCAAGAGGCCTTAAAGATGTCTGGTGAAAGAGAGGAGGATGCACTATTCAAATAAGTGATTCTACCTTCTCTAACAAATACTTTCGAATTTTAGGGCTTAGCACAATAAAGGCTTATTTCTTGCCCACCTCGCTTCCACATTCCACTTCACCCACAGCTCAGCTGGAATCTGTGGTTAAGCCTCTAGCCACTTTCTTCTCCTTGGAGTCCCCTGCCTGCTCCCCTGGATTCCGACAAGTGGTTTTAGAGGCTTGTCCTGGCAGTGACATCCCTCACTTCTGTTGGAATCACATGGCCCCAAACTTCCTACTGTGGCCCATGTAGAAACAAAAAGCTAGGGATTGTATCAATAGTTTGGTAGTGGGTCCCGGGAAGGAAGGGTTTCTAGTTACTGGAACACACTGGTAGTGCTTCCAGAATGGATGGGGGAATCCAAAGAGAGGAAACAGGGTTTACAAAAGCACAGAGGAGGAGAGCATTGCCTGATCAAGGAGGAGTGGTGAAGTGGAGGCAGATGGAACCAGGACTTGAAAAATGACATTGATGTTGGCTTTGTAAATCAGCTTCGATTTTATTATGCAGGCATTGAGGGTTCAATAAAAAACGTTAACAGAGGAATAATGGGATCATATTTTCATTTATAGCAGGACAATCTGATGACAACACAGAGAGCAGATTGGAAAATAATAAAATGGAGTGGCATGGGATAGACATTATAGAGAAACATAATTAAGGACTAATGTAATTCTTGTCCTGTTGGGTCTCACTATATATTTGAAGACTTGAATTTGAGCAGAACTGTGAATTTTCAAAGCACTGTCCCACTAATCACTTTTTATCTTCATGGTAAGAGTGTGAGATAAAAAGAATGGACGGTCCTCTTTTACAGAGGAATAAACTCAACTTCAGTGATAACTAATAACATTTGTTAACATTTTACTAACATTTTGCCTTAGACTCTTCACCTAAGAGAGGACAGAGAAGAGATTAACCCAAGCCTTCTTTCTTGCAGTCATCACCTTAAAACAATTCTTGGGACAATAACTCCTCCAGAATCCGCAAGCCATTTCATGCATGCCACACAGTCACGTTGGGTCTTTAGACCTTTGATACCTTGGAGAGAAATTCCAGGAGTCCTTCTAAGGATCCATAAAGTAAATTATTTCTCAGATGGTCAAAACTTTTCTAGAACTTTTTGGTGGCATTTTCCTAACACATCCTCAATTTTGTAATTGTCCATTAGTTGTAATCAGTGATCTAACAATGAATTGGCCACAGATAAATGAATTGGCCATCATTAAAATGAGAACACACGTAAAAGCCATAGTCACATGTATGTTAATAAATTTCGGGTTTTATTGGCCTGAAAAGTGGAAAAGGAAGTGGATTTAATCAGATTAGAAAGAAACAAAAATGCAGATCTGAGTCCACGAGAGAAGCCTAATTGGTCTTTGTTTTCTGCATTCCTCAGAGCACCGTGCAGGAGACTGTGATAGTTCCTCATGCTTCTTTATGAAGCCTCCCTAAAAACTTGGGGGCCAGCAAAGAAGAAATTCTTTGGAGTATACAGGGTACAACCATTGGAAATTTTTCCAAGAACTAGTTTTTTCTGGGACCAAACACAAACATAATGGTTAACGTGGGAAACACTGGAGGCACTTCCTTTAATTAGAAGAACAAGACAAGAAGCCCACTCCACCACTACTATTTATTACTGCATTAGAGAAAATAATTCATGCAATTTGAAAAGAAAAATAATGAAAGGTACATAAAAAGTCATTACACCGGGCTTCCCTGGTGGCACAGTTGTTGAGAGTTCACCTGCCGATGCAGGGGACACGGGTTCGTGCCCCGACCCGGGAAGATCCCACATGCCATTGAGCTGCTAGGCCCGTGAGCCATGGCCACTGAGCCTGCGCGTCCGGAGCCTGTGCTCCGCAACGGGAGAGGCCACAGCAGTGACAGGCCCGCGTACCGCAAAAAAAAAAAAAAAAGTCATTACACATATCACAATCTGGAGATGGTATAATTACATTACTAAAACACAAGAGAACAAACTGGGAAACTTCAGTAAGATAGCAGAGTATAAAATTAATACCCAGCAATCCATAGCCTTCACATATATAAACTGTGCCAGCAAGAATATAAAGCATTAAACAAGACCTCATTTATGACGGCAAAAAAATTATTATTTTTTTAAAAAGCATCCTTGTAGCATGGTCTCTCTCTGTATTCTAAGATAAGGAAACCGGGATGCTTAAATGCAACATTATTGAACGGCATTCTTCTAGGAGAACTCGCTAAGTTCTTGGCCGATGTACGGTGATCTAGTTCATTCATATATTGACCTTCCCCTGTGCTGTCTTGTGGACGACCCTTTAAAAGTTGCCTCATGTGCTTCAAACTGCATCTCCCCTGCCTGAATCAGGAGTAAGACAGCAATTTTAAGAAAATGTAAAACTCTTTCATGTCTAACTTCATGCCCATATAAATTTCTTAAAACACTTTTATTAGAGAAATTCATTTGGCTGAAAGAGAAAAGATGAGATGAGATAAAATGTTGCATTGGTATAAATAAATTGAAGCTATTATATTTTCTATTTCCTTAGCATCATCCTAGCATTAATAGATCCCTGACCTCGAAAACTGGGGGTCTCGTTACCTTCTTATGCTCATTACTATTGCTAAGGCTTCCCCATCAACCATATTTATTTGAGAAGGAAACTTGAAAAAGCTTTCTCATCAGGCTTCACAGCAATATTTTTGTATATATTGATTTAATTCATTTGTTCCATGTCCTTTGTTGCTGTGCGATTTGTATTTTTGGTTTGAAGTGGAAAATCATTGTGCATTGCAGAGCTACTTGTCCTCAATACCAACACTTACCACCTGTGGTCTTAGCATTGTCTTCTTTTCTTAATTTTCAGTGTGCACTATCTACATTTTCTGGAGCCAAATATTTATGGAGTCTCTTATTGGCTTGCCTACCTTAAAATTTACGTTGTATCTTATCTGTTGAGTACTGCACCATATTTTAAATTTTATTTTGCTGTTGTCTAACCATAAACGTAATAAACAAAAAATGGAGATGTAGGAGTAGAAGCCAGGAAGGAAGGAAGGAAGGAAAGAAGGAGAGGGAAATAGAGAAAGAATTAACCCTACTCACAGAGATGTGATAGATGATTGTTAATATCTTAGTGGGAGGGCTCACAGACTTGTGCTTGTGCCAGAAGTACAAAAGGAAACCCATTTACCGTGTATTTAAATATCTACAAGTCAAATGAAATCAATGAATTGACACTGAAATATATATTTTCCTCCTACCTTGACAGATATATCTAAATAACGACGCGGCCGTTTAGGCTTAAATAGTGACATCTCAGAACCCTGGAAGTGTTTCACCCTAACACGGCAGCAGAACCCATCCCCTCCACTGACCCCAGCACTGGCCCCTCTCCAAGGGCTTCACACAAACATGTGCTCTTTCCGTGTAATCCAGCCAGCAAATCTAAGTTCCTCTTCATCGACTCCAAAACAGGTGGTCAGCTCTTGGTGGTATGGTTGATATTTGGAAGGACAGATTTGAGAAAGAGGCTAGAACCACTTAAGCAGGGACTTAATGAGAGACTAGAGTCTCTGGTAAGTAAGATCTTGTCAGGACCAGGGTGGGTGAGGTCTCCAGGTGGTCACATCTTCTTTGCCCCACAGACAGTTATGAGGACAGAGATAGAGTCTGAGGAAAGCCCAGAGCAGGGTCTCTCTTTCAGGAGACTGATGCCTGAGAGCATTCCATGTGGGTACATTTTCTTCCAGGTTTTCTAAGTACAGGATATTACATAGCTGTGATCACATTTATACACACACACATGCACACATACACACACACTATATAAATATATATATATACATATATATGCGTATTTTGCTTTCTTAAAAATAATTTCTAACAGCATTGCATGTTTTATTAAACCCTTATATGGTTACAAAGACAACCTTGGTGTACTATACTTTCATTACCCAAATTCCCTTTATAGAAAATTTAAGTTATGTGCATTTTTATCTGGTATGAATAATGACAACATAAATATATGGTGTGAAAAATTCCTTCTCCCCCTTTTAAACAATATTTGTTCCACATAGATTCCCAGTAGTTGACTTGAGGAATGTGTGGAAAGTAAGACACTGAAACCAAGAAGAGTTCAGACAATTCTTGCAAGAAGCATGGTTATGAGGCAGTAAGAAAGAAGTGGGTGGTATTAGGACTGGAACCTGGGGTTGAGTTGGATATTTAATAGTATGTGTGTATTGTGTGTGTTTCTGTGTGTGATTATTTGATGCTATTGAAAAGACGCCACTAGAATTGAAATCCGTGTATCTGTGGAGGAGAGGAGGCAATGTGAGGTCCTTGAAAATGTAGACCTTGTTGGGACCTGAAACTCTAGAAGAAGAATAAAAGGAGACGGAGGAGGTGCTCTGGCTTATTCCAAAAGTGGGAGAGGAAATGCAGGGCATGCATCGCAAGCATTTTTATATTTGTTCTCAGGAGGTTAAATCAGAGCCCCAAGCACAAAAGCAATTCTCAATTAGAACTTATATGGTCATTGAACTGGAGTTTTATCTTCTCTGTGGATTGGAGCTGAGGTCATCAGCTGAGACTCTGACTGTACAGAGAGATGCGAGGTCTGAGGAGTTATGAGACTATAAAAAACATTTATTGAGGAGAAAGGGAGAAGTTGTTGGCTAAGGAATCTCTTCAGGCTTCTCCGGACAAGGTCAGCATTCCTTCGCATTTGAGATCAAGTTTCAGAGTAGCACAGTAGATAGAAATGTATGATTTTTCTCTTGTATATCTCTGTGGCCTAGACGTAGTCATGGATCCTACAGAGAAAGGGCATAGGGCATGGTGGTATTGTTCCAGCAGAGGAAAAACAAAACAAAACAGCAATGAAGCAAGTCGGTTTAGATCATGTCCAAAGGGGTAGACCATGAATGCTGGAAGTAACTGAAGACAGGAGATGTTTTTAAATAGAAAAAAGATTAGAAATGGAGTAAAGGACTAAGGAATTTAAACAACATTTGTATTGCAGGCCTGAAAGAATCTTATCCTCATCTGTTTCTTTATCTCATGGAAGGCCTCCCTACGACATTTTTTCCCCGTCTCCCATAATATCCTAATCCCTCTTCAAATGCTATTATGTTGTTAATGATTTTGTACAGTCCCCTTCTGCTCCCTATCTTGGGTGCAGCGCTGTCCTCTGTTGAGGACCACGTGTCAGCTGCCACCTTGCAGAGTGGATGCTAGTCATCTTCTATTCCCTGTAAACCACATGTTCGAGAAGATGACATGTGAGAGCTTATTCTCTTACGGTAGCAACGACAAAGGCCCAGGAGCTTGCTTTACTTATTATTTCCCATAAACAGAGGCACTATTTAAAGAAGAAGAAGAATGTTGGTGCAATTAAAAAGCCATACTATAAATCAGCTGACCTGTGTCTATGAACTCCCATCGCATGGGAATCGAGTCATCCTGGTCATTATTAAACCATGAATGTGAAGCTAGTCGATGTCCTCATCCTCCACAATGTTACCGTATATGCCCTCACTTCTCAGTCCTTGAAAGTGGTTTTTGAACAAGCTTTGAACCCTGCAGTGTGAGGCTGGCTTCAATATCAGTAAATCACAGGGATGTTTTCATGCATTATTGATTTTCTATTGTCAGTCACTACTTCATTATGTTTAGGGAGTGTATTATTTATAATCACAACTAAGCAACTCAACAAGGGTGCCACAAATCAAACTAGAACTTCTCCAAGTAGCTGTCATGTTTCTTTATGACCAGTCTGGGAGTTTACATGATCATAGCGCGTTCCTAACTCCATTTCAAAGCATGCCACAGATAAACCACCGTAATGTCAGATACTAAGTACTTGACTTTGAATATAAGCCTCAAGGCTGTGCAATAATGCATTATGAAACTGCAGGTGCCAAAATTCAGTTCTCTAAGAAATGAGTCCAAAAACACTTCAGATTGTTTCAGGCTACGTATCCTGGAAGGGAGTTTGCAGTTTGTCCTGTTGGGAAGAAAGCCTTGGGACGGCACTAAAGTACTCCATAAGGGTTCAGAAAAATTAAAGTACCCGGAGAACCCAAGACTCCTGGGGACACCACGACAGCCTTGCGATTTCTGAAGGATTAATATGCAAACTACGGCTTAGACTTATTTTCTTGTATTCCAGACAGGAGCAGCAAAATCATTAGATGGGTTCTCAGAACATGACTTTTTAAAAATCACCACAAGGAGAGGAATTTCTAGTTAATAGAAATAATAAAGAGTGGGAGGGCTTTCTTATAAGTTTTTGAGTTCCCCAATACTTAATATATTTAGGACAGTGAAAATTCACCTTTTGATACCTGTGAATTAAGCAAAGTGAAAGTGCTAATTTTTGTAGCTGTTCTGTTGTTTCCATGATTCTTTTTTTTAAATTTTATTGTATTTTATTTTTTTATACAGCAGGTTCTTATTCGTTATGTATTTTATAATTATTAGTGTATGTATGTCAATCCCAGAAAGGAATGGGTGTGAGAATATGTAGGAGATCATGGGTAAGATAAGAATGGCACTTGTGATTACAAAAGTGTGTCTAAATAGCAAACAAGACTTTTAAGACATTTTATTCTGTGTGGGAGATACAGCTTAAATAAGCAAACGAAGAAGACTTCTGTATCAGTCTCAATTCAAACAAAGAAGCAGAACCAGTTCATATATATATATATATATATATATATATATATATATATATATATGGTACATATGCATGCGTGCATATATGTACATGTATGTATATATGTGTGTGTACACACCCACAAACAGAAAAAGAGGATTGAGACAGAAATAGAGACAGAGGTAGAGATTTGTTAAAAAGGATTTGGACTTTCACAACTGTGGAGCTGGGAGATAGCTCTTTAAGGTTGTATCTCTGCATATGATGCTAGAGCTTGAAGCCTATAGGTCAAGTAGTCAGGAAGGGAAGACAGAGGTAAAGTAGGGCAGGATGGGATCTGTAAGCATCCTGCATCTTGTGTTCTTAACCATGTAGTCATAGTTCCAGTTCAGAACCATGGGGATGGACTGAGACCTGTATCGGTTATTTTTGCCTCTGATATGGACTATGTGGGTACCTTGCAGAATCTGGTGCCCTCACCACAAACCTAAACCTCCACACTCATGATCCAAGAGTCGGAGAAGGTGAAGAAGAAAGAAGTTAGAGCAGTCACTACTTTATACCAATGAAGTCAATAACAGGTCGGCAACAAAGCATGTGGGCTTAAGAGAGAGTTGTAGCTTCCTTTCCATCCTCCAGATCTCCCAAGAACTTCCCTGTGATCCACTTTAAGAGAAAACATACAAGACACAAGATGCTGAGAAATGTAGTTCAGTCTTGCCAAGTTGACACATCACAAAGCCACCGAGAAAGCATATTCCAGCCCACATAACAAGAATAGTGATGTAAAGAATATTTAAAATGATAAGTTTTGCCCTCATTGTTAGAATTTGGATGGGACTCTGCCACAACATTCAGCAGGAGTGAAAAGATCCCAGCTTCAAACATATAAACAAACTCAAAACTAGACCTAACCAGATGGTTTTATTTGTTCTCTCTTTCCTTGGACTAAAAAGTGGGTGCCTGACCAATTCATGCTGCGCCCTACGTGCCGGGGTTAGCTGGTGGAATCAACCTCATTCAGATATTTAATCACATAGGAATTATTCTCCCCCTTCCCAGACAGACCTGCTGTTCAAAACCTTGTGTCTTCTTGGCTTTCTGAGCCTCTGGCTTCTCAAGTTTTGGGAATCTGCCTGAATTCCCCAGTTCCTTTTGGTCCCTCATGTCCACATTCTCATCCTCCTCTTACTTCATCTTCATCTCTCCATTTCATGGTCACTTAGCTCTGGTGCAATTTGAAATCTAGGGAGGGACGCTTCCCTCCCTAGACTAAATCTTATAGAGCCTTCAGTAACTCTATTATACTCCTGACCCCTTAGAGGAGAAAGATAAAACATTTGCCATTCCCCTGTATATTTCAGTGTTCCCTCCGATGTGGCAAAGCATCCCCCATTTAATTCTCTTTTATGCTTTTCACTGTGGCAATTTCACAGTTCCCTTTTTATTCATTTATTTATTTGACAAATGCACTGAGCGTGTACCAGGCTTTAAGCAGTGAGAGTACTAAGATGAGCTGTCATTAAGGAATGCACTTAGCACAGGGGTGAAGAAGTAAATAAATTATTAAATAATGTTTATTATAAACTTAGATACGAGACAGGTTGGGACCTGGGACCCTTTGCTGCAGTGTTGCAATGCTTGCACCTGGACAAACCTTTCCTTGAGCAGCAAAATACAAAGAAACTATAAGGGACTAAAAATAACTGCATGCACATGTGCAGTTGGGGCAAATTCTGGACAAAATGATACAAAAGACCAAAAAGCTCAACTGCCACTTCTGAAGAGCCCAGAGCAAAAACAGGGTGTTGGGAGCAAAGGCAGGGTACTGCACATGCCCCCTGCGCTCAACACCATGAAAGGGGCAGGCAAAACACCTAAGCCACCCCTCTGGCCTGACCCCTGGACACACACCTACCCTCACCCCCAAATGAAGAACCATCTCACGCCTCCTCGGGGAGCGAGTGACCAAGGGAACCTGTTGTTTGTTCTCCCTCCTCCCCACACTCCCAAATAAAGCCTGGCCTGAATTTCTTGTCTGGCTTCTAGTCAATTTCTATTGACTGGGGAAAGCCAAGGACCCTGGTCTGTATCAGATAGAGAACTACTGAAACAGAACTCAGAGATGAGATACCTAAAACAAATAGTTGGGTGTGGTGTGGGTAAAGTTAATAAACCACAGAAGGCTTTCCAGGAGATGTCATTAAACTGAGACTGGAATGGAGGACAAGATACGCTTCTTGACAAGGGAAACAACACATGTAAATCCATAAAAATATACATAAGGAAGGGACATAAAAGAATATGAAGATGAACATAAGGGCATAGTGAAAAAGCAAAACTAATGCTTATGGTCTTTGAGCACTTACTATTAACTAAGCATTGTTCTAAGTCCTCACGTGTATTAACTACTGCCAGCCCAAACCTTGTGGGTTGGTCTGTTATTCATTTTCCTCATCCTCATATCACAGATGAGAAAGCTGTAGAACACCAAATTTAAGCAAAAGCTTAAATGGCAGACCCAGGATAGAAATCCACACCCCTTGACTCTAGAACTTGTGTTCTTAACCATTGTAGTCAACTTTCTGTGCCCCCCGGGTTCAGAGAAGAAGGCAAGTGTGGCTCAAAGGAGCTGCGAAATCAGACATCTTGGGTCTCGATCCTGGTAGCAACTGCCAAGTCATTTTAAACTGTCGAAGAATCTGATCAGATTTTTATTTCTACATTTTCTCCCCCCACCCAGGACAGTGGGTATCTGGAGTGGAAAGAAATTAAAAACAAGGACCTCTGACAAAAGGGTCTTAATGTAAGCAAACAGAAATGTTGGGGTGAGAATAACAGTAGAAGAAAAGATGAAAGAGAAAGAATAAACAGTAGGTGCAGATTAAGATAGGGAAGATGATGCTGGTTTGTGACTTTACAGACTGCTCTGTAAGATGGTGAAGAGAAGACACGGAGGTCTTGGGGGAACACCACTCATTCTGCGGTGGAGATGCTGACTTCGGGTTTCCTGTAGTCCAGGCGAAGCTACAGGGAGATGTCCGAGATACAGTGAGAAGGGGTGCATTGAAAAATCAGGAGAATGGCTTGATTGAAGGACATGATTCCAGATTCATCAAAGATTGCAGAGGTGATGCAGCGCCTAATGACCACTTATTGTTGCCTTTATTTCCCTCTGTAACCCTGGCTTTTATGCTGCACTTGGAAAATCCTGCCTGATTCTACATAAGCTAGTTTCTGCCCTGCCTAATCCCACTTCACACAGAGCACTTCCCGTGACTGCAAGCATTATGCTTTCAGGTTAGCAAACAAATGAATCCCATATAGGAAACCAGCCTGTCATTTGTTCTCTTGAGAAATCCAGGGAGAACAGAGAAGCACTCAGCTAATAAAGTTATACAAAAATACCAAACATAATTATTCATTATTCTCATCTTACATAATTCAGTCTGATGCCTCAATTCCCCATCTCTTATGCTCTGAAGACTGCTGAAATCACTATTCATGTAGTTATGAAAACATTTCTTTTCATTGACTACAGCTAGTTTGTTCTGCACTTCCCAGTTTTGTTTTGTTTTGTTTTGTTTCCATCTGTGGTGACATGGCTTAATGAGGAAATCCATTCTTCTTGCTAGATTTTGGTGTAAATTTTTTGTGTTCTGTGCCAACTCTGAGGTGCCCGAGGAGTAGATGGTGCTACTTCATTGCTCCTCTAAATCGTATTTATGCAAAAATAAAATACAATAATAAAACATTATTGATGGTAGTACATCAAAATCCTGAGAAGTTGTAAAAAAAACAAAAAAGTGTGTATGCCTGGTCTTGCAACCATACCCTTTAAAAAGCTCCTCAGGTGAACTGATTATAAGGAGTCTGGGAAGCCATTATTTTAAGACTATATTGCTTCGCTTCATGAAAAGACTCACATTTCAAAAATGTAGCAAAACCGAGGTCAGCTTCCTGTCTCTTCCGTAAACCCTGGATGTGCTTGCACTTTCTCACTTATCACCAAGACCACTCTCTCCATTTCCTTTACCTCCTTCAGTTTCTCCTTTAGATGTAGGTTTTCCTCATGGTTCTCACCCTTGTCTGATTTTCTTTTCTTTTCTTTTCTTTGGAATGCCTACTTTTTGTTGAGGAGATGTATATCCTATTGTGATTTCACCTACCACCTCTTGGCTGATGGTTTGGGAGCTAAAAAAACCAAGGTAGTCAAACAATTATGGTGAAGAGTGCTGAACACTCGTGTAAAGGGCCAGAGGTCTTTACCCAGCGGATTCTTCAAACTCTCCTTATTCTAAATGCTTCTACCTTCGTAGTGCCCTCTGGAAATGGAAAATTCTCTTTCAGAGTTCTGCATTTCTTTTTCCCACAACACTTGGCAATCTATACTTGTCAGTTTGTTTCTGGAGACCAAATCACGGGGTAGTGTGATCTTTCAAGAATTCACATAAGGTTAGATTTTGTAAAATGAGATGAGAAAGGCAAACACAATTGTAAGGCATTAATTCTGTGACAAGAGATTTGAATTCCTAGCTAAGTTTTGAGACTTTCAGGGTCAGGTGTGAAAGTTGATTGCCACAAGATTCTAACATTTCCAGAAAAGAAGATGAGATTGCTGAAGAAAATCTCACTGACAGTTCATCCATATTGCGGTGAGACCTCCTGATCATATCTATATATGGCCTTCCTAAAATATAGAGCTGAAAATGTCATTCCAATAAAATTTAAGCACCACAAGGACAGGGATTTTCATGTATCCCATGCACTAATATAAATGCCTAGCATATAGCAGACCCTCAACTACATTTGTTGAATAAGTAAGTAAAAACCCCCTAGAAATGCAAAATGCTTCCTCATCAACCTCCAACTAATGGGACAGTCTTATCTCAGTATACATCTTTCCAAATTCCACACATATTCCCAAAACCATTCACATTTCTCCAAAGTTGCTTCTTTAATGAAAATTACATCTGGCACTTCTTTGCTGTAAATATGTTGTGTTTAATGCACTTTTTATTTTAAAAAATGAGCTACATACACTGATTTTGGAATATAACAGTAAAGAAAATAACACCCTTGCCTTTGAAGTGTTTATAGTCTAGAAAAGAATAGAGACATATAAATCAGAAATGACTATAAGGAAAAGAACACACACACATGACAGAGGACCATATAGGGAGGGAAAATAAAACATGTTTAAATGTCTAGGAAAGGCTTCTTTGAAGAAGTGATGTTTTAGCTGAAACCTGAAGTATGTGCAGACTCCTTTTATACATAAACCCAGAGGCAGGGCCCACTACATAATTTGTAAGGTCTAGTGCATAATGCAAAGGAAATTTCCCTTGTTCAAAGAGTCGTCTGTCACTTGTCACAGTGTTTACACTTGCTATTTGATGGCATTCTATCCAGAGAAAAACTAAAATTCTGAATTATTAGCATGAATTTATCCATTCACCTTTACATTATACAATACCAGGTTTTGTTGCAGATATAAAAGCATTAAACTGATATGTAAAATCACTAAAATTAATTACGTGGTTTGTACACACATAGGTATTTCATTTTTACCAGAACAGTGGAAATGCTGCACAAAACTAACTCATAGTTTTTATTTTACTTTGTGAAGCATAAGAGTTCTACCAACAATCTCTACCTTCGTTTTACTGATGAACAAGGAAGGACTTAAAGGAAAAGGCATTGCAGGTGACCTTATCTTTCCCTTTCCTTCTACGTCATCATGTTCAGCCTTTCCTGGCAGCCAGCATCCCCCTCCCTCCCTTAGTTGCAAGTATACTCACCTTGTACACTTTTTGAGTCTTGCTGAATTCTCACACATCCTGTCTACCAGACTTCTGTGTCCCCGAGGCATCAAGAATGCTATATGCAGATGGGCCAGCAAGAAACAGTGGGCATGCACAGCACATGTATCTCCTCTGTTCACCTGCATGCTCCATTGACCCTTCCAACTTCACTTCCAAAATACAAGTTCAAAGATAAAAGTATTCAGAATTTCTAGATGGTGACAGCAGAGCATTTAACCAACTTTGCCTTTCTTCTGAGGGAGACCCTACCTCTACTGTACAGATTGGACATGCATGAAGCCAGCCCTGCCAAGAGACAAGAGAGCAGAGTACATAAGGGAACTTTTCTTCATTTAGGCTGGTTGGAGCATGTGGTGTCATGAGAGCACTAAGAAATAGAAGATGAAGAGCATTTAGTACATGTCAACAACTTGGTGGCTTCTGCTATGTGAAAATGGGCACCCTTCAGCCCTACATGTGCTTACAGTGTCAGCAGCATTAGAAAGTTGTGATGGTTTTCTCCTGGAAAGGTTTGGTCTAGCTTCTCCAGGGCCATGCTCTCCTGGTTTCTGCCCTTACCTCCTGGCAGGGTTTTCTGGGCCCATCTTCTTCCTCTCTGTTTGTAGATATCCCCAGGCTCTGTCCTAGGCCATCTTATATTCTCCCCAGCAATCTCATTCACTCACAAGATTTCTATTGTGGTCAAAACACGTTATCTAGCCCAGACTTCACACTGAAGCACCAAGACGATTTATCAGACATCCTCCTAGACATCGCCTACAGGTACATCAAATTGTTCATCTCTGCCTGGCCATTCCTTTTTAAGAGTGCCCTTTCTCAGCATCCCATTCTTCACTGTACAAATATGAGAATCATTTTAATTCTGCTCTACCGAATTGCTAATCCTTTACAATAGTCTTTAAAAGTCTACCTATGGCCATCCCCATTTCTACCGCCCCAGTTCAAGCCTAAGTCATACAGGCTCTTATTTCTATCTGTGAACCCTCTTTTTTCCTTCATTTCATGCTTCACACAGAGGTTAGAGGGTCCTTAGAGCAAAATCTGAGTGTCATTCACCTGCTAAAACTTCTTCAATGCCTTGCAAACTTCTAAGAGGAAATGCAAACTTTGTAAGATGATTAAAAGACCAGCATTTTCCAGACTCGGACAACATTTTTCGTCTCACCTTTTCCGACCCAGATGGGTTGGAATCTATACTCTCTTGCTGTGTGATCTCAGAAAGTCACTTCACCATTTGCGCTTTAGTTCACTTGTCTGTAAAATGCAGGTAACGACATATTCTTCGTAGGGTTGTTGGAAGGACAATAACAAGGTAATATATATCAGGGTTTTAAATATTAAGTACTACCTCATTATAAGACATTGTCAGCTATCTCTGGGGTAACAAACAAACACAAAATCTCCGTGGCAAACAATAGGCATTTATTTCTTGCTCACCATTATGAAAGTTGGCAGGTGGCTTGATTTGGATGTAGGTCACCTGGGCTTGGATCCAGACTGCAGGCCCACCCAAGGGCTCACTCTGGGACCCTGTCTGAAGCTGAAATGGTTATCTGAGCATGTTCTCATGGCAAAGGTGAGAAGCATCCAGAGAGATGAGTGGGAATATAAAATGCCTCTCAGTACTTGGCTCAAGACTGGCATTGAGTCAGTCCATCGACCGACGCAAGTGCAAGGCCATGGCACATGAGGTATAACCTCTTGGGAGGCTATGGAGAATGACGGGATTAATATTTCCTGCATGTTAATCCGATTTGTCACTGTCTTTGTCACATGTCCTTAGTTCCCAGGCCTTGTGCTCCAGCCATGTTCCAATTACCTAATTTATGTCATTTATTAAAATGCCTGTGCTTTACTTTGCATGTGAAGCTTCCTACATGCTGCCTGGAGAACTCCCTCCACCTGTCCGCTTTAGCAGGCTTCTTGTTTCTCTTTCTCACTAAAGTTCTGCCTTATTCCCTTGTCCAGATCACTTTGCCCTGCTCTCACTGTGCTGAGTATTTCTTCTATTCTATCAAGCATCTTGCTCATGGAATTGGATACATGATACCTCTATACAAATAACATGGGTCTAGAACAGTGCCTACCTAGCATAGAGTAGGTTCTCAAGAGATATTGGTAGAATGAATGATTCATGTTTGTCAATATTTATTCAGGACACTTATAGCCAGTGAGTAACAGAGACGTGATGCAATGTGAGGCCAGGGCCCCTGAGATAGTAGCTGAGTGATCGTTGAACCGCCCCAGTTCAGGGAATAAATTACTAGCAGAAAATGTAGGATATTTTAGAGCCTCAGCCCAGTGGTTGATATTTAAGACAAGTCTCCAATAGTATCAGATGTATTTCTAGGTTTCATTTTTAAAGTTGATGCAAACCAAGAAGGGATATAGCCTACATGGAGCTCTACAAAGGGTTATCAGACATTGGGAGTCAGGGCAGGTCAGGATAGACTTTTATCATGGTGAGCAATGTGGCTGAATGTAAGTTAAAATCGTAGCGAAAAAGTTTCAATAAATTCAAGCCCCAAACTGGTGGTGGTAAGATGATAATAGGAGGATAAGAAACAAGATTAAGGGGAAGGAAATTCATGAGGAAGGATGTCAATGCAATGATGAGTGCATGAGTGCAGATTAGGTGCTTAACACGGAGAGAATGCTGGAGGCCAGGTCCTTCCCTCCCACCAGGATGTAATATTCCTGAATGACTTTGGGCCAGGAGACGTCCTGAACGCTTACAGGAATGAGTACATGCAGGAAAGAATAGGAGTAGCACCTTCGTTATACTACTGTCATTTGTGGTGTGTTGATGATGTACCAGGCAATGACCTAAGGACTTTGTGTATATTATGCTGCATTAACCTCATAACAGTTCCCATCAAGTACATGGTCTTTCTACTCACCATTTAACCATTGAGGTGCCCAAGTCTCAGAGGATTTCAGAAATGTTGTCATGGTTATCGTCCTAGTAGTGATACAGTTGGGTGTAGACAAGGACGTGTGTCCTGATTGTACCAGCCAGACCATATGTATTCCAACAATGCATTCACTTGGCAGGGTCTGGACAGGAACCCAGGTCTTGTTGGGCATATGTCTGTCCAGGGCCCATCCATCCACAGGCTTACCAGTAGGGTGATTACACTAATTCTAGACTCAATCCCAGTGAATCTGGTATCTCCTCCTATACTTCCTACCCTGTCTAACTGCATGCCCTGAACAAACTGCCTGAAAATACTTGGAGATCATAGTTACTAAAGACACTGAGGAAAGTAATTTCCAACTTTTGATATAGGACTTCCCTGTTAGCTAAGTAATCTGTTCAACCCCATGAGTGATAATCAAACTTTGGTGGAATTTGAAAGAGACACATCTTTGATTTCATAATAGTGTGAGTTTGTTGCTATGTCTCCAAAAAGAAACCCCCGAGAGAAGAGAATCTGCTTATGATTCATGTGTGTCTTTTCAACTCACCTGAGTATAGAATCTCAGATTCCAGCTAATGACCTGGTAGTTTTACTTCTAATGTGATCTTTCAGGATAATTAGTCTCTGTATTTATCACACAACTGTCCTATTAAGAAATATTGATTTCATTGGGTTTTAAAACTGTAAAAGGTTAAAGATGTAAACTGTAAATCATCTATCAAAGATAATTAGCTGAGTGATGGTATAATTAAGGATGGTACATTGGGTCTGAGTACCTTAGAATCTTTTATTTATTTTTTCCTCTTCAGACATCTCTGCTTTATCAACATTAAGAAGATGAATAATAATAATAATATAATTGAAAGATCAACATATAATTATAAAAGACCTGATCTGATATTAAAAGACTGTTATCTGATATTAACTACTCCAAGGGTCCCAAACAATTTACTGTTGATGTGGGAAATTCAATCTTTTTATTAATGATTGACAGTCTGATCCTGGAGAGTGTAATATCTATGGCTTCTATTACAAATTGGACCACCTCAATTCTTCAACAGACAGCAGACAAGAAAGCAAGGTCTCTATAGTTTCATGAAGCAGCAGAGAATGCAAACTTCCTTTCTTTCATATATTTCTCAATCAGAAAGGAAGTAGGCCCTTAATCCTCATTCTGTCATTGCTGTGTACTGCGTCATTGAAGGGTTTTATTTATCTCTGGGGTTTATCCCAGTCTCTAGAGTACATGGGCATGAAAAGGTCTTTTTTCAATCTCCAGGTTTGGATAGTCTTGAGAAATTAGCCCAAATTTGTCCTTTTTATTTTTCTTGACACCTTCCCTAATAAGGCAAATTACACATGAACCCTGCTTTCTCTCAGAGCCTTTTGTATTAGTTATTTATGTATCAGTCAGGGTTCAATCAGAAAAGTAAAACCAGTAGGATGTATAAAAGGTGATTTGTTAGAAGGAATTGGCTTGCACGATTATGTAGCTAGTTAGGCAGGTTCTCCAGGGCTGTGTCTCCAAGTCTGAGGTTGGAGTTTGGAGTCTGTGGGGCAGGAAGGTAGGGGGGACACCAGGAGCAGGCTGGAACCTCACAAGCATGAGTTAGAATCCCACGAGAGTGCACTGAAACCCACGTCTGCTCTTGTTTCTAACCTTGGTGATGTGGGTACCCTACAAAAGCCAGGACCCCTTGTCACAGAGCTAAACATGCACACCTGATGCAGGAGCCTTAAAAATTGAAGAAGAATCCAGGGATTGTAAAGCAATTCCCTGCCCAGAAGCTGCTTCATTCTAATGACGTGAGTCCATAGATTGGTAAAAATGTATGTCAGTTATAAAACTGCTAATGCCTTTCTTCTGCCCTCCAGACCTCGTAAGGATCTCCCTTGTGGCCCATCCTAATAGGAAACACACAGGAAAGAGAATTCTGTAAAATGTAGCTCAACCTAGCCAGGTTGACACAATAGAAAGACATCCTACTATAAAGAAAAAGTCCAAAAAATAGAGGCTTAAAATTATGAAATGATAATAGTAATTAAAACTATTATATGACTTGTGATTCTATGAGGCTGGTGGGCAGGTCTTCCAGTTTGGGATTGCTTAGCTGAGGCTTGATCATCTAGGATGTTCTTACTTCCATGGCCCAGATCTATGCTGGGTGGCTGCACACCTGTCTCTAGTCCCTCATCCTCTGAAAGGCCAGATTGAGCCTCTTCAAATGATAATCAATAGGTTCAGGGTACAGAGGGGGGGACACATGTTAATGTGCAAGGCCTTTTCAGCTTCTGGTTGCCTTCATTTAATATTCAATTGGCCAAAGCGAGTCACCTGTCTAAAGATTGTTTCAAGGGTTGGGAAAAATATGCTCAGTCTTAATGGGAGGAGCTGCAAAGAATATGAGGCAAAGCTCCCCCTTCCACACATTGATGGTGGTGACAATTCTCTCCAAGTCCATGGCCTCAGAGCTGGTCCAGGTTCACAATCATATTATACATGGACAACTACACTCATCTCCTAACTACCTCCTCTTCTAAATTGTTTCTAAAACATGTGTTTGACAGCATCAAATTTGTGGTTTAAAAAAATCACTCTGGACACAAAATACAGCAGAAAGAACCAAGAGGCAGTGATGCTATTTCAGTGGCTTAGGATAAGGCTGGCTTTTATGGCCTGTTAATGAAATCTGGCCTGTTCTGTACAGCTTCTAGCTAATGTGTGTGTGTGTGTGTGTGTCTGTGTGTGTGTGTATTATATATAATATATATATATTATATATAATATTTGTAATGGATTTTTTTAAAAGAAGCAAAAAACAGAGAAAAATATATGACAGAGACCTCATGTGACCCACAAAATATTTACTATCTTGCCCTTTACAGATAAAGTGTGCTGGTCCCTAGCTTACAGCTACTCCTCTTCTGAATTGTAATCCAGATAATTTTTTTAAACTGCAAACAGTCTTAAATAAAGCATTAGCATGATAGTTGATAGTGGTATCTGTGCAGTGGAACTGCAAGATAGAGAAAGTAAGTCGATTGATGCTATTGGAACCAGGGTTCTAATTCTGAGGGAAAAAAAAAAGATATACAAATGTGGGAGAGAAAACTGTAAGGAAGAATGCAATAGTTTGGATTTGATTTGTAGCTACTAGGATAGTCCAAGAGCAATACATCTACCACATAGCAGGTCTTGATTTCTAGATAATATTTTCCATGAAAAGGAATGTGGGCTACATGAAGAAATAACCAATTTTCAGTCCCCGGCTGGAAAAATATAAGGTAAGCCTAGGACATCTTGTGCCAGAAAATACAGAAAGTATTGAAGACTGATGGGAACATGTCAAGTAGATAGAAACCAGTCTGAAGCCTAAACCCCAGCCAAATATGGAACAATTTTAACAACAATAATAATAATTATTACTATTACTGATATAACATACTGAATTTAAATATCAAAAAGTCCACAGAAATACTCAAAACAGTGGGCTGAGGTGCTGGAAGGAGAAAGAAAAGGCGAATGAGAGCTTATCAATGGCTTATCAATGGCTAAATAGGCATAGAACTGGAAAGTTATCTGTATTAGTCAGGGTTCTCCAAAGAAACAGAGCTGGTAGGATATACACTGATATATATATATATCTTATATATAGATATAGATATATAAGTTGAGATATATTATAAGAATTGGCTCATATGGTTATGGCCAAGGAGTCTCCCAATCTGCCATTGGCAAGGTGGAGAACAGTGAAGTCCATAGTGTTTCTCAGTCTGAGGCAAAAGGCCTGAGAAGCAGGAGGGACACCTGAGTACCCCCCTGGGGCAAAAGAAACACAAGCTCCGATGTCCCAGGGCAGGGAAGATGGATGTCCCAACTCAAGAACAGAGAGAGATTTCATCCTCCCTCTGCCTTTTTATTCTATACAAGCCCTCAAATGATTGGATGATATCCACCCACACCCGTGAGAGTAGATTTTCTTGACTCAGTCTGCTGATTCAAACGCTAATGTTTCTAGAATGTCTACATAGAAACATCCAGAGATAATGTTTGCCCAGCTTTCTGGGTTTCCCTTAGCCCAGTCACATTAACCATACATCAACCCACTTTGATTATTGATCACCACACTGTGATTATAGATGCTCTTCTATTTCAGACAACTGATTTACCTAAGTGATACAAGTAGCAGAAATGCATTGGATTTTTAATCATAAGGTTGTGTCCAACAGACCATTTTGCAAATGACTGACCTTCTTATTTTATTTTGGATAGATAATTTCTCTGAGTTCATTTACTATATCCATATTCAATCAGTGGCAATATTTATTTCAGCATTGCCGACTTCTTTGAGTGAGATTATGGATATAGAAGTTTCACAGGATGCTAGACATACATAAGGTATTATTTATAAAGACCACAAGCATTAGTTTAAGAAAGTATCAGTGAACCATTAGTCCATGAATAAAGCTTCACAATAACCTCAGAACCTAGAGGAGATTAACACAGAGTAATAAGAAGTATGCTACAACTTTATTTATCCTCTCCCTCCCTCCCTCTCTTTCTCTTTGATTCTTCCTTCCCTTTTTCTTTATTGATGTTTATAGACATTCCTCAGTTGTGACACAACAAAATACACACCACTGGAAAATATTGATCTGAGAACATATGCAGACAGTTCTTTTTCTTTTTCATTTATGGCAGTTCCTTCTTAGGCATTGTAAAATAGATTGCAGGGGAAGGTTCTGCTGATTTCAGGCTTTACACACAGGCAAGGTGGCAGTCTCTTGCAGCCACCCAGAAGGCGTTGCTTGCCAGAGATGATAAATGAATCCATATCGAACCTTCCATGCTCCTTTCAAGGAGTCAAGCATTTCTATTTCTTTTTTCTTGAGCAACATTTATTTCTGGTAAGGAAGTGCAGTGGTAGGAGATTTCTTGATTTATCATGTGCTTTCTCCTTGCAGTTTCTTTACTTCTGACACTTGTTTGTGGTGCAGAAATATATATTGTCACTTTGACATCGATATTTGACATTTTGAGAATCAACAATATGCCAGCAGCTAGAGAACAAGCAATTAGGGAAAAAAAGGTGTCTTTGTTGTGCTTCAATATTTCAATAATAAGGGAGAGAATGAAAGAATTGAGTTCAATCTGTTCCCCTCCAGTGGTATGATATAAAATTGTATTTCAGGAGAATACATTACAACCATACGCACTGAGTTGTTGAAAATTAATCTTCTTATTGCTGGGACTATTTGCAATGAACAAAGAATCCTTAAGCCCAGATATGCTGTTTGAAAATTTAGCCTAATTTTATAAAAAACTGATCTATACAAGAGCTCTTATGAAAGATGAATCAAGGAAATAGATATGTCAACTTTGTAGATTTTTTTTTTTTTTTTTTTTTTGCTGTATGTGGACCTCTCACTGTTGAGGCCTCTCCCATTGCGGAGCACAGGCTCCGGACGTGCAGGCCCAGTGGCCATAGCTCACGGGCCCAGCCGCTCTGCAGCATGTGGGATCTTCCCTGACCAGGGAACGAACCCGTGTCCCCTGCATCGGCAGGCGGACTCTCAACCACTGCGCCACCAGGTAAGCCCCAACTTTGTAGATTTTGATTGGCTTAGAAAGTCAGAGAGAGTTCTCAGCCTCCGGTGCATTTTCCACACACCCTTTGGGCAAGATCATCTTTTAAAAATTCATCTTTTACCATACTATGCAATTCAAATCTTTCAGCTAGCCCCTCTTGTCTTCCCATCTGAAGCTAGAGTAATCTGTGGCTCAGCTTTACCTATGCAAATTGATCATTAGACAGGACTCTCCAACCACACCTTCAGCTCCCATCAAACTAGTCTCTGTGCTCACACTGACATGCCAACTCAACTCCTCTTTGTAAAGTTCCTATATATAAAGTTGGTTTTATCTATAGTAGTAACTGACTTCTTACATACCCATTAATATACCCTAAGGGTTGTAATTTTTATAACAACTCTACAAGATAGATGAGATTATTACCATCTTTTACAGATGAAAAAGCAAAGAAAAGAAGTTAATCTTGCTAATTCACAAAACTCCCACATTGCTGAATATGGATTCAAACCCAGTCTGACTGTCCTGTAGGAGCCTATCTTAATCATTGCAGTATTCCTTTAGAAAGGCAGTCTGTTGGAGAAAAAAAAAAAAAAAAAAAGAGTCCTAGATTTGGAATTCAAATGCTGGTTATGTCATTTAGGAGCTAGTAAGCTAGGACAATGAGTCTCTTTATAAAACTAAGATTGTTGTCTGTGGAAGAAAATAACAATGTCATATCTACTTTAGGAAATGATGTGAGAATCAAATAGACAATCTGTGAGAAAAACACACAGGAAGCAAATGTATAGGTAAATATAATAGACTTTTTCTTTCCCTCTTAAGTTTTCTAGGTTTAAGGGTGTTAAAAATTATAACACGGTTGAAGGAGGTTATAAATGCATATGGAGAAAATATTTAAGATGACTGTATCACAAATAAGGGTGGATTAAGGAACATAAAGGAAAGGTTTCTATGTTTCACTGGAACTGATAAAATGTCAAAACCAATATGCTATGATAAGTTATGTATGTATGAGATAATACATAGAGCCACCGCTTAAAAAGTTATACAAAGGGTTACACTCAAAAACACTATACAGAAGTCAGAATGAATTCCCCAAACTGTGCAAGTAACCCAAAGAATGACATAAAAATAAAAAAACAGGGAAAACAAGTTAAAAAATTAATAATATGACAAACATAAACCAGAGAATTCTACCAAATGTTTAGTGAAGAATTAGCATCAATTCTACAAAAATTTTTCAAAATAACAGAAAAGGAGAGAACACTGCTTAACTTATTTTTTGAAGCTATATCACCCTGATATCAAAACCAAATAAAGAACAAAAAGAATTACAGATCAATATTGCTTATGAATATAGATGTAAAAATCCTTAATAAAGTATCAGTACATGGAATCACATGCAACAAGAACTATACAACATGAGCAGTGGAGTTAAGTGCATGATGCAAAACTAATTTAATACCTGAAAACCAATAAAAGCGTCACATAGTCATATCAACTGATGTAGAAAAAGCATCTGGCAAAACTCAGCACCCATTCTTGGTAACACTCAGAAAACTACGAGTAATGGGATATTTCCTTAACTTGATAAAAAAAAATCTACAAAAAGCCTCCAGATATTATGATATTTAAAAATGAAGTGAAAAAGTTAATGTTTCCCCCCTAAGATTATGATCAAGGCGAAGATGTTTGCTCTCCCTGCTCTTATTCAACATAATACTAGAAGATCTAGCCAGTATGAGACAAGAAAGGGAAATCAAAGGCAAACAGATGAGAAAGAAAGCAATAATACTGTTCCTATTTGCAGATGGCATGATTATGTACATAGAAAATACCAAACAACATAGACAATAACTCCTAGAAGTAAAAAGTGAATTCAGTAAGATGACAGGATACAGAATTGACATACAAAAATCAATGTATATGTGTATACTAGCAATGAACACCTGGAAACAAAATTAAAGATAGAATACCATTTAAAATCATTAAAAAAATAAAATACTTAGGCATAAACCTAATAATACACATTCAGGACTTGTATGGTAAAAACTACACAATGCTGATTAAAGAAATCAATGAAGATATAAAGAAATGAAGAGAAATATAATGATAATGAATTGGAAGACACCATATAGTAAATATTTCAATTTTCCTCAAATTGATAAATGGGTTTAACACAATGCCTATTGAAACACAGTCAAGATTACCCATAGATATAGACTAGATTGTAAAATTTATATGGGGAGACAAACTAGAATAGTTATAACAATTTTGAAAATGTAGAAAACGGTGGTGGGATTAAGACTTATTAAATAGCTAATACTCAAGGCAGTGTGGTATTGGCAGGTGGATAGACACATAGATCAATGGTACAGAAGAGAGAAACCAGAAAGAGACTCAGACACATATACAGTATATAACTGTTTTTTTCAAAAGGGTAAAAAGCAATTCATGTAGGGAAGAACAGTCTATTTACCAAATGGTGCTGAAGGAATAAAAAAAAAAAAGTAGCGGCCTTGACCTAAACTTCACAACTTACATAAATATAACTCGACATGGATCACAGACTTCAGTGTAAAACTATAAAACTATAAAAGTTTGTGAAGAAAACAAGTGGAGAAAAATCTTAAAGATCTAGGACTAGGCAAAAGTTCCTAGACTTGGCATTAAAACTATGAACCATAATATAAAATATTGATATATTAGACCTCATCAAAAGTAAAAATTGTTTCTCTACCAAAAACTATTAGATAGATGAAACGATAAGTTATAGACTGGTAGAAAATATTTGCAAACTATGTATCTGACTAGTATCTACCATAAATAAAGAACTCTGAAAGCTCAAAAGTAAAGAACAAACAATCCAACTGAAAAATGGAAAAAAAAAGTATAAAATGAGAAGTCACCAAAGAGAGTTTACAGATGGCAAATGAGCCTATGAAAAGGTGTTCAACATCATTAGACATTAGAGAAATGCAAATTAAAAGCACAATGAGATAGTACTACAAACCTATCATAATGACTAAAATAAAAATAGTGACAACACAAAATGATCACAGGATGTGGAGAAACTAGGCTACTAATACATCCTTGGTGGGCATGTACATGGTACAGATACTCTGGAAAACAGTTTGCCAGTTTCTTGCAATAGATTCCTGTGCATTTATCATAGAAATGAAAACCTATGCTCACACAAAAATCTGTACATAAATCTTCACAGATTTATTTGTAATAGCCCCAAACTTGACCCAACCCAGATGTCCTTCAATGAGTGAACAGCTAATCAAGCTGTGGTCCATCCATAATATGGGATCCTACTCAGTAATAAAAAGCAGCACACTCTTGATACATACAAACATTTGGATGCATCTCCAGACAAATCTGAGTAGGAAAAAAAATCATCTGTTACATCCAATTCCATTTATATAACATTGTTGAAATGATAAAGCTATAGAGATGGGGAAGAGATTAGTGTTTAGGAAGGGTTAAGGATAGTGCAGGGGTGTGATGGAAGGGGATTTAGCTATAAAAGATCCACATGAGGAATCCTTATGATAATGGAAATATTCTGTATCTTGACTGTATCAATGTCAGTATCCTGGTTGCCACATTGTACTATATTTTTGCAAGGTGCTTCCACGGGTAAAACTGGGTAAAATGCACAAAGAATCTCTCTGTATTACAGTTTACAACTGCATTTGGATTTATAAATTATCTCAAAAATCTTTTTAAAGTTTAGTTTTAAAATGGCAAAAAAAATGATGCTCACAAAATTTGTCCTGTTACTTAAAACTTTCTACCAAGATAGGGAAATAAGGTAATTACTATAGGGGGATTTTGATAGAATTTTTTTGATTGAATGACTTTGGAAATAACATCAAAAGAAAGTGATTAAAATTATATTTTTTTCACTTGCTAATTATGTATGAACAAGTTCAGCCCTGTGACCCTCAACTTCTTCAACCAGAAAAAAAGGAATAAAAAGCATGGCATTCAGAGTTATTATGGGGCTTCAGGTGGATTGTGAGAGGGTATAAGTAAGATCACCTGGCCAGATGAATTTTCTGAAATATAGTATGCAGTTTATGCAATTAAAATGTACTCACATAAAATATGTATTTTAAAAGTGTAAGTGTTAATCATATGAATCATGCATGTTTATTGTGTTTCAGGCACTAATCTACACATTTTCATACACACTGTCACTTAGTCTTCTAACTACCTATTATTATCATCCTCATCATCATCATCATTTTCTCTTATGAGAAAATTTATATTTAAATAGAGTTAAGTAACAATGTAAGATCACACAGCTAACAAATGTCAGCTTCAAGGCTTATGAATCCATTTAGTTCTGAGGTGTTAGTTATTAGAGAATCACATAACATTAATCCTTTACCACCTCTGGATTGTAGTCAATAAGTGACTTCCAATATCCCAACTGAAAGCTGGTAGGTTTATCTTGCAAGTACCCTGACATTTCACATGGACTTCAGGAAAAGTGTGGGTTAGAGGAGATGGAGAAACTTTATAACTGGCTGAGATATGGAGTCCACCAAGATACTCAGGGAGATGAGAGTAACTCGTGTGGAGTTAAATAGCTGATGGCAGGAGTAGGTATAGGTAATGAAACAGTAAACCCCAGAGGTAAGCATTGAATCATATCAGGAAATCATGTGGTCTCATGGATCAGATAGTGTGTGTTCAAGGTGTCTTACAGGATACATTGAAAGAAACCAGAAAAATGGATAAAGATTCCCAGCTTTGGGATGACATGAAGGGGCCAGAAATCTGTCAGTTGCAGGCAAGCCTCAGGCTAGTGTTCGAAGGCAGGGATTCAGAGGGAGAGACTAGGGAATGAGGTGGAGGCTTCCTCATAACACTGCTCTTAAAGAAACTAATTAGCATTGTTATTAATTTATCTCAGAATATGTAGTACGTACCTTCATATACCAGGCACTGTGCTAAGCACAGCATCTGCAGTTATAAATGACAGTCACATTGTTGTCCTCAGGAAGTGTTCAGTCCAGTTGAGATGGAAACTATTAACAGAGAACTGGTCATGTACAAACACCTAGTATTCAATTTAATAAAATGGATTATGTGTATTGATTGTGAGTCAGGCACATAACCAGGTTCTGAACCTGTGTCCAGACCACCTATGGCCCCTCAGACCTCCCCTGAAAAGGAAAACCTCAGGGGATTTGGTAGCATTGCTCACACAGGCGAGTATAAGTGACCTCAACAATGAGAACTGGAGGACAGGTAAGATCAGGATGCTGGGAAGATGGTGCCATTGACTTTCCTGAGTGACACTCCCTCTTTTAGTCACCTGTTTTTCACCTTTGTCCTCATTTAAAATGGCAAATCGGTGCAGAAACCCATACTGGCTCGAGGATATGGTGGGGTTGAGGGCTGGGGTGGGAACTTAGTCTAGAGGCTCTTGGTAGCCTACCAATTTTATAGAAGTTTGGAAATAAATTAATCTGACATAAAGGAGTGTTTGGCATTTATATCAAGTTTAGATTTGTATTTTCTGGTGAGTCCAGGTGGAAACCTGTGTAAAATGTTAGACTTCATTGAGCAGCCAGATGCTGCACCCAAACTGAGATTTTGTGGGTCAATAAATAACACAGACCCATAAAGTATCTCTGGTGGTAATGAAAAATACTGTAATTTCTTTTAAAAGATCAGAAAACAGCTGGTCGGTTTTCCCTTTAAGAAAAAAAATTCCTTTTGTATTTTTTTTTCTGAAAAAGTCAAATATCAACATACCAGCACAGTTGGAAATATTGAGCACATTGTTCTTATCAATCAAATGTCAAAACCACAGACCTTTGCCTTTCCAGATCATTGATCTAATGGGGGCGCAGAGTGAGTTTGTTTCTCAGAGGGGCATTTTGAATCTTCACAGGGTCCATGTGTCTAGTGAGAATTTGGGGTTAATGTGAATGCATTTGAGAGGAATGGCCATCAGAATCTCAGATGGATGGAGGGGGGTTAATTTTTTTTTTCTCTTGTTTTATAGTGGATTTAGTTCTACCTGCTATTTCCTTTTCTTCAGTTCCTACTTAAATTTCCACAAGTCTCTCCCATTACCATGCAGTTTATAAAACACTGTCTGGCTATGTCTTCTATATTTGAGCTCATCTTGGAATGGGGATATTGTAGGTAGAAGGGCAAATAAGCTTAATCGTAGTGTAATAGTGAGAAAGCAGTCATCGAGATAATAGTGGAAGCAGGGGGAGGGGGACGGGGAGGAACAGCAGCTGTAACAAAATAGAAGAACTGCTGTCATGTAGTCAGAGCTTAGACCAAAACCCAGTGTTTCTCATTTCTAGTCCTGGACTGCCCAAAAGTTCCTGTGAGACCCAGTACAAAGTACATCCCACTTCTCTCTCCTGGCCGTCAGCACCTTCCACCTGCAGAGATAACCAGAGATTTTCATTAAATATAAGAATACATAGATAGTGTAGCAGGAGTGTCTGTTGCAATCCATACTCTCTTGACCACCTTTGAGTTCACCTGCATCTCTAGGAGATAATTACCAGCAAGATGACAATGTATCTCTCCCTGACTTCTTTGTTCGAGGGCTTGCTCTGAACACACAAGCTTTTTCTGTCCTGCAAGTAGCAGGAAGCGAATACTGCCACGATCAATGTTGAACAGTGAGGGGATTGGAGTCAGTGATAAATGACCTCAGCCTCTCCAGATTTTGGTAGGAAAATGCTAATGTTTCTCAAAGAGACCTCTGTGGGTTTGAGTTGCAGTTGTTCAGAGTGGTAAAGCTACTCACTGATGCACTCTTTATTGGTTTTTCCCATCCCCCTTTTCACTTTCCCACTCCCTCTCTTGTACTTCCTGAAATCGTCTCCAAACAAGCTGCCTGCTTCCAAGTCCTTGCCTCAGAGTCTTCCTTAAGACAGTCAGATTAGACAGACTGACAGACAGACAGGTAAATAATTGACTGTAAAAAGGGGTAAGTGACAGGCTTCCATAATAATCCTCATATATAAAGTACAATAGGCAATGTTTTAAAACACTATTTCCAAGCTTGCTAGGAAATGCAATTTTTCATGAAATGTATGGACTCCAAATACCAAATGTAAGGACAGGTAATTACACACACTTACCTCAAGATGCTGAGCTCCATGAGGACATGTTTGAGTATTGTCAGTTTATAGACCAGTACCAGGTCTGCCTGAGGGTAGAGATATAATTATAATAATATGAACACATGAATGAAAGAATAAACAATAGAGGGGGGCACTTCAAGATGGCAGAGGAGTAAGATGTGGAGATCACCTTCCTCTCCACAAATAGATCAAAAATACATCTACACGTGGAACAACTCCTACAGAACACCTACTGAACGCTGGCAGAAGACCTCAGACCTCCCAAAAGGCAAGAAACTCCCCACATACCTGGGAAAGGGGATTAAGAGCGCTGCTTAAAGGAGCTCCGGAGACGGGCACGAGACGCTAAGGCTGCTGCTGCCGCCACCAAGAAGCCTGTGTGCGAGCACAGGTCACTCTCCACACCGCCCCTCCCGGGAGCCTGTGCAGCTCGCCACTGCCAGGGTCCCGGGATCCAGGGACAACGTCCCCAGGAGAACGCACCGGCGTGCCTCAAGCTGTTGCAATGTCACGCAGCCCTCTGCCACTGCAGGCTCGCCCTGCGTTCCAATTATAACTACCATACACCCCCACATGAGTGAGCAACAGCCCCCTAATTAGCCGCTGCTTTAACACCCTCCTGTCTGGGTGGGAACAGATGCCTGAGGGTGACCTACATGCAGAGGCGGGTCCAAATCCAAAGCTGAACCCCAGGAGCTGCACGAACAAAGAAGAGAAAGGGAAATTTCTCCCAGCAGCCTCAGGAGCAGCAGATTAAATCTCCACAATCAACTTGATGTACCCTGCATCTGTGCAATACCTGAAGAGACAACAAACTGTCCCAAAATTGAGGCAGTGGACTTTAGGAGCAACTGTAGGCTTGGGGTTTCCTGTCTGCGACTGATTTGTTTCTAATATTTATGTTTATCATAGTTAAGTTTTTAGCGCTTGTCATCATTGGTGGATTTGTTTCTCGGTTTTCTTGCCCTCTTCTTTTTTCTTTAATTATTATTTTTTATGTTAAAAATTAAAAAAAAATTTATTTACTATTTACTATTTTTATTTCTATTTACTCTTTTTTTCCCCTTTTTTTCTCCCTTTTCTTCAAAGCCGTGTGACTGACAGGGTCTTGGTTCTCTGGCCTGGGGTCAGGCCTGAACCTCTGAGGTGGAGAGCCAAGTACAGGACATTGGACCACCAGAGACCTCCCGGCCCCATATAATATCAATCGGCGAGAGCTCTCCCAGAGATCTCCATCTCAACACTAAGGCCCAGCTCCACCCAACAGCCAGCAAGCTCCAGTGCTGGATGCCCCATGCCAAACAATTAGCAAGACAGGACCACAACCCCACCCATTATCAGAGAGGCTGCCTCAAATCATACTAAGTTCCCAGATAGCCCAAAACACACCACCGGATGCGGCCCTGCCCACCGGAAGGACAAGAACCAACCCCACCCATCACAACACAGACACCAGTCCCCTCCAACAGGAAGCCTACACAAGCCACTGAACCAAGCTTACCCACTGGGGACAGACACCAAAAATAACAGGAACTACGAACCTGCAGCCTGAGAAAAGGAGACCCCAAACACAGTAAGTTAAGCAAAATGAGAAGACAGAGAAATATGCAGCAGATGAGGGAGCAAGGCAAAAACCCACCAGACCAAACAAATGAAGAGGAAATAGGCAGTCTACCTGAAAAAGAATTCAGAGTAATGATAGGAAAGATGAGGCAAAATCCTGGAAATAGAATGGAGAAAATACAAGAAACGTTTAACAAGGACCTAGAAGAACTAAAGAGCAAACAAACAATGGTGAACAACACAGTAAGTGGAATTAAAAATTCTCTAGAAGGAATCAGTAGCAGAATAACTGAGTAAGAAGAACAGATAAGTGACCTAGAAGATGAAATAGTGGAAATAACTACCACAGAGCAGAATAAAGAAAAAAGAATGAAAAGAATTGAGGACAGTCTCAGAGACCTCTGGGACAACAGTAAAGGCAATGACATTCAAATTATAGGGGTCCTAGAAGAAGAAGAGAAAAACAAAGGGTCTGAGGAAATATGTGAAGAGATTATAGTTGAAAACTTCCCTAACATGGGAAAGGAAATAGTCAATCAAGTCCAGGAAGCACAGAGAGTCCCATACAGCATAAATCCAAGGAGGAACACTCCAAGACACATATTAATCAAACTATCAAGAATTAAGTACAAAGAAAAAATATTAAAAACAGCAAGGGAAAAGGAACAAATAACATACAAGGGAATCCCCATAAGGTTAACAGCTGATCTTTCAGCAGAAACTCTGCAAGCCAGAATGGAGGGGCAGGACATATTTAAAGTGATGAAAGGGAAAAACCTAGATTACAACCAAGATTACTCTACCCAACAAGGATCTCATTCAGATTCAAGGGAGAAATTAAAACCTTTACAGACCAGTAAAAGGAAAGAGAATTCAGCACCACCAAACCAGCTTTACACTAAATGCTAAAGGAATGTCTTTAGGCAGGAAACACAAGAGAAGGAAAAGACCTAAAGTAACAAACCCAAAACAATTAAGAAAATGGTAATAGGAACATACATATCAATAATTACCTTAAATGTAAATGGACTAAATGCTCCCACCAAAAGACACAGACTGGTTGAATGGATACAAAAACAAGACCTGTATATATGCTGTCTACAAGGGACCCACTTCAGACCTAGGGACACAGACAGAGTGAAAGTGGGAGGATAGAAAAAGATAATCCATGCAAATGGAGATCAGAAGAAAGCTGGAGTAGAAATTTTCATATCAGAAAAAATAGTCTTTAAAATAAAGGCTATTACAAGAGACAAAGAAGGGCACTACATAATGATCAAGGGATCAATCCAACAAGAAGATGTAACAACTGTAAATATTTATGCACCTAACAAAGGAGCACCACAATATATAAGGGAAATGCTAACAGCCATAAAATGGAAAATCGACAGTAACACAATAATAACAGGGGACTTTAACACCCCCTTTCACCATTGGACAGATCATCCAGAATGAAAATAAATAAGGAAACACAAGCTTTAAATGACACATTAAACAAGATGGACTTAGTTGATGTTTATAGGACATACCATCCAAAAACAACAGAATACACTTTCTTCTCAAGTGCTCATGGAACATTCTCCATGATAGATCATATCTTGGGTCACAAATCAGGCCTTGGTAAATGTAAGAAAATTGAAATCATATCAAGTATCTTTTCCAAACACAACGCTATGAGACTAGATATCAATTACAAGAAAAAAAAACTGTAAAAAATATAAACACATGGAGGCTAAACAATACGCTAATAAATAACCAAGGGATCACTGAAGAAATCAAAGAGGAAATCAAACAATACCTAGGAACAAATGACAATGAAAACACGATGACACAAAACCTATGGGATGCAGCAAAAGCAATTCTAAGAGGGAAGTTTATAGCAATACAATACTACCTCAAGAAACAAGAAACATCACAAATAAACAACCTAAACTTACACCTAAAGCAATTAGAGAAAGAAGAACGAAAAAAACCCAAAGTTAGCAGAAGAAAAGAAATCATAAAGGTCGGATCAGAAATAAATGAAAAAGAAATGAAGGAAACAATAGCAAGCATCAATAAAACTAAAAGTTGGATTTCTGAGAAGATAAACAAAATTGATAATCCATTAGCCAGATTCATCAAGAAAAAAACGGAGAAGACTCAAATCAACAGAATTAGAAAGGAAAAAGAAGTAACAACTGACACTGCAGAAATACAAAGGATCATGAGAGATGACTACAAGAAATTACATGCCAATAAAATGGACAACATGAAAGATATGGACAACATGAAAGATATGGACAAATTTTTAGAAAAGCACATCTTTCTGGGACTGAACCAGGAAAAAATAGAAAATATAATTAGACCAATAACAAGTACTGAAATTGAAACTGAGATGAAAAATCTTCCAACAAACAAAAACTCAGGACCAGATGGCTTCACAGGCAAATTCTATCAAACATTTAGAGAAGAGCTAACACCTATCTTTCTCAAACTCTTCCAAAATATAGCAGAGGGAGGAACACTCCCAAACTCATTCTACAAGGTCACCATCACCCTGATACCAGAACCAGACAAAGATGTCACAAAAAAAGAAAACTACAGGCCAATATCACTGATGAACATAGATGCAAAAATCCTCAACAAAATACTAGGAAACAGAATCCAAGAGCACATTAAAAGGATCATACACTTTGATTAAGTGGGGTTTATCCCAGGAATGCAAGATTTCTTCAATATACACAAATCAATTAATATGATACACCATATTAACAAATTGAAGGATAAAAACCATATGATCAACTGAATAGATGCAGAAAAAGCTTTCAACAAAATTCAACACCCATTTATGATAAAAACTCCCCAGAAAGTAGGCATAGAGGGATGCTACCTCAACATAATAAAGGCCATATATGACAAACCCACAGCTGACATCGCCCTCAATGGTGAAAAACTGAAACCATTTCCACTAAGATCAGGAACAAGACAAGGTTGCCCCACTCTCATCACTATTATTCAACATAGACTTGGACGTTTTAGCCACAGCAATCAGAAGAAAAAGAAATAAAAGAAATCCAAATTGGAAAAGAAGAAGTAAAGCTGTCACTGTTTGCAGATGACATGATGCTATACATAGAGAATCCAAAAATGCTACCAGAAAAATTCTAGAGCTAATCAATGAATTTGGTAAAGTAGCAGGATACAAAATTAACGCATGAAATCTCTTGCATTCCTATACACTAATGATGAAAAATCTAAAAGAGAAATAAAGGAAACACTCCCATTTACCATTGCAACAAAAAGAATAAAATACCTAAAAATAAACCTACCTAAGGAGACAAAAGACCTGTATGCAGAAAACAATAAGACAATGATGAAAGAAATTAAAATGATACAAACAGATGGAGAGATATACCATGTTCTTGGATTGGAAGAATCAACATTGTGAAAATGACTATACTATCCAAAGCAATCTACAGATTCAGTGCAATCCCTTTCAAATTACCAATGGCATTTTACACAGAACTAGAATAAAAAAATTCACAGTTTGTATGGAAACACAAAAGACCCCAAATTGCCAAAGCAATCTTGAGAAAGAAAAACAGAGCTGGAGGAATCAGGCTCCCTGACTTCAGATTCTACTACAAAGCTACAGTAATCAAGATAGTATGGTACTGGCACAAAAACAGAATTAGAGATCAATGGAACAGGAGAGAAAGCCCAGAGATAAACCCATGCACATATGGTCACCTTATCTTTGAGAAAGGAGTCAAGAATATACAGTGGAGAAAAGACAGCCTCTTCAATAAATGGTGCTGGGAAAACTGGACAGGTACATGTAAATGAATGAAATTAGAACACTCCCTAACACCACACACAAAAATAAACTCAAAATGGATTAAAGACCTAAATGGAAGGTCAGACACTATAAAACTCTTGGAGGACAGCATAGGAAGAACACTCTTTGACATAAATCACAGCAAGATCCTTTTTGACCCACCTCCTAGAGAAATGGAAATAAAAACAAGAATAAACAAATGGGACCTAATGAAACTTAAAAGTTTTGCATAGCAAAGGAAACCATAAACAAGATGAAAAGACAACCTTCAGAATGGGAGAAAATATTTGCAAATGAAGTAACTGACAAAGGATTAATCTCCAAAGTATACAAGCAGCTCATGCAGCTCAATATCAAAAAAACAAAAAACCCAATCCAAAAATGGGCAGAAGACCTAAATAGACATTTCTCCAAAGAAGATATACAGATTGCCAACAAACACATGAAAGGATGCTCAACATCACTAATCATTAGAGAAATGCAAATCAAAAGTACAGTGAGGTGTCACCTCACACCGGTCAGAATGGCCATCATCAAAAATCTACAAACAATAAATGCTGGAAAGGGTGTGGAGAAAAGGGAACCCTCGTGCACTGTTGGTGGGAATGTAAATTGATACAGCCACTATGGAGAACAGTCTAAAGGTTCCTTAAAAAACTAAAAATAGAACTACCATATGACCCAGCAATCCCTCTCCTGGGCATATACCCTGAGAAGACCATAATTCAAAAAGAGTCATGTACCACAATGTTCACTGTAGCACTATTTACAATAACCAGGACATGGAAGCAACCTACGTGTCCATCACCAGATGAATGGATAAAGAAGATATGACACATATACACCATGGAATACTACTCAGCCATAAAAGGGAACAAAATTGAGTTATTTGTAGTGAGGTGGATGGACCTAGAGTCTGTCATACAGAGTGAAGTAAGTCAGAAAGAGAAAAACATATACTGTGTGCTAACACATATATATGGAATCTAAAAAAAAAAAAAAAGATTCTGAAGAACCTAGGGGCCAGACAGGAATAAAGACGCAGACGTAGAGAATGGACTTGAGGACATGGGGAGGGGGAAGGGGAAGCTGGGATGAAGTGAGAGAGTAGCACTGACATATATACACTGCCAAATGTAAAATAGATAGCTAGTGGGAAGCAGCTGCATAGCACAGCGGGATCAGCTTGGTGCTTTGTGACCACCGAGAGGGGTGGATTAGGGAGGGTGGGAGGGAGATGCAAGAGGGAGGGGATATGGGGATACATGTATACATATAGCTGATTCACTTTGTTATACAGTGAAACTAACACAACATTGTAAAGCAATTATACTCCAATGAAAATGTTAAAGAAAAACAAAACAAAACAAAAAAACAAAAGAAAAAAAAGAATGAACAATAGAATGAGATTGATTTTTCACTCAAAACAAATGTGTTACTGATGTTCTGTTTTTTTGGATGAACAGTGCACAACATCACCCATTAAAATTGATAACTCATTTTAATCAATGGCATGCATATATACATACCTGCACTTACCTTTCCCAGAAAACCAGGCTACCCATAGTAATAAATTGAACGAAAGACATTAAAAGTCAGGAGATAGCAAGAGGCAGATGCTCCAAACCCTTGGGACCAGCAGGAATAAGAAATTCCCTGGATCAATGTTACAATAAATGAGACCGACATGATGCCACTCGCAAGGGATCTATTAAGCACTGGTTACATCTGTTGGATAACAAAGCTATTGATCATGAGAGAGTTGCCTAGGGGGAATTCAACTAGGAAAGATACTCTCTGATGAACAGAAGTGTTTGGAGGTGTGACAATTCTAGCAGGATTGAAATATCATATAAATCTCTTAGGCATATAGTACAGAAATTCTGATGGCAGAAATGTAGTTGTTTATAGATATTCATTACTATGAGCATATGCATCTTCCACAGACTTTACTAGATTCCTTACACATATTGAATGCAAATAATTATGGGATTCTAGGGTTTACAAGTATACAGAAGTAGCTAAAATGATAACAGAAAACATATGGATATGTAATCATCTTAAGAAAAGTGTAACATTGGTGACTTCTATAAGCATATTGAAGCAAAATAAAAATGTGACATCGTTTTTGACATGCATGCATTCTATTTCTTCCTTCAACTTTGTCTCCTAAAAAAAAGAGGGCTTTAATTTTCTGAAAGATATGTACTGCTATTGTTTCATATGTTTAGTAGACATCTATTAGCATAGATATATTTTCCTCTCTACCTAGGATAGTAGAGAGGAGTAGATGCAGGACTTTATAAGGAAAATAATCATTCTGTGAAAACTAGAAACTGGACCGAAAAGAAAGAGACTGACACCCAATGATCACACACTCTATAGTGGTAAAAAGAGCACCTGACATTTTGTTCCAAGATGATGGGTTTTAATAATGGATTAGCCAAAGATCCCACAAGAAGAGGTGACTGCTCAGATGCCATCTTTTACCTTCTAGGATACGAACCCCGTTTAAGAGATGCATTATAATTGGACATGATGATGACAGGAGTTAACTTGAGGCAGAAAATCCTGAGAGCCAAACCTGAAGGGTATAGAGGCAGAGAGGGAGGCATTAGAGGAAGGATTTGTGGTGAAGAAGAGAGGGAGAGAAGGATTTTCCCTTATGTTTTATATAAGCCAGAATTCCCAGTTGCACATTGAATTTCTGCAATTCTTGACTCTTTAAGGACTTTCTTAAGAGAAAAAGACTCCAGTAGGTGAGGGCAGTACTTCTTTACTTCTCTGTGTATACTACAATTTGGTTTGACACAAATAATTATAACAGATTGTTGTTTAGATTTGAGAAGGAAAAATTGGAGCAGATAAAGTCACTCACATATTTAAAGGGACTGAACTTGGAAAAACAATTTGGTATTTCCTCCCTGGTTTCAGACAGTAAATCATGCAAAGAGGAAAAGAACATAGGAAGATAGATGCTAATAAGATTTAAGAAAAACGACTTTCTTACACTATATTTTGGTATGAAGATAATACTAGACTCATAAATTAAAGAATGCTTATTTTTCCCTTTTCTTCAAATTATGTTTACGTCTTTGAATATTTAATAGAACTTACCAGTAAGTTTATTTGTAAAATAATCTGATGTGCTAAGATTTTGTTTGCACATTTTAAGTGAATAATTTACCTAATAACATCAATTATTTTAATTATAGTAGTGTTATTTATATTTTGTACTTCTTTAGAATGTCGGTACACTACTTGGTTAGCTATAACTTCTAATTGTTAAGGTCATTGAAATTTTCAAACTGTTTGGTGGAAAGTTATCCATAATATTTCTCTATCTTTCCTATTTCTGCTGACCTGTGCACATGCCAGGGTTTTGTTTGTTTGTTTTGTTTTTTTGTTTTTTTTGCAGTACGGGGGCTTCTCACTGTTGTGGCCTCTCCCGTTGCGGAGCACAAGCTCCAGACGCGCAGGCTCAGTGGCCGTGGCTCACGGGCCCAGCCGCTCTGTGGCATGTGGGATCTTCCCAGACCGGGGCACGAACCCACGTCCCCTGCATCGGCAGGAGGACTCTCAACCACTGTGCCACCAGGGAACCCCCACGATATGATGTTGTGACATATGTATATACTCACAGATCTATCACCACAAAAAGACAACGAACATACACATCACACCCAAGGCTTCCTTGTGGCCCTTTATAGTCCCTCTATCTGCCCTCATTGCCACCCCCATCATTACAAGCTGTGGATGATCTGCTTTCTGTTACTATAGATCAGTCTGCATTTTCTAGGTATTTCTATAAATGGAATCCTACAAGTATGTATCTATTGTTGTCTGTCTTCTTTTACTCAGCATGGTTATTGTGAGATTCAACCTTATTTTTACTAAGCAATATGCCATATTCTATTCATCCCATCCAGGGTAGTTTTCAACCTAGATATTGTATTTTTCATCTTTAGTAGGTCTGATTTAAGCATTTGATATATTTTCCATATCTCTACTTGACTTTCTCAGTATTCCTTCTACCTTGGGAACATATCAACTACAGTTATAATAACTGTTTCAGTGTCTTTATCTACCAATTCTATCATCTGTGTCTTTCTGGGTTGGTTTCAATAGATTGATACTTCCACTCACTAAGCCTCACATTTTCCTGCATCTTTGCATAAATGATCATTTTTTATTGTATACCAGACGTTGTGAACTGTACCTTGTGTGTTGGCTATTTTTGTACATCTTGAAATAAATATTCTTGAACATTTTTCTGGATCTCAGCTAATTTATTACAGATATTTTTGGTACTTGCTTTTAAGCTTCATTAAGTAGGACAAGAACATCATTGAGTCTAAGGCTAATTTTGTGCCCTAATGTTGTACTAAGACAAAACTCTTCAAAGTCCTCTACTTGATATTCCATGAATTAAGAGTTTTTCCAATCTAACGGTGGGAACTGTAACTATATCTAGGATTGTCTGAGCCTAAGATTTGTTCCCTCCAATCCTTGAGGGGGTTCTTTCACTGCCCTCTGATTATTCACTCACACACTTGTTATCAGTGTTCAGTTGAAGGCTTGAAGGATATCCTCTGCAGGTGTCTAGAACTCTCTTTCTCTTTCTCTGTTTAGTCCTCTCCTCTCTGACACTCAGCCCTGTCTCCTCAAACATGAAGACTGCCAAGCTCTTTCTGGGTTCCCCCTACATTTTCTGTGTTCTGGAAACTCTCCAGCCAATAAGCTGGGGCAGTCACAGAGCTTTTATTTAGGGTATAACTGTCCTTCATTATCTGATGTTCATTGCTTTGAAAATCACAGCTTTATATATTGGCTTGGCCAAAAAGATCGTTAGGGTTTATCCATAACATCTTACAGAAAAACCCAAATGAACTTTTTGGCCAACCAATATTTTCCATTTTTCAGCACACACACACACACATTTATATATTTTTATATATATATATATATATATACATATATATATATATATATATATATATACACACACACACACACACACACACACACACACACACACACACACAGGCAGTCAGGTAAATTGATTTCCTGTTGTATCATCTTGGATGGAAGAAGAAATTGTAAGTTTTTTTCTTAAAGAGATCAAATTGACATGCTTCCATGACATGACAGACACAGACAGCTTTATGGTAATAGAAGAAATGTGATGAATAGGTTATCTGGATACCTGGTGATGCAGCACAATCTGTTCTAGAGACCAGTTGCAACACCAAGAGATTCTAGTTCATGATTCTTTATATCACCCTCTCCATCCCCTGATATTGCAGCATTTGGTGTTCTCAATCAAAATCAATGTGTCCTCAGTTTTACATAAAAATTATACAAAATTATTAAAACATGCAGTACTTTTATTTATCCCTAATTGGAAATATTAGTAAAGATACCTGCTTATTCAAACACAGTTTCAGTACAAGTCTCCCTGCACCAGTAACCCCAACTCTATAGCTTACACAAAAGTGCCGCCTTTAACTCTATTTTATAGGGAATCCTGGAGCCACCTACTGTGCTGGTGCCTCTGAGTATCCGTGTACTCCATCAGACTTCACTGGGATTAACTCAGGAGCTGGGTGGGGCTGAATCCAGTGAGTGCATTACCACACTGAGGGCAGCTGAATCGGGCTTACAAAGGCAGCAGCCTACATCCCAAGAAGATATGTTCGCCTTCTGCTCCATGCAAAGGGGAGAGTTTGCATAGTTCATTATAAGCGAGATAGAATCATCCAATTTATTCTGCTACTGTTTCAGAGGAAAGACCCCTAGCACTGAGAATGTAGAAACCTGAAAGAGTATGCTGAGTATTTTAGAAATTTTAAAAGGCATTTTTTTTTTTTTTTTTTTGCGGTACGCGGGCCTTTCACCACTGTGGCCTCTCACGTTGCGGAGCACAGGCTCCGTACGCACAGGCTCAGCGGCCATGGCTCACGGGCCCAGCCGCTCTGCGGCATGTGGGATCTTCCCGGACCGGGGCACGAACCCGTGTCCCCTGCATCGGCAGGCGGACTCTCAACCACGGCGCCACCAGGGAAGCCCTTAAAAGGCATTTTTCTTTTCTGGATTTACATAAAAGAAAAGCACACATACATCAGTCAGCACCAAAACTTGCAGCCCTTGCTGGAGAAGGGACCCCAATAACAATGACTGTACATCGATGAATGGAGTTTTTATTATCAAATTATGCAACCTAAATTACGCATCCCTTCCCAGCGAGCACCACCCTTCCAAAGACAGACTTTTAAAGCTGTCAAGAAAATATGCAAAGAGAAGCCAAATTTGAAATAATCATTGCTTGCTGTTACTTTGTAAGCAGGACAAAAGAAATTACAGATTGAGTAATTGAGTGGAGTAATGGACTCTGGTATTTCTTTAACCATTAAGGAAAGAAAAAAGCTTACATGTAAAAGAAGAAGCGTTAGACTCCTTGGTTTTCAATTGGAAAGATTAAAAATTCATCAGCTTATTATGTGCTATTGCTTTTTACCATTTATTATTTCTGTAAACTATGGAGAAAATCTGAACCTATATTTTCTCTATATTGTACGATTTGAAATGGGTCAAAATAATAAGATATATCTAAAAAAAGATTTTCAGATCTGTCCAAATACTAAATTGGGTGCTCTAGTTAGGAGCGAGTTCCTTATCCCTAGACATGTGGAAGTAAAGTCTGGGTTATCATTTATTTTACAATGCAGGAGAAGAAAGGCTTTAAAGATTCATACCAGGATAAAAATGAAGAAATGCAAGAAAGTCCTAAAACTTATCTTCACTTATGCTTTTATACTATCAGAAAGAGAGAGAGACAGTCACAGAGAGACAGAGATAGAGAGAGAGAGAGAGAGAGAGACAGAGAGAGAGAGAGAGAGAGGACAAGAGAGGAGGAAAAGGAGGAGTGTGGGAGGACAAAGAGAAAGAGAGAGGAAAAAAACTAACTCAGGGAATGGTATACTTTGGGAGGTGCAAACAACAATATACACTTTCAACGATACCTATTTCAAGCTTGATAAAGCTGCAGACATTGATAATAAGGTTAAAATTTGGGACATTTAGAAAAATGTTAAAGCACAGGTAAAACTTCAATTTTGTTGTATATCCTTTAAAAATTGTAAAGTCAAAAGTAATAAACAGCCTTTATTTATTTAAAAGTCCACCTTAAATATTTTGAAATGCATATGTAATCGATGATAGTGTATCCAATAAGAATAATTTTATTTAAATTGTGACTTTAAGAAAAAATGTCACCTCCCAACATACCTCATACATCTTCTATGTAATGGCCAAACAGTCCACACACTCATTGAGGTGCGTAATTCTACTCAAGGATGTACTGTCTGATGTGCCCAAGCAAATGAATTAGCCTATGATACATTAAGAGAGGTCATCTCATTGCAAATGGGGAAAGTTTATTTGTTTTTCTGTTAAAATGTTTATGCTTAGTGTCATTACATTACCTCAGAAATGAAACATCTCTTCCAACCAGTGAACAACTATCCAACTGAAAAGCAAGACAAAGAGTCTTCTGATCATGGCCATCAGAAAGAGGTGCTAAAAGGGTAGTCTGGAATCAATAAAAGTTATGTCTCTCCCCTCCCCCCAAAAAAGGGGGCAGTTTGATGGAATTCATCCCAATCATACCTGTATTGTACCCATCCACATAAACTCCAGCTGTACCAGTAGATCTCAATAAAGTACCCAATTCTTTTTGAAAAAACTCCATCATCATCCCAAGTAAGGACATTCAGGTGGCATACATTTAAATTTAGCCTTGAAAATATTTAGTTCAGTCTACATGATCTTGGGGAAAACAAAACAAAACAAAACATACATATAAAAAGAACATGCTCATGGCAATGTTTCCCATGACATATCATGAATTATTTATAAACAATGCATATTTTCTGATGATGTAGATGTTTGTCAGGACGAGAGGTCTAGTTCTGTTAAGTGTTGGTACCTCCACCCACCTCAACCCTGTCTGATGCAAATAATGATCATTTTAGAGAAGTACAGAGGAATCAGTAATTCACATAAGCAGTTAAGGTTTGGGATTTATTTGAAGCACTACATTTTATTCTTGGATTTTTATGTTAGTGGGGTTTTTTTTGTTTTTTTTTCTGTACCTTGAATGTTTCCATTTCAGGAGACACTCAAAACAGCAATTCAGCAGATGATCTAAAAATGAGATTTGACTCATCTGATATAAAATGCAGTTAATACAGATACACTTTGAAAAGTATCCATAAAATAAGATTTCCTTTTGCTCTCATTGGCTCCTTCACACTCTTTCTTTGATATCAAGGAAGTAAGTTCTGCTATCATATTTTACTATTCCAAATTTTTCAGCCTGCCATATTTCATAGTGTTAATTATAATTCAACTAGAGATTTATACAGTATACATGTCTCTCTCTGAAAGGCATTTCCTACACTTATTCAAATATGCATGTTGGTAAAATCGACATGGTTACTAGCAAATTAATTCTTCACTCTGTTATGGTTAAATTTACCCTTCATGCCTTATTAAAATATTTCCCAACTTTATAAGGAGGATTAAAACTAGTTTGATTTGATTACATTTTGCCTATTATTTTAAATCCTTTTGATTGAAATACAAAAAAGGGAAATAATTGTTACCATTCAAATTTGGTAAGTTTTAAATACAGAAGCAGTTTCCACAACTAGAAATAAAGCAATTTTCTAGACCTTCGTTTAGAATGTTCTGATATCCTCGATATAAATAGTTATAGACACAATAAATTATAGAGTAGGTGCTGTATGGATACTGACAGCATGAAAGGGAACATTTCTCTTGTTCCTGTATTGTCCGGAATTACTCACAAGGTGACTTGGTACAGCATGAAGGACACTGGACCTGGCACAGGAAATTCTGCTACTGATCTCAGATGAGCCACCTGCTATCACAGCATCACTCAGAGAATTACTGTTAACGACCCTGAATCTCAGATTCCACGAACGAAATGAAAATAGCAATATTTCTTTTTGATGTCACAGGATGGCTTTGAGGTAGAGAGAAATGACTTAATGCAACATAAATACTTTCTGCAAATAAAGTGTCTGTGTGTGTGCATATGTGTGAGTGTGTGTGTGTATGTGTGAGTGTGTGTGTGTGTGTGTGTATTTCTTGATGCTCACAAGAAGCCATTTGCAATTATTGAGACAGTCAGGAGAAAGGAAAGACAACCAAGCGGGGGTGAGCATCATTATCTATTTAATATTTGCTTCTAAGAACCGGTCCTCTTTATCTATCAAGAAGAATTAAGAGACAGAAAGAGAATGAGAGAGTGGAAGGAAGGAAGGGAGGAAGGAAGGAAGGAAGGAGAAACATTGTAAATCAACAGGCTGTTTGTTGACAGGTCACTGCAGGAGACAAAACACATACAGGCGCTGTTGGGGAGACCTTTCTTCAGGGAAGGACCAAAGTTTAAGTAGGAATTCATGGGGCAGGAACTGGCACAGGAAGGTGCTGGAACCAGCAGTCTGGCTATTGGAGTGTAAGCCCTCCTCCAGCTGTGCGGGGTAAGACCCTTTAAGAATAAGCGCTCCAAGTGTACAGCTTGAGTGCACAAGCTGATTTTATTTATTTATTTATTTATTTATTTATTTATTTATTTATTTTGCCACCACATCTCCTGCTTTATTGTTATTCATAGCTCTTATTTCCACTTGACTATTTTTTTTAATTAATTAATTTATTTATTTATTTATTTATTTATTTATTTATTTTGGCTGTTGGTTCTTCATTGCTGCGCACGGGCTTTCTCTAGTTGCAGCGAGCGGGGGGCTACTCTTCGTTGTGGTGTGTGGGCTTCTCATTGGTGTGGCTTCTATTTTTTTTTAACATCTTTATTGGAGTATAATTGCTTTACAATGGTGTGTTAGTTTGTGCTGTATCACAAAGTGAATCAGCTATACATATACATATGTTCCCATATCTCTTCCCTCTTGCATCTCCCTCCCACCCTCCCTATCGCACTCCTCTAGGTGTTTGAGATGGTGACTCTGGCCAAGCATCACAACTCAGCATGTAACCACCTCACAGGGTTGTTTATCATTAGTGGATCCATCCTCTTTTCCTGAGTATTGCTATCTGTTCTTCCAGCCCCCAGATCTAAGAGATGGTTTAGCACAGCTGTTACGAGCTCGGTTACTGGAGACATATTGCTTGAGTTCAAATCCAAGCTCCACCACTTATTAATTCTGCAACTTTATGTGAGCTTCTTAACATGTCTATGCCTTCCCTTTTCTCATTTGTAAGACAGGAATAGTGAATACTTGTAACATAGGGTTATTAGGGGAATTAAATGGAACAACTCAGGTCAACTGGGCAGAGTAGAGAATCACTACAAGCTGAAGAGTGTGATTTGTTTTGATTAGGAAGCTGCACAGCAGAGTGTGTAAGACTCACCCTGTCCAGAGTCATCAACCCCCTTCCTCCTATAATCAGCTGTGTGTGTGGGGGAAATCACTGTTATCTCTCCTTCCATGTCCCTCTGCTTACTCATTTGTAAATGGTAATAAAAATACTTCTCTCACAGGGAGTCTTACGAGGATTAAATAAGGCAACAGGAAGAGCAAGCCCGGCATACGGTGAACACCCACTCAATGGGAGACATCCCTGTAACCGTCCCAGAACAGGACAGCAGACCATTTCAAGGTCAAGATCCATTGGTTCCCAATTCAGCTCTTCTCTTTCTAGCCTGTGACCTGAAGCAAGATACTTAGTCTCTCTTTATGCATCTCAGTTTTTGTTGTTGTTGTTTCCATCTGGAACATAAGAGTCAATACCTCAAAGGGCTGTGTGGGATGAAGCCATTTATCAGAACCTGAAACAAAGTAAACATTTGAAACATGTCAGCTATTATTATCACTGTTGTGATGATGACAACGGTTGAGGAGGAGGATGGTATAAGGGAAAGTGGTGTGTCCATGCAACTGTGTCCGGTTCTCATAAAGAAAATAGTTTGGTCACCCCATAGGGGACACTGCCTGTGGCATCCCAGGACAGTTATTAGCTCACTAGCCACTTAGGGAGTGGAGGAAGGTTAGAACTCACACCTGCACTGTGAAGCCAGCATGGGACACAGAAAAGGGACTCTTGTCACACAGCAAAATAAATTCCAAATAATTGTGATTAAAACCTGTGATATCTCGAGTGGATTTTTAAGTAACTAAAAATCAAGGGTTATCTCTTCTCATCTTCACAGCGATAAGCTATAGAGAAAATGCCTAGGAAATGGTAGCTAAATATTGGACTACTGAAAAGCACCGTATTTGTATCTCAAGATCTACAAAACAGTGGCACCACTCTTTGTCTTTCCGATATTTATTTGTTGAGTGTAATCTATATGCCTGCCTTTGCTAGGCTCTGGAGAAACAGTTATGAATAAATTAGGCACAGTCTTTGCTACCAGGAATTTTAAAATTTGGTAGAAGTAAAGAAAATGTACACAGAAAATCACCATCTTCGTAATACAACTTGTCTCTCTTTCTCTCATTTCACGAATATTTTTCTCAGGGCACAAATGTAGAATTAGGGTATCTATCAAAAGAAATATGGTCCAGCTCCTGCTAGAGCAGACCTTAGATGCTCTATTACTTTTATAAACTCTCTCTAATGAAAACAAGTATCCTATTAAAAGAAAGATACGAACTATACCTTCTGGGCTTACATGTCTAGGTACCCATTTCAAGTAGAAAAGCAAGGCATCTAACAATCCTATGTCCATGGGTTTGTGAATTCTGAATTCACTGAGAATTGTGAAAACCAGGACAATTACTGAAACACTAAACATTTTAAAGACCATTTTAAGAGCTGGTAAAACAAAGAGAGGCAAATAAGCAAGGCTACAAAGAGTGGATTAATAAAATCTGAAGACGGAGCAGGTGGATTTATCCCATACAAGACATAGGAGTTTAGACAGAAAATTGAAAACCTTTCCCAGGAAATAATTGTAACTGACAGTGGCTTCATAGTAGCTCAGATATTGAGCTCACTTTTTAAAAATATGAGAGAAAATAGATGTCTCAATTAGAAAAAGGATACTGTCAGAAAAATACATGTTAATGGAAAGCTCTAATCTGTTTATTTGATTCAGACAACAGATAAATAGGTAAATTTAAAGAAAATAGAGTTGGAAAACCCCTATATTGGAGATTTATCATTCTATATGTATGGAAACTAAGATTCAGGAAGATGAAATGACCCCAAGGCCCTATGGTAAGGGAGAACAAAATTAGGATTAGAATCACAGAGCCCAGGGACCAAGATCCCTATTGAAATGCTCAGCTTCTATCCTCAATCCATCAGTGCTATGTGCAAAGGGATAAAGGAAACCCCAATCTGGCTTGGTTGAAAATGAATTACAGTGGGTCTTAGGGGTGGGGATGATGCCACAAGAAACACGTGCAAAGAGTGGGTTTGGAACTATCTCGATGTAGGTTGCTTATTGTTGAACGGTCTTGGTGGACACCACAGAAATATCATACTTGTGGGCTCATGTCCATTCACTCAATGGCTTTATCCATGCAAACTTCAATTTTGAGGGTAAATACAAACCAGCATCCTCAACCCCTAAGATATAAGGGGTTCACGTCTTCCCTGGCTACACACTAGGTTGAAGAATGTCAAAGGGGAAAGTGGCTCCCGCTTGGTTAATCAGCGCTTTTACTCCCTGGCCAAAGGGACTGTTTTGAGGGATGGGTGTAAGATCCAAGCATGGCTGATTTGAGTTCTTCTCCAGAATTGTTCCATTTGTACCTAGGCATGAGAAGCTTCATTCTTTCGTAGCTATGACCCTTAAAGACTTGAGCCTAGTAGTTGGAAGTGGTCAAAGGCAGTAGAAGAAGGTAAAGCCAATGAGTGGACTGACCCAAAGATGAGACGTGGATAAATTATGACAGGTGGCAGTGAGTGCCTTGATCAAATTGTCTCCAGCTGTATTCTTGCCCTCCATTACTACATGAGGTAACAAACTTCTCATTGTATCAAAGACATTTTGAGCTTTGCTTTTTTTATCAACTTCAGACAATGAGTCCTGTTAAATATTATTACTAAATAGTTAAATAACTTCAAAGGCTGCAATGATTATTATACATGTACATAGTGCTCAAGGTTCTTAAACTATTTACTTCATAGTTACACCATAAACAACTACGCTTTATTGAGCACCTATACCATGAAAGTTATTTTCTATTATCTACTTTATTCCTCACCAAATGGGGCATGTTGTTTTTCCAGTATTCAGATAAAACTGAAGATTACAGAATATAAGGGACTTATCCCTTTCACCCATGGTTCTTAAAAAGACCTGTACCCTAACACAAAGATTCCTTTTCTTAAGTCCTTTTAAGAAGGACTGCTTGGAATGCTATTTGGAATGCAAATGGAATGCTACACGTGTCAAGTAAAAAGTTTAGTCTCCATGCTAAAAGTTAAGGACAGGTATTAAAGGGATTTTTGACACTATATGGACATGATATGATTTGATCCAGTGTTGACATTTAAAGTAAATACTATTTTTAATTAGTATCATAACTCTCTCATTACATCTCATGCCTCCAAATATTGAAGTGTCTCATAGAATATGTAGTCTAGTCAATTTGGTTTAGAGATGAGAGACCTGGGACCCAGAAACATTAAAAGTTCTTCCAAGGTTAAATGGGAAATTATTATTGTGGGGGAGATGAATCTGGTCCACAGGTTGAGTCCTGTACCCACTCCATGCACACGTAATTTCTATTTCTCTTGGCAAATAAGGGCTCTTTCCTGCACCACTTGATTAAAACTTCTTGGCCTGATCATCTTTGGTCAATTTATTTAAATAATAGTATGTGTTTGTGTACATCTTTTATGTCTTCAATGAGGATTTTTGCATTAAGAAAGTCATATCCATGTCATTAATTTTCATTAACAAATGTTTGATTAAGCTATGACCTTAGAGAAACTAGTCTTTGTTGTAACCTGTCACCAAGAGGCTTAATGTTCTTTCGACAAAGCAAAGAACTAACAGAACAACTCTCACTATACGAAAAAAAATTTTCAGAACATGTACTCTTTCAGTTTAATGGTTGCAAATAGTAGTTTTTTATGGAATTTTAATGGTTAGATTATAACAGCCATTTCTAAAATGAATCACAGTTATTACCATCTAAGGTAGGGCATAAATTGTAGATTGCAATTGCTCACAGACTTTTCTAAAACAATGATATGTCTATGTCAAATCTGGAGCATGCTGTTGACATAATAAACAAGATGGAGTTTTATCACAAACCTAAAACAAAAGACAGAATAGAAGAGAAAGACTGCTGTAAAGATAAAGATCTCCCATTTACTCAAAATGAAATTTAAACTGAAATTAAAATGAAGGAGCAAAAAAGTAATTTTCACCTCCAGACTCGTAATCTTTACTGTATCTTTTCTTGGGTCTGTGAATATTTTGGTGTAAAAAGGATGTTAAAGATTGTTTAAGCTAATGGATTTTAAATATGTTTTTAGCTATAGAGCTCCCATTAACAAAGTATCTATAGCCTCAATATAAAAATATATTAAAAGTAGATTTTATCTGGTTGAATCAAGGGTGAAGTTTTTGGAACTTTTGTCCCTCAATTCAATTTCCCTTTCCCCATCTCTTCCTTTCAATTGGCTGTGCCCAAGTCACCAGCGCCCTGCAAAGTAAAATCCCCAGCTCTATTCGGCTCATTCAATTACACAATTAAAAATATGGAAACCAAAAAATGAATATAAATCCCCCAATAGCTCAGACCTAATTAGCAGAAAGTCAGGGACAGGAAGACAGCTTTCCTGCATTGTTGTACAGAGAATATTACATTATGTTGCCTATTATTCAGGGCTTTAAGGAGTTCTCCTATCTTCTCAATATTCTCCTTAAACTTGAAGCTTTTTAATGAATGGTTGGAAGCCCAAAGAAGTGAATTGTAGGTATACTTGGAATTTGCCAACAGATAGAGTTCTAATTAGAAAATAATCTGAAAAAAGGATAAAGGAACATATACTTTTTTTTTTAACACAACCCACAAAAGTCAAGGGAATTTAACATCTAAAATAGAAATGGCAAAATGCTTAGAAGAGTCATCACATCACTTTGTAAGCCAATATATTATAAGCTTGGTAATCTTCACTTGATTAGTTCAAAATTTGGCCTTATGTGTCTATTCCAAAGAAAGCGCCTGGATTTTATGTTTTGTTTTGATTTGTTTTAAAGTCAAGTTTATCAAATTCACTTCCTACTGTATGAGTCAGTAAGACTTCTGCTGTGACACTGCCTTTTATACAAATCTTTCCATGCCTTGTTTTCCCCCATGGTCTCTGTTTCTGATATGCAGCCTTCCTGTGCTTGGTATCTTTCAGTTGTGCCTGTCGACAGTTATGTCAGGGCTTCCTTTCACTTTACTCTCCCATCTTTGATATCAAGGCCCTCTCTTTCTCTCTCTCTCTCTCTCTCTCTCTCCCTCCCCTGTTACTATTATCAAAAACCCATCAACTAGTGAAAAGGACACTTAAAAATCAATTTGAAAAAGGACTTTACTCATATGCCTCAGTTTTCTTGCCTATTTTTCTTTAATTTAAAAACATTTTTTATTGAAATATAGTTGGTTTACAATATTGTATTAGTTTCAGGTGTACAGCAAAGTGACTTAGTTATACATATGTATATATCTATTATTTTTAAGATTCTTTTCCATTATATTGTAGGTTATGACAAGATATTGAGTATAGTTCCCTGTGCTATACAGTAGGTCCTTGTTGACTGTCTGTTTTATGTATAGTCGTGTATATATTTTAATCCCAAACTCCTAATTTAGTCCTCCCTCCCCTTTCACCTTGGTAACCATAAGTTTGTTTTCTATGTCTGTGAGTCTATTTCTGTTTTGTAAATAAGTTCATTTGTAACAATTTTTTAGGTTCCACATATAAGCCATAGCATATATTTGTCTTTCTCTGTCTGACTTACTTCACTTAGTATGATAATCTCTAGGGCCATCCATGTTGCTGCAAGTGACATTATTTCGTTCTTTTTTATGGCTGAGTAATACCCCATTGTATATATTTATATACCACATCTTTTTTTTTAGCATCTTTATTGGAGTATAATTGCTTTACAACGGTGTGTTAAGTTTCTGCTTTATAACAAAGTGAATCAGCTATACGTATTTTTTCCTTTGAAAAGGAGGATGACGATCCAAAGATGTCCCAGTCCATAGACCTTTACAAGTGCTGTTGTCTTTAAAAGAAGATAGGGAGAGTAACTGCAGTGGGGGTGATCTCTGTTGCCTCCGCATCATGTCCTGACTTCTGATCATTGGTCCTGCAAACCAAGAAATGTCTTACTTGGGAAACTGGTCCTCCACCCAGGCCAGGTTCTGTCACTGTGCTCCAGGCGGCTCACCATATGATAATCCTTGTGATGTGTTCACTTATTCCTGACCAGAGATTCCAGGGTGATGGAATCCTGAATAAAGGGTTTTTCTCTCTTTTATTATCTGCTTCTACCTTTGGCCTCAGCCCTAAAGTTGGGAAACAGTTCTAGAACTTGGCAAAATTTCCACTTACTTTCTACCAAATTTCAGTACATTTCTGGTAAGGAAAACCCTGAGTCAGCCCTCCCCAGCCACTTCTCTCCTTCTGCACCCTGCCTCTCTCTGACCTTTGAATTCTCACCTTTGTCTCTCTCAAAGACGTCGCCTCTGATCACTCAAAATAAAATAACTTTCTCTGCTCTTTTTCTATTTTGGTATCCTACCTTTTTCCTATGCTTGCAGCATTTCTTGACCTCTATAATTATTTTATGTATTTTCTTGCTAGCTTGTTCATTGCCTTTATCCTTTGAAAGAATGCAAGCCTCATGGGGTCTGGAACCACATGTGTCTGCTTACTTGTTATTTTATCCCCAGGGTGTGGAGTATTGAACTTGGTAAATAACAGGCAATATATAAAGATATCCTGACTAAGCGAGTGGATGCTACCCAAACTACTTCTTATTACCTTTTCTGAAACCTCCTGCATTTCAGCAACTAGTTTTTTGTTTTTTGGGTTTTTTTTGCCGCACCATGTAGCATGGGAGATTTTAGTGCCCCAACCAAGGATCCCACCCACACCTCCTGCAGTGGAAGCATGGAGTCTTAACCACTGGACCGCCAGGGAAGTCCTTCAACAACTGGTTTCTGGTGTAACTTACTACCAATCGCTTGCTTTTCTTGCCGGGGCTGTTATCACTACCTGGGGTTCCTTTAAGTGGCTACCAAGCCCTGAGGTGAATGTCCAGTGTCCTTGTAGCTCTTCTCTTAGTCTGAGCACAAAACTCCTATTCTGAAAGTCAACACCCTGTTTAAAATGCAGTTACCATCTACCTACATATTCTGTCTCCCTAGCATGGTCAAGCTCTATTGGTTCTTTATGGCTTCCTCTGTTACCATGGAGATAGATGGATTTTTTTTTTTTTTTTTTTTTTTTTTTTTTTTGCTATTACTGTCTAGGGCCAAGGACTATACAAACAGAAGAGGTGGAAATTAACTTGGACACTGTTTGTGCAATTAGCATCTAACGAATCCATCCTGAAAATAGATTGGCTACAACCCCATTAGTCCAGAGTCATAGCTGCTCAGACTTCATGTAATAAGATGTGGAATGATAACTCACAGCAGGGACTCTAAAAAGGGCTTCTGGGGAGAAAATGTTTACTGAATAAACAGTCTGGTCACCAGGGAGAGAATGACTCATTTGCGTTTCCTGTTTTAATGTGTGAAAATGTTTTTCCTCTTGAAAGGGACTGCATTAAGGAACTTGGAGGCATTTTGCCAGACTCATTTGTACAGTGGATTAGGATCTGAATAAGATTATCGAATTTCATGTGGAGCATGAAGGGAGCAGGGGTGTGATGTGCAGTTTCTCTTCACTTTCACTACCATGTTATGAGGCTTATTTTTTTGCTCCGCTCTGGCAGAGTCTATAAAAATCTTCCCTTTTACAAAAGAGGCTCAGAGAGGACAAGGGTAGGCCAAGGTCGCGAAGCTCGCATGTCGCTGAACGAACCTAAATCCTGTGTGTCTTCATTCCTGACACCCATTCCCCGGGGATAGTGCGCCCTCTCCCATACCTCACAGCCTCTCACACATAGAGAATCACACGTCCTGAGAGAATGTCCACTTGCTTCACTGAAGATGAAAAGTACAAGACCTCCCAGCAGAAAGTGGAAATGATAACAAAGCCCACGGCCAAGAAATAATATCAAATCAGATCGTTCTCTATCCTCATTAAAAGAAAAATAAATCTTCCCATTTTCCACGCGTTTTCTGCTATTTCCCCAAATTGTGATCCAAGTTTAAGACTTGACTCAAGAGGTGGTGCTTATTCCATTAAATTGTACTGCTTGGAACAGAACTTCCATAGCTTTAATGGGATGTGGTAGAAATCGTCAGACTTCATTTGGTTGATACCACAATGACTGGATCAGGAAAAAAGGGTCAAGAGACTATGATGGGCTATACCAGGTGAAGTCTGACGATCTTGGCATCTGATTTTCCATGCCTAGCATGCTCTGACCTGAGGCCTCTCTGCTGCAACAGTGTGAGGCTTGAGGAAATCTGAGGGTGTGATTACTCCTGGAGTGTCAGTGACAAATGGGGGGCATGGGAGTCAATGGGCCAGCGCCTCCTCCACCCAGCCTCACATGGATCATTCTGAGGAATATTTGAAATGGTTTCTTGTAGAGTCCCAGTAAAATTTAGCATTAGTTGCCTTAAACTATAGCCAGCTCAATTATTCACACTTACCTTGATTTTTCTTGAAATCTTTCATTCTTCCCAGGACATCCACTTTTTCTTTTTTTTTTGCGGTACACGGGCCTCTCACTGTTTTGGCCTCTCCCGTTGCGGAGCACAGGCTCCAGATGCGCAGGCTCAGCGGCCATGACTCACGGGCCCAGCCACTCCATGGCATGTGGGATCCTCCAGGACCGGGGCACGAACCCGTGTCCCCTGCATCGGCAGGCAGACTCTCAACCACTGCGCAACCAGGGAAGCCCAGGACATCCACTTTTATTCTATGAAATTGCTTTCCAAAATAAACTACCTGAATGCATGTGTTTGCATACACTCCATTCAAAAGGAATGCAAGCTAAGATTTAAGGCTATTTCTCGTGTACTTAGTGGATATACTAGTCAGTGTTCTCCAGAGAAACAGAATCAATGGTAGATAGATAGATAGGTAGATAGATAGAAACATACATACATGCATACATTCATACATATATACATAGATACATACATACATGTATAGATACATACGTAGATACATAGATACACACAGAGATAATCTATAATTATCTTTTATATTTTTTGGTTTTTATCATTTTTTTAAATTAATTTTTATTGGAGTATAGTTGCTTTGGGGTTTTACCATTTGAGATTTAAATTAATTTCTAACAGACTTGCAGGGCTGTACATTCACTGCTGGCATTTAGTGCTCCAGCTCAGGTAACAGCCAGATCAGTGAGGGAGCTGTTGTATCTGATCTATTTTCCATGAGTGCCACAGAAATCCTGTAGTTTCTAAAGACTTCTCATTATTTTGTTTCATGACATCTAAACAAAAGCCCTCCTCAAAGTGTTACTTCTATCTATCTATCTATCTATCTGAGCTTTATTATAAGAAATTAACCCATGTGATTATGGAGGTTGAGAAACCCCATGACCTGCAGTCAGCAAGTGGAGATCCAGGAGAGCACGCGGTATAGTTCCAGGGCAAGACTGAAGGTCAGAGAAGCAGGAAAGCCAATGGTGTAAATTTAAGTCTGAATCCAAGTCCAAAGGAGGAGAAGATTGATGGTCCAGCTCAAAGACAGTCAGGCAGAAAGAGTTCCCTCTTGCTCAGGCTTTTTGTTCTATTCAGGTCTTCAACTGATTAGATGAGGCTCACCCACATTAGGAAGTACAGTCTGCTTACTCAGTCTACTGATTTCAATGTTAACCTCATCCTGAAATACCCTTAAAGGCACACCCAGAATAATGTATGACCAAATGTCTGGACAGTCAAGTTGACACATAAACTCAGTCATCACAAGAGGCTAAAATATTGTGATAAACACAAAATCAAAATGAATCAAGAGCCTACTGTATTCCCAAAAGTTGATATACATAATATTATGAATCCTCAAAGCAACACTAGCAGATAGCCATTTTTATTTTATTTTATAAAGAAAGAAACTCAGGGACAGATGGATTAAATAAACTATACAAAGTCACACAGCTATTAACTGAGAGGAAGGGATTCAAACCCAAATCAATATAACATAAAAGTACACAATCTTCTTGTAATGAAATAGTACTTTCCAGTGAGGTCAAAGATATGTCCCATATAGTCAAAATTCTTTGATTGATTTGTTTCTTCAGAATCTAAACATCTTAGTATATTACCCACATCCATTAAGACTGAACACTAATATCTATTCACCCTTATTCATTTTGATTGTTCATCCCAGGATTCAGGACTCACAATATACTCAAACACACACACATACGCATACACACACACACACACGACTACACTTTGTACTAGAGAAAGTCCTTGTAGTCCCCTAAGCATGACATAGTTTTTAATATTCAAAAGCAGTTTTCAACATTCAAAAGCAGTTTTCGGTTCCTCTCCCAGAGAGGAAACCACTGAGTCTGTCCTCTTCCCTCCAGGGGCCCTGCCCTCCCACTACAACCTGAGAATATTAATATCTAATGTATAATGTTTTACATTCATACCCGATGTCTGCCTCTATATCTCCATCTATATCCTCACCCCACCCCTACCCATACCAGCACTCTGGTTAGCTTGAATAAAAATAAGGAAAAATGACTGTCATCTGTATTTTCCTTTCAGATGCTTCAGTGTGGAGTGATGTGATTTTCATGAAGGCCGCTTCAGTTTGGAAAGCCTTGAGGACTGAAAAGTCACACGATGGACATGGAAGGTAGAATGGGGATTAGATCTTAAATGCTCAGGGGAGAATATTCCAGGCAAAACGATGAACAAAAACCGCTCGGTAAGGGCAACGGTGGGAAAAGTGAATAACTGGGTCATAGTGAATAAGTGGGAATTGTGGAAAGAAAGTCTGGAAAGACATATTGGGCCAGATTGAGAAGAGTCTAAAGGGCCATTTTAAATATTTTGTGCCTGCTCTTATATTGATATGGGCCTCCAGGAGGTTTTCAATTGATGGGAGAGTGTGATGTGGTCAAATTCACACTTTATAAGTTTCCATAAATAGACATGGTGATTTTATGTCAAACTTAATCTTTTACCACCTATTTATTTTTATTTATCAAAACTCCAATTTTGGAAGCATCCTGTATTTTTTTTCACTTTATTAAACTGTTTATTTTTATTTTTTCCCTTTTTTTCATTTTTATTTTGTATTGTTGTAGAGTTGATTAACAATGCTGTGCTAGTTTCAGATGTACAGCAAAGTGATTCAGTTATACATATACATGTATCTATTCTTTTCCAAATTCTTTTCCCATTTAGGTTATTACAGAATATTGAGCAGAGTTCCCTGTGCTGCACAGTAGGTCCTTGTTTTTATATTTGCTGACTGGTAACCCTAAAGTACAAGATAAAGAGGATAAAAATTGGACCAAGTCCTTAGAGAAGCCTTCGTCAAGTTAGAAAAACCAAGACTCAGTATCAACAAACATGTCCTCATAAGGATCCTAAAACTCAGTACTGAGAGGAGTCTTCATGACTTACACTCAGGCCCACACAGGTCACCAGAAGCTTGTCCAGGTGATCAGGTTACAGGCACTGCTCAGTAGCCAAGTATTCTGTTAGGCCCCTGCTTTTTTGAGCATAAGTTTCTTGCCAGGAGTTATGGGGCAAGGCTGCAGCTGCTTCCAACCAGAAACCAGCACAAAGTCCCCTGATGGTACCAACCAAGAAATAAACAGCAAAGAAGTTTAAAAGAAGAAATCACTTTTATTTGGTATTGTACAGTTTGTTGTTTCTTAAAAGGAAATAAAATTTTCCCTTTCAAATTAAAAATACCACCTCTATACAGCTATCTTGGTAGCTCTAATTCAGTGTTTGTGACCCAGTGGAGCCCCAAGTACACCTGTGAAAGGTAATTCTTCACAGACACTGGGATTTCACAGCTACCTTTGGGCTATGACTTTCATAAATAGAGTCTATTACAGACTTTCTCTGAAAGCTGAATTATGGTGATGCGATTTTGAAACTCAAAATATTTGCTGGTGGAAATTAACCCAACGGGTTTAAATTATATCCATTTCTTGATAGATCACTAATATTCCTTTTTTAAAATTTGTTTTTGGAATTTAAAAATAGTCCCCTTTTGTTCTTTCACGATCTCATTTTAGCCACTTTCCCCATAGTGTGACTTCCTTATAATAAATGTATTGGATAAGACCCATAAACAATTGAATTGAGTGATTGGACTCCTGGGTGTTTGAACACATATACAACAGTAGAATCCAAGAGGAAATATTGGAGGGAGAATGAGTTATTCTTGGTGTGCAGAGACCAAAGGGCAACACCATGATTTGCCTCTGCTGGTCATGAGACTGACCATGGGGAAGACGGCCCAAAGGGGAGATTTGGAGACTTACAAGTATAGGGCTTCTCACGCAATTAGTTGCGGTCAGACTAGGAAGACAAGCCAAGGTTGTGTCTCTATTTCTGCCCTGCAAACCAGGAATAGAGACACAGATGTAGAGAACAAACTTATGGACACCAAGGGGGGAAAGCAGGGGGGTGAGGGGTGGTGGTGGGATGAATTGGGAGATTGGGATTGACATGTATACACTGATGTGTATAAAATGGATAACTAATAAGAACCTGCTGTATAAAAAATAAATAAAATAAAATTCAAAAAAAAAGAAAGAAAGACAAGCCAAGGTTGCAAACAACTTGAATTCATTTAGATATGGTATAAATATGTCTTTATATACAACAAAAAATTTGTAGCAGATTCTGTCTATATTTCTCTGTCTTGACTGATATACAGACAGAATTTCTACTTTTTGACCATGGAAGGAAATAATTGAGGGAAAGTAAAGCAATCGATTTTCTTTCTCAGAGGTTAAAGTGGTGGTTACATCTTTTTTTTTCCTGTTCTTTCATTCTCACAGCCAAAGTCCCCAAAACTTTATTCTCAGCTGTAAAGACAGTGAGTAAGGTTTATTCATCACTCCATCACACAGGTAGCTAGCAGAAAAAAAGAGGGACGGTTAAATGTTCACTTAATGAATTGCTCAGTTCTGGTTGCTAAACTTTAAGAAAGCCATCGGTCAATTTCAGGAAGCAGGGATACTGTCCAAAGCCTTGGGATGTTGGGATGTTTTGCTGCTTGTGTTTGTTTTGAAGCCAGCCCTATCTGATCAGGGATCATATCCTGGCTTTGCCACTGGATTTGCCTTGTAATGGCAAATTCTAGGTGTTTCTCAGATTTCACGTGAGTAAAATGGGATTCTTTTATACTTTTATAGAGTTAAGAGCATTATGTGCGTTAACATTCATAAAGCATTTAGAATGGCACCTGGTACATAACAAACACTGTAGGTGTGTTTTATTTCATTATCTCATCTGAAGCTGAACTGTAAGCTCATCTCTGCACCTGACCTCTCAGCAAATGCCAGTTCTCACTTTCCTTAAAACAAAAGTGAAGGGCGTGTCTTGGGAGAGGTCATGTGACTTGCCCAGGAAGTCCTATTGCTTTACAGTTAGATAAAACAAGTAGGACTCAGAAAAGTCACATGACTTCTCTGAGGAGGGGTTCAGCTAGTCGACCTTCCAGGATCTGAGCAAGACATGGAGTCTCTAGTTTCCTAGTCCAGAGAGTCCTCTCACTGAACTAGAGATCATTCATTCTGAAAATATTTTCTTAATCTTTAGCATACATAATTCACATGAGTTACCAAAAGCAGTGACTGATTTCCTTAAAAATAATTCACTCAAAACATTGCCAGTTAAAGTGATTACAGAGGAAAAGGGGTCTCCAAACAGGGAATTATGTGACCCAGATGGCTGAAAGCAAAGCATTTCAACTTGCAGCTGCATCCAGGGTGGGTACGGGTTACTGGTAATTTTTCCTCCCCTCTTTGGCATCTGTCTCCTCTCTCAGGGAAATACTCTGACGAGCTCACCAGCTGGTTTTTCAGCTGGAGAGTGCCACAACTCAGGTGGTATGGTTCAGCAGAGAAAAATAAATAAATGAAGCAGTAAACAAGCCACAACATGTCCATCTTTTCTCCAAGAACTCCATCATCAAGGGCTGCTAACTGTAGGATTCCCACCAATAATTGAGTTTCACACTGTGGCATTCTCCCACCACGTGGTTATGTGAAATAGTTAAATAAACTGACAGGAGCATCTCATTTATATCCGTTACTGGTGTTATGGCTGGTTCTCTTAATATGTTAGGGAAATTGCCCATATTACACCTGTCACAGGTGAAAAATCTGCATAGACATGCATAATTCATGAATCTCTAATCCCAAAGAGAGAGCTGCAAAGACTCGTTATTGCTTGAATTCCAGTTTTTACAGTGATATCTCAGACATAATTAAAGACTCTGGAAAAGGCAACTGTCAGAAGAAGCTTTTCCGTTTGCTCAATATCCAAGGCTGCTTGCCATTGGCCAGGGTAACTGATGCTTCTGGATTTCATCTTCTCTACCCCGAGAATTTCAGCAGAGCAGGAGTATCCCTGATTTAAATGGACTGGATGTGAGGCAACCTGGATTCATGGTAAAAGATGATGGGGGTGGAAGTTGGATGGGAATTCATGGATGGAATACGAGTAACTTAGAGGCACAAAGTGTAACTTTCATGTTTAGGTATTTTCCATTGTGCCTCACTGCTTCTCTATACGGGAACGTGGTTAAGGCACAAAATCACCTTTGACCCTTTGCTTATCACATTCTCGTTGTCTGAAATAGTATCTTACTCCTCCCTGCACATCGTTAAATAGGACCCCTTTTGCTATATTGACTATTTTCATTTCATTAGCGAAAATGAATAAATAAATAGATGTGACATGCAAGCATTTCCCACAATCTGGATTTTGTTTGCCTGTTACCTTATGGTTATATTTAGTTAAAATTTTTGACAAAAATATCATATGGATAATTTATGTCTCAGTGGATCCTACCTGGAGGATTGTGATGCCTGTTGGCTTCATTTATTTTTATAATAGTGACAGAAGCACTATTATAGTGGCTGCATGTGGAAGGGGGACTGCCAAGAGCTGGGGAAGAGGAATTATGAAAGGGCATCACCTCCAGCATTGGGGGTGACAGGTATGTTCACTACCTTGCTTGTGGTGATGCTCTCAGAGGTGTACACAAACAATAAAACTTACTGAACTGCACAATCTAAATATGTGCAGATTTTGTTCATTAACTAACTATGCCTCAAAAAATGGTTCTAAAGGTGTGTGAGAGAAACACTATTTGTTGATCAAATATATTGTTTCAAATATTCAACAAGATGACATTTCAATGAAAGAAGGTCCTGCCCAGTAGGACTTCTCATAGATAACTATTAGCTGACACATGTTTTGATTCCCCAAGTTCTTCCTAAATCTAGCAGACAACTGAACCATTTATTCCTTAACTGATCATCTTTCTCAGAACACGTTTCCCAATATATAATTTAGCAAGAGAGGATGTATGCCAGTCTCTGAAAACACTTATTGAACACGATATTCGAACCTGGGGTTTCACCTGGAAGAAGCCTAATCCCTGCTCCAAACCTCAGCTGATGAAGCATATGCATATAATCAGTCAATAGTGAACAAAACAAAATTGATCATATTACGGTTATACATATAGTATCTGCAAAGCACTTAAGAAACAAATTGGTTATCAATTTTATGTTACAAACCACCTCAAGATTTAGTGCTTTAAATCACCAATGGCTATTTAGATTGCCTGCAAATCTGCAATTTAGTCAGGCTTTGGTGGAAGAAACTCATCTTGCTGCACAAAGCATCAGCTCCAGCATCACTGGTAGATGAGGACTCCATTTTTCAAGATGGTGCACGCACAAAACTGGGCAATTTGTGCTGGTCATTTCCTGGGAGCCCAGCTGAGAATGTGGCTTGATGCATCGTTTCCTATCCATGCAGGCCCCTCGAAAGACTTCTAGAGATTTCTTACAGCATGGTGGCTTGGTTGTAAAACAACAGTCCCCACAAAAACCTAGGGAGAAGTATAAGACATATTTTGACTTAGCTTTGGATGTCCTATAGGGTCCTTTTTGACATATTGTTTTGGCCATTTCAGTGACAAATGTCCACCCAGGTTTAAATATAGGAGATATAGCCTTAACATATGGATAACCAGTGATAAGTTTGTAAAAGAACCTGTAGGAGGGCTATATTCCAGAGTATTCTTTGGAAAAGACAATCTGCTACAATAGGGTTCATTTATTTGAGATTCACCTCCCATTTTAAAACTTAGCACTGTTAAATTGCTATTATGTTTCCTTAGAATGCTTACATCAAGTCTTCATGGTTGCTTACAGTAACAACTTAACATAGTGTTGAGAACTCCTATAGCTTCAGTTTTATACCTTCCTCATCTTAAAGAAACAGAAAGCATAAAGTCTTCTCTAAGTACTTTAAAGCCCACATTATAATATATGCGTGGAACAATTAAAAAGAAAAAAAGAAGAAGAAAACACCCACACAAAATTGTAAATCAAAATGCAAGGCATTTTGTAATTAAAAGTAATTATGTGAATTTTGGAGAAACCATTTTTGTATGTTAAGACCCCATTTGATTGATTCTTCACTTGGTTTATTCTCCATTTGATTTTGGAGCTGGATAATAAACTGAATTGAGCACATTCATTTTCAATTTTTAGCTTGTAATTCTTTAGTAAGATGTTTTATCTATATTTTATTTATATTAATTAATGGAGGCTGTGTGTGTGTGTGTGTGTGTGTGTGTGTGTGTGTATGGGTGGGGGAGTTTGGGTTTTTTAAAATGGTGTCATATTAATTACATAAAACAGATAACACAACCAAGAAGTACAGTGTGGTGGGAAAAGAACAGGTTTGGAATTGTACATAAATTATTTAAATTCTGTTCACACACCTATGAGTTGTGACATTTCAAGCAGGTTGTTTAATCTTTCTAAGCATCAACTGTTTTTCACCTGTGAAATGGAAATAACAAGATTCACTGGACCGAATGACTGCATGAAATGAATGAAATAATATCTTAATTTCTTGGCACAAAGTAGATGCTCAATTAGTTTTTGAATTATTTTTCTTTCCTTTTACACCAGTTTGTTAATAGTTTTCTATTGACTTGTCTACCTCTGAATTATTTTAATATTTACCACATTATTCCTATGTTTCCTGGCTGAGATCTTAATTTATCTGTCACCATATTCATCTTTGTAATTGTAGCACTGCAGATGCAAGGGGGGCCTGATGTGTGATAAATAATAAATGTTTGGAAAATTAAGTCACTAATATTGATAACTTTTTTATATTTAAGTAGCTCTGAAGTATTTATAAAATACTTGCTAATGTTTCATTTCCATGTTGCAGCACAGGTCTGTCAGCTTTGATTTTGCCTTGCACATATAAATGAAGAAGCTAAAACAGAGAAGAGTTGAATCCTGGCTTAGAACATAAAAGGAGTAAGAAACAAAATTTAGAACTCACTTTAGTGTACTTGCATGCTATCTCAGATTTGGGATTAATTTCAAAATAGGTCATTGCCATAGAAAATTACCATTCAAAATGAAACCACTCCATGTGACTAATTTAGCACTAGTTATTTCAGACAGTTGGGAGTCATCACCATCGGGAGATTTGCAGAAAGGCAAACCATCGCCATTAACGAGTTAACCTCACAAGACAGCACTGGGCATGCTCACTGTCTAGTGGAAAGAGCTGCACCTCTGAAGGGCACGCTTGGGAAGACAGAACTGCAAAGAAAGCTTGGTTTGATATTGTCAGAAAACTCATAAATGTTTCATAAGGGCTCCACAGAAGACGAGGAAGATAAAACCTCACCAAATGACCTCTTTTGATTTTCTCATAATGGGAAGATTATAAATCCCGATGAAACATCAGGCTGGAATGAAGACCTGCCTTTTGAAAACCTGAAAATGCCTTGTCAGGATCCATTTTCTCCTATCTGATCCTGCATGTCCCGGCTCCTCTGCACTTGAAAAGAAAGAAGGTTATCAGATTGTCACAGCAAGGGCAGCTGTGGAGTCACCCAGGGAGGAAAAGCTACCCCACCCAACGCTGATGGCTGGCCCGGCAGAACTGAATTTCTGTTCACTGGGAAGAACTCACAGGAACCAGACCAAATTCCTTTGCAGGCCCTGGGTAGTTTGTCTTTTTAGTCTCATACCTACACCCTCTGTGACCACAGGACCTCAATAACACCACAGCAAGGCTGACTGTCTTTTCAGACAAATGGTATGAATGTTATATGTGTTAAAGAAATGAGTATGTGCTGAAACTCTTTGTAAGTTGTGTGTCATTATACAATGTATTTCTTACAAAAACATACTTCCCTATTTACTTCATCAATAACAATTTTCATTCCAGAGAGATTAAACAAATATAAACACGCCAAAGAAAACACAATTTATAATTTACTCAAGAAGCAGACATAATCTCTTTCATGTTATGAGGGAGAATCTTCCCTGAACTAAGGAATTTCAGGTTGATAGAGATATAATAAGAGGGTATGATTTATCCTGGTATAATCAAGAGACCTAAAGTTGCTGGAGAAAAGATAAATTCTCTAAAACTCTTTTTTCTCCAGGAATTTTAAGTCTCTTGATTATACCAGGAAAAATAATTCCCTCTTACTATGTCTATATCAACATCTAAGGATATAAATATATAGATAATGCATATTCACATATACATATAATTTCAGTGTAAAATATTTTCATGTATAAAATATATTTAAATCACATATCTGTTATGTATTTTGTGTATATTGTATTATATATTAATGTATACATATATAGGTGTATATATGTATTTCAAAGGGTATAGATATGATTATACACACACACACACCCATACAATTTGTACTGTGTATGGTAGTCATTGTGCTTACCTCCCCTGTTATACCCAAAGCATGCTTGAGACCTAAGAGGGCACAGAAATCTTGCTAAATGGTCAGTGGGCTTTAATGTGCTATTATGCCTGCTCTTGTTCTCGATAACTCTCCAATGGGTCTGAGTTGCGCCATGAGCCCCGGAATGTCCTATGAGCTCTTGAACTCATGGGGTACTGAAGGCTAACACCCTCCCTCCCTTCCTCTCTAATAAATAAATCCCACTCTATCCTTTGAGGTCAATCCTGAGCTCCATCTCCTCCATGAAGCTTCTCTCAATTTTCTGGACCACAGTGAGTATCCCATTTCTTTGGACTCTTGGGACCACACACATTGTATATGTAATCCTATATTTCCTTCTAATGTTTGCATAAGAGACTTCCCATCTACCGAATGCCTTTTCTCTTTTGTACTTACTGACCATTGTTCTCAGGAGAAGACTAATTCCTTTTCAATCAGTTAACTTCCCCCCTAACTCAGCTTCCTCATTTTTAAATGGTGGTGATAATGTGCCAACTTTTTTGGATCATTGTAAAGATTAAATGAGTTACAAATTAAAAAAGAAAAAACATATATATATATATATATATATATATATATATATATATATAGAGAGAGAGAGAGAGAGAGAGAGAGAGAGAGAGAGAGAGAAAGTATCCAGAACTTAGTATTTGCCCATCAAATGTTTGTTGAATTATATTAAAATGTGAATACAACACTGAGCCCATTAGTCAGTCACTGTTATTATTTTTATTATTATTTTTACTATTATTATTCTTTTTAGTTCTGATAGTAACCCTTCTTTTTTAGCTCTATGGCATATTCCAACACTGAACTCTAAAAAAGAGACTTTCTTCCTTTTGATTACGTCTCATTTTTACCTAAGTTTCCCATATCCAAATTTCTGCATAAAGTAAGCTAAATTTCCCCTTTGTGAATTAATGTATCATTTTCCTGGACTCAAGGACACTTGGATGCATTAGTTTGTTTCTGGTTTAACTTGTTTTTACAACTTCTACTTAACACCTTCCATAGGAAATTTTAAGCTTATTGAATTTCTATTCAGGTTTTTTGCTGTGGTTGTTTTTCAAGGTTTCTTTGCATGTGTTATGTAAATACATGCCTGCAGTTCTAAAACATTTTCCATAAATGGGAAAAAATTGAAAATTGGTTAAAGTAGAATAGAGAGAACACCAAATAACCAATATTACACTTTTGAATGGTTATATTTTTACTTAATAAATTTGGGGGCAAATTATCAATATATTAGCTATCACTGATATCATAACAAACTATCCAGGTCTTCCCTGTATGGACTAGTTTGCAACAAAATACTACAATTAAAATTGGGTACATTGCCACTGGGTAAACATGTGGATAGATCACTATCCTTCCCATGAATGAATAATTCTTGTGACCACTGACCTCCCATTCAGCCTCTTCCTTTGCTACAACCTCAGAAAGAGCAGCCCTTTGCCAAGCCAAGGTCCCTCTTTTATTGTTATTCTTTCTTATTCCTTTGCTCCTAAACTTGGTATTGGTTAGAGGAGATAAAATCTTTTCTAGAAGACAAAAATGAATTAGCAAAGAATTCTTCTACCTTCCTCTTTTCTCCTATAAAGGAAGATAAATCTGATTTCTTCGTATCTTTGCATGGCTCCACCCTTCTCTATCCCTGAGTTCCAGCTCAATGTCACCTCTTCAAAAGGAAACTTCCACGACCAACTGACTTTACTCTGCTTCAGCACCCTTGTGGGCATTCCTCTGGTTCCCTCATTAGAATGTATGAACTATGATCGCAATTAATTCAAATTTTTACTGCCAAATGTCTACCGTAGTGACAAGTGTGTGATAGCCACCCAGAAAAATATTTGTGGGAGGAAGGAAGAAAAGGAAGAAGAAAGGCATAGAGGGAGGGAGGGAAAGAGGGAGGAAAGAAAGCAGAAAGAAAGGAATATTTAACTAATAAAACTTCAGCTCAGGAATGACCTAGGAAGATTAGAAAACTAGAAAGGCATCCGAAGAGCTGAAAATGTACTGGGGCTGGGGGTGGGATAGTATCTCCTAAGGTTAATTTCTATCTAAACTCATAAAGGGATGGCTAGTGGAGATTTTAAAGTTCTCTACATAGTCCTGGTCACCAAAAAAGAAACATGAACTTCAGAGAAGACTTAGTTCCTAGTATACAATGTAGATACTTGGCAGGAGGCTTCTGTGTTGCCTTTGAAATCTAGGTGTGATTTACCGGGCAACTCAGCATATAAAACACACTGATGGACAGGACCCCAGCGGCAAGAAAGAGAATAAAATAGGGTCCAGGAGAAAGGAAGGGGAAGCCATTTACTTAGGGCTCAGTGTCTCTTAGCTTTTGAAGGAAAGACCTTAACAGGTCATCATAGAGGATGTTCTGCATAAAGGAATCCACCAGTTTAGGAACATAAAAAGACATTGAGGGCAAAATCCCCAGGATGGTAAGATCACAACACATACACAATTGGGGCAAAAGAAAATTTTAAAAAACAATAATAAAAAAATAAAGTTTAAAAATGTTAAATGTGCTCTAAAACATAATTTACATCACAGTATTCAAATATATACATAGCTCCATACTAATTATCTACCTAAGGTGTTGTCATGGAAGCATCCTTTCCTTTGAAGTCATTCTCTCACCCAGAAGTGACTCTTCCTCCTGCCGGTGACTAGATACAATTCCTCAAGGATCCTCTGCCACTTTAAACATTTGGCTGCGTAAGAACAATTTCTAAATAGTATAATTCTACTTAACAACTCCCTCTCTGGAAAACAGACAAGCTCGGGGAATCCTGAGGGGTATTTTACCCATACTCAGTGTACTTTATTTTATTTTTTTTAAACATCTTTATTGGAGTATAATTGCTTTACAATGGTGTGTTAGTTTCTGCTTTATAACGAAGTGAATCAGTTATACATATACATATGTCTCCATATCTCTTGCGTCTCCCTCCCTCCCACCCTCCCTATCCCACCCCTCTAGGTGGTCACAAAGCACTGAGCTGATCTCCCTGTGCTATGCAGCTGCTTCCCACTAGCTATCTGTTTTACATTTGGTAGTGTCTATATGTCCATGCCACTCTCTCACTTTGTCACAGCTCAGTGTACTTTAGTCCTCTCAGACCAGCTCCATGCATTCTTCCCTCCTGCTCGTGTTTGAAGAACGTGTTACTCCACTAGTTCCTGCCAAAGACACATGCCAATGCCACGACGTTCCCTTAAACAGAGCAGCCTGGGCCAATGTCTATTTTTGGAGTCCCTCACATCTGGAGGCCTAACTCCAATTGTTGCAAATGTGTTGTGTCCATCAGGAGAGGCTGTTCTGTGGCATAATAACACACAATGCCAAATCCTAATGGACTCACACGACAAAAACTTGTTTCTTGTGCTCCTAATATCTTCTGAAGGTCCAGTCAATGCATGGTCAAGTTTTCTGCACGTGGTGGCTCTGAGAAGTGATGCTTCAAATGTGTGTCGCTTCCTTCCCAAGCATCCTTTCGTGATTGCTGCAGCAAAGAAAGGAGCCTGGATGGGAAAATCAAGCACGAGCCCTTAAATGTTTCAGGTGCAAGTGCACACATCACCTCCTCACGCAACCAAGTGCCGGGAACTATTCGCATGCAACCACTGTGATAAAGGGGAATGAGAAAGGTAGTCTTCCATGTGTATGAGAAATATTGGAAGCATTAAGAATGTCTACCAAAGATTGCTAGTATAACTTTCAGTTCCTCCTTCAGTTTTTCTGCAGTTTTTTGGCCCCCTAAGATTCAAAATTTTCTTCTGAGCTACCATTCTGTGTAACTGTACTCATCATATAAAGACTTGAATAAGACCCCAAAGTCAACATGATGAAATCACATCCATCTGCTTTTTCCCAAACCTCTCACTGGTCTCAGGTTCTTTATCTCAATAAATAGTACCACTATTAGCAAGTGTCTAATGTCAGAAACCCAGAGGTCATATTTCTGTCTGGCCTCAAACCCCATTCTCCTCCTAAGACACACTGTTAAGCAGTGAGGACCTGCTGGGATGAACTGCAGAGAGATGAATAAATGTAAAGAAATCCTTGGGTGAGTTGAAGGAGAAAGCTCTGAAATCTGAGAGGACGTGGGTGGCTGCTCACAAGTATTTCTTGAGATGTTTCAATGTCAATGAGAAGTAACGATATTCCTTTCCTAAAGACCACTGAATGCCTATGGTAGAAAGATGCACGGCTCTAACAAATATTAATGGAGCTGCCTGAGCCATACTCCCGGAAAAATAAGTGGAAATCAAGAATGAAAATTTCTAGAAACAGAACGCCATCTCCAGGCTACACTGCTCTATCTTCTGGGAAATAACCAAGGGAACACGGAGAGATCATCATTGACATGTTGGCACCTGCCATCTTTTATCTCCACCAGGTGATACCCAGTTTTGGATATCTGAAGAGTTATTCTGACCTTGAATTGATCTTAAATCTGTCCACATTGCCACAGGAAGAAATAAATGCAATTGTTTAAGCATTCAAAATAGGATCATTATGAGGGAAAGTGAAAACTAATCTTGATGCCAGGCTCTGTTACCTGGTCTGCAAGAAGATCCAGATAATAGCTACCAGCCTTTGGTTCACTTCTTTCTGCCAGTCTCTGTCCAAGGCTTCACCTATGTTGTCTTATTTACCCCTCATTGTATTAAACAGCGCAATTGGACAAGATAGTTACGTGCTTCTCCAATTTGCAAATAAGGCACCTAAGACACGGCAGAGGTTTTGTTAATATTTGCTAATGCTTAGTAAGTGTTTATTATGTGACAGACTCTGTACTACCTGGTTCCCAAATTTAACAGCTCAATCCTCTACCCTGTTGCACTCAGACACTCTCTGAGGAAGATGTACTCTGACGGGCGACAAATGAATGTGACCCCCTTCCTTCTAGTATCCTTGCCATCTTAGAGGGATACGTTTCTAGCACCTCAGGGCAAAGGAGGGAAAATGTGAGAGTTAGCAGGGATATTGTAGGGGCTTGGCCTGGAAGTGGAGAACATTATTTTTACATTGCACTGGACAAAAATCAGTCTCATGGTCCCAGTCTCACTGCCTCTCTGGGAAATGCCAGGCTCACAGCTAGCCAGAAAGAGAAACGTTCTCTGCAGATCACAAGCTAAGAAAAAGGACCTAGACGTCAATTGTTAGAAACACCAACTAGTGGCTTTTCCTCTCCTGATCTGGCGCTCAGTCCTGATGGAGATTGTGCTCCTTCTTATAAATGAGGGAACACACAATTATATAAGGGAGGAAGGGGTAAGAACTTGGACTTTTGGAGTCATACAAACCATGGGTTCTAAATCTGTCTCTGCCATTTATGCATTCTGTGACAGGAGGCATGTTGTGTAATTGTATTGCACCCATTTCCTTAGCTATAAAATCATACATTGTTTTTAGCAATTATTGGTTCTTAAAACCAAGATTACTAGGTACTTAGGGAACAAAGATGAACAAAGATAGATATAGCCTGCTCTCATGAAAGTTATATAGTAGCAAAGAAAGCAGCCAGTAATAAGATACTCAATAATCATAAACATATATGGAAAGTTATATTAGTTATGAATGTGAACAAGCATGTGTGCGTGATACGTGGAAAGCATAACAGGGCGTTTTTCATAAAAGTCGGTGAAGAATTTCCCGACATGGTTAAGATTGCTGTGAGCTCTGAAGGAACAGGGCAATGGGAAATGGGGAGGCTACAAAGGAACGTGGGAGCTGTTTTCCAAGAGATTCAATAAGTGCTTGAACTGGTAGAGGCGAATCTCTGTTCTTCTTACATTAACAGATGCAGTAAAGAAAGTAAAAGTTATGAATGTTTTCTTCTAATACTGTGTACAGAGAAAAGATACTATTTCACAATTCACCTGCCACCTAGCAAACAAAAACAGAAACGAAACCTCTCTTCCCTGAAAGGCAATAAACACTGCTTTAACAAACAAATCCGTCTAGGGATGACTATTAACTTAGTCTATCTCTGTCATTCTACATATGTAACTGCAGGACATGTTACACGGGGGTGCCGACTCAAGCCTAAGAAATCTGTAGTTTCTGAGCTTTCTACTTGTGTGTTAGTTTCAACCAGTCTGTCTTTTGTCCCCAAGAGATGGATCATACCTCAACTGCTTTTGGTACCAAAGGAGTGGCACGTGCCTAGGACACAGTTAGTGCAAAATTCCTATTAGCTCTTGCCCTTGGACTTCACACCCCTAGAGACTGAGAAAGGAATCGAGCTGCATCACCATGCCACCCAGGCTATATCAACCAAATGCAGATTTCAACTGAGGTATCTCTAATTCGGTCTGGGAAGCTAGAGGTTCTATCTCCCTTGATGACACCTCTGTCTGAGTGTTTCAGGACAGTGTGTCTCACTGGGCTGTATTGGCAACATCGTGGATTCCTGGTCATCATCTGAAGTCTGCTGAACCTTGCCTTGGTGAACCACTGTGCCCCAAATCTAAAAGTCTTCAGGCCCAGATACAGTGCCCTTGGTTGTTACTAAGAATCCTGCAAATTGAGGAAGCCTATGAACTTAAGCAGGAATGAGGCATATCTGGTACTTAATATAGTATCTTAATTTTCTTCTTAATATTTTTTTTTTCAAATTCCAGATGAGAATTACAAGTTAAAGTTGAGTATGCCTTTCCATATTAGCTAACATTTGGATTCCGTAAAGTAGTTGACAGGTTTTGGGGTGAGACGATGCCTGTGTTCTAACCTCATTCTTGCCACTGTTCAGAAAAGGACACTGGATTCAATGAGCAATGGGCACATATATTGGTTTTGTCTGTTTTCACTTTTTAACTGCTAAAAGATTTAAATAACATGATATACCTAAAGCACCAGCACAATAGCAATCACTTCACAAGCCAGAAATAGATAACGGATACATTTTGACGTGTATGCCCAGTTCCATTCATTTGTTGATCATGCCTGCAGGGTTATATATAAAATTTGGAAGCTACATCTGGGCTCAGCAGAGACATGCCATGATGAATTGGTGTTGTCTGCCAGCGCCATGAAGAAGAGATTTGATGAAGGAGGCATGTGGCAGCCCAAGATTTACTTATTTGTCATCCCTGTAAAAAGCAATTAATGTGACTACCCACATTCCATAATGTCCTTTGGCATCAGTGACCTCATCAGTTTGATGGGTATAGTCATATCTACCATGTGGGCATCCCAAGGTGATAGGAGCTTCGGCTAAGTTGACGCTTGTGAAAACTCTTATAAAGGTAGATAATTGAAAAAAATCAGGATGAATATTTTTGTAGCATTGTTTAATCATTGACTGATCATAGAGTGGCTTATAGAAACATAATTTCACTGGGTCACAAAACCTCAGGTTAGTAATGCAAAATTAGAAGAAATATTTTCATGGAATCCAAATAAGTACACTTGGACTGCATTGCCCTTCTCCCAGGATCCAGACTCTTTATCATGGCAGAAATTCCTGACATTATCTGGCACTGATCTATACCTCTGAATACAGCTCCCATGCCTCTACCTCTGCGTTGTCATAGTTGTTTATAAACATGGTAACTTTCTCAAAATAGAAAACTGGTCTGATGGGTTCCTGTCAGTAGCTCTAGGGCTCATAGAGTCTGGCACATAGTAGGCCGGCAGAAACATATTTATATAACCTTTTTGGGAGTCAGCCCTGTAGGTAAGCAGCTGCCCGGCGGACTCAAGGCTTTGTTGTCACAGGCAAAACAATTCTATTTCATGACAAGGTGTGTGCAGGAGGGTGAAGACTGGCGACGAGTGAGCAGGTAGGGGATTGAGGCAGCTCTCTGCTATCCTCTGGTCTACCAATGTGTGCACAGAAAGACTTCTTCCTATGGCTGGTGAAGCCAGACCAGCCTCCTGAATCACAGAACCCTGGTATTGAGTTCACGTGCCGCAACCCCAAGGAAAGGACAGGTATTTCAAAGTTGAGGTGCAGTCATAGAGGGATTATGACTACTTGACATAGCAAGTAGGAAAGGTAGATGCCTTGGCCTGGCAGCCTCTGAACTGATCTTATTCCTGACTTCTTTCCTGACTTGCTCTTATGCATTCACTGCATTGCAACCTCTAGTGCTGTTTTAAAATAGAAAATGATTGAAGGCATTGTTCTGTTTTTGTTTCATAACATTTGACAGCCCCCAGGGCCTTCTTTCAGGTTGTGAAACTCTTCCCCACTGTATGCATTGACATGTAACTTTCCCTTTGCTTGGGGTACTTTTTCCCCTACTCTGTACATGTCTGGCTCCCTTTCACCTTTTCTCTTTAAAATGCAGTTCACTCCAACCATCCTATCAAAATAGGCACCTTATGCTTTTCTCTGTTACGACCCACTATCTGTTTTCTTCCTATCGCAACAATTCATTATTATCTATTCTTTGATTTGCTTATATTTTGTTAGCCGTCACCCTTACTAGGCTGGAAATTGAATAAAATCAAAGATTACGTGTTTGATCTTCCTTTCAATATAGGTATTTACAATAGAATCTTGCCCAAACTGTTACTGAATGCACGTGGTAGGTCTTAATAAAATTTACCACAAGGAAGTACAGGAGCTAGAAAGAAAAGTAGAAAGGGAGGAAAGAAGAAAGGAAGGAAAGAAAGAAGACAAGGAAGGAAGAAGGAAGAAATGGACAGACTCATGATGTCAAGGAGGGCTGTGAGCCACTGGTGTATAAGGGTCATCACGACTGACGTTCCTTTCATCCTTCAACATCAAGTTCAAATGACATCTTTATGAAGCCATGCCCAATGCCCACAGGTAGTATTGGCTGCCCCCTTCTCTCTGCTCCTGTCACATTCATTCTGTATCTTTGGAAAGAATAGCAAAACAAGAATTATAACCCTATGTGATGTCCTTCCACCATGAAAACCTTGATGATAGAGAGAATGTCTAAGTAATCTCTAAATCCTAGCACACTGTGTGGGCTAGTGCATGATAATCAGACAATAAAGTTAACTGTAGTTGTTGTTAATAGTAGTAGTTTTAGTGGTAGTATCATAAACTTAGTATTTTTCTTGTAAGATAAATGAAACCTTGATCTCTCCAACTCCACGTCTGTTGATGACCTGCCTTATTACTCAAGACACCAGCCTGTTAGACTGAGGCAACAGTTCTACTTTCTGTCCCTTTACCTCAGTAGAGACTATACCTCCTATGTGTTCTTTATAGCAACTCTTCTGAAATTTAATGTACAGACAAAATACCGGGAATCTTTTCAGGGTACAGATTCTGATTCAGTCTATCTGGGGTGGAGCCCAAGCCTCTGCATTTCTAATAAGCTCCCAGGGGGAGCTGATACTTCAAATATGCAAACCACACCAAGTAGCAAGGCTCTAACACACACTTCAATCCAGAGCGTCAACATCAAAGCGATTTATCAACCTCTGGAGGAATTTTATTTTCTGTTGACAGGAAACCCCCCAGTCAGCCTAGAGCCATAATTCAGTGTCAAAACTAATTTCAGGTAATTTGAATGTTAATGGCAACCACATAAACCACTGGTTATTGATTGGCTGTGAAAAACACAGAATTCATGTTTTGTTGCAGTGACTGAAGTCTCTTGAATCAAACTATTTAGGCTTTTTCCTTGCTCTGCCTTTTGCTATTTATGGGACCCTGACAAGTCATATGGTCTCTCTGAATTCCTGATTTCCTTACCTATAACCTAGGCGTAGTAAAAATACCTATCTGCTAGATTCCATGCATGGAATTAGATACAGCATGCATTGCTTTTAGCACAATTCCAGCAAAATATAAGCACACAATATATTTTATCTATTTTTTTTATAGGTACTGTTTCATTTTCAGGGAAACCATTCCGAATTCTCACTAGGGAGAATTACTTATTCTTAACTCAGTGTTGCCAAAAGAAAAGAGCCATGGCTAATAATGACCTGCTCCAGTTCTTTTTATCAACTGGATATCTACACCTCTTCATCCCAGCAGGCTGTGATTTGCTGAGGCATAAGCAGGGTTTGTATAACTGTTGTTGGAGGTCACGGAGAGGAAGTGACTGACAGATGAGCGGTACCCAGGCAATTGGAGGCTGCCCACCCGCTCCCCTGTCCTGGGAACATATGTTCTGTCCCCCGTTCCCACAAAGGGAGCTGTTCCAAGGACACTTCCTTGAGAGAAATGTGTTGTTAAGACCATCTGGACAGTGCACATGACTGATCCCTGTTAAGGCCTTTCTATAAACCTTGAAGATGCTGGTTGGTGGGTGCGGAGACCTATTCATCTCTTAGCCCCAAATAAGACTTATATATAAGTTCTTTGTTTATTCAACCTGCCGCCTACCCAACTGGAGTGGCTGCCTCCTTCTTCCTTCTCTCCCTCTTCATGTTCAGGGTTCAACCTGTGAACCAACAGTATCCCAGGTGGGTCAGTGCATTCTGCTTTGATTACTTGACTTCTGGAATAATTCAAAGTGGCTTTTTCACCTGTCTTAAGCATCGGACATTTTCAAAGGTTTCCTACCCACTAACATATCTCGCTGTCGTCTATCCATCCACATTGCCAAGGCCCTGCAAAACTGACTTCTTCAGAGAAGCCATTCAGATACCCACAAAGTTCTGTCTCCCTGTTCTCACCATCACTGGAAATCTGGGTGAATCTTCTTATGACACAGCTGAGGCAATTCCCTTGCAAGACTAGTTTCCAGATCATGTGTGTGTATATTGCTTTTTCTTTGATTCTAATGTGAAATTGCTGAACATTGATTAAAGAAATCTAGAATAAGGGAGATGATAGTCCCTCTCTCTGTTGATAAGATCCTGTCGGGGTAAGTAAATTCCATTTTAGGCATTAGACTTCAGAAGCCACATAGACCTGCAGGAGAACATACAGACCCAACTATAAGGGTCTTGAAGTGAGTCAAAATCCTATTGTATAGGAAAGAGAAGAATGGACAGGCATGTGGATAATCATATCAGCATAATAACTGAACATTTCCCTGTGAAAGAACAGGCAAATTTCTCATAATGCCCTGAAGAAAATTATATGCTAAAGTAAAGCAAGATGTAGTTCATAAAATATTTTTTGATGATCCAACTTGTACAAAACGTAGAATGGGGCCTCCCTGGTGGCGCAGTGGTTGGGAGTCCGCCTGCCGATGCAGGGGATACGGGTTCGTGCCCCGGTCCGGGAGGATCCCATATGCCGTGGAGCGGCTGGGCCCGTGAGCCATGGCCGCTGGGCCTGCGCGTCCGGAGCCTGTGCTCCGCGACGGGAGGGGCCGCAGCAGTGAGAGGCCCGCGTACCGCAAAAAAAAAAAAAAAAAAAAAAAAAACGTAGAATGGACTGACATAGTAGTAACGACTTCTCCAACACTTGAAAAGTCCAACCCCAGGCTGAAAAACCATTAAGTGAGGTTGCTGGGTGATCAAAGCAACCATTTGATGAGGAGTTGCACTGGACAGCCTTCAACATTAGCTCCAAATTTGGAAATCTATAATTCGGTCTGAAAGCCACAAGAAGGCAAAATCTACATCCTCTAGTCTCAGAGTAGGGCCCAGCACTTAGTGGATACTCAGTAAGGACATATGGAATGAGTGATTAGACCTCTGTTTCATCCCCAGACCACAAGGGTCTAACCATCTGGCAGGTGCCCTAAACTTACCTGTTGACTAACAAATACAAAAACAAAATTTTAGGAGCCTTCTGGGTAGTGACTTAGATTTAAACAGCCAGAAAAGTTTGAACCAAGGACAATTCCTTATCCTAAATTTCCCATTCCAATTGTGAAGACATAAGCTAAAAATGTAATCACCTAGAATTCACATTCATGTCATAACTATTTCTTACCCAGTGCCTATAACTGTCTCAATTATCTGGAATGGTTTAACACCACAGTCAAAAGTAAGCTAGAGTTGGCAATAACAATAAAACTAAAAAGGGTCCTGGCTACTTTATGACTCTGTGGAATCATTATGTTCCTCAGTATTCAAGTGAGGCAGATAGCAAGAGGGCATTAAAATTTTAGCATTCTCAAACAATAGTATGGTTATTGCTTATTAATTATACCAAAGGAGCACAACTAATTAGTTTAATCGTTAGTATTATGTATGCCAGCAACAGATCGGAGGAAGGCAATGGGCCATATAAAATTCTTTATAGGAACAACTGACACCATCTATTACCAGTTACTCAGCATCCCTAAGACAAATGGAAATAAACATAAGACACTGAGAAAGACCTTGATTCATCACCCTTTCATTTTGAATGTGGATTACAATTTGTGCCTCACAGCAATCATTTTCACAGGGATTATTTTTTCATCTTCAAAAACAAAACAAAACAAACAAAAAAAAGCAAAACAAAAAACAAGAGACACTTCAAGCTTGTTGTTGTTGTTGTTGTTGTTTTTTCTTAGCTCTCTTCTCCCAGTGAGAGTAAGGGGGACAAGAAATGAAGGGCAAGAGAGAGAGAAATGTCTGCATGTTTGTCAGGTGTAACTATCCTAAAGAGGAATTTATGGATCAAAAGGTAAACATAATTTGAATTCAAAAAAATGCTGCCACATTGTTTTCCAGAAACACTTCTGAAGTTTGTATTCCTATCTTCATGTACTATTGAACATACTACCCCAAAAAGGTGATTATTTTAATTTTTTTCATTTATTTTAAATCTCCCATCTAATGGGTTGAAAATGGTATCTGATAGCTGTTTTAATTTGTATATCCTTGATTTCTAGTGCATTTTTCATTATGTCAAGTGTCTGTCATTTATATTTCTATAAATTATCTGCTCCTATCTTTAGCAATTATTTTAGTAAGTTGTTTTTTTCCATTAATGTAAAAGCTATTTATATGTTCTGGGTATCAGTCAATAAAAACCCACTAAGCTGACCAGATGTTGGGATGATCAGACAAGGATGTTAAACCCTTGATAATGAACATGTTTAAGAACATAAGTAAAAACTCTCCATTGGCTTTTTTTTTAACACTTAGAATCAAATCTAAACATCTTACTGTGCCTACAAAGCCGCATGTGATCTAGTCCTGACTACACCCCTGACTTCATTTCTAAGTGTTCTCCAACCTCCCATGATGATCCTGACACCCTTGCTTCCTTTCTGTTTCTTGAACACTCCAAGGTAATTCCTGCATCAGGGACATTGGGATGTTTTTTTCCTATGCCTGAGGGTCTTTTGCCCTGGCTCATCAAATGCCTATCTTTCTCAGTATTCAAATATCAACTTAAATTTCACCTCTACACAGATGCTTTCTTTGTATAAAGCAACACATACAAACACATATACACACATACACATGCACACCTATTTCCTTCTTAAAATTAGGCGTGTTTTGAAATGATTGTTTATGTATGTATTGTCTCCTCCCTTCCACATGTATGATTGATGAGAACAGCAATGCTGTCTGACTTGTTTACGGCTGTATTCATATTACTAAGAATGATTTTAAGTACAGAGTAGGCACTCAATACGTTTATAAAACGAATAAACAAACAAACGAGAGGAAAAATGCAATATTAAGCTAAGCTAGCTTCAACTTGCCTTCTGCTTTCATTAGCTTATAAACAGAAATGGGAGATGGCAGTATAGTAGTTAATATACATGAGTTAAATTCTGAGAAATGTAGGGTATTAGTGTAGTTCAGTTACAGGGATGTCATTGCTCACTTTACTGAGTATAAAGAAATATCTATTATTTCTAAATTTAGGTTACCCTCTGAGAACTGGGTAGGATACAGTTAAAATCAGAACAGATCAATTCTGATGGAAGAAGAATGAGACAGTCACAAACATATGAAGAAAAACAGTTGCCTCTGAGAAAGGAAGCCAGTGTCTTGCAAAACAACCTTGAGAAAGTCTTTCAATTTTTTTTTCCTTCTGTAAACGGATTGTATTAAGTCTTATTTAAAGTCCTTTGTAGAATTCACTTTCTATGCTCTACCACTGAGTGCACCAGGGAGAAACCATGTGGCCACAGGACATCTGAATGTGGAAAGATATCCAAAGTGAAACATAGGGATAGGCAGTATCTGCATCTGTATCTCTATATACTTGTATCTGTATTTCTATATCTATAGCTTTAGTTATTTATTGGGCTGGTGTTTGAAGGTAATCTGATTAATGTAAGCCGTGTCCCAAGCAAAAGACTGTTTTCTATTCTCCCTCCTCTTTCCTTCATGTTCTACGTTAGGTTTGGAGCTACTTGCTAAGTGTAAATCTGAGGAGAGTGATGACTGTAGTGAGAATGGAAGCTGTCATATGAGGAATGATGTAAAACTGAAGGTTTGCCTTCAAGTATTTGAACGATATTAGACAAGTCTATATATTCTGTGTAGCTCTAGATGGCTAACTTAGGATAACAACAGTATGTTGGAGAGAAACTAATTTCAGTCCATTCTACCTTGTCTATATCAAGTCTAATATTTCACTGTATCCTGAATCCTTTCAAAAAGTGGACAAATGAATAAATGAGGAAGATCTTTCAAGTCACAACTTTCCAAATTGAAAAATAGGCTGCTTTACAAGCATGGTCTTAACACTGACCTCTCAAACCCTTACATTAAGCAGTTTTTCACCACCCACGTAGTCATCCATTCCTCTGCACCTCTGATGCCGATTTTCTGTTTTAAATTCCCATTATGTCTCCAATAGGTCTTTGAAGTAAATCCTTTAGGAATGCTTTCAACTACACATTAGCAGAATACTAGACTAAAAGTGCATGTTGTGAAATTTTGGAGGTCAATCAAAAAGTCAATGCCACAAAATTTAAAGCTGGAAATGCCAATGCCATAACATAAGAATGTGATATCACTAAAAGTAGTTGAGTTACTAGACTCCAACAAGATACAGCTATAGAGGGTATTCTCACAGTGAGTGGGAGACTGGTCCATGTCAGCACTTCTTGAAATGTGATCTGATGACCATCTGTATCACTTTGGCACATTGTATGCAATCCATAAAATTATCTATCATGATTATGTTGTAAAAAAAAAAAAAAACCACTCTGAATAGACAGCTGGAGACCAAAAGCAGAAGCAGGGAGACTGGTTACAAATATTTTCCAATGGTACAGTTGAGAGATGAGGGTTCACAGGAAGTACAGACATCAATACACCACCAGATGGACATCTATACCCTAGCAATTTGGGATCTATAAGAAAGTCACCCAACATAATTCAGTGTCACTCTTACCTTCAAAGATAAACTTAATCTTACCTATTTTTTCTGGGTGTCAGGAAGATGAACCATCTGTTTGTGGAGTTCCTTAAGTATGGAGTATACTTATTTATTGTTTTCATATGTACCTCTCCACCTCTAGCAGTGACATCAGCCCATTAGGAGTCAGTACATAACCTCCAAAACTCTCATCAACAGCCTAATACCATAGTCATTTGCAGTACATCTTAGAAACATGTCAGCCATTTAGGTAAATCTTCTCTAGATTCACTTTAATTTAATCATACTGTTGAATGTGAAGGCTAATCTCTTGGAATTGATTTCTATTGATTTGTGTCCTATTGAATTCAATTAAGCCCCAGCGATTTTCATTGAATAAATTAAATTGCACAGGCTAATTGGGTTGAAGGCATTTTCACTGAGGTGGAGAGCATTCATGGGGATGAGCCCACTGTGATGTGGCCTTAACATAGGCTCTTGGGTGACAGTTATGGTAAAATTATTAAGATGCAACAAATGTTTCAACTATTAAGAGCACATGTTACGGAAGGATGAACTGCATAGGTCTTGTCATTACATTGAACTCTTTGACTCTGTAATCTGTAAATAGCTCAAGATTGGTTCTAAGCACTTCTCTTCTAATGGAGTTTGACCTTAACTCTGTAAGAAATGAAGAATGTTTGCAGAGAAAAGAGGAGGTATAAAAGGGAGCTAACACTTATTTAGCCCTGGCCGATTCTTCGGTACCTTTGTTTTTGAACATTAATACTCAGAATTAACCTATAAAGATGTGTGTACATTGAATACATTTTATTTGATATTTAAGATTCTATCAGCAATGCCTGTCCCTTATTCCAGTCACCACTGCAGGGACCTGTACAGCAAGGTGCATCCTGCCAGTGCCCCACCTCAGAGCCTTGCCAGTCTTACTTATTTCCTGGGCTTCTCTGTTGACTCTGCAGCAATGAACATCACAGGAATCCACTGGCAGCTTCTCCACATGCAAACTGGAAATGCCGGATAGCTAACATCCTAAGGGGTGAAACTTGGAGGGAGGATGAATGGGAGTGGCTATGAACTGAATGTTGTGTTCCCCCCAAAGTTCGTTTGTTGAAATCCTAACATCCAGTGTGTTGGTATTTGGGGATGCGACCTTTAGAGGTAATTAGGTTTAGATAAGGTCATGAGGGTGGGACCCTCATGGTGAGATTAGTGTCCTTATAAAAAGAGACAACAGATTATCTCTCTCTCTACTGCGTAAGGACACTGCAAGAAGAAAGCCATCTGCAAGCCAGGAAGAGGGACCCTCCCAGGAACCAAATCAGTGAGCACCTTGATCTTGGACTTCCCAGACTCCAGAACTGTGAGAAATAAATGCCTATTTAAGCAAAATAATTGATTGTATCCTGTTATAGCAGCCTGAACAGACTAATACAATAATGATTGAATAAATGCTTTCCCATCTCTTTTCTTGAATGGAGATTCTGAAATGCTTTTCTCCAGACTCTTAAAGTAGTTACATGAGCTCAAGGAACCAGCCACTCAACTCTGTAATGCATCTTTGCTTCAGCTTTTCCTCTGTCAGAGATTTGCTCCAGGCCTTAACCCTGCTCCCAAAATAAAGTATACTTGAGCCTTTGTTTCAAGTTCTGCTTTCTGGGAAATGAAGGTCAAGTCAAGACAGTTGTCTTAGATTTACAAATAAAGAAGTTGAAGCTTACACAGGTATCATTTGACAAATATTTCTCAGCACAAAATCCATAGAATCTGAATTCAACCTAATGGGAGGAGAGAGAATCAGCATGACTCATTACTCATCCACACAGACACAGGTGATCCCTGGACTGATCCTTGGAGCTCAGGCATCACCCATGGCTTAGCTTTTACCAGCTCTCCAAACCAGATTGACTGACATCCATCTACCTGACCAAGTCTCTAATCCAATCAGGAGAGATTCACGGGATATTTCAAAAGCTTCAATCTTGGAATTAATCTCTGGTGCTCAATGGGCCAAATGATTTGTGCATAAGGAATGAGATCCAGTGACCTTGCACCCTTTGACTGCTACATTCCCTGTTCTCCATTTTGTTAGTCTTGGTTTCTTCCTAGATTTCCCACCACTCAATAACTGAAGTATCACTGCAGTCCCCTGACCTTGGTCACTGAGGTGTCAGCATGTTTTGTGCTCCAGCAGGTCCCCTTTGTCTTTGGAATACTTTTCTAACTTGCATTAATGCTTGACACAATATAGGCATCTAATAACTGAGAGATGGAAGGGAAGGATTTGCATAGGGAGCTCCAAAGCTGGGTAACAGAGAAAAGGTAATTATTTCAGAGAATATCCAGCCTTACATACTTTCCCATTCCTGTATGAGAGTTGGCTTTAGAACTAGTGGATCCTTCCCTGGGACCTGCCCTGAAAATTTTGTAATTGACAGCCACTAAAAAAGATAGAACTCTATGCACTCTGAAGCCCATGACATACTTGTCTGCCGTTACCTGTGACATGGGCTCAGTGGCTTCAGGGTGTCTTTTTCTGATGCTTGCAGTCTGAGTGCATTCACTGAACACTTTGATAGCACTTAGTTGATGCTTTTAGAATAAGGAACCCCTGGGTAAAATTATTAGAAAGATAATAAAGCTTAAACTTCAGGGCAAGACTTTGGAAGAGCCTTCACATAGCTCATGTTTTATGAAATTTTACAAAGTTGATGTATTAATTAAGACTTGTTCTTTGTCACACATTCACCTAGTACTTCTGTACATATGACCTCATCAGATCCACCAAGAGCAATGGGAGATTCTTGGGGTAGACATTTTAACCCCCAAACCAGGTCATTTGGGGTTCTCATAGAATTTTGTTTTCCTTTCTCTTAACACTTGGTAGACTATTAACCGGTGGTGCCCCTCTTCCATAGCAGATTATAAGCTCCTGGAGGATGCATCTCATGTGTTATTAACCTTTGTCACCCAGCTTCTGGCATGGAGCTGGTCACCTAGCAGACAATCTTAAATGTTTCTTTATCTGAACTTAATAACTTTGCAAGACTTTCTAGAGAACATTACAGAAGGTAGCACTGTTTCCTTAAAAGCGGTGATGGTGATTTTCATTCTTTTTTCTTCTCAGTCTTGCCCTTACATCCCTGAAAACAGAAGGGCATGGGAATCACAGGACAGACAAAGCAAAATATTTTGAAAAGCTTTTAAGAAATTGTGATCCAAACAGTTTTCCTAATGAGGACCTGGGACATCTGTGAAATCCTGGGTAATGAGCTCATTCTGCCTGGTAACGAAGGAGGCAGCTCATGTGCCAGCAGGTCAGAAATGCATCCGTATGTTCACATTTTTCAGTAGCATCTGGGCATTTCTACTTTGAATCCTAGAATATCAGAATCAGAAAGGAGCTCAGAGAACATCTGTTCTGGAACCACATATCATGTTGTGGAAATTTGGATCCAGCAAGGACTTGAGAATGTGCCCACAACCATAGAGTTTATCTGAGTTGGGACCAGAAACCATCATCCTATGGTTAACAGTCTCTTTCTGCCTGGTTTTACATCCCCAGCCTTATCACTATCCTTTTCTCCTCCTCTTGCTAAAAGGAAAAACATGAAATAACTAAAAGCAGCAAAACAGTTCCAATGTTCCTACCTGGGTGAAGGACTTAAGTAAATTCTATATCTTTTACTTCAAATTGTGGGGCTGTGGCTATTTCAAAACTTACAATTCAAGTCAGACAATAATAAGATCACAGTGGTTGAGAGTCCGCCTGCCGGTGCAGGGGACATGGGTTCGTGCCCCGGTCCGGGAAGACCCCACATGCCGCGGAGCAGCTGGGCCCGTGAGCCATGGCCGCTGAGCCTGCGCGTCCAGAGCCCGTGCTCTGCAACGGGAGAGGCCTCAGCAGTGAGAGGCCCGCGTACCGCAAAAAAAAAAAAAAAAAAAAAAAAAAAAAAAAAAAAAATAATAATAAGATCACAAAGCTACCAGAAATATGATTGGAACTTTGAAGTTTTCAACTAAGGGACAGGACTAGGACTGAATCCCCAGACACTACTTGTTCTGCATCCTATAACGCTATTAGTTTCGGTTTTGGTTTCGCTGAGCCCATTACTGAAATGTCAAGTTACCCTCCCAGCTCCTGCAAATCCCTAGGGAGGTGGCCAAAAGCAGTCATTGATCACCTGGCTCCAAGGAGGCATGCTCATGGGTAGAAAAAATATTTTGATGGGCTTCGAAATCTTTATCCTAGAAAAACTCTGCTCCGCAACTAGATCTCCCCCAGTGTCTGCTTTCCTGTGCACAGCTTTTCATTCCCTCCTACTGATCTTCCCTGCACACTTGCCTGGGTTACCTGTGTCTCTGCACCGTGCACTCTCCTCTTATCATTTCCTCTTTCTGATCTTTTGTTTGCCCTGGAAATTTTAGACTCACCTACCTGTGACTGACCTCTGCTGAGGACCCTTTTGTCACACATGTTTTAGACACAACAAGTGGTCTGCAGTTCTTCAACGTGTCAACCTTCCTCTCACATCTAGGACTTGGTACATAATATTCTCTGGATTATAGCACCTTTTCCTAAAACTCACCCTGCCGCTACAGTCCCAGGTGTAATGCAACTTCCTTCCTGAAATGTTCCCAGACTTTCCAAGCCAAAATAAACTCTGTGCTTCCATATTACCTTTTCTTATCCTTCTTGTGTGATTAATACATTGGATTATATAGCCCATTTGTTTGCATATATATTTAAAATTATCTCTAAGTTACTTGAAATGAGACCCTGGATTTTGCTTTGTTGTATTTTGTTTTGTTTTCAGTGTATCTCCAGCATCTTGTGAAGTATCCATGATGTTAATAAATGTTAATTACCCAACTTACAGAGTTTGAATTCATTCCAGGTCCTAAATTTATTGAGTATTTATTAAATATACATTGTGAACACCTATTTCGTGCCAGGCAGGGCTTTGTCTCTGGGGATACAAAAAAGAGAAAGCATGAAAAAAGACAGGGACCATTTCTCATGAAGCATACATCACAGAAAGAGAGATACGTAAAACAGACAATACACAAGTAAGTGAGGGACAAGTAACTCAACAAGATAAATTTAGAAAAGTATGCTATGTTAATCCCATAAAACAGAATTGCATGACAGAATGATGGGGTGAGACAGGAAAAGTCACTTTAGACAGGATGTTAATGGGACCTGTATGATGGCTTAGCATGTACAACATGGGACAAGGGTCATTCAGGCAAGGGGATGGGCAGGGCAAGCGTCCTTAGAAACCTCATTAGTTGGTTTTTTGAAAGAACAGAAATAAAGCCAAAGTGATGGAAGCCCAGGCAGCAGGGATGTTTGGAAGGAACCAAGGGCAGTGAGATGGATCAGGAATTAAGCAATGGATTACTTGGCCATGAGTAGGAATTTGGCCTTAGTGTAAGTGAATCTGGAAGCCAATTGAAGGGTTTTTAATCAGGGGTATAGCATAACCTAAATCGTGTTCTGAATTAGCCCCCTTGTTACTAGACAAGATAGAGCTAAGGCGGAAGCTGAGCATCTTGTGATGCTGCAGTTGACCAGGTGATGTGGCCAGTGGGGTACCAGTGTCCGTGGAGAGAAATAGACAATCAAGATTTGCTGCAGCTTTGTATTTTCAGTAAAACAAAGAGAAAAATGAAGAAGGATATTCTTCCAGATGCTCAGGCCAAAACTCTAAAATCGGCCTTGATACTTCTCTTTCTCCCATACCGCATGTCTTATCCAAAACACCAGCCCACACCAACTTCTGCCCACTGTAACTTCAAATTGCACCCAGAGGCCAGCCAACGTCATTCCTGTCTTTATAGCTTCCATCCTCGTTCAAACCACTCTCTCTCAACTGGAAAGTTCAAGTCTCCTCACTGGGTTTCCTGCTTCCACTTTTGGTTCCCTTTGTTTTACTTCCCACAGCACATAGAACGCGCCTTTTGTTACTGAAGGTCAGATCATATGGCCACTATGCCCAAGTCTCTAAGATGCTCTCATCTTAGAGTAAAAGTTGAAGCCATTATTATGGACTCCAGGCCCCTACAGTCAGCTCCACACCTCCCTGCCCACTCCCCGTCCTACAAACGTGTGTTCTCACTCCACTCCAGCAACTCTGACCCCCTCGTCTCAGGACTCTCGACTTTGCTCCCCAGTCCTTGGAGTTCTCCACCCTCCCCCGGCCACCCCCCTGCATGCACAGACATGCGTATGGGTCATCCTCTCTGTCCCTTCAGGTCTTTACTCAAGTGCCACCTTATCCGAAAGCTTCTCTGGCCATCCTACAGGAAGAGTGCCATCCTCTCCACCCCTTGTCATTCTGTCTGCATACTCTGCTCCAGCTCATCATTGTGACAGCATAGTATACAATCGCAAAAGTATACTTATAATTACAAAAGCACAGTCACTGTTACAAATTTGTAATTACAATTACAAATTTACAATTTTACCTTGTGACAACATAGTTTATAATTACTTATGTTCTCTCCTTCCCAAACTAGAATCTAACTCTATGAAGACAGGAACTTCCCTTTGTTTTTTGTTTGCTTGTCTTTGTCACTACTGTATTCTGCACAGAATGTCCTTGAAAATAGGTATTGAAGTAGACGGAGGTTGTAAGCAATTTTAATAAATGAAAGATAAAGTGTGTCGATGTTCCATGTAAACACTTAAACCCTCTGCACATGAAAGCAACCATGACCAGAAACGAACCCAGCCTGTATTTGACAATCTCCAGACAGGACAGTGGATTAGCTTCGGTTCCTGGGTTCTGTCCTTTGTTTTTCCCAGGGTTTTCTGTTTGTTTTGTTTTAATTCTAGATTTTTAAGCTTTATGCCCTTCCCCTGCAAACATGTGGCTCTCAGAAATGGGTAGATAATCATTTATTCACCCCTAGGTGTGCATTTATGTCAATGGGGCACCTGCCTGTCACAGGGAGAAATGCATTATACACCTCCTGTTCCGTGTGAAATAAAATGCTCTGTCTTCTGATACAGGATTTTCTTTTCTTTTTTTTTTTCTTTTTATAAGCAGCAGCAGCATTGGCAGATTGGAGGAGTTTATTTAGGACAAGCAGTGCCTGCTTTCCTAAAACCTCATGTAGAAAACAGTGTGGTGAATGGGAAGAACCTAGGCCCAGGGAACAAGGGACTGTCCTACCCTGGCTGCACGTTACTGAGGAGGGAAGATGACCAGGGACTGCCCATGCTCCTCTCCCTCGCCTGCAGCGTGTTTGCTGTTACAGGTTGGGTGTGCGCTGAGGGGAGGGAGGGTGCCAAGCTCTTCTTCCAGCCCTTGCTGTCTGCAGCCTGAGGTCTCAGGAGATGACGCCTTGTTCATCAAGATGCCTAGTATGGCATTGTAATGAGTATAGTTTTTGAAATGTTAAATTATAAACACAGAGAATAAAAATAAAAAAACTTTAAAATGATAGGTACATAAAATTATGTTATGTAGAGTTTAAAAAATTTGTTTTGTCTGAGTCTGGCAACAAATTATGATCTGAGATTGAGATTGTTTTTTCCAAAAATTTATTTAACATAGGTTTGTTGTGGGAATTGTAGTAATTTCACAAGCCTATAGCATACAGGATAATGTCTCAAATCCAAACCAATAATGGATTAATCACACTATTGCTTCAGACAAGGGAAAGATGAAGGAAATAAAGCCCAAAGTTTGTTGAGGTGTACCTTTCTACAAGTTGGTCCTCAGAAGAGTCAACTTACCCAACCAAGAGGGCATCCGGCTGCCTGCACAAAAGTCCCTTGTTGCTAAAGCACGTTGATAGGAAACACAGGGGCTGGTGTTGGAGAGAAAGATGTCTCCTCCACGGGGCTGATGCATGGTTTTCACATCATATAGGGATTTGATGTGTAAACATAATTCCTCTGGAATTCCTACAAGTGAACTTTCTGTTGGGTAGGATAACATTGTTTAAGCTCAAAACGACAGTTGCTTTATACCTTGTACAAGACCAGGGGTGTAGGGGTTCCCTGTGGGGAAAGATGATGAGAGAGAAGAGGATAAAGAAGTATAAGCTATAGTTGATATAAACATAAACCTACAAACATTAACGTTGAAAAGGGAAGGTAATAAAGCAATATGCTTAAAATACAAAGGAACTACAAATGAGTGAATTTGTGAACAAGAAGGAAAGAAAGCAGGCAGGAAAGCAGAAGAGAAACAAGAAAAGCAGGAAGAGAAAAGATTACCAAGGACGAGAAAGCAAACCTTAAAGAAGAAAAAGGGAGAAAAAAGAAATAAAGAAAAACAATAAATTGTAGTCTCGAAATCTGGCTATTTCATTGAAACCCTTTTGCTGTTTATAAGTTGCTAACATGGCCAGAGAAGAGGGAAGTTGTGGTGTCACTGAGAACCTCCTATTTCCCCTGTCTTGTTCAAAGTGCAAAGCATCGGTAAAAAAAATTCTGGAAAGGTATGAAGATACAGCTACCTTTTTTTTTTTAAATACACCTTTGAGGTGTCCTTTTTTTAAATAACTTTTTATTTTATATTGGAATAGAGTTGATTAACAACATTGTGTTAGTTTCAGGTGTTCAACAAAGTGAGTCAGTTATACATATACATGTATCTATTCTTTTTCAAATTCTTTTCCCATTTAGGTTGTTACATAATGTTGAGCAGAGTTCCCTGTGCTATACAGTAGGTCCTTGTTGGTTATCCATTTTAAATATAACAGTGTGTACATGTCAATCCCAAACTCCCTAACTATCCTTCCCTCCCACCCTTCCCCCCTGGTAACCATAAGTTCGAGGTAACTTTTGGAATCAGCATTTTATTGGCTACACCATCCTTCCTTCCAAAAAATAAATAGTAAAATGGCGGAGGTGCCGACTTCACAAAAATGCACAATGTGAGAGTTGTGAGTTAAGTTTTATTTGGGGCAAAACGAGGACTAGAGCCTGGGAGACAGCATCTCAGATAGCTCTGAGAAACTGCTCCAAAGAAGTTGGGGGGAAAGTCAGTATATAAGTGATTTTGGTGAAGGGGGAGTACATGCAATCAAGCACATATTTTTGCAGGAGGTTTCTGCTAGCCTGAGGAGCAGTCATCACCATGGAGGATTTTCGTGCTTTTCCAAATATGAGGAGATACAAGAATTGGGCTCATAAAATCGGCTCCTGAAAATATCTAACTATCTGAAGACCTGTTCTGCCAGTTTTTCCCAGAGCACAGAGTGCCTTGTTTCTGTTCGCCACCCTGGAATCCCTTCAGGGGGTGATGAAAGTCAGCAGCTGCAGCAGCATATGATTTAATCCTTGTAGAGGCAGATGGCAAGTGCCAGTGGCGAGTGCCAATTTGTAGTTGACAAGGTAACTTGAGAAAATTAATCAGCAGCACAGAATACAACTTCGGCTCCATTAAAAATATTCCAATGTAATATATTTCTAATTGGAAACAGAAAAGGTTAGATTGTTTTTGATGGTTTTAAATCTTTAAAATATAATTATCCAATCGAACACCCACCAGAAATGATTGCTTTCCTTTCCACTACCCCAAGCTTTATGTGCTCCTAAATTGTCAGGATCCTCAGCCTCTGCATGATTAATTAAACTCTATCTTATGTTTGAAACACCCTTTTTCCATTTTCTAATGCCAAAAACATAAAAGGAAAGGAAGTAGCAGGAACAGTAGAGGGAATCTACTGAGACCTTCCAAACGCAAGTTTCCTTCCTTACATCAAGGAAACAACCCAATGTAAGGAACACCATAGTGGATTAACAGACTTGAATTCCAACCCATATGTTCTCTTCCAGATCTGACTTTCCATGTTTAGTAGCTACCCTTTTCTCTTTAAGATAACAGATGTATGTAACAGACATAAATTCCAAAGGAGTGTGTTGAGGGTTTGGATTCTCCCAGGAGTAAATCTCAAGGCAGACTCAAGTAAAGGTAGTTTATTTGGAACATGTAGAGAACAAGAAAGACAGCTGGTAAAAGATGAGTTATCAAGTCACTGTGAGTGACCAGAGCTTAATCCCATAGAGAAACCTCAGGAAACACCTGGGAGTTATTTCACCTGAGGGCCAAGCAACTGGATGTTTTATGTACCAACTTTTATCAGCCCTTGCTTGAGGATGGCTGGAGATCTGTCATGTGAAGAGGCTGAGCTCCCCACCCCAGCTCTGAGGAAATCCCTCAGCCGAGAAACTCAGTTACTGTTATTTGGAAGTCAGTTAGGGTGCACTGAAGTGGCAACGCTTGGGAGATAAAGGTAGGGCAGGGACAAGATCTGCAAAAAAGGTGATCTAGTGAAAACAGCAATGCACATTTATCATCTGCTTGGAGGTTATCAGTGCTAGGACTTTGCATGCATTATTTCCAAGCTTTCTAACCGCCCCATGGGTTAGTATCATTTCCCTCATTCACAGATAAGAAAATAGAGTCTTAGGGAGGTGAGGTGACCTAGAGTTGAGAGCTAGCAAGTGACAGGGTTAAATCAAAATCAAGTTTTCTGTCACTAGGTCCTTTAAACTTTTTTACATCTATGTTTTTTACATCTATAAGAAACTGTGCTCTGCAGAGAAAATATGAGAAGAAAAAGGTAGAGTCCTCAGTCCAGACAAATATTGTGGCCAGTGAGTTTGTCCTGTTGAGGGTGAGGTTACAGGGCGGTGCTCCAGGATTCTTGTGCTCAGCCTGAAGTTACCATCCTCCACCTGGGTTGGGGCCTTAGTTCCTGCAGAAGAACTCAAAGATATACTGTTATGCCTATTCCCTGAGGAGGGACCAGGACCCTGCCTCCTTGCTGCACTATTGTTTTTTGACGGATCCTCCTTTGCTTCTTCATTGTCTCCCTTCGCTGATTAGCAACTGTTTAAAACTGCCCTTTGGAACTCAGGGAAGGTCAAGGAGGCTGAATGAAGCCTATTTCCTACAAACAAGAAACAAGAAACGGAACTGAAAGGATTTATACCTAGCAGGGCCCCATAGGGTCCTGCTTGGTTTCTCTCTGCTGAGAGCTTTACACGAGTTAGCTGATTCCATCCTTTAAATTACCCCAAATTGGTACTGCTATATCCCACGAGCTCACCGCTCTTTGATCTTTAGAGAAGACAGATATTTGACCTATAATGGTTCCTTTAATTTTTATCTATTAAAAATCCCAACACTATGATTAGAAAGCAGGTCCTCCCAACACTGAGGACCTGCTTTCTACCATAAGCACCACAGACTAGTTTGCTGGTAAAGAAGTTAGGTCAACATGGGCTCACAAATCTTCAGCTGTGACTCTTTGGGACTTGTGGCCATGGGAATTTCCCTAACATTTTTGAACCTCTTGTATTTATTTGTTGGGGAATTCTTGTAATTTACTGAAACGGTAATAATGTTACCTACAGAGTAGCTTCCAAGAGTGAACAAGATAATGTGTAGGAATTGTCTAGGATCTGCCTAAATACATACTGGGTGCTCAGCAAATGACCAGAACTGGACCAAATAGAGGATATTAGGGAAAAGTAACTATGCTATTTTGATTTATAATAAGAAATATATATTTAATCTTTGTCCCTATTTCAGGCACAGTGCTCCTAAAACCCTCAGAATTTCCTAAGTGATGAGAGTGAAAAAGGTGTCTTTTGTTATATTAATAAAGTAACTTTTGAACCCACCTAAGGATGGGGGCTGGTTGCTAGAAGAACCAACCACATGGTTAAAAGGGCTGGAATTTTCAGTCCCACCCCCTGACCTCTGTAAAGGGCGGAGGGGCTGGAGGTTTAATCAAGCCATAATAGCCAATGATTTAATCAATCATGGTTGTGTAAGGAAGCCTCCATAAAAACCCAAAAGGAGGGGGTCCGACAGCTTCAAGGTTGATGAACACGTGGCGATTTGGGGAGGATGGCATGCTTGTAGGGGTTATGGAAGTTCTGTGCCCTTTCCCCTTACTTTATCCAGTGCACCTCGTGCATCTGTCTGTTCCTGAGCTGCATCCTTTTATAATAAACCAGTGGCCTACTAAGTTAACTGTTGCAATGATTTGGTTAATGGGATCTAAGGCAGGGCCAGCATTTGGGCAAATAGGAACTAATTTTTTAATAGAGACAACCCCTTAGGTAATTTTCCCTGATATTTTGATCTGAGTGAAGTTCACTGAAAAAAAAAAGCACAGTGGAAAGTACTTTAGTCTTTGTAAACATCCCATTCACAAAAGCACTACACATTGGAACACAACCTCCGCATCACTCATATTCAGCTCACTTTGACAAATACAAGGTGATCAAAACCAGTTGTTGAGTTGGACCCTGCTCTCCGCATTTCATACTTATTTACAAATATTTGCTAAATCATTAAATAATAGTCGTATTGCAACAAGAGAAATAAACTTTATCTTCATGGGGACCATTTAATTGCTTTCTCCATTTTTATTCTACAATATTTTTCATTGGAGAGAAAAGGAAAACCTAGAAACATTAAGTTGTCATCACTTACTAAGGACTGGTGATTTGATAGATCTGGACTTTGAACACAGTTTTCACTATCTTTATCCATCCATTTATTTATTCATTTATTTATTTAGGCTGTGCCACAGGGCCTGGGGGATCTTAGTTCCCCAGCGAGGGATTGAACCTGGGCCCCAACAGTGAAAGCGCTGAGTCCTAACCACTGGACCACCAGAGAATTTCCAGTTTTCACTATCTTTAAAGCCCGGTTCTTTGCATTATACTACCCTATTTTTGGAACTGATATACTTTAGGGAATGAGCTCCAGTTCCTCTGAGTTTCTAGTTAATTAATCAGCACTATGTTGTAATAAGATGAACAATAGACCCAGCATCAGAAGACTTGCCTTGAGTCCCAGGCCTTTCCACTTACTAACAATGAACCTGGGCAAGGCTATTTGTGTTCTTTGGTACTCAATTTTCTTATCCATAAAATGGGTACAAATAGTCTCTGCTCACAAGTGGTTGACAGATTTATGTAAGAGAATGAATATGGGAGTGTTTTGTGTATTATAATGACCCTGGGGAATGTGGTCAATAAGTCATGCAGTGTTAGTAAACAAATGACTTAATTAGCAGATGTATCCCGTAGCATCATATCCTGGGCCTCCTACACCTTTGGCACCATCCTCAGTTCCTCTCTTCTACCCCCAGCCCAACCACCATTCACTACATCAGCAAGGCCTGTGGGCTCTGTTTAAAAATAGACCTTAAAGTGTCATGTCCCTGCATGATGACTGGCTACAGCCTAGTCCAAGGCGCCATCACCTACAGCTGGAGAAATGCACTGGCCTTGGTAAGACGTTGCCCTGATGCCACATTTGCCTCTCTATTGTCCATAGTTGTTGGTGTGGTCCTGTAAAGCATAAATCGTAACTCTCACCTCTTTGAAAACAGCCACAGGTCTCCATTGCACTAACAATAAAACCCAACTCCTTGCTGTGGCCATAAATGGTCCCATGAGACCGAGCTGTTACCCACGACCCCACCTCAGGTCTATTCTCTGCCCTCCCAAGCACGCTAAGCATCTTTCTGCTCTTCAATTCCTCACAGCCTATCTGTGCCTTAAATCCTTTGCCTTCTACCTAGAGCTCTCCACTGCTGGCTCCCCATATGCTTCCTTCATTCCATTTAAGTCTCTGCCCCAAAGGACCCCGCTATCTCCCCAATATAAATAAGCAACCCACTTCCAAGGACCTGATCTAAATAAGCAACCCACTCCCATTTCACTCACACCTATGCTACCTATTGTCTGCATGGCATTTATTGCAACCTGAAACAGTCTTCATTACTGATGCATCTGCTTATTGTCTATTGCCCTGACAAGATTTAAACTCCATGAAGGAGGAGGCTTGTCTGTCTTGCTCATCACTAGCACCCAGACCAGTGCATAGGTATGCAACTAATACATATCGGATTGATTTTGATCTCTTAAGAGTGAATCTCTTGAGATCCTGCAGTTACAGCCATGCAAACTTCTGCCTCCTCAAATGTCCCCTACACTTTCCTTAATCATTCAGGTCCTACTCATGCCTTGATTTTCTCAGCTGAGATGTTATTTTCTATGTGAAACTTTCCCTAATTGTCCAACGGGGAAAAAAATAACAACCCTCCCCTTCTGCTCCCACAGCTTTGTTTTGTCTGAATGTTCATCTGTGTCTCTCTCTCTTTTTTTCCATTATTTATATATGTGAAGGTGTCTCATCCATTGTCTATTTCTTTGAGAGTGAGAGGAGGGAGAGAAGTAATATTTAATAATGTTGAAGATTAGTTAATCATTTTATACATATAGTACCTGCTTTAAATTCAGGACTTCAGAAATCATTTTTTTCCCATTTCACAGATGAAGACATTCAAGTTCAATGAGATTAAGTAAATGTCTTAAGGTGGCATGTATTATATATATGTGGCAAAGTTGGGAATAAATTCTACTCTAGAAGAATGTTGAACTTAATTGAAGAGATGGGGTGGGATGGGATGGGATGGAATGGGCTGGAAGACAAGGCTGCTCTGAAGACTATGTCTGTCTATTTTGCAATTTGATCTGGGAGTCCTCTGGCATGTCCTTATTTACTGTGTCTGATTCCCTTCCTGAGCCTCTGAATCTTCACAAAGTGAAGAAAGGAGACCCAGTTCCTGGGCAATAGTGCCCTCTTCTGATCATATCAATGATTTCACATGTCCCTGAACTGTGAAGCTTATTGTTCTTTAGCATTTGTTTTTGTTTTTGTTTTTGTTTTTTTGTGGTATGCAGGCCTCTCACTGTTGTGACCACTCCTGCTGTGGAGCACAGGCTCCAGATGCGCAGGCTCAGTGGCCATGGCTCACACGAACCCGTGTCCCCTGCATCGGCAGGCGGACTCTCAACCACTGTGCCACCAAGGAAGCCCTAGCGTTTGTTTTAATGGTCAGAATGAAGGGATTGTGACTGTTGGATGATACCGAAAATTAGGTTTATTTGGAGATGAGCTCATCTCAAATGGCTAAAGCTGTCGTCTCAGGTTGCAAATATTCCATTCGTGCTTGAACAGAAAAGAAAAAAATAACATCTTCCCACCACCAATGATCTTTACTGGAAAGCTTGAAAACACACTAAATTAGAATTACATTGTCCTCTCTGGCACTTGGCCAGTATCTCACAATATTCAAGGTAACCTTTTCATTTCAACAGCTTAGGGAAAGTATGGTTTTTTTTTAGTTTAAAACAAAGTTGGATTAAAACTTCACATTTGAAACACCAGGACCAGCCAAATTCAAGAAGCCAGGCTGTCTGGGAAAGGTGCCTCAGGTGAACACACTGAGGCATGCCTAAGGCTTCAGCATGGTGCTCCGCCTATGTTTTGGACAACAAATTGTGATGGGATTCAGGACACTTGTGTTCTAGCCCCTGCTCTGGCATGGGTTTACTGACTGCCCCTGAGTAAGTTGCTTAACTCCTCTGAGACTCCCATTTCCTATACTGTTAGAATTGAGCCCCTTTCAGAAAACTGAGAAATAATATGGTGGCTGAAAATGGATAAAGGCATCCCTAAGACCAAGTCACTCTTCCAAAGGAGCTTGTTCAAGTTTAACGTCTCTGAATCCCAATTTCTTCACTGGTAAAATGAGGAAACAGGGACTTTGTCACAGGAACGGTTGTGGGAATTAAATGGAATAATATATGTGAAATTGCCAAGAACCTGGCTAAAGAGTTACCAAGACGCTCAGCTGTATGGTTGATAAAAGTGGGTTAAAATTTAGGGGTCAGTTAGCTACAGCCTGCAGATAGGCTGCCTGCTTTCATAAGGAAATTTAATTGGAGTACAGTAAGACCCATCTATTTGCACAGTGTCTATTGCAAAGGCAGAGTTGTGCAGTTGCCTTAGAGACCATATGATCCTCAAAATCAAACAAAAATATTTACTATCTGGCCCTTTAGAGAAAATTTTGCCTATCGTGGACTAGAGGATTGTTAAGGACCTTCCCAGCTCTGACTGTAGTAAGAATCCTTCTCTAACTTTTGTTTCTTCCTTTCTGTCTTTATGGTAATTCTTTTCTGCTTTCTGCTAAGTGGGGTTTTTCCTTGGTCTTCTTCTCTTCCTCCTCCTTCTCTTCCATCTCTTTCTCCTTCCCTTCCTCCTCCTCCTTCTTTTTCCTTCCTTTTCTCCACAGTGAGAAAAATGCTGGGTAAATACACTGAGCCTTTGTGAAGAGAGAATGATGTGCCCCTACCTCCTGGTAGATGTAACTAGGATTGTTACCAAAACCCATGACTTGACATCAGTAGCTGGGACTGATGTCATTTCACTCGTGGCCTGGGCATCCTTAACCAGGAAACAATCTGCACATAGTGGTGAGAGCCAGACAATTCTTCAGCACTATTGAGGCTTTTACTTAGTGTCATGCTTTTTGCACTCTAAAAACTCATTTTATTCAAATCATTCTTTCATACTAGACTTGGGACTTTTCGAGAGTAGGAGCTGGCTTCTTTGTTCTTGGGATCATATATATAATCACAGTGCCTAACATTTCGGCTCAATGTTTATTGAACAGGATATTTTTCTTCAGAATTGTATGTTTCTTGTTAATTTCTTATTATGCCATTCTAATTCCACGGTGTGGCTTAGTCTTTACTTGTATGCTTAAAAGAAAATAGTTTATTGAAAATGGAAACTGACACTTTTCATCTGTATTGTCCATAAAGTGATCAATAAAGAAAGAAAGAACAGCTAATGGCATGCCTTTTATAATTTGGATGTTTTGAAGGGCTTTGCTCATAAATTAAGAAAGAGTAAACATCCTTCCCTCCAGACCCTCTACGTGTGACAGTGTTCATGGTCACAGCTCGGCCACAGACTAACCTCTGCTCTTTACTCAAGTGTGACCAAATCCACCTGAGAGATACAAGACACATTTCCATGATCTGCTCCTCTGTTCAAAGTGGGTCCAATTCAAGCCTCATCTGCAGGAAACTAATCATCGCTTCCTGCAAATTGGAGGAAATGCTGCTCCAATCAAATACATAATCTCTCTTCCCTTACGAGTCAAGTTTCCTGGTGTTATGTGACATTTAGCAGTTGGCATAAACCTCAAAATTATTCCTTTGGGGAAGAAATATTTGCATTAGGAGTAAAATTCTAAGTAGTGCTGGCTTTGATGGGACTTATTTTTTCTGTTCAACCTCTGTCAATCTTACATCATTATATATGCAGACTTTGATGTTAATTCAACCGTTTTCCATCTAATTCTCATATTATATGAATGTGGGCAACAATGGCTTCCATTTAGAATACGTAGTTGACATATAGTTTCCAAAGGGCTTTACCAAAATTATGTCATTTAACCCTCAAAAATAACTCCAGGATGTATGTGATTTTGCTATACTTTAGAATTTAAAATAATAGTAACAGCAGCAACAAAGCAGAAGTGTAAAGTGATCCCTTAAATTGCTTGAAATGACATCATTATCAAGTAGTGAAGTCTGTATTCATAAATGGGTCTGTGTTGGTAATTACTAAGCTATATTGATTTTCAGGACAGTCAGGGGTGAAACAGTAGAGCAGCGCAATGGGCAGTCATCACATCAGTAATAACATTACTGCAATAACCTACTGCTTGTAGTCTGGATGTTTTAGCAATTGCAGAAATTGGAGAGGACTGGTCAGATGATCAGTCAGCTGATCTTCTCTTCTTAGCGATTCCAAATCTGAGAGACCCTTTAGAGAAGGGGTTGGCAAACTATGCTTACTACATTTACAGGTGGTCGGAAAAAATATCAAAAGAATATATTTTGAGGTACATGACAATTATATGGGATTCAAATTTCGCTCTCCATAAAGTCGTATTGGATCACAGCATCACAGTCATTTTTGTGTTGTCTATGACCACATTTGCATTACAACAGGAAAGCTGAGCAGTTACAACAGAGATCATACAGACTGCAAAATCTAAAATATTTACTATCTGTCCTTTTAGTTCTCTGTCCCCAGTTTTGGGGCACAGCCCAGTTGTCATCTCCTGTATGGATCCTTGCCTTGTTTTGCTGCCCTCGGCTGAATATGAGTAGCATGAACAATATCTACCCTAAGGTATATGATTTCACATATATTGTTACTACTGAAAGGTTTTAATTCCAGGTAGTCTAGTTTGATGCATGAAGCCCTCCAAAACAGTCCTGTCCAATAGAATTTCTTGTGACAATGGAATTTTTTTTTATATCTGTGCTTTCAAATATAGCACATGTAACCATATGTGGCTACTGAATCATTGAAATGTGGCTAGTGCAAATGAGGAATTTGATGTTGAAATTCAAATTAATTTAAATTTAAATTTGAGCTCCCACATTGGCAAGTGAAGCTCTAGAAGTTCTCTCTGAGTCTTCATGCAGCCTCACCTTGGTTCCGGGCCAGGTAACCCAAACCCTACCAAGGCTTCCATTCCATCTTTGGGCAGCTCTTTCTATTTGTCTGTCTTCTCTTTCATGGTGAAGTGTTTCACGGTAACATTCACACCTTAATTTTAGTTCTATCACTTGGAGGCACACAAATAAACCTAATTTCCCTGACACTGTCAATCCTTCAAATGTCTGAAGTAAGGGAGAGTATGTACTAACCCATTTCAGTATCTCTGAGAGGCATGTAGCACCCTCCAAGTTTGGGCTGGAAACAAAGGGGATGTGAGTGTACCAAGCAGAACCAAGACTATTTTGGTGTCACCTGCTGGGTATTTTCTGTCCAGCATGAAAACTCCTTTCTATATAAGAGCTTGAGTTCTAGTAGGTTGCAGGGATCCCATCATGGAAGACCAGATCTTCCTTCTCCCTGTCTGCTTGAAGCAAAGGCTCAGGTATGGCTAAGCTTCTGTCAGTAAACTCTCCCCACCCTCTACTCTTTTTTTTTTTGCCATTTTTTAAACATAAATTTATTTATTTATGGCTGCGTTGGGTCTTCGTTGTTGGGTCTTCATCATTGAGTCTTTTTTTTAAATTTTTTAAATTAGTTTCTGCTTTATAACAAAGTGAATCAGTTATACATATACATCTGTTCCCATATCCCTTCCCTCTTGCATCTCCCTCCCTCCCACCCTCCCTATCCCACCCCTCCAGGCGGTCACAAAGCACAGAGCTGCTCTCCCTGTGCTATGCGGCTGCTTCCCACTAGCTACCTACCTTATGTTTGGTAGTGTATATATGTCCATGCCTCTCTCTCGCTTTGTCACAGCTTACCCTTCCCCCTCCCCATATTCTCAAGTCCATTCTCAAGTAGGTCTGTGTCTTTATTCCTGTTTTACCCCTAGGTTCTTCATGACACTTGTTTTTCTTAAATTCCATATATATCCCACCCTCTACTCTTAATTTGGAAAGAATGAGACAAACGAAATGGAGAGTAAGAGATAATTCATGACAGAGTGGCAAAGTCCAACATCAGCAGTATTCTAACCACCCTGTCTCTGGGTTTGAACCTATCCCTTGCTATTTTCTTGGTTTCCTCAACACAAAGTTCTGGTCCATTGTATAAGCCTGATTCTCCAGCCTTGCCATTACTTCTCTTTGATATACCTCCAGAAATGTATTTTCTGTTTAACTCAGCCAAGTTGATTTTTGTTACATACAGTCAAAAGCCCTGCTTGGTATAACTATAGAAATTATTTGTGTAGAATTATAGTTGGTTTTGAGGTTACTAGTCGATGTTCAGTGAACAGGAGGAATTTTGGTGGCTAGTTTTGGTTGACCTTAGTCATATGCAATGCAAAAGTAGTCAGGATTGACTCTGGAACTGGTAAGACTATGTTTACAGAGGTCTCTGCTGCACAAGCAACAACAGACATAGCCCAACCCTGTAGGGGCCACAGGGGGAAAAAGGGCATACAATGGTCATTTTCTGTCACAACACTGTGATCTAATGCTGATAGGAGAGAAAGGATAAGATGAGAACACAATAACTCCAAATAGTGAGAATTACATGAAGTGCCATTTTCTCTTTTCTGCCTTGGCTTACAGAAAATTCAAAATTAAATTTAAAGCTTTGAAAGATGGAAACTATATAAAACTACCTGACGGAGGATTTGACTTATTTATTCTCAGTCTCTTCATATTGTTTTAGATTTTACATTCCTGTTGTAAGGGATTTTGTATGTCTTTTTGAGTTTAAGTTGTCTCTAATACTTGTTTTGAACGTGGACAAGGTACAAATTTAAAATAAATGATTCATCTTCATTGAAAAGCACAAAGCTTTCTGAACACACACAATGGCTATGTGTGGAGAATAAGGATGTGGCTTCCTTCCATAAGGTGCATACAGTATATTTGGGGGGTGACCCGTGTTAACAGTTCACCAACAGAGGCTTTGGGTTTTGAGGACAATGGTCCAAACTACTGGGAGAGGAAGCATAGAGCAGCATAAGGAAGGAAGTGATGGGATTCAGGGCTTGGTCTGCAGAGGTGGCTTTGCATTTGAGGAGGCTAGAGGCTGATTGCCTTTGTAGATGGTCCAGATTTGCATAAGTTGCTACCGGGGCTTCTGTGGGAACAAAACAAGAAAGTTCACCATGAGACTGAAGACAGTACTAAGTGGTTTCAGAAAAGAAAGTGACCACATTAGTTTGAGAAGATAAAGGTTTCACAGAGCATTGTCTTCACTTCAGAAGACAGTGGTTGAGTTTGATGAGAACAAGGAAAGACATTCAGAGAATAAGGTGGGTTTCTACGTGTAGATGTTGCTCCCAGGCCCTGGAGGGCTCTGAGATTATTGGGGAAGAAAAAGAAGCTGAAAGCATGCAGAGAATAATCTTCTATCTCCAAGTCACAGTTAAGTCAAGTGCTGACCCTGACACTTAGAATCATGGATTAAATCTGTAGATATTAAAAACCCAGAAAAAATGTCCCCAAATAAGGCTACCTCTTAACTGAGAAGTCTGCTTCCTCCAGGTGGAGTACCCATTGTTTGGATTCTGGAGTCAGACGGATCCTAGTTCAAGGGCATGTGCTGTGTGACCTTGGCCAAGTCAATGAATCTCTTGTGAACCTCAGTCTTACCATTTTGTTTTTATCACTTAAGATAATAGTATTTCATGTGTGGCATTTTACTGTGGGTGCTAAAATGAGACAATGAACTTAAAATTCCTGGCATGTTGAAGGCTTTTGACAAATGACAGTGACAGTTCACTTCCTAGCGCCCCTATCTTTCCAGGCATGATTCCTTTGCTCATGCTTCTGCTGCTTGAAACCCACGTCCACCCAATCAGCTCCATAAATCCAAATCCATCTACTGCATCCAAATTCACATGTCTCCAATTCCATGTCTCCTTCTTGCACTTTCTCATCATAGTGACTGTCTATGGCCACTGTCTTATCATTTGGGGGCTTAGCTATACACTGCTATCACCAAGCATCACAGAGTTTTATGGCCATGACTTATCCTCCCTAGCCAACTGTCATCTCATGAAAGTCAGGGTCTAGGACTAGATTCACCCACATTCAGCTCATGTTCAATACAGAAAAACCCTTACCCAGAGCCTGCTGTCTCCCAGTCCCCATGATAGAGACTGAGAATACAGGGATGAGTAGGTCACAAATTAGCCTGAGTTCTTCTCCAGGGGGCAGCAATCATGACAAGAGTAATAGTCACATGATGTTAGGTTCCCAAGACAGACTCCTCACATTTACTTGTTTTCAGAGAATACAACTGTGGAAAGTGAACTGTGAGAGAGCAATGCCTAGAACTGGAAGCCTGTCAAGAAATCAGCGTTTGCAACCCTAAACAGAAGGGAGTGTGGGGAAATGTACATGATACTGGCATGAGCAGAGAGAAGATGCCAGAAGTGACAAATGTTCCATAGTAACTGCTAGTAAGTAGGAATCACATTGATGATAATTGAATGGGAAAGTCAACCTTAAAAAGTGAAATATGAGCCCCCAAATGTTCATTTATTTCCCTGAAGAGCATTTATTGCATATCTGCTATATTCCAGGCACGGGATATTTTATCTCCAGACCTTCTAACTCCTGAGCACGATTTGTTCTCAGAGCCCACCCTACTTCTTAAGTAGCAGAATGTAATAAATGAGCCAATAAATAGGTAAGTAAATAAATAAATAAACAAAACAAATAAAAATAAGATCATTGTGGATATAGGTAATTTTATGGGTGTGATAGGTAGATATATAGATATATGATTTCTGTTGGTCTAAGGAGTAATACTGCTGTTACTCAGAACCAACTGAAAGATGACATACATCAAACAGGTAGGGATCCAAAGACCACCTTCATTACTGTTAAAGCATTACTGGAGAGTGGGGCTTAGGGCTAAGAGCCAAGGGGACATGTTCACAGCGCACCTCTGAATTGAGTTTCCCCAACCTCTCCGAGGAGCCCTGGGGAACTCTATACTTCTTTGTGTGTCCTGTTACTAAACACCTCACTGTATAGAGCTGCAGAGAATATGTGCTTCCTGCAAAGAGAGAGCTTAGCCTCCTTGAATCATGCCAACATTAATTTCCTGACCATGAACAACAGCACAGAAATTACTCCGAAACAGCTGCCGTTCTTGTTCACCCAAACAGACCTTTATTTTTCAAATCATCTTATTAGATTTACCAGGTGCAAAATCCACAGAAATCAACCTAATAGCGCACCAGCCAAACTCATGCAGAAATTCCCCAGTATGCCTTCCGAAAGCTTGTGTTAGGGCCCAAGCAAGCTCTGTCCAGTTCTGTTCTCTTCTTCCTGATACTGGCAGCAGACTTGACTCCAGGAGAGATGATAACATTTTCCCATAAGAGAGATGCTTAAGAAGTTCAAGTCTTCTGAGAAGGCTCAGGCCAGGGCCAGATCACTCAGGTTTCAAAACTCTCACTACTCATCCCTTTACACAGAGCCCTCAGCTCAGTGCCTGGCCATTTGGGGCTCTGCACAGGTGCTTGTAAAATTAAACAAGGGTGTGTTCAGAAAGATGCTATATCATGCTTTACAGGGGTCACCCCTACTCTGGGTGGGAGGTGGTATTTGATGGCCTATAAGATCATGAGTGACTTATTCCTTAGTTGGGAAAAAAAGGGAGGATGGGGTGAGGGGAGAGCCATGAAGAGAACAAGGAGGCAGCTTTGGGAAATGCAGCAGACTCTCCAGTATTCCAGGGGGGAGAAACACAGAGGAACGTGCTCTCAAAATAGGAGGAAGTTAAGGGGTAATTAGAGGAGAAAAAAATAGAATAAACTCGCTGTTGACATTTAGCTCTTTTGAGAATTATAAAGCTAATTTATGGTGATTGCCTTTAGAAGGATACGGAGCTCTTGATTTTTTTCAACAGCAGATCTACAAACATAATGGACATCAGCTATAGGCAAGATGTATGGTTGGGTCAGATACATGATGAGAAAGAAAACAGGAACTGTTGAGTGCCTTCTGTGTGCCAAGCACATTATCACTTTTAATCCTCAGAAAATCTTGTAAGGGATATATAATTATTAGCACTTTGTGGGGATACAAGAGGAAATGAGTGCAGCGAAATATAAAACTATGAAGGCTGCCTCTGCATAGATTAAATAAACAATTTTGTGGGTCCGAGGGTCTCTGTGGCAGCTGTGGGGAGACCTGTCAAGATCTGTAGGCAGCCACTAGCTGACATGGGGGTCTATGAATTGTGCCGTAAGAAATCTGGTCTTAAGCTGTAGGCTATGGAGAGTCATTAAAGACTTTAAACTCAGGAGTGTAGGGGTGCTTTGTAAAATTCTGAACGATCAATCTTGAAATAGAGTGCAGGAGATATTAAGATGGGGTAGGTCAAGAGGCAGGAAAAGCAGCTGGGAAGCAGCAGCAGTAATCCAGGCAAGAAATAATGGGGGGCAATGAAAGAGCTGTTGGGATCAAGAGTGGAGACTCAATTCAAGACATGGAAAGGTAACAGAATGAGCAGGAAGGGGAGATTGTTTCAAACAGGGTGCCAGAGCAAGGCAGGAGAGAGTTGGCTGTTTTTGAGTTTGAATTCTTGGATGGATGATGTACTTATATGGAGGGAAAGCCCCTCAGTGACTGGGATTATGCCATCTCCCCTCCCCATGTGGGGCTCTGATTCCTCTATTCTTGACCTAGCAGTGAGGGTTACTCTCAAAATGAGCAGATTCTTCCAGTGCCTTGGTGATTATGGGTGAGTTCAAATCTTACAGCTTTCTTGTGGACTCTCGTCATTTCCCTCATTGCTCTGGTCACAGTGCTGACAATTTCTCATCTATGCTGGTAATTACTACCTTTGGTTTATGTGTTGGCCTGTCCAGCTGCCTTAAGCAGCATGAACCTCAGTGATAGCTTTCTATAAGCTATTCCCTTTCTAAATCCACTGACCTAACCTCTCCTGGCTCTGTGAACATTCCCATGCACATATTTTGTGAAGTTTATCCTATCATGGAAGAGTTAATCATATGCACTTTGAGGCCAGACTACCTAGGTTTAATTATGGTACCTGCTGTTTACTACCTCTGTCTTTTTGAATAAATTATTAAATAACTCTGGGCCTTAGTTTTCATGCAGGTGTATCATGAGGATTAAATGTGCTAATATAAATCACCTAGAACATTGTCTGATGTATAGAGGAGACTCAATACTCAATAATTATTAGTAATGAAGGTCATAGTGCTGATGGCACCCGTGATGCTAATTTTGGTGAACTTAATTGCGCCCTGTGTTTCTCCTCCTGCCACAAATATTACATTATTCTCTACAAAGGCACTTACTATTTTGTACGTATTAAAACTGTCCATTTTTCTGGACCTTTACATCAAAGTATAAATCCCCTGAGGGCTGCCATCTTGTACTATTCATTTATATCCCTGGTACAAAGTATGTTGTCTGACCTACAGAGTCTTAGCAAAATTACTGTTCCCACTTTCCTCTTCACCTTATTAATTCTTTAATAATATGTAAAAATGGGCCAGATTAGCTTCAAAGAAAAAAATTGATGCTTCAACAATTTGAATAATTATGTAGTATATGAATAAAATATTTTTAAAGCTAAACCCTGAGTTACATATTGGATAACAATTATATGAACAATTTGGCAATATAAAGCCCATATTGTACATCTTCCTATTGGCAGAAATGCAGTGAGCTGCATTGTACAGTATATTTCCCTTTTTTGAGGTTCTTTAACTCTATCAATCTTATTTCCAGTTCAATTATGAAACCAACATACCACACATACCATATATCCAAAAACAAATTTAGTCTTCTGCATATTAATTAGCATTGTTTCAAAGAGACGGCCACTGTTTATCATTGATTTAAATTAAATATTGAGAAGGAAATTAAAGAGATTTTTATTTCATTTATGCAGCAGCAACATTACAATTTATACAAATGAAGCCATAATTAAACAGTCTGCCATTTAATTACAATCTGCATTTCATGTAAGCAAACATATTAAAATTGAAAATGCTTGTCATGAATATAAAACCAGCTTCCCTGAATAAGAATTATTCCAAATGTATGATGCACATTTAAGCAGTTGTTTTGTTTATTTTCCAGAAAGGATTGTGGGTTTTTGTGGTATGACCAGATTTATAGGTTGCATTACTTTTAAGATATATAGTTGATAATAACAATTCTAATACAAATAACAGCTAATACTGTGGTAAACCCTGGTAAGCACTTAACTCACATCCACTAATGTAATAACTTAATTCGTGAGATGGGCATCAATATTATTTGTTCTAAAGAGTTCTTTTTTTTTCTTTTTCACTTGTTTCTTTGATTCATTGTATTGTTTTCTTCTAGGGAGGGAGAAAGTCATTAAAAACATCCATGGAGAAGAGGAGGGCAGATTCTCCCTTTCAGCCTGGATGTACATGGAGTATAAAAGAAGGAAACAGCGTCTACTTGAGATGACAGAGAATTCAACTCAGAGGCAGCCAGGTTTAGTCACAGCAAGAAGGTGAAGGAACAATTCCACAAAGAGAAGTTTCTAGGATAAGACTGGTTCTGGGTATCACCTGGTAGAAGGTGCATACAGTTAAAGCACTAGTCCAGAACATATAGATAAAATTAAGTAGGATTATTTTGGATAATTTAGGATAAAAGCATTGCTTTATATTAGCTTGATAATCTTTAATAGTTACTTAACCTCCCCGAGTCTCCACTTGCTCATCTACCAAGGGAAAATAGTAATATTTACAATCCTTCCCAGACCCCCAAGGTGAATTTCCCATGATAATAGTTGGTGGTTCATATCTACTAGATGCTCGAAAGGGACATTTATTAAATGCTTGAAAATTCAAACTAGAATTTAAAACAACTTGCAAGAGAGACGTGCCACTCAACCATGAATCAAGAAATAGCTGTGAGTGGAAAGAAAGAGATCTCAAGAAATTTCACGTTAGTTACCTTATCTGTGTCTCCTCGCCCCTGGTCCTGTCCCCTGGATATCAAGTAGTATGTTTTGCAATCAGAATGGTCCCTAATAATTTATAGTCCTTCTAAGGATGCAGTATCTATGGATACTGATGAAGGCAAAGTCACATGAAGCAGTTTGAATAAATAAATAAGCAAGCAAATTTACCCACAGCAATTTTAGGAATCACCAGATGGTAATTGCAAATGATTGATGTGATGTGAAATGCATTGATCTGACCAAGCGGAATTGCATGCAGGGAAAATACATTTAACTAAGGAGGAACTTAATGGTGAGGACACATTCGGAGAAGGAAATGAAACATGTTACAGGATGGGTCTGCTAATCTGACAGTTAAAGACCCAGCTTATTCATGTGCAGTGGGGCTGGGTGCTAATTCAATTTTTAGGCATCTCAGCTACTTAAGCAGAGTACTTGGCCTGCTTCATGTCAAATCAAGGTAAAGAGTGTTTACCAATGGCCCCTCCATTTTAAGCCCTACCGAAACGCTCCTCCAGAAATTAACTAGTTACCCTTCTTTTGAAAAGATTTTCCTTTTAAAAGCAGTTTCAAGTTATCTCCACTTTCCAGTAACTCATGTGTTCATTCCACAAATCTTCATCCAAATGTCACAGCTGGAAATGTGTTAAATTCTGGGGGGCTCTAGCTGCTCAGAGCCCACTGTTCACTCTTGCTGACAGGGCTTGAGCGTATGTATCCAATTGTTTTTTTCTTCCAATACTGTCAGTTATGCCCTGTGTCTTGCTACCTAATTTTCTGGTTACTAAGCACCTCTTCCAGTGCTATTGACTGTGGAGAGAATACCCACACCATGACCTCCTCCATAGATGCTCTCTCTCCTTCAGTCCCCCGTCTACACTGTTGCAGTGAATGGAAGCAGTGGAAAAAACTCACTGTGGCCCTGCCTCCTTTCCACTCCCCACACTTGGTGACCCAGGAATGGGGTCCTCATGCAACCAATCAGAAATCAGGACTGAAAGACTTCAGCTAGTCCAGCTGCTCTGTTGAGTGGATATCAGCAGTTGATGAATGACTTTCTGCCAGGCTGACTGGAAAACAATGGCAGAGGATCTGTTCATCCGAGAGAAAAGACTCCAGGGGAGACTTTATCTCAGTTCATGTCCAGGACTCAGTTAAATTCCTGCCCTTGGGTCCTGTGAGCCATCCCCTCGGTCTTGGAATCAATGCCCTTTATTTCTTAAACAAACTGAAGTAGGTTACTAGAGCATCACCCAAGAAATATGAACATATACACTCACCAAATCCAGCTTAATGTTTGTTGGTCTTTTGTCCTATTCCCCACTTCCCCTTTAGCCTCAATTTAGAGCCTTTTTGATCAGACTGACTCTAGATAAACAGACAGTTTGGGGAATATATCCCACTTCTAACCATTTCCCAGCCTGGCTTAACCTAAGTCCTCAGTCACATTCTGCTCAGCAACACCCTCTGCAGAAACAGTCCAAAACTTTCTGGTTTCCGAGCCTCTTCCCAGGTGCTAGCATTGGATAGAGGAGCTTTTGAAAACATAACTTGAGCCTAATATCTTTAATTTTCACTGACCAGCCAAGCTGTGTTTCTATTTGGAGATCTATCCCGTATCTTTTTTGTAGAACAATGAAACAATGGAAGTGTTATTGATAGAACGTCCTATATCAACTGGGAGGAATCATGGTCCAAGAACTTGGCTTCCTCTCTGTAAGCTCTGGATGCTTGTGTTGTCTTAGCTGTGGATATATGAAGATTTTCAGTCAGAAACACTTTGGGTACCACTTATTTACCTCCTAGTAGGTTCTAGTAGGTTCTGATAGGACACTCTGAATTGCCGTGACCCCCTCCATTAACATCTCTACTCCCTTATTTCCAGCAAAACCAGTCTAATACCATTATTTTTTCTTTTCTTTCTTTTTAAATGAAATATAGGTGGCTTACAATGTTGTGTTAGTTCCTGGTGTATTTTGACTCAACTCCCTTTACTCTGTTCTAGCTTTGCTAAGGCTAAACATCACTTCTTCCATCTGACGTATTCTATTCTCTCATGCCAGACCCATCTCATTTTCTTTTTCTGGGACTTACATCAATACCTCCAGTTTGCCAACTCAAAATTACTCTTATTGAGAAGCAAAAGTATGCTAAGATCCAGGTCTCCTCCTTCTTAGTCCACTGTCCTGTCCATGACACCTTATATTTCCTCATGATCTGTCCTCATAACTTTTCTTTCTCAAAATTGGGAGCCATTTTATACACTTTGACGTCTAGCCTTGACACAGACTTTATTATAATCATTTTCTTCAGCAGAAAACATTTCATTTGCAAGTAAACCTAGCTGTAAAATGGGTAATAGAGTGGGTCTTACTAACTGATGCTACTGATTGCATTGCTTCACTAGATATTTGGTGAAATCACTAATTAACTTTCAGGAGCTACATCCCTAAAAGTTGTTTTCTTTATTGTTTCCTTTCATTTCTCTCTAAACTAACAGTAGCTGCAAATGGCTCTAGATCTGGCTGGGATTGTTCCTGATATAATCAGTTGTTACAAAGAAAAATCATTAGCATGATGCAAAATTAATTAGAAAAGTCAGTTGCGATTTATAAATATGCATTTGTGGTTAAATAAATCTGAAGATTTGGATTTCGCTTGGTGCCCTCAGGGTGGATATTTTGCATGCTTGTAGCACACCAAACAAGAAACCTAATCAGATTGGTTCTGCCTTGAATGGAAGCCATTTATTTGGCCCTAATTGGGATCTGAGAAATTATTAAAGCATATTTTTGGAGTTTGTTCAAATTAATTATTGTGAAGCAAATGAATTTATAGGCAAGCTACTTTCTCAAAAAATTTCCCTCAGACCAGCTGTACTTTGTTCTAACAAACAAAAATTATATGAATAGAATAAATATAATGGGCTAACAGAAATGGAAAGTTAGGTGGAGATACCTAGATTTAGGGAAGAGGCTTGGAAGGTCATAAAATAAAACAGAGGTGTTTTTGTACCCAAGATCTCAGAAACCAATTTGCTAATCATTCTACTGTATTTCCATGAGTAGAAACAAGTTTACTGCAAGGAGAAGAAATTACCTGCTATAAAGATGATCCTGGGACACATAGCTTTATTTTCTAGATAGATACTTTTCATAACACATAATAAGCAGTCTAGTAAAGGAGCTTTAACTTCTCAAGCCCCTGTTTGGTATGGCTTGATGGGTAGAATTAATTTGGAGAAAACTGGAGTTTGATTAGAATTAGAATTTTTAGTGAGAGAAGAGTCTAGGTATTTATACTATTTACTCTTTCTCTAAATCATATATACCATCTGAGTTGAAATTAGGATTTGTAACAAATGAGATACATTATTACCTTAATAAGAATTTATATTTTAATTGAAGCCACCTATGAGAATGTGACAATTTGATTCCATCTATAACCCAGCTAACCACAATATAGGACTCCTGACTCTTCAAAACCAGTGACCATGGCCTTGACGCTATGGGCATCTATTACTTAGTTTATATAATTATATTAGGAATCAGTATCAAATCATCAATTTTTACCTGGGAATGTTGAATTTCTAAGGTGATGTAAATATTATATACTATATCCATTAGCTCTACACATGCTGGTATTATAGAAGATAGTCTGCATCTAGTAATTTAAGTAACAAGATGTGTATAGTTTTTATTTACACATGGCTGTTTCCCAAAGTTCATCCAAATACATTTTGTGAAATAGGTAAATTTTCTACTTATATTCAGAATTCTATTCACATAAAGATCCGCAAATCTTTTCTCATGACCCTCTGGTTTCTATTGTTTTCTTCATTTCTCTTTCCCTGGTACACCTCCCCTTACAACATAAACTTCTCTGTGTGGTGATTTCAACAGCTATCAACCTTTTCATAAGCATATTATAAGCATCAGATAATCATGCTCCTAGACACACCCTCTCCAGCTCGGGGAAATAAAAAGGAAAGAAAATTAGACATGAAGCATCATGTATCATGAAATACAAATGTCAGATTATAAACTATAAAAGTCAAGAATGATTTCTAAATAAATATACTTTGCTTCACTTTGAAAGAGGATTTGGGTTTACATGTGATCCCGCCAGTATTTGCTAAATCAAGTAATGAGTAAGTAAACATGAAACCACATTACTGAAGGGTGTTGTGCCCAGCTGAGTTTAGGCAGACTCTGGGAGCACAACTCAAATCTTCCATATTAGAAGAGTGAGGACTGTAGGTGTGAGTGCATTTGAAAGAACATAAATGAAGTGTTTAACTTAAAAACAAAATAAAACAGAACAAAATAAAATAAATAAAATGAGAGAACAAACCAAAATTATTTGTTTCAAAAGAAGGCTAGTAAAAACGAGGGACGAGGTAAGCTTAACAAAATAGTAGAAAAATTACAAATAGGTTGAAAACTCAAAAAATAAGTCCAAATACTCTAAATAATGCAAATAAACCAAACTTTTTATTTTTATTTGAAATATTTGAGTAACCATAGTTGTGTTTTGTTTGCAAGGGATGCAACCCAGAAACAGTGAATGTAAAAATATGAAAAAAGATATACCACATAAATAATAACCAAAATAAGGCTGGCTTAGTTTTTAAATGTCATACAAAAGAGACTTTAAAACAAAAAAAAATTTTTTAATGATTTTGTGTGGTTAAATACAATTCCAGCCAGTAAGCTCCTGATAAAGTAGCCTCAAAATATAGATGGATGTATTAATTAATTAGATGGGGGGATCCTTTCACAATGTTTATGAATATCAAATCACCACGATATAAACTTTAAATATCTTGCAACATTTATGTCAATTATATCTCAATAAAGATGAAAAATACATTTAAATTATCTTATCAAAATATATATATATACTACATAGAATAAAAATTGAGATTAAGAAATCCCCATCACGGTGGAAAAGTTCAACAAATATCTCTCAATATTTACTTTATCAAGTAAACAAAAAGTTAATGAAGATGTATAAGATTTGAGTCATACACTAAAGAAGCTTAATTTAACAGACACATAGAACCCTGTCCCAAACATTTATTACAAATTATTCTCAAGTATGCCTGGAATTAAACAAAACAAAACAAAACAAAATCTCACTACATTCTGGACCATAAAGCAAGATTAAACAAATTTCTGATAAGGGGTATCAAACAAAGTTCACTGGCTATGGTGCAATTACGTCAGTGGTAGAATTTTTACATTAATAGCCCTAAACTCTCTTACCTCTTTGTGCTCATGCCCTTGGGTACTGCCCCTCACGTGACTCTGAAACTGTCCATGTGACTTGAAGCATAATAGAAAGAAGCAGAAGTTTAAGAAAGTGTTTGCATACACCTGCTTTCTCAGTTTGGGACCCTGGCCACTGCCCTGAGAACAAGGGCTGCCGGAGGGGATGTGGAAGGGGAGGAAGTTGGCTGAGGCCCTCCTAGCCCAGTTTAAAGCCCACGTCCAAATATATGACACTGTCCAGCCAGGATTAGCAAAGGTGCATACGTACCCCACACAAATTACAGACACATGAGTGAGACCAACCAACTCCAGATGAACAGCCCATGAAATGCATAGATGCATAAGCAGTAATACCCTGTTACATAGTTTGGCCACTAGGTTTGGGGGTCTTCTGCGTTTGATACTATAATTAGTGTGGGGAATATTGTGTTCCTAGATGTATAATTTTAGGATAGAAGGACAAATACGTTAAAAATAGGTATAAATAGATCACCCCTCCAATTCCTACAGGTTATGAGAGGAACCTTTACCTTATAACTGCAATCTTTTGAATACGGGAAAGTGATGCTGGATCTCTTGTTGCCGTACTTTGCATTAAATGTACACCGTTGACTCGAGTGTAGAATGTATGGAGCTAAGCAGCCTATATATTCACTCTACTGGCTCATGTTTATGAAGCAGTGTACAATGTCCCAAGACAATGAGCCCTTTGATTAAGATCAGGGATTCCTGATGGACAGCAGAGCTGATGAAAGCTGCCTTGTCTCTGGAGTTGCGGGAAGATTATGCACCAGGCTCTCTGTAGCTTGAGTAATTTATTTAATAGGTACACCTGCTCCTGCCAGCTGTGAAACATTTGGTAAGGTGACCTGAGGCTCATTCCAACCGCCTGGTGTCACCCGAACGGCACACAGGGAGGGAGGAAGTCAGATGTAGGAGGGAGACATTCTGGCACCTTTGAAGAGGCAGTGGTTGCTATAGAAACACTTTCTGGAAGAAAGTTTGTCTCCTGAGTTCAGAGGACACGCTTCTGAGATAGGTGTCAGTTGGGGGAGGGGCTGGACAGTGATTCCAGCCTCTTAATGTCTGTGTTAGGAATCTTAACTAATAATGGGGAGGCGCTGTCATGAGTGATGCTCCAGCAAGGAAGACAGCTCAACAGGGCACTCGAAAGAGAACCCCGAAGGGCACACAGAACATGAATTAAGTTTACATTTGAGTGATAAAATGTAATTTCACTGAATTCATCATAAGTTGACAAATTTTGTAGAATATTTACTCTGTGTCAGAGGCTGGACCTAGAACTGGGAGTCCAACAGGAAAGAAGACAGAGCCCCTGCCCTCAGAAATATAACTGGGTTAAAAACCCAGTGAAAATTAAGAGTGAGAAGGCTAGCAATTTGAGAAGTACAAAGGGGTCATGGAAGCATGAGGAAGATGGAAAAAACGTACTCCAGTTTGTGCTGGGGGAGTGGATGGGGGGAGAAGGCATCTATCAAAGAAGAATTCCTACAAGCAGGATATTATAGCACCAATAATGTGACTGGTTTGACACTGTCTGGGTTTTAATCTCATCTACCCAACTTAAAAAGTTTGGGGCAAATTATTTGTCAAATAATGTTGTTATGGAATTCAATGAGATACATACTGCTTGACGTAGAGTAACTGCTCCATGTGTGTTAGTTTCTGTTAGTTGTCTAATCATGATCAGTACTCACTGAGGATTTAGTATAGATTAGGCAATGAGCTAAGTGATTTTTTTTTTCTGTAAAAGCTACTCAATGAATTGTCACCATAACAACCCTCTTCTGTGAGCACTATTATTACCTCATTGTGCAGTGGAGGCATTTAAGACAAAGTAAGGACAGACAAGGTCAAGATCACAGAGTTCATACATAGCAAAACCTGTAGTCAAACCCAGCCTGACCGCATTAGTCCATTCTTAACAAAATAACTCCACAGACATAACCTCCACCACCATGATAATGGGCAGCTCCATAGTGCTTTACTCTGTAGTAGACTGTGTTCTAACTTCTTAACTTACATCTCATTTAATTTTCACATAACTTATCACAATAGGTGTTATCACCTCCATGTAGCAGATGAGAAAAAGGAGGCATCAGAGGTTAAACAACTTGCCCGAGGTCATGCAACTAATCAGAGGTAGAGCTGAACTTGGACCCAGGCAGACTGGTCTAGAGTCTATATGCTTAACCACACATCTAGATCAGATTCTCTGCAGTGGAGATTAATGTACAGGAGGAAACCTGGGAAGTGATCTCAGGATCAACACCTGTTGAGAACTCATGGAAGCAAGGTTGGGTGAAAGGAAAGGTTGAACTGAGATTCAGTCACAGAAAGACCTCAGCAGATCCCCATGGGGAGCTCGGGAGATGGGATCAATCTTCAAAGTTGTCCCAAGTTGAACAAAGGGGACTGGGATTTATTCTGCTGAGTGATGGGTCACTGGGTGCAAGCTCTCTAAAAAAGCCTTGACCTAAAGGAGGCAGTGCCCTTCAGCTGAGGCAGTGCCCAAGGAGGCTTCAGCTGAGAGCGGGTAGCAGCCAGCGCCCCCAGCCGCCGGCTCTCCATCACAGTATGATGGCTGTCCCTTGCCGACCTGCCCCTCATCCTGTCCTTCCATTGTTACACAAAAAACCTGTTGCCCTCCCAACACTGGCTGAACATCTACTTCTCAGAGATGGCAACCAGCACAGCTTTGAAAATGGATGGGTTGTTTTTTTTTAAGAAGATGTTGGGGGTAGGAGTTTATTAATTTACTTTTATTTATTTTTGCTCTGTTGGGTCTTTGTTTCTGTGCGAGGGCTTTCTCTAGTTGTGGCAAGTGGAGGCCACCCTTCATCGCGGTGCCTGGGCCTCTCACTGTCGTGGCCTCTCTTGTTGCGGAGCACAGGCTCCAGACGCGCAGGCTCAGTAGTTGTGGCCCACGGGCCCAGTTGCTCCATGGCACGTGGGATCTTCCCAGACCAGGGCTCAAACCTGTGTCCCCCGCACCAGCAGGCAGATTCTCAACCACTGCGCCACCAGGGAAGCCCATGGATGAGTTTTAATGTAATCAGTTTGATGTAAGGTGGCTGATTGGTGTCCTCAACGCAGGAGGACATGCTAGGAGTTCGACATGCGTCTCTGCTGTTGCATCTTTGACATTGCTTTGTACTGACTCCTTGGTTCTTTGCAGTCAGTGAGGATTCTGTACCATGGAGAACGTCCCCATAGCACCAAAGCCTCCCTTGTCAAACCTTAGGTTCTGCCCCCCCTCTGTCCAGCTCACCCAGGGTCCAGCCCCATATGTCCTCTCCCAGGTCCCACCAGGACGTGCTGGTTCTGTTTTGCAGCTCCTCTGGGGCAAAGTCCCTTTCACCTACTCCTGGGTGCAGCCCTTTCCTGAGTGTGTTGTGTTGCGACTCAACTCTTGCTCTGGTCTGGACTCCAGGAGGGAGTTGGAGCTATGTCCTGAGAGGCACGTGCTGTCTTTAAGTCAGAGCTTTTGCTTCCCCTCAAAAAGGAAGAACTAGCTTTTTAACAGAGAAGAGTGCTGTGTCTACAGGACGAGAGAGTTCGCAGAAATCTAAGGATCCGAATATTTTTAGTGTGTTGATCCAAACGTCCTAACTCCGAGTCTCAGAGTCCTTCTCATTCTCATCTGGGGCTCTGGCTTTGACCAGCCGACTTGGTGAAATTGATAATTCAACTGCCTTTGGAAGACAGACATGCTTACAATTAAGCCCTGGACTCCTTACTTTTCTGCCCTCTGGCTTGGAGTAGGTGAGAGTATCTGTATGTTTTTCCAAGGAGGCTTTCTGACTTTCAGAGTTAGCTTTCAATCAGTGACTAATCATCCTCAGCCCTGGATTGTCTTTTGCCTTGAACCACACACATTTAATTGTTCAATTCTATAAACCCGTAATCATCACATCTCATGAATCTCTCCAAAGGCGGAGATATCACATCTGCTGCACTATTTCCCCACCCAGGTCAGCACAGGTGGAAGCTGTAACAAGTGCACCAACTCCCTGGGGCTTCCTTACTCCACAGTGACAGGATGTGCGTTGCCAGCCACAGAGGGTGACCAGTTCCCAAAGCCCATTTTCCTATCTGCTTCCTCAGACCACTCCCACGAGATCCCTGGGTGACTCTGGAGGAAGGAAGTTAATTGTGGGGTGCTCTCTGGAGCCCAAACTTGGAGGGAGGACTGGAGGGAAGCAGAATTTGAACTGTGGTGTCATGGCAACAAAGACCACAGTGGATCCCCTTGGAATTCTGCCGCTGGAGTGGTCCTTTAGAGTTGCCTGAAGTTGAGACCGAAGCAGAGGTTTCGTATTCCCACAACAACGTACAATTGGTATGGGCTGCCTCTGAAAAGGGACAGGACACTGGGCAAGTCAGCTCAGTGAGGCTCAGGGTGATCCCCAGGGAAGGGCACTGTCGTGTGCTGTGGGCAGGTGACCCTCCCGGCAGCTGGGAGAATGAGACTCTCTCTTCTGAACAGGGGAATCTGGTGGTACCACAGCATCCTTTAGGCCCTTAGTGTTTTACTGCCTTGAAAGGTTACGGCAGAGCCTATACCTGAGCAGTTGATGGACCTCAGTGGGGTGAGGGGTGTGGCAGATGGGGACAGAGGAGATTCATCGTCTCAGGTAGAGCGAAACACAGGTGAAAAGGCTGGTCCCCTAATTCACTCACTGAACTTCACTGTGGGGGAGTCATCCCACATCCTGTGACCCGGTCACGCCCATTCCCCTTCGGCAAAGCACAGTTTTCATTCACATGGATAAGGAGTCAATGGCCTGGAAGGGTTGAGAGAAATTCCAGTGGTCCAGGCAGTGACAGACAAGGCAGGAGCAGTGACATCAGGAAGGGGAAAGGAATCCTGGTGTGAAGGATCTACGATGTTCCAGGAGTCTTTGTAGCCTTTGAGAGACAGTTAAATAATATAGCGCCATGCTGCGTCAGGCAAAGAGGAGGTTGGATAATGTGACAGAGGACGTACGATGGAGTCGATAACCTTCACGCAACGGGGAGCCTTTTCCAGGCTGAACCCAATTCGTTATCTGCTCTCTTCCTGTGGAAAATCCTGATGGGTCAAAAGATCCTCGTCTTTCCTGGAATAGGAGAGAGAGAGAAGGCTGATCATGGGGCTGCATGGCTCAGCGAGGACAAGCAGGGGCTGGGAGCCAGGCTTCAGGACAGACCCCGAGTGTCCTCTAGAGGCCGGGTCTTCCTCATCCTCCATGAAGGCGCCCAGTCAGATTGATGAAACTGCAGAAATGCAGTTCAACCAGCACTTAAATATAACCTTGACCAGTTGTCCAGAGAGACGTGCAGTCCTTTGTTGTTGCTAAAAATATCCTGACATAATAATAATAGCAAATCCACAGGACGCCTGTGATGCACCTGCCACTGTTCCAACTGTACAGACCCCGACCCATGTGACACCATTCTGTGCAGTGAGTACGAACGGGATCCCTGCTTTGCAGATGCAGGAAATGAGGTACCGAGAGCTGTGTTAGCAGAAGAGCCTGGATAACTTCAGAAGTCTCCGGGTGCATACTCAGGTGGGAAAACAGGAAGGAGAGTAAGAATGGGATTATCATAAAAGCCAGGATAGGCACAGGGTTGCAGGGCGGGGGAGGGCATGGGAAAGAAAGTTTATGTCTAGGAAGAGGAAAGTGGGTCTGTTACAGAGCTCAGGACGTCCGCTTTCTTCACTGGGCTGTGCTCACATCAGGGCTTCTCAGCCTCAGCACCACTGACCGTTTGGGCTTTGTCATGGGGCTGTCCTGGGTGTGGAACAGCATCCCTGGCCTCTGTTCACTAGATGCCAATGCTGTGCTCTCCCCCGGTTGTGACCACAAAGAAATGCCTCTAGGACTTTGCCAAACGACGCCTGAGGAGCAAAAGTTCTGGCAGTTAAGGTTATTAGTTTACTACGCAGTACAGGAGTTGGTTAGGTCCACGTTTATGGTACACACATCTCTGCGTGGTCACCATATTTCCCATTAACGTGAGTTCAAACAAAAAAGAATCTAGCACAGTGCTTAGCATGTGGTAGGTGTTCAAAAATGTGATTTATTTTCCATTTCTCTTCCAGATCTCAAATTCCTATTTCTGTATGTATCTGAGAGGTTTTCTATGGCATTTCCCTGCTTGATCCTGGCTCGGGAACGCTAAACCCCACTTTAACCCAGGCTGACACAGTCACACATCACTCCATTTACAACATCCTATTCTCACTATTTGGTAAGTGTTTTTGACTTTAAAAAGTCAAACATATGAAAGAATAAAGATATAATAATATAATAAACACCCTTGCACACATCATAAATTGACAGATGTTAACATTCTGTCTCATTTGCCCCAGAACTTTTTAAATAAATACATTTAATAGGTAAAAATTACAGGTACATTTTTATTTTGTATCCTTCTCCAAGTCTGTTTCCTTTCCTCCATCCTTAGAGGAAATTGTTATCATTTAATTTCTTCTATGATTCTATACTTTGTGTCCGTGTCAACAAACAATAGTAATAACAATAATTATTGTAGTCCGTATCCCTTGTCACAAAGTAAGCCCAATGCTTCCTTTGTATTACCTTGTTTAGTATTCATAATAGACCTTTGAGATACCGACTATTATGTTCTCCATTTTGTGCTTAAGCATAAAGATGATAAATTTATCAAGCTTACATAGTTAAATTTTACAGAAACGTTAAATTTTGCAAAAATGTAATCAAGCAGGTATCACTGTCTGTTTACCCCTCTGTTTTTCTGGTAGACTATGAGCTCTTGGACAAAATGTGTCCCTTTTTCTCAGTGTCCTTGGGCCTAAGGCAAATAACACTTAATAGATGAGCACACAAGTGAAAAGTAAACAAATGGATCAAGAATGAATGAAACAGTTGCAAAGTGGTCTAACGCAGCTTCTCCCGTACAATTTTCCGTTTCCAAACTCGGCTGCAGGATGCTCTTCTATCCTCCACCACTTGTCCCATGGGCTGTCTTCTTGTGGTTCCCACGAAAGCATCCTCCCCATCCCCTGTACAAGGAGACTAAGGCTGCTCCTTGCTTAAAATTCTCTTTGCAGTCACAGCATCAGAGGCCTCTTTGAAGATGAGGTGCAAACAAGGCAGGAGTGAGCCCAGGGACGTCACGGGGGAATCTGCTGCACCACTAAGAGAGCCTGGATGCGAATTAGTAAAAGTGTGCCCCAGTCTGATCTAAGAGACCATCAATGCCAGATGGAACTAGCCCTCTAGGAATTCCTCTAGGCATATCAGTCAGGCCATGTAGGGGGGCCATTTGCTGGGCACCATGAGTTGCTTTGGACAGACCAGGTGCCCTTACAAATGTACCCAAGCACACAAATATATTTTCCTATTAAGGAGGCATTGTGTACAGATGTTAGTTTTTTACTTTTATTATGTATAGGCTAAAGGTCAAACCTGCTTGAAAATAAGGGTATCAATGCCCACTATTTTTCTTATTATTCGAGTAAAATTGCTTTACAATGCTGGTTAGTTTCTGCTGTACAATGAAGTGAATCAGCTACATGTATACCTATATCCCCTCCCTCTTGGACCTCCCTCCCACCCCCTCCCCCATCCCACCCACCTAGGTCATCACAGAGCACCGCACCGAGCTGAGCTCCCTGTGCTATACAGCAGGTTCCCACTAGCTATCTGTTTTACACATGGTAGTGTATTTACGTCAATCCTAATCTCCCAGTTCGTCCCACCCTCCTCTTCCCCTCCTGTGTCCACATGTCCATTCTCTACGTCTACATCTCTATTCCTGCCCTGCAGATAGGTTCATCTGTACCATTTTTCTAGATTCCACATATATGCGTTAGCATATGATATTTGTTTTTCTCTTTCTGGCTTACTTCACCCTGTATGACAGACTCTAGGTCTATCCACGTCTCTACAAATGACCCAATTTCGTTCCTCTTTATGGCTGAGTAATATCCCATTGTGTATATGTACCACATCTCCTTTATCCATTCACCTACTTTACTAAGCGGGGATGAGCCTTCCATTGTATTGATGCGTGTAACTCGTCCAGCACGGTGCCGGTGGGCACTGGGAGCCCTAAGATAGTGAGACGAGGCGTTCCCTCCCCCTGAGGGCTTGTCCACTCCCCAGCTGATCACAGCCACTGCTCACAGCTCTGCACACGCGCTAGCCTCCCCTCCCCTCCCTGCTGTCCCACCTGCTATTCTTTCAGCTCAGACCCCAGGCCCCACTTCTTTTCCTGCATAGCTAATTCCTACTCATTGTTTCAAGGTCAAGTTCAAATTCTCTGTCCACACCACCCACCCACCTGCATGCTGTTCTCTGGTTTGGGGAGAATTCCACAGCCACTCTGTGATTTTTAGGGTTAACGGGGAAGCCCGCATCTTCCGCTTCTATTGATTACAACTGATTATGTAGATAACCTCCCAAAGTTATATTACAGTGATAACAATAATAGTAATGATTTTCCTTCCCTCTGACTGGCTTAGCTTTATTCCCTGTCCATAGCACAAGTCACCATGTGACAATTTACATACTTACTGTACTTGCTTATCCCCCCCCGCCGCCACATCCTAGAACAAGATTACCATCAGGGCGGGTCCTCTGTCTGCCTTGTCGCTGCTGCATCACCAGGGCCTGTATCAGGCACACAAAAGGTACGGAATAAATACCCCCTGATTAAAGGCATGGATTGAGCTCTTATGCTAAGTGAAAGAATGAGGTAAACACTCGACACCCTCACCTCATGAAGATTTCAGAAACTTGATAGTGGTCATCGTTAGCGCCTCTGAGTGGAGGAAATGTAGGTGTGACGGCGGGGAGGAGTGAGGAACTGGTGTGTCCAGGAACTTCGAGAATCTGGGGGGATTTGCAGCCGAGTAAATGGTGCATTCAGACAGGGCTGGACCCAGGTGATTTGGGTCTTCTGCATGTGCCAGTTCCACTGAGTCACTATGCCTCCACTAAGCTGGCAGGACTCACAGGAGGGAAAGGACTTGATGAAACAGTCAAATGTGTTTTGTACACTCAGTGCCAGAACGGTGCCCAGAAAAGAGAGAGCAAGTGTCTGATGAATGATGGAGTGAATGAATGTACGAATGCACAAGTAAAAGTCGATAAACCCCTTAGAAAATGGACTAACTGGAAACAGAAACAAGGAACTCCAGGCTCTGGACTGGATCAGACTAGTAATTTCTCCAGTCGGAAACCCAGAGGGCGACAGGTGAGGATGGGGACTCAGACTGACCCTGATAGGCTGCCTTGGTTCAGGAACACGGCCCTCTGTTGCCCCCTTGTGGCACCATTTGCTAGAGAGCATTCAAACACTCCCACCTGCACGTGCAATCTGCAAATGGGGTCATTCACTGTAAGCCGGTAGCTTCTGTCTTTTCACTGGAAGGTTTCTGTAATGTAGTAACTTCAGACAATATTGCAGGGAAAGTGGGGAGCATGGAGTTTGCTTGGGGGAGTATTGAGGAGTCCCTTATACATAGAGCCTGATGCAAATAAGCTTAAGCTTTAAAGTGTAGATGTACAGTGAGTGTTATTATTTTCAGAGCTTGACCAAGAAAGAACTACAAATTGAAGGAATCCTGTTCTTTCGACTCTTGCTTTTTAGAAATTGAATTTTGCTACTCTGATAATTTTATGGATGGTAAACTGACTGTGTATTGAGTGTTGTGGTCTTGAAGTTGTATTGCTTCTCCATTGATGGGCATGTGGAACTCTCCATGTGGAGACAGCCTGTCCCATTTGAAATTCGTGTTGAATTGTCACACAGGGTTCAGTAGACCTTTATGTTCTATAAATAAACGTTACTTAGAACAAGAAAATGAAAACTCAAAAACATCTAAATTCATTTCAATATATCACAGGACTGAAAGTTGCCTTTGTGTTATAAATTACATTTCTTTTTGTTTCAGTGTTTCTTTTGCCCTTGACTATGACATTTGCCATGTGTCCTGAAAGTTGCTCTAAGAACATGCCCTCTGAAAACCTTATTAAGGAACCTATCACAAGTGAGGGTGATCCCACAACTAAATCACAGAATCATGGGGCATTACATATTGAAGGAAAGTTGGGGAACTACATTCTAATTTCTGGTTTTATCTCTAGGATGGGGGAATTGGCCACAAGCAGCAGCTAGATACTAAGAGAGAGATGTGAATAATTTCAGGTACTTCCAATATCATACTCAGTTTTATTTCAACTTTATCTCAACTGAAAAGGAAAGAAAGAATATTTATTGATTGTCTGCTTGTGTCAAGTATCATGCTAGGCATTTTGCACTGTTAGTTCTTTAGCCATCACTGTGATAGAATGAGGGAAACTTTTCAGCTAGCTATTGCTTTGTGACAAACTGCCCCAAAACTGACTGGCTTAAACAACAAGTTTTTTTTTTTTCTCATAATTTCCTGAGTTGACTGGGCTCAGCTGGTGACCAGACTCAGAATCACTAAGATTCTGGCATGTGGTTGCAGCAAGACAGTAGCAGTGGAATGAGTCTCCTGCAGCCTTAAACTAGGCTGATGTCCAAGATGTGTCATTCACATGATGAGCAATTGATGTTGGTTATTGCAGAACTCAGATGGAGTCATTAAACAGTGTCTATGCATGACCCCTCGACATGGCTTGGGCTTCTCCAAACCCATAGGATCTCTCCATGTCCATGATGACTGGGCTTGGAGAGATCACGTTCCAAGACTGAGCATTCCATGAGAAAGAAAGTAGAAGCTCCTGGGCCAAATAAAGGCAATGACTAACATGGGCAAAGTATTGATATTTCCATATAATTCTATCAGCCAAAGAAGTCATAGAGCCAGTCAGAGTGCCAGATTCAATAGAGTGGAGAGGTAAGCTTCACCACTTGACAGGAGACTGGCACGACCATACCGCAGAAGAGTCAGTGGGATGGGGGACATCATTGGGGCCATATTAGACAATACAATATTCCACGGCAATGCACGTATCTCCCACATGCCCATGGTGCTTACCACTCCCGCAAGGAATCCAGGAGCTCAACTCACCCCATTACAGCATCTGCTCAAAGCCAGAGTCTCACCAACTAAATCAGGTCCAGATGTGGAGGTTTTCTGAGGAACGATTCTTTGAAACAGCATCTTGAGTACAATTTATCTCCATCTGAGTTAAAGATTTATATCTTTAACTATGAGCTAAAGATACAAAATCAACTACTCCACCCACGTCAAACATACATTAGGCGGAAAAATTACTTCAATAGACATTCCTGTTAAAAGGACAAAAATCAGGGGGCACAAGTAATTACTAGTCTACAGTGATTCTGAAATTCAACTGGTCTCTTGTTGCCAGTGGTTTGATTTAAGACCAGACCTGATGCCTGGGATTTTTGTTCTCCATGGCTCTTGGTCTGCGTCTGAGTCATCCATCCATTTCCCACAAGAAGTAGCCTGTGTTTACAGCTTCTTCAGCCTTCTCCTTGCCCAGAAGATGCCTGCAGTCCATTTTTGAGAGGATCCTGTCCACTTAGCACTATTTTTGTCCCTTTTTGTCCAAGCAGCCAGGATTTATGATAAAACAATAATAATAACAACAACAACAATAACTATTTAAATCAATATCTTATGCACCTTATGTGTTTGTAATGCATTTTATTGAGGGTTAGTCTATTAGAAAAGTCACACAAACAGCTCTTTTTTAGATAATTCTCCCCTTGGCTTGAAATCAGAATTAGGATACTATAGAAAAATACCATTAACTTTGTAAGAAGCCATTTTTGTATAGTTCAGGGGCACTATTACATGTTTCCATAATTTTTTCTGAAATCTTAACAAAGATTTATACAACCATACACTGAGATGATCTCTACCGTGATGACTATTTTTTTCCTTTTTTTTTCTTCAGTATTTTGCTGCCTGGAAAGGTTGATTAGGAGAAACAATTTTATTTTTGAACCCAGAATATACTGGGTTCTTTCTATTTCTTCTTATTGCTTTGGAAAACTGAACAGTTATGTTTTGGGCATATCTCTATTCGCACATTATCATATGTGGTTAAAAGAAAGAACTTGGTACTTCCACCATTCTGCACAGCAATCTCTTTAGCCAAACACATCAGATTACTATTTGTACATTGCATTTTTCCTGTTACTGTTAGTGACAGATTTTTGTCAACTTTCCATTAACATATACAGTTGACCCTTGAACAATACGGATTTAGATTGTATAGGTCACTTATACGTGGATTTCTTTTCAGTAGATACAGAACTAATTGATCCTCCCCCAGTTGAATCCATGGATGCAGACCACGGATACTGAGGGCTGAATATGGGACTTGAACATCTGTGGATTTGGGGATCCTGGGCCAGTCCTGGAACCAATCCCCCATGGATACCTAAGGACAGGACAGCTGTACTGTGTTTCTCCAGCCTCCTATAATGATTTGCTCACTGTCCTTCCAAAACCCGCTAGCAGTCTCTTTAAGGCTCTTCAGCACAGCCCCAGATCCAGTGCCACCTGTTTCTTGTTTCTGTTGTAACAGCAGCCATCTTCACTTCTGGTGACAATTTCTGTTGTGGTCATCGATTGATGTATAGCAAAACACACCCAAAGCTCGTGGCTTACAATCATAGTTGACATTTGTCTTTCTCATGACTGTGAGCTGTCTGGGCTCTGGTGAATTTTGTTCACTTGGGACCTTTCCTACCATTCCACTCAGAGAGAAGCTGAGTCTTCTGAGGGCCCAGGGGGCTGACCTGTGACATGACTCACTTACATGCCAGCCGTTGGTGCTGGCTGTTGGCTGACAGCTAAGCTGGTGCTGTTGAAATGTTGCTTAGACATCATGCTTGAGCTTCTCAAATGTTGGAGTCTGGGTTCTGAGCTGGAACTTCCCAAGAACAACTGTCCCAAGAGGCAGGACATCGACACTGCCATTCCAATTAGGGGCTATGCCTGCAACTTGCACTGTGTAACTTCCACTGCATTTTGTTGGCCAAAGCAGACTCAGAACCCACCATGATGGGCTTCATCTCAGGATGGGGTGTTGCAAGATAACATTGCAGAAAATCTTGCAGGATGGGAGATACATCGTGGCCAAGGTTGGAAAATGAATTATGCCGTAAGAGACTGTTCTCTAATTTTATACATTTTAAAAAGGAAACAAAAATGTTTCTCATTATCTCCCATACTCAAGGCCTTTGCTCAAGCAATTATCTTCTACCTCTCATCACCGTCTTTTCCATTTCTAATCATTTCTATCACCAAAAAGCATGTTTTATCCTCGCCTGTCCTAAAGTAAAAACTCCTCACTCCATATCAACCTTCAACTAAACCCCCATCATTTCTCCTCTTTATATCAAGACTCCATCTCCTCTTACTCTTTCTTAAACCCACTCTGATCAGGCTTTTTGCCTTCTCTCTACCAACCTCTTGTCTATATTTTCCCCCCAAATTGTCCCTTTGTTAACCCAGCGGTTAAAAGTTCAGTCCTCATGTTACTTGACCTGTCAGCAATATCTGATAGAGTTGACTTTTCCTTTTTAAAACACTTTATCTAGCTTCCCCAAAACCAAACTCACATGACTTATCTTCTACCTCACTCTTTCTATCTTTTCTTAGTTTCTTCTTATTTCATAAACAAAATATTAGAGTATGACAAGTCTCAGTGTTTGGTCTTGTCCCTTGGTATTTCAAAAATTATATTATCACCTTCAATGACATGATTCAACATCATTGTTTTGAATACCTTCTCTGTGCTGTTGTTCTCCAAGATTATACCCTCAGCTTAGACCTTGACCTGAACTCCAGACTGTATATCCAACTGACCATCACCATCTCCAAGACTGTCTAGCAGGCATCACATACTTAATAGACCCAAAACTGAACTCCTATATTTATCACCCCAAAGCTGACTCTCCTTTAGATCCCTATCTGAGATGATGGAAGTTCCATTCTTCTATGGTATCAAATTTAAAAAATTCACTCTGAGCTGGACAGGTTCTGTCCTTCCCATTCTGGGTTTTCCTTGAGTATGTGAACTTCCTAGTATCCTTCTAATAAATTCGTTTTAGCTGAAGCTAAAAAAAAAAAAAAAAAAAAAAAAAAATTCACTCTGAATTTCTCTCTTACTCTCAGACTGCATCCCTAACCCATCAACACATACTCTTTACCTTAAAAATATATCCAGAATATGAGCCTTTCTCATTAGTTCTGCTACAAAAATCCTAGTCCAAAAGGCTACCAAAATTGTTTCAATAACCTTTTCACTGTTTTCCTTTATTCAAACGTATTCCTTATCATCTATCTTTAACAAACCTTGTAAAACCTATGTTAGATTTTTACACTTCTCTGCTCAAAACCTCCAAAGCTTTCTATCTTACTCAATATGAAAGTAAAACTCTTCACAATGATCTATAAGACCTATATAATCAGCTTGCTACCAAGTGGCTTATTGATCTTTTGTAGTGATTTTACCATATCTTGGGATCAGCATTGGTCTCTCATTCTGACAAATCAATAAATTTAGCAGTAACTGTAGGTAGATCAGCCATAGCAAGGGGACACCCATGTTGATGGGTCCATGCACAGTGTTCATTCCTGACACCATGGCTACTCTTTTATGGCCCCCCTACATAAGGACCGGTGTTGCTAAGGGCAAAGGTGGCCAACTTCTCGTACCCACTAGGTGTTTTGGTGCCTCTTCTGTGGCATATGCTCCCTGTGGGCTCAGTGTGAAAGAAAAAGGTCCACAAGCTCTGTGCCCACTCCTATATGCCCTTCCATGCTCTTTTTCCCCAGACCTCCTTTTTTTTCTTAGATGCTGTATATTTAAAAGAAAATATACAAACCCTGAAAACTTATGAAGGTCTATGATTTCATAGACAGCAATCGCCTTGTTTAAGGATAAAAAGATCATACACATTTATTGACAGAGTGAATAAATGAGACAGATTCTGTGCTAGATGAACTCATGCATCTTTTGTCTCCTCTCAACAACTCTTTGACACGTGTATGATCACCCCATTTATTGCAACCCCCAAAGTAATAGCAAAGCTGTTAACCGACCGAGCTAAGATGGGAGCCTAATAGGTCTGTGTTGATTGGATAGCACATAGCTCTCAACACATTGCGGGCTCTTATTAAATTCACTCCATATCTCTTTAAAAGGGCAAGGATAAAACCCACAAGGGTAATATGGATCTGATAGTGAGGTTTATGTAGGAGGGATTTGTAAAATTCAAGATGCTACATAATTTGCCAGATCCATAGTCAATTAACTTGGTTCCTACTTCTTTAATGTACCTGCTGCTTCTTGAAATAATTATCATAAAATCTTAATATGAGACATTAGAAGTGGAGACCTCAGAGATGATCATACCAAATACTTTCATTTTGCAGAAGATGAAGGGACTGATGTGCAGGATGAAGTGAGTTACCTAAAATCAACTCATAAATTAGTCCCAGAGTCAGAATCAAGATCCAGGCCTAGTTCAATCCTCGTTCCAGTGTAATGTGCATCTTCAAACAAAAATTTCATTTCATTAATTTATTACATTAAGCAAGTTCTATCCCCCAAGCCCATTTGAGCAGAATTAATCAAACTAGCTCAAGCTTAACCCAGTTGATGGAACACCAACTATAACTAATTCTCATCTACACTCCACACCCCATGCGGATCCACTGCACCCACTGGAACAGTGTAGTGACCATGGTGAGCTCAATTCCACTACCTGGACCCGACCCTGATGTAAAATGTGGAGTGGGCTTAGGCAGGCTTTGAATCCTTGGCCAGCTCTACGAATCTACGATTCTCCTATTTTTGCATCTCATTTTCTTTCTATTTTTTATGTCTATGTTTCATGGTTGTTTAAATTGTAGGAATAAGGAAAGGCACACTAACAGTTGTTAATCACTTTCTATTATTTAATTTGCCAGTTTGTTTCTTTTGCTTTGAAGCAGGAATCTTTAGGTGCTAGCACCAAAGACCCACCCTGACAAATGTAAGGAAAAAGAAAAGTTTATGTGGGCGTTCCTGGGAGGAGAAGGGTTAGTTCAAAAACTGAAGGCAGGGCTTTCCTAGTGGCGCAGTGGTTGAGAGTCTGCTTGCCGATGCAGGGGACGCAGGTTTGTGCCCCGGTCCGGGAAGATCCCACATGCTGCAGAGCGGCTGGGTCCGTGAGCCATGGCTGCTGAGCCTGCGCGTCCGGAGCCTGTGCTCCTCAACGGGAGAGGCCACAGCAGTGAGAGGCCCACGTACTGCAAAAAAAAAAAAAAAAAAAAAAAAAAAAAAACTGAAGGCAGACCTCAAAAATGGTTACATGAAATAAGGATTAAATGAGTCAGCATATGTACAGCATATCAAATAGTATCCGACAAATGGTAAGGGCTATGGACATGTTGGTAGCTCTAAGCCTTGGTATAGCAGAGGTTAAGAAACTTTTGATTCATGTCACCATGACTTGGATGCATTAATCATAATCATCCTCTGTCTTTGTGTTACCCAAATCAGGATGCAAATTCCAAGGACACCCTGATTGTTCCATCTTGGATCATCATCCCATCTCTTGGAGTGGCAGGATGGGGCACCTTGCCTGGCATTCCAGCCACTACTGCACTGCAAGGCCATAGATAAGAAAACAAAGATCCAAATAACTGAGTTCATGGACAAATGGCTTTATTAGTTTTTTAACTAAATCTATCGCTATAAGAATGTTGGTTATACGTCAACCCAGCTGCAGATGAGATCTCCAATTTCTCTTTGCACATCAGTGTTTTTTCTTTAAACTGCCCTTTATCATAAAAGATGGAGGAACCTGGCCTTCATACCAGATACCTCAGCTGCCTGCCAGGATGTGGTTTGGTCCAGCCATAGTCAAGGACCAAACACATAACAGGATGTGTTTTGGCCCAGCCATAGTCAAGTCATGCCAAGGGCCGAATTTCTAGATTTCTAGATTCTTGTACTGAAGGATACAGCAAAGGAGTCACAATTTCCCCACAGGTTAAAAAAAGAAAAAGTCTCATCAAATTCCACCACTGGGGAATCAGTAAAACTTGAGGACTTGAAGGAATATGCAGCAGGTGTGGAAATTCAGACAGCTATAAATTATCACTAAATTTGTCACCAAAGAGAGAAGTATTTCTGAATAATTCTTTTATGTCAGTCGTAAGAATTTGGCATGCGATTCTGTGCTGCAATGCATGCCATAAATACAATAATTTATGGTTGGTTTCTACCCAGTAATATGCAGTCTCGTACTTAACTTGGGAACAAGCACAATTAGAACTATAATCAGTTGTGACATTGCTTTGAAATGTTTCTACTTAATTATTTTTCTTGCTATAGTCTGGCATTAATAGCTTTTTTTGAGAAGACAAATCATAATAATTACTCCAGAGAAAATGGCCAAGATAAATGATATTCAAGCAAGAAGGCAGAATTGATCCAGAGATGGATTGGTGGTTGGCTATGTGGAAAGAAAGATGAAAGATCTGCTGCTTTAGTTTGGTGCATCTATTAGCATCATCTAAAAAACAAAGAGGAAGTGGTCAGGTTTAGTCTCCAGGTTCTCCTCCTCTCATTTCAACGTACATCCCTTGGTACCAGGTGGCTCTCCTTTGAGCAGTAGAAAGAATGCAGGCTTTGGAGTTAGGAATATCTGGGGAAGAATTCTTGGATCGCCAAGCACTTTCTAACAATCCTACCTGAGGCAGGCACTGTTAATAAGTATTAGTCAATTACTTATGTTCCTCATTTGAATAGCAAATAAGAATACTAGTACCCACCTTTCATGCTGTCCCAACACACAAGTAAAACCCCTGTAAAATGCTCATCATACACAGTTTGCCTGGTGGGTAGCCAGCGCTCAGGAAAAGGCAGACATCATAAGTGCTGTGACTGGTCATAGGAGATGTTTAATAAACAGTGTTTTTCCCCCCTATAACCTACACAGGCTCTGAGATGGATCCTGTGAGTAGATAGTTCACGAGTTCTAGTGTCTAGAACTAGGTCATCATTCCTGATATCTGGATTGTAATATGAAAAGACTATATCAAGCATTTTTAATAGAGCTACACGTGCTTGAAGAGGGCTTAGCAGACACATTACTTAAAGCTCTTTGGGTTACAGGAAACAGAAACCACATTGAGTGTTTTTAAAGCAGAAGTGGAAAGCAGATTATTCAGTGTAGCTGGATAATTTAATAAACTCATGGTTTCCCTCCCACAGTGAGGATCTGGGCCAGGGAGGCTGCCTGCCCTCTAGGGATGGAGGGTACAGTTGGAAATCTCTCTCTCTCCCACGCAGCACCTCTTCCACTTCGTCCTGCTGTTTCTAAACCATATTGTGGGTTATCACAGAGGTGCTGAGGAGAGGTAAAGGGAGCAGGACATTTCTCACTTGACTGGCACCATCACTGGCTGGCTTCTCACCCCTTAGGTCTGGCAGCTCTCCACCACGAGCTCGCCATCTGATTCCATGCTATCGTGGGTGATGCGGGATGCTCTCCCATGCCCGTCATAACACGTATGGTCTCTCACTTGAAGTTCCTTGACCTGGGGAAAGTGCATTCCATCTTGGTGGTGATGTTCACCCCCTCCCCAACCCCTAGAAATCTTGTGGTCAGACTCCAGGCTCTCCTCTGCTGACCCTTCTTCTCGATCCTGTTGGGTAGAAGCTAAGACATCCTCATGCTGGCATTCTCACACTAGTGACCTACATTTTTTTTTTTTTTTTTTTGCTGTACGCGGGCCTCTCACTGTTGTGGCCTCTCCCGTTGCGGAGCACAGGCTCCGGACGCGCAGGCTCAGCGGCCATGGCTCACGGGCCCAGCTGCTCCGCGGCATGCGGGATCTTCCCGGACCGGGGCACGAACCCGTGTCCCCTGCATCGGCAGGCGGACTGTCAACCACCGCGCCACCAGGGAAGCCCAGTGACCTACATTTTTGCCTGAACAAAATCCTAACAGGAAATCTGATCCCAGTCTAGTCATCTCCTTCACACCTTCAGGAATATAGCAAGCCAGCCTGCTCTTGTCCTTCAGATTTTTTTTTAACATCTTTATTGTAGTATAATTGCTTTACAATGGTGTTAGTTTCTGCTTTATAACAAAGTGAATCAGCTATACATATACATATGTTCCCATATCTCTTCCCTCTTGCGTCTCCCTCCCTCCCACCCTCCCTATCCCACCCCTCTAGGTGGTCACAAAGCACCGAGCTGATCTCCCTGTGCTATGCGGCTGCTTCCCACTAGCTATCTATTTTACATTTGGTAGCGTATATATGTCCATGCCACTCTCTCGCTTTGTCACAGCCCACCCCTCCCCCTCTCCGTGTCCTCAAGTCCATTCTCTAGTAGGTCTGTGTCTTTATTCCTATCTTACCCCTAGGCTCTTCATGACATTTTTTTTTCTTAGATTCCATATATATGTGTTAGCATACGGTATTTGTCTTTCTCTTTCTTTGTCCTTCAGATTTGCCAAAGAGTCAAACAGCAATCTACTCCATCCCTCCAACGTATTTTAAGGACACATATTTTAAGTTCTTCATTGATTCTGGTGATACCTAACTCAGTTGGCCCAGGGTAAGAGGCAGGGCCAAGCACTCTTCCTCCTGAGGAGAAAAAAAGGGAGAGGGAACTTCTTTCAAAATAATCTTCTTTTAACATTTTCTTCCTATTCTTGATCTCTTGATCCATTATCCATGATTGTAGTTACAGTGTCCAAGAGTCACATACCCAGTTTGAGGTTAAGTTTCACTTTGTTAATTCTCAAGGGTGGGCTGCTACCATTTCTTCTGGTATCCAGTATGTGGTTTCCTCCTGCCTTGGGCTCAGAGTAAGTGGGGAAGCATTTCATTTTGATATCCACTTGGATAAAGATAAGGATTTTCTTAGGGAAAATGCCAGCCTGGACTGGCAGCCTTCAGCTTTCTTTCTCTTTCTTGGGTCTTTGTCTCTTTCTTCATCTCTGCTTTATTTTTGTCTCTCTGAAGAGTAGCTGGAGATGTTTGCTCCTCAGTCTTGGATGGAAAGCTACCCTATTTTTCTGTAGATTATATGTTTTAATTCCAGCTACCTTCCAAGATCTGCTTGACTCTCTCTGCTTCTCACTGATGAATTCTTCATAAGAAGAACCTGAAGAGCATATCTTGGACCAGGTACCCAAATCTGGCCCATTATCTGCAACAGCCAGGGACCCATCCTGTAGATTGGGGCAATTCCAAGATTAACAGAAGAGGAGGATGTTTTCCGTCCCATAAATATCTTCAAAGTTGCCCATTGGAAGGATGGAGTAAAGAGAAGACCTCCCATAAGGGGTAACACTGGAATTCAGCCCTGAAATATGAGAAATATATCCATGGACAGAGACTGGATATGGGGGGAGGGTGGTCTTTCTAGAGAGGTTTGGAGAGGGCTGGTATAAAGGCTATAATAGGAATAAAAACAAATTAATTAGGTGTTTTATGTGCTTAGTAAAGAAATGTGACAGTTTATATGTGCCAAATAACGGACTGAGTAATAAATGTTTATTGCCTTTCTATTGTAGCAAGAGTTAGTCTTTATAAGAAATCAATGTCATTCGTTTGTTTAATAAACACATTTGAAAACCTACTACATTCCAAGCACTCTTCCAGGTACTGGGGGAATGTTGGTAAGTGCAAAATGTTTCCCTGTGAAGTGGAGGCAATGAGAATAAACAAATAATATTTTGCCACATAAGGATATGCAAAGTGGTAAATGGTAGGAGGGGAGAGCTACTTTTGTTAGAGTAATAAAGAAAGGCTTTTTGAATGGGGTGACTTTGAGCAGAAAAGTGAATGCAGTGAGGAAAGAGAATAGCCATCAAGGCAGAGGGACCATAAATACAAGGGCTATGAAACAGAGACAAACTTGGCTTGAGAGAGGAACGTGTTTAGATACGTGTAGAGAAAACAGCCGGTGAAAAGGCAACGCATCGATGATTTCATAAGAAGGAGAGAATTTCGGGGAGGAAGGGCACAGTCATCCTTATGTTACTCAGTACAGCTGGGGATCTGGCTGTGGGCCAGTCCTGTGGATTGACACCCAAAGCATGAGTACATGCATGTGTGGTGTGACTTTGTGCAGTTAACACCAGAAAATCTCAGCCTCCAAATAAGGTAGAGACTGTCTGTAGTTGCTTAATCTCTATTAAAGATTCCACAGAACCCTTATTGATTTTTCTGTTTAGAGAAAATGTGGGGGGAAAATGCATTAACTTAATTAAGCCCACTGTCCTAATCATAAGTTCTCAGTGCTGGCTTTTACTTTTCCAATGCATATGCCTTGCCTGGAATTGGGGCTCTGGAGGTTGGGAATGCCGGCATCTGAAAGCAGCGCTTTGGGAAACGAGTAAAAGTCGAGAAAGCAGCAGAAATCAGGTTGATGGGAATGATTGGTCTTGGGCAAGGTTGCTAAAGCTCACTCCTACGGAAAGAGCTGCCTCTGTCTGTCAGTGGTGACAACCTGCTCAGAGACAAATGAGACCTGTAGGGTCTGGGAAAGTGCAATGAGATCCCGACCTGGGACAGGTCTCTTTGTCAAATGAGCATCTACCTCTGAGAAAGGGGTGCCTGACTTGTGATAAATCTGCAGCTAATGAGGGCCATGCATCCATTCCGTTAGGTTAGAACAATCACAGAAAACAATAGAAAGCCCTTTTCCTCTCCAGGTCCCCAAATGGGAAGAAACATAAAGACAGGGTTTCTGCTGAGTATAGTTCACAATTTGTTAAGCCTGAGCCCAAGTCAAAGCACAGAGACGCTGGCCTTAGACCGGGAGAAGGTTGGATCCTGGAAGGAGTCAGGAAGGCAGGGCTTAGGGAGTGGAATTGGCGTCATCTAAGGATCTAGAGACAGTGACTATTTCCCCAGCAACATGAAAGTATTTCCATATTTTAAGAAGTTATATACTAGTGAACACTGTCTGGATACCCACCCTACCTATCAGGCTAAAGTCCAAATATTTATTTCTTCAAAAAAAAAGTATCATAAAGATTCTCTTTTTCCCTGGCTCCAGATGAGCTATGGCATTTAAAACACGGATTGATGATTTTGTGTTTCCATTCTGAGAATAGCAAGCTTTCATTTGGCACACTCTGGGAATAGAGGGGGTAACATGGATTTAAATCCAAGAAACATTTATTCGTTCCTCGTTTTTACTCACCCAAGAGGGAAAAGAGGCCCATAAGGTCGCCCTACCTTTGATGAGCTCATGGTACGTTCATTAGAGGGACCACAAATGTTAAAATCCACAGTACTGTGTGGTCAGAGCTAGGAAACAAGGGGTTGGAGAAAACACCCAACTTCATCTGTGAGAAGGGGGTTAAAAGTCCAGGAAGAGCATTCTGGAGTCAGAGTTTAGCATTGCTCTAAGCCTAAAATATATTAGCGATAGACAGAATGGAAGAAGGGCATTCCAGGACTATGGAAAAAGGGCCTGTGCAAGCATCCTGGGAGCATATTATGAATGAACTACGTAGACTATGAGAATATGGCAAAAACGGCAAGCACTATCTAGTTGTAATAACGATAACTCTAATCATAAGCTTCTGGGTAAGTTCCCTAGGGCTGCCATAACAAGTGCCACAGACTGCCTAACTTCGAACAACAGAAATTTATTATTTCACAATTCTGGTGGCAGAAATCAAAGCGTTGGCAGGGCTGCACTCTCTCTGAAGAATCTGCTCCCGGGCTCTCTCCTAGTGACCTCAGGTGACCTCAGGTGTTCCTTGGCTTGTAGATGTGTCAGTCCAATCCTGACTCAGTGGTCACATAGCCACCTTCTCTCCATCATCCCTTCTGGGCGTGTCTGTTTCTGTGTCCAAAGTTCCTCTTATAAGGACACCAGTCATACTGGGTTTAGGTCCACCCTCATGACCTCATTCTAACTTGATTATACCTGTAAAGACCCTATTCCTAAATAAGATCCCATTCTGAGTGACTGAGGGTCAGGGCTTCAACATATCTTTCTGGGGGGCACAACTCAACCCATAAACACTTCGTTGGCATGGAAATTGGATTTTCCAGCTTACAAAGCTCTTCCATAGCTTATAGAATTATATATTACAGAATCCTCTGATAAAATATCCACAAGCATGAACAATTGATCTCATTTAACTCTTTTACACACATGGTAAACATTCACATTATAATTATAAACAGCATCTATTAGGCACTTAACATTAATCGGCACTTGATATACTTTTCTTCCAAATCCTGACAACAATGCAAAATACTATTAGTCCCTGGCTTCCAAAAGTAAACAGAGACTCTGAGAAATAAAATAACTTACACATGGCCACAAAGCTGGGGAATAAGAAAGTTGCTGTGTTTAACCTTAAAACCCAGAGGGAAGTCCAAGTTGGACAGATTTAGTGGAGGCAAGAGATTTCAATGTGGAAGGGTAAAAATGGAAAGAAGACTTCTAGTCAAGATACAGACAGAATTCATAATCCACTTCTCTTTGTTTTATTGCAAAATTATGTCATTTTTTTTTCTTTAACTGATTAAAGATAGGTAGCACTTCTCAGAAACCAGAAGAAAATCTGTGTGGGTTAACAGCAGAGAGGAACCCTAGGGGTGAGTAGAGAAGGGGGAAGTGGAGCCTTGCAGCCCTCAGAAGTGGGAGACTGGATACTCACAGGGAGATCAAGCCTTCAGAGCCTGTGATGGAAAAGAATCCAAACATGACCCAACAGAAAGAAACCTGGGTCAGCTCTGCCTGAAGTGAGGATCTGGGACCACGTTCACTTTAGTGGACTGGATCTGAAATAATTTCATCCAACAGCTTGAATACCACTTTTTTTGTGTCTTAGGCAATAAAGAGAAGCAACCCTGTAAACACGAACTTCATTCGAAATGTGCCTGAGCAGAATATCAATCCCCAAGGCATACCAACAACACAACTCCCTGCCACAATGCAAAATGCAGGACTATGTGTTAAGTGCAAAAGCACTAGAAAGAAGGAAGGCCTGGTGGAAGAAAGGAACTCCCAGGCAGTTGCTAAAAAAAAAAAAAAAAAAAAATCAAAGCATGTGAACTACCATAAAAAACACACATGGAAACAACTCACATTGGCGGCAGAACTTGTGAGGCAAATCTAAAAGGACTTTAAAATAAGTACATTTATAATTCTAAAAGAGATAGAAGTGAAGAGAAATTTTGCAAAGAAAACCATGTTAAGTAAATGAGAAAAAAGCAGCAGATAAATAAAAAAGAACCAAATGAAAATGTAGGAATGAAAACATAAAGCCACTGCAGTAAGTCAGTATAATAATATCCATAGTAAGCACTGATAGCATATTAAACTTATTTCAAGAAAAAAATAATGAATTAGAATTTAAAACTGAGAAATTCCCAAAATATTTAAGTATATATTAAAATATATATAATATAATATATATTATAAGTATATATGTAACAATATTTATAATATTATCTTATATATAAAGCATATATGTTATATGTTATATATGCTATTATATATAATTATATATACTATTATATATTACATATACTATTATATAATATATATACTAATACTATATATACTCCTATAAATATATAATACTATAGTATATATATATAGTATATATACTATAGTATGCTATATATTTTATGGTATTAGTATATATAATATTAGTATATTTTATGGTATACTTTATTATGGTATTAGTATTTATAATAGTATATATATACTAATTAGTATATTTTATGGTATATTTTATGGTATTAATATATATAATATATATATAGCATGTGTATGAGAAAGATCTATATAGATATATTTATAAATATATTATAGACCATTTATAGATATATTTGTATGCATAATAGAATATATATATATATATATATATATATATACGATAGAAAATATGAAAAAGAAGTAAAAGCACAAGGAGAGAAGCATGACCTTCAGTATACGTCTAATACACATGACTTAATATAGGGGGAAAATGCTAGTGAAGATGTGGGAAAAATGTATTCAAAGAGACAATAGCTGGAAATTTTTTAAAGCAGAAGAATGCATGGTGGTTTGTGCCCATGAAACACATTTTCAGTCCCTTTGGTACGTTTCTCCTTACTGCTTTCCTTCAGCCCTGACGTTGGCTTGTAGATGCCATATTCTCATTACTCAACCATCCTAGCTTCATCCCCCCTACCCCACATCTCATTTTTTAGGGCTTGGCTGTGCCTCCCACCAGGAGCTGAGTAGATGCAGCTCAATCTTCCCCAACCTCTGAGTATCATCTTGACAGTGTGTCCAGATCATACATCCAGGTGGCAAGCTGGACAGAGCCTTATTTTCTAGACCTTTGCCAACTCCAAAGCTGGAAGCTTCTCTGATAATACAACCTCTCTGCTGGTTTGATAAATGACCCACTAGCTTAATGGATGTTGCTCCTTTCTTCTTGTGCCCTCTGTTCATCCTTTGCCAGGGACAATTATTGCTTCATAACTTTCTGACTCAAAGGAGGATTTTGTAAAACATATAATTTGCCCAAGACAGTCATTGTGACCTGGATCATCATCAAGCAGAGCCAACGTTGAGCACTATTGGGTACAGAACTTCCTCTAATTCTTTATATAGTCATCTTTGAATTTAGAGCCACATATTAGGAAAGGAGACAGAAATTGAAGCAGGGTTCCTATAGCTTGGAAATTTCAGCAAGGGGCCATTCCAAAGATCAGGTTACTGTTCTGAAAAGCATGACTACAAATATATTTTAAATTATGTCGGCATTCAGTACTTTCAAACTAGGACAGCCTTGCACTAACAGATACTTGGTGGGTAATTTTTACCCTTGTATGCCTTTTCTCTCCCTGGGAAATTGAGCACTTTTGATTAAGGAGGCTATTCTTCTATTGATTTTCGAATGCTTAAAATAGGTCACATCCTGGCTGGGCTCCTGCCTACTCAGTCATCACCAGCTTTTTGATTTGTTTCTTGACTGTTTTTTTAAAACCTGAGAGAGCAATGTGTTCAGATGCCTAATGGATGTTTCAATACCATTTCCAACTCATGACCTGTGACATTTTTCTAAATGTTAAATTTTCTAAATGTTAAATTTCTGATTTGAAAAATTTGCTCCAAGAAAAGCTATTTGTGAATGAGATAATGCAAGCAAGACATGAGCAGGCTTTCAATAAGGAGACTGCTGTTGCCGCAAAAGGGTAACTTTAAGTAATCTTTATCAGTGGAGAACACAATGAAATCTCAAAAAACATACAAATCACAACAGTGGATCACAGCATAGTCTAGTCCAGTCAAGCCTCTAAGGCAAAGGATGCTGTAACTACAGCATCCAGAGCATGAGACTGAATGGGAAATACCCAGATGCTGGAAAATCACCATGGTGGCTAAATATGGACCCTTCTCCTTTATCTGCTTAATTTTTTTTTGAAATTCCTTGTGGTATCTACGGTCCTTCCAGTTCTAACCAGGATCTGTATTTCCATACCTCTCTCCATCTGTTTCCTCTTATCTCCATTTTCCTTAAGTGCCCCCTCTCCATGCCTTGCCTCTTTACCCCTGACAGTCTGAACAGGCTGCTCCCTCTTAGTGGAATATATGACTTTTTGCAGCATCCCCAACTGTCTACTGAATCCTTATGATCCTTACAAAATGCTTTAAGAGATGGCTCTGAAGTTTGATGACTTGGAATCAAACCTTAGCTTTTTCATCTACAGGGTGTGTGACCTCAGGAGAGATACTTTAATTTCTTTGTGCCTTGATTTCATCATCTGTTAAATAAGAATACATTAAAATACCTACTTCCTAGGGTTATTCTGAGAATTAACTGAGATAATGCATATCAACCTTAGAATTGTGTCTAATGTATAGTAAGTGCTCAAAACATATGAACCATTTGTAATTTCCTCTTCATTTATGCAGGTCATTCCAGTATCACTTGTGTGGAAATTTGCCATTGGCTCTTCCAGACCATGTGATAATGCTTGGTGTGCCAAGGTGGAAGAAATGACATTGTGGGATTCCCTAAGCCTAGGGAATTTCTTGCAGCTTCCACTCACACTCTCTTGCTTCCTTAATGCAATAATTTAGCTTGAGATGATGAACTTAATGATGGGAGAAAGGCCAGTTAACAGCCAGCACCAAATGACAGAGGCTTAAGTGAGGCCATCTTAAACCATCAAGTTGAGCCACCCGGGGATGCAGCCAGTGTGGTGACCACAGGCAAGATGAGCAGAAGAATCAGCCAGGAGATCCCAGCCCAAATGACTGACCACACAGTCATATACAAAGAAAACAGTTGCTTAAAGCTACTGTGTTTTGGGATGGTCTGTTACTCAGGAATAGGTAACTGATAGATCATACAGCCACAATAATCATGAGTTGCTAAATAAGTGTTCACATTGTAACCACTTAGCAATAGGATCTGGGAAATAAATTATACGTATGGCCATTACTAAGGTAAAGGGGACCAAAGAGAACCTGCAAAAGGGACAAAATTGTAACCTGAATCATGCCAGAGGGTTGATTTCTCACTAGGGTCAAGGAATGTCAGTTACCTCGAATCTGCAGATTGCCTGAAAGCAACAACAAACTCACTCATTTTTGGAAATTGACTCTCTGTTGAAAACTTAATCCTCCAAATTATCATATTTTTTTATAATCACAGAACATCTTGCACACTGGCAACAACTTCAGTAGAAATCAAGTGATCCAGCCTCAAAACATGTGGATTAGAATTTTTCTGCATTTAGTAATAAGGATCTATGAAGAAAGAGTGGGTATCTCTGTCTGGACCATGTGGAGTGAAAAACAACAAACTCACCAAAGAACACAAACCAGACCATGAATATTTCCTTAGACACTTTGTTTAATGAATACCACCCGTTTCTTACTCAGGTGGGATGTACAATTGAGACCAAATGCAATGTGTATCCTTTAAAATATTTAGAAAGAAGCTTGTGGAGTAAACAGTGAATAATTTTTAACATTCTATCCCTTTATTGCTGGCTGGAAAACTCTTACATTTCCACTAATATGAAACATCCATTCCTCTGAATCTTTCTCTGCCTCTCCTTCAACGGGAAGACACGGTTTATCTGGCCTCATGCTCCCTTACACAGATATTTCTTTTATTAGCACTAGTTATGTGACACTGAAAGCATCGATTTAATCTCTAACTTCACTTGGCATCAAGATTCTTGAAGACAGGGACCATTCTGACTCATCTTTTTATTTCTTGGTATATATTTTAATAACTTGGCAGATATTTTCTATTGATAGTCAGGAGTTTAAATGGCTCAGACAAACAAACTTTAGAATCTGCTCCTGGTCCATGATCTCAGAGAAGTTAGGAATGGTCGTGCATTTGCATAATTGCCTTCCCTTTCCTTTCACTCTGCCTCAACCAATTATTTGCCATAAACACAGGTACTTCAGCATCTCCCTAAAAATCAGTCCCACTGATGAGTAATATCTAAATAGCTTCCTGCAGTAGGCTGAATGAAGACGCCAATGATGTTCATGTCCTAACCCCTGGAAACTGTGAATATGTCAGTTTAGACGATAAAAGGAACTTTGCAGATGTGATTAAGTTAAGGATGTAGAGATTGCAGACTCTCCTGAATTATCCTGGTAAAGCACAAGGTAGTCAGAAAGGTCCTTATAAGAGAGAAGCAGGAGGATCAGGGTCAGAGAGAAGGAGATACAATGATGGAAGTAGATTGGAAGGATCTGAAGAGGGGCCCACAAAGCAGGGAGCCTCAAGAAAGTAAAAAAGACAAGGAAACAAATTCTCTCTAGAGACTTCAGGAGAAATCAGCCCTGTTGACACATTAACTTTAGCTCACTCAGACTGACTTTGGACGGATGACCTCCAGAATTTTAAGATAATACATTTATGTTGTTTTCAGTCACTAAGTTGGCAGGAATTTGTTACAGTAGCAAATGAAGCTGATACACTTTCTTATCAAAGCACACTGTTGTCCCTAATGCAGAAGCTGTAAACTATGGGATTCCCAAGACAGTAACATCCTACACAACACAGAACCCAACTCGATCCCTTCCCTTATGTGGACATCCTCCTGGTATGGAGGATTGAGATGGGATTGGGAGATCACTTCTGTGATATGATGTCATGCGATCTTTTACATACTGTGAACTCCTTTCTAACTCATGTGTGGACAAAGACAATGCCTATGGTCTATGATGAAGGGAACAAATTGGGTCAATCAAGTTTTCAAGTGTGCTGCTGGTTACTGTTCTAGTTCTAAATACTTTTATTCATCCAAATGATTGATAATAAAAAAAGGACACCATGTCCCAGCAGCCTTAGCAGCATCCCCACCAACTCCTCCGATATCCTCCTTTTACTTTAATTCTCCTTCCTTTTCTTTTCCTTGAATTCTGTCTCCAGGAGGGGAAGTTGGCAGGGCTCTATCTGCACGAACCTTTTCCAGAATAGAGAAGAAAAGGACATGGACAAATTGCACAGACTGTGGGGGGAATGACTTTCCTTTCTTCACTCCCGCCCCCATGCCCTGACCGGTGTGAGCTATTCCCTGCCAAGCAATTAACATTTCAGACTCATTTTCTCAACTTCATAAAACCTTTTATTTCTGATCTTTTATTTGGGCCATGTTTTACTTTTCATAATATATTTTTCATAATTTACCATGCATTTACATTTCAATTAAAGATGCTGGCTGTTTGTAAAAGCTACCCTGTTGGGGGACTGTGAAATACATGATTGAAGTTGCTCTAATCTGCAATCCCATTACTACCTCATTTACCCTAATGACACTAAAAAGATTGTTGCCCTCGATATAGCTCATCCCAGTAAGAGAAATTCCCTTTGAAGTCGAACACAAAGAAGTTATACATATTTGCATGTGGTGCTGGATATGTTAATGAGACAGTTGCTGGCTGGACTTCACCCTGGGAGTCTTCATCCAGGAGAGTCTCAAATAGATATTAAATTGTATCCAGAGCCTCCCAAGAAGATGCCCACGGGCTTGAATAATGAACATTTAACAAGAAAGCCATTTGATTACCATCACCCTAGTCGTAATTCCCTTGTCTTCTTTGGTACCCATTTGGCACATATTTTTGCTTCGAGCAGAGTGAGAGGGTGGAAAGAAAGACACTGCGTATATTGAGAACCTGCTATGTGATAGACTTGTCCTGAGGGCTTCTGCATATCCTCCCCCCAAGAATTCTAAGCCATTGGGAAAACTGGTGTGCATCAAGTAATTATAATGTAAATTATGAAAGAGAATATGGAAAGAATAAAGCAAACATTTTTTGAGCTCCTACTACATTTAATGCAACTTGAAAATGCATTTTCTTCCCAGTATTTCCTGCTTAACTTTATCCCTTGTATTTTATTAACAACAGATAAAAGTAATAACTAATCAGTTTTGCAAATGGATCATGGATCAGTACATTTTTATCCCCCTCAAAGACAAAAACTTAAATAAATAAATAAAAACTAAAAAATATGTGTTCTTATTCTTCTTTGCTAAGGAATTGAAGCATACTCATCGTGCTAAGTGACCAATTTTCCCACCTGTATGGCTCATTATAGTTCTTTGAAATGACTCTTCAGAAATCCGTCTTCTGCCCCAAGACCTGATACTCATACTGGGTGCCATAGAGAGCATGCCCAATGGCACCACGCACCATTTGAAGTCTTAGCTCATCTCTCTCAACTCTCCTGTTTTCCAGTCCTCTGACACAGTTGCCTCTTTATACCCTTTCTACATGTTTTATATTTATTACACAAAACTTTCCTTCTAACTAGACTTTGACCCTCTGGGTACCACTCCCCTGCCTCACCAAACCCCAGGACTCCCACACACCAGCTCTGAGATCACATCTCTGATGTGACTCTTCGTTCTGTTTCATGCTCTGAACATCACTTTAGGATTATAATTTCTTCATGCATCAGGCATTGGATTCACAAAACTTTTACAACGTACCCATTCATTTATTCAGAAAATAATTTGGATCATGTTTACGAACGTTTCCATATCCCACATAATCCTTTAAAAACATTCCATCTCTAATGTTCTGTAGTTATATGAATCTGGTAGACAGAACTCTTGTTTTATTCCCAGCTCTGACAATTATTAGCTGTAGGACTGATTCCAAAAGTTCAACTTTATGAATGGTATGCATTCAGGAGGAATTGCTACTGAGACTAAGAATCCCACCTCTATATTTCAGATCCACAGGTTGATAAGCTATCTGCATTTTGCGTTAGAGAAGAACATCGCACACTTTGCCTGTGATTTGAATATCTGACATTTCCACTGGTGCTCCCGCACCCTCCATCCAAATGGCAGCATTGTCTCTTTCACATTAAATAAATCAGAGGTAAAAGAAGAAAACAAGGGAATTTTTCAGCAGATGGCTCAGATTCCTCAGCTGTATCATTGCTGATCTAAGAGACTAACATTTCTGCACCACAAGATAGGTATCAAATTATATGCAAATAGGACTTCAGCTCACATAAAGCACAGTATATTCTCAGACATAAAGTGAATTGTTTCCCTTTTTGTTTTTTTTTCCTTGTGATGTACGGCATTGACAGTAAACATTTGACGTGTTTTACAAATAATAATCTGTTTAATCATTACAGTCACCAAAAACTAGATAGCTCATTCAGATATAACTCTGGAACAAAATGTCAAGGGTTATTGTCTGAAGGTGCCAGGCTGCAGAACAAAATAACAGATGAAGGGAGCCTAAAACTTGGGTTCTAGTCCGCAATGCAATTATTAATTTGTACAAGAATTTTTTAACAAGCATCACAGTGTCTCTTCTATGGTTGAAACATCTAAGAAATGGAGCTGGCAAGTGTTTCCTATACATGAGATGCCAGTGAGGATAAAATAAATCGATAAATCAGAATATACAATAGCTCTTGTTTTTATTATAGTTTCAAAGTGAATTCAGAGAAAATGGCCCAGAGTGGCTCATAACAGGACACAAAGTTGACATTGTTGTAGCTCAGACTTTCTAAACCTTGGCATTATTGACATTTCAGACCAGGTGATTCTTTCATTGTGGGGATGGTGTGGTCCTATGCATTGCAGGATGCTTAGCGTCATTTCTTGCCTCCATCCACTTCCTGCCAGTAGCACCTTCCCAGTCGTGACAACCCAAACTGTACACAGACTTGAACATGTCTTTAGGGAAGCCTCTCTTTCAAAACCACTTCAGCTAAATCCTACTGGTTCTATACTTTTCCTTTGGGCTCTTTGGGTATTGAATCTCCATTTTTAAAAATACGCAAAGGTGATCAGTCTCAAGAGGATTGACTCAGAGCGACCAAACTTGTCAGCGGCAGATGGAGAAATCAGATGTCAATTTAATGCTTAAACTGAAAAATTAAAACTGGCAGCAGGCCCACTGGAGTGCTGTGCGTGCTGCTCAGAGCATTCTCTCCTGCAGGGTTGTCTACACGTAAAACCACATTGTCATCCTAAGGTTGCTTGGCGAGGATCCTGGGCTCAGAGCAATGAAAGTGAGTTGGATCATTGCAGTAGTTATCTGCATGGAGCCAGGAGACAGTAGCCCACCCCAGTATGGTGCTGAATCCACACTGACAAATTATTATTATTATTTTGTCCTTTCCCTATGTTTCAAGAGTCTGTGATTTCTTGCTCCCCTTCTAATATATATATTTGGTTAAGTTCCAATGATTAAGCAGCTTTCTTGATCATGACTACCTTCATGGTGTGGGGTTTCTCTAGCATATTTATTTTCATTTTGAATGACATTCTTTGATGTCGGGGGTTTTGCTCTTCCAAAACCACAACAATGCGTTTATAATACACGTGTCCCAAGGTACCCATACTTTTATTGCTGAAGAAGTGATTCTGAAATATGGGGTGTCTGGGTCAAGTACAGTGCACATTTTTAGTTAATGGTGTTAATAAAACTGATGAGGATGCTAATAATTATGATGATGAGAAAAGACCACTCTCATTGCTTCCAATGAGTTCAGAGACCCTGTAGGCTTTTTGTGCTCCAGTTAACACAGCTTCTTAATACTTTTCTGAATAGGGGTCAAGTGTAATTGCATGAGCTCCATGGACCTGAGAAGACTCCTATACTCCCCCCCTTCCATCAGTGACCGGAGCCTCACCACTGCTGTCTGCCACGAGGAGGTGAAGGTTAACTTCAAGTGCCCTTTACTGTATTTCCCTCGGTGCCCACCATAATGCTGGGACTCCTGAGTCATCCTTTGTTTTCTGGACTCTAATCTCCATGAGGCTCTTGGGGCAGTGACACAACACCATCCTGATCGCTGCATTCCCTCTTCCATCTTTGTCTTGCTTTATTGTTCTCCTTAGCAACTATCAACACATGCATACTACGTAGTACGCATGCTACATAGTACGCCTAGTATTTATTTGATTATCGCCCCCCATTGTAATTGCAGCTCCAAAAGAATAGAGCTTTTCTATTTTGTTCATGTCTGCCTCCCTAGCACCTGGAACAGTGCCTAGCGGTACAATGGAGGCTCAGTAACTAGAGTAGAATCAATGAGTGAATGAGTGAAAGGATGAATGAAGATGGGTAAACTAGAAGATAACTGTTTTGGAAGTTTGAGACAAGAGGAATGTGCATTGGAGAGCATCAGAGGAGGCTTCAAGAAGATGGTGGGATGAGAACACAGTGATGCCAGCCCCATCTCGGGACGTTTAAACATTGTTGACCTCTACATTGTTGATCCCTTCATTGTTGACCTCTTCCAACAACCTCACATCCTCCACTCCAGAGAACATCAAAAAGAAACTTCATCTCATTCCATTTAATGACCACCACAATTCTGTAACCTACAGACTCTCTCCCAGGAAGTACACCAGCCTTCCTACTCAGCTCCCAAACATGGATAATGATTTGGTGATGGGATTGGATGTTTTACTATGGCATAAAAATCTTGTTCATCCTGCAACTTGTGTAGCTCTGGATTCCACTGGTACCCACAACCCCATGAGAAACACCCCCTCAACTTGGTTCTACAAAACTGAGATTGCCCCCCAACCTGCCCCACCCTCTAGCTTACCCCAGTCTCCTTGCTAGGAGAGAGAACTCATACAAATAACCTCACTTTTCACCTAGCTCAAGCTAAGCTGGACACCTGGAATCAGGGCTGGAAGTCAGACTCTACATGTAGCCAGATATGTGTCTTGCCCATCCTATTTCATTACTCCTGAAACTATCTACTTCCCTCCAACCCCTGATCACTAGCCCAGTTCCTGCAAACCTCGTTCTCCTGGATCACCATAGCTGCTTCCTCACACAAACCCAGTTTCCTCTCTAACCAATATTTTCCCAAATAAAGCAAAAAAAATTGTCTACAACTATCCCATGATTAAAATCCCCAGACTATTCCCAAACTTCTTTTCGAGTGCATTCCCTCTTCTCCATCCCCCCAACCATTTCATCAGCACAGGTACTCACCATTTCACCTGGAGATTGAGTATAGAATTATAACTAGTGTTTCTGCCTTGAGGTTGACTCCCTAATCCAGCTGAGACAAACCAAAGCCTATCCTCTTTCCTCCTTATTTAAAATCTTTCCATGACTGTCTAATGTCTTCATAAAAAGTCCCAAATCCTTAGCATGACAATTACCGCTTTTCATATGGCCCTGACACACTTTCTGTGCTCATCTCCCACCTCCATCCCTTTCTAGGGCTCTATATGTAACTGTAATCATGTAGTTGAGGTCCCCTGGGTGGATCACACTCCTTTACATGCACCATAGTTTCCCCTCTGCCTGCAGTGCCCCACCTAGTATTTGCCTTTATTTCTATTCATCCTTCAGGACTTAGGTATTCCTTATCTCCAAGAAACCCACTTTTCTTAAGTCTCCAAGTCTGCATTAGGTTTCAGGCTTTCATAGCAATCTAGGAGAGGCAGTATATTATAATGCATAAACACAGACTCTGAGCAAGACCACCTGGGTGTGAAAGCCTGTTCTGTCACTTCTTTGCTGTGTGAACTAGGGCAGGTCCTTTCACTTCCCTATACCTCATGTTTTCCACCTGTAAAATGGGAGTCATAATAGTACCTATTTCATAGGGTAATTGTAAGACTATTAGTTTATATGTGTACAACACACACAGGAAGTGCTAAGTGAGGCCACTATTATTACCCCTAGCACAGCAGTGCATCTTATTCCTGTAGACTTATATACGTAAACTTAACATATGGTAGGAATGCTATAAAAATATTTTCAAGGTATGTCTGGACTTGAATAATGAGAAGGCACTCAGTAAAAGTCAAGCTTCAGAGACAGTGGTATGCATGACCCATTGGAGGTAATGAAGAACAATTGAAAGTTCTTAATCCTGAAGATTAATCCTCATGATTCCCATCAAGAATGAAATGGTCCACCTTATGGTCCTTTAGGAAAGGAAACTTAAATGTTAGGAAAAAAAGCAAACTTTAAAATCAGGAAATAAAAATGTGACAGATAATTATATTTGTTCTCTTAATTATAATCAAATAACTGATTCAAATATATGAAGTCTGTGTTAGCTGTGCACTTCAAAAGGTCATACAGTATGGAGAGAAGGAGCGGGGGGTGGGCTTTGGGCAAAATGAGGGTCCCTGTCCAGGTGGACGCCCATTGACAGCGAGCCCATGGCCAATCCCTGATGCGCACTGTCTCCTACCAGCCTCAGTTTCCTCATGGGTTAACCTTGGAAATAACTTTTATCCTACAAACTTCATTGGGATCCTTAAAGAATAAGATGAGCTAATGGATGCAACACCACTGTGCAAAATGAAAAGGATTATGCAAATGCAAGGGGCTATTATCAGAGAAAAAGTGGAGTGAGGTCAAGGGAATTCTTCTTCAACTTTGCATGTCTCTGGTCAAGAAAGTATGTGTCAGTGTTGCAGAATGGCTGCAAAAAAATGATCCATGGACATAAACCTTCCTCATTTCTGACACTTTCTGTTCTTTTCTTTCTTTTTCCTTTTCCCACGGAACCTAAATAAGACAGTATTCTGCTGATGGGAAAAGAAATATTTCACCCGTCCATCTGTCTGAATACACAGAGAGATGGTTAGAACCTGAGAATGACTTCAGCCCCTGGCAAGATCATTTTATACTGTTCAGAATCTGCTCTACCCCCTGCAGGGCAGAAGTGAAAAAAAAATAGCTCTTTCTGTTTTTCCCTCAAGGTGAGAAATCATAAAATAGAGATAGAGACAGAATAACACAACTGGAAAAGTAGAGCCAGGAGCTCAGGATTCTCAGGCTGTCAAATTGGTTTTAGAGATGAGGTGGGGAAAGGATGCTGGGTGTCTGCACAGGCTGAGAGGATGAGGGAGATGGAGGAGGAGGTGAGCAGGTGGCGGTTTTGCCAAAGTAAGTTGGGCAAGACACCCACAGCTGTGCTGGGAGCCTTTTCTCCGATTCACCCAACAGGCATTGCCACACCCACACCTCTGTGACTGAGCATAGGATTTTTGACTATGGAGTTTTACCATAGTAGGTGGAGCCTGGCAAAAAGTAGGGGCATCTTTAGAGATGGTGTTACATTTATAAGCACAATGGACTTGAAGACATAAGCCATGGATTCATTAATTAGTTTATGCATTCAACAAAACTTTATTGAGTGCTTTCTATGCATCGGGCACGGTAGCACATGCTGGGCATAAATTAAAATAACTAGGTCCATGATGGAAAAGATTCAGAGTCCCTTGGGAAGCATATTCTAAAACATACTGCTTGAGTATATCATGAGAATTATGACCATTTAGGAAGGTCAGAATGGTGCAGAAGCAGAATGGAGGGTATGTTATGTAGCCTGGAGTTGAAGGGTGTGTAAGGGACCACAGGAGGCCTCCTGGAGACCTAAGTCTTGGAGTCAGTCCTGCTTAGCAAGGAGACACATGTCCTAGGCCCCTAAAACTTCTTTTCCCAAACACATTCCTCCTCTACCTTCCCAACTCAGAGAATTACACCGTCATCCACTCAGCTGTCTGAGCTGAGTCAGAAACCTGGGTGTCAACCTGGACGCCTTCTTTCCCTTTATCTGACTCATCTGGTCATACAGAAGAGTCCACATGTGGGCACACCACAGAGGTGGGAGTGACCACGTTGAGGGTGGTGGCTGCCTCAGAGAGCTGGGAGGGTGAAGCCGGATCAGGAGTACAGGTAAACACGACTCAAGGATTTGAATTTTCTCTTAATGTGTACACATTACTGACCTTCACCCTTCAGTCAACCTGACCCGAAAGAAATTTCAACAAATATGTGAATTAAATCCAAAGTCTCCAAGGATCTCTCAAAAAACAAACCAAAGAAATAACAACAACAACATTCTACAAAATAACTTTGAATAAAACTGAAGAAAGTGAGGACTCACATTTGCAGGCAAGGGATTTTATATACTCTAACATACCTCTCTCCGCAGCCCTGGGAGATAGGTAATATTGACATTTCCATGCCACCACTTCGTGTGCCTGGCTGTCAGAGGAAGAAATTGGACCTGTAAGTAGGATTTTTCTGACTCCCATCATACCTTGCAAAATGTCGTGTAGTTCTCTGATTGGCACCATTGCCTTAGAGGACATCGCATCATCTACCATTTGTAAAAAGCGCTTGGAAAGAGCTGATTCTTGCCAAACAAAAATCTCAGGTTCCTGGTGTGATGCTCTTTGAAAATTAAGCATGGTTGGGACTACAGAGAGGGGAGCAGGATGCAAGGGGTACTTGAAGAGCCTGCAGCTGTTTTCGCCCTAGGTTGCATGGCAAGAAAATAATGAATTCTGTTGTTTAAAATAATGAGAGATTAAAGGATGTCACCATGTATAGAGTGACAATAAGATCATCCGGTGTCAGTGGTCTCGTGTCAGTGGTCTTGTTACAGAGGATATGTGTGTCCCTACTGTTACCCCTCTGGGTGAATTTTGACCAACCCAACAGCTCCAGCTGAAGGATGCTTAGAAATTGAATAATGGCAATTTAAAGTTATTTCATCTGCCTAGATTTGGGCTCTTAAATAACTTCTCAGTCTTGGATCTTGGTGACACTGTCCATGGAAAGCTTGTTAAAGCCTCATTTCCACAGTCATTGTCAGGATCAGATGAGATCATGTCAGTTGTGGGTACAAATGCTCCGGATCAGAAAGGCAGTGTCGTCGGATGCTGGTTTCAAATTCTAGTGAAGAGAGTCACCAACTTCCTGCAAAATTTGTGGCCAAGCATCAGACCTTTTTGACCCTCAGTCTCTATATGAATAAAAGAAGACTTGTAGTGAGCATTTCATAGAGTCACCATGAGGACCTGAGATTCTGTACATAAACAGCCTAACACAGTGCATGGCACTCATAAGTGTTCCCATGTGGTAGCTGTTTTCATAATTAATCCAGAAGTACTTTGCTGACCAGAGCCTCGTAAATGTTAGTTCTCATTATTGCTACTATCAAGGTACAAGCAAGACAATTATATCTTACAAGTATTATTCTACTGACCAATGAGGCAACATTAAATTTTCAAACTCATCAAGCAAAAGGTATTGGGAGCATCAGTGATGCACCTCACCTTTTCTGGCACAATATTTAACATGATTTAAAAAAAGATATTGGATCAACCTAGAATGGTACTTCATCCTGCCTGACTCCAGGGAACAAAATTATATCATGAAAATTATAATTAATAATTGAAAAATAACTTTATAACTTAAGTATCTCTTTCAGATCTGTTTCTTTACTTGGTCCTCACAAGAACACTGCCAAAAAGATGAAGGGACTTTAATATCACAGAACTAAAGATTAGTCATATCCAAACCTACAGAGTTATGTTGAAGGTCCACAGAAGGGGGTCTTAGATTTTCCAATTTGAAGACCTATGTACTCTTCATGAGCACATCCTACCTTCCAAGACCTGCCAGTGACAAGGAGAGAAGGTAAACCACAGCAAAGAGGAAGCAGGTGTACTCTGCCTCTGCTGATGGTGAGTTCTCCATCTGTGTTGTAGTACCTATGAGAGTCTGGAAAGCAACCGACAGAGATGTTATTCAAAGAATCAAAGCACCTGATTTTGAAGGAAAAAATTCTGCAGTACTCGTTCATTCTGGACATTTTCCTGAAAGTGTTTTATATGCCAGATGCTGGAGAGAAACAGATGAATAAGGCAAAATCCCTGCCTTCAAGGAGTCCTGGTCTTTTTGGGGAGACAAAGGGTATTAGCATCCAATTGTAAGGCAATGTGGGGAACTCAGTGGCTCTCTGGGGTCTGGAAGAGCATGCCAATAGGAGTGAAGAGGGTGACCTGACCCTGTCTGAGTCTGCAAGGATGATTAGGTTTTGATCTGATGTACACCATCCAAAGACATTCCAGGAGGAGGGCACAGCATGAGCAAAGCCAGGGCAGGTAAAAACAGCATGGTGCATGAGAACCACAGCAGATTCACAATGCTGAAAAGCAATTGTGTGTGTGGCAAAGAGTGCCAAGCAGGAGGCTGAGTGCATGGTCAGAAAGAAGCCTTGAATGCTGTATGAAATTTCAGACTTTTGCTTGAAGTTCCCCTTCAATGTCTTAGATCCCTTGCTCTCAAGGAGCTCACAGTCTTAATGGAGAAAGAAGGAGGGAAAGAGGAAAGGACATCGGTTTTCCCTTGCAATTTACTCCAGTAAATCAACTATCCAGTGCACAAATAAAATGTGAACTTACCTTAATTATAGACAAGAATTTTTTTCTAGCTGTGTGGTCACATTCGTCCTCCACAACCTCCATGGAGCCCACGACCTGTGCAATTAACAAAATGGCATTCATTGCACAGCTATTTCCTCTCTAAAGATGGTTCAGGCTTATTATCTACACTTGGCCCTTAGGTATCTCTTCTAATATATGATTCTAATCAGCTCAGAAATTATAAGATATGTTAAATTAAGGCAAGGAAATTGCTCTCCATTTTTAGTCTCTGAGCATGTTTCCTTATTTTAAATGATTATTATTAAACAAGGAAAGATGCCCAGAAATAACAGACATATACATACATACATATGTAGAGTAGGCACTCAAAATAGTGGCAATTATTTTAAAGTCTAAATTCTAAAAAATTGGAAAAGTTCTACCCTCTACATTTGTGGATTACACCATGAAAATCTGAGAAGGGAACGACCCTCATTTCTTCATTACTGTCACCTTTTTGCTGCAAAACTCGGCTGCACAGTCAATTTTATCTTGGGAAAAAGGTATTTTGATTTTACTTTTCATTTCAGTCTTTTATTTCTCAGAATCGGCTCCCACATTCATAGCTGTCATCTTCATTTCTCACCTTGGCATTTGAAAAATATCAGGGAATATCCATTCCCAGTTTCACACATAAGGTTGTTTACGGCAAACAGCCCTGCTGTTTCTTGGAACTTGGTTATGATTCAGTCTTCTGAAACTTAACCAGAAGGGCTGGAAATGCAAATAAGTTATGGTTCTGGGTCTTCTAAAAACAAAGGCTCATTGTGAAACCATTTTGTTTTCTCATAATGACAGTGGTCAACCAGACTCTAAGCCCCCTGGGGTGGGGAGATTTGTGTCTTACTTAGCCTTATATTTCCTGTATCCAGCTGGGGTTTTGACTGTTAGGCACATAACGCATATTTCTCAAGTGAAATACTGATATATTATTCACCAGATATCAGAACAATCCACCTGATAGATGAGAAACCTGAACACCAAAGAGGCTACACGGTTATCTAAGCATTCGACCTGAGAGATAGCAAGGAGAGCAGAGCCTGGGTAAGCTATGTTTGGTTGAGCTGGAACTAGCAGGGAACTTACCTAAAGTTTCAGGAGGCTGGAGGAGCTAGAGGTAAAGGCCAAAGCTGTATAATCAATAGAATAGAATGGGGAACACAGAGCACACAAAGCAGAGGAAGAAGAGGATTCCATTGCCTGGTCTTTCCATGAACAAGAACTGAACACCTACCATATTCCAGGCAGTGTTGTCAGCACTGGGAATTCGGTGTTAACAAAACAGAGAGAGCCCCTGCCCTCATCAGGCTTACACCCTCTTTGTTTTCATGGGCCCACATGAAAGTACATAAGTATAATTTCTAAAGGAGAAAAGAAAATGCCTATTTGCCTAATAAAGATGCATTCTGCATCTTCATGTAGGGGGCTTCTGGAAGAATGCAGAAAAACTGCCCACAGGTTATTTCTTAGGGTTTCTAACTTCTTGGTTTAACTGACTAAAATAAGTGGAAATGGTATAGAAAAGAACTCACGTGCTCTATCCATTGTGTTGGATTTCTTCCTTTTCCCCAAAAGAAGGCCCAGATATTTAAAGATAAGATAGCTGGTTGAGTTGAAGAAAGGAAAATGATATGACTGTAAACGTGATGCCTCATTCATTATAAATCAAAATCACCATGAACGTCTAACAGCTACATCATTTCCCCACATGGAGGAAACTTTAAGAAAACCCAAACAATCATGAGTTTTCATTTTGAATGTGTATCACGTGACCTGACCACCACATGGCTATTGCCCTCTGAGGTCCATCAGCCCCAGCTCTTGTCCTGCCCTTTGTGTTTTACTAGAATCTGATGATGTCCAGAGTCAGACCCTGACCTGCTTAGTATAAGAGAGTTAAGACATATCCCATCAATACTGAATCCTATAAACATTGAATGAATTAATGAGTAAGGAAAAAAATGAATTAACAAGCAAAAGGTCTCAAAAATATCAACAACCGGGCTTCCCTGGTGGCGCAGTGGTTGAGAGTCCTCCTGCCGATGCAGGGGACACGGGTCCGTGCCCCGGTCTGGGAAGATCCCACATGCCGTGGAGTGGCTGGGCCCGTGAGCCATGGCCGCTTGGCCTGCGCGTCTGGAGACTGTGCTCCACAACGGGAGAGGCCACAACGGTGAGAGATCCGCGTACCGCAAAAAAAAAAAAAAAAAAAAAAAAAATCAGCAACCAACAGAGATTTTTCATCATAAAGAATCTAAAAAAAACAAAACAAACCATGAAATATTGTTAAGAAAGGAAGGACAGGGCTGTCAAAAACATTTTGTGTCTAAGAAGAATTTCTCAAAACCATATTGATTTATTGGGATCTCTACAACCTACTATTACTATAGATGGTATGATGGGTGACTGATACTCTAAGGATAATATTTTGAGTTTCATAAGTAAGCTCTGCATTCTTCAAGAGTTATTAAAAGTGAGTTAAGGAGTCCTTAAATTTAGGGATCAGCTGTTTACCACACTCTCCCATCATCGTTTTCTTCTAGAGCTCTATAAATCTTGCTCTTGCCCAAAATCTTTTGGGAATGGTGCTCTCCTGCTTGTGAGGCACTATACTCCCCCAACCCATAGATTGTTTTCCCTTGAATAAAGGACATCAAACTAATTACCGAATTGTTTTAGCTTTGTCATTTGACAAGGTATAGCTTAATACAAAAACTTCACATATTTACATTTGACAAGGTATAGTTTAATACAAAAACTTCACATATTTACATTTGACAAGGTATAGCTTACATACAAAACTTCACATATTTAATATATACAATTTGGTGAGCTTGGACAGATGCATACATCTGTGAAACCATCACTACAATCAAGGTAACAGACATATCCTTTACCACTAAAAGTTTCCTTGTGTTCCTTTGTTTTTTTGTTTTTTGGTTTGTTTTTGTGGTAAAAATTTTGAATATAATTTATAAATTTTGCAGGCCTCTCTTCAAAGATAATGATTAAACAGCAATGAATGGGACTGATGCAAAAGTGTCCAGAGCAGCTCACTGTGGGATCCAGGTGCTTGTTTGTTCCCAGCTTTGCCACAAAACATTATTTGTGTTAACTTTTGCAAAGTTTCAATAATTTATCCATCATCATTGGTGAAAGAAATGATGATCACTGTCTCAACTCCTCCCAAGGCCCTAGTGAGGACTAAGTGAGACTCCCAGATAAAGTATGTTTTGCACAGTGGCTGTCATGTAACAGGGACTCAAAAAGTGTTTGTGTCATCCCTCTCCCAGGTGTGGTGTTTCTAGTCCACATGCTGGGATGGGTGCTAAATTCACTCAGTGTCGTCAGGCCCTCAGCACTGGAAAGGAAACCACCATTAATCAAGCGCATTCTTCCCCGTCTTACAGGAAACTTCATCAACATGTAAATCCCACCATGTCCAGAAAGGCTTTCACAGTAATGAATTACTGCAGAGCCCCACAGCTGCTTACCTGATAACACTCGGTCTGAGAGCAGGGCGGATAATTTATGAGAAGGAAGCAGATGCTAAAAGAGAGACTTCACTTCTTTCTCAAGAATTCAGAGCATAGAAGTCTTCTTACTTACTCTATGGAAATGAATGGGATTCAACCAGCTTTGAGCTAAAGATATTGCTCCTTGTAAGTGAACCCGGAATTAGACCATGATGTCTAATTCTGAGGTACACAGATATTAAATCCCTAGAAAGTATGTGCCATAAACTTCAGGTCTTTGACATTCTTTAATTATACAAATTTTCATTCTGCATCAGTATGTTTCATAGTTCTAAATGGTCTTCTTTTGTTATTTTTAAAAAGCTTTAAAAACCTAGAGTACCCTTAATTCATGAGATAGAATTCTATGCAGTTCTGATAACTTTTTTAAATGTTGTATTTATTGTTTTTATGTTTAGGGCTACTTTTGCTGACTTCTTTGAACTGTTTGGGCAATCCACAAGAGGAAAGACATCTCGTAGTTTTATCACCAACCAGAGCGTCTAGGAGGGAACATGGTAGCACAGAAAGCGTGTGAGCTTAGGAGGTAGAGTGGCTGTGTTATCTTCAGTTTAGACTTTGCCTCTACTAGTTCCTCTGTGGGAAGAACCCTACTTTATTGACCTGTGTACATCTAGCAGCATTCAATTAATATTTCTGAAATACATGAATGACTGAAAACCAAATCAGTGAGCCCCCTTCTGTGTCTGAGTGCCACTAATCTGTTAAATGGTGATAATAAAGCTTTCCTTACCTCACAGGATGGTTATAAGGAATAAATGATCGTTCATTTGGGAGGGGAGGATGGTTCAATAGCTAGAAAGAGGAAGGGAAACTAACATGTATTGAGCATCTATCCTATAACTGACCCTAAGCTCATCATTAGCACAGACTCTCTAATGGAATCGGCACAATAAAGTTGAGAAGTTATTTCCCTCGTCATTGTAGAGAGAAGAAAAGTAGGGCCCAAAGAAGATATATTATTTGTCAAAAGTCACATATGAGTGACAAGCACCACCTAAGTTTGAAAGAAGGCAGATTGCTGGTATTAGAATGTGTTAACAATTAGTATCATTTATTCATTTATGATGTATTTACTTATTTAAGAAATAAACGCTGCTGTAGACACTTATTGGTTTGTCAACTCTGCTCTACATCCTTATTCTGTGAACACCCTTCCCCTTATCAGCAGGCAACACTGCTTCTCATTTAAACCACGTAGTTAGGGCTTCCTTTGATGGTTCTTCAAGAATCCCCCCACCCATAATGCAAGTGTTTGTTCCAGGAAGCCAGCAGGGGAAGGGAGCCTGGGGCATGCAGTGTAGGTGTCACATGTGAATCAAAGTAGGTCACTCTGAGTCCCTCCCTGGGAGTTTTACAAGTGGAGCTGAGACAATACACTCAGTCTCCCCCTGGTGGTGAAACTGTGAGCTGTGCATTGCAGGAACTGCCAGAAGTCATGTTTCTATTGTATGTATGTACTGCACCTTCTTTAACCATTCCTCTGTCGATGGACACGTAGGTTGCTTCCATGTCTTGGCTAATGTAAATAGTGCTGCAATGAACATTGGAGTGCATATATCTTTTCGGATCATGGTCTTCTCCGGATATATGCCCAGGAGAGGGATTGCTGAATCATACAGTAGTTCTATATTTAGTTTTTTAAGGAACCTCCATCCTGTTCTCCATAATGGTTGTACCAATTTACATTCCATTCTGTTAAAGCTTGGAGATATATATATGTATATATACACATATATATATATACACACACACATATATATATATACACACACATATATATATACACACATATATATATATCCATTCTGAAAAAGAATGGATATATATGTATGTATGTGCATATATATATCTGATTCACTTTGCTGTATACCTGAAAATAACACAACATTGTAAATCAACTACACTCCAATAAAAATTCCAAAGAAAATAAAATCAAGGCAGGAGTCATGTATCTAGCTTCTCACGTGGAAGAAGCCCTACGTGAGACCCCACACAGGTCTCTCCGAAGGGTTCAATAAGACTCCCCTCATTTCCTATTTCAGACAAATCAGTAGAGCTGAGTTCCTGACACTTGGAATGATCTGTTTTATTTACAAGTTTCCCAAGTCCTTTTAGGATGGATGAAGACAGGGGTGTAAAGGAAAGCCAGTTCCACACCAGGGAAGTCATTGTTCAAAGCACAAAGTGCTGCAGTGACTAGTACACAGTGACTTCCATGGGCTGGGACTCCCAAGGGCTGGGACTCCCAAAGGGTAACAAAATTGCCCAAGTTTTATTATTAGGAAATAGCAGATATGAGATTTGAACCCAGGAAATCTGGACCAAAGTCCATGCTCTGCCCAGATGCTGCCCAGTACACCTTCCTACCAGGAACTTTTGGCAAACCTATGTCCTCTCTTTGCAAGGATGGCTTGTATTTTGTATCTGGATACTAAGGAAAGGTTGATGTCACGTGTTGATTTTTACTGTGCTTCTCTCAGCATCACTGATTCCAATCTCACCGGAGGTCTGCTTGAAATATCTCCACCAAGATGCCCATCTGCCACAAAAGCCCTCCCATTGTTTCATAGCTCTGGTAAATAATATTTATAGAGTCTCTACTTGCTTATATTTGCATAAGTAGGCAGCATAATGGTGTGGAAAGAAAAAGAGAATATTCTTAGGAGACGTAGACTCTCACCCAGCTCTAACATTAGTTAGACATTAGATATGTCATTTTATTCCCCTGGACTTGAGTGTTAAAAGAGGCAGCATTCACCATTAATTAATTCACTCAGTTGGTCATTCAACATGTGTTCATTGGCACCTACTGTGTGCCAGGCAGTGTTCTGGGATGGTGCTCACTTATTTACCTTATCTTATCAGTTTTCTAGAGCAGGGAACATAACAGGCATTCAATACATTTTTGCTGAGTAAATAGATTAATAAACTAAAATAGAAATAGTACTCTTGAAAAAAGCTAAATAATTTTGCACAACCAAGATAATTTTATGAATTTTTAAATTACATTTTAGTATAAAAGTAATTACATTATCAAAAAAGGGTAAACATTAAAAATCCACTACCTCATGACTATAATAGAACCACGATTATTAGCAATGCAAAACATTTATTTTGTTTATTTTTCTCATTCATATACAAGCAACATAGCATCTATTTTTTTATCAGTCAAATCAAGTCAAAGGAAAGGAATGTGGTGAGTCTGTACTATGTGTTACATACAATGCAAAGTGTTGTAGATAGAGAATAAATAAGTCTCCGGCATCAATGAGTTGAAATTACAATGCTAGAGAAAGACCAAAAGTACAATTCAGTGCGATGAGTGCCTTAATGGAGGTGTATATATGAAGTTCGCTTTGAACTTACTGTGTAATTTTCCTTTGGCTTCCGGAAAAATCATCTTTGAGTTAGATTACGCAGAATGACTTGCAAAGAATCAGGAAAAGGACTTGTAGGCCAAAAGGCACAACAGCACAGAGAATAACATGAAAAGGTGAAAGTGGGCGGTGCCTTCACAGACAATGGGAGGAGCCCCACCCGGAAGCTGAGGTGAGGAGGAGATGAATCCAGCTGGAGGTGATGCTGACAGCTGAGGGATGTTGTATGTCAGCCTCCGTTCCAAACACCAGGCAGGGACTGACGGATTTTATTCTGCTACAATTATCCTCCATTGTCTGTATGTGAAGAAACTGGGGGACAAAAGTGCTCAGAAAGTGGACCATGGTGCACAGGCAGGAGTTGGTGGGCTCAGGATGCAGCATGATTGAGTGACTGAGAAACTCTGCTCACATCCAATCAGAAAGTGTCTTGGAGTAAAATAATTCACCATCCAGGAAGGTCTACATTCCATATGGATTCTCCAGTGGGTGGTACCGGATCTTAGAGAGAGCTCATGAGTAAAAACAATCTCTGCATACCCCCTGGAAAACACCTAACCCAAGAGCCTTCTGGCAAGATTGTTCTCTTTCAGCTGGACCTCAACCAAAACTCCACAAGAAGCCGCTGGAGCTCGCAGCACGTAGGTTTTATGGTACTCAGACCTCATTAGCAGGACCTGTGTCTTTTCTTGGTATCCCTGTCCTTCCTCTGCCCCCAGCACCACCTTTGCTGGCATGCCCTAGCTGTAATGAGCCACTTCCATCTGAAGGGTCTAGCGTCTTTGCACATCCCGCCATGAATGGGATGAGGAGGGGGGGTCAGCTCAATGCCAGCACATCTCCGCCTAACAGCACCCTAGTTTGAAATGAACACAGGTACCCATGGCACAAAAACGTGTTGACTGATGTCATCCTCTGCCCTCCTTCTAGTCCCCCACGTGACCTTACATCTATTTCCTTGGAACTGGAAGATCTTTTTGCAAACGCTAGATAACAATGTTTCATTCCTGAACATTTCACCTTGTATGTGTATCATCATCTTATTTATCATCATTATCTTCCACCAGCCAGCTTTTCTCCCCTTAATATCTTGCTTAATTTGAAGTGTGGCATTAGAAGGGAAGTTTAGTAGGAGAAATTACCAGTTCTATCATGACATGGGAGGTAGAGGATGAAAAAGTGACCAGGTCATGGAGAAAAAGTTTTGTCTTGGATAATGGGTTCAGTCATCTTTTCTTTGAGGGAAAAAAAATTGAGCCTTCTCTTGTCCATACTGGGTGTGGTGTCCCTGCTCTAAAACTCCCAGCATCTTGGGGTTGTCTTGCATTTCACTTATCACAAGTCTCCTCATGTACCCTTTCCTCTGCAGGTCTATGAGTGCTTGAACATTGGGAACCAGGTCTAGTTTGCCTAAATATGCCCCACATCCAACTGAGGCATGCATGTAGTAAAAGTAATAGCTGCATTTATCCATCACCACATGCCATGAGCCACTCCAGGGGCTATAAGTGGATTGTTTGATGTATCATCCTCCTCTCCCTGTAAAGTGGGTACTGTTGCTGTCCCCACTTTACAGATAGGGGGGACAGGTGACCCTCAGAAGGACCAGAGCCAGGATAGGAGACTAAGCAGTCTGGTTCCAGAGGCTACTCTCTCAACCACTGATTTCTCCCAAGCCAAGAAACATTTACTCAGTGAATAAAATTGGGTGCATAATTTTAGCGTAAAAGAAAAATATTTTGCTGGTGGGGATGGGGCTAGTGGACTGCATTTGAAGGGTGACTTTGCAGAGGGATAAGTCTTGTTCTGATAGACTCCAGAGGAATAAGACAGAGCCATTTAGTTCTTGGGATGCAGCTTTTGGCTCCAAATAAAGAAAATCTTCCAAAAGTCAGCATTGTCTGTGAAAGCAATAAATTAACCGAGGAGTGTTGGATTCCAGGCTACTGGGGACAGCACCCCTTCTGGAAGAAGGCTTTGTAGTGGGTCCTGGAGAAGGGAATTGTTCATTGGGCGGAGGCTGAACAGAGGATCTCTACCCAGTGAAGTTAGACAGGGATCTCATTCTATGCATTCCGGCATCATGGACCCTGTGGTCCCCTGATGATGGCTGTGTACAGGCTTCCTTGGGTTAGCCATCCCCGGTCCTACAGGTAAACAATTCCTGCCTTCAGGCTCCCAGAGAATTTGTATGTATTCCTGCTTCCCCCAAACTCTGAGTTTACTATTATGGGCTGTCTCCAGGAAGGCGGTAAGTGTCTTGGGATAAGGGAGCACCCCCAAGGCCACCTAGCCCTGTGCCTAACAGTAATTAATAGGTCTTTGTAAATGTTTGCTGAATGAATGTTGGTGAATGAATTCAGGACCCTTGCAGGAGGGGCGAACACAGGGTCCACCCACAAAGTTATAAATTCTTCTGGAGCGAATCCATATTGGAGGTTCTGTAATTTCCCAACTCTGCTCTCTCGTAGTTCCTATTAGACCATCAATGTATTTGTCATGGCTCAGTGAAAAGAAGTTTCTCATAACAACAGTCGTAGCTGACAACAATGAAGCATTCATTAGTCCTAGGTTCTGGGTATTTACAGACATCATTTCAGTTTATCCTTGAACAACTGAATGAGCTAGATATTATTTATTATCCCCATTTTACAGACAAAGAAACTGAGGTTAGGTGACTGCCCCAAGGTCACAGATAGTACATGGAGAAGTCAGGGACTAAATGAGGCATTCAGCTCCCAGGGTCTGTACTCCTACCCACTGTGCTATGCTAACAATTATGATGCATTCACCAGCTAGTCTGTGCAGGAACTACATGAGGTACTATATACTCTGACATCTAATCGTCATACCAGACATCAGAGATAAATAGCATATGTCCAATTTTAAAGGTCGGAGAGTTTAAGTGATTTGCCCAAGTGACAGCAATTAAAGGTCATGGCCAGGACTCCAGCTTACTTTTGCCTGGTTCCCCAGCCATCATCCTAATGTCATTGAACATCTTGGAATGTGGTATTGAAAATCAGGAACCTGTGTCCCACACATCGAGCTTTATCAATACTTCAGTTTCAAAACCCAAATACCCTTCAAAATCGAAATACACTTCAAAATCCAAATATCCTTCAAAACCCCAAAACCCTTCAAAACCCAAATACCCTTCAAAACCCACGTGAAACATGACCAGCATTGAGTGCCTTTCCCAACTTCCTTCCTTCTGTCCTAAAAAAAATCTTGGTATATTTGCTTCTAGAAAAAAATATGTCTTCTGCAACACTGGATCACACCATGTTCACAGCTTTATAATATTCCTTTTATTGCTTAGCAATATAAGATGAACATTGTCTGATGGCTTCATTTATTCTATTACATCATTTTAATAGCTGCATAATACATCACCTTAATCTGTTCTGTAATTCAGTAAAAAATATCTATTGTAGGATATATATTGTCTTCTAGTTTTTTGTAAAAAATCACTGGAATCAAGTTCTTTGTAGACAAATAGTTGTGCATATCTCTGTGTACAGTGTGTGTGTCCATGTAAGGTATAGATGCTTGGCAGAAGAAGTCTAGGGGCCAAGTGTATGTATATTTGAATCTCATGATTCATGCTACCCAATGGCTCTCTGAAGTTTGCCCGTTTCTAGTTCCCCCAACAGGGTGTGAGATTTATCACAGCCCAGAGCCTCAGCAATTGAGTTTGAAAAACTTGTAAACCCTTTCTGTGAAATTGACAGCAGACTTCTTCCATTTTTCTGCCCCAGCATGTATTTATGCTTCTTTAAGGCATTTCTCCTAAGGCATAAAGCTAGTTGGATTTATGTTTGCCTCCACTTCTAGTTTATGAGTTCTTCAAGGGAAGAAACCATATAAATCATTTATTTTGCAATCCTAACACCTAGTGCACTACCCGTTACATAGCAGATGCTCAGAAATGTTTACTAAATGAAACCAAGCTTTGCCAGTAGTGAAAGGGAGTCAACAGCAAATAATCTCTGGAGAATTCATCCCCTTTACTAAGGTGGGGTATATGTGTTTGCAATGATGTAATGCAGAGGTTAACCGAGTAGCAGCTCCGAGCTCCAGAGTTTAAGCCAAACTTGTCCTGCAGAACAGTACTTTAACTGAGTTGTCACCTTATGTCAGCTCATTGAACACCTGCAGCCTGCTTCTTCATATATTATACACAGATCTCCTCCTTTTCAGAGGGAAAGACCCAGAAATCAACAAAATGTATGGACTTGTTACCTTCAGTGTTTCAGCTTCAAAAACAAGTGATTTGTACCTTCCCATTTGAAATGGAGTTACCTTCCAGGTGCAGGTGTGTGGTGATGTTCATTTGCAGTATCACTGAGACCCCTTGACTAATCACTGCTCAGACACCATGCATCCATTCTGGTCCAATTACCCCAAGGGGCATATGGACAGACCTCATTTCACTCACCTCGACTCTTCAAATTTGCCTCAAAATATTCTACAACATGGAGACTTTTCTACATGCTCCTAGCCCTTACCAGAATCATCAATTCATCCATTGATTATAAAAAGAGCTAACATTTATGGAATATCTACCATCTGCCAGGCACTGTGCTAAATACATATGGTAAATTATTTAATCCTCACAAGAGTGCTATAGGGTTGATACTATTATTACCTTCACACTATGGTGATGTTACCAAAAAAAGTTAAGGATATTTCCTGAAGTTGGGGTGTTAGGAGATAGAACAAAGTATGTCTGACTCCAGAGCCTATAGATAGAACCAAGTATGTCTGACTCCAGAGCCTATACTCTTTAAACACTATACTAGTCAACAAACACTTCTGGGAATCTAAAATGTGTAATCCTGTCTTCTAGGTGTCATCTTTGTGACATTGTCCTTCTTACCTGAACTGCTCACGTGAGATATGGTAGACCAGTGACCTTGTATGAGGACTGACTGTTTCCTCATTGCAGTAGCAATATTCAGGTGAAATTTATTTCAGAATTTAAGTGTTTTTCATGTTGCTTAAAAAGTAATAAAAATAATTATCTGTGTATCAGATATTGGTCTCCTTCCCCCCCAACTCACTGTCTTAGGCCCTCACTATTTCTCATCCGACTGTTTGAAGCCTCTTAATCGGGGCTTTCTAGCCCCTTGATTCTCTCCCTCAAAATATTTTCTGAGTGATTTGTCTAAAACATAATCCCAGCAATACCACTTTTTATTTTAAAATCTTTCAATGATTTCCAAATTCTTGCAGTGGTACCACATTTCCTTCAGGACATATCTCCTTAGGAAGATATGTTTGGGGTCTGGGTAGCATCACCCTTCAATCATATAGACTTTTCAACTTTCCCAATAAAAGTCATTTTTTTTTCATACACTCTGTACTTGTTCTCATCTTCCGTACGTCACTATACCCTGTCCTTGACCTAATTAACTCCTACTCATCCTTTCAGGTTTAACAAGGTTTTCACCTTGGTCCAAAGGCATCCCCTTGCTGCCTTGGGTTGAGCAAAACATCCCCTCTTTGTGCTTTGTCTTCCACACTTCACTAATGCTGACATTTGTTGTAGGTACAGCTTTCCTCACATTACATACCATGCTCTGTCAAAGCCAGAGTTGAATTGTGGGAAGAGAAGTGAGAAAGCCAGATGGAAGTCAGATCCCTAGGTATGGCTGGCCACTAAGGCCAAGTAAAGCTAGAGTTTGGATGGATAAATGACAAGGGGACAGGCACTGTCATTGTAGTCAGAGGCCCTGCATGATCATTAGAGCCATGATGGCAGTTATCCTTGTATGAATCTCCTAGGTTTGCCATAACAAATGACCACAAACTTTGTGGCATAAAACAGTAAAAAATGTATTCTCTTACAGATCTGGAGACTAGAAGTCCAAAAGCAAGGTTTTTAGCAGAACCTTCCTCCCTCCAGAAGTCCTAGAAGAGAATCCTTCCATGCTGCTTCCTACTTTCTGTGGCTCTTGGCAATACTTGGTGTTCCTTGGCTTACAGACACACTAGTCATCTCTGCTTCCATTTTCAAATGGACTTCTTTCCTCTGTGTGTGTCTTTGTGTGTCCTTCTTTTTCTTGGAAGAACCCCAGTCATTGGGTTTAGGGTACACTATAGTATGACTTCATCTTAACTAATCACATCTGCAAAGATCCTATTTCCAAGTAAGGTCATATTCTGAGGTCCTGGCGGAACATGAATTTTTCAAGGACACTAATCAACCTACTATAGTTCACCATCTGGCCTCCTAAAATTCATGTCCATCCCACATGCAAAATACATTCACCTCATTCCAACGTCACCAAACCTCTTAATGTATTCTAGTATTAATACTAAACCCCAAATCTCATCTAAATGTCATCAACTCAAAAAGCTCCAACTCTCATCATATAAATAAGGTAAATAAATGAGACTCTGGCACCCTAATTTACCCCTAGCAAGGCACTTACCATGGTGTTCTCTTAAATATTCCATCAAGTTAATCCCTGTCCACATCAAAGTTGGCTAGAGACGTAACATCCTGCAGAGTAACCCATCCATGGGCAAAATTCCTCACCATCTATAGACCTGTGAAATTACAAAACAAGTTATCTGCTTCCAAAATATAACGGTGAAACAGGCATAAGATAGAATTCCAATTCCAAAAGGGACATAATAGAAGGAATAAAGGAGTCACTGAATTAAAACAAATCTACAACCCAGCAGGGCAAGAATAATTTGATATTGCATATAGGAAATTCACAGAGTTTTTAAAGAATGTTTAATAGGTAAAAACACTGGCAGCTTGTATTCAAGGGACTGATATAGTTAAAAATGAAAAGAAGCTTTGGAGTTGTCAACTGTTTATGGGCAGGAAAGCTTCTAAGCTTCTAAGCTGCAAAAGGGGATATTTCTTATGGAAAAGAAGGGAGAAATCAGAGGGAGGAGCTGAGTGCCCAGGAGGTAGAGCTCAGAGCCCAGAGAGTGGAGCCCAGAGTCAAGAATAACAATGTACTGAAAATCCACTCAACAAATCTATGGGAGCAGAACTGAGCCCTCATCAGGAATATTTCCCTGGCCTCAGAGTCTGGAAATATGACAACATGGACCCATCTGGACTTCAGAATTGCTATGGACTTGCAATTGCTGTGTACTTCTTATTCCTCCCTGTTTTAATAGGCGTGCTTGTATTTTATCCCTCTGCATGATCGTATGTTAGGGGTGGGTACACACCTTTATTTAACTTAGATCATGAGAAGGCTCACCAGAGAATGGAGCTCTCGGAGACAGTGAGGGGGACAAGTTCACTTCCAGGAGGAAGGTGTCAGTAAACCTTATTCCAAATAAGAGAAACCCCATCCTCATCCAGATCTGATGCAGATCATGAGGTACTGGGTTTTAAGCCTGGATATGATCTAATTGGGATGACAATTTTGAAGATCCTGAGACTGAGATAAGCTTAAATTGTGGGAAAATGTGATTATTTTGTAACCATAGGGCAGTCTCTGGTAGACTGCAAAAAAATGACCAGAAATTCCTCTTATTTCAATATGCCCTCCCATCCCCTTTGCAACCTGACATTGTGGCTCCTTTCATCAAGAGATGGATTCTATTTCTTCATTTATTTGAATCTGGCCTTGTGATTAGCATCAATAGAATTGCAGCAGAAAGACCATGGTGGGAGTTCCAAGCCTAGGCCTCAATAGTCCTCACAGCCTCTCTGCCTGCTTCTTTGCTGCGCTGAGACTATCACATGAACAAGTCTGAGCTAACTTGCTGGAGAGGCCCTGTGGATGATGACAGAGATGCCTCAACCAACAGCCGACACCAAACACCAGACATGGACATGAGACTATCTTGGACCACACTGACCTAGTTTAGCCATCAGAGGATTACAGATAAATGAGTGATGCCACACTAGGCAGGTAAATAGTCTTCCCAGGTGCACCCAGCTCAAATTACTAAACTGATTTTGCACAAATTAAGTGGCTATTATAAGATGATACATTTTAGGATACTTTGTTATATAACATTAGATAACTAAGACACTAAAATATATTTTTATGCAAGTGGAATAATTTGAAAAACACTAAGGATGTTTGTTATTTATAGGAATTTAAGTAATTTCTTATATGGTTTTTATACCGATACAGTTAATATCATTCTCTAGAGTTTTCTGATTCATTTCACCTATGGACATGGTATAAAATCAATATGTACTTGGATATCAAAACTTCTAAAAACTCTCATTTTTACACTATTGAATGTTTCTGTGTTCACTCCATTCAGAAGCAAAATTATAGGATGAAATTAGGGTCATTTTGAGTATGTTTTATGTGTTGTTGCCATACCTGTTTTCACAATGGTGAACGGTTGCATATGAACAAGATTTTGACATGATGCTGTAGAGCACAAGAGTCCAGAAGAAATAGGTAGTTATAGAACAGCTGAGTTCAATAAAGTGTAATAAAGGTGCTCTCAACATCCCAAGTTATCCCTAATGGATAGAGAAGGAGTAAGCTCTCTATATATCAAGAGGACAAAGCTGCCTACCTGCCTACTGAGAAGTATATCATGCAGGATAAGGTTATGCCACATATGAAAAAATACAAAAAAGAATACAAGAGATACATCTGTTTCTTTGTCATCTATAAAAGAACTGGAGGTATGCAGTCCAAGACAGACACAGCAGCTCCTCTAGGTGATCAAGAACCCAGGCTCCTCCCAGCTCCCCAGTTAGTCATCTAAGAGGGTGACTGCAGGTCAAACTATTATTCATGTTCCAGGTTGGAATCAGGAGAAAGGATAAAAGAAAAGCAACATTCTGATCTTTATAGGTAGACTTCTAGCAAGCCCTACACGCTTCTGAAGTCTTTATCCTTGAAATAGGAAAACTGGAGTTTCCAGATTCAGCCACTTGGTATCTGTGACTTGAAAAGGACCTTAGGAGTTCTTCTTTGCTTTAAGCCCCTTAAGTCATCTGCGGTATGAAGAAGTGGGATTTTGTCATTTCTTTGGTGTCTTCTTGTGAACCACCTGACTGGGAGGTTCTGATGAAATAAGTATTACTGTGTATCATGGTGGGCTCTTCTGGTTTCAAATGACACCTAACTGGTTGTAGGCAGACCAGGGAATCATCATAAGTTTGAACAAGTCACGGCAATAAGCTGAAACTGTCAAAGTGAAAAGTGGAATGTACGTGTTCAATGTGTGAACTGTTCTTGAGATTTACTACCGTAGAGCTGGCTTCCTTTGTGGTCCCAGATAGCTGCTGAAACCTGTTTTCCCAGCCCAAATCCCAAGACCAACTCTTAGTGGATCAATCGGTCACCCTAAAATCAATCAATGTGTCCAAGGTGGATAAAGGCAGTGACGGGTGAACCTATGTCACACGTTCTGCCCCTGGAGCCTGGGGTAGTCAACTTACCCAGAACCCTAAGGACCCCAAACGGAAGCCATTGGCATTTGGAACTGGGGAGTCAGAATTGATTTTGGAGACACAACGAAGGCATGTCTAATCAAATATGAGTTCCATTTGTAATCTGTACATGTAAGCAATATTGCCCATTGCCACTTCTATTTTCATTATCATCTCTATGGTTAATAGTAATATGATTCAGTTTTAATGTTGCATCCTATAGGTTACTGAATAGATATCCAGGGAAGTTCAGTGACTTGTTCTGCTCACTTTCAACTCTGATATTCCATGTTTACGTAAATGTGTTGAATGACACCTTCCACCTAAAAGTAAGCATGGCTCCATCACTTTTCCAACAGGGGAAGGAATTTATCCATAAAAATGTGGTGAATGAAAGAAAGGACTACGTAATAAACCTCCATATGAAAAGAATAATGATTATAACAGAAAGTTTTTTTAATGGATTACTTATTTTATAGCCACAAAACTAAAAATGTTTAATGAATTATCTTATTTGATCCTTTCTTCACCTCTGAAAGTTAGGTGTATTATCTTTATTTTAAAATTTAAAAAAATGGAGGCTCACAGAGGATGAATAACTTACTCATGGTTCTACAACTAGTCATTGGTTACTTGGATTTGAATGGGAGTTATCTGTCTCCCAAACACACATTAAACGCCTTGTGTCTGAGAAAGGGAAATAATGTAATAGCAAGGATACCATCTCCAGGACCAGCCATACCTGGAATCCAATCCCAAATCACCCAATAACCATTGAGCACATCAGAGTGAACTTTCAATTCATTGTCCAGAACTTAATTACATGATGACCTTACTTGTCTAAATGGGAAACTTTACCTTGGTGGAGAAGTGTCCAAATAAACCTGTGGTCTTATTATTATAAATGAGAGAATGCGTGTCAGGGGATTAGACCAGTGACAATGAGATTGGACCAGAAACCAAGACTGGAAGGTGGGAGTACAGCTGGATGACTTTGTTAGCTCACTGCAATTTAGGAAAAGTCCACACTATATCACGGAAAAGTCAGGTGTTTGTCTAGAATGATAAGCCAGAAAGTCTGTCTTAGGTATCTCTATATCCTTGTCTCCTAGAATATTGTAGGCCTTTGGTAAAGGAGAAAGTACTGTTAAATGAATAAGTTATTTTAACACATTATTTTTTTCCTTCTGAGCTTCAGTCTCCTTATCTTTATGTCATCTGTAGCATGAAGTCATGACAATAAGTTGAAGTAGAGATAATGACTGCTAACTCACAGATACACAATAATGATTAGAGTATATATAGTATATATAGTACCTAAAAAACAGTCATTGTATAATACATGTTAGTTCACTGCCTGCAAGTGCATTATGATTCCATGCCATTCTGTCTTTCTGCATTTCCTATCTACATAGAATTTTCATTTAGAATCTCTTGTTTGACTTTGAATTGGGGCCATTTAGATTTGCTGTCAGTTTTTCTACCCTGGTCTGATTCATTAGTGTTAATAGCAGTGAGCGCTGGCATGTCAAAGAGTGAACACTAATGACAATGGGTTTTAATTATAGAAGCCAAGGTTACAGTTGTTACTTCTGTGGGTAATTTCCATTCCTAAGTTCATTAAACTCTTAAAAGTGGGAAGGTCAATAGTGATTTATTCTAGTGACAGCGAACTCAATAGCAATCTTGTACAAACAATCCTTCTGTCTTGACATATGGCGAGACTAAGAGCTAATAAAGCTAACTTCATAAGACAGTGAGCTGTCTACTTGGATTCTTTTTTGAAAGTCCAATGTCATATAAAAAGAGGACATCCCAAGACCCTCCACCTGGGGAAGAAGTTGGGAAGTGGCAGCAGCTTGAGGCTAGAGATCCTGCTGCCTGGACTTCTCTATATCCCAGCGTCTAGAACACTGCTGGGGTTTTGTGCCAAATGCACGAACAACTGAAGCCCTGGGTTTTGTCATGGTGTTGCCTCATGTTGGCAAAAAGTAGAAAAAAAAAAGTTGACACTTAGATAATTCATGTGAGGAAAGGTAGGAGGCAGAACAGAAGTAAGATGTTTCATGAGCACGGTCTTAGGGAGAACAGAGATTCTAAGAGAAAGGGCACCCAGACTGCGGCATTGTCCTCATCCATCAATGGTGAGAAAAAGATGGATGCTATGAGAAAGGTACACTTTTGGAGTCAGGCTTGACTCCTCCTACCTTGTTATATGTTATGGCCTGGAGTGATCATGGACAAGGGGAAGGGTCTGTGAAAATAACCCCACTTTGATCAGAGACGCTTCCATTCTCTTACATGAGCTAAGGAGGCTAATATAAGTTATCTGAAGATTTCCTGTCTCAAACATGCAAGTCGCTCTACCTGAAACACCAATAGAGTAAAGACCATTAATCTTTTGTCTGTCCTGGAAATAAGTCATTTCATCTCTCTTTTTCCAAGTGACTCCATGTACAAGATAGAGGCCGTCTTCCTCCTTTCCTCCCTCTTTCCCTCTCCTTCCCACTCCCCTTCCTCTTTCTCTTCTTCCTCTTCCTCTCCTCCTCCTTTTCCTTCTCTCTCCCTATCCTTCTCTCCCTCTTCTCTCCCCCTCCTCTCTTACTCATTCAGCAAATGTACATCAAAATTCTACTATGTGCCAGGCATTGCCCTAAACAAAGACAATAAGAAATACCTTTCTTCCTATTATTTCAGAAGTTTACATTCTACTAGGTTAGGATACTAAAGCAGGTAAAGAGATACATCCCATAGAATGAGGATAAGAAAAAACACAAAAGGAGGTTCAGACAGAGAACATCAGTGTGAGAGGCACTTGAAACTGTGTAGCCTGGGAAGACTCCTCTCCGGAAGTAACGTGTGAGCTGAGACCTAAAATATAGGATAGAACAGGTGATATAAAGAGTAAGGAGATGAGGATTATATAGAGGGATGGCAATTATAATTTTCCTAAAATGAGAAAGACATTGAATTAAATTAAAATAAACAGTTTGGAGCAAAATAAACAAAGAGATAATGAAAAAAATTGTTGTTTAAGGAATAGACTGGGAACCAATCATGTAGAAATGTATACTTTCTTAAGCCAGAGAAAAAACACTTTTACAGAAAAAAAAAAATATAATAGGAAGCCAATGGAGTGTAGAAGAGGCAGAGAAGTGGCCGTGTACAACTTTGCTTTAGAGTCAATTTACAGCTGCTGGGCTGTAATGGGTTTTATGTGGCCAAGAATCATAATAGGGCAATTAGTTAGCAGGATATTACAGTATTCTAGCAGGAGATGATGGTGGTTTAGAAAATACAGTATTGTTATAGAAAGATAAATAAAGGGATTTGAGAGTTTGCCGAGAGATTGGATGTGAGAGAAGGAGAAAAAGAACCAGGAAGGATTCACTTTATTCCCTGTGATCAGAGGATCTCTGCTCATCTCAAAAGAAGTGTAGCAAAGCTTGTTAGGGTTCCACATGGAAAACAGGAGCCTGTTCAAAATGCGTTATTGAGGATTCTGCTAAGATTTAAGATATGCAGTTGATTGACCTCGATATCTAGAATTTCATTCTATTCTCTGGCAGCCATTTGGGTGCAAACACACACAAAAGAAAGGTGTTCTGTTCCACTTATCTGTGTTTGGAATTTTGGTGGGCAGCTAAGGCAGAAAGACACTGTTGCTAAGGAACTGAAAAGAGCTAACGGGAAAAGACACCATTCAGATGAACAGCCCTGGGCTTCAGGTGAGGGAGGAAAGAACCAGAGGCTAGGATAAGGCATTGCAGGTGCTGTGGGTAGGGAGGGAGACGGCTGCAAGGGCACATGATTATGTTTCGGGAGGGAGACAGTGGTTTAAAATTTTGGTAATAATAGTGCTAGACGACAGCCGAATTTAAGGTCCAGTGGGAAGAATGTAACCAAAACACAAATGGAAGTCCCAATCATTGGGGTTGGAAGTCAGGAACACAGAGGTGAAGATGTGGTCTGTGTGATACATGTTGACACCACTTGGGATATGGACTTGAAGATGTGAAGAATATATAATATTCTTTGATATCGTGCTCTTAATAAGGGCTCGAAAAGCAGTTGTTAAAATGACTTAAATTTAGGTCTCTCTAAGATGTGTATGTTTGTTTTTCTCCAAATACATTATTTTTCTCCCTCTAATAGGCTATTACAACCACAGTATTTTGAGGCCATTTTAAAAGATTTTGAAAATATTGCATAGAATCTAACGGAACACAAATAGTATTGTCCATTGCTTATCAACCCAAACTGCAGTAATACATTCAAGTATTATGTCCTCACCTCATTACCACTTAAGAATTACATCTAAATTTGTATTTTTGCTGTGTAATTAGGAATTGCAGGTAAGGGACAGGAGTAGCCTCATCATTGGCCATCTGTTTGTAAAGAAGTAGCAGGATCAAAATTCCCAGGAATGCTTGTGATGAATGTACACACACACATAGAATATGAGTGTTGAAAGGACAACCCCCCGCCTGCTTAGATAAATAAATGTTGGCTCAGGAATTTAAAAGTCACCCAACTAGTTAGTAGTAGACCTGGACTAGAACACTGATTTCTCAGCCACCCTACATGACGTTATTTTTCTTTCTAGAACTATTCCTTCCAAAGTGTCAGAATAAATCTCTGTCCACTGGGCATGGTCAGTAAATGACAGACAGGTGAGTTAGCAGTCAGCTGCACGAGAAGAAGGTGAACCAAGGGTCAAGGGGAGGAGACTTGTCAACTGGTCTTTCTGGAGAACAGACAATCAGCCCCTCTGTTCTGCTGTGGGAACAGACAATGTTCCTCTTCAATGAAGGCCAAGGACATTTCTCTCCCTTTTTCTTATTTTTCCTCTCTTGATCTTTTCTAGCCTTTTTCATGTCACTGGCATGCCATTACAATTGGTGTCAATGTGTACTGACCACCAGGTAAGCATATGAGTGATGCCCCTATCTTCCTGATTGGTAAAAAGGAATTAAGGGACCTGCCCAAGGTAATAAGAGAGCCAGAACCCAGCCAAGGGATATGGTGGGCTGGGCCACTCACTTGTCAACAAAAACAAGGCAAGCAAGGCAAGGCGTGTAAGCAGTGATAAAAACACTGGAAAGACAGAATAATTGATGCTGAGCTATATTGCCCCAGAGGAGAGTAAATATGTTTCCATGTGAGTATTCATTCATGCCCGAATTGCATTCTCATTCATTTCATAACTGTGTTGTTTTTTTTAATCCCTTACCATGTGCTTGGCCTGGGGAGGTCCGATGGTGCAGTATTTATGGAGTCGAGCCTTAAGCTCAAGTCCCTGCTACGTGACCTTGGGTAAAACACTTCCCAGGTACAGGTTCCATTCTTCTTATCTAGAAAGCAAAACCAATGGCCCTTACCTCTATGAATCACAATAATGATTACAATATCACAAAACAGTCTGTAAATGCACTGATCTGGCAAATATTTGCGTGGACTCCAGGGCAGTACTGTGCTAGGCGGATGAATACAGAATGGCTGCTCTCATGAGAACTACATAAAATAAAACTTAAGCTTCCTGTTCTCAAGACATTTCATCTTGTGGAGAAGTTGGATAGTGATGCCCACGTATTCAAGGAGTAGCGTGATAGGCGCCTTCGAGGCAACTCAGACTAATGAACATGAGAACATAAGAGAGATTTGCTTTGGTTAGTATGATTCTAGAGGGTGTCAAGAAGCTTGAGGTCTCAAGACCTTGAAGGAGAAGTAGAATGTTAATTGATAGAGATAAAACGGACAGGCACAGCAAGCAGCAAGAATGAAATAAATCAAGGCTCAGGAATGAGACAAGGGAGCTGGCAAGGCACTGACAAATTGACAAGGCTGCTTCCAACCGAATATGCATCTAACAAAGTTGGTGCTAAGTCCGTAGAGGAAGGTCGGGAACAGAACACAGATTCTCAAAGTTCTGCAGAGGGAAAAGCCCTGTGTAGCAGCACTGCTCACATTCTTCATCTCCACCTGCCTCGTCCCTCCCAGAGACAGCAGCTGGCTAGAGGTAAATTGTGTTCTAGGCCCTGTGTCTCATTTTTATTATTTATTAGTTCAGTCCTTCAGCAGGGTGAGAATATAGAGTGTGTTGGCTGGCACATACGCAGGGAATTTATGTTGCATAGCTAAACATCATGTTTGTCTATCTTTTCCCAGTAATCTCTGATAATACCCAAATGGGCTTTTTATTTTAAACATCTGGACAGCCTTATGGTGGTTGAGAATTAAGGTGCTGAGTGAAGAAAACAGCACAGTCATAAAGTCTGTCGGATAAACAAAGCTTTCTTTGGAACATTAACTCCTTTACTGAGAAATCTTCTCCGTTCCTCAAAACACACTTAGTAACTTTACATCTTCATCTCCAGGTAGTGCTTTCCTCTTGCAAATACTCTCATGGCATTTAATGGAGTCATTAAGGTAGGAAACTATGAGATATTAGCATAAAAAGAACATTGCCAGAAAAGAGGTGCAAAAGGCCTTCTCTCATATGCACTCTTTCTCTTCCCCATTTGGCGTTTGCTTTTGTTTTATAACAGCAGAAATTCCCATTGTGGGTAGTGGTAATTTTAGCTGGATAATAACTCTGTTGACACTGTCATAAATTGGCAAGAGGTGTGTAACTCAGGGAAGGGGGAGAGGCTGGAATGGAGAATAATCAAGTAGTTCTATTTGATTTTAATACACACGGTCATTCCATAAACAGAGGCTGTGTTTTCTCTTTCTTCTCTGAGATCTCTAGGGCTTCCTCTTGCCCTAAAATGGTAAAGAAGTTCTGATGGTATGTGCAGTCTACAACCCTGAGCCTTTGCAAATGTCCAGCCATATGCTCGATGCCCTCCCAGTCCTGGAGTTTCTTGCCAGTGACCACCTTCTCACTCTCCAAGATTCAGCTCACCTGTTTTCTATAGCATGAGCCTACCTGAACCCCACAAGGTGGAGTCGGAAGCTCACTTCTCTGAGTTACCACAAAACCAGGGATACTTCTCACACGGTGTGTCATTGATATTTATGAGCGTATAGCCATACTGAGCTGAAGAACAAGCATGGCTGGAGGTGGTGGGTCGGGATTCTTGAATTCTTTATCGCTGGCTCTGGTCCCAAGTGCAGGGCCTGGAACAGAGTTAGACATTTAACATATTTTTGTGTGTTTGTTTTCTATTGCTCCATAACAGGTTACCACAAATTGTGCAGCTTAAAATAACACATATTAGGCTTCCCTGGTGGCTCAGTGGTTGAGAGTCTGCCTGCCAATGCAGGGGACACGGGTTCGTGCCCCAGTCTGGGAAGATCTCATGTGCTGCGGAGCGGCTGGGCCCGTGAGCCATGGCTGCTGAGCCTGCGCATCCGGAGCCTGTGCTCCCCAACGGGAGAAGCCACAGCAGTGAGAGGCCCGTGTACCGAAAAAAAAAAAAAAAACACACACACACACACACACACACACATTACCTCACAGTTTCATGGGTCTAGGCAGGGATAGCTATTTCCTCTGCTTTTAGCCTCCCAAGCTATTATCTAGGGCTGGTATCTCATCAGAGGCTCCACTGGAGAAGGACCTGCTTCCAGTCTCCCTCGGGCTGTTGGCAGAATCTTTTCCTTATAGCTGGAGGATTTAGGATCACTTTTTTTTCCCCTCAAGCTTAGCAAGGAGAAAAAGACTCCAGAGTCAGCTAACAAACCACACTCTTCCAGTTTGGATACTTTTTATTTATTTTTCTTGTCTGATCGTTGTGGTTAGGACTTCCAGTACTATGTTGAAGTGGAGGGAGTACAAATCACAGTCTTACATAACACAGCATAATCACGAGAGTAGGGCCTTGTCACTTCTGTGCATTCTATTGATTAGAATCAAGTCACAAGTCCCATCTTGGGATTATACAAAGGTATGACTACCAGGAAGTGGGATCATGGGGTCCCCTTCAATGTCTGTCTACCACACAATTTGTTTTAAGGAATCTCTCACACAAACAGACTATTTTGTTTTCCCCAATCATAGCATCATTCAACATGATGTTGCTGTATGCCATATCTTTTGAGTATTTAAGGTGCTTTGCTCAATACCACCTGGTATTCCATAGGTCCTTACAGGGCAGAGTTTGTGTCTGTCCTGTTTAACAGGATATCCATAGTACCTAGCAAGGGCTTAACATATGCTAGGTACCCAATGTTATGTCTCAAATGGATGACTTATTTAATTAATGTAGAGAGCACGTGAGTGAGCTCAGTCCTTGCTATGAGCCACAATCTCTGTACCTTACCCTTCTTTATGGAATAGTTCCCTTCCATGTTCTGCAAGGAGTTAATAAAAATCAACAGTTATATCCCATGCCAGTAACTAATTTCTTTATTTATTCAGACCTCTTCTTTAAAGCAGCTCTGCATGGACAAGTCCCAAAAGAGAAGATTTTTGCCTCCAGTCAGAAAGTCTGGAGTTATTCAAACGTGAAATAGGCAGAAATAAAAGATAGTTGAAGGCACACTCAAGCTTCCTGCAGATTTTCTTCTGGGTCCTTGTATTTGCACACCCTCATGCTTCCATGCCCTCTCCACTCTCCAGCTTTGATTCTATTCTGTCTGGCTGGTGCACACTTCTGGATTTTTCTAGGAACTCTGATCCATGCTTTCATGTCTTGATTCCCTTTGACCACCTGCTTCCTGACCCTGTATAGCCCTGAAATCTGGTCTCTCTAATCTCAGTCTATTTTGACTTGTTTTCACTCCCAGAAATGCCTGTATGTGAACAGTTACCTGCCCCAGGTCTGACTGTATCATCTCTACTGCCCTGCTCTCAAGTGACTCCTGTTACAACACACACAGGTCTGGTAGCTCCAAATTTGGAGACTCCTCTCAACTAGCATCACCTCCTTTGAAGGCTTTATATGGAAAGACACAATATGCTTCAAGTAATTTGACAGAAAATATACACCAGGCACAGAGAAAGCCTAAGTCTGAAGTAGTATTGATATATTAACATCAGATAAAGTATACTTTAAGATCAGGAGTATTAAGAAATAAAAAGGTCTGAGAGTCAGGTGAGGGTGACATTACTTCCATTCCTATGTGACAGATGAGAAAACTCAGACTTCTAAAGCTGAGTCTTATTTAAGAATGTTCAGCTTAGAACAGTCTCCCCACCAAATGACAAGCTTCTTGAGGGTAGAGTGTCCATCTTATAAGCCTTCATATCCTCTGTAGCCAGCAATATTCAGCATGGTGGAGGTACTCCACGATGATTGTTGAATGAATTATTGATTACCAATGATCAGGACATGCACGATAACCCACTGACACATTTTGCAAATTGTTATTTACGGCATATGACGTACATATATTATTTCAGTGGGCCGCTAATGTTTTATTTTTCCAAGACCTTCCTTTTTCTTGGAATTATCCCCATACCGCCAGCCACATGGTTCTTGCAGAAATTACTGGCATTCCAGCATGACAGAACCCTAGGCACTCTTGATTTACCCAGGGGTGTATATGTGATACAATGAGGTCCTCTATTTTTCTTTACTCCATAATTTTGAAACTACAACTGAGCCAGATCCATTAACTGGGTGCCGGAGTTGTAATGTGTAAAACTCAGGTCCTGTTGACAGCCATGATTATCCAAAATTGACTTGAAACTTGGAGGAAGCTGTTCGAGAAAGATAACAAGAATTTGCAAAGAGAGGAAAAGAGGAGAAAAGAAGAAAGAGAAAGCATTTGGATAGATTCAAGTGCCCGATTCCAGTTGATTCCTGAAACCCACCTGCATGCCCATTCTTGGTTCCTATGCAAACCCTGAATACTTTGCAAATGAGTCTTCTTTGGGCTTAAGTTGGTTCATGTTGTGTTTTCTGCTAAAAAAAAGTCTTAACAAACATATTCATTTATCCTTTATAGTTATTTCAAATCAAGAAAGTCTCTCCCATTTATAATCTTTTTAATGCAAAATACAAAGATTATAAGAAAAACTTTTCAAGTAAGAGACTATCACAGGCACCTGGGGAGAAGGAAAGGAGTTCTCAGTATCCCTACAATTCCACCGTGCTGCCCACTGCCTGTTCTCTCTACAGGGCAGGCAGGTTCAGCCCTGTGCACTGTCGGGCCTGCAGCAATAATCCACAGCAGCGAGGACAGTGCATCATCCAATTACATGGTCTACTGTTCCATTATTCACCCTACATTGGCTGCCCCAGCCACAACCTGCTTGCCTTCATTTTCTACTTGCAAACTTACCCTCCATCTGCACACCCCGCGATCATACTCTGTTCTGAGTCACCTCGGTATCCCATTAGTCTCCATAAGCAATATGCGTCACTTCAATTATACATTTAGAAATAGTATCCTCAATTCCTACTGCCCATTTTGGCCAAGATTGTACCATGAACCTGGAATAGTGAGAGTGAATTACGAAAGCAGAAATTTCAGGGCCCCAAATTAAAGTGGTTTCTGTCCTCTGCTCTTTGATGCATACCTCAATGCAAGTACAGTCATACACAACACACACAACACACACACATCACATGCACATCACACATATGCCCACGCACATCACATATACACCACACATGCTCACCACACACACACACACACACACACGCATGCACCTGCATGAACACCAGGAGAGCCTGGCACTTGTTCAGAGCAGTTAATTAATGTAACATATTTTTGGAATGCTGTCACTTTTTCTTTTTGTCAAATCAATCAAATAATATTTGCAAGATGCTATGAGACATGGAAGAGAAATGTAAATTATTTGTCTGCCTTCAGGGAAATTGCATTGCAGCAGGTGAAGAAAATATACACACGGAGAACATTTCTGAACAAGTAGTGAGAAAGTACAGAACTGCGATTCAGGATCCTTGATTTCTACACCCAGCTGGATCACCAGGGGCCAGACAAACAGAAATCACATTAGTAATTATGTTTAATTTTTAATTTTTTTATTGAAGTATAGTTGACTTACAATGTTGTGTTAGTTTCAGGAACACAATGAAGTGATTCAGATATATATATATATATATATATATATATATATATATAGTCTTTTTCAGATTCTTTTCCCATATAGTTTATTGCAAAATATTGAGTGGAGCTCCCTGTGCTAGACAGTAGGTCCTTATTGTTTATCTATTTTACATATAGTAGTGTATACTTGCTACTTCCAAATTCCTAATATAACCCTCCCCCCAGCTTTCCCCTTTGGGAACCATAAGTTTGTTTTCTATGTCTGTGAGTCTGTTTCTGTTTTGTAAATAAGATTGTTTGTAGAATTTTTTTAGATTCCACATTTAAGTGATATCATATGATATTTGTCTTTCTCTGTCTGACTTACTTCACTTAGTATGATAATCTCTAGGTCCATTCATGTTGCTGAAAATGGCATTATTTCATTCTTTTTATGGCTGAGTAATATTCTATTGTATATATATATTTATTCATTTTTATTGGAGTATAGTTGATTTACAATGTTGTGTTAGTTTCAGGTGTACAGCAAAGTGAATCAGTTACACATATACATATATCCACTCCTTTTTAGATTCTATTCCCATATAGGTCATTAAAGAGTACTGAGTAGAGTTCCCTGTGCTATACAGTAGGTTCTTATTAGTTATCTATTTTATATATAGTAGTGTGTATACGTCAATCCCAATGAACCCAAACAGGTTCATTTGTACCATTTTTTTTTAGATTCCACGTATAAGTGATATCATATGATATTTGTCTTTCTCTGTCTGACTTACTTCACTCAGTATGACAATCTCTAGGTCCATCCATGTCACTGCAAATGGCATTATTTCATTCTATGGCTGAGTAATATTCCATCGTATATATGTACTACATCTTCTTTATCCATTCATCTGTCGATGGACATGGTGGCTTCCATTTCTTGGCTTTGTACAATAAACAGTGCTGCAATGAACATTGATGCTGGTATCTATAAACTCAGAGGAGGGGTTCTGTGGAGCTGGACCTGGACTTCCAAAGAAGTGAAGTGGTCAGCTGGTGCCGGTGTCTCTAGGAGACATGATACAGGTGGCAGCTGGATCTGTATGTGCATTTTGGAATCACAGACTACTACAGGAAGGAACTGCCACTGCCTGAATGAAGAAGCATTGCCTGGGTTATGTTGCTAGAACGGGAAGTGAAAAAGGGACAGAAAGCAAACAGGGAGGAGGGTGTTTGTTTTCCCTTCCATAGCTTTCCTTCTGGTCTCTGTCAAGCTGGATGATGGCAGTGGATAGCTGGGGTGAGGTGGAGGACCAGAGATGGACAAGCACCTGAATGAGCAGCATACCCGAGGGGCCATCAATGTGGATACAAAATCCACTAATAGTTAGAACTAGTGAGCCAGGGGTTAGTCTATAAGGAATAAGGGAGGGTCCTGGTGGGAGCTGAGAGTAAGGAAGAGACATCTATGCCTGCAACACAGAAGATTCAACAACATTTACTGAGCACCACACTTTTCGTGTGCACTATGGAACTGTGTACCTTGAGAGGCGAAATAGTGATTCGGACCAAGGGTGGGAATATATTTTCCCCTATAAAGCATCAGAGAGCAAATATTTCAGGCATTATGAGCTATGTGGTCTCTGTCACAACTACGCAACTCCATCATTGCAGTCTGAAAGCAGCCACAGACAATATAGAAATGAAAGTATGTGGCCACACTTCCACAAAATTTTCTTTATCGACACTGAAATGTAAATTTTACATAATTTTCCCATGTCGTAAAATGCATGCTTGCTTTGATTTTTTTTCCCAGTCATTAAAAAATGTGAAACCTCACCTGCCATGCACAGCAAGCAGTGGTAGGATTTTCCTGTGGGTTTTCCTAGTTTGTCAGCTCTGGGTTTCAACTCAGTCTCTGCCTGCAAAAAATACAGAAACCTGCAGATAACAAGACATGTGCACAACAATGTCTAGTTAGAGGTAGAAAATATGAGTATGATTTTGGAAAGACATGCAAAAAGTTCTATGCCAGTTTGGGAACCCAGGGAGTCTTTGGAAGGAGTAGAATATAAGAAACTACAATGCCTTAGGAACGGCTGACCTAGACATGGAGAGGAAGCAATGAGGACCCCACCAGCACGCAATCTGCAGGAAAGGGACCTGCAGAGCAGCTGTTCTTATTTGAGTACAGCTGTGTGTTGCCCTTCCACAGCCTCCCTGCCTGGCTATTTTTCATAAATTGGCCAAAACAGCAGGTTGGAAACCATCATTCTTCTAGAGTTAACATTTTCAAATCTGACCTGTCTTTATAGATCAAGGTAACACTGGACGTGACAGAAATCTGAGATGACAGGAGGGAAATACCCAAACCCTCATAGACAAAATACCATTCACCATTGCACAAATGATTTTCCAAAAAACACGAGGAGGACTTATAGGAAAGACAGGAAGGAAAATGAACTATCTGGAAGAAATTAGCTTTTGGCCATTTGCACCCCTCCTGGGCTGCCTGATTGATGGGCTTTGGCATCTGAGTGTACAAAGACCGCATTCTCCATCACTGCAGTTCAAAGCAATTTAGAGCCACAGAGCTTGCTGCAACATCACCCTTTATCTTCCCGGCCGCCCACACTCCTGTTCCCCAAATCAGGTAAAGCAACAGGGACGTTGACACCAACAAGGAAGAAAGACACAGTATTACAGGCATATGGCTCTGGGGCCAGAATTGCAGGGTCAAAATCCGGTTTCTGCCACTTAATATGGTGAAACTTTGAATGAGGTGGATTATTTATTATCCTGTACATCAATTTCTTTAACTACAAAGAAGTAGAGATAATAATAGCATGTATTATTGTGACGATTAAATGGGTCAACGTATGTAAATTGCTTAACATAGTTCCTGGTGCAAAGTGAGAATTTAATAAATAGGATTGACTCAAAAGCCTAATAGAAAAGCAATACTTTCTTGCAACTTAGAGGATAAACTTTGGGCTCCTTGGTTTGGGGCCCCATGAATCATAAACTGCAACCACAATGAATTTCTTAATATTCTCTAAACCTTCCACACCATTCTCATTTTATACTTTTGTACTCATTCTTTTCTCTAACTCAAAAATCTGTCCCCATCCCTGTCTTAAAATTCCCAGTCATCCTTTAAGATACAGTGCAAAAGTTGCTTGATTTTGTACCCTTCCTCTGCCCCCAGAAAACATTTAATTCCTTCTACTATGAGGTCTACTCAGCACGACTTTTCTCAACCTGCACAGCATCTGAGAGTTAAAGTGGACCTTAAAGAACTCTAGCTCTCTGGCACTTCTATCGTAAAAGGTATGGAAGTCCGTTTGTATCTCTCTGGTGGAGGACAGATTTTTCTGCCCATATTTTATAACATTAGTTAATCTTTGCTTCATACCTCAAATAGAGTTACAGGGGTTTTGCCTTTACTACAGAATGTCCTCCATGCGTTGGCTGAAAAGAAAGTCCCTTCCTTGGTTCCCCTTGGTAATGCTAAGAGAGACTGGAATTTAAAAAAAAAAAGAAAGAAAATAAAAAGTAATAAACATCATATGGAAACCAAAAGGGAATTAAGCAGAGAGACACACATATGTGGGAATCATAGAAAGCCCCCGTTCTGCTATGGAATAGAGGTTCCAGATTCTCCCTGTTCAGAGTCAGGAGAAGGTATCAGGAGGTTGTGCTTTGAACCCAGAAATGTCTGGGTTCATGTTCCTGCATGCACATGTCATAATTTGTCCCATGCCAGTAGCCAAAGGATCTAATTTAGGGTGTGTCAGTTTGCACAAGTCTGCTTGGTTAAGTCATCCGGGCAGAATACATATACCCATCCATCTCTGCAAATTTGATACTGATGATCAAATATATGAAAGCATTTTGCTGTTGGTGCTGTCCCCTAATAGATGGAAATATCACTCACGGCATGATATATCTGGGTAGTTTTTAAAAACATACAGAATAATCTTTTAACTTGCAAATGAAGATTAAAAATAGAAAGTCCTCAAAAAAAAAAAAAAAAAAAAAAGAAATGCCTTGGTTCCAATCCCAACCCCAAGACCCTTGGTATATGAACTTGGGCCAGTGTATATTCATAACTGAGAATCCTCAGTCATTAACTGGACTAATGTCAGGAAACTCTAATATAAGGAATAACTATGTAGACATTACTGACAACATTTTGCACAGGGACTGACTCAATATAGGTGTGCGTTAACCTAAATTAACTAACTTGGCCACACTAATGGAAAGGTGGGTATTTGAGTGTTCCATAGCCTAAGGAAACCACCTTCCAATTTCAAAGAAATGGTAAAACTTCCCAGGAACTTTCCTTTGATTCATTTTCAGCTCCCAGACCACTTCCTACTCTGTATAACCCAAGCAATTGATAATTCTAAAAATTATCTAAAAGCCTTGATAGAATTTAAAGCACAGACCAAGAGTACATGCAAATCCTGGGGCCCACCCACTTCTGGTTTCTATGTACCATCCTCCCCGTTGATGGGCTGGGATTGGTATTGACAATACCAATACTTTATGTTGCAAAAATTCCCCACAAATAAATAGAAAGGTAGGTAGATTGGTAAATGATAGGTAGATAAATAGACAGATAATAGAGAGAGAGAGAGAGAAAGATGATAGATACCTAGTAAGCTGGCTTCATCCTACAGTAACTACAGCAGCCAACTCACCAGGGATTGTAAGTATATTTGCAAGCTAGAGACCCTCCCAAAGCTTTCAGGCCTGACTGCCTTCAGTGAGGCCAGGGCCAAAACCAGTCATGTTTCTCCTCAGCTTAGAGCACGGTAGTGAATTTGCACAAATAGGAAATAAAAAGAAAAAAACAGTGGCCATACCCTGCAAACATTGGGGCGGGGGGGTGAGGTATCTAAATCATTAGCATACATGTAAACATCTATCAAAAGTTTCAAACCTACTCTATGGTACATGAGAATCACCTGTATTTCTAAACAGTGTTGAAGAATTCTTGATAGTTTTCCATTTTTACCAAATTGTTCTCTCAAGCTATCTCCTTTAGGTCCATTCACATTCACCCAATCTGATTTCATGAGATCACCTGCAACTATGATATTTGGTTTGACTTTCAAACTTGAGAATTAGGTTTGAGCTTAAGTTGCTTTTTCAGAGAGGTCTGAGTCTTTATGTGTTTTAACTTAATTTATTTATTCCTTAACCCAATCCTGTGAGGTTGCTACTTTTGTTATACTCATTTTATAGATGAGGAAAACTAAAGCACAGGGAGATTAATTTGCCAAATTCTCACAGTAATAAGTGCAAAAAGATCTGAGTTTCAAAACCAGGAGGCAAGTCTGGTTTAATCCAGACCTTTCTGTACCTTGAAACACTAGGATGTTCTGCCTTGATTGTAAAATTTCTTTGCTTATAGAGGGAAGGATCGTGCACTGGTGATCTAGTAATCAATGTTTAAAGCTTACTAATTATAGCCTGATTAGACATCTTATAAGAGTGTTTTTTAAACAGGTACCTGTGGAGGGTTGATCAAAGTTTGGCATTTTCTGGTGAATCCTGAGATCTTTTTATTTTTTGCGGTACGCAGGCCTCTCACTGTTGTGGCCTCTCCCATTGTGGAGCACAGGCTCCGGACGCGCAGGCTCAGCGGCCATGGCTCACGGGCCCAGCGGCTCCACGGCATGTGGGATCTTCCCGGACCGGGGCACGAACCCGTGTCCCCTGCGTCGGCAGGCAGACTCTCAACCACTGCGCCGCCACCAGGGAAGCCCCTTGTTTTCTGTATTCTTGATGCACTGACATTCGTCACCATGATCCTGGAGAGACTGCTCCTCATAGGGCTAGCAAATTTGTAGAGATAGCGAAGGATGTCTCTGAGAGCATACCGTTGATATAAAAAACACCCAATTCAGAGACCACACCCTAACCACCTACTTATTAAACCGTCCCACACTGATCCAGTATTTCACCTCCCCTAAATCACCCTAGGGCCAGATACCAGACAACTAGGACCACTCTTATATAGCTCAGGCCCCACCAAAATTATTCAAGCTAAACAATACTAAACGTAAGAGTACCTACTCTGTTTTGCCCATTTCTTTCCACTAAATCCCCATAAAGGCTCTGGGCCATGCTCTTCTCTCCTGACCGACCTTGGCACTTCCCCGTGTGGTCTGCATGGTGTGCTGTGCCCCCTGTTTCTGAGAATCTGTGAGTATGAACTTCTTTCATGACCATTATTTCCGTGTCTGCATGTCTTAACTATATGCGATTAAAGCAAATCCCTGGTAGATTTTAACACACTCCCAATGATTCCCTTCTCAGACCTCCTCACGCACCTTCCTTCCCTTGCACCAACTCGGCTCCAGCCTCACTGGGCTTTTCACTATTCCTCCCTAACGACCAAGCGCTGGCCACTTCCTCTGCTTAGAGAGTTCTTTCCCCAGAATGTTATTTCCCCACGCCTTCAAGTAATTTGACCCTTCTGATCATTCCCACCTCAGCTTAACTGCCACCTCCTCAGAGAAGTCTTCCTTGACTGGCCGATGTCACCACTTATTTGGTCTCTATCACAGCTCCCTCTCTGAATATAATAAAATTATATGAATAAATATAATTTAGATGAAATTCACATAACATACAATTAACCATTTTAAAGTGCACAATTCAGTGACATTTAGTAAATTTACAATATTGTATAACCTCAACCTTTTTCAAGTTCCAAAATGTTTTCATCATCCCTCCCCCCAAAAAAACACACTTACTCATTAGATACTCACCATTGTCCTCTCCCACATCCTCGGCAACTGTTAATCTGCGCCCTGTCCCATGGCTTTATCTATTCTGGATGTTTCATATAAATATGCTCAAATCACTTGTAAACTTTTGTTTGGCTTCTTTCACTTAGCATAATATTTTCAAGGTTCATTCAGATTGTTGCAGTATCCATACATCAATCTTTTTAATGGTTGAATAATATTCCATTGTATGGATATAAGATGTTTTTAACCTATTCATTTATTGATGAACATTTGGGGTATTTCTACCTTTTGTTAATCATTCTGTTGTAAACATTTATGTACAGGTATTCTTTGGAGTACTTAGTTTCTATTCATTTGGATATAGACCAAGGAGCTGAATTGCTGGGCGTGGCACCCTCTTTTATCCCCATTGTTTTTAATTTTTAAGGGTCCCACTAGGTGACTGGGGGAAAGAAGGCATGTGGATTTAATTCTCAACATCCATATTGGTTTTGAATTGTGCCTCAGCCTCTCATTAGCTGGGTGCTCTTGGAGAGAGTTTCCTCAACCACAAAATGGAATAATAATGCCTACCTGCAGCAGCTGAGAAAATAAATAAGATGCTATATGTGGAGAATGGTGCTTTACCTTATACCCTCAGTAAATTTCCCTTCTCTCACATTATTCTCTACACCTCATTTTTTCTGTAAAACCCAACCTCTTCATTTTCCCAGCTGGGGAGAGCAAAGGAATGAGACCAGAATATACGAAAACAATGGGAAGTACCAAAAAGAATACCACGTTTGGCAAGAAATCATTTTTATTACAAAAATATTTTTCCAGTGATTTCTTGCCATATATTAAATAGCTTTGAAAACATTTATTTGGTCTAGAGACTGGAAGAGTCAATGTTCTTTGCACCCATATGCATAAAAAACTGCTTTAGGGTATTAGGATGTAATTGATCTTTTTTTTTTTAAAAAAAAAAAAGCCTGTTTCTTCCTCCTATTTAAATTGTATAAATTCAATTAAGACTTTTCAGTATCATTTTTGTTAGTATTTTCGTACATGCTTAAATGAATAAGATACACAATTTTCTTACTACATAAGTGTCCGAGCAGCTAATTTGTATAGCGTCTTTGTAATTAAATCAAATCGATCAAAATCTTCAATATGAGAATAACTGATCATACAGGTAGTAAGAAAGCAGTCTGACTATGTAAACTACCAACATCCAACTGATAGTGTCAAGTCATTTACATTATGTTGGGCTTCTGCGTGGTTGACTCCTGGTTCTGACACCATCTTAGAAATCTTGAACAAAGATGTACCCCTTTTCTATTGTTTTGTGTTATTAAATGTAAAATGGAAGAACAAGTTCTTTTTTTTATAATACTGTGAAATAGGAAATAAGGAAAAAGTAATGAAATAAGAAAAAAATCTTCATAAATCCACTTCCGTGATAAAACATGGCATAATGACTTTCCCCCTTCTTTCGACTGAGAGAATTTATAGATTTACTGGGTGAAAATTCACATCTTTATGATACTGAGTCTTCTTTTTGATCTTCATTCATCAATGTGGATTATTTTTCCACTTATTTAGATCAGTGTTTCTCAATGGAATCAGGCAACTGCAATTTGAGTGAGATGCTAGTTTTGTCTGAAACCTTCCTGCAAATTTTAATATTTTTGGCATCCTATTCCTGGCATTCAATTAGTAGCACCTCCGGTTACTGTGACGACTTAATTGCCTCCCTATTCTTGTAAATGTATGTCCTTCAAATAATTTTGAATATTTTTCCATAGATGCTTTTTGTATCTTTTTTTAGGTTTATTTCATTGTAACTTATAATTACTATTGTTATCATAAATAGGAGCTTTTCTTTCTTTCTTTTCTTGTCTTTTCATTTTCATTCCTCTGAATTTTCTAGTTGGCTTTTACTAGCCTATTAGATATTTGGTATGTAAATTGTGTATTCAGAAATCTTATCAAATTATGTTATTAGTTCTCTTTCTAGATTATTTTGTTTTTCCTAGGCATTATTGCATCATCATTAAGTAAAGATAGTTTATTTATCTTTTTCTTTTCAATTCCTTAAAAATTTATATATGTTTTTATTTCATCAACTTGGTCTTCTCCTTGACAGCATTGAGTAAAAATGGTGAGTGTGAGCATTCTTTTTTTTTGACTACAAATAAAATTCTTTTAAATTTATTTTCAAATAATGTATTATTTAATAATTCATTATTAAGAATTTATTATTTAAACATTTATTATCTAAGTCATGGATGGGAACTGAATTTTCTCACATTATTTCTCTACATCTGTTGAGATAAATATATAATTTTCAGTTTTATATGGTGAATTATATTAGTGCATGTTTATAACATTAAACCATGCTCACATTGCTGCATCATGTTCTTTGGTCTTGATGTGTATGCTTGTGTGTACCTGTGTGTTTAATGCATTACTGGATTTGTTTTGCAGATCATTCATCAATTTCTGTGGGCACTACTGCTCATGTACAAAAACTTCCCTTCTGTGTTAGATTCTGGAAACTTTTCAGTTATTATCTCATCAACTATTGCTTCTCTAACATTCTCCTCTGAAAATATTTTGTGCTTATTTCAGCCTCTAAAACTATTTTTCCATGCATTTAACTATTATTTCAAATTTCTATCTTATCTCTCTCTGTTGGGTCCTAAATGATTTTATCAGCACCATCTATCAATTCATTACTTTTCAACTTTGTCTTGGAAGTTTACAGTTTATCTGTTTATTGCCTATTTTATCTTCCTTTTTTATTTTGGGAATTATGTGCTTTATATCTATGCTCTCATATTTCACTTTTTGCCCGATTTTGTTTCTTTTCTTCTTTTTAATGAAACCATGCCTTATTTATCTCTTGAATAACATCTTAAACACACTTTGTCAGACTAGAATACAGTTGTAATCTGACTGTTGATTATGTCAGCCTGATTTAACCCTGGATTTTCTTGTGTTTTGGAATCTTGTTTTGGAACCTTGCTGTGAACGGAAGTTTTTTTGTGGTTTGTTTTTGTTTGTTGGTTTGTTTGTTTTTTGGTTTTGTTTTCTTGTCTCCTTCTTTTCCTCCACTCATCCTTCTGCTTCTCATCCCCTGTAATCCGGTATTGTCATTGTTTCCATCATTTGTGTGAGGCAGCCAGCTCAGTTTGAGGCTTTATGGTGGAGATGTGGAGTGGCCTTCCAGGGATGATACTCAGGATATCTTAGCTCTGATTCCAGAGCCTGCTGTCTGTCTAACTCCATAACTGGCCCCAAGGCTGTGTCATTTTCCTTATTCTCACCCCACCCCTGAGATAAATGGCTTCCAGGAGCCTTGACTCGGGTAAGCTTTGAACAAAGTATTTTCCAGCTTTTTGGAATGAGTAATTAGTAAACCCTGGTAATTAGTAACTTTAATTAGTAAAGTAAGCAACAAATATTTGTACAATCATCTCTATGATTATTTTCCAGAAAGAGAAGGAGCAAAGAGAAACCCAAGCAAATGCTATTATTGATTGATTATTTTTAATTTATTGATTGTCGAATTTATCCTTCTGAGTCAGGTATCATTTCCATTTTCTAAATGGGTTACCTGAGGAACCACAGGATTAAGATTCTTTTAAAGTGTTCATGGCAACAGAGGGGAAAGGATTTGGAGACGGGTATTCCCAATTCTCAGGAGGGAGCTGAAGTGTGTAGTGTCCATCTTTTTGGCTTTACTATTGTTCCTTTGGTTCAGCGGTCATTATTAGCTATAGCAATTAGAGGTCTAGGTAATCCAAGATCATTCTGGATATAATTAATTTGCTTATGGAAACGTCTTAGATGTTTCCCTTATCTTTTACATGGAATGGGCCCAGCCATAGCACATATATTTGGAATTTGTGCCTTTCTCTCCCTTCTGCAAATACACCAGTGTTTGGACAGCCACAGTGTCAAGTCTGAACCAAATTCAAACAGAGCCTTCTTGCTGCCCAGGAAGAATGAAGGACCTAAGACCAAAGTCAGGGGAAAGAGGGTCATTTGTATGGTCAGGGGATGGGACACTTCCCCCCCTCCTTCTGTTCCCTTCTCACTCTGCATGAAGACTGATGTTCCTGAGGGTATGTTTTGGGATTCTTGCTGGAGGATCCCATTGTTATTGAGAAATATCAATGCAGAAATGCAGGTGAAATCCTAGGTAACTAAAGTGCCAGGGCCGGCGGACCAATGCTGTTAGGCATCTCAGAGTCAGCCTGCCCTGTGCATAGATAAACTCCCAAGAATCTCAGAGGATCCACAGTCATGCACAAGTAGCGTTCCCGATGACCTTCTCAACCTGTGCCCAGCAGATGGACGGGCCTGGAGTTCATTTCCCGTGAGTCAGCGTATTTCAAAGAGAGAAAACAGTGTCCCCAGAGTACCTGTACTTTCACTCTCTGTTCTTCTCTTCTGTGACACAGCTCTTTGCTTTATTCCATGAGGACACTTTGAATTTCTCTCTTATGTAAGAGAGTAAATTTGCATATCTTAACTGTCTCTGAGCTCTTCCCTGATCCAATCTGTGGCCATGCTCTTCCTTATACCCTGATTGAATCCTTCCCCTTCTACAGAATTCCTTCTCCTTTGTCTCTTATTGTTAGCCTACAGTTTCCAGAGATCCAGCGTCCACCATGGCATAGAAAATCCGAATTGAAGAGGTCTTTTGGTGTCTTATAACCCAACTCTAGGGTTTACAGAACACCCAGGCTCCCACCTCACCATCTCCCGAGTCAGTTTCTGAAGATGGACCCAAGTCTCTCTACAAATGTGTTCCAAAGTCTAGGTTGGCTGCAGGTCATAGGAGATTTCATTTCAGACTCCAGAACAGACCTAACTGACTTGATTTCTCTTTGGATCTGACTCCTGAGTCAGCCCACAATTGGTTAAGACTGATGGGTTAGAGGGAGACTGAATCACTCAACAGCACCACTCCTCCAACTTATATATAAGAAGGATGGGATAGATAAGACAACTAACCTGCCCAAAGGGACCCACTCACCATCCTATAATTAAGAAAGTCAGCCTTTCTTCACTCCTCCTTAAAAACCTCCCCTTTCCATTCTTACTACAACAAAATACAATGTCTTTTCATCAGACATTTATTTTTGTCCTGACTGTGAAGCTACTGCAATGATGCAGAGAGGATTATGAAATGGTCTCTGTCACCAGGAAACACGCTACAAGTGAGGGAGACAGGATGGAAGCAATTAATACACTTTGGTCTCTATTAGCAATTACAAGTATAATGTGAAATGTCCTGGATCCAACTCTCACCAGCAATATGGTCTTGGGCATGTTAATTAACCTCTTTGGGATTCCATTTCATCACCTGATAAATTAATATGCTATTTCCCTTTCCTGATAGGATTAGAGACAATAGCCATTGTTAATGATGTCAATATCAGTGCCACTGTTTTGTAGGACTGAGAGCTTTCTAAAGGAAGTAGATGGGATCACCAATCCACATGCAGTTCAATCAGCAAGTACTTACATATAGAACCAGACAGGAGACCATAGGTCTAGGTTTGTGGATTTTGTAAAAGATAAGGTGGCTGATCCTTAAAAGCCTTTAATAAAAGCTACTAAAGTGGATGCTCCTGGCTTTGCATGCTTTGAAAAAGTAGCTGCCATTTGTCAATGGGAGAAAAATGTCAACAGCAGAGAGGACAAGGATATCCAAAGTCTCCATTGTTGTTGTGTAAGATCTAAAATCAAGTCTCAATATTATGTAATGTCTTGACATCTGGTGAAACCAGGAGAGCTTCCATGACCTAATTGCAAATTCCACTCCCCACTGTGCTCCCATGGGTAAAGTCTCATAACCAAACAGCTCTCTGTATCAAAAGCACCAGGCACAGCTCCTGCTCACACCTGAGGAGTAGGTTTCAGTTTCCTGCCAGCCATTGGAACTATTCAAACAAGCCAATCACATCCTCCCATGGGAAGAAGGGGACACCTCGCCCCCTGATACTACAAAGCCTGTCTCCTACAGCCCCGGGATGTTTGTTCTGTCCTCAGATGTAATCTTCGTGGCACGTGGTGTGCCCTGAGTGGCACGTGTTCTCCTCTTTTGGGCTGTGAGTACATGTGATTAATAACCTGCTCATGCCTGACTCTCAGTGACTACATCTCAAACTTCTGCAGCCCACAGAGGAGCACTGCATATGGTGAAATCCATCAGAGCCTGGGAGTTTCCCTGGAGGAGGCTTAGGGATGAACTGCTAGAGAAGAGACAGCTAGCTACCTGCAGGATGACAGAGTAATCAGCACCTCCCAATTTCCATCTTCCTGAAGGTTTTTAACTCAGTCCAGCGAGAACCTCTCCCTGAATGGTGCATGTCTGTCATTTTATCATGGAAACCCTTAGTAAAATCTGATCTACTTTATAGAAATTTTCTAGGACCTTTTAAATCCATAAAAGAAAGCATAGTGTTCTTTTAAATATGTTTCATAGATAGACAATGCATTCTACTAAAGGATATTATTTTCTCTGTTGTCTTTATTTTTTGGCTCCAATTATATTGTGAACTATTAAAAGCCAGGAAGCTCAACCTTTCATTTTCAGTATTCTTCTTTGTGGAATCTACTATATTAACTGCGTTAACCTGGCTGACCTTTGGTAAATATTGATTGAATCAAATTAAATTGAAGGACAGCCTGTATCCAAGTGTGATTTCAGAATTAAAACACGGTGTCTATGTGGTGAACTTGGGGGCATACTTCCAGGGACTTGAGGGCAGTATGAGAATGGTGAATTTTATCCCCTGTGAGTTCAGCACCTGAATAGCTTTATTCATCCAGTGCAAGTGAAGGGATGTGAATCAGAGGAGGCTGTGGTTCAAACACTGAGCTCTGGGTGAGTCAGGTTCTGAGTTTACTGTCATCGTTAACTTTATTCCATCAAAGCTTGAATACAGTTTGAGATCTGGACATCTCCATGTGGATATGCTCTGGTCATGTCTTTTTCAGTATGTTCAAGGTGAAACCTATCATCTGTCCCCCAAGAGAATATCCCTTCTTTCTTTACCCTACATCAGCTCACTCCTGGCTGATATTCACTATAGTCTCTTTCTACTCCTAACCCATTCTACTACATCATTCCATACTCACATCCCAATGCTTAAAAGCAAATCAGTAGCTTCTCATGGTCAACAAGATGGTGAGTATCATGATTTATGTGTTTATACACACACACACAAATTTTACGTTTGTAGGTGGGCATTATATTTCCTATTTTGCATATTAGAGATGACAGGACTTACTCAACATCACATAAAACACTGAGAGTTGCAAATGAAACCCAAATCTGTTTGATGCTGGGACTCACGCTCTTACCATAGCATCAGATTGTTCAAAGATATCCGTATCAACACTATTCTCATCTACCAATTCCTACATTTTCTTCTAGCAATTAAACATTATTGGTTAGCTATCAGTTTTATTTTGCCACACAAATGCCATATTGAAGCAATCAGTGCACATCTATGAGTTATGTCATTTAAATCATGATTATCAAACTATTCAACTCATTAAATATTTATTGAGCACTTAACCTGACAAATATGATCATAAATGGATGTACAAGTGAAATGGGAACAGACTGATTCTTCAGGGAAGCAGAAGGCATGAAGAAGGTATTGACACAATTTTCAGAGAAATATATCATTTAGGCTGACCCTTGGAGATTTCTTAGAATTTTGACATGCTGAATTGAAACAAAATGGTATTAAAGGCAGAAATATCACCCTGAATAAAATTCTAATGTTGCTGAAAAGGCAAGTTTGATCAGGGAATGGCCAGAGTCTATTGAGGTCCAGGCATGGAAATTGTAAGTGTTAGGACTGGAAATACAACCTGGGATTGGGTTGGGAGAGCCTCTGTTATGCTAGAAGGTCTGACTACAAGGGCCAGGTTCCAGGCATTATATCTGCATTTGAGAAAGCTTGGTATGGATAGAAGGGAAGAGAGAATGGAGCAGGGAAACCTATTAGGGACCGAACTGCCACCAGGGGGCAGGGATAGTACGAATAAGGCCCGGATTAGGGCGGTAATAATAGGAATTCAGGGAAGAAGAGCTGTTTCAGAAGCAGAGGACTGATCTACTGTGGAGAAAAGAGTAGAAGGAGGGGTCTAGGAGGACTCGCAATGTTCCGTTTGGGTGATGGATGGATATAGGTATTGTGCAAAGTGTATTATACAAGAGGAGAATATTTGGGGGGAAGATAATGAATGTCTGGGGAACCATCAGACTGAAAAATTGTGTGTGTGTGTGTGTGTGTGTGTGTGTGTGTGTATGCAGAAAGAGAGAGGAAGGAAAAGCGAAAGAGAGAGATTGATTGAAGTCCACTCTAGAACTAAAGTGTTCTCAGCTTTCAACAAGGAGACAATGCCCCTTGGGGAACATTTGGCAACGTCAGGAGATGTTTTGTTCAGAGAGAGGACTCCTGGCATGTGGTAGGAAGAGGACAAAGACGATTCACAACATCCGACATTGCACAACAAAGGACCATCCAGTAAGCACTCAAATGTCAGCGCTAAGGTTGAGTAACCTGTCTCACAATGAAAATGAGACCTGAAAGAATTACAACTTTGGGGCAAGGCATACCTGTATTAGATCTCAGATCTACTACTTATTTGCTGTGTGACCTTGAGGATGAGATTTCTCTTTCCATAGCTTTACTTTCTATATGTGGACAAATGGAGATAGTGTCTTTGTTACAAATATTACATGAACTTATATACATAAAATTTGGGGATGCATCATAGATATGTATCAAATGTCTCCTTTCTTTTCCTTATACTTACAAACCATAAATGGTAATAAAGCAGGACCTTAGAAAGTATCATTAATTTCTATTTTCCATGTCTGTATCTTTCTAATTCTGGCACAGGAAGTCTATATGAAGCTGAGGTGGAATTCCTCTGAATCCTATACCCTCCCTTAAGTATATTTTTCTTGTCATAGTGTCAGCTGTCAATGTACGTGGATTGTTGATTTCTCCACATTCAGATGGCAAGCTCCTTTGCGGCGGGGATCCTGTCATATTCAACTTGCATTCCACTGTCAGGGCTGCCCCTCCTTTCAGCATCTCCACGGTGATGAGCACAGGCTCAGCCTAGATCCTCCAACCCTCCTTGCATACTAACTCTCTTAATGTAATTTTACCTGCTCCCGTGGCTTTAGACATCATCTACTTGCCAACGTCTGTGTGGTAGAAATGGTTGGTTATCCCCTCAGTACTCACCCAGCCCTTTCACTTACAATAGAATCCTTATTTTATTCCAAAAGTCAATACGCACAAATTTTAAACTGTTTCTGAGTCTCCCTTGCAGATGGGCATAGCCTATAAGAAAAAGAAAAGTGGAAACTATCTGTTTGAGCTTCCAGGGAATTCCCTTTAAAAATTTTTTTTAATTTTATATTGGAGTATAGTTGCTGTACAATATCATTTTAGTTTCAGGTGTACAGCAAAGTGATTCAGTTTTACATATACATATGTCCATTCTTTTTCAGATTCTTTTCCCTTATAAGTTATTACAGAGAACTGAGTAAACTTCCCTGTGCTATACAGTAAGTCCTTGTTGATTACCTATTTATATATATTAGTGTCTATATGTTAATCCCAACCTCCTAATTTATCTCTCCCTTGCCACATTTTCCCTTTGGGAACCATAAGTTTGTTTTAAGTCTGTGAGTCTATTTCTGTTTTGTAAATAAGTTCATTTGTATCTTTTTTTTAGATTTCACATATAAGCGATATATGAGATTTGTCTTCTCTGTCTGACTTATGTCACTTAACATGATAATCTCTAGGTCCATCCATGTTGCTGCAAATGGCATTATAGGAAATTCCCTTTTATTCCTTTCTGCCCTTCATCCCTGGATAGTTCCTATCTGGAACATAAGCAAGATGGCTGGATCTCCAAAAATCATATTTGAACATGAAGCCAGCTTAATGGTTGAAATTACTTAGTAAGATTTATAGAGAACAAAGAAGGACCTTGGATCCTTGAGGACACGGAACCCCCAAACCAGCTCAAGATATTCTACCCATGGGTATTTATTAATGCGTGAAAACAATAAGCTTTCTTTTTAAGTTGTTATTTTTATCTTTGTTACTAGCAGCCAATGGCAATTTGTGCTTCATGGAGACTCCTAAACATCCAGAATTATAGGCTCTTATGTAAAAGTCCTCCTAGATATCAAATATGCCCTGCACACAAAATAGGGACAAAACAAAACTCATGCTTTCTTCTTGAAGACATACTCCTCCTGCAGTCTTCCCCATCTTGGCAAACTTTGTCTTCCATCCTAGTGCTCAAGACAACTGCTCTGAGGGTTATACTTGCTTCTCCACTTCTTCTCTTCCTCCTCATATTTACTCTACTAGCCAGTACCTCAGCCTCCATGCCTCATCAGAAGCTCATCCTTTACCTGTTGATCTCTCTCTGTTGACTATTGTACAGTTTAGCCCAAGCCATCAGTCATTTTGCTTGATATCCCCATCATCGTTTCCACTTCTGCTTGTTGACAATCTCCAGACAGCATCAGAGTGATTTGAACACATATTGATACTTATATTAACACAATCTCCTTGCTTACAACCCTTCAGAGCCTTTTCACTATAGTCAGAAGCACAAAGCTCTATCTGACCAAGCTCCTCCATAATATATCTTATTTTGGGTTTTTTTCTTCTTTTTTTTTAAAGAACAGTTTTTATTTTATTTTTCTTCTTTTTTAAAAAAAATACTGCTTTTATTTTATTTTATTTTAAAAGGGCTGTTTTTATTTTACTTATTTTTTTAAAGGACTGTTTTCATATTATTTTGTTTTCTTTTTTTTAAAGAACTGTTCTTATTTTATTTTCATCTTTTTTAAAAAAGGACTGTTTTTATTATATTTTATTTTGTTTTCTTCTTTTTTTTTCACATTAGTGAACTTTTATTGGATGAATTAATGGGTTCAGAGGCACCAAAAAGGCATTTGATTGCAGATTTGCCTTAATGATTTCTCTTTTTTTTTTTTTTTTTTTTTTTTGCGGTATGTGGGCCTCTCACTGCTGTGGCCTCTCCCATTGCAGAGCACAGGCTCCGGACGCGCAGGCCCAGCGGCCATGGCTCACGGGCCCAGCCTCTCCGCGGCATGTGGGATCCTCCCGGACCGTGGCACGAACCCATGTCCCCTGCATCGGCAGGCGGACTCTCAACCACTGTGCCACCAGGGAAGCCCAATTTCTCTTTTTTTAAAACATCTTTAGTGGAGTATAATTGCTTTACAATGCTGTGTTAGTTTCTGCTGTATAACAAAGTGAATCCGCTATATGGATATGTATATCCCCATATCACCTCTCTCTTGGTCTATTTTTTAGAAAAATCAAAGCATGGTCACATCGACAAAAAGAGAGGCTTTCTGGGCTTCCCTGGTGGTGCAGTGGTTCAGAGTCCGCCTGCCGATGCAGGAGACGTGGGTTCGTGCCCCGGTCCGGGAAGATCCCACATGCCATGGAGCGGCTAGGCCCGTGAGCCATGGCCGCTGGACCTGCACGTCCAGAGCCTGTGCTCCGCAACGGGAGAGGCCACAACAGTGAGAGGCCCGCGTACCGCAAAAAAAAAAAAAAAAAAAGAGAGAGAGAGGCTTTCTCACCAGACTAACTTATCTCAGAAGTCAACAAATTGAAATTTAGTAAGTTAAGGAGAAAAAGAGACCAGGAACCCTTGACCCTTTACTATCTGCATTTTACCAGCCTGCAGTAAAAACTGGAAAATCCATTAAAGAGACAGACCCACTACTATACATAGCACAGGAGATCATTTAGAGCATAAACTAGTAATTTCAACACAGCAATCTATGTAATAAAAGTTGTATGTGATGACCATTTGCAGAAGTTTTACACAAGGTCATGGGTGGCCAATCCATCCCCTAGTCCCCATAGGAACAAGATCCATTTCTACAGAGAGGATAACTACACCCATGAATGGTACCCGTCCAAGTTCATGCCATGATTCTCTGAAATTGTAGGGCACTGGAGGTGAAAATAACACAGGCTGGAAATTTGGAAGGAGCAGTATTCATATCTTGACTTGGCAGCCTAAGGAGTGTTGTAGGCGAGCCTGGGCCAGGAACTCGACCTCTGGAATCCTCAGTGTGCTCATTAGAAAACAGGGATAATAGTGCAGGCTCTGCAAAGTGATTGTAAGGATTTATTCGTTCAGTGACCACGAAATGAAATTACATCAATGCACAAATGTCATAGAATCATTGCTCAATAAAGAAGAGTTTCTCACCCGGCTCTTCTTGAATTTTTCCCTAACATCAGAAAAGAACGCTTGATAAAACACATGTTGTATGAGAATTGGCTTATATATGTGCTGCTTAAATTCCAAGGGTCAGTTGCCCCAGCCCCCAAGAAATGGGCTTGGGCCCGGTTTGTATGGAGTCTTAGTCTGGCTCTTCTTTTCCTACAATTCCTGTTCATCACGATTGTGGACTCACAGCTCCATCTCGTGGGCATCTGAGGACTTTCCTTTTCTTTTTACAGACTAGAAAATCCAACAAGGTAAAAGGCTTCATGTCTGCCAGACACAGAGAATACAAAAACCAAAAAACACCCTCCCTGACCTCAAGAAGTAAAATCCCTCCTGGAGAGATGTACATGTCCACGACTTGCTGAAAGAGGAGAAGCCCATGTAGCCTGCCAGGCAAGCTTCCACAGAAGTGTTTCCAGTGCACTGGGGAGTGATCGGAGGCTTCCTTGGGGAGGTGGCAGATCACAACACTAAAAGGTAAATGCATTGAGTGCTGCTCAGGCCCGGCAGCCTTCTAAACACTTTGTGTGTACTAACTCATCTAATCTCCACAGAAGCACTGTGAGCACCTAGGGAAAGCGGGTCTTCAAATCCAGGTGGTCTGACTCTCAAATTCAAGTTCTAACCACTCAGCAATAAATGCCAGTTCCTACCAGCTGCATAGCAGTCTGCCTTTCAAATCAAAGATAGAAACTGAGATGTGTTAACATCCAAGTTCCTTGTCTCCAGATTCCATGATTCCATATAAAGGAAACTACCTTCCTTCAACCCAGCCATGGCCAATGGGCAAGAACTTTAGCAAGCAAGTTATAACGGCAGATGGTGAGGTGGTGAGCCTGGGATTGGGGCAACTGTACATTCCAGGGGGCGGAAGTGATCTCGGCAAAGAATGGCTGTAGAAGTAAAGAGTGATTGAGGGAAAGGGTGGTTGCTGATGAAAGGGTGATTGTGTCACTAGGTTCTGTGGAGAACGACACAGCAGGGAGGATGGGCGGCATGTTTGCAGTCTTGATGGTCAGGCTATACAGGGAGGGGAAGGGCCCTGGAGACTGAGGGTTAGATTCAAGGTTGCATATTGGCTCTTCATGCACTGAGTTCTGTGACCTAAGATAAAGTGAGCACTTATCAACTGGGCGTCGTAATCCCAACCTCACACAATGGCTTCTGATACGGGGAACATCTCAGTGAGTTCCAAGGGGCAACAGCAAAGAAGAGGTGGTAGATGAAGCAACAGGGCAAGGTGGGAAAGGAATGGGAGCTGGAGCAGGTAGACATCTGTGCCCCACAAAAAATGTCAAAAAATAAGGGTTTTATTCTGAATGTGATAGGAAAGCATCAGAGCATTTGGGGCAGGAGGGAGGCATGGTATGATTTATGTTTTTAAAAGATTCTCCCCACAGCAATATGGACAAATCTCACAAAAACATTGTACATGGAAGAAAACCATGGCGCCAAAGAATACATGCTGGATTTCTTTATCCAAAGTCGGAAAGTGGGCACAACCCTTCTATGCTGACAGAAGTCAGGATTGTGGTCTCTGTGGAGAGCAGCTGGTACCTGGAGGGAAGCAGGAGGCAGCTTGAGGATGAAGGCACAGGTTCTCGATCTTCATTTGGATGCCGGTTATAAGAGACGCTCGACGTGTAAAAATTCAAGCTGTGGGCTTTTTGTATATGCATTTTTCTGTATTATATTATACATTAATACAAAGTTTGAAAGGAAATATTCCTGTGGGTCTTGTATGGGTAAGAGATGGCAGAGAAATGAGACAGGAGACCGGTTAAGAGGCTAACTCAACCATCTAGGTGACAGACGGTGAGGGCTGGGACTAGGTTATCTGGCTGCAGGTGGTAAGAAGCTGTCAAAGTCATTCTCCCAACCTCCATCTCCATCATCGCCTCTTCCAGGCCACTATCATCTCTCTCCTTCTAACGTGTCTTTCAACCTTCATGTCTCCCCCACTGTGTACCCCACTCTCCTTCTACGGCTTTGGTGAACGTTTGAGCGCAGAATGGCCCTCTCCGACTTAAAGCCCTCCAGTGGCTTCCTGCCCACGTCTCCTTTCCTCCACCTATGCTGCGACAACCACCCTAGAGATTTTAGCTGATTTGCCAAGCTCCATGCTTTCCTTGGCCTCGGCCTTGGCTGTTCCCTCTCCTCAGAATGCTCTCCCCAGATCTTTGTCTTAGTTTTTGGATTAGTGTTCAGGTTTCAATTCTGTAAGGCTTCTCCTCAATATTTAATCTAAAGCAACCACTTACTACCCTTCATTCACTACCATCTTATCCTGTTTTACATATTTTATAGCACTCATCATTTCTGAAAATGCTGTTGCATTGTTTAGTTTAATTGCCTATCTTACCAACAAGAATATAAGCCCGGGAAAGCAGGGACTTTACTCTTCCCTGTGTATCCACAAAGCCTGGGATGGTGTACAGCCCCTAATACCGCTTAATAAATGCACTTGGCCATGGCTGTAGGAAGGTACTATGTGGTTTGGCTTCTGCCAAAATCTTCCACCTTCATTTATCACTACCTGTTCTTTGCCCCTCTAGTCTCCACACTAAGAGCGTCTCAATACACAATTCTTTTTCTCCCTAGAGTGCCTTTGCCATTATTAGGAATCTGGCACACTCCCTACCATGATTCCAGATCAAGGATCTCTCCCCTGGGAATGCCCCAAAGGAGAACAGTCACCTCTGTCCAAGGTGCCAGCCCTGTAGGTGTGCACAGCTCTATCAATTCTACTGCCTATGAGGCCATGGCAAGAGCGTTCGTGTGTCTTTACTGTTGGGACCAGGTTATGATGGCCTCACAGTCCAGGAGGGCAGACAAGATGCTCTTATAAAAAAACGACCACAATGTGGAAATAGTCATGCAGACATAAATGATGTTTACATCCTGTGCTCTGAGAGTGATGAGGAAGATGAGTCCCTATCCAGAGTGATCTGGGATGATATAAATATTTGTAAATAGAAGAAAAAACATCCGTTGCTGGTGGTACATAATGCACAAAAGCAGGGATGAAACCTGTATCATAGAAGGGTGAGGAAGTCCCCTGATATGGACTTTCCAGTTAAGCTCGGGTATTTCCCTGGTGTTGGAATACTTCAAATGCTGCCTCAGACAGTGGTCAGCTCGAAGGCACAGCAGCAGTTTGTCACCGCCACTGACATGATGAAAAGCCTTTCTGTCTTGGTCACATATCCTACACATAGCCGTGTTGTCAGGAAATTAAAGAAATTCTTAAAACTGCTTCTCTACCCTGTATATCATTTCCAAGTATTTTTAAGTATGAAACTGAGACCACTAGAAAGGAGACATTATTTTTTGCAAATGGGCGGGAACTTGAAGAGATGATCATTTGTCCTAGATATTAGTGTCCTTACAAACCATATCAATGACTCAGAGATGCAAACAATAGCTATTAGTTTGAATGAATACATCATACTTTTCTAAATGTGAAAGCATCTACTTAGTTCCTAAAATACAGGTCACAAAAGCTTCTGATTCTGAGGATGGAAAGAAAGCCAATTGAGTATAATGATTTAATGAATTCACGTGTGTATTGTTTTCCCTCTCACTCTCTTACTAGCAGATAGAGCTGCACATAGTAGGTACAAAGAGCAGGTTCTCATTAATCAAAACAGAGTGAAGCATGTCCTGGTGAAGGTCTCACAAACATCTCCTCATGAATGATCCTCCATTATACAAATCACGGCCTCTCTCCTCTTGTTAAGTGAATAAGACAAATATAAAATAACCATCTAAAAACAGTTATTTTTATTTCCACCTTATTAAGTAAGGTCTACCTTATGTCTTAAGAGGTGTACAGTTTGAGAAGTCATAAGTCTAGGCCCCTGAATTCAAGCTGGATAAATCCAATCCAAGTTTTCACAAAGTAGTTTAAAAGGGTACGTTGTGAAAATGGACTCCAATTTGGAAAAATGCTGGAGGAATGTAAATTAAAGCAGGTTATTATTTCCAGGATGCTGTGGATTAAGGCACATTTTGACTCTCCAAAGGGGGATGAAAGGTGTTGTTTTCTCAATCACACTGACTACAGCACTTCCAGACCTGTATACATCATCTTTTTTGGGTTAATGTTTCCTGAAAACCACTGACACTTAGTTTCAACTAAGGAAAGGACTAGATTTTATCAGTGACACAAATATCTCCATCCAATATTAAAACTAAAGTGGTCATTACTAAATGTACTGGCCAGCGTTTGGTTCGTAGGGTCTGAGATGCAAAGCACAGTAGAAATCATTGGATGTAAACACTTGCTTTTGCAGATAGAGAATGAGCTCCAAGTTGGTGCAAGGACTTGCCCACAGTCAGAGCTACTGTGGCAGAGTCAGACTAGAACCCAAGCCTCCTATCTCTTGGCCCAGTAGCATTTCCAACTTCCCAGTTTTGGTGGCATCCTTGAATATTTCCATACGGAAAATAACAAAAATGCAGAATTAAGGTTCTATACTTTAAACTTATATGGCACCTGTATGACAAACTGACTCAATCATTCAACAGTGTAACTTTAGATAAAACTTTTAAAGTCTCTAAATCTGAGCTTCTGCATTTATAAAAATGTTGAAAATAGTGTTAATAGTCATCTACAAAAACAGCATAACAGTATTGACAACTCTTTATGAAATGGATGTAAGAATATTTGAGTGAAACATGTAGTGCTCTCCGACACATAATAAGTACCCAACAAATATTACTTAAATGTAATAGAGGTAATATTTATGATTACTACATCATAAAATCTGGTGGATAAAGGTACCTAAATGGTGGTAAACTCTACACACCATTTGAAATGAAATTAAGGACAGATAATAGAATTCAGTCTGTACAATGGAGAGGAAATACATTGGAAAAACAAATGAACAGAATTTCATGGACCTTTGGAACAATAACAAAGGAGCCTAACATTCATATTATTGGAGCATCATAAGAAGAGGAGAGAGAGAGAAGGATGAAAAGAAAAGTTATTCAAATAAATAATGGCTGCACCCTTCCCAAATTTGGTGAAAGAAACCCGTAGATTCAAGAATCTTAGAAAATCCTAAATTGGACAAACATACAGAAACCCGTGCCAACGTATATCATTATTAAACTTATGAAAATTGAACACAAATAAAAATTTTGAAAGCAGCCAGGGAGAAATGGTAAATTATGTGCAGCAGATTTCTTATATGAAATTATGGAGATGAGAAAGAAGTGGTCTAATGTTTCCCTACTGTTAAAATGCTTCAGGAATAAAAAAGAAAATATAATCATTCTCAAATGAAGGTAAACTAAGAGAATTATTTGTTAACAATTGTATCCTTAAAGAATGTTCTCTAAACAGAAAGGAAATGTTAAGAGAAGAAGGTTGAAAATAAAGAAAGGAAAAAACATCAGAATGAGTAAAAATACACAAAAATATAAGTAACCATCATTCTTGTGAGCTTCTTAAACCATATTTGTTGGTTGAAACAAAAACTACACCACCATTGGACTTGGTGTTCAATATATCTAGGGGAAATAATTAACATGGTTATATTTTAAGGTTTGGAGAACAAAAGATCCTAAATGAGAGTAAGTTTTTCACAAAGTGGAAAAACATTAATGCATCAGCGGACCTGGGTATGTGCAGTACAGTAACCAGAACACACACTAAGAAAAATATACCAATTAATACGTTAAAAATGCTACAACTAAGTCAAGATGTAATTCTAAAAAAAAAAAAAAAATGAATGGCCCACAGAAAGACAAGAAAGGAATGAGAAAGACAACAAACCAAAAGCAGAAAATAAAATGGCAGACCCAACCCCTGCCTCCAGTAAGTACCATGAAATTAAAGATCTAAATACACAAGTTGAAGGACAGAGAGTGACAGAATTACATGGAACACAAAAGTTTGGAGTCAAGGGAAATCATGGAATATTTGATGACTTGTAAGATGTACTGTACTGATAAAGTTGAAAGAGCAGGGAATCTGTAGAGATAAATGAACCCAAACAGGAGGCAGAAGCCAGGGGTCTTTATGTTAGTTTTTGTATTTTGAAATTTATTCTAAAGGGGATGAGTAACTCATCAAGGTGTTACAAGGTGGGTGTGTGTGAAAGAGAGAGATTTCATCATACTTATATTTTTAAAGCTAATTGGAGAATGAATTGAAAGATGCAAGAATAGAAGAACAAAGGCCAATGAGGTACCTACCACGATACTTCATTTTAAGCAATTATGATGCTTAGAATACGAGATGGCTAAGACTCGGGGAAGAATGCCAGAAATTGTTTAGTAATTGATTCTGAGATCCTGAAGCAAACATTACTGACAGGCTCTTGAATTTGGATTGCTTTAATCTTTTTATCTCTTCCATCTTATAAGTCATGGATGAAGGCATCCATCTGTATTATTTTTCAAATATATTAGTCATGGCTCTTTGTAAGAATATTGTAAATCAGTACAATCTGGTCCAAGAATCTCTGAGTTTATGCAGGCATGTGCACACACACGCGCGCACACACAGATTTGAAACAAAGACTTAAGAAACAGTATTTAACCTTCCTAATTGGGATGTACTCTGATATTGTTTATCCTTATTTCAATCCATTTTGTTCCATTTCTTTCTATGTCAGAGCATTCCAGTGTGTTAAATTAACAGTAGTGTTTCAAACCTAAACACATTTCACTGTATACTAAATAGTAATAAATTTCTACACATTGTTTGAAAAATATCTTGCTGAATGCAATGCCCATATGCTTTATGAACCTACATCAGCATGGGAGACTGAAAACAACTGCTAGGGGCTCCCTTCCAGCTTCACCCCTACTTTCAGAATCAGTGGCTTCAGCTTTTGAGAGTTTGGATATATTTACGAGGTGGCAGGAGAAATACTGTTATCTAGCCTCCATTGGATTTAAGCATAGTTTCCCTCCAACAGTGACTTTTCACTAATTTCAACATGATGAACACAATGAGGAGACCCATCCGTTCAGCACTGATTCTACAGAGTTCTCTCTCTGCATGAACATGGACACTTGTCTTCTTCTTCTTCTTCTTTCTTAATTCAGCAGTGAATTTTCAAGACGTATAACTGTTTGGTCTCCAGTCTATGCTTTCTACCAGCATATCTCAAAATGTGTTCTGTGGGACACTAGTTCCCTGGTGCATATAAGACACAAAAGTTGCTTAGCCAAATTGCTTTGGGAAACTCTGGACCAAATAATGATAAAGGAGTTTCTTTACTGCAGAACTTCTTAGAGCTTTTAATAAACTACATATAATAAACTACATATATATAAAATTTATATAGAGAACTTTTAATAAGCTACATATAGATGTAGTTTACTATATGTAATTTATTATTAATATACATATGTAATTTATATAGTATATACTACATATAGTACATATATAATTTATTTCATATGTAGAGCTTTTAATAAACTGCATATTATAGTTTATTCTATGTATTTTATTATATATATACATATATAATATAAATATATATATATCTACCCTAAATTCTTTATTCTATATCTAACTTGAAATCTCTATCTGAATATATAATAAGCATCTCAAATTTAACATGGACAAAACATACATTTTGAGTCTTCCTTCCCCAATACTCGATCTTCTCCTTGAACTCTTCCAAACTGGCAACACCATTTTCCAGGTTCTTAGGTTAAAATCTTTAGTTTTATCTTTGACTGACTTATTTCTGAGATGTAAAACTCAAGCAATCATCAATTCCTACCATTTCATACGTTGAAAATAAATCCCAAATCCACCCCACCTGAACTCGTCCAAATCACCATCATTTCTAACCTGAATTAGTAAAACAACTTCTAAACGGTCCCTCTACTTCTAGAAGTGATTCACTTCTATATGTGCTCTATATGGGACTCAGAGTGAAGTCCTTTTACAGTGTAAATCAGACCATGCCTACTCCTCCAATCAAAATCTTCCATTGGCTACTTTTCATATTTGGAATAAAATTCAAAAATGTTACCATAGATTTCAATATCATTTGGACCCTAGCTACCTGTCTCACTTGATTCCCTACTCATTTTTTTCCTTCAGCTGTTCCTCCTTTCTTTTTTCAAATGTGCCAACTGCTCTCCTATACCAAGGATTTTGCATCTGCTTTATTCTGTGCTTGTGATGTTCTTTGCCTTTCTATTTTTGTGTTTCACACCCCTTCATTATTCAGTGCTGGCTTATTCACCAATTTGCCCACCCAGCCTGTCTAGAATTGCATCTTTCCTCAGTCTTTATCTTCTTTCACTGTTTATTTTTCCTTTCCTTGGCATTTATCACTACCTTATATAGTTATTTCTTAGATTTATGCCCACTTTTGTTTGCTGTATGTTCCCAACTAGAATATAAGCTCCATAAGGGCAAAGACTTTATTTACATTAATAGCCACATCCCATCACCTAGAAGTACACCAGAGACATAGTAGGCATTTAATAAATAAGTGATGAAAAATAAATAAATGAATATGATAATATGCATTATTTAACATAGCATTTTCTCAACAAATTTGAAAGTAATGCCTCCCCCACCCCAGAACAGCTCTGCCACCAGAAATCCTTTTTAATTTTTCTCCCACAAAGCACTCAGCCTCTACTTCAAATAAAATTACAAGATGAGTGCTTTGCAGGGAAGTCAATTTATTATTTTATCTAGAAGGACCACTGTCTCTGTCCTACATTGACTTATACCACATGTTTTAGGTCTAAGTCATCACCAAATGAAACACAGAATCTTGCTAAGAACAGTCTCAGCCAATTGGTTTTTGATGGCTTTACTTAAGAATGTGATGAAAATAAATCTGGAAGAAGGTTGTTGGGTGTGCCTTCTTTCTTCTTGGGAAATACTTTAGATTACAAACCTTTTTTTTTAACCCACTGGAATAAGGCACCTGGAAATAAGTCCATACTGGTAGTTCTGTTCTATCTCAAGTGATAGAGATGGTCACAGTAAACAGTCAATGGTGTTAGAGGTTGAGAATTGGAAGGAGTGGAAAAGCAGGAGGCAGGGAAGGAAGAGGAGCAGAAGGAGAAATGAAGAAGAAGGAAGTAAAGGAGAAGGAGAAGGAAAGAAGGAAGGAAGGAAGGGGAAGGAAGGAGGAAAGAAGGAAGGAAGGAAGGAAGGAAGGAAGGAAGACAGAAGGAAACTAGGAAAGGAGAGAGGGAAGGAGGAAGAGAGTCAGAGGAATAGAAGAGGAAAACAGGAAGAAATCTTGAGGGAAATGTGGAGTGTGATGGTGAAGTAATAATTAAAGAAAATGTAAAAGGAAGAAGAAAAGAGTAAATTATATTGATAGAGGAGAGGATAAGACAGAAGAGGGAGGAGATATAGAATCACTTCTTATTCTACAAGACCCAGCTTTCTACAAAATCGTTACAATGGTTATAACAGACTATCCAAAGTCTCTGGGAAGGAAAATAAGAGCAGAAGAAGGACACGTTCATCATCCCCCATTTCTTGGAGGAGAAAACTAGGCTCAGAAATGTTCTTGACCCAGTTTGCCACAGCAGGAAGTGGTAGAGACAGGGTATGAAGTCAGGTCTCTCCATCTGCAAGGCTTCTACTTTCAGTTCTGTATTTACCAGCTTCCTTTCACTTTCATTCACAAGTTGCTCACTTGAATTTCCAGAAGCCAAATCTATTATATAATTAATAGGAAAACAAACAAAAGAAAAACAACCACCTTCCAGTGGGAAAAACAAAAAGCAGGGTCGTGGCTGATTTGTCAGGAGAAGACAAAGGAGCGGACAAATCCAGAACCACAAGAGGAAGTTTGCATGATATGTGGTACAAACTGAAAAGAGAGGAGCACTAGAGGTCAGGCAAGCAGATGGGCTCATTAAACGACTTTGCACTTTGTGAAAAGGATGCTAATAATTGCAGTATTTTCACTCCAAAGGAGGAGAGTGAGTTCCATACTGGGTCCTCCCTGTGTGAGTTTTTAGAAAAAGCCGTTTCTTATTAGACACCATCGGAGCTGCCAGAACTCGCCCTTGGGAAACCATGGTCTTCTGCGAGGTGGTCCAAGTCTCATCTTTAATGCCAACTGTCTCACCAGCGAGTTTAATTCCTTCCTGAGAAGCTCTGAAAATGCTGGTTGTGGGGCTTCCCTGGTGGCGCAGTGGTTGAGAGTCCGCCTGCCAATGCAGGGGACACAGTTTCGTGCCCCAGTCTGGGAAGATCCCACATGCCGCGGAGCGGCTGGGCCCATGAGCCATGGCCGTTGAGCCTGCGCGTCCGGAGCCTGTGCTCTGCAATGGGAGAGGCCACCACAGTGAGAGGCCCACATACCGCAAAAAAAAAAAAAGAAAAAAAAAAAAGAAAATGCTGGTTGTGAATACTAGAGGTGGGGGTGAGAAGAGGATATTTTTGTGTAGTCACAGGAAGAAGACTCGTGATGATGTGGAAGAGGAAGAAGACCAGGGCACGGGCGGGGGTCCATTGTATCAACTACACTTAAAAAGTCTACCACATATCATACTGTTTCTGAGTTGACATTTTTCTATTGGGTAGACCATAGACAAATGCAAATTTTGCCTATTTAAAAATTTTGTTCAGGGGACTTCCCTGGTGGCACAGTGGTTAAGAATCCACCTACCAATGCAGGGGACACGGGTTCGAGCCCTGGTCCAGGAAGATCCCACATGCCGCGGAGCAACTAAGCCCGTAAACCACAACTACTGAGCCTGCGTGCCACAACTACTGAAGCCCACGTGCCTAGAGCCCATGCTCTGCAATAAAAGAAGGCACTGCAATGAGAAGCCCGTGCACCACAACGAAGAGTAGCCCCCGCTCGTCACAACTAGAAAAAGCCTGTGTGCAGCAATGAAGACCCAATGCAGCCAAAAATAAATAAATTAATGAATTAATTTTTAAAAATTTTGTTCAAACTGAATTTACACTCAGAAAATGTGCAAGAGCTGCCTTTATACATATTCCCATTGCTTCTGCTTTTTTAAGCTGGCTCTAAGACTCACATAGTAGATTACAATGGACGAGAGTTCAGCTGTATTATGAATTAAAATAGCATCTGCAGGCAAGCTTGGGAGCTGGCCCTCTCTTCTCACATTATTTTGATTGGAATATCTACCGGGAGTATCAAGTAAAAAAACATGGCTGGAAGACAGGTTAGTCTTACAGTGAGCACTGCATATCCCTGGGCCCAGCAGAAGAACCCAAATTTTTTACTATTTTTAAGCGTATGTATTGAATGCCACATTGATCAGGGTTCATTGACAGACAACAGAATCTCCTCTAGCTAGTTTCAGGGGATTTATTACAGAGTATTAAGGAGGTAATAGAATTATCGGGAGAGCTGAAGAAAAAGAATCTACTAGACTGAGCTTCCAGAACTCACTGTAGAACTGACTCATTGGTGCAGCAGTGCCTTGCAGGACCTGAAGGCTTTGGAATTAGAACATTGTCTGCTAATCAGGGAAGCCACGTACAACCATGGGGCCCAGAACCAGGCCATGATCAGCATCCACTAAGCAGATGCCTTTTTCCTTAGCTCTGCTCTGAATTCAGGTGAATATTTTAAATTGGTTGCTCTAAATCACATCTGGAACTCTAATAACAAGCAGAGCTAAGAAAAACTGGCGAAAACTGAGGTTTCTAACCCCAAAGGACAGGAATGCACACAGAGTTTGGAGTGGATATCAACTGATCCAATCCACAGTATTTACTACAAGAAGCTTTTGGTTTTTTCCTCAACTAGCTCTCAAATTAAAAAGAAAAAAAAAAGAGTTGAGAATTCGTGATTTATTTTTTCCTTTTTTCCCCTTTTAAAATTTTACTATGTAACATTCAAAACATGTCATAATGTATAAATAATAAAGAAATGAAAAATCATCAATCTACAAAGGGACTTATTTATGCTAACCTCAGAAAATGACAACAGCATTTTATGCTACATGTACACGGGCCAAGTGCAAAAAAGTAATTGCTGCAGTGAGCTACTGGTGAAAGTCTAAAAGAGATCATGCAGAGGCCGGCCCTCTCTCTCCTCTCTCCATTTTTATGTGAGTGCACCTCATTCCAAACTCTTTGAAGACACCTGCTAAGAAGAAAAGGGAAGGCTGATGCTTTGAAACAGATGTTTCCCCAGGGTTCAGAGCTCCTGCATCAGGTTCAGTGGCTCCAAGATGGTCATTATGCATCATTTTTAATTATGGTTTCAAAAGTACAAACTCTTTGGACTTCTGCAATACCTCATATATTATTATTCTTTTTGCAAAAATGTACCAGTAGGATCTAGTCATACTGAAACAGAGCAGGACCCTATGGTCCTTCCCTACTGTGTCCTCTGCCTGTCTCCTGTCTGTGGAAAAACATTAGCCAAAGAATAAGCTTAATCAGAGAAGTGAGAAAATGCAGAAACAAAGGTAAACAGTCAAAGGAGACCAAATAATAATACTTTAGTCATTAAACATAGTCAGGGACTTTTAGCTCCTCCTCAAGGGCTATAGATAATATTCTGAGCCATATCCTGTGAACTGTCTTATAGATACTGAAACCCACACCAGGTGGAAGAAGTTAACTACATGATGACCAGAGTGTAGCCATGACATAAGCTGCCACAGTTCCGAGAACTGGCCTCAAGGAAATGGGAACAAACCAAACCTGGAACTGAAGACTAACGGTACTTAATCCATTTACAATGCTTGGTGTCAGTTTATTTATCTCTTGTAAAAGTAAAATACAGTGTGTGTGTGTGAAAAATAAAATAAAATAAAAAATAAATAAATACTTTTTAAGATTTAAAAAAAAAGAAAAAAACAACAATCAAGATGATGCTAATCAGACCACTGATGACCAATTTCAAGATGACTGTCAGAGCTGCCTGTGCTGTTTCTGCATGGAGTCCCTCCCTCCGCATATAAAAGCTCTTGCCCCCTGATTGTTGGGGTGGCGGGCGGGGGGGAGTTGGCCTTCAGAAAGGCATCCTCCCTCCCCTGCAGTAGCCAGCATCCAAAATAAAGCAAACTTTCCTTTCTACCAACCTGACCTCTTTATCGGCTTTTGAGCAGCAAGCAGCCGAACCCCACTTTCGGTTAAAATACCACTAACTTTTCTCTCCTGTGTAATAAGACAGTGTGCTTCTCACCAACAATGTCGTGCCTGATGTATTAATGGGCTCACACAGAAGTGATGTCTGGATATCTCTGGGTACCTCCAAAGTATATTCATTCAGGAAGATTGAGACAGTTCAGGGATACAAAACTATAAAGAAAAAACAGCAACAGCATTGTTCTGGGGAATGATTTAGAAAAGCCCACCGCAGTCCAAGGAGAGAATTGTGAGCTTGGTGTTGAAGCTAAGCTACCGGCTAAACTATTGGGTGTGGTCTAACAGGAGAAAACATTCTCCTGAATGGCTGGGTTATTTCTTCTTCTATGAGTTCCTTGTTCATGGGGAAATCCTTCATCCCCCATCTCATGATTCTATGTGGAGGGTCTTATTTAATGTAACAGCCCTCTCCTCATCTCCTACTCCCCTATCCTAGAATCAATGCAAAATTGGCAATTTTAGCACCAATCATTGGTGACACCAATAAACGGGGCATGGAAAAATGCAACCCTTAGGTCACAATCTAAATTTTAAGAGAAGGCTGTGCACAGTAGTTAAGCAGGTGTTCAGGGCTTGTTCAACATACAATTAACTTTAGGTTTAGGGCAATAAAACTAATTTCAAGAGACCCTGACTGATGGTTGAAAGGTTTTAATACATTCTGAGTCCTCAGCAGGACTGGCTCAGGACTGAGTGTTGGCTAGTCCTCCACTGTAGAGGGCTGAGGAGGGCAGGAGGGACAAAAGGACTCCAATCCAAACAGACGTTGTGCTCTGTTATATGTCACATATCCTCGATCTTACAAAGGGTGTGGCAGTGGGAATTGTATGACTCTGGCAGTCTGGAGACTGGTTTGCCAGCTCCGAACCTGTACTTTCTTACATTGTGGCCTTGGGCAAGACATTAAACGTTCTTGGGCTTTATCATCCCCAGCAGAAATTTATATTTAAATATTATATAAATATAATATTTATATTTAAATATAAATATATACATAGGTTACAAGTAAAGCATGGAAGAAGACAAACGCTGCAAGCACTCATTAAAAGAAGCAAACTGGCGCTGCAGCATTAATATCATACATAGAAGACTTGAAAACAAGACATTTTACTGAGAATAGAGACAATACAAAATGATAAAGGAGTTACTTTCCAGGAAGATATACCAAACCTAATTTTATATCCATCTACAAACACAGCTTCAAAATACATGAAGCAAAACCAGTAGCTCTAAAATGAAAAATAGGCAAATCCATAATTATCATTAGAGATTTCAATAGTCCTCTCTCAGTAATCAGAGCAAAACAGAAAATCAGTAAAGATATAAAAGAACTTAACACATTGTTGAACAGCTTATCTATTTGAGTGTCATAGAACATCCAGCAACAGAAGAATTTTTTTTCCCTAGTGCCCAGGAACCACTCACCAACAGAGGCCATATTCTGAGGGGAATGGGAGCTTGGGCGTGGGATAAACTGTATGTTCTTTGGTCACATGGATTTAAATTTTAAAAACTGATAACAGAAAGCTATCTGGGAGAAAAACCATCAAATATTTGAAAAATGAAGAATACACATAAATATAATTCAAGGATCAAATAGAAAATCAGAAGGAAAATTAGAAAACATTTTAAATTGAATGGAAATGAAAATATGGCATAGTAAAACATGTGGATACAGCTACAACAGGGCTTAAGGAGACATTGATAGCATTAAATTTTTATATTAGAAAGGAGGAAAGTTCTCAAACCAGTGATCTGAGCTTCTACCTTAAGAAATTAAAAAAAAAAAAAATAGTGAACCAACTCAAGTAAAAGAAAGGAAAAAATAAAGAGAAAAAAACCCAAAAAACAATGTAATTGCAAAGAGAAAAAAATAGAAAATGAATGGGGAAAAAAATGTTCTTCGAAAAGATCAATAAAAATGATAAATTACTAGCCAGACTGAATAAGGATAACAGAGAGAAGACGCAAGCTGCTAAAGTCAGGACTGAAAGAGAGGATTTCTCCATAGATCAATACTTCAGACATTGACAGGATAAGAAGAAATACTATGAATAAAGTTATACCTATACATTAAACAATCTAGGAGGTGAAATAGACAAATTCCTTAAAATACATAAAAATAAACATAAAATATCAATCAAAAAGAAATAGATGGGCTTCCCTGGTGGCGCAGTGGTTGAGGGTCCGCCTGTCAATGCAGTGGACACGGGTTCGTGCCCCGGTCCGGGAAGATCCCACATGCCGCGGAGCGGCTGGGCCCGTGAGCCATGGCCACTGGGCCTGCGCATCCGGAGCCTGTGCTCCGCAACGGGAGAGGCCACAACAGTGAGAGGCCTGCGTACCACAAAAAAAAAAAAAAAAAAAAAAAGAAATAGATTACTGGCTAGTCCTTTATCAATTACATAATTGAATTCATAGTTAAGCATGTCTATAGAAAATAAAAAAGAAATATTAATAATCGATGATCTAAATATCTGTTTGAAGAATTTAGGAAAAGAGCAGCAGATTAAACCCAAAGAAAATAAGCAAAAGGAAGGATCAATATAAAAATACAATTTAATAAACAGAAAAAAATGCTTTCCATAGATAAAAATCAACACAACACAGAGTTGGTTCTTTGAAGAGAGAAACAGAATTGAAAAGCCCTAGCAAAAATGATGTGAGTCAGAGGCAATACAAGGAAATATCCTGAATGATCAAAGGGGACAGTATTCTAAATCTTATAAACATTAAAATATATAGTAAATAAATTACTAACATCTGCATTTGAAAATGCAGATAAAAAGGACAAATTCTTATGAAAACAAATTTTTCCCCAAACTGAAACAAAGTGTAATAAAATCTGAATAATCATACTAAATACTTCAAAGATGTATCTGAAAATATCTTCAGGAACAGATGGCTAGACCAATAAACTCTTCCAGGCATTTGAAAGAAAAATTATACTAACAGCATGCTTCTCTTTCCCCCCTCAGAAAATGGGAAAATAGAGAAAATTCTCTGACTTGCTTGGTGAAGCCTAGACATAACTTCTAGTGTGGAAACTAGAAAAGGGAATAACAAAAACTGAAAAGTACTAGCCAATCTCTCTCATAGACAGAAAATGAAAAAATCATCAGTAAAATACTAATGGATATGTAATACCCATAATAAAATGGGCATCAAATATTTTTCAATCAAGTTGGGTTTATTTCAAAAATGCAAAGGTGGCTTAATAATTGCAAATTAATCAATATAATTTACATTATTAACAGAATGAAGGAAAGCTATCATATGGTCATCACAGTAGATGGAAGAAAATCATTTTACAATGTCAACATCACTTCACAATAAAAAAGAAAAACTCTTAGCAAAGAATAGAAGCAAACTTCCTTAATAGATATTATCCACAAATAATCCTGTAGCCAGTACAAAGAAATGAAATGAAATAAGATATATGGATCAGACAGGAAGAAAAAAAGCGATGTTATATACGGATAATATAATTGCAAAAGTAGAATGAATATGTAACAAAGTTGATCAGTCACCCTTTAGAACCAAGAAGTGAATTTAGATAATTGTTGGATGCAGATCAATATACAAAACTCAATTGCATTTCTATATTCCAGCAAAAAATTTAAAATATGCATTTTTTAAATGCCATTTAAAATATCATTAAAATGTCAAATATCTAACAGTAAATCTAATAAGTGACATATAAGACCTATAATTCACAGCACTGCAAAACACAAAGGAGAACAATGAAGTGAAACCTAAATGAAAGGAGAGATATGTCCTGATAATAAATTGGAAGAAACACTATTGTAAATATTTCAGTTTTCCTCAAATTGAACCATAGGTTTATGGTGATTCTAACAAAATACCAAACAGTTTTCAAATGGGAATTGATAAGGTGATTTTAAATGTATGGAGTTTCAAAAGTGACAATAGCAGCTAAGGCAAAACAGGGAAAAAGGTGGATAATTTATCAGCAGACAATAAGACTTATTATAAAGCTATCATAGCAACTTTGATGACATTAGGTATTGGTACAAGTATAAACTATACAGCAAATTCACCCTCAAGCAGCTTTCTAGGCTTAGCAAGGCAGAGTTTGGAGTCAAACAGACCAGACCTTGAATTTCTACTTTTTCTCATTGCTGTGGCTTTGGGTAGGACATTTAATATCTTCAAACCTGTATTTCATCTGTATATAGAGTTTGACAATAATTCAGATTAAAGAATCATTATAAGGATTAAGTTAAGTAGTATATTTAAGGTACATAGGACTGAACACAGTTCCTGACACACTATTTACCCCAGAAATTTTAAATATAAGTGTCAATGCACGTTAAACAGTTATGACAATATCTAGTCTGTGGTAAGCCATCAGTGTTAATGGCAATTGTTATATTAATATTAATAAAAGCTAACATGGAAATAATTTTCACCCAATGCCTAGCACTTATTATTCACTCTCTAAAAAGGATTGTGCATGAATATTCAGGAGTGGCACAAATTCTAAATACAAACATCCTTGTCCTTGGTCCTGAGGTAAGTAATTGCTCCAAATCTCCTGGTTTTCTAAAAGACCTGGAAATTGTAGAGAAAAACATGAAAAACAGCTCTCTGGTAGTTATCTGTGAAGTATGGGGACCATGTTGATAATAACTAAAATTGCAGTTAGAGGAATTTCTTCACAGTGCCTCTGGGTCCCATCCCCCTGGTTTCACTACAAGTGTTTAGCCATTTTCAATCTGTGCCTCATTAGATAGTTACCAGCATGTGCATCTTACAGGGACATTTGGAAAATAAGCTTTGTGAAAAGAGGGTCCTCTTTCACCCTCCCAACCTTTTCCACTCTGTTCTGCAGTTGCTAAGGGACAGCGGAGATTTGGGACAGAGCCATCTCACATCTGAGTCATCCCACACCATTTCTTTCTCTCAATTTACATGTGAGCAAAGGACATGAGAGGCATTTGCCATTTTATCATGTCATGGATTGCTTAGCTCTTGTGGAGTCCCTTCACTTTCCTATAACCTGACCGGACACCCGCAGGATCCAGGAGCCCAGACGCTCCAGTCAAATGCAGTCATTTTATTCCTGGACAGAACAGGCATAGGGGACCCCATGACCACCCACGTGGCCTTGGTACAGCCACTTAACTTCTACATACCTCAGTTTACCTTTCTGGAGAATGGGAAAGTAAAAATCGTTATCTGGCCCATGTTGAGAATTGAATGCAATCTAGAGATATCAGCTTTGCAGTTCTACCTATTCATATTTCGCCCCAGGGAATTTCCTCAGCTAAAGCACTACCTTCATCCATCCACCCCAGACTCCGGGACATTTCCCAATATAAACCTTCCAGTCTCTCCTCCAGGCCTTTGATCAGCAAAGGACCACTCCCAGATGTGCTCTTCTCTTCCAGATGTGCCCATGGGAATAAAACACTGCTTTCTAGGAAGAGCCGAGCTCTATCTTTTAACCCAGTTGGAATTAACCTTATTGGAATCCAGGGATTCTCAATGCGAGGTGATTCCCCACTCCTGCTCCAGGAACATTCAGTAATGTCAGCAGACATTTTTGCAAAAGGGGTCAGAGGAGATAAGAGCCCCATTGGTCCCACCTAGTGATGGACAAGAGGAACCCAGTGGATGGAGTAAAGTAGATGCCCTGGAGAGACCAGTAATTTGGTGCTCTTCAAACTGACAGTCTGTAAATATTTGTTTAACATTTATTTCACAGGGGCTTGGAGTGATTGATTTGCTATTAATGCAAAATGTGGGCACACCAGTGTGTTTCTTTGGTTTGAACATTTTATTGCTGTGACAGCGTCTTGTAAGAAGAAAATTGTTTAATAGAAATGTTAGATTTTTGTTTTGCATTTGGTTTGTATTAATTTCTCACTTTGGTAGGGATGATGTCAAATTATATTAGGCAATTTATTTTCTGGGTGTTGAGAACCTGTTATGCATTAACCCTTATAGTGACCAAAAGGTTGCCCTTATACTGTTTGGGGCATGGTGCTAAGCCCTTTGAAGGACAAAGGAAAAGAAGCAGTGAACTCTTCTCTCTAGTGGAGCAAAGTCTAGATGCTGAGAATGGCAAACTGCACATCCTAAAATCTCAGGGATTAGCCTTGTTTAGGGCCACCACATTCAATGAGAAAATAAGAAGGGAGTTTAGCCTCACCTCAGGCATCTTAGAGGGTTTATTCTGGGTCTGCTTTATGCTGTGTACTGTCCTAAATGCCTTGGATAGAGATGAACAAAACAGACAAGATCCTGGCTTTCATGAAATTTATATTCTAGTTGAATTTTAAAATATCTGTATTAGGGCTTCCCTGGTGGCGCAGTGGTAGCGAGTCCGCCTGCCGATGCAGGGGACACGGGTTCGTGCCCCGGTCCGGGAAGATCCCACATGCCACGGAGCTGCTGGGCCCGTGAGCCATGGCCGCTGAACCTGCACGTCCGGAGCCTGTGCTCCGCAACGGGAGAGACCACAACAGTGAGAGGCCCGCGTACCGCAAAAAAAAAAAAAAAAGAAAAAAAAATAAATAAATAAAATATCTGTATTAAAAAATGGGCAAACCGTGAGCCATGGCTGCTGAGCCTGTGCGTCCGGAGCCTGTGCTCTGCAACGGGAGAGGTCACAGCAGTGAGAGGCCCGTGTACCGCAAAAAAAAAAAAAAAAAATGGGCAAAGACCTGAATAGACACTTTTCCCATAGAAAATATAAGTCCACAGATACATGAAAAGGTGTTCAACACCACTAAGCATCAAGGGAATGCCAGTCAAAACCACAGTGAGGGGCTTCCCTGGTGGCGCAGTGATTGAGAGTCCACCTGCCAATGCAGGGGACACGGGTTCGTGCCCCGGTCCGGGAAGATCCCACATGCCGCAGAGCGGCTAGGCCCGTGAGCCATGGCCGCTGAGCCTGCGCGTCTGGAGCCTGTGCTCCGCAACTGGAGAGGCCACAACGGTGAGAGGCCCGCGTACTGAAAAAAAAAAAAAAAAAAAAAAAACCACCACGAGATATTACCTCACACTTCTTAGAATGGCTACTATCAAAATGACACGACATAACAAGTGTTGGGGAGGATGTAGAGAAAAGGGAACGTAAATGGATTGGAAAACAGTCTAGAGCTTCCTCAAAAAATTAAAAATAGAACTACCATGCAATCCAGCCATTCAAACTTCTGGGTATATATCCCCCCCCCAAAAAAAATCTCCAGGAGATATCTGCACTCCCATGTTCATTGTAGCATTATTCACAATAACCAAGATGTGGAAACAACCTAAGTGTCCCTTAATGGATGAATGGATAATATACAGGTAAAATGGAACATTTTCAACCTTATAAAAAGGGGAATCCTGTCATTTGTATCAATATAGGTGAAACTGGAGAGCATTATGCTAAGTGAAATAAGCTAGACAGAGAAAAAAATATCCTTCATGCTATCACTTATATGTGAAATCTAAAAATAATGTTGAATTCATAGAAACAGAGAATAGAAAAGTGGTTGCCAGATATTGGCATGTGGGGGAAATAGGAAGAGTTTGGTAAAAGGGTACAAACTTACAGTTATAGGAATGATAAGATTTTAGGATCTAATGTAAAACATGGTTACTACAGTTGATAACACTGTATTGTATAATTGCAATTTGCTAAGAGAGTAGAACTGAAATGTTCTCACCCTAAAAAAAAAAAAGATAAATATGTGAGGTGATGGATGTGATAATTAACTAGTTTGGGGAAGGGGGGAGATCCTTTCACAGTGCGTTTCTATACCAAATCATCATGTTGTACACTTTAAATACCTTAAAATTTTATTTGTCAAATATACTTCAATATACGGTTACCAGTGCTGGCAGAGAATCACGCAGTGGCAGAGAGTGACTTTGGGGTGGGTGGTCAAGGGATGCTTCTCTGAGAAGGTGAAAGTTTAGCTGGAATTTTGTTGGCAAAGAGGAGCCCGCCATGCAAAGGCTCCGCCTTCTAGAGAAAGGCCCCAAGGTGGGGTTGGTCTGGGGTGTGTGCTGCATGGGTGCAGCAGAGAGAAAGGGCAGGAAAGGTGACAGAAGGGCTGACAGTGCTGGATGTGGACCAGGACATGGAGGACCCACAATGCCAAGAAGAGGGGCTTTATTCCAGCGAAAAGGTAAAGCCATTTGAGTCTTAAGGAAGGAGTGGCATGATATGATTTGCTTTGGGAGAATGGATGATAGGAGCTCAAGAGAAGGAGGTCGTGAGAATAGGAGAATTAGCAGTGGTCCAAGTCAATGATGATGATAGCTTGAAGTACCGTGGAACCATGAAAATGGCAAGAAGTCATCAAATTTGGGGTGTGTTATGAGGGAAGTGTCAGCAGGACTTAATAAAGTGATGACTATGGGGCAGTGAGGAAGACAGAGAGGTGGAGGGTGATTCCCAGATTTGGACTTGAGCGTCTAATTCCGTGGAGGTTCCATTTACTGCAATGGTGAACCCTGGGCAGGGAGAAACTCTGAGGAAGGAAAACCCAAAAATTCTGATTTGATAGATCGAGGTAGGTATTCTGGACAGAGGAATGTACAGAAGTAGCAAAATTAATACTGACAAGCAATACCATCCTAGTAAACATTGTGCTAGAGAAATAAACATTTACAGCTCAGCTAAACAACTCTTTACTGAGTAGCGTCTCATGTAAACCTCTTTCCAGCTGAATTATTCAGTGTCCACATTTTTTCAACCAAGGTCGCTTCCCTTAGCCATCCCGAACAGAGCCTGTGTTCTCCCCTGGTCTGTCTTCGTACAGAGCTGGGACTCCTTCCTCTACCTTGCTGGGGCATCCAGGAGGGACCACGCAGACCTTACACGTGGATCCTCACTCTTTTTGTCCTCGGGACTTGGAACTTTTAATAAGCTCTATCAGCTCAAACTCTGCAAATGTGTTTATTCAATTAGGTGTGAGATGTTTTATGTCTTTTTAAATTCATTTTACCAAAGGCACTGGGAGGAAGAGCAGAAAGCCTCATTGTTGCTCTGACTCTAAGCAGGATAAACCACCAGCTCATAAAATCTAAATTAAGTACGTGTACTATGGAGAGGTTTTATTTTCCTTCTTCAGCTTCTTTTATAATGGTAACAAAGGAGGTGTTGATGAAATTTGTGCAACAGATTAAGGAGGAGTTTGGTTTTAAATCTTCCAGGTGCAGAAATTTATTATTCTCCTATCCAAAATTAGTTTGAGCGATCATCGTCTGCAGTGGTGATGCCCATTTCTTCTAGAAAGTCAAGATTCTTTTTAATTGATTTCCAGGACTGTTTTTTCACTGCTCAACCAAGCCCTAGTCTTATAATCCGAACAACAAAAAAGGTGGCAGGGGGAAAACAGTGGTGGGTGATGATATTGAATGTAGCTGTGTTATCTCAGACAAGTCCCCAAACCTCTCTGAATCTTCTTTTCTCCAATAATTAAATGGGAGTTGCCACGTTTACTTTGCCACAATATGACACTTCTACAAGTATTGGAAGAAATCTCCCAGTTGTGAGATGGCTTGGTAAATCAGGAAGTCCCAACATCGGAGGAAAAAGAACACTCAGCCTTCTATCATGGTGGCCCTTTGGTGAGCGTGTGTGACTTTTGGCAAGTTTCCTCTCTGAATTGCAGATTCTTGATTTATAAAATGGACAGCTAGGAAGACGTGGTGTAGCATGCAGCAGAGCATTAAGAATGTTAATCGTGTGTGTTAGTTTTCTCTGCCGCATGACACGTTATCACAAACATAAGGACTTAAAACACCACACCTTTATGATTTCATGGTTTCCATGGATCAGCACTCGGACATCGCTTTACAACTCCTCTGCTCAGGGTCTCCCAAGGCTGCAATCGTGGTGCTGGGTGGTCTTTGTTTCCCTCTGAAGCTCATAGTCCTCTTTGAAGCTCACACGTTATTGGCAGAATTCGGTTCCTTGTGGTTGCTGGACTGAGATCCCAGATTTCATGAAAATCATCAGTAGGGGCCACTCGCAGCTCCTACAAAGATCCCCAAGGTCTCCATTGCTTTCCACAATATCCTTAGATGTGAAGATCTTTAGTCTTTGTTTCAAATGAAGTCAGTCAGGCAGAGCTGCAGAGCAATTATTCTTTACAACCTGATTTCCTCCTGGGCTGAACCCCTGAGCCAGAGCACCAGAGTGGGGGACAAGGGCATATTTTTCCTGGAGTGACAATCCTGTTGTAGGAGTGGGCACTGGGGGGTCAGCGTGGGTGTCTGGGAGTGGGAAGCAGGGATAATGGTGGTCCTGGTCTTCTTACCTTGCCCTTTCAGGCATGCAGCCTTCACACTGTGGGTGAGCCAGGGTGCGATCAGATTGGCCTCAGTATTCTTGGGCATCTGCACTTGGGGTAGACCTTCCACACTACACTAGGGGCTGGATAGAGTAAGAAAGACCCGGTCCTCTCAGCTGTGCCTGCCTGGAAGACAGTCTCTGTATCTCGAGGCTGAGGGGGATGAAGATAAGAAACACTAGCACCTTTCCCTTCCCAGGGCGAAGCCACAGCCCCAGACTGAGAGCTGGAGGGAAAGGGAGTCCCCATCTTCTTGGCTGCATGTGCCCAGGACAGAGCTTCTGCAACAAGGAGCTGGGGTGGGTACAACGAACCAGGTCATGGCCCCAATGATGCAAAGTTCCACTGTTCTTACTGAGATTTAGTAAATTTTCTTGAGTGAGTGCCTGCCCATTTCTGTATGCCCTTATAGGGACAATTTTCTGAATCTTCTGACCAAGAAGGCCTTCACGTTCTCCTCAGCCTGACTGAACTTTAGGTAGACTTCTTGCTGACTCTGGCCCCCTGACCTCTCTTTTCATATAGCAAGTTTGAAAAACTTGCAATTATAAATTCTTTCTCTGCCCCTTTGAGATGTAAATCTTAAAAACATTTTGCCTGTTTCACAACCCTGGGGAAGTTTTTCTCAAGGACCGGGGAAACACCTCTTTGAAATTCAATCATCAAGGAAGACAGTCTCTGCAAAAGTTTATGAGCCCAGCTTTGGTGGGTGCCTTGCTCCAAGTTTTAAAACCACCTCCTGTCTTAACATAGGATAAATCTTACTTGTCCTTTGGATAAAGCCAATTAGCAAACACAGATGGCCCATGACTTTCCTCTGATGCTGAGTTCTAGTTCCTCTCCCCTATTGTAATAGCCTTGAATAAAGTCTTCTTTACCTTGTTTAACTTGGTCCAGTGCAGTTTTTGCTTTGACACATTGAATGATTGCTTTCTGTATTATTTCTACCAGTTCAATTTGTTGTTGTGCTGACGAAGGTGTCCACTGTTTCACGCTAGACTGAAGCAGGTTTCTTTATCCCCATATGCATCCCTGATGCTGATCACAAGATTTATTCATAGTGAATGGTGGGTGAATGGATAATAGTGAACCGTTAAAAAGCCCCATGATCTGTGCTCTGTGCTAGGTTCTAGACATGTAATGATAAGCAAGAGATAGAGCTTATAGGTGGCTGGATCAGGTCTTATAAGAAATTTAATTTTTTTCCTAAGAGCAGTGGGACTCACTGAAGGGTTTCAAACAGGAGGCAATATATCACATTTGCATTTTTAAAGATGAATTTGTGAAATGAGATTTTTACAAATATAAGGGCTGAATTTTCCCCCTATGATGTTCTGAGTCCAACGTCCATTAATTACACTGACTCATTTCTAATCATCATCCTCAAGACAAGAAGACAGGCCCCCATAAGCCCTGCTGGTAAGGGTGACTGTGGAAAGGGCATTAAAAAAAAATGGCCAAAAGCCTCTTCCATTTCCACTGGAAAATTCCATTTAATTTATTGGAAAATTCCCTTTAATTTATTGGAAAATATATTATTGGCAGGATTATTAATGATACAAAACCGAAAAGCAAATATGAATGCTCAACCTACAAGCCCAGGACTTCATGAGAACTCGTCCAACATCTGGTCTCCCATTAAAAGGGCTTAGAGGGCCCTTCTGATTAATATAGGAGTAAAAGCCACTCTCTGTCTTTCAGCCAGAAGTACATTTCTTAAGGGACAGCATAGAGAAAAGGAAACTTGGAGCAGAAAGCTTTACAAAAGCAGCCCCAGACCACACTATGGGATGACCCACTGATGGAGAAGCAGCTGTAACAGGTAGAACTCCAGGCTAAAATGGTGTCAGTAAACCCCTCACATATACAAAGGAACCCAGGTTGCAGCAGGACCTGCACAGGGCCGGGGATCTGGTCTCCTAGCAACCAGCAAGAGAATGAACCATGTCCTGGAGCAACTGAGCTGCCCTGAGTCTCAATTCTCTGTATTTGTAAAACAGGTGATTTTAAGGGGACACTTCCATTCTAAAAATGCCAATGCCTCTCTATTATAAAGAAAGAAGGGACTGGCTTAAGTGTGGTCAAGAGCCACACTAGGTCCTGGGGGAAGCTTAGCCAGTTTTTTTCATTTTTGGAAACTCTGGGCAACAGTTACTTCAGTCTGCAGGCAAGTGCATCCTCTTCCCTACACACCATCTGACAAGTGTCTACATGCTATCTGACAAATGTCAGAGCCTTTCATAAACTCTTGGAATAAGTGGATTCATTTAACATAAGAATAAATAGGGACAAGAAAAATAGAAGAGAGGGGAAATGATGCTGGCAGTACGGTATCCTGTTGTATGTTATTAACAGCAGAAACTCTGGACCCAAACTCCCCAAAGTGAACTCCTGGGACCCTAGTTTCCTTCTCTACAGCTGTGTGTTTGTGGCAAGTTACTCTCTGAGTTTCAGTTTCCTTGTCAAAAAAAGGGGAATGACGTTCATACATATTTCATGGAGCTTTGAGTATCCGATGGCATAATGCCTGTGTTGATAGAAAGTTTTACTGTCCAAAGGGTGCCCCATTAGGCACAGAATCAAATCTCTGGGGGATGAGGGTCAGTGGAGAAGGAAAGGGTTTCATCCTTTAAAACTAAAGAGCGGTCTTCCCTGGTGGCGCAGTGGTTGAGAGTCCGCCTGCCGATGTAGGGGACACGGGTTCGTGCCCCAGTCCGGGAAGATCCCACATGCCGCGGAGCGGCTGGGCCCGTGAGCCATGGCCGCTGGGCCTGCGCGTCCAGAGACTGTGCTCCACAACGGGAGAGGCCACAACAGTGAGAGGCCCGCGTACAGCAAATAGTAATAATAATAATAATAATAATAATACTGTTATATAGCATGATGTGCACTCAGAGACAGAAAGCACTGTGAGGAAAAAAGAGGAAAAATTAATTCCGACTCTTGGAAACAGGGAAAACTTTCTGAAGGAGGTAGTGATATAAAAACAGCATCTTTCCTCATTTATTATGTTTGTTGTCATTGTATAACAACTTCACCAGGATGTAAGCTTCATTAAAGCAGGGATCTTGCCAGTGTTGGCAAATGATTATCCTGAGTGCTTAAAAGAGAGTCTGGGGCTTCCCTGGTGGCGCAGTGGTTGAGAGTCCGCCTGCCGATGCAGGGGACATGGGTTCGTGCCCCGGTCTGGGAAGATCCCACATGCCGCGGAGCGGCTAGGCCCGTGAGCCATGGCTGCTGGGCCTGCGCGTCCAGAGCCTGTGCTCCGCAACGGGAGAGGCCACAGCAGTGAGAAGCCCACGTAATGCAAAAAAAAAAAAAAAAAAAAAGAGAGTCTGGAATCTTATAACTTGTCAATAAATACTTGCGAGATGAAAGAATGAGTGGTCCCCCAATCTCCAAAGGGCTCCCTTTGCCCTACGGCCAGCCAGGGAGCTTCTTTTGAATGAAACTAGTAAATGCCATCTTTCAGAGGGGAATCTGAGCACCCGTTTCTGAGAAGGCAACTTGCAAGCTGATCACTGAATGATAAAGCCAGACTCCGTTAAGGAGAGTAGTCTATTCTCCCACAGATTTCCCTAGCACCACGGCAGCAGAGGGCCCACCTCTGTCAGGGTTTGTGGATGGAATTGGGATAAATTCACTCATCAGGTTAATATTAGCTAAAAATCCTAAGAAGTCATGCTGCCCTAATCCCAGCTTCTTGACGTCCATGTTCCTCTCTTGTTTCCAATTCCATCTTTCTTTTTCTTGCTCAGATTCCAAGCAACTTTTGGAAGCAGGAACCTCCAGGCTTCAGCGGGCTCTCTGCTGTTTGCCAGGTGTTGGGTGCCCTCTGCAGGCTGCATGAATCTCTCTCTGCCACCTGCTCTGCCCAGATGTGCAACCCAGGGAGGGCTCTCTCCACAGCTGTATTCTTGCAGCCAAGGGCTGCATTGCCTGTTTCCCCCATGAGCGAGATGGTAATAGGACACTTGAGAGTTCCCATGTGGCTGGACAGAGCCAGTGATGCCCCCAGGGAGACAGCCTGCTCTAGCAGGAAGGGCTCCAGCCTAGGAATTTGTTAGTCAACATTCATTAAGCACCTACTGTGAGTAGGTGCTTAATGAATACCATTCATTCATTCATCCACTAACTCATCAAATGTTTATTAAAGACCTACCACGTGCCAGGACACTAGAATGCAAAAGTGGAAAGCAAGGCAAAAAACAAAATTTCCCGTTTTCATGAAGCTGATATTCTAGTGAGAAAAGACACTAGATAAGATAAATAAGCAAAACAGGTAGTGGGTTAGTTGCTGATTTAAGTGCTGAGGAGAAAAATAGGCAGGAGGAGGGCTTTGAAGCTTCTGAGGAGTGGGGAGCGGGGAGAGCAGGGAGGTTTTACACCAGGTGCCCAGGGAGAGCCTCACTAAGAGGGCGACTTTGCAGTGAAGACCAAAAGGAAGGACCATAGCAGGAGCAGGCTTGCAGCACTGGAGGAAGGGTATCGGGAAGAGGGAACAGCCAATGCAAAGGCCTCGGGGCAGTAATATGCTGTATGTTTAAGGAACAGCAAAGAAGCCCATGTGTCTGGGCAGGAGACAGCAAGGAGGGAAATAGGGGAGAGAAGTAGATTAGTCAGGAGAAGTGACAAGTGGCCAGATGAAGCAAGGTCTTATAGGTTCTTATAAGGAGGAGAAAAGAGCCTCAGAGACCAATGCAAGCTTCTGTGTGAACTCAAGCACACTGTCTTCTGAGCCTTAAAATAGGGATAATAATGCTGGCTCGTGGGATTAAGACAGTGCCTGGTCCAGTGTCTGACACCGCAGGGGGACCCAACGAACACCGCTGTCCATCAGCGCCCATGCACATTCCTCATGTGCTCAGTGACTTAGGATCTCTGAGAAGCCCAAGGTGAATGGTGAAATCGTTTCAAATCATCCTGCACTGCTGCCCTCCATTCATTCTGTGCCTGGGTGACCTTCTGCTTCCCTGTCAAGGTTCCTGTCTCTCCCTGGGGTGCTGTTCCCAGACATCAGCCATCGTAAGAGTATCTTCATCTGCAGCTCCACTAATATTTTAGCAGAAAGTACAACCAAACCCAGAAGGAGAAATGGGGGATGGAATGCTTTTTTTTTTTTTCATTTACTGGAGACATAATTTTGGTCAAACACTTAAACTCTCTGCACCTTGGATTCCTCACCCATCAGATCGTCCTCTCTTATACAGCTTGGCAAGGGTCCAATAGGATAACGGGCTTGAGCACCATTTGTAATCCGTGAAAACTGCCAGGTGTCTTTACCCGGCACTTCATACAACAATTTCCGTTTTCAGAGATTCTTAAAATGTTTGCATAAAATTAGAGCTGGATTTAAGTCTTGACTTTGTCATGAGTTATCTTGGAAATATATGATTAATTTCTTAAGCGTCTTAGAGTCTCAGTTTCTTTCCATCTAAGTTGGGGGAAATAAGATTTCCTGCTTTTCCTACTTCACAGACTTGACTGGGACAATGAATGTTAAGGATTTTTCAAAAAAAACGTAGAATATAAAACTGGGAAGAATGTGTTTAAACTGGCAGTTTAATCTAACACTTTTTACTCCAATTTGTATAATGTTGAACTCTCCTTGTTCGGGGATCCTGAACATCACTCAGAGGCAGAATCTTTGATGGGTGACCCAGGACTGTGGTTTCTCGTGATCCCACAGAGACCAGACATAGGAATCCAAGGCAGCTCCAGGCTGGTTACCTCGTTGTCACCTCTGTGATCAGAGTCCCCTCTCACCAGTGCCCCCCTTGGCAATGACTCGGCCATTTGCTCAGGCTGCTTTCCTGTCTTTCTGCTCCTCCCAGGTACAAAGGCCCTGCCCTCACTGCATTCTCCAGTTTTTTTTTTTTATTAATTTTTACTGGAATATAGCTGCTTTTCAGTATTGTGTTAGTTTCTGCTGTGTAGCAAAGTGAATCCGTTAGGCGTATACATATATCCCCTCTTTTTTAGGTTTCCTTCCCATTTAGGTCACCACAGAGCATTGAGTAGAGTTCCCTGTGCTATACAGTAGGTTCTCATTAGTTACCTATTTTATACATTAGTAGCTTGTATATGTCAATCCCAATCTCCCAGTTCATCCCACCCTCCCTTCCCCCTTGGTATCCATACGTCCGTTCTCTACATCTGTGTCTCTATTTCTGCTTTGCAAATAAGTTCATCTGTACCATCTTTCTAGATTCCACATATAAGTGATATTATATGATATTTGTTTTTCTCTTTCTGACTTACTCCAGTTTAGATTCTAGAGATATAGTTATATCCTTACTGGTTTGGCTAATTTTCTCCACCGCTGTTCTGCCTGCCTATTACAGGTCACTGGCTGCTCTACAGAAGCTCTGTTCTTGGCTCAGAGGTTCACCCCTGGTCCAACGAGCTGTGGTCGGTGGGAATAGGATCAGGTGGTGTAGACATCACACCACACAGACTGCAGAACTGCCAGGGGCGCCTTTTCCCAGCAGGAGCTATACTTATGGGCAGTTTCTACCGGAAGTGGGCAGTGGGCATGGACTCATCGTGATGGACCTTTCAGTACAGCAGGAAACAACGGGCTCTTTTTCCCACGACGTGCTGCTTCTGATTCTCCAGACACACTCAGCCAAGCCACCATCCAGAGACGAAGAACTCACCCTTCCAGAGGCATTTTGAATGAGCAACCCTGATTGTTAAAATGTCCAAGTAATCAAGGTACACTGAACATAGGAATGAGGACGTGGGTGTCTCCTGTTCACTGAAACACATCCCGTTCCTGACCTGATCCTCTTAAGGTCCAGTTTGGAGTTTCCTCACTGCTCTGTTCAACCACCTCAAGATACCGTGGACCCTTCCTCTGATGTGCATTCCAGAAATAACCATCAGATGCCAGAGGTCCTCTGACCAAATGTAGAAATAACCTCTTTAGCCTTAGGTGCGTTTCTAAAGAGTGGCTACTGTACATTTCATAAACACAAAGTCCTGGCAAGAGAAAGTCAAAGGATTTTTTTTATTATTGTTGTTGTTGTTTATCATTGATACACATCACGAGCTACACAAAATGCCGACCAAAAAAGCAAATGTAGAAAAATAGTAGAATTATATTGGTTCTGATGACTTTGTTTTTCCCATCATCATAATTTTACAGACAATTTCCAAGGGTGTGTGGGAGATTGTAATTATTGTATACAGACATTGTCACCAGAATAAATATGCATTAGGAATTCACAGTGGCATCAAGCTATACATTCAGGTTCTTTTTCAGAGAAAGGGACCATGTTGAAGACACTACCTCTCTTTACCTTCTACAAGGTAGGAGGTCACATTTGAAAACTAAACTAAAACAGAATAGAACAAAATAAATTCCAGAGCCCTACACTGTATGATTGATAAACAAAAGCCACAGGTTAGTTCTCTTGGTCGAGCCTGAATGTGATAATGTTTATGGACACAATTAGTGGACCATTTATTTGCTTGATAATCTATTTTTATCTATTAATTTGAAAATAAGTAGAAAGATTAACCACAGAGTATCCAAAGACTTTGTACTGCAGAGAGATAATATGCCATTCAGGAGGTGGCACTTCTTGACACACTGAGCTGTAATATGTACCACGGAGCTTCTCCTTTTGCAAATTTCCTAACTTGACACTGACCTGGGGATGGCGTCAGTGTCACCAAGGAAGCTTTGAGGTCCTGCTTGAGTGGCACAGCTGAGATCATTGCAGCATCTCATCTGGGCTGGTTTCCTCCTTCCAGACCCTGATGGGATGCTGGAACCCCAATATCAGGAGTTTGACTTGTTCTAAGAGGTGCCAGGATGATAATGTTTCCCATCTGCTCTCTTGCCTTATTTTATCTATATGGACATTCTTCTATTTATGTGGATGTCCACTCCCCACCCCGGCCCCCCAGATTATACATTTTTGTATGGCAGGGTCTCATCTGATGAACTTCTGTAGCCACCAGTGCTTAGCACAGAACTCGGCACAGAATAAATAAACACTGTTTAAAAAGAAATGCATTCAGTTGTAAGTTATAGGAAAATTATGAATGAAGGTAAAAATCACAGACTTTGATATTGTTACACACAAGCAAGACAGTATGTGGGGCACAGTGGGGTGCTCTCTTTTAAGAAAAAAATGTTTTAAAAACAAGCAAAAGATATATGCATAGGTTATCAGATGTACCTGGCTTATTATTAAACTTCCTTGGAGCAAGAAGAATGAAGCAGGATATTGTGCCATGTGCAATAAGTTTGGACTAAAAGACATTTCAGCCCAAGTGCTAAAAGTCTTTTCAGTTTGATGCAATAAAAAGATTCTGAATGACATTTACAGAATTAACACTTCCAAACACCTTAAATGGGATGTAATATTGTTCTCAATTGTGTGTCAGGTTTCAGCCCTTCCTCTCAACTTAACAATGACTTACATTATACCCTGAGCAGGAAAATAGTTTTACTACATAGATCCTCCAATCATGCACAGAACTGAGCTGGAAAACTCCAGTTTGGAGGCTCCTGGAATCACAACAAAATGTTCTGACTTCTGGAAGGTTAAGCCCAAAGTTTCAAACACAGTGATCTCCCTCAAGCCATTGTGTATGAATGTAAAAATGTACTGAGTTATTATAAAGAAAATTCCTTAGAGCTAACTTTTGCTATAAAATATTTCTGAGCTATTCCCCAAATTTTAAAATGCTTACTTGACACTGGTACTGTTCCAGACACTCTGCTTACCTCTTTCTAATCCAGACCCCCCCCAACTACCTTTCAAAGGAGACATTTTAAAGCCTGTTTTATAGACGAGGAAACTTGACCCCAGCCCCTGACTTGAAAGCATGCCCCAGAGACATAGTAGTTCTTCCCATTACAGAAAACTGCCATGATGACGTCTTGTCTCATGAAACTACTTTCCTCCTGCAAATTCAGAAGCTTAGAGGGTAAACATGAGCGAATGTCAAACCCTTTCTTTATGGGAATCAGTTACTGTGTATTGGATGAGACGCTAGAGAAGAAAATGCAAGCTTCCAAAGAACCAGCCCTCTTTGGTACTAACTTACTGAACCTTAATTCTGTGCCAGGCCATGGGATACACTGATAAATTAGACATGGTTCCTGCTCTAAGGAGTACATGTGTGGGAGACCCCCCAAGAACACAGGAATGAGATAGGAGTGGGTTCATGGAACCATGAGACAACTGAGCTCTGAGGGCAAGACCTGGAACTCAGATTCATCCTGAAGTGGGAATCTACAATCCGTGAACCACTGAGGGCAAGTTCACAACCGAGAGTACAAGGAATTGATTCCCAGATGAGTATGACCAACCCTTCCAATGTGGGAAGAGCAGAAAGAGACAGGAGGTGTAGATGGAAGGCATGGTCTGGGGCAGCTTTGGAAGGAAAGGCATTGTGGTCTAGGGAAAAGTGGTTTCGGGCTAGTAGGAGAAAGAAGAACTTGAGACATAGGGACTGAGAAACACAGATGATTAACCAAGAGGCAGCAGGCCAGCCAATCCCAATCACCCCACTATGCTTAGGGACAGTGCTTTATAAAACCACCTTTGTCACTGAATGGTGTCTTCCTTTGCCGCCTAATTTATAGGTTTTGTAGGTGCCTTGTACAGGAATATGTTACGAGAGAAAGCTCATAAGATTACAGTTTAGGAGATGAAGGCTTGAACCCTGGCGTCGATTTTAACAGACCTGTGACTTTCGCAATTTATTAACTTCTCTGGGTTGGAGGAATTGTAGCAGGAAGGATAAAATGGAGGCACAGTGCTCAAATCTTGACTCCACTATGGCTAAGCTGTGTGACCTTCGTCAAGTTACTTGACTTCCACCAACATCATCTGTATATTGTGAGTTTTAGAGATTAAATGAAATCATACACGCACAAGACTTAGCAAACCAAAGTTGAGCATTGTATGTTATTTCCATTCCTTTGCTCCTTCCCCTGTTAAAAATAAGATAAATGAGGGCCCAGGTTGGTTTTACCTCTAAAAATCTCTGAATCTGTGTTGAGTCCTGAAGTTTTGGGTTTGAGGATTATGTCTTACAGCCATATAATCCTAATCACATCTATGAAATGAAGACACACACATTCTCCACTTTATAATTTAGTTGTGAAAAGATCAACTGTAGGTAAATAACCTGGTTTAGATATAAACAGAGCATGACCATCCATAGTTTACATCTGTTCCAGAAGCCCAGTTCTGTATAGTAAGGACATTCCTTTGTGTTACAGAAGGCACTGGGGTCCTTTTCCCTAAAATTAAAACCGGTTTTTAGAATTCAATACACTGAATAGTAAGGTGTATTGTTACCATTCAACATGAAAAGAAGCACACTGGGAGGATTTCAGCTTTTCTTTTCTAGATTTTCCATAGAGCTGTCTATTGCGACATCTCTAGCATTATGTGTAGTAGGAAAGAGGTGCCATGGAAAATAAAGCTTTAAAAAAAAAAAGGCAAAAGAGGAAGGGACACAGAAAGACTCAGGAAGGCACCTTGAAGGTTTAGAAAAATCTTCATGGGGGCAGCTCTTTATCTAAAAGAAGAAAGCATGTATATCTGTGTGTACTATTGCCTGTAACGTCACCACAGCACTCTCTTACTTTGTCATACATAGATGAAGATCCACGTGGTTGGTGTTGGTCATGTAGGTTGGAAGCACATAGCCCAGGATGCTAAATATCAGACAGAGTCTGAATGAAACAACCTATTGTTCCTCTTCCAATTCTGAGATTTCATGATTTTAATTTAAAAACTAACAGCTAGGGCTTCCCTGGTGGCACAGTGGTTGAGAGTCCGCCTGCAGATGCAGTGGACGCGGGTTCGTGCCCCAGTCCGGGAAGATCCCACATGCCGCGGAGCGGCTGGGCCTGTAAGCCATGGCCGCTGAGCCTGTGCGTCCGGAGCCTGTGCTCCACAGCGGGAGAGGCCACCACAGTGAGAGGCCCGTGTACTGCAAAAACAAACAAACAAAACAAAACAAAACAAAACTAACAGCTAAAAATAAAACACTAAGTTTTATGGTTGTCCCAGATCCTTTCAGTGTTTAGAAATATATGATGTATCTTAATATCTCAATATCTCTACAGTCTAGTACAATACCCAACACAAAATAGATTTTCATTAAAACATGGAAAGAAAAAGTGAATGAAAAAAATAGGAGAAAAAAAAAACTGATCCAGATGTTAGCACATGGTGCTTGGTTCTATAAATTAAAGAATGACATCATCCTTCCTAAAGATACTGGGATGGACACCTTGTAAGAATGGGGTAAGAAAGCACCATTCCTCTATGTGTTCATTGCCATGACCACTCTTCTTTTGTATACAACCTGTGCAGCTGTACATGGCAGCCCTGGTTATTGCCAATGCTTAGAAGTAAACTCTGTGAAATCAAAGCAAACAGCACGGCCAAAAAAAAAAAAGACAAAAATTATCAATTACATTTGGGGGCTTATAAATACCTAAGAGCGTGCTTTCAATTCAATAACCCTGGAGAGAGATGTGATGACAGGGGTGAACCTTGGTCTCCCACGGGACCCTCATTACCAAGTAGAAATTTTCCTACTAGTGTTAACAATGGAAATTTCCTCCTGATAGGAGAAGAAAATCCCCGCATGGTGGCTGACTTCTCACACCTCCTTCCTGTCACTCTTGTAAATGCCCAAACTGATTCTCCATCTGCCTGTCCAGTGCACAAAAGGCTCCCAGCTCTCTCTCACCTTCAACCTTTCACTTATTCTGTTCCCTCCCTGAGAGTCCCCACAACCCACCTTTCACCCAGCCAACTCTTCTTCAGCCTTGTGTCTGGGTTTAGATATCAAGTCTTCCACGAGGCCCTTCCGGACTGCACGCCACGCCACATCTGCAGCATAGGTTGGATGTCCCTCCTCTGGGCCCCCATCAGATCCCTGCCGCCTCCATGGTGCCCACCTGCTCTAACTTCCCATTTGACTGGCTGTGTTCCTTGCTAAACCATGAACTACTGAATCTTACCAATACATTTCCAGCACACAGTAAGCCCTTGATATGTATTTGTTGAATGAATGAATGAATTGATGAACGTACATTTGGTGGCGACAGGCTGTGCAAGGTAAGCGTCTCATTTTCCAGGTCTCCCTTTCAAAGCCTCATTCCCAGCTTCCTCCAGGCAATGAAGACTGGACTTCTAGAATCACCTTCATCCTGCCTGGGCCTCATCAAAGCCCTCATTACATCGTGTTGTAATAACAAGACCGGATCTTCCTCGTGCTCTTTGAGAGCCGGGACTCTGCATTTGACCCTGTGCTCTCACCTGGCACAGATGCAAGTGGCTCAGTCAATACCTGTGGACTCTAGAAACTAACAGGAATCTATTCCGTCCACCTTCTTCCCAGGTGCACAACACTCCAGCTGATTTCAACCTGCCATGGAGGTATTTACTTTGCCCCAAGGTCACTTTAGATTTACATCTGCTTCTCTGGGTGTATCTGGTGCATGAACAACAAATTCCAGCTCATCTCAATATTACTCATTTTTACTTCTAACTAGTTCTGAGAAACTTAACAAATCATCAAAACAAAACAACAGAAAGTCTGCTGAGGATGAAGACCTATTATTATCTTGGCAGGCATTTTGTTATAATTTTATAGTCAATAATAGGATGTCCCTGTTTTACATTTTAGGTATATATTTTTATGTGTATATATATATACATTATATATCTATACTTCAATAGAAAGAGACATAAAAAAGCCTTTTCAAATGAGGCATGACACGCAACACTGGACACTCTTATTTACAATATAGAGATGTACTTTCTACACAATTACAATAGATGCTCAGAGGCCAGAGAGGGTTTACAAAGACAGCAGAGCACCCCTATAAAAAAGAGGTGCACCATGCAGCTGGACGTTTATTGCCATTAGTTCTATGTCCAGACAGCATACTGAAGTTAAAAATGGCATCTGGTTATTGGAAAAGATGATGATCATTGATTCACCCTGGCTCCATAACCGCTGGCTGTACGGTCTTTCAAATGACCAGGGAATGACAAACTTTGCTGATGGGCATTGGGAACACAAAAATGAAACGCTCACTGGAGGGGCAGGGCTCCTCATTAGGCCAAAAAGGAGAAGCTGCTACAAACGTATGGTCCTGCACTGAGCTTGGGCACTTATCTGGACCAAGAAACACAACATCACAGGCTGCATTGCAGGAAGCATATTCCCTCTGGGTTATAGAGCAGACTGGTCTTGTTCACAAGTAACCAGAGTCTATGCCCATCGGGAACCTGGAAAAGTACCGAGTGGGAGAGTGACCAGAGGACTTACTGATCCCATACGGGTTAAGACCAAGATACAATGAAAGTTTGAAGAAGACCCACAGAAACCCTACATCCATTGTGTGGGAGTCTGTCTTTCAACTCCCTCCCCACCTTTCCCTTTCTTAAGGAATGCATAAGTCTGCTCTCCTGCAAAGCTGTCCACCTGGACTTGATCCCCATGGTCTACTTTGTTTTCCAAAGTCACATTGCTAATATGCAAGGAACTAAAATTCTCAGATGAGTCTAGAATCACTCGGCTTATTACCATGGCATTGGTGGTCATCACCAAGGTTCGGGTTCAGGGGCTGGGACCACGAATCTGGTCCTAGATGAGTTTCCACATTTTTAGAAGCAAATTTTGCAGAAGCAGGAGTTTTTGCCTCTGGAAGATGGGTCTCCCATGTTAGTTATCCCTATGGTCCTGTGTCATGCATTCCTTCAGTACAACTGATTCTCTAGTCTTCCTTTAACTCATAGAGTGTAGTCAGTCTTTGGGACCATATTAAACACCCTGGTAATTTTCCAAACTTCCCCTCAAGTCACTTACCAATAACAATTTAAGGTGAGTCCTCGATCTGGCGGTTGTTCTCATCTCTGATCTCACGTTTGTCCCTGTTGTCTCTTGGTTTGTATCAGTGATGACCTTTCCTAGCCCTTTATTTTCCTAAGGCAAGAAGACATTTCTAGTGAAAGATAACCAGCACCCTTCTTAGAGCTCCCCTGAGGTTTTAAATCCAGCACTCCTCCAGTTAGATGTCTTTCCCCTTCCATGGAGAGGAGAAGCAGCTGGCCATATGAATAGTTTTAATTTTTTGCAAGTGCATCAAATGCTAACATAGCATTTCTTTGGAAGTATATCAGCAGGAGCTTCACACATGTGCATTCAACTCAGTGCCCCCTTCTGCTAGGTTTAGTCTCAGTCAATTTTCCCTACCACAGACAGAGATTTCAGCAATCACGAAAGTAATGTGCGGACCAAGGCTACGCATAGAAAACATCTGGAGAAGTAGGCGGAGCAGCCAGTTCACCAGTTATTTTTTCTCTGCAACAAACTTGCATTTACCGATAGCATCACCCGCCTCTCCCCATACCTCAAATCACCCCCACCCACTGCTGTTATGAAATAAAATTGGTGTTTACAAAGCATTCCTTTGTCCCTTGTTGAGAAAACATGAGGAGAGAATGAGAATATGGGCATCACATGGTCTTGAACAAGTGGCACATTTGAATCTATTAAGGATTGTATTTACACAGATATGTTCCACTTCTGCACAGAGGTTAACCTGAGTTCTGAAATGCTTGTGTGTATCAAAAATGATAAAGCTATGAACTAGTCACACACCGAACAAATCTAGTTACGTTGGAGTGATCTCTCTGTGAGCCAGTGGTAGTTAAGCAGGTGGGCTCACCAACTCCAAGTATTGTGTTTCTTTATTTTCTCGGAATTTTCCTAGAAAGCATCTTGAACGAGACTCCAGGTGGCTAGACAGGTTCGGGCAAAGTCTGTTGTCTTTTACACTATTGGTTCAGCTTTCCCACATCTCCAAAATGGAAGCACCTCGAAGGTCTGGGCCTACCCCACCCTCCATCCCTCAGCGCCGTCCTCTCGGAGCTCCAGCCTGGAATGACAGAGGTCTGTAAAAGGATGTCTCAGCCAGAGCTCTTACGGATCTTCAACGTTTCTGGTGAGCTCCCCAAGGCCGCTCCCTCGAAGCCGCTACTTGAAGTAGTTGAGCCCTGCAACCAAGAAGAACTTCTCCAGGAAGAGCTCGGAGTCCAGTACAGCGATGTGAGCTGCTCGGCCAATCAGGGTGTTGGCAGTGCTGGGCAAGGCGTGGAACACGTTGTGTCGAATCAAAGTGCAGTCCTTGGCGTCCACCAGAGGGCGGAGAAGGTTGTCGATCATCTCCGCGAAAACGGGTCCTGCAAGGAGGGAAGACGGATAGGAGATGGGGGCACAACTCAGCAATAGAATCTAGAGAAAAATGCTGGGTGTGTGTCGGGCTGCTAGTCCTGAGCAGAACAGCTGATGTGCCCTAGTGGGTACAGCACCTTCATGATTTCCTTCTGCTTTTAAATCAGAAAGTCACTGAAACAAAGGAGGAGGAGAAGGAGGAGAATAGGAAAGAAAAGAAAAGAGAAAAGAAAAGAAAAAAGGAAAAGGAATGTGGCTCACCTGTGTGTCTGTCTTTGAGGGCAGTTTTACACATCTCGATCCTGGCTGAATGAAATGGCACATAGCGGTCTTGGGGAGAAGCAACCAGCACAACATTTTTAAAATACTGCAGACCTGCAATAAGCCAGATGGGTGCTTTTTACCCAGGTAGTTTCATCTTAGTCTCTGCTTTGCATACATTTTACAAACTTGCCCCAGAGAGAGGAAAAGGGAGAAGACACCAGACACACTGGCTGAGTCACTGCATAAGGACCTTCTGGTCTGGGAGGTTGAAAGAGGGAAGGTGATGGCTTTGTCCTCATCAGCCACGGAAGTTAAGGAGACACATAGCTCACTACTCTGAACAGTGAGAGATAAACAACACGGAAGTAACAGAAATGCCCTTCTGGGCTGGGAATACTGGGGAGTCCATGAGGAAGTAAATCTAGTATTTTGCTCGTCATCAACCCCACGGCTCCCTTCGTTCCAGCCTCGGTCATGTCACCTGCTTGAGGAAATCAACCTCTGACCTCATGTCCCTGCAGGTAGCTTCACCTCCCTGGAATCAGTCTCACACTGAGGCAGAGGGATCTTTGAAATTAAGCATCACAGCCTATTCTTTCAGTCCCCAGAGCCCATCAGGGATCTCCAGGTGCTGCAGTGCTCCGCCCAGGTCCTCCACCGGCCTGCTCTCAGCCCAGGGACCCTGCGGGGGACGCCTTCACTGACGTGAGTCTTCTCATCCAAGATCACAGCCCAAGACCATAATACACTGGGGACTGGCTGGACTCAGTGACCGGCAGATATGGGGCAGGGGGTATAAAGACCAGCCCTTTGCCCTCCGTCAGGATACCTCTGTAGGGCCAGCCCAGCTCCCAAGCTCCCAGAGGGTGGGGCCCGCTGAGATGTCTGGGGTGACCACGTTGTGGTCCAACTGCCCTGCTGCTCAAGCCTCCTTCTTCACTTCCCCATGGGGGATAACCCTCAACATAGCACACAGAGACACACGTGGGTAAGGAACTTGACCAAGGTTATCGTCAGCCCAGGGCTATGCCGGACTCACATTCGAGGAGACAGAGATATCATCAGAGTCAGTGTTTATAAATTAATGGAAGATTGTGGACCATGAGGCAGACCCTGGGCCAGGCCGGCTTGCTCAGCAGGACTGAGCGGGACAGTCGGGCAGCCTCTCTGCTCTCTCCGCGGACACGAGGTCACTGCTGTGCTCTGCTCACTCCCATGGCAGGTAGGATCTTCGACATCTATGTGTGCTTCCTCATTATGGAGTGCGGGTGAAGGTATGATCTCAGGCCTGCGAGAGGGGTCCCCATCTCCCCTTGCACTGCCAACAGAAATGGACAGTGTCCACCTGCCCTTTTTGTAGGTGGATCTGCACCTGGCTGAAAGAGCTGGGAGTTGGCACATAGACCTTGGGGCCTGTGCAGTTAGGACATTAAAGGCTTGGTGGGCAGTGGTGGTTACAGCTCTGCTGTAGAGATGACACTGCACACACATCCTCAGGCCATGGGGGGAGACGGTCCAGGGGCAGCTGAGTTCTTGGGTAGCTGTTGGCCTCTCCATGAGTTTAGGAGACTGTGTAACAATGCAGCTCATGATGACATCCTTCTGTGAGTGAGTCAAAGTAGCCTTGACTCTAATTTGGGTCTCAGGAGTTGGCTCTCCGTCTCTCACTCATCGCGGCCTCGGGGTCATGCAGGGGATCCACTCACCTGTTTTTTGGCTTAGCTGGTAAAGGAAACATTTGCGCAGATCAGCATTATCCCTGAAGGTGAGCTGCAAAAGGGACCCGGATTTCTTCAATTTCTGCATGAGCCACAAGCCTAGAAAGATGAAAACAAAGCAAAACCCACATCAAATGCATCAAACAAAAAGAAATCAAAAAAGAATGGGGGAAAGCTTAACATTAAACTGTGATTTGTCAGCTAACTTAAAAATGGGAGCGTGCTAGGCAATTTAACAAATCCTTGGGAAGTCAGAGAGACATTTGTATTCTTATGTACTGGTAGCGGGGATAGAAAATCTTATGAGACAGGCTTCAGGAGTCATGAAACTATCCAAACCCTTTGATTTTTCAGTCCCTTTCTATGAATCTAGCCTAAGGAAACTGTCCTAAGTACCGAAAGAAAGTATATAAGAATGCTCCTTACAGATCCATTTAGAATATCAAAAAGCCAAATTCAACCTATTTCAAGTCTATCCATTTACTATGGTTATGCTGACACTAACATGGATGAGTATGAGTATTATGTCACAAGCACAAAGAAATGAATTTGATAAAAATGCAAGGAAGATGGTGGTGTGGGAAGACGGAGAGTTAGCGTCTCCCCACAACTAGGGCACCTGTCAGCTGCTGGTGGGGGACTCTGACCCCCAAGGAGACGGAAGGAACCCTAGAGTGAACCAGTAGGACGTAGGGGGACCTAGTGGGGAGGAGAAGTGGAGGCCAGACAAGATCAGTGCTGCTGAGTCCAGGGAGATCAGGAGAGGCAGGCGGGAGGGACTCTCGGGAAGAGCGGGAGAGGAGCAGAGGGCGATCGCCTGGCCCACTGGGGCTGGGGAGCCTGCTGAGCTCCCAGGCTGGTCCCCTGCTCTCCAGAGCCCCCTCCAGGCCACGTAGGTCCTTGGGGGCACAGGAGGGAGGCTGGGGGGATCAGGAGAGGCAGGCGGCAGGGACTCTCCAGGAAGAGCGGGAGAAGAGCAGAGGATGCTTGCCCCTCCCACTCGGGCACGGGGAGCCTGCTAAGCTCCTAGGTGAGGTCCCCTGCCCTCTAAGACCAGGGATGGGGGGCACGCCTGGACCCCTTCTGTTCCCTGAGCCTAAGCCCCACCCCCCACAGCCCCCAGGGCCTTTTCCAGCCCTGTTGGTCCTGAGCATTGGCCCCACCCACCGCCCAAACCCTTACTTAGGTGCCGCCCTCCAGAGCCAAGGCCTTTACCCCCCACCCTTTTTTCCTTTCCCTCCTCCTCTTTTTTACTATTGTGGTACTGATGTACCTTCCTATTGTTGATTCATCTATATTTTTATTTTTACATTCCTTCTGACATATCTGTTAGTTTCCTGGTCTAATTTTATTTTTTACTTTGTTTTTTTGTTTTTTTTGCCACCCCACGTGGCTTGCGGGATCTTGATTCACGAGCCCAGGGTCGGGGGGAAGCTCCTGTGGTGGGAGCTCCAAGTCTGAACCATGGGACTAACAGAGAACCTCAGACCCCAGGGAATATTCATTGGAGTGAGGTCTCACAGAGTTCCTCATCTCAGCACCAAGACCCAGCTCTACACAATAGCCTACAAACTCCAAAGTTGGAAGCCTCAGGCCAAACAACCAGTAAAACAGGAACACAGTCCCACTGATAAAAAAAAAAAAAAAAATGAGATGGCAAAAAAATATGTCACAGATGAAGGAACAAGGTAAAAACCTGCAAGACCAAATAAATGAAGAGCAAATATGCGATCTACCTGAAAAAGAATTCAGAGTAATGATAGTAAAGATGATCCAGAATCTCGGAAATAGAATGGAAGCACGATTGAGAGAATACAAGAAATGTTTAACAAAGATCTAGAAGAACTAAAGAACAAACAAACAGAGATGAACAACACAATAACTGAAATGAAAAACATACTAAAAGAAATCAGTAACAGAATAACGGAGGCAGAAGAAGGAATAAGTGAGCTGGAAGACAAAATGGTGGAAATAACTGCCGAGGAGCAGAATAAAGAAAAAAGAATGAAAAGTATTGAAGACAATCTCAGAGACTTCTGGAATAACACACCAACATTCTAATTATAGGGGTCCCAGAAGAAGAAGAGAAAAAGAAAGGGTCTGAGAAAATATTTGAAGGGATTATAGTGGAAAAATTCCCTAACATGGGAAAGGAAATAGTCACCCAAGTGCAGGAAGCACAGAGAGTCCCATACAGGATAAACCCTAGGAGAATCACACCAAGACACATATTAATCAAACTAACAAAAATTAAATTCAAAGAAAAAATATTAAAAGCAGCAAGGGAAAAACAAAAAATAACATACAAAGGAATCCCCATAAAGTTATCAGCTGATCTTTCAGTGGAAACTCTGCAGGCCAGAAGGGAGTGGCAAGATATACTTAAAGTGATGAAAGAGAAAAATCTACAACCAAGATTACTCTACCCAACAAGGATCTCATTCAGATTCAATGGAGAAGTCAAAAGCTTTTCAGACAAACAAAAGCTAAGAGAATTCAGCACCACCAAACCAACTTTCCTAAAAATGCTAAAGAAACTTCTCTAAGCGGGAAACACAAGAGGAGAAAAAGACCCACAAAAACAAACCCAAACAATTAAGAAAATGGCAATAGGAACATACATATCGATAATAACCTTGAATGTAAGTGGATTAAATGCTCCAACCAAAAGACACAGACTGGCTGAATGCATACAAAAACAAGACCCATATATATGCTGGCTACCGAATGTAAAATAGTTGGCTGGTGGGAAGCAGCAGCATAGCACAGGGAGATCTGCTCAGTGCTTTGCGATGACCTAGAGGGGTGGGGTAAGGAGGGTGGGAGGGAGGCTCAAGAGGGAGGGGATACGGGGACATGTGTATGCATATGGCTGATCTGCTTTGTTGTGCAACAGAAGCTAACACTGTATTGTGAAGCAATTACACTCCAATAAAGATCTATTAAAAAATGCAAGGAAATAAACAAGACACGGGGTCTATATATATTATGATTACTGCCATGTAAATGTGCATGCATGCAAAGATAAGGAGAGTGAACCATACAAAATCACTCTAGCTATGCTAGATTGGAAGGATTATTGGTAATGTCTCATTTTTCAACTCTTTATAGTGTTGCAAAATTACTTTATTGTTGTGAAAAAACGTGGTTCAAATCATTTGTTTCTGTTCAAAAATGGCTTCCTTGGTTCGTGAGGAAAGACAGCTTGACAGGGGAAAGGACTTCCATTTGTTATGTATCGTTGTGTCAGATAACTCATGTTCCCGATTGATGTCCTACAATAACAAAAAGCAAACAAATCTGACCCACCTCCTGTGAGGAAAACAAGCAGCCCAGTCTGCCCTGAGTGCCGGTCAGGTATAGGGGATCAGTGGCAGAGCTGGGAGATAGGCATGGAGGGGAAGCTTATTGGGGTGACCCCCAATAACATGAAATGGATTTGGGCAGTCAGGAACTACTGAACTCCTTGTTAGGAATATAATTTAATAAACTGTTCATGATTATACAAACCCCAGTGACCTATAATACTTGGGCTGTCTACGTCAAATCATGTCACTTCCACAGATGCCGCCCCATTAGTCGTATCTATATGGTCTACAGGGTAACTCTAGCACCACCACGTCACACAAGGCTCTTCATCATCACCAGGCTCTTGCTGAGACTGCCATGGTCATTCTGCATCTGCAGGTTGCCCTGTGTTTCTGTCACAGAGAACCACCTGTGGTTTCCTGATTACCTCGAGCTCTAGGTTATTAAATACACTATTTCTTCTGCACAGAAAACTCGTCTTACCATTCGCCGTCTTGGAAATTCTGCTCATCTTCCAAGATTCATGGAGTCTCACTGCTTCACCCTCCATGATGTCCCTCCCTTACAACAGAGGAAACTGTGAGAGCCTTGGAGCTGTGGCTGTGTGGTCATCCCAGGAAAAAGCTTTGAATCCGGCTATAGGTCACCTTCTATACATGATAACTCCTTTTTTCCTTCTCCTGTTTAATCCTCAACAATTCTATGGCACACACATTCACACCCACATGCACACCCCCATATATGTATATATATAATGTACATGTTTATAGACATATATAAACACATACACACACATATACACACATATATAAAATATATGTTTACAGATAGGCATATGTATATATATACATACACACACATCATGCATGTATCCATACTTATATACAAACATATACACATTAGCTTCATTTTACCAATAAGGAAACTAAGTAGCACAGAGGTGAAATGTCTTGGTCAGAGTCTTCCTTGAGTGCCTGGGTTAGAACTTAACCATAAGCTTGTCATGGAAGTGACATGATTCAAAGCCCACTGCTATAGGCTGAATGTCTGTTTCCCCAAAATCCATATGCTGAAAACTAAACTCCTCCATGTGATGGTATTTGAAGGTGTGGTCTTTGGAAGGTGATTAGGTCATGAGGATTGGACCCTCGTGAATGGGATTAGTGACCTTATAAAAGAGACCCCAGGGGCTCCCTTGACCTTCCTACCACGTGAGCACACAGTGTGAAGACGGCCGTCTGTGAACCAGGAAGCGGGACCTCACCCGATACCAAATCTGCCAGTGCTTTGATCTTGGGCTTTCCAGCCTCCAGAAGCGTGAGAAATAAATGTCTGTTATTTATAAATCCCCGCTTACCCAGTCTATGACAATTTGTTACAACAGCTTGAATGCACAGACACCCACGCTCTCTCTTCCCCACCACTATTTATTTCTATTCACAGAAAACTGAAGCAGGAGAGACCTTGCGAAACATCTTGTCTAATCTCATTCAGCTCACAAACAAAATAACATCTTTCTGAGCCCAGGTCTCCTTCCACCATCTCACGCTTTGAAGAGGTTCCAAAGCCACAGGTTCCATCAAGAAGAGCGTCTGTCTCTGGTTCCCCCTCCCCTGGGTCCTGGATGAACTTTGAGGAATGATGAGGCTGGGGAGAGTCTTACCTGTACTGACCAGGGTGCTGTTGTTGTACAGGGTCCCCAGGTGCGGCCCGGACAGCGACAGGAAGGTGTGGAGTTTGTTGAGGTAATACCGGAACCGGGGCCGCGTTAGGACCGATCGGATGATAATGTTGCCCAGAGAATGGCCAATGAAGCTGTTGAGAGACAGAAGGGGTCCACGTGAGTGACAGCAGGAGGCTGGCTGCCAGGAAAGTGCTGCACCAGGAGCACCAAGGGGTTAGCCACCCTCCTCCTCCCATGGGATTTAGGGGAACAAGCAGGGAGAAGGGGGGCCACTAATTCATCCCCATCGGGTTTCTAAACGCTGGCCACATGAAGCCCGAGGCGGGGCCTTTGTGAAAGGAAGCTCTGAGCCCAGTGTGGTCAGAAGAGAAGTGTGGGCATCTTGGTGTCATTAGAGCACCCTCCTCCCCCAAGTTCTGGTCTCTACACCTCCCTCAGTGCACCTGGGGGTTCTTTCTGAAATTCACATTGGAGCATTGAACCCTCCCGGTCATTCACAGGGTAAAATCCCAGCTCCTTAGTCTGGCTTACGAGGCCATTCATGTCCCGACTTCTGCCTGCCTCTCCAATTTTACTCATCCCTTGTTCACTCAGTACAGTTAGTGAGTTGCCTGCTTTCAGCAGCCCACAGCACATGCTGTGCTCCAGCTGCACTGCTGCTCAAAGATCTATGGATTCGACACATCATCACTTTCAAATTAAATAATTATTTATCAAAATCCTATTATATTATATATTATATTAGGTCCCTAGCTCTTCTTGTGTGCGTCCTTTTATTTTTACCTAACTCTGTAGGCCTCTGAAACCTCATCTGTTGAATAAAGAAGTGGTATCTTAGGGGCCTAAATGGGGTCATGGATGTTGAGGACTCACCACTATGTCCACATCTGCAAGTGGCCGAGAAACACAAGCTACTGACTTTCACCTTAACCATCTCAATATTTACACCAAGTTGCCTGTTACAGTGGAAGAACACACTTAGCACTGATTGAAACCCTTTTATGGGGCAGGCGATGCATCCCCTCAGGGCTGGTCCCACTTAACAGATGGGGAAACCGAGGCTCAGAGATGTAGAGAGCTTGTAAAAGGTTATGTGGTAGAATCGGGACACAAACTTGTGAGTGTTAGAAGAACGAGAATTTAAAACCTAGGATATTTGTTTAAGTCCAATTCTCCTTCTACTGAGCTACACGGTGTTTATTCTCCTGCACACCTGCTATGACAGATATGGGTGTGTCAAGCAGCCCTGGTACCCACTTCTGTTCGGAAAGTAATCTACCCCCCTTAAAGGTCCCAAGTTAACTTATCCCAGACCGGTATACAGACGGCATCATGCTGAACTTGTACACAGCAAACACGTAAAAATGGCACCCCTCCCCCCAGCATTAACTACCTGTGGTTTCCTTTTACCTAATTCGCGATATGGAGAGGTTGTACAGCTGGATGTGCTGAATGATTTCATCCAGTAACCGATCGGTCATGGTATCAAAATCTGCAAACGTGTCCATCTGGAAGGAGAGAGAGGGAACGGGTATTGGGGAGGGCGTGGTGCCAGGCCGGGCCCCATGCACAAGCCCATCTTCCTCCTCCACTAAACACCACTGTGCGTCCTGGGGGTATGCCCACTCCTGACATTAGGGTGCAAATCAGTATTCGACAATCAGAAAAGGAGCCCCCGATTGGGGGTCTCCAGGTCAGGCTGTGGGTTCCCTCTTTGTGAGGCGACAATGGTGCCAACACTTCACAGAACGGTTGGGAAAAGTAAATGAGGAAACAGACGCCAACTGCTGAGCGCATCGTAGATGCTCAAAGCGATCCTCTTTCCTCCTCCTCACATTTATACCCTATGCACCCAAGTGCATGCCTTGTATAGAGCAGGTGTCAAAGAAAAGGCAACAGGACGGACCACTAAGAGAGGAGGAATGAGACTGTCCCTTCCAGTGTTTGCTTGTTGATTATTCTCTGTACGAGTCCCATTGTCAGTGGTCATGGGGCCCTTTAGATCAGGAATGCTACACCTCCAAAGAATACTCAGCCTCATCCATCTCAAGTCCCATGGACTGGGACTCAGTGCAGCCCCACCTCTTGGCCATGGAATCTCTCAGTTCTCATCTACCTTGACATCCCCTTAAGGCTCCAGACCTGAAATGGCAAAGGCCCCCTAGTTTACCTCTGACTATGAAAAGGTCATAATCCAGTTCCACTGGTTACGTAGATGCCAGTGACAAACTCCTTCCCCAGTACAGACCCACGGATGCCCAATCATTATGTTCTGAGCTGTCACTCAACCTATGACCTGTGAGGTCAAAAGGCCCAGTCACCTGACTCTCATGTCCCCCCTCCTTACTATTTCCTCCTCCCAAAAGAAAGTGAGCTCTCCAGACCTTCCAAGTGCCTGGCCAGTGTTCCTTGGTAAATCCCCTCCCATCCGTGTGGCCATAAACCATCACGGTGACTTTAGGAGGCTCATCTAAGACACGAATCAGGGATTCTTTCGGTTCTGACGCTTTTGTTGTCATACCTGATTCTTTTCAGACATTAGGAAGTCCAGTTTTCCTCCAGGGAGCCCCAGTTCTATGAAAGTCTTTACCAGACGGAGGTCCGCACTGTTTCCTAAAAATGACAGATAACCCCACCACGGATCCACAATTAATCGTACAACGGCCGACACACAAGGGATTTATTTCTTGCTCCTTTCCAGTCCCCTCCCATTTCCCGCTTTTTCAATAAGTTGATAATACAAACAACTGAACATGTTCAATCCACGGGTCCCCGTGCTGCCCCCTCCTCCTGTCCACACAGGGTCAGGGTCTTTCTGGTAGTCCTCCCTCAGTGGGATCATCCCCTGATTTATAAATATGTGGCTTGTGAACATTCTGTACACAGGAACGGTTGAAGGCACGCCGCCTCTCCCTTCTTTGACAGCCAATTCTGTTTACTCAGGACATTCTGCAAGTGGTGTCACTGAATGATGACACACTGATGAGGCACAATGTGATATCTACAAGTCCCCTCTCAAGTCGCTTCCTTAATACAAGGACTAGTTCTGCCATTTACAGGTTGTCAGCAAGTAAGTCCCTCAAACAGGGGCACAGTTATGTACGACAGAGTAAGAATCACCCTTGGGAACCAGAGTCAGCAAGGGCAAGCTCCATGGGTACCATCTGCCAGAGCGACCATCAGGGCAGAGGAAGAAGAGCTTGAGGACTTGAGGCTCTGCTGCCAATAGCAAAGACACAAAGAACACACAGGACGCATCCCTGAAGTGAAAATCATGTGGAAAATAGTTCTGATATAAGAGAATAAGCTTCATGTTCAAGTATGGTTGGGGTAAATGTCATGCAGGCCATGGGGTTCAGTGGTAGCTTAATGAATGTTTTAATCTATTCCTCAAAGGAATCCCTCCAGAGTTGAAAGTCCGAAGCTGCTTATGTGGCTATATAGGTGACCTACTTTACCATGTAACCATCCTTTCAAAGCAGCTGGGAAACGAGAAGTGATATCGTTGACTACCAATTTGATACCCTTCTTTATGAAACCACCAAGTGATTCAAAGGAGGATGAAAATGACACACAGAATATGGGAGAACTAAAGATGTTTGACAGACTCCTCCTAATTTTCAAGGACGACCCAATAGAAGGGTGACCCACAACAATGGCCCCTCAGAGCACATGCTCATACATGCAGGGCTACAGTTATAAAATACTCCCATTCTTTTAGAAAATGTTTCTATTTTGTACTAAGTTAAATTCTGTTCATTCCTTTCATTTCTGACAGTAAAAGTTTGCTCTTTGGTCCTGCTCTTGTTTAAAGCTACCTAATGGCATTCTAGGTCGTGGCCTTAATAAACATGTATCAAGTGTTTCTGTTTAGCAGAAGGAGTCTAAGGAAGAGATGAAAATGGGCCCCCCCTCCTTCAGCTGTTGAGCAACAGAAAACTTTCTGCAACTTAAATCTTTTTCAAAAAATATGATTTGATAATGTGTTCCACTGAGGACACTTACAAGAATACAAATCTTGGGCTCTGGGCACAATATGAAGAGTTGGGCAAATATCCATAACCATTACCAATTTCTTCAGTTCTCTGTTCATATCAATATAGCCTTGTAAGTGGAATGTAACCAATGGATCCTGTAAAACTCTGCAAAGTTTAAACATATGGATGTTGAACTAGAGAAATCACCTTCAAAAGAAACGTGTGCTTTGTAATTGGTTGTCTTTTTTGATGATTTTATGCCCAAGTGACAATGTTGTGATTGGCGGCTCCGTTTTCTGACACAGCACAAATACTGGAGAAGCTGGCCTATCTTTACAGCATCCCTCTTCTCCCACTTGCAGGATGGAGTCTGTGGCCTGACCAGATTTCTTATTTTCACAAAGAGATTGAGAGGCTTATCTCATTTTAATTTAATATCAGATAAGTAAGAGATGCACACGGGTCATGCAAGGCCATAGATCCTGTGTTAAAAATACACAAGCTGAGTGAGAACGTTATTCTTTGTCTTTCTGGAAGTCCTTCTGATTGGAAGCCCCAGTTAAAAACAAGCATGTTTTCAACAGCTTAATACTTTTGCAAAGAGAAAGTGAGTGTCAAGCTCAAAAACGTCTTCCGACAATGGCACATGTCAAACTTCAGCAAACTTATTTTGTTTATATTAATTATTTTTAGTATTACTCTTTGTGTGTGGCGCGTGAGTCTAGTACTTAATTTGTGGTGTGATTTGAAGTTTATTTTTTTAATAAATAAACTCAAAAAGTATGCCCATTTCAGTACAAATTTTGAAATTATAGTACAAGGTACATGGGTAGAGTAAATAAGGGGAAGGGAATGTGTGAACAGGTGAAATTTACAAAGCACTGAAGTCAGTGCAGAGAGAGGAAAGCTCACCCGAAAGAAAACACAGTGTTGAGAAAGACACAGTGGTGTGAAATGGTCCCTGTCCATGGAGATGGGAGTGAATTGGTGCAGCTGGAAGAGGGAAGAGCAGAAAGAGCAGGAAATGAGAATGAGGAGGATCAGACATAAAGAATATTTTATGCTGGGAATTTTCTAAGCTTTCTAAAATAGGAGTTCATTTTATTTTATTTTCTGAGAGCTACAAAGAGCTTCCATTCCAGTGATGGAACGGCCAGACCTAGTAAGATTTTAAGAAGATGACGCAGGGATGTGGATGGAGGTTCGGGTTGGGGGAGAGATGAGCTTGTTGGTAAAAGGCAAAATGAAACCATGGGCTCTGGAGCCTGACAGATGGGTTTTAATCCTGACTCAACCGTATTAGCTGTGGGACCTCATACAAGTTACTTAGCTGCCCTCTTACTCAGTTTCCCCACTTATAAATGGAGGTGATAATAGCAGCTACTCTGCAGGGCTATTGTCAGGATCAACCACATTAATAAATGTTAAGTATCTAGAATGGTCCCTGGCCCCTGGTGAGTGATGTATACATTCTGGCCATCATCATAGCCATCATCATCATCATAGTCGTCATCGTCATCATCATCATCATCATCATCATCATCATCATCATCATCTGGAATGGATGATCTATCACTGGATTCTTTGACACTTCACTAAATAGACCTGTTGACTTAGCGTCCTGGCATGCAATGCATATAGCCAGGAGTTGATGCGGACAGTTAAATGCATGAGCCCCAAGAGTGAGGAAGATTAAGGATATTAACAAGAGTGTGTCATAGAAGTGAAGCCCATCACCATTCCCTATTTGATCATCATAAGAAGAATGTGACCACCGGTTTTGCTCCTCATCACCACTGAAGCCCTAGAGGAGCCCTTTCACTCCTCTGACCCTTAGTTATACATTAGAATACATATAAAGTGGATGTGATTTATTCATTCCATTCATTCCTTCATTGCATTAATTCATTCATTTGTGTATTTCATTAACTCAACATATTTTTTTGCCAGAGAGATCTTTTCTTTGAGAGCAAAGCCAGGCCATTTTCCTAGATCCAGCATACTTACTAATGTTCCACAGTCACTAATTGAACATTGGTTGAACAAGTCCCTAAACTAGATTAATTCATAAATATGATAATTTGTCTACAGCACAAAACTCTGAGGAGGAAACCTTTTTAGAACTCACCATCTAGGCCATGGACACAGACTACCAGGTGAATCCCATCTTCCAAATTTTCTTCCTCTTCCTCTGGTGGGAAATACGGTATGTCAGAAGCTAGTACAGATAAGTCACTGTACAGAAATCCATCAATCTTCAGCTCTTTTTTAAATTTTTCTTTGGCCTGATAAAAACTGGAGAATACACTAATTAATCACGAGCCGAGCTGTGTATTCCATGTTGAACAGGAGATGCATTGAGCTGGGATGTAGGAGTGATGGACAACTACAAGGAAATATCTGCCAAGCAACCAAGGTTGAATGTGGGACCTCATGGGAGACGCTAGTGAAAGAAGGTTTGTTCTGAACAACGAGGCAGAAAAGTGACCCAGGAAAACCAAGGGCTGTATTGATTTGGGTTCTGCAGATGTGGTTCCTGCATTGAATAGAACCTCTAAGGTTCCCTCCAGCTCCAAGGATCCACGCAATCTTTAAGTGATCTTCCGGGAGTGAGAGTTTATTAACCTGCTTCCATCTACTTCTCCAGCATCATCAGCTAGCCTCCAAAAAGAACACATTTCTCATAAAGTCCCTGCATGAATTATGCATCTTGTCTTGACTTCCATGTCTTTGTGCATTTGGGTCTATCTGTCTGAAATTCCTTTCCCACCTGGTTATCCTGTTCTTTGCCTGGTTACCTGACAAGGTGGTTAAGACCACGGACCCAGGAATCAGACTTCCAAAGTCAGAATCTCGGCTTTGACACTGACTAGCTGTGCACCAACTGCTTTAACCTCTCTGCATTCAGTTTCCTCATTTGTAAAAGGGGAATAACACCTGTATCGAATTCATAAAGTTGTCTTTGCCTTGTTGTATTAAGTGATATAATCTACTCAAAATGCTTAGAACAGTACTTGAAACAGATTAAATGTGAAAAAGGAGATGTGATCGATTACCAGCCATATCATCATCACCATCATTATCATCAACATGATGTCTCATATTTTCTCCTTAGCTTAGGTATCATCTCTAAAACGCTTCTCATGGCCACAATCTCTGTTCACACTCACTGCCCCACAGCCAGATTAGGTCCTTCTCTTTCTGATTCAGCTGTGCATACCTGAACCATCCCATTTACTCAATTGCCCTCATTTGCTTCTATCATCTCCCTGTCTCCTTGTTAGACTGACAGCACAATTACAACCAGGACAACAGTGGCCAAGCACTGGACAGTGCCTGCTATGCACTGGTTAAGCTGATGACATGGGCATATAATAAGTACTTAGTGGTCTTTATAACATGGGATCCAAAGTTTACCTGCCTGTGCAATTTCTTTGGGGGATAACATTAATGTGTAACTGTTTAGCATTTTTTGAACAAGTGAATGAGATGGGATGTTTTGATGAAATGATTCCATACTATACTTAATCAAATACATAGTTTATAGGTGAGGGAGTAATAGGAATACAAACCCAAGACAAGGATAAAGGGATGGATTCTGGCATTTCAAAAGGAACGATAAACTTAAGAACCACACAAAAGGGGCTTAGGAAGAAAATCTGAATTAGTCCTATTCCCAAAAGGCTCTTAAAGAAGTGTGCAAAGACAGAGGTACAATGACACTCATAAGATAGTTGTTCATCATAAGAAAAACTGAAAAAAACTATTTAGGGTTTATCCCTAAAGGATTTTGTTAACAAAATCATGGTACATTTATACAATGGAATATTACACTAAAATGGTAATGGAAAAATAGATTTATAAACATATAAAGATGTTTCCAAAATATTAAGTTGGAAAAAACTTAGAGTTTGTAAAGAATTATCTTACTTTTGCAAATTATTAGTATATACATAGAGATGCACATAGGAAGAAGTATAGATGAACTTACACAGGGGCTATTATTTGAGAGACGGGCTTATTGATGATATTTTTTACTTCTTTACACTATTCTACATTCCTGACTTGTATGATAAGAATATAACACTTTATTTAAACCAGAAAATAACTGATATCACAATTTTGAAATAGTATGCCTGAAATTGAGAAATATGTGGAAAAATCTAAAAGATGGTGCTGGTATAGGTAAGCCACCAGCAAACCTACCTGAACATCCTTTCACTGACTTCCTCCTCCAACTTGCTGGAATGGTTTGGAACACCTCCAAATGAACCCAAAGGCTGATGAGTGATGGGAAATGGGGTCTGTTTGGAAGAGAATCCAGCCCTGGCAGGGGTCTCCTTGGGCACAGACGAGAAAGGGAGACAGGTGGCAGTGCAAGACATGGATAAGTTGACGACCTCGACAGCTTTCAGGCTGTCCAGAGAGAAGGTCTCTGCAGAGGTCACGTGGGACAGCATGATGGAGGGGCCTGCCCTTGGCTCTTGGTTTCCTGTAGCTTGGGAGTGAGTCACAGTGGAGCACACGGTGCCTGCTTCACGTCCATCCTCTGGGAAGGTGTTAGGTCCTCCACTAAGTGCTGTAGCATCAACGATGCCAGGTGAGCTGCTTCGCTCACCTGTTGAATCCGGGTTGATGATTTCGGCAGCTGACGTACAACTCACTTCAGGCACCTTATGGGGGGTGAAATGCTCAACGTCCAAGACGCTGCTGTTGGAAAGAGCTCTTTTCCCCACATTAGGGTCTTTAGGCATGCACTTTGGGGTCTCCACGAGTTCTCTAGGAAAAGCTCTGTACCTAGGGGTTTCAAGTGCTGGGATGCGTGGTATTTTTAAACTCAGACCTTTGGTCTCAACCCCTGGAGGGTTATCAGTCCTGCCATCGAGACAACAGGGTCCTTGAGGATCAAGCTGATTCTCTTTACCTTTGGGGATATCTATGTAACCAGGGCCCTGCTGGTTGTCAGCATCTGAAACTACCTCCACAAGGGAACGGTGAACCCCAGCATTACTAAGTTGAAGGCGGTGTCCAGAGGGATCTGTGCGCCTGGTGTGCACAGCTGAAGTCTCAGAGAGACCTCCCCCTTGCTGCAGGGAGTCTGCATCTTCAGCAGACTCCTCGGGGCTGCTGATTTGGGGCGCAGAGACAGACTTGGTCAGCTTGGTGAGTGCCAGTTCCCGCTCCTCCTCCTCAAAAGGCAAAGAGCTAATGGAGGTGAGAGAGGCCTGGATCCCGCTTGGCAAGCTCGTATTGCTGTCTGTGTGTCCACCCTCTAAGGAGTTCCTGTGCAGGGCATGTCTTCGAACCAGCTGGTGCAAGACATCCCGGTCACTAGGTAACTCCTGGGCTCTACTTCGAGCCTCGGACCAGGCCACGGAGCTTGGTTCACTCTCGATGCCTGAATCAGAGATGATGGAAGAGGATCTCTTGATGAGCCCAGATAGTACGGACACTTCCTCCTGCTCCTCTGTGTGAGGGTCCTTTGGGGAAGCCTTGACATCCAAGGGATCCCTCAAAGAAGAGTTTAGTGGATCACAGGGCTCCGAGGGGATGAGCTTCAGACTCAGCAGCACTATCTTGCTCCCCTGGTCCGCTCCCTTTCCGAGAGTACTTAACTCATGGAGTGTGGCTTTCTCTGAAGAGATGGCATTGTGATGACTTCCACCTGCTACCCCTTTGCTCAGCTCAGTTCTGTCTAATTCATAGTTATCTCGAGAGCACTCACTCTCGTGCTGGGTACTGGTGACTGCTGTGGGTTCAGCTCTGCAGGGGTTCTTATTGCTAAAATTCACATCAATGTAGGTCAGTGCTGGGGCCTGGTCATCCTCTGGACCAGGACTCCTCCTGGGCAGGTCCTCATCTGTCGGCGGGTGCGTTCCAACATCAGACCTTTGGCCAGTCCGACGTTCATCCTCAGGCAAACCTGTTTTGTTCTGGAATTCACCAATTGTCAGATACACCTGAGATTCCGAGCACACGTCTGTATGACTCGGTGTGGTGACATTCTCATTTGGCCCTGGACACCTAATAACCTCTTCATTAGAGTCCATTTGGGGTGGTTTCATGGTGGGCAAGACAAGGTCTTCCCTCAAAGATGATTTTCTATTTACAATATGGTTCTCCTCTCTGTCGTTTAGATTCAGTATTGCGGGACTTGTTGCTGGAACATCAAAACTAGGGTACACACTCAAAGTATGCCCTACAAAAAGAAAAAAAGAAAGAAACATGTGTTATACTTTAAGAATCTACATTCATGGGGCTTCCCTGGTGGCGCAGTGGTTGAGAATCCGCCTGCCAATATAGGGGACACGGGTTCGATCCCTGGTCTGGGAAGATCCCACATGCCGCGCAGCAACTAAGCCCGTGCGCCACACAACTACTGAGCCTGCACACCGCAACTACTGAAGCCCGCATGCCTAGAGCCCCTGCTCTGCAACAAGAGAGGCGACCGCAATGAGAAGCCCACACAGCACAACGAAGAGTAGCCCCTGCTCACCACAACTAGAGAAAGCCTGTGCACAGCAGCGAAGACTCAACTCAGCCAAAAATAAATAAATAAAATAAATACATTTATTAAAAAAAATCTACATTCACAAATTACCCAAATGCCTGATTGTATAATAAAGAGTTTGTCTGGACCTTGTTCCTGCTTCCTGGGAGATATCCTCTAAATTCTTGGAATTTCCCAAGTCAGCTATTTCCCATGTCAGCTATTCATGGTGGATCCTGAGCTAATGATAACGAGGTGACTCATGGTGAGTCCTCTGGTAGTCTGTGCTGAGGAGGTAACTCAGGACGGGGACTGGCCATGCCAGAAAGACCAACCACGTGACTAGCTGACTGAGGATTTGAACCAGGTGACATTGGTACAACCTCTGGGGAGGAGAGATGGGCTGCGGATTGAGTTCCTTCATGTGGCCCATGATTCAATCAATCATTATGAAACGCAGTATGAACTCTAGACATGGAGGACTGACTAAGCTTCCCCGGTGGGCAATGCACATTCATATACCAGGAATAGCAGTCCTGGAGGCATAAAAGTTTCATGTTGGGGACCCTTCCAGACCTTGCCCTCTGAGTCTATTCTTTTGGCTGGTCTTTATTTGTACCCTTTCTAATAATACTGAAATCATAAGTATATCCCTTTCCTGAGTTCTATGAATTGTTCCAGCAAATTATCAAACCTGAGGGGGTCATGGGAATCCCTGGATTGGTAGCCAGTTGGTCAGAAGTCTGGGAGGCCTGAGAACCCCTGAGCTTGTGGCTGAGTTGTGAAGGAAGGACAATCGTATCAGAGACTGTGCCCTTAACCTGTGAGGTTTGACCTGATACCGGATTATCAGTGTCAGAAATGCATCACACTAATGCAAAAGCTGCCAAAGATTATAATTCTTGATTTACCTTTTACTTAGTAAAAAAAACATTTTGAATAATTACCACTTACAAATATTAAAACATTTACCCATCTTGTGTACAGTATTTACAGAGTATAGAGAATGCTTTGGAGCCAGGAGCCCCTGCTTTCCAATCCTGACACTGACACTTGCCAGCTGTGAGACCTCGGACAGTTAGAAAAAAAAAAATAAGCTTTTTTCCTAGTTGAATACATTTTCTTCTTGGGTGGGCAGGTTCATAGTAACCAGTGGGCCTCACAGCCATAACTCAGAGTAGACTTCTGATATGAAATGGACACACGGGGAAGACAGATTTCTGCTTTCTGATGGGAAACACTGCCAAGCTTGAGCTCCATAACCAGGGCAATTATCGTACACGGCACTCAGACCACAAGAGGCTCCCAGGTCGCTTTGGTCTTTTTAGCATGATGGAGGCGTGCCAAAGTGTGACGACCTTTTTCTTACTTTTCTTGAGGGTAAACTATTTTTTTCTGTCGCTCATTCTCTCCCCTAGTCTCTTTTCTCTTCTATTTCATTCCCCTCCTCCCCTCCTCCTTCTTTTCTTTATTCTCTTTCTCTCTCTCTCCCCCCCCCTCAATATGCATAATTGGGATAAGTGCCTGTAACACAGCTCTTTTGAGAAAGCTATATGATATATTATTCAATTTCCATATACACCAAACAGAAAAAAGGGGACTGGCCCACACACACAGTCTCAATCCAATGTTCTGAGCTTTTTTTTTTCTTTCAATATATATATGTATTTTTTTTTTGAGATGGGTGCCAAATTTTATTTATTTATTTGTTTGTTTATTTTTTACTTTTATTAGAGTATAGTTCATTTACAACATTGTGTTAGTTTCAGGTGTACAGCAAAGTGACTCAGTTATACATATACATATATCCACTGTTTTATTTTTTGGTTTAGATTCTTTTCCTATATAGGCCATTAGGGAGTCTTGAGATTGTTTTGAGCAGCTGGTTGGCTGCCATCTCTGGAGCTCACACGCAGTCAAGCCGTCATACACAGCACAGACACTAGATGTCAGGGTACAACCGAAAACCGAATAACATCCTTTGTTTGCAACGTTGCAGTCCTTGGAAGTCACCTAGACTTTTTAAAACATCCTACAAATCTCAGATTGCAGAAACTCTGAAATTTAAGTGGCCCCTCCTTTAATTATGGGCACACCAATAGAATGGTTTAAAAAATATTTTGCCAAGAGATGACAAGCAGACATGGGCTTTGGCATTGCAGTGAATTGGCTTTGAATGCTGGCTTTTACAAGCTGTGTCATCTTTGATTAATATTTACCCTCTTTGTGCCTCAGTTTTTCTCTGTTAAATAGGGTTTCTGAGGCTGTTTATAGTGTTAAAGAGTTAAAGCTCATAAAACCTCCAGCATAGGGGCTGGCATAGTGTGGTCCTTTAAGGGATCATGGGTCTCTTTCAGGTCTGTCATTTGTAAGAGCTTGTTGTGTTTCCATGAGCAGGGCTGTGCAGGGGACAGGGAACAGACATTCGCTCTACAGTTTGCACTAGGCTCTTTCCAGTTGATGGATCAGTTCATTAACAAACTCTGTGCAGCCCCAGCAAAACAGATTGCAATCTGCACACACACACACACACACACACACACACACACACACACGTTACCTCTTCCCCCTGAAGTGAGCTGTTCATCCATTAATCCATATATTTACGTGCCCACTTTCTCAAATACTTTACCTGGCTCGTTCCATAAAGCAAGCACCGCATAGGAATGTCAACCGAATGCCATTTAGGTTCAACCAGAAATGAATTTATACTTGAATTGTACATTTGAGATAAGAAAAGATCTCCATCTGACTCTCAGGGGACTCTGGTGAGGGGGAGAATTTGGTTCCCAACTTACAGGTGAAAACACTGAAGCACTAAATACAATTCCACCCCAGGAGTCCAAAAGGGAGTCTTTACTATAAGTGTCCTTTGCTTCCATTGCTTTGTCCATTCACGGCAACAAAGTCATTTCCAATAACAAGCTTAACCTTAACCTTGCTTCTCCTCTAGGAACTGACAAATACTTCACTGATTTGTTCCCATGGCTGCTGGGATGTAAACAGAGCAACTGATGGGAACCCAGTGGTAAGCCCTACCCTTGAGGTTTCCAAAGCAAAAAAGGAAAAGACACACCTGTGGCAGGGCAGTCCACATATCTGTCCTCGAAGATAACGGGCAGAGTGTTCCAGTCACCGTCAATGTCCAGACACTCCGCGGGCAGCGGGGGCATGGTGGTGAGGTACTCTGAATTCCGGACATCCAGAGACAGCTGGCTGTGGGTCTGGATCCTGGGGAACATAGACCCGATGAGCATTCAAGGAAGATTTAAAGGTTTTAAACTGACTGCTCCATCCCTCTTATCCCAAGACAGCATTCAGAAAATGTTCAGTAGACTCTAACAATTGCCCTCTGTCTGTCTACCTTCCCTTTCTTCCCAGCTACCTACCCAGCCCCCAAAGCCCTAGTCTGCTTTGAATCAGAACTGTTCTGGGTGCTGATCAGGACATGGATTGTCTGTTTAGTCAAAACACCAGGGCATTTATCACATACCAATTAGTAGAATGTAATAATACCATTCTAGTGGAATGTATGCTGAGTTTCTAAATGGCTAGGAATCGTAAATTACTGTTTTGGAGGAAACCTGTAAATCTATATATACTTTACTCCTATTTCTCTAACTACCTATAGCACTTAGGGTCTTAATCATATTTGGTGGCATTTGAATACAGAACCATCTAAAATTGCTTTTTTACTGCTTGCTGTGTGGACAACAGGATCCTTAATTAGGGTATAAATTCCCCTAGTTCAGGAGCCATATTTTTGGTTTCCTGCACATAGGATTTTAAAAGGCCCCTTATTCCTCCTCCATGACCCAGGTATCACTCCACGAGTAGCGATATGATTCCAGAATTTGAAATAAATAGTATTCCTAGTTCAAAGGCTGGGCTGGTGGAAAATGTTTACTCCCTTGTCCTCAAGTCCCTGCAAAATGGCAAGAGTTTATTTTTCCCCCATGAGGGGAAAATTATTAACAATCCATCATTTTTCTCCATGCCAGCTCAATCACTCTTTTTTTTGCGGTACGTGGGCCTCTCACTGTTGTGGCCTCTCCCGTCGCGGTGCACAGGCTCCGGATGCGCAGGCTCAGTGGCCATGGCTCACGGGCCCAGCCGCTCCGTGGCATGTGGGATCCTCCCGGACCGGGGCACGAACCCGTGTCCCCTGCATCGGCAGGCGGACCCTCAATCACTGCGCCACCAGGGAAGCCCCAGCTCAATCACTCTTGCCCAAGCAGAGATGATGCTCTTATCAGGTTGGTGAGTTTGGGAGAAGAATTGAGCACGCATAGCTACTTTCTGTCTGTCTGTCTTTCTGTCTCTTTGTCCAACTGCAGATGTTTTTAGAGCAGCCTGACTCTGGAAGTCCCAAACTCACTCTCCAGCTCTTTAGATTATCTGCCCACAGAGAACAGTTCTGTAGCTGTGGAACGTTGCACAGGCCAGGGCAACTTCTGTAATCCAGCATCCTCAGTAAGAATATGATATGCACATATGCTATTTTATATATGTATATTTAACATAAATATTAAATGTGTATATTTCATTTGCCTCTTATTTCTCAATTGGATTTTAAGCTAAGAAAAAGAGAAGCGATTTATTCTCTCCCTCAAAGTCATGAAGGCCGTTGCAAATTCATCATTCTTTGGACCTCTGTCTGAATATTTAAATGGAATTTTGTTGCAATCAGTTCTGCACTTCTCAGCTATCATCAATTTTTGGTCCAGTTTTCAGCTTATTAATGAAGTATATTGATTGAACACCAACGTGCATAGGATGGTGTGCACAAGGGTAAGGAGTAAACCTAGAGGACTGAAACTTGATTCTGGACCTAAAGAACTTATAGAGTCATGAATAAGTTAGGTAGTTAATCAGGTAATTATAATACAACAGGATAGGTGCTGGAGAGTCAAAACTAAGTTATTTTAGGCAGGGAGTTCTCTCTTGCTGGAAGGTAGTATACAGACATTGTGAATGTGACCTCACACCTCAAACAATGCTTCTCACGTGTTAACAAATAACTAAAAATTCCAGGGCATGTACGCTGTGAGCTACCACCTCACACCTGTTAGGATGGTTATTATTGGAACAAACAAGTATTGGTGAGTATGTGGAGAGGCTGAAACCCTTGTGCCCTGTTGAGGGGAAGGCAAAATGGTGCAGCTGCCATAGAAAACAGTATGGAAGTTCCTCAAAAACTTCAAAATAGAGATACCATATGAGCTGGCAATCCCACTTCTGAGTATTTATCCCAAATAATTGAGATCAGTATATTTAAGAAATATTAGCACTCCTATGCACATAACAGCACTATTTGTAACAGCCGAGATATGAAAACAAGCTCATTGCCCATGGACAGATGAATGGATAGAGAAAATGTGGGACAATGGAATATTATTCAGCCTTGAAAAAGAAGATTCTGCAATCTGCGACAACAGGGATGGACTGAGAACATTACGCTAAATGAAATAAGCCAGTCACAGAGGGACAAGCACTGCATGACTTCACTATACATGAGGTATCTAAACTAGTCAGATTCATAGAATCCAAGAGGGGAGGGGTGGTTGCCAGGGGTTGGGAGACGGGAAAATGGAGAATTGCTCATCACAGGGCATAAGGTTTCAATGAAGTAAGATGAAGAAGTTCTAGAGATCTGCTGTGTAGAGCATATAGGGCCTTGTTCATTTCATTTTCATTTCAAGGTCAGGTTTATCCTGACTCCCGGAGTACAGCCCAACAGCATACAGATACTTCTATTTACAGGTCAAAAAATCTACATTCTATTTTTCTGGTGTACTCTTTAGGATAATGGTTCAACGCTATATAGAGTAGCCATAGCAGGGAGGCTAGGAGTGTGGGATCTGGACTTTGACAGATCCATGTTTGCATCACTTGCTTGCTGTGTGGTCTAAGTTACTTAACCTCTGTGAGCCCAGGTTTCTCCAGTTTCTTCTGTAAAGTGGGGATAATAACAGTTCCTTGTTCAGGGGCTGAGTGTGAACATTAAATGAGCCACTGCATGTAAAGTATTTAGCACAGCTTCTTACCAGAAGCTTCTCAATAGACTTATGAGCACCAGGAAGGCAGGTGAAGTGCCTGTTGTGTTCAACTCTATATACATAGCAACTTGTAGAATAAATGATTTTTAAAAAGGAGACGGTGTTACAATTATTACTACAGAAATCATAAAAGAGTGACATCTCAATGATCATTTTACAGAAATTAAGTCATCAGTATAGAGTATCAGAATATCAGTATATTCATACTCATCAACATTTTCACATTCATTCATTCAATAAACTTTCTTTGAACACTTCCTTACTGTGTGAAAAGCACTGGCTGGCATTGGTAAAAACAGAAAGACGAACAATAAAACACACCCTTGCTACTAACCAGTTCTAAATCATTTTTAAACACTTTTTTAAACAGTGCAACCCATGGCAAGAAATGGTCTTCATTTTACATGGCCACGGAGTACAACCACGCACAGTCCCAGAAACACACACGCTGAAACGAAAGTTTCAGAAACACTTCTTACTACTACTACCTATCTTAACTTACCCTATCTTATCCTATCCTATGTCATTTAAAAAAGGCCATTGTAAATCCACTAAGGTGATCTCACCATTCACTAAATGACTGTGACCTATCATTTGAGAAATACGCTCCAGTGTGTGCTTGAACAAGAAGGGTCTTGACGGCGAAGTTTCACTTGTCCATCCTGATGTGGGAGGATGGTCCTGTCCCCTATGCAAACAGCATGAGCTCCCTGCGGCTGCACCCTCCCCTCCAGCTCTGACCACCAGGTGAGTACCCCCGTGTCCATGCACAGTCGCCAGCATTGCAGAGCATCTGTTCACTACCTCAATCTACAATTTAATTCTGTTCACAGCCCTTAGGACCTGTCCTCCAGTAATTCTCTCAGTCTGAAATAAAATAGCCCTCTTGATTCTATAGTTCTTATTTTAATGACCTAATTAATCGTTTACCTCTTCCTAAATAGCATCACTGCTATTCTGGTGTATGCTTTCTACTGTAGGTTAATATCTACTCTTAATTGAATGGTAACACATTTCTCTAATCTCTGAAGTTACACTATGGGGCAAATGTTATAATCTCCTAGGTATCTGCAGGGCTCAATCCCTCCCCCTGCTTTAGAGCTCCTTTCAAGTGTCTCCTTAGGAAGCCTGTCTCTGACAGCTCTGAAATAGCACGCTTTGTGCCTGTCACGCTGATCTATTTCTCCATAGCACTTATTACATTTGCCATATTATGTTTATTTATATATATATTCATATATTTATATCTATGTATATATTTATTAGTGTATATTTACTTATGCATATGCTTTCCATTACTAAAAGATGCGCTCCATGACATAGGGAATATGTCTGTTTTGTTCACTGCTGGATATCCAATACCCCAAAGAGTATGTGGCACACAGTCAACACCAAATAGATACTTGTTGAATAAAGGAATCTCCCTTTTACATCTAAGCACAAGCTAAGCAGTAACTAGTTTGATGTCCCAAGTAGTATAAGTTACAGGATCAAGCTTTCAAAACAGGTATATGAGATTTGAAATCCAAGGTCTCACCACCATGGTCACTTGCCAGGTGTTTAAGGCATTCGTTATAACTACCATAGCACAAAGTCTGAATTCCTCATCCTGGTCCTCCCCGGTCCTACCTCCCTGTCTCCTACTTGCTCACTCCAGTCTAGCTACACTTGCTTCCAAACACTTTGTGTTCCCATACAAGAACCTTTGCACCAACTATTCCCTCTGACTAAAGAGTCTTCTCCCATATCAGGGTATGGCTTGCTAAAACCCCAGTCTCTGCCCAAATGCTACATCCTCAGAAAGACTTCCTTTTTTCTCTTTGGCTAAAACATTCCTTCTCCCACACCCAGTGCTGTGTTGGAGCCAGTTCATATTGGCTTGCAAGAGCCAGGTGTATACATCTCTTCCTGAATCCACATTCAGTGCTAACATATCCCTAGCTTGAAATTGGCTATGGTGGGAGCACTGACACGTGGAAATTGGCAAACACTACAGACTGGAATTTTTTTGCTTGTTTTTGCTTTCCTGAGAGCTAGTTGTGAAACATTCATGAGGACACTGGCCATACCTCTTCTCATAATTTTCTATGTCCTTACCTTGATGTGTTTTTCTTTACTGATCACTATCTGAAATGATATCATGTACTTCTTGTCTGTCTCTCCACTAGAATGAGTGACCCACGGGGAGAACATCTTTATTCTGTTCCCTGCTGCATCCCCAGTGTCTATGTGAAGAGCAAACATTTGTGTTAAGTCATCAGGCATCACCTAACTCTTTCTGAGCAGAGTCTGCAGCTGCCCCAGGTCGGGTCCTGTGCATGGATGTTCTCATGTGATCCTCACAGCTATTATCCTACCCATTTTAAGGAAATGAAGACTAGGTGAGCTTCAGGGAAAAAACAAACAAACAAACAGAAAATTAATTCTCTCAAGGATCTGTGGCAGGTAGAGCAGCAGGATTTTGAACCCAGGTCTCCCGGATACCATATCATCTGTACTTTGTACAAGTGGTTGTCATTCCAACAAAACTCTTCCAGGACACTAGCTGCCTATGTGTCTGTCACCTCCTTGTGTGTTCACACTCCTTGGGAATGCAGCCAGGGCCTGGCAGTCTGAGGTTTACATATCGTTGTGATGATTTGGAATTAGATTTCCTGCAGTAGTCTTGAATTGCAGTGCTTTGCTCAGTGGTCCACAAAGTGATGCTTCTATTTGCCAAATTAACTCTCCCAATTTTCATTTAAAAAAAATACAGTTGGTTCTAGCAGGGGGCTGGACTGAATGAATGAATGCATGAGTGAGTGACTCTAGATATTTCTAGAAAAGCCATTTTAACATGAGAGATGTTTTCCTTGGTGCCCCTCTCAATTTCAGAATCCATGAGGCAAACTTAAACATTGCTGGGGTTTCCCTGGTGGCACAGTGGTTGAGAGTCCGCCTGCCGATGCAGGGGACACGGGTTCGTGCCCCAGTCCAGGAGGATCCCACGTGTCACGGAGCAGCTGGGCCCGTGAGCCATGGCCGTTGGGCCTGCGCGTCCGGAGCCTGTGCTCTGCAGCGGGAGAGGCCACAGCAGTGAGAGCCCCGTGTACCGCAAAAAACAAACAAACAAACAAACAAAAACATTGCTGTAACTTTCCAACTAGAATTAAGTGTGGAGAGAAAATAAGGTGATAAAGATGAAGGTGAAAAGATCTTCGGGTCTGTCCTAAGTGATGGATGGATTTCAAGTGTTTCTCCTGCTGGATTTACTATAGCATCTCAAACATTATTCCATCCACATTTAGTTTGGAGGCAAACGTACTATTCAGAAACCAAAAGAAATGCTTGGACTTGTGTAGCTACGGCCAGACATCTTGGAGGAAGCAATGATTGTGCCCACAAGGGAAATCTACAATGAGAGACAATGACCTCATCTTTTGTCAACCCTTCGACTTTTCTGAATATTTTTAAAATTTTTCCGGGGGAAGCCAAACTTAGATATTCATCTGTCCTCCTAATTAGGTAGTTCAGCCTTAATTCATATGCTAAATGCATTTCATAGCTGCTGCAAAGTCTCAGGTGAATTTTTTTTTTCTGACATAGCTTGTGCCCACACCACCTGCTTCTAATTCATTTTGCAAAGAGGACTCAGCACAGATGTCTTCAGGGACCTAGGAAGTCTTGATTCTGTCTACAGAACCATAAGGATACTCAACAACAACAAAAAACTTTGGCTATTGATCTTCTCTGACACCTGCCAGCTCCTGCCTCTGCAATTTGTCTGACTCTTTTGCCTTCAGAGAGAATGCACCTGAAAGTGCAGAGGTGGGCAGACTTCTCTCCTTCATGATTGGAGATGAAGGGAAGAAATAACTTTGAACAAGAATGTCCTTGGCGCTTAGGGTTCACGATGTGGGCATGCAACTGGTTACTTACAGATTTTCCTGAAACGTCAAGACTGCAAGTTTTTGGTGCTCCATATAAAAGAAGGCTTCGGAAAACCTTCGGACCTGAGGAATAAAATAGTATAAACAATGTAACTCACTGGGTGGCTTTGGCCTTCACTTTTTTAAAAATTATTATTATTTATTTATTTATTTTTGGCCACACCATGCAGCACGTGGGATCTTAGTTCCCGACCAGGGATCGAACCCATGCTGCCTACAGTGGAAGCACAGGGTCTTAACCACTGGACCACCAGGGAAGTCCCTAGCCTTGACTTTTTAAAAAGAAATTAAGGCTCAACGAGGGAAGTAACATATATTAATATCAGGGAGAGCTTAGCCCACAACCCAGAGGTTCTGAAACACTAGTATTTCTACCCACCCCCCGCTGCCCTCTCTATTTCTGGTTCTTAGCACAAACCTGATTTATGGACACAACTGAATGCATGTTTATGCATCTGCTCTTGGCTTGCGTTCTGTCGTTTTTACATTTAGGTCTTATTTCTTCTACTAGAATATGAGACCCTTGAAAACAGAGGCCGTAAATAAATGCAGATGAAATAGAATGTGCAAAGCCAGTCATGCAAGTGTGTCCGCTAAGCTCTTTGTAGACTTAGCTATTTGGTCCTCTTGCTGGGAATGAGAAGACCAACATCTTTTATTAGGCATTAGTACCCACCACTGTGCACTCAGGCTGGTGGCAAAAAATGCTCTAGGAACAATGGACTAGATGTGAAGACACTTCTTTGAGACACTGTCAAAGCACTTCGTCACGTCCCTGAGATGGGTCTGCTATCCCCTGGTAGCCAAGGAAGGTATTTTTTGAACAGGAGAGCAAAGACGTGAAAGCCGAAGGAAGTTCATCAAGTTTCATCGCAAGTTCACGGTGCAGCAGGGCTAGCGCTTGGGGCTGCAGAAGTCCATCCTGACTTTAATTCTGCCCAATGAACCAACTGTTGTAAAGCTTCCTTGAGAGATCACTGGTGCATGATTAGAGAACTGATACCATTTAACCCCTTACCCGCAAGGTGTGATGCTCCTGGGTGAGATAAGCGGTCACTTGGGAGTGTAATGTCACCGTGTCCAGGAACTGGGTCCACAGAGCCATCAGGTGGGAGGCCAGCTGGGCAAGATCCTTACTTATCTGCTCAGCTATCTTCTCTGGATTATTCAACATCTGGGGAGGCAAAAGGGTGGCAGTAAAGGACCTCTGCTCCATGAAGCTACTGCCGTCTTCCTCCTGAAGCCTTTACTGGCTTCTCTGCTTTTAACGAATCCCTCTCCTTTCTCTGGACTCTCCTCTGCATCCTATTACATTCTGAACTCAGCACTCGACCATCATGATGTCTTCCACTTATTAATATCTACTAGTTGGCAGGTAGAACACTAGGTGTTTTTATATGCCCTTTCCTATTTAATCCCCACCATGAACCTTTGGTAGAGTTATTGTAGCCATCATTTTATACAAAAATTAAATGAGAGGATTAAATAGCACACCCAAGGTCACACAAAGCTGAGATTCAACTGTAAGACCATCTCACCACAAAGCCATGGCACTACGCTGCCTTTACAGAGTAGGCGTCGTAAAACATCTCCCGAGAAACAATCAAGCCTTTATAACCTCACGGCATCTAACTTGCTAGGTGATTTCCACATGGCCGTGCTCAATAGACCCGCCACCACCTTCTCCCCATCACTCCAAATTTCTTAAGGAGGATCCCAGGTTGTCTTAACGAAAGCTTGAAGGATCCAGACTGCAGAGGTCGGGAGCCCTTGGGGGAACTTTTGGCTAGCTTCAGTTTAGAATGATGAGAGCTGTCTGCCTGGGGGTAACTTTCATTGTGGAGAGGTGAGAAGAGAGATCACATCTCTGAGGACAGCCAGAGAACCAGTGGTCCAAGCCTAACACTGAGTTCTACACTTCATCACTTATCCACCAAGAATTTAATGTGCATCTCTCATATCCCAGGCACATGTTTAGAATACATGGGAGCACAAAGATGAATGAGAGAGTGTCTCTTGGGACTTCCTTGACGGTCCAGTGGTTAAGACTCCGCACTCCCAATGCAGGGGGCCCGGGTTCGATCCCTGGTCGGGGAACTAAGATCCTGCATGCCGCAGGGCACGGCAAATAAATAAAGTGAAGTTCAGTAAAGGTATTTTAAAAAAAAAAGGAGTGTCTCTGCCTGCAGAGAGCCTCATTTACCAGAGGAGATAGGAAGGTGGGTTAACCCTAAGAAGTATAGCCAATATTTTATAACTTTAAATTTAGTATAATCTGTAAAAATATCAAATACTATGCTGTATACCTGAAACTAATATATTGTAAATCAACTGTCTTTCAATAAAAATAGGTTTATACCATCCCTATCCTTAATATGCTTAAAAAGTCAACTTAAGAACACTGAAAAAAAAAAGAGTGGTGGGCATGTGTCTGTCTTGGAAGACGCAGCAGGACACATAACCATTGCTGTTTCATACCCATCTCTGAGCTCCTTCTTTGCCAGGTGCCTCAGTTTCTTCATCTGCAAAATGAGTGTGCAAAGCAAATAACCCTTTATCGGGTGTAACAATGTATGGGGGGACTAAGTTCAAAGCCTCGCTTGAAACACTGCAAGTTCCCTTCACTCTTCCTGGACTAAAGGCTGATGCTAGTGTAAGGCATGCTGGGTGGAGCGAAGCATCTGAGAGTAAGAAAAACAGAGAAGGGCTTCCCTGGTGGCGCAGTGGTTGAGAGTCCGCCTGCCGATGCAGGGGACACGGGTTCGTGCCCCGGTCCGGGAAGATCCCACGTGCCACGGAGCGGCTGGGCCCGTGAGCCATGGCCGCTGAGCCTGCGCGTCCGGAGCCTGTGCTCCGCAACGGGAGAGGCCACAGCAGTGAGAGGCCCACGTACTGCAAAAAAAAAAAAAAAAAAAAAGAAAAGCAGAGAAGAAGGAATTTGACCCTCTGTAGGGCTCTTTAATTGTTGGGTATTGCAGCTTTGTGATTAATGACTAGCTTCCGGGTACAAGGCATCATTCACCTGTAGCGTCTCTAAGCTGCTCCTTCCAAGAGGAAAGATCAGTCTTTGGTGACAAAGACAACACAAGCTACAAAACTCCAAAATGAGAGAATGACCCTGTCTTCTGATGGAAGCACTGTTTCCATCACTGGCTCTGTTGGGAGACGGGGACCAGACGTGGAACGTCCACTCTTGGTTCAGTCCCATAATCCATGGCCCAAAGAGTTAAGAGGCAGAAAAGGAAGGACTGGGCTGGGGAGAGTAGGGGATGTGACTGGCCACTGGAAACCTCTAGGCTGGAGAGTAAGGCTTTTAGATGGTCTATTAGTGCCTTATCTTTACATTCTCCAACACGTTACCCTCACTAATAGACGCCAAGCTCCTGCATCAACACCAGACACCTTTCTGCCCCTGACAATGTTCCCGGCCTTTCCTCTGGCTACCTCCCCTCTGGCCCAGCGCTGCCCATGGCTCCAGCCACACCAACCTGAACACACAGCTCTTTCCAAGCACCAGGGCCTTGATCGGGCTGCACATTCTCCTTGGAATGCCTACCGCCTCTTCCAATCTCCTTTCTCCCTTTCTTCACCACTTTGGACTTGTCTGTTCTCCACGAGGTAACTGTTTCAGAAGCCCTTGCAGTCCCTCTTGTCCCTGATGGTTCTTTCAGAACTTCTACTGTGTTCCACGTGTAAGCCTAGCCTCCCTTGTCTTGGCAGTCGACTTGACCTTGCACAGACTACTCTCAGGCACCACTTGCCATAGGGTGCTTTGGTACCCTCCTTTGCCTGCACCCCGAGCTTTAGCCTTCTCAATATTCTCGGTACCTACACCGTGGCTGATGGATGATGGAAACTCGGTGACTCTTTATTGAGTCAGCTGGTGACTTTGCATCGGTGAGAGGCACCCGTGCCTTAGGAACTGGACTTCCTTTACTGGCCTTCTCGCCCTGACACCCACGGCTCTCCCCACTGTCCACTCCAGCAATACTGGCAAACACAGCATGAATTCTGAGCTCAGCCCCCAGAGAGGAAAGGAAAAGCCATTCATTAAATGTGTCTTTGGGAGCATTATTTTCTTCCCCGAGTTGATTACAGCAATGGTTCTAGATAAGATTAAGGAAGCTTCTAATTAAGCCACAAGAGGACTTTCCTGCTCTCACAGGGGCCTGGGCCTGTTCAGTTACAGATGATGGGTGTGGAAGGGTCTCTCTGGCAAGGAAAAGAGAAGCCCTTCACACTGACAAGGAGGCAGTCTGGACCCAGTGCCATTTCAGGTGAAGTTCCTGAAAAATATACAGCCACCCCTGCCGTGCTTTTCATCTGGGGCTAGCCACGCTCCTTTGCTCATTTAGTCACCACCTCCACCCCTTGCTCTGTTTACTGAAGTCTAAGCTTGGAGTATGCTGAGCTCTGGGAAGCCAAAGATAAATACGTCCAGTCCTGGAAGGGGCACATGGTCCAGTTACAGCTATTTATTTCGATAGTTAGACCTACAAAGTACTATGAAAGAGATAGGTCCTGAGTGCTGTGAAAGGGTCATGGAAGGCTTCCCGGAGGAGGTGATGCCTGCATTGCATCTTCAAGGTAAGCAGGTGTCAGGTGGAGGAAAGCCTGCTTTATACGCCCTGAGCTAGCCACGTTCTCTCACCATGGGCCTTAGTCCTGGCTGCACACTGAACCACTGGGAGACCATAAAGCATTTGGGCCCATCTCTGAGGGTAGGACCCAGACACCAGGATTTTTCCATTGCTGTCTGGCAGACACTCAACATGATTTGAACCTGTTTGCTGTACCAAAGCACGTGGCTGAGTTTCATTAGAACCTTTCCACCTGTTACGGAGAGCACAAGCCATCCCTTTTCTAATCAGGCTGCACAGCGGGGATCCTGATCATGGGCTCCAATCACCTTTCCAGCCCAGACCCCCAAAACTGGCTTCAAAGGCTCCCTCTGCAGCCGTCCTGGGCCCCGAGCCCCCATGGTGCTTCCGTCAGGTCGAGTCTCGCCCTGGCTTTGCATGGTTGTTCCCTCCCTGCCTCACTCCTATGTCACCTAGAGCCTCCGGGGCTCACAGAGGCCCCTCGTCTTACACTTCCTGGTCCAGCACTGATGCTACTGACAGCTCCTGCCCCATGCGTGAACAAATCTGTTTCACCCTAGGCTGGTAGTCCTGGGGAGCTCTCTGCCATCTTTGTTGTATTTCCAACAAACAGTAGAGTAGCTGGCACATCGTAGGTGCTTAAGAAATGTGTATAAGATTCACACAGCGTAAAGGTGCAGATGAAGTACTCCATGACTGTAGAGCTCTATGCTTTCAAATTGTCTTAAATCACCTGAAACAGTTTCCACTGTCCAATCCATCCTTGAGATGGATGCTTTTGTGACCATGTGCTTGGTTGACCACTAGGTGGCGATGTCCTGCCTCTAAAAGTTCTGTGGGCTGTGAATGTGCCTTTTGCGGGGGCGGGGGGCAGCTCTGTTTCTTTCACTCCCAGCCCCAGGCCAGCCCTTTAGCAAACCACAGACCAGGCTGTGCTCCTCCCCGACTCCCCCTTTCCCTCCGTGTCACCCAGCTGCATCCCTGCAGCAGTCAGCTAATTTGGTTGCTTTGTACCAAATAAAGCCTGAGGCAACACTGTCACTCAAAACCAGGGACCTTTTTCCTGCAGTACCAAAGGAAGCAGGCAACCCGCTGGGTTTTCATGAAATATATCTAAGAACTCATTGGCAGCCGGAGCTGCGGCCTGAACCACTGCAGGGACCAGATGCATCAGTATTGCAGTGCCTCGCAGATGGCCTTGGGTTCAGGTCCCCAGCCCACCCCTTAGTGGTTCAGGGACCATGATGCTCCCCTGTGTCTGCTTGTGGCCAAACGCATGGGGACATATCCATGTCTCCCCCTGCACTCGCAGGCTGCAGTGGGGGAACCCCTGGTGCATCTGTACGTTTCAGGGGTACAGCATAATAATACATGTACATATTGCGACATGATGGCCACAATAAGGTTACTTATTACACCTATCACCTCACATAGTTACAATTTTCTTTTCCTTGTGATGAGAACTTTTAGGATCTACTCTCTTGGTAAATTTAAAATATATAATACAGTATCGTTAATTATAATCACCATGCTGTATCCCCAGAGCTTACTTATAACTGGAGGCTTATACCTTTTGACCACCTTCACCCATTTCCCTCACCTCTCCCCATCCCCCCTGGCAACCACCAATATGGTCTCTGTTTCTATGAGCTTTTTTTTTTTATTCCACATATAAGTGAGATAATACAGTATTTGTCTTTCTCTGAATGACTTATTTCACTTAGCATCATGCCCTCAAGGTTCATCCATGTTGTCACAAATGGCAAGTATCCCTTCTTTTTGATGGCTGTATACTATTCCACTGTGTACAGACACACTGCATTTTCTTTACGCATTTGGGTGGACCCTCAGGTTTTTTCCATGTCTTGGCTATTGTATATAATGCTACAATGGACATGGGGGTGCAGATACCTCTTCAAGATAGTGATTTCATTTCCTTCAAATAAATACCCAGAACTGGGATTGCTAGATCGTATGGTAGTTCTATTTTTTAATTTTTTGAGAAGCCTCCATACTGTTCTCCACGGTGGCTGCACGGATTTTCATTCCCACCAACAGTGCGCGAGGGTCCCCTTTTCTCCACATCCTCGCCAGCACCGACCCCTTGTGTTTTTGATGAGAGCTATTCTAACAGGTGTGAGATGCTACCTCACTGTGGTTTTGCTTCATCTGGGGAACTTGTGATGAAAATGCAAATCCCTGAGCTGTACTCCCATCTACTCTGTTTCAACCAGTTTAGATGGGACCCAGGCCAGGGTGCCTCTAAAGTCCAAATGTGTTCCTACTGAGAGGCCAGGGATGAGAAACACTGGTTTAAAAGATAGAAACGTCAGTTGGCAATGAGACAGTCTCATGAGTCCTGCTCTGAGCATGGATTAGCTGTGTCACTGACCCTGAGCTACACACTCCTTTCCAACTCATCTGACTCTTGTTACATGAGGAAAGCGGGGCTCACCCAGACCATCCAATGCAATGGGATGTGAAAGTGTTTCAGAGATTGTAAATAACAGAACAGCATGCATTGGCCAAGTACTCATTAAGCACATACTCTTAATACGTGATTGATGAACTTTTGGCAAATGCAAAGCACTGTTTTCAAAATGATCATCTTCATGGAAGCTAGGCTCCTGCCATGTGTGAGTCACCTGAGCACAGGTGCAAGGTTTCTGTCACCCTCCGTGAGAAGCACATAGCCCGTAGTCAATAAACGTTTGTTAGATGCATGGTTAATAGACAAATAAAAAGTGTGAATGTCAGGGAAACCAAGACCTGTTAACCTGTTTGGTGTTTTTCAAAATATCTAGCATATGGCCAGGCACACAACAGGTGTCTAAGAGACACAATGATTTAGGGCAGTGGATGGAAGAGTATTTCTTCAGTTTAAGATCTAACGTGAGGTAACCAGTTGTGTCTTTTCGTCTCTGATTTCTACACCAAGCAAGCAACTATGTTTGTCCCACATAACTACTGCCATTCAGAACTAAGGAGTCAGTTTCCTAATTACCTGTAGCTCTGAGCACAGCTGAGAGAGTGTTTCTTCAACAGCAAGTGACTCTAGGAAAGAAAAAAAACCCCACACAATTAAATGGACACACACTGAAATGCAGAATTTGTTAATGGAATGAACGGAGCACAGATTTAAAGTCGGCACTGAAGTCACAGAAAAAAATACAGCTTCTGTGGACTTTCCTTATCTATTCTGTCTAAAGGGTCCTGTTTATAAAGAGGGTGATTTGGACCCATGTGGCTTCACACTAGATAAAAGTCAACATTGTTCCATGGATGCATTTCTAAGAAACAGAAGAGCCCCATGTTCACTTTGTGTGGTCCAAAGCGATTCCACATTCTGTTGTGCTTTTGCGGGTATGTACGCACATGCAGGCACGCACACGTACACACACGTCTGTGTGACACACCTAGGACCTGGATCTGTATGTCCTTCATACAGGTGGATGTTCAGAAGTCCAGGGAAGCGGGGTAGCAGAGCTAAGACTACTGCTCAGCACCACCAACTTGTCCCAGTCTTCCACACTGGCAACAGAGAAGCCTGCAACCCCGCCATCTTACAGCTTGAACTTGGTGGACTCTGGCCACTTGTGGTTTCACGGTCGCAGCTTTGCCTGTGTTTGAACTTTCCCATAGTTCCATGAGGCTGTGGTCAGACCTTGCATGTGGCCAACGCGTGGGTTTTAATTAAAGCATCGTTGCCAAGGTGAGTGCAAGCAAACCTTCAGTTCCTTGTGGTCCTCACGGATGAGCACATGCTGCCTGTCCAGCAGCTGTCCTCAGCTCTGTGAGTCCCACGAGGCACAATGCACTTTTATCACTGATCATGGCTGTAAGCTTGGGGTCTGGCACAGGGCCTGGTATACAGTAAACATTCAGTAAAAATATGGTGAGTGAGTGAATGAACAAATAAATTCAGTTCCTTTGGGTTAAAAAAAAAAAAAGTCGAAGCAAGAAGCCAACTGCTAAGACACTGTCTTCATTCTCCCCCTGGGTTAAACTGGCTCTGAACTGTGTGGGTCTCCTGTCAGTGCATCTGACCTGAAAAATTTCAACTCCAAGATCACGTGCTTCAAAGAGGGCATTAGAGCTGACAAAGCCAGATGGCAAGATGGCACCAGAAGTCAATGCAACAACAACAACGTTGCCCCTATGCCTTCATCCTGCGCGCCAAGCACTGTGTGTGAGGGATCTGGGGGGCTTCTGCCCTCAAAGACCCCCAGTCTAGCGGGGAAGAGAAACATGCAAATAAATGATTGTTGTGTGGTGTGTTCAATGTAATAACGGATAATGCACCAGGCCATCAATACTGCCAGAGCAGGATTATCTCCGCAAGGAAGGTCTCAGGGTGCAGGGAGGGAAGTTGAGGTTCCTTCCCAGCAGGACTGTTATTACCCTTGAATACCAGGCTAAGGACCTGGCTTCTGTTCTAGGGGTAAAGGGCTTCATCAGAAGACTTAGAGCAAAACCACAACCCATCACCTGCTGTAAATGAGTGCGACCTGATATAAAGACTCTGCCCCCGGCATCACTGAAGAATCTCTGTGCTTCTGCCTTGTTGAGCTACACACTGTGACCCCGAGCAGTCATTTCACCTCTCTGACATTCAGTTCCACCATCTGTCAATCAAGAGGGATGAGGCCCAATGATCATGATGTCTGATGATGGACAAGAAGCAATTCATCCCCAGAAAACCAAAACCAAATATGGTGATTACTGAGAGCTTGCTAATATCATCCAGATGAAATATATATATATGTAGAAATACCTACATATATATATATATATAGGACTGTTTTATACTCCTGTAAGTTGCAATACAGTAACTACAGACTAATTAAGAAAAAGGCTGTAAACAGGCACTTTCCCTTAGAAAGCAACTCCACATTATGTACCCATAGCACCAGGTGGGAAGTAGGTGTTTAATAAATGCTTCGTGGATGAATGAATGAGTTAATGAATGTGACTCGAGGTGCTTGCATCCTTTCTCCCTGCATTGGCACGTCCAAGATTTTCTCCGGCTAGAATGATGTCGAATACAAAAAAAAAAAAAAAAAAATCTGAAACGGTGCTTGCTACTGTGACATTTACAAAAGCATGCTGACTTTTCTCGAGCCCCAGTCCAAAAGAGGAAGTTCGGTCGGCTGCTGGGGTGAGTTTTCCCCTGTGCCCAGCCCCTTACCCAGCTCCATGCGTGGCAGCTCAGGAATGTCCCTCATGATGGTCAGGAAGTAGGCACGGAGTCCCCGGTAGGCGTGTAAGAGCAGGAAGCACAGCTCCCGGTGCCACTTGTAAGCATGCTGCATGCAGTTCTCAGAGGGCACGTAGAAGCTCCCCTGCAGGGGAAAACAGAAACGCAAGCTGAGGGCTATCCCACGTGGCCAGGTGCTGAGCAAAACTGGGAAGCGGTTCAAGATGCCAACAGAAGAGTTGGAATGTCTTCCCTATCCTTCTGTATGGGGAAACCATTGAAACCGGCCAAGCCTCTATCTTACTGTGTTCAAATTAAAATAATAATAGTAATAATAATATTAGATGATGGTGACGAGGAGGAGGAGAACACAGACCTCACAGGTTTGGGGCCACTGAATGTCACCCACTTACAAGCCTCTTTCTCTTGCCACTGTAAGAAGAAGCCATGGGACAGACTGAGGTGGGCTCCTTTTCACAGGGAGCTAAGGCATTTAGAAAGACCTCTGTATTGACGGATGAATAGCACACAGTGCTGAGAAGGAGAAAAATGCTTTGCTGTAAAATAGGAAGTAGTTGTGAGTTGCAATTCTCAGTGTTGAAAGTGTAAGAGACTGTGGATGTGCCCGTGCAGTGTGAGAAGGCTCTGTACATTCTACTGTGTCGGTAGCTGTAGGACGCATGACAGCAGTAGAATTCCACACATGTCATTTGTCTGATGAGGAAAAGATGCCTGTGTCTACAGTTTCCTTGGAGGCCCAGACATGATGAAAAAGAAGGACCAGGACCGTTCTGACTTCCTTGCAAGCCCACCAGAGAAGGCTGGCTTGCGGTGAATTTCAGGAAGGATTTGTTTTAAGAACAGAAGAAGGAACCTCACCAGGATGGGTTTGAGCAGAAAAAAGGAGGCACTGAGTAGTGACCTGGAGAATTCTGCGGATGTAGGAAGCTATTGCTCACGTGGATAAGAGGAGAGCAAGCAAATGTCTTTTCATGGTCCATCCAGGGCTTCCTGGCCTGTCTTGCTGGGAGAAACGCCAGGTGGAGTGTTGGTGGAATTGCATCCTCTTGGTTTCTGTGAGTTGACTTGCATAGTTGTCGATGTGGCAGCCTCTTGCTTCCTTTGTTTCCTTTTCTCTTGGCTGCCATCTAAGAGGGTTGAGTTGGTCCAGTGGGGGCAGGACAGGTCTGATAAGGGTCAAGAGCCCCCTGAACTCCATCTGTACCCCCAGTGGTGCCATGAAGGCAGACAATGGTGGGTAGAATTATATTCGCTCTCATCACTGTATCATGATAGTTGGGTCATGGCATGCAAGGTGGTACAAATTAGGACACCTGGATGGAAGTCTCAGGTCTGCCATCATCTCACTCTGAGATGGTCTTAGATTCGTTCCCTGGGAGAAAGACTGCAAGACAGAGATTGGCCTGCAGGAAGGTCATGGCGTGTGCTCTTGGGAGCAACGGCCATGGGAGAGTAGGGTGGGGCACAGGGAGGAGGTACACTGCGCTGTCATGCAGGCACAGGGACCTCAGTCGATCCCAGGGGGAGCTCTGGACCTGCATCTGTCTGGCCTTGAGACAGGGGCCAGGTCTTTGTACCCATGCACTGACTGTCACTGGGCACGGGTTACCTCGGGGAAGAGGTGTGACCTTGGTCGGCAGCTCTCCCAGACAGGGCAATTTCCAGAGAGGGACTTGGCCATATGCAGTTGGCCACCATCGCCCTTGGTAGAATGAGGAAGGAGCGATTCAGGCCTGAAGATAGAAACTGGGCACCACAGAACTCCCTGGAGAAAGTCTCAGCAGCATCCTTCACTCCCCAGTGCCTCAAATTAAACCTGGCTTTACGTTATGAGGTCCCTTCTGATTTGAACGTAACAGAGACATTCAACAAGCTTTGTCATAAAAAGACTTTTCCATTTCATAAGCAGAAAATTCAGTCAGGACATCTGTGGTTGCCAGGCACTCAGGGTAACTTGTATATTCCCACTTCTCATCTTTCCTATTATATTAAGATCAGAAGTCAGTACAGTTGTAGGAAGACCAGCAAAGCTTGTGCACAGCAGGGTGTGTGTGTTGGACTCCCCAGGTCTATAGAGCAAGAAAGAATCCACTAATCATGAAACATCTAGATATTCCCATCATACTGTATCTCACTGGATGCTTAACAATCACCTTATAAGGCAGATATTCTAATATTCGTTTTCAAAATAGAATACAGATATGGTAAAAATCTCAGTATTACCAAAGGAAACACAATATAAAGTTTCCTATTCCCTAGAGTCCAATAATTTTCTTGTACATCCTTCTACAATGCTTTTATATGTATACATACCTATGTGTATATATGTGCACTTATATACATATATGTCCTAAAAACACACAGAGACACACTCACGTTGAAAAATGCTCGGGATATTTCTTGGCTACTCATTTTTATCACTTATGCCTCGAAGTTCTTTCTTCTCAGACCAAAGAAGTGATAGCAACTCCAATTCCCATTTCATAGATTGAAGACTGCGGCTCAAAGAATCTAGTGAGTTGTACAAGTCACTCTGCTTTGCCCGCAGCAGAAAGGATTCTCAAGTTCAGGTGCTCAGGGAAGGCAGGCCTTTCTCATCTGCCATGTGTGCCTTTGAAAAGCATGGCTGGCAGAGGACAGCAGCTCAGCTAGGTCTGCTTACTTTGACATAGGCATTAATACAAGTCCTGCAGTGACTCCATTATCTGTGACTAAGCAGAAATGAAAGCAGACAGAGGATTAACAAAGGCATCAGATCTCACAGCTCTGAGTCCACAGCCTGTTTACCTCAAACATCCCCTGAACCCTCCAATTTCTGGTCCTGCTACCTGCTCACAACTGCATTTTCTTATCACCAAGGCCTCCTTTTGACAGTGCTCCAGGACCCATGGAAGAGGGCAAGGGATCTACAAAGTATGTTATTAAGTTTCACTTTTAAGACTAGACACCAATAGCATATGGATTTTTCGAGAGAGATGTAAAGAAAATGTTGGAGAATCTTCATAAGGCTGATTTGATATGATTATTGAAATAATATGAAGTCAAAGTGTTCATCCAAAGAGAAATCCTAAAAAAATATGGCTGGAGATGATCATAAACAAAACCAGTGCCATTTCCCATAAACACTCAACAACACGACTTTTAGAAAGTGAATGATTTGCCACAGAAAATCCCATTAGCCGGCCCTCCAGGCCTACAGAGCCAGCATGGAGCAGCCAATGCCTGCCCCCCCCACCATTAGAATTGCATGAAGTGGATTGAAAAGCCCTGCCCAATCTCCCCAGCACAAAGAAAGAACACTTTAGCATCCCTCCTTTTCAACAGAAAGGAAACCCTAAATAATACGACAGATTCACGCAGGGTAAGCAGAACATAGGCTGTGTGCAAACTCACAACGGAAGGCTCCCGACCAGGGCCCACCCCACGACATCGTCTGTGCAACATCTGTAAAAAGGGGATGATAATAATCTGGCTTTTAGAGTTGCTGTGAAGGATTAAACAACAACACTCAGGTAAAACACAGACTTATGTGATGCCCCAGTGTAATGTCAGGGTGCACTAAAAACAAAATCTTTTTCAATTAGGACCCACCCACTGATGGCCTCTGGAAATGTGTCTATGGATTATGCAGCTCAAACCTCAATGGTCATCCACATAGAAACCTGAAAATGGATTTTAACTTGATGGAAGTCTTCTGGGAGCTGTGCAGGGATAAAGTTTAGTTAGAACACAGAATCTGGAGTCATATAGGGTCTATTCCTCACTTGTGGACTATCAGCGTGACTCAGTTGGTCCTCAACACCTGAAATGTTAGTTTCCTAACATGAAAAGTGGGGACAATAATAAAGTTAAAGTGCTTAGTATAGTGACTGGTTTATATTAAGTACTTGTTAAATGTTAGAAGTTTTGCCTTTTCATTCATTTATTACCTAACAGAGGTACCTTGCCATCACATCAGACCTTTGTATACATGCCTCTCAAATGAGTCTGCATCTCTACATCTAATTACTGCCCTGGGCTCTAGAGCTCTATTCCAAACTGCTGATTGGATAGCTTGCCTGTTGTCACAAACGCATCTTGAAAGGAGCTTATTACTGCCCCCCTTACCTGGTCCTTCTCTTCCTTCTGGTCTTTGTTAATGGACCCACCTTGCCCAACATCCAAGAAAGCCAGGGAGTTCCTCTAGTCTCCAGACTTCTTTCTCACCCCAAGAACCAGTTATGAAGTCTTGAAAGTTCTAAAATGCTCTTGCCTCTGCCCTTGTTTGAGTCTTCTCTATTGCTCACTTTAATTATTAACACATCCTTCTCCTGGGTCTCACTGCCCAGGTCTTCCCTTTCATCTGCAGCACCAGTGTGTTCCCACTGTCTACAAGATCAAGTTCATATTCCTTAGCACGGCATTCAAGGCCTTGAGCCCCGATCACATCTCCTGGCTCAGCGGCTGCCTCTTATTTCACTCCAGAGACCACTAGCTGTTTTTCCTTCTTTTCAGGGCCTGTCCCCTTGCTGCCTAAAAGTCACCACCAAGAATCAGGTCAATGTCCTGTTCTTTGTAAACCTTCTCCAACTGCTCCCTCCTCTTGGGTCCCTTGCACATACCTCATTAGACCACCATTATTTCTGTAAATTTCTCTCTCTAACCCTCCCTGCACACTTTGAGGTTAGACAATATGCTATTTGTCTTTGAACCTGACACACCTAGGACACAGAATGCAATGACTACATGAACAGTGAATGAATGAATGAATGAATTGTAGCATCCTCTAGAGGTCTTGGCAGCATCACGACAAAATGGGCTTGGTGAACATAGCCCCAGATTGAAGGTCCAAATTACCTTCACTTCCCCCTACTTAAGAACTGTGGAGCTTTCACTCAATTTTGGAATTTGGATTTGCTAGACTACCACAATAATCATGCTATAGATATTTATGTCCTGTAGAAATATACTTATTTATACTCTATATGAAATATGTATACAATCTGATTTTTACTAAGCATGCAGTAAACATTGATAACTTTTCATTTAATTCAGACACACCCATAAAGGCAAAACACATTTTTGTATAGAAATATCAGTCATCTTCTGTGTTACAGTTATGGGAGAGTGCACAAATGGAATTGGTTTGTACTATTCTGAATGTTTCTTTGAAAAAGGAATGCAAGCTCAATCAGACCTCAAAATCTAGAATTCTATTAATAGTAGCTACTGTTCATTGTATGCCTGCTGTGTGCCTGGTACTATTTTTTTTGGCCCCTGAATTTCTCTTCTTGGTGATTCAGTGAGATTTTCATTACTATCTTTGTTTTTAACCAATAAGAAAATAATAATACAACAGCATTAATAAACAGCTAACATTTATTATTTGACTCTATTAAATACCAGGCATTGTTTAAGTGTTTCATATGTACTAATTATTTAATTCTTCTGCCAACCTGATGAGATAAGCACAATTATTTATCCCCATTTTATAGACTGGGAGACTGAACCCCAGAGTGATAAACAACTTGTTTGCAGGTCTCATGGCATGCAAGATGTGGATCAGCAATGCAGACACAGTCTGACACTGGAAACCACACATTCCTAGTCTTAATACTGAACTTAATCTTCGAATTGAGCTTCAGGAAGTTCAAATAGCCTGTGTTCACACATCCAGGAGGTAGAAGAGCTGAGCTTCTAACCCATGTTAAAGCCTAGATTTTAAAAGGAAATCAGCTCTATAAATCACAAAGGGAATCAAACCCCACCCCCACTCCCCACCACGTGCTAGCCTTTAGCTTTGTAACTAACTAGCTGTGATTCCAGGAAAACAATTTTAACTTTCTGGCCTTTTAATTGTCAGCAACACGTTGTTGCTATCTTGGTTAGCAGTTCCCAATTTTTGTGTCCCAACACACTGGATTGTGGTGACTAACTGTGAGCTGAACTACAAGTATTTGTTACCCAAAATGGTTAAAATATAGAAATCACAGATGATTTCATGTTACTATGACTTCGACCAATGCTGTTCCTGCCGCCCTCTTACCGACACCCCACAGAGGTTCCTTCAGCAGTAGAAAAATAGAGTGAGCATTGTCAGGCTTGGACAGATGGGTAGGCATGGGGTGGGGAAGGTGACTGACAGTCCCAGGTCTAGGTCACATTCCCACCCAGGCAACTGCTCCATTCTACAGGCATGTGCTTGCTGCCTGCCATCTTTACATGGCTCCAGCACTGAAGCATCATACAAGCAACTGTGGAATGATCACAGAGAGATCCTACATGGCTCCAGCCATAAAAGAAGTAAACTTGGGTCTGTGTTTCTCTCCCTCTATAAGTTTGTTTTGCCCCAACCTCCCCTCCTGGAAATCAGGAACAGAATATTACTCATCTTCTATTCCCAGCTACTTTCACATAGTGGGCAATCCATCCATGTCATTGACTGAAGTGATATTTTGAAAGAATGAAGGGTCACAGTGGAGCTGAAGAGCTACTCTGTAAAAGGCTACCGTGGGGGAGTTTATGACATAATGTCCCACTGAGTGGAGCTAGAGCCAATGGCTGGAAGTTCTAGTGAAGGTACACACTGTGGATGAGAACACTGCTTCTCCACTTTTGATGTGTTTGCAACGTGGAGGGACATCCAGTAGCATAGTACTCCCAGCTCCTCTCTGCCCACTTACTGAGCAAAAGGTGAGTTTGGGATAAGAAACTAGGTTCTTCGCTGGTGTCTTCCTCTCTTAGTAGCAAGTCCTCCCTCAGAGGCATTTACCTCCATCACCTTCAGCCCTGGGGGAAGCCTGGTAGATGAGGTGTTCTTCAAGGGAGGCCTACATTTGTCTAGCATGGCTGTATCTGATTAAGCAAGTAGTCAATTCTAGAGTTCAATGTCCGGGAACCCCCTTGATCAAAGATGTAAACCAAATCTCACATCTTAGTTTGAATTCTAGTTTGTCTTATCTTGTCTTATTTTCCAATTGGGTCAGCACTCAGTTAAGAGGAAGAAGGTATTGTGTATCCGTTCCCCTTCACACCCAGGAGATTTGATCTCTTTGACAATGAAGTCACTAACGTTAACACTTCCCTGTGTCATACGACCTGGGGTGCTCAGGAATAGAGGGAGCAAACAAGAAGAGCGGCCAGTGTTGGGTTAGAACAGACCAGTGGATTTCAATCACTGTTTGGAGAAATCCTGGGGATACCTTCAACAGTAAGAAATGGGCAGCGTGGGTGAGGACCCCGCTTCATCAGAGCTTTTCTGTTCACAGCAGCTTTATGATGGGGTCTGCAGAGCATTCATTTGAAAAAGAAGTCCTTAGTTAAAAAAATAAAGAAAATTTGAAAATCACTGGACTCATCTAATGCCCCGGAGTGCTCAGCTGTTCCATTGTAGTCCAGAAGACAAGTACAAATTGTGTAGCTGAATATCAGACCTCAACAGTCCTTGTTGTTTATTGTTTTCCTTCCTGATTCCTAATTATTGTTTTCTTTCCTCTCTGTTTATAAGCCTGTTTTAAACAGCAGTTTTTACAAAGATACGTTTTGACTCGAATTGCTCCAAAATGACAGTGAGGTATTTTTGTACTTCCACTTTGCAGGAAAAAGCAACAGAGTTCCATAAAAATTCAGTGGACTTGGAATTACAGGAATGACCTGGGGTCAGAGGGTTAAGTCCTGCTTTTGCTGCTCCCCAGCTTCAGCACTTCTGACAGTGGCTTCATTGTCCTCTGGGTAAGAATGAGGATAAAGGGGAGATGTTCTTTGCCTTCCATAAAGTTCAACAAACACATAGTCCATTGGTCTTATTATCCGTAAGAACGCCGTGTGAATCCTTCCAGCGATGTGCTTAAGTGATGGTATTTTCTTTAGTAATTTGTTCAATTCCTATATAACTAAGATATTTTGACCTATTTAAAGCTTTAAAAAGTATAACTCGTTAGTAATTAGATAAGTTGACATATTGAATCTGAATAATTCATAACCATCTTGTAAGTTACTTTGATGCTTATGATGTAATTTGGGTGAATGCATATATTGCTGCTATTGACCCACTGGATTTTAGAGAATTGTGCATTTATATTAGAAGTAGGATTGGGAGTCCCACTGGGTGTCTTCAGCTCATCAGTGGGGTCAGTCCAATTCCGTTTATCCTCATGATCCTAATTACTCTATACTTGGTGCTTCCTGTGTACCTGTCATTGTGCTAAACACTTGAGCTCCAAACACACCCTGCCCCCACCTGGAAGAACATATTCTCAAGTTAGAGGAAATGGGGACACAAATGCAAAACTGTAGTGCAATGCGGTAGGCATCATACTAGAGGAAACCTCAGGATGCTGTGAGTGCGTGGAAAGGTGTAGGTAGGGAAGGTTTCCTAGAACAGGTAGCGCTGCAGTTGAATCTTGAAAGACTAGGCAAGTAGAGCAGGGATGAGGGAAGGCACTGAAACTGTCATAAACAAAGACAGAGAAGGAACAAATTAATAAAGTGCAGGAAAATATAATCAGTAGCATGCGGCTAAGGTAAATGCACCCAGGAGAGAAAAGCAGGAGATGATGCTAGACAGACAGCCTGGGGTCTGGGCATGGAGGGTCGGTCATATCATGTTGATCAAAAATCAATTCCCAGGCACCCAGAGACACAGAGGAAATGGACAACATGTGTGCCAGTGTGCCTGTCAGTGGGAGATGGGAAGACACGTGTCAAGCCCTCTTCTATGACTCTGGCTTCTCACTAGTCATTGCATCTGGACCTCCAAACATGTAGGGAAGTTGAAATCATAATGTAAATTTGCAAAAGTCGAATGGTCCAGAGACATTAAGTAAATGGCCTGTGGTCCCATAAGTACTAAAAGACAAGTCCAGCATTCCAAAACAGCACAGCCTTGGTCTGTTATCCCAGAGGGTACTATTCTGAATGCCCCAGAATCAACATCTTCTCAACTGAAGACAAGACAGCAAGAATAGGGATAATAAAAACAGCAGGAGTAAGGTGAAATGGCCATCAGATACACTGGATTAATTATGTAGCATGTGAAGGGTCAAGCAATGAATACTTCCACCCCCAAGAGGCCAGTTCCAAGATCATAAACTCAGACGTATCTGCAGAATAAGTGAGCTGTCAGTCTCAGGGCCTTGGGATCTTGTCACCACTGTAAATGTTTCTACTTTGGATTCTGTAGGGGTTCACTATGGTCTCTTAAAAATGTAAAATTCTATGCTTTTGTGATTTTAATTATGAAAGGTATTAAATTCCTTTAGCTGCCACTGGGACCGGCATAGAGTCAGCATGTATAATTACTCTCCTATTTCGAGTTCTGAAGTCTCTTGTGTGAATTTGGTCCTTGTCTTTCCCCCTCGTACTTCTGGTGGGCTTTCTATATAGCTCATTCTATAGGGAACCTGGAAAGCAGACCAGAGCAGAGCATCACTGAAAACAGATTCCATGTTCTGATAGCAAACATACAAACACCCATGTGGCTCCTTTTAAACCTTCTTATCTGAGACACACAGAGCACCCAGAGTCATTTCTAAGTGAGGTGGGGGATGACCATCTCAATGTCAGATGGTGGGTATGGGCATGGGTATGACCTGAATGAGGTGTGCCCGACCCCAGAGCCCACACTCCTGCACCACCAACAATTAATTCCGGCCTCCCCGGAGCGAACGCTGGCTCTCTCTTAGCCTCTGCAGAAAACAGATCAGGCTGTTCTGAGAAATTATTAAGGCAGATGGGAGGCCACTGTACCAATATTGTCATATTAGAATGTTTAATTCTATAAGAAACCAGCTCAGAATACTTCTGGCTTTTATTGGAATGACCATAGCAATCGTAGAAACCAAAATAAGAGTATTTGCATAATAAGTCATAGTATACCTAGGGCTTTTAAATCAACTCTATAAAGTCTGTGTCATTATGGTCCTCATTTTATAGATAAAGAGACAAAGTGGTGGATCTCTCAAAGTGTCAGGAATTGAGAGTTTTCCATAAAACATTATCCAAATTTATAGACCAATAATAATCTGAACACATTTTAAGTAAAATTTGGATTGTGTCCAGGACCACGTTGCAATCAAATATTGCTGTGCATTAGTAGCTGCATTTTCCTCAGGGTTCAAGATCAAGCCGTTAAATGTAAAGGCCACTAAAGCGACAGCATTAACGTTGCCACACTTCTGAACCAAGGTTAGACATTTGAGTTGTTTTTGTTTTTTTTTGTTTTTGTTTTTTTGCGGTACACGGGCCTCTCCCTGCTGTGGCCTCTCCTGTTGCGGAGCACAGGCTCCGGACGCGCAGGCTCAGCGGCCATGGCTCATGGGCCCAGCCGCTCCGCGGCATGTGGGATCTTCCCGGACCGGGGCACGAACCTGTGTTCCCTGCATCGGCAGGCAGACTCTCAACCACTGCGCCACCTATCTGGCAAAGAATGAACATCTGACAAAGAATGGGTATTTGTATTACAGGAACATGGAAGAGGGGAGTGCAAGCCACTTCACAGGTATGGGAGGAGAGATGACAGAGTTCTACCGTGCAAAGAAAGGACAGGTCAGAGGGCCCAACAGGTACAGTGATGTTGCTGGCCATCATACCTGCAACCACACTTACAGACACTCCCTCCCTTTTCTCTGAGCTAAAGAGATCGAGGCATAGAAACAGGGGGTAAGGAGGAACCAGAATCCCATTTCCCTGCAGTCTTCCAAATACAGGTGATTTTGACTTTCAGTATTACAGACAGAGCCTTCAGATGATATGAACAGGCCATTTGAAAACTGTGTCTACCAACGAGGACTCTACAGACAGTAGATTCTTTAATTAAGGTGACTGGAGTCACTACATCATTATGATGTAGAAAATACTGCAACATCCCACATTCGAAAATGCCTAATCTCTCCAATAAAACATTTATAGCTTTGACACTTTGATTTTCTAGTATTTTACTTCCAGTTCTTCTTCATTAAAAGCATTTCCCCAAACTGTGTGCAATGTTCAGTCATTTTGTTAGCAGTTGGCAAACTGGATGCTTAATATTTAATCTAATTGAGAACATTACACAACTCAAACTGAACAAGCAATTTAGTTGTCAGATCATCATAAAATCCAAAACACCTTTCTGATGAATGTCTTTATTTTTAAAGTCTAGCTTGAAGAAGGCTCTGACTTAACTAAATACTATCCATCAAGTCAATCGGATGCATATAATCGGATGCCTTTAAAAATTCCCAAACAGTCGCTTAATGTGATATCTTAAAAACACGAGCGATCGCATGCTGAGTGAAAGAAGCATGCCCTCCATTGTCAGGGTCAACCTGGATTTAAATGCTGGCTTTGCAGACTGTAACCTCTTCAGGGCTCTACTCTGCATGTGTAATCGCTGAATCGATCTATCTATTCAAAATAAGTTTGGAATGAGATACCATCTATAATACAAAATTGATGACATGCTTTAGTTATATAATAAATCAAAAGCCTGGTTGATATTAAGTGTACCATATGGCCACTCCATAAATAGTAGATACAATGAATAAAATAATAATGATGATTGTTATCATTATTATAGTTAATCCTATTATTTTTATTAAAAACATTTTAGTGTTAATAAAACATCATCTCATTTTTCCTCCTCATCAGATCACATTCGAGAGTTACAGGAGACAGGCAGAGGGGGCAATGGGAGAGGTCAGTTACATTCTGAGCATTATTTTCAATTTGATGCATTCCTCTTTGTTTTACTGGGTGCCTTTGATTCGTTAAGACTTGGCTCTCTGCTCTGGCAGAAACATCTTTTGGGAATAGGATTTTAGCTTGGTCAGGATCAAATACGGAGGTTTATCCCCCTTGCACACTGCTGTTTGTGGATGTAAGCAAGAGAAGGGTAGATGCAAGAGGTGAAAAGAAACAGGAGTACAAAGGAGGGAAGATTTGATGAGCTCAAGGAGGAGCAGAGAGGAAGCAACAAGCTCCACTGGGCTGGAACCCACATAGAGGTGGGCACCAAGTAGGCACCACACAGAACAGGAGGGCTTGATGGATGTGAGCTTCTCATCAGCCCTGGAGACTTGTGGCCGGAAGTCTGCTCTCAACCCAGCTCACAATAACTCAACATGTGGGCCCCGTGGGTTTCTTATGAAAGCTGCTCTAATCCAGAGGCCAAAGCCTGGCCCCTCTCGCCACGGTTTCTCCTTGTCCTGACTTTAATTGCCCGGATACCAGCCTGTTCTGACCCAGAAAGCAGTCTCCCATCCCAACCTACCAGCATCCGTATGCTTTCACCTTACCAAACCCATGTCACGGATGCCCTGGGGATAGACCCTTGCTGATTCTCAACAGAGATCATAGTAAATGCAAGTTTTTCTCTCCTTGGGGACTACTCTGTCATTTCCTTTACACAAATGTTACTTTTAGTAATACTTCTACACCAAGGCAAGAGAAACTTCTTTCAAGAAGAGTTTTGGGTGGTTTTGACCCTAATTATGGTTGATATTATTACAAACAGCCATATTTTAGAATGGAGTAGAATAGACATACATAAAATATTTAGCAAGGTGCCCACATCAATCCTGTATACTTTTCTTCAAGAATCATTGATCGGGTATTGTTTCTGGACTAGGCACTAAGCAAAATGCTCTTAGGAAATGTTGAAAGATTACTGGTACAGGATTTCTGGGTTCAAGCCCCTCGTAGTTCAGTGTGTGAGGCAGCACACAGGGATAAATGGTTGTGCTGCAGCTTGGGAAGTGCTGTGATAAATTTATACACAAATGCTACTATAGCACACACACACACACACACACTCACAAAGTATCTGTATCATTCTTGGGCCAGTCAAGAAAAGTGCCATGTAAGAAGTGACCCTATAATTTAAGAGACACATTTTTTTAAAAAAAAAAAAAAGGAGGATGAAAATTCCAGGCACATATATGAAGGCTCATGTAAAGGACAACCTTTTGCAGAAGTGAAAAATGAAAATGAGTATGGTTTTAGCACAGCATACATGTGGAGATAAGGCTGAAGATGAGTTTAGATTTAGGGGTATAAAATAAGGCAGTATGGGGCTTCCCTGGTGGCGCAGTGGTTGAGAGTCTGCCTGCCGATGCAGGGGACATGGGTTCATGCCCTGGTCCGGGAAGATCCCACATGCCGCAGAGCGGCTGGGCCCGTGAGCCATGGCCGCTGAGCCTGCGCGTCCGGAGCCTGTGCTCCGCAGCGGGAGAGGCCGCAACAGTGAGAGGCCCACGTACTGCAATAAATAAATAAATAAATAATAAGGCAGTATGAAGGCCTCTCTTGCTTGTCATGATGATAAATGTAAGGTTCATCATCTCAAATTAGCCTAGGTGAGATACAGTAGAGGGAGGAGGGTCAGAAGATCAGAGACAAATTGGGAAGCTGTGCATTTTCCAGGTAAAAGGGCATCTGCTTAGGCAGTAGAAGAGGGATAACCCAAGCCACTTAGAGTTTGAAGGAATCAGTTACTGATTTGAATGTAAGAGAGAAGGGATCAAAGATGATCCTGAGGTTGCTGGTGACTCACTCAAATAAGCAACACAGAAAAAATGTTTGGGTCCCAAGAGGATGATGCCAGCTGAATAGATATGTTGGTTGAGATTAAATCTCTAGAGTCCACCAGCTTGGGATGAAATCCCAGTGCCATCATTCACAGTCTACCTGGTCTTGGGTACGCCTCAGTTTCCTTGTCTGTAAAACAAGGGAAATAGAAATACCTTCTTCATAGGGTGCTAGCAAAGAGTACATCAGCTAGTGTGTGCAAAGGCTTAAGACGGGCTGGAAAAGAGTAAGGACACTCAATATACTTTAGCTAATATTAGTCTAGTAATTCACTGAAAGTATGGAGTCTGATCTGAATCTTAGCCACAGAACCTTATATCTCTATGAATTCACTGCCATGATCACCAGGAGAATTTACGTAGCAAACACAACACTGACCTCAGAGCCTTAAATCCAGCATCTAAAGTTTACCATATGGACAATCCTAGGTAAGTCACTTCCACTCTCAGGGCCTCAGCATCCCCATCTATGAACGGGGGTTCACAAATCGTAGGGGTGTTATGGCTGTTAAAGGAACCAGGGTGAAAGGGCTTTGGGACAGACAGCACACTATGGAACTCAGGGATCACATCACCATTACTCGAAGCATCAATGGTAAGTCTCAAAAAGTGTAACTTAGGCACCTTGGGAAGTTTTCAGGGGCTCTCCACTCTCCGACTCTCACCCCTTCCATGAATGGCTCAGAGCCTACAGGCAAGGCTGGGCCAAGGTTAGAGTGATCCCTGAAGCCCCCAGCAGACATTCTGGCCGCCACAAGGAGGCAGCATTTTCGTTGAAAGTTCTCTTGGGAAAGAGAATGAGATCAATATGGAACAGGACTCCCTATGCTACCCAGAGAAAGCAGCCAATGAGGCAGAGAGAATGGCAAAAGTCAGCAAGGAATGAGAGTCAGTTCCAACAACTACTAGTGGAGCAGACTCTGTTGAAGTGACAGGGTCAGTCAACATAGTACAGGACTGCAGACCAGGAGTTGGTCTACACCTGGAACGGTCTGAAGACGTAATTCATTCCGAGAGGGTTTCACTGACAGGTCTACTCCTGGAATGGGAGGTCCAGGGTGAGTACCAATAAAAATATAAACGACTGTAATAGAACTTTCTACGAAGTCATGAGCAAGATTCACAACTATTTACAACTATTGGGGGGGTCACTTAAATAAAAGAGGGGTTATCTAGTCAGTTCAGGGGTAGGATTTTTCAGAATAACTTCTAATAACATTCATGCACATGATATTTATGGAGTGCCACATGCTCACCCAGATGATGAGGGTTACCGGGTAAAGGAAGATGTGGTCTGTCCCCATAGGGCTTTCCATCTAGCAGGGAAGATTCAACTGTTTCCAGTGAGATGAGCATTGCACAAAGGGGAAAAGAGGGATCACTGAGGGTTCACACCAGTCTAGGTTCTCAGACAAACCCTCCTTGGGCAAGTAACATTCATTCTGGATCCTGAAAGATGCGTGGGGGAAAACTAAAAAAAAAAACAATCAAAAAAAAACTGATGTACTGCCTTTCACGCTCCTTTGAAAAACAAAAAATTCAGTTCCCTGTTATGTTTGCAAACAGATGCCACTTGAAGAACACAGCTGTCTCAATACTAACCATTTTCTAAAGGGGAGGAAACTGAGGCATGAGACCCTGTAACCAGTAGGCTGCAGAGCCTACACAGGCCCTCAGCTATAGAGACTACAGCTTCTTTCCTTCCCAGCTCTGTGAACTTGGGCAAATAACACAACCTCTTGGTGTCTTCGTTTCCTGATGCATAGCATAGCTATAATAACACTAGCCTCAGAGTTGTTGTAAGGGTTACATGAGATGATCTATGTAAGTGTTGACTGTCAACATCATCATCAAAATCATCAACATTGTACAGCACTGGACAAAGATGCCCACTTCGGTTGTGAGTCTGGAAAATTTATCCATGATCTATGTGCATGTAAAGGATAACTAAATTAAAAAATGTGCCTTATGGCTAGAATTATCTGTATATCTCCAGAGACTCCTATCTAGACAACCAGATGAGAGATTTGAAAGAGCTTGTAGCTTCAGTGCTGGAGGAACTGATTTTGGAATTCCAATATCCTCCTCTATAAAAGGTGAAAAACAAGCCTTGACTCTGGACTTCCTCATGAGTTATTCATTGTTCACTCATCATTCATTTACACAAAAATAGTTAACGAGGCACGGGATCCAGCAGAGTTCAAGAAAGACATGGTCCCTTCATCAGAGCTTTGGTGGTGATGGGGAGACAATGAGAATAAAACATAGGAAGTAGGTGGTTACTATGAAATAACCATCAGGTAAAGACATGAAACTCACGGGCTCCTTCTAGGCAGGATTTCAAGTTCAGGGAATTCTCGTTTCTATGATAAAAATGATCTCTCTCTTCCAAATAACAGCGAGACTATTAATGGAAAACATAATTACCTCCACCCCTCCATACGAAGTATAACTGATAAACTCTAATGGGTGCAAATGCAGTGTTGATGGAAACATGATAATTCAGATTACTTCCAAATATCTGAGCGAGACTGGGGAAAAAGAAAAACTGAATCCATGTAAGTGTAGCTCTCGAGTCAAAATTCTCTTGTGCACATGAGCAAAAATAGCAATAATTCAACTTCTATGCCTTCTAATTGTAGCTGTACTAAAAATAATGAGAAAAATAAAAACGGCGGAATGAAAATAGGAGAAGAGATCTAGCATTTATTCAATATTGACCATGTGCCAATCACTTTAAATACGCTAACCATGAGAACAACCCATGGGGCTATAGCATTATGTTCTGCTCAGAACCACAATTTAGTTGAGTGCAATATACAAAAGAGAGCAATCGCTTCAGAATTGTATAGAAGTGGGTTAGAATTTTGGTTCAGATAAGTGCTCTTAGGAAAAATGTTTGGCCTCTCAGATCCTTAGTTTCTTCATCTATAGAGTGGGTTTCATAATAAGAAATGTTCACGGATGTTAGAAAGCTCAGAAGAGATCCTGTTTGCAAAAACTGAACACTGTGTATATCACATAGTCCTTGCTCAATAAATATCTCTCTCTAGTTTTCCTGGGTACTGGATTTCTTGCCTCCTAAAATGCTCAATACATATCCCTCTCTAGTTTTCCTGGGTACTGGATTTCTTGCCTCCTTAAGTGTGCTACAGCTGTTGAGTCTACACTACAGAAATCCTGTTCAATGACCTGCTTCCCCCAAAGACACACACACACAACACACACACACACACACACACACAAATAAAGTGTTTCCCATCAGACTAAGCAACACAGCCAAGAAATTTCTTACCAGACACTGGCAATACGCCCTTCAAAAAATTAAACTGAACCAAACTAGAAAATAAAACCATTTATAAAATCCCAACGGCAAACATAAGTTGAAATGAGTTGAAAACATTGCAGGCGATGATAAATATCATTTGCTTACTTACCAAGCTAACTCAGCGTGTGCTACATGGGAAGATGCCATTAATAATCACACAGCTGAACACTAGTGATTTGGTCTCCATGGGAACAGAAGGTACTATCACACCACTGTTCTTTGATGGATCTTTTATTATTTCAATATTTGAAAAGTGATTTTTCAAGATGATAGAAGCTATCAAACATATTCAATTCTGCATAACATTGGAGATAGAAAGTGTGGAGTTTTGGAATATTCCATTGGTCCTGCTCATTTTTCAGCAAGGAAAAAAAGGACCCTGATTAGGAGAACTGGCTGATCTTTTGGGGGAAAAGATCACAATATCCAATTTTCCTGTAATTTCTAGAAATGCTAAGCCTGGAACCTGCCCCTGGTGGCTTTCATTGTGGGGTTGACTTCCTGCCTTTAGTCATGTTACAAAAGCCCACCAGGTACCAGCAAATGCTCAGAGCCCTGTAAACTCGGGGAGAACACTCAGCAATCATATGTTAAAGAGTATCAAATCTGTTTAACCGTTTGAGTTGGAGATTGAGAAAATATCAAAAGAATGGTTTAAGGTAATAAATGATGAAGACCATACCGCTCCCAGTTAGCCAAAAACAAACAAAAAAACCCAGAGTTGTCCTTGAAATTTCTCTCCCTCACCCAGACCTATTTATTCTCCCTCCAAAATGCCTCTCACTCTTAACACTACTCATTCCCTGGCATCATTACTTGGGGGCAGGTTCGTTCCTGGATTACTGCAAGGGCCACCCATACCACCGCCTGTTTACCTGTTTCACTCCTTCCCTCTAGGAGCTATCGGGTGACAGAGACACAGGTATGCCTGTGTATGCAGGTGCTGGTGATAAGCTGTTAACAGGAGCTAGTACATGGACAGCAACTTATGCAAGGTTGACCTTGTACCTTGCACTAAGTCACATGCTTTAATATGTTAACACATTGACTTCTCATCCCCAAACTACGAATTTCCCACATTAATATAATTTATATTTTACAGATGTATTTAACTCAGGTATAGAGAGAGTAAGAGACTTGTCTAAAATTACACACACACACACACACACACACACACACACACACACACACACGCTCTCTCTCTCACTCACTCACAGGGTCGAGAACAGAAAATTAGCAACCTAGATCCAGAGTCCAGGCTTCATGGAAGGTATTGTAGACACTCAAGCAGGTATATGATTTGAAATGCTTGGGTTTCCCAAAGATGACAATATTATAACAAGAGCCCTCTGGCACATGGTTGAGTCATCCTTTTAGCCTGGAATCTGGAGAAGACCTGCTGTTTCATTCAGACCTGCATTCTTACGAATGTAGTTCAAATATCACTCCAACCAGCAACTGAAGTGCTATTCTGGGACACTGTGGAAAGGCCCTACTGTGCTCAGCTGCTAGTGAGAAACACATAGCCAGTTGTTGAGCCTGGAGACTCTGGAACACTGCCTGGGTTTGTCTTCTAGACCACTGCTCACTAGCTGGTTCCTTGAGCTTTCTGTGATTTAGTTTCCTCAACTTCAAAATGACTCTAAGAATAACCTGGTTCATAGGCTGTCATTATAATTAAATGAGTAAATAAATATAAAGAACGTAGAAGCGTGTTTGGCACATCAATTATGTTGATGGTGGTGGCGATGATGGGGATTAAAATAAGTTATGTGTTTACCCCACAAAAGACTCCTTCGGAAACTCATTTTCAAGCCTTTTATTCAAACAGCTGGTGTAGATTTCAGCTCATGGTTTACAAGAAAATAGAAAATAGAACAGCAACAACAAGAAGTACCTGCACATATATCATTGTTTAAAGTTTCCACTAAAGGTTGGGGGGATGGGGATAACTGCTTTGGTCAGCATTGAGAAACAGAGACCCAGTTTACTCTCCCATTTGAAATGACTAAAAACCCACATAAAATATATGAAACCACAGTTTCCAGATACTGGACATCAGGCTGCCTAGACGAAACGTGAGCCCTACAACTGTCCTGACATACCGCCTGCACGGAGTTTCCATGGCATGATGCAGCAGAGTGGAACGTAAGTAAATCCTGGTAGACTCTCTGAGTTGAGGAGGTTGAGCTGAGAGCACAAGGAGGTCAAGGGGCCCAGAGCCACAGGACAATACACTGGAGAGGAGAGCAGAATGCACAAGTCCCAAAGCTCCTACACAACTGAGAATAACTGGTGCAGTAACAAATCCAAGTGGCAAACCTCACTATTGACGAGACAGGTAGAGAGCTCCGAAGGGCATCGTCCTAGGAGTTGAGTAAAACTGCCCTAAAGACTGAAGACTTTCCTGGTCCTTCCTAACGAGCCTTAAAAGCAAGTCTTGGCGGGGGGAGGGGGTTGGTCAAACTGACTCCAAATAACTTAAGTACATCTCATAACAAAGTTCTAAATATGTAAAATATATATAGTATTATATATATATATAAAGATCTATATCTATATAAAGATACAAATATCTCTATAAAGATATATCTATATAAAGATATAGACATATAAATATAGCACTGAACATGAAAAAGGTAAATTCACCATGCCTGACATTGAATTACCAGGCATACAAAGAATCAAGAAAATACAACACACAATGAGGAGAAAAATCAAGCAATAGGAACAAATCCAAAATGGCACAGATGATTTAAAAAAGGGGGGGCTTCCCTGGTGGTGCAGTGGTTGAGAGTCCACCTGCCGATGCAGGGGACACGGGTTCATGCCCCGGTCTGGGAGGCTCCCACATGCTGCGGAGCGGCTGGGCCCGTGAGCCATGGCGGCTGAGCCTGCACGTCCGGAGCCTGTGCTCCGCAACGGGAGAGGCAACAACAGTGAGAGGCCCACGTACCACAAAACAACAACAACAACAACAACAACAAAACACATACAGGGCTTCCCTGGTGGCGCAGTGGTTGGGAGTCCGCCTGCCGATGCAGGGGACACGGGTTCGTGCCCCGGTCCGGGAGGATCCCACATGCTGCGGAGCGGCTGGGCCCGTGAGCCATGGCCGCTGAGCCTGCACGTCCGGAGCCTGTGCTCCGCAACGGGAGAGGCCACAGCAGTGAGAGGCCCATGTACCGCAAAAAAAAAAAAAAAAAAAGTTCTCAGCAAAGAGAGTTACAGCGAGGTGAGGCAGAGAGTGGGAGGTGGAGACATGGAGGAGAGACAAGAGGAGCTGGAGAGAGAGAGGGGAGTTGAGAGGTGGCAGAGGCAGGAAGACAACAGCGAGGGGGCTAAACAGAGCGAGGCATCTAAGTGAGGGGGAAATGAGGGACCAGACGCCTGGCTAGAGGACAAGGCAGAGTTAGGGGCAGGACCAGGAAGGGACAAAGCAGGACGCAAAACGTGATGACACAGGGAGATCAGCTCGGTGCTTGTGACCACCTAGAGGGGTGGGATAGGGAGGGTGGGAGGGAGACCCAAGAGGGAAGAGATATGGGAACATATGTATATGTATAGCTAATTCACTTTGTGATACAGCAGAAACTAACATGCCATTGTAAAGCAATTATACTCCAATAAAGATGTTAAAAAGAAAACAAAAAAAACCCGTGATGACAGTGTAGAAGAGCAATCACCTGCTCTACTTGTTTTTAACTCATCACAATGATAATGCATGGCTTAATGATATAAGTTTTTATTTAATATATACACCTCCCCCAGTAAACTCCCCCCGGCAGTATCCTGCTTGTCCATGACAGCAGGACAACACAGCTCTTACTGCAGTCTCACCAAAGCTGAACAGATACAGAAACATAGCAAGGGGGTCCAGTTACTGAATATGTTAAAGAAGAAAAAGTAAGTATTGCTGTTGCTTTACTGACCAGGGCTCTGAGTCTCGGAAGGTTCACTGACTTACTCAAGAACAAAAGCTAGTAGAGGGCAGAGTCCCATTTGAATACGGGTTTCTTTACTCCAAGTGTAGGCCACGCCTCAGAGCCAGAACATAAAATGATTCTTTTCAGTAATTCCTGCCAAGTCTTCAACTCCTCAATGAATAGTTACACTCAAATTATAGTTTTTATTTTCTCAGATGGAGCAGTTATGAGTACAGAGAGGCTCAGGGTGCATCTCTGCTATATTTAGGAGAAAGAAACATTCTATAAAGCTGCAGGTGAGGGAGAAGCAATGGGATGGACGGGGAACGGCGGTGGGGGACATGCCAAGAACGTGAGGCTCTCACACACTGTGGACCAGGTCTCTGTAGGTAGCTTCCAAGGCCAGGCACACAGGGGTTAGACAGAGTCTGCCACACTGGGTTCTCCTCTGCAGCTTTGTCCTCGTGTGACGTGAGGCAAGTTGGTCCACCTCTCTGAGCCTCAGTTTCCTTGTGTCCAAATTCCAAGTGACGATGTTTAGCTCAGAGGGTTATCATGGGCATTAAATAGGATAAAGCACAGAGAGCATCAAGAATCATGTAACAATGGCTGTTCACCTAGAGTCCCTTCTCAGGGGGCACCTGTTGGTCCGAAACTACACAGTGAGGAATAGTTACTGCCCTACTGCCCCCAATACTTGCAATCTAGAAACTCAAAGTCTAGCGAAAGACTGGCTAAAAAATGAGCAGTGACAATGAAATACAAAGTTTGAGATGACAAGAATGAGCAAGAAGATATTTGGTGTCCCAAGAAGGGCCTCCTAACCCAATCTGGGGTCAGAGGAGAGGGTGGGAATTGGAGGAAAAAATGCTACAATCAACAAAGCCTAATTAGAATATGCAGAATCACATATGTTAAAGCTTGGATAGCCTTCTTCATAGACATGAAACAAATCCCCACTGAGCCAGGGATCTAAATGAGCTTTCTTCCAAGTTGAGCACCTGTATGTGTGCATTATCCCAAGCTCAGAGAGGTGATGAGCTCAAGGACTAGAGTGACAGAGCCTGGGTTTCTACCCAAGTGAGTCCAACTCCAAAGCCTGTACCTTTTGGTTCATTCCAGGAGACCTCGACTCAAGGATGCTTCAGAACCACCTGGAGAGATTTTTTAACTACTGCTCTCTAAACCTCACTCTAGCTGGGCTGAATTGGAATCTCTGGAAATAGGGCTCAGATATGCATAATGTTTAAAAAGAAAGCTTCCCAGGAGATTCTCATGTGCACTCCTGGTTAATAATTATCTCCAACTGCAGGGGCAGCCCCAGGGAAAGGCTCTCTCTGCCTGTGAACTGGTATCATGTTCAAGATTATTTACTGCCAACAAGCTACTAAGAAGTGCAAATGTGTTGGACATCTGCTGTCTATGCCTATGGTAACAAATATACTGAAGGCTAAGAAGCCATGGAGCTTGACAGGCACATGTTGGCAGTGGGTAGAGCTGCCTTTGACAAGGTAGGTTTGACAGGCTGAGCTGAACTACAGACTCTCTTGAGCCAGCTTACTGGGGGTGAATGGCATATATGTCAGCTTTTAGGTTGGCTATCTGAATTTCCCTTTCTTCCTTTTTAATACAAGTGTACCTTTAGTCCAGGATGAGACTTGGGAAAAGGAGGAAGGAAGGGAGAGGGTAGCTCGGCTTGCAAGTGCTGCCTGCAAATGATCAAGAGGACCTTGATCACCCTCTGGCTCCCAGGATGCTCTCCAGCCATCTGCTTGTGGCATCTGTCCTTCCTGGGCCAGCTAACTTCTTAGACCGAAGAGAGAAGCAGGGGGCTCATGGAAATAAGTGTGCACTGCCCTGCTAGTCTGCTGACTGGGTTCAAACCAGAACACAGCTACTTTGTGGGGATTGCTGCATCTTTCCTGCAAAAACCACATTTGCCTATGTATGCGCTCACCTCTGTGTGTGTGTGTGCGCACATCACACTCACATGGACAACAGTGTCACCAAAAAGTCAATCAGCCAGCTGCTATGTGTTTTCATTATTGGAGGAAGGCATTTAAAGGAGTGTCACTGGGTTCACATACCTAAGTGCTCTCACCCAGCATTCCACCTGTTATGTCTTCCTTGTTGGTACCCTCAGCATGGGGCCTGCAAGAAACTGAGTCCAAAATTGTCACCACCAAGGATGCCTGGTCCTGGTACTGGAGACCTTTCATGGTCTGGCCCATCTTCCACTAAACCCTACCATGCATCCTAGATCTAAAGACCACACCACAGCCTCTAAACAGGTTTTGCATGTCAGACTTCCAGTCTTTGATAAATACAGATTTCTTCCTGCAGATATCCACAGTTATAGTCAGGGTAGGTCAGACTGTGCTGCAGTAACAAATAACCCTGAACTCTCAGTGTGTAACACTACCGAAGCTGAGTTATCACTTATGCAAAAGTTACTGCAGGTAAGCAGTTCTTTTGTGAGCAGGTGTCCTAAAAGCAGGGACTCAGGATCCAGGGTCCTTCCATTTTCCTACGCTCCCACCTTTCTCCAACATTTCCACAGAATGAATGGAAAGCATAGAGCACCATGCGAAATATTTTTAAGGTCCATGCCTTATGTATTCCACTGGCTGGAATCCAGGCATATGTCCCCAGACTAACTGCAAGCGAGGCTTGGAAAGAGATCTTCAACTGTGCGCATTAAGGGGAAATGAGATTGGTGAGAATACAGCCCAGCTCTACCACCACTGTCATCCTGATCACCAACCATCTGCTTCACTCTTCTTCCCACACCTGCAATACCATCATACCAGCAAACAACCCGAATCTTATGGACCCACTACATCATATTCCAACAGTAGGGTTTCCTGAGTGATGGGAGGTAGTCATGACAATAGGTCTGAATCAGGCTCTTCTTGGTTCAACAACTAAACATCTAAAAGTATAAATTAACTGTCCTTCACGATGCACAATAGGAGAGGGTAACTGACATGGGCACTCCCACTAGGAATGAAGAACAGGAGACACAGAGCAGACATAGGTCTACAGCAATCTTGAAATCCTGCTGGGCCAACAAAGGGTAGGCCCTCTGGTTGGGTGTGGGAAAGCCTTGATGATGCACACATTCTGCTACTATTTGGAACTCTTTGATCCATTCCCCTGGATCCATGTAGCTATTGGCCCTGGCTCTGCCTTCTGGGGCACTGAGGGGGCAGTGGGGGAAATGATCCCTTGGGGGGATACAGCATTCAAAGTCTATCTCTTGTTCTATAGCATCGGAGGCCCAAGGGTTAAGATTACCTCTGAATAAAGATCGTCTTGTAGACTAAGATGATGGTTTCTTCAACAATATAATTTTCTTTAAAACCTAGGCTGTCCAAAATTCAACACCCATTTATGATAAAAACCCTCCAGAAAGTAGGCATAGAGGGAACTTACCTCAACATAATAAAGGCCATATATGACAAACCCACAGCCAACAACATCCTCAATGGTGAAAAACTGAAACCATTTCCACTAAGATCAGGAAAAAGACAAGGTTGCTCACTCACACCACTGTTATTCAACATAGTTTTGGAAGTTTTAGTCACAGCAATCAGAGAAGAAAAAGAAATAAAAGGAATCCAAATCGGAAAAGAAGAAGTAAAGCTGTCACTGTTTGCAGATGACATGATACTATACATAGAGAATCCTAAAGATGCTACCAGAAAACTACTAGAGCTAATCAATGAATTTGGTAAAGTAGCAGGATACAAAATTAATGCACAGAAATCGCTTGCATTCCTATACACTAATGATGACAAATCTGAAAGTGAAATTAAGAAAACACTCCCATTTACCATTGCAACAAAAAGAATAAAATACCTAGGAATAAACCTGCCTAAGGAGACAAAAGACCTGTATGCAGAAAAGTATAAGACACTGATGAAAGAAATTAAAGATGATACAAATAGATGGAGAGATATACCATGTTCTTGGATTGGAAGAATCAACAATGTGAAAATGACTATACTACCCAAAGCGATATACAGATTCAATGCAATCCCTATCAAACTACCACCGGCATTTTTCACAGAAGTAGAACAAAAAATTTCACAATTTGTTTGGAAACACAAAAGACCCCGAATAGCCAAAGCATTCTTGAGAAAGAAAAACGGAGCTGGAGGAATCAGGCTCCCTGACTTCAGACTATACTACAAAGATACAGTAATCAAGGCACTATGGTACTGGCACAAAAACAGAAATATAGATCAATGGAACAGGATAGAAAGCCCAGAGATAAACCCACGCACATATGGTCACCTTATCTTTGATAAAGGAAGCAAGAATATACAATGGAGAAAAGACAGCCTCTTCAATAAGTGGTGCTGGGAAAACTTGACAGCTACATGTAAAAGAATGAAATTAGAACACTCCCTAACACCATACACAAAAATAAACTCAAAATGGATTAAAGACCTAAATGTAAGGCTAGATACTATCAGACTCTTACAGGAAAACTTAGGCAGAACAGTCTATGACATAAATGACAGCAAGATCCTTTTTGACCCACCTCCTAGAGAAATGGAAATAAAAACAAAAATAAACAAATGGGACCTAATGAAACTTCAAAGCTTTTGCACGCACAGCAAAGGAAACCATAAACAAGACGAAAAGACAACCCTCAGAATGGGAGAATATATTTGCAAATGAAGCAACTGACAAAGGATTAATCTCCAAAATTTACAAGCAGCTCATGCAGCTCAATATCAAAAAACAAACAACCCAATCCAAACATGGGCAGAAGACCTAAATAGACATTTCTCCAAAGAAGATATACAGATTGCCAACAAACACATGAAAGAATGCTCAACATCATTAATCATTAGAGAAATGCAAATCAAAACTACAATGCGATATCATCTCACACCGGTCAGAATGGCCATAATTAAAACATCTAAAACAATAAATGCTGGAGAGGGTGTGGAGAAAAGGGAACTCTCATACACTGTCGGTGGGAATGTAAATTGATACAGCCACTATGGAGAACAGTATGGAGGTTCCTTAAAAAGCTAAAAATAGAATTACCATACGACACAGCAATCCTACTACTGGGCATATATCCTAAGAAAACCATAATTCAAAAAGAGTCATGTACCACAATGTTTACTGCAGCTCTATTTACAATAGCCAGGACATGGAAGCAACCTAAGTGCCCCTCGACAGATGAATGGATAAAGAAGATGTGGCACATATATACAGTGGAATATTACTCAGCCATAAAAAGAAATGAAATTGAGTTATTTGTAGTGAGGTAGATGGACCTAGAGTCTGTCATACAGAGTGAAGTAAGTCAGAAAGAGAAAAACCAACACCGTATGCTAACACATATATATGGAATCTAAAAAAAAAAAAAAAAAAGGTCATGTAGAACCTAGGGGCAAGATGGGAAAAGACGCAGACCTACTAGAGAATGGACTTGAGGACACGGGGAGGGGGAAGGGTAAGCTGCGACAAAGTGAGAGAGTGGCATGGACATATATACACAACCAAATGTAAAACAGACAGCTAGTGGGAAGCAGCCGCATAGCACAGGGAGATCAGCTCGGTGTTTTGTGACCAGCTAGAAGGGTGGGATAGGGAGGGTGTGAGGGAGGGAGATGCAAGAGGGAAGAGATATGGGGATATATGTATATGTATAACTGATTCACTTTGTTATAAAGCAGAAACTAACACAGCCTTGTAAAACAATTATACTCCAATAAAAACGTTAAAAAAAAAACCCACAAAAAACCTAGGCTGTCAATGCATTTGTTTCTAGTCTCTCCTATGAGCTCTTAAATCTGCTTCATTTCTTTGATTTTGTCTTCAGGTTTCTCCTAGAAACTGAATGGAAGCTGGCTTAAAGCTTTCTGGGTCAGTATATAGGAGATTCAGGGCATTAATCTGATTTTTGTCCCAAGTCTCTGTCTTTTCTGTTTTCCCAAAGTCTGATACAGGTCAGTGGCTGTCCAGTGTGGCTCTCCTCCAAACAGTGTCTTCTGTTTTGTGCCACTGACATCTTAAACACATGACCCCTGGGGTCACCACTGAAAGGAAGGAAAGGCCAGAGAATCAAGCAAGATGTTTTAAGAGTGGGGAAAGAGGCCTATATCACTTCTTCCATTTAAATGGCCAGAACCTAGTCCCAAAGCCTAAACCTAATTGTGAGAAAAACAGTCCTTAGGGACACCTAAAAGAATGAAGGGGGGGTTTCCCTGGTGGTGCAGTGGTTGAGAGTCCGCCTGCCGATGCAGGGGACATGGGTTCATGCCCCGGTCCGGGAAGATCCCACATGCCACGGAGCGGCTGGGCCCGTGAGCCATGGCCGCTGAGCCTGCGCGTCCGGAGCCTGTGCTCCGCAATGGGAGAGGCCCGTGTACTGCAAAAAATAAAATAAAATAAAATAAAATAAAAGAATGAAGGGGGTTTGGGACCATCTCCACAGTCTCTTCCACACCCACCCGAACACCAAGGTTCCACGTGTCCTAATTTAGCACATCTGCAGGGGGTGGTCTCTGCTGGGGTCACACAGCACCGACATTGGGGGAAATCCCTTCTAGAATCTCCAAATTCTGGCTCCTATAGCAGTGACCCTTACACTAAGACCACAGTAAAGAGAAAAGGCTTTCCCTTTGATGTCAAGACTTCCACTGGGGGACATGCGCCCAACTAGATGTCACGAAAGAACCAAATGAATAACCACTATTCTGGGCAAAGTCACTTACAGGCCCTCGCCATCTATCAAGAACCAGCTGAGAGAGTTGGGTCCAACAAATCCATTCACAGTGAAACGCTGTATGTTCAGTCCTTGTTTCCACATTAACACAACACTAAACATATCTTGGCAGAGTTAGAGTCAACCCCCGGCCAACTGTCTTTCTGGCTGTAACTGTGCCCCCCCTCTAACTCGGTCATCAGTATTTGCAGTGGTCAAAGCATCTGGGACACCACCTCCCGGATTCCCTCCTTTCCCTTCACGGATGCTTAGGACACGTGGTGGACCCTCCCACAGTGCAGATCAATGCCACAGTCAATCCTACACTCTAGCCTCAAATCACCCCAAACAGCTAGTTCTGGTGAAGAACCACTGTATTCTCAGGAAGCCTCATTCTCCTATATCTAGTCACCCACAGCTGACTTTCCTCATGAAGCCATTTTTTCTTAAATAACAAATCACCTTTCTAGAAAGACTGAATGTGGGATGGAGACTGGAGACCAGCAGGGATGCATGGAGACGTGGATGCTAGAGGTGGGCTGTCGGGCTGCTGTGATTACAGCAACACTGGCTTTGGTTCAAGGAGCCCAGCCTCCCTGCCAGACACTGTCTGGGTGTTTCAGATTCATTCCACGCTTGATCAGCACTCACCCTGTGTGGTCAGCCTGGTTATCCTTTGAACAGGATAACAGGATCCCAACTGTTAGCTGCAGGATCCCAACTACCTGAGCAGCCTCACTGGTACCCCTCACTCTCTTGGTCACTAGGTCCCAGCCTCACTGGCCAGAGCACCCTTTATCATGCCACTTTTTCTTACCTCTGGGCCTTTGTCACAGCAACCCTTTTTTTTTTTTTTTTTAGCCCCACTGCGCATCCTGTAGGATCTCAGCTCCCTGACTAGGGATTGAACCTGGGCCACGGCAGTGAAAGTGCCGAATCCTAACCGCTGGCCCACCAGGGAACTCCCCTGCCATAGCAAGCCTTTAGCTCAAACATTCTTCCTCCTCCAGGGCCACTGTCAGCCCACTGGATGCCTCTGTGCTATCAGAAAGAAATTTCCCTCTTAGGTGGATGAATTAGGGGGAAAAAAAGGTCCCTTGTCTGGGTGGGCACAAGCCTATTGATGCACAGCTTGGCAAGTGGAAAGCGGGTGGGATTTCAGCCCCAACTCAACTGCTCCACCAGGCATCTATGCACAGTGCACAACTTACACAACTGTACATAGCAGCCCTATTTCCCCCCTCACTTCTCCTGGCTATGTCTCATCCGTCACATCCCAGCCTACATTCCTTCTGCTCAGGGAAGCTGCCCTGTACCTCAGACCAGGTCAGATCCCCCCATGCCACTTCTTTGCATTCATGACAATATTATTAAGAATTTATATGTTTTCTCTCCTTTCTTCCCTGACAACAGGAAACATATACCACTTGCTTCTATCTAAATTCCCAGACTTAAGCATGCAGTGCATGTTGGATATGAAATGAATGCTTACAAAATAAGGGACCAAATACAAAGTTTGCACATCCCACCTCAGAGCAGGTGTCTGGAACTAAAGTTTATGCACTTTCTCCCCTGCCACCTTCCTTCTCTTGGCAATATTACCCCACTGATGGTTCTTGAGCAAGTGAGTGACAGAGACGATTCTCTTAACTAGTAGCCTGGCAGTGGTGTGTTAGACATCATGTAATGGGAACCGGCCCAAGAATCCAACTCCCTCTTTCCTGACCAGGCAATGTACAAAGCCTGGATCTCTTTCAGCCCCTAATTTCCTTGATGAAGACTCCCCATGACCTGTCATGACATCCACAAAGAGGGCAAAGGCAGGCACGTGGCAAAGAGCTCTGGACACTGTCAGCTCGCTCCTGGGTTCTTTAATTCCTTTTTGCTTAAACTCTGGTTACTGATCAAGCCTATCATCTGTCCGTTTCCTCAAGGGCATGACCTGGGTTTACCCTGGGAAAGGGGAGTAAAATGTGCTTAGAGTGACTTAACTGTGAGTGTCGAGATGAACGACTATGCCCTCACGGAATGCTTTCAAGTGGAACAAAGGGACTCATTAAACAATTAGTACATTTAAGCAAAATAAGAGAAGTGTGCCCAAAGTGCAAATGTAGGACAGACAGATTAGTGGCTTAGGGTTATCTGGGGTGGTCAAAGAAGGCTTCACCAAAAAGGCAATGACTGAATTGGGTTTTGAAGGCTAAATAGGAGTTCTTTGGTGAGTGATGGGAGAGGGTCAGAGAAGGATATTCTGGGCAGAGAGGATCACATATATTCCCTCCTGTGAGTTAAACATTCATTTATTAAATGTCAAAGCGTAAATTCGGGTCATCCATTAGGACCCTGGACAGAAAACTAGTACATCTACTTAATTTGCAATCTCTCCATTCCTACTTCAGTTGCAGCTCTGACATCCATTTATCTTTCCACTCTGCTCAACTCACCTCTGTGTTGCCCAGGCAACTATTCTACTCTTTCCTGGACCACTGCAACAGCCTCCAACCTTGCCTCTCTGGCCTCAGCCCTCTCCTTCAATCAGTCCTCTGTACAGCAGCAAGAAAGATAACCCATCCTATTGTGGCAATCCCCTGCTTGTAATATTTTTGTGGCTAACCTAGTTCACGGGGCCCCTAATGATCAGATCACCGATGACCTTCCTGGCCCCCTGTCTGTTCACAATGACCTCCCTGGAGTCCCCAGAGGTGCCATGCCCCTTCACTCCCTGCCCTCGGCCCTGCTATTACCCTTCCTCACCCCTCACCTCCCCTCAACAACTGACAATCCATTTATTAGACTCAGATTAGAGATCCTTCCCTCTGAGAAGGGTTTCCTGACTACATCCGACTCTAGGGAACCTGACCTTCCCTTATGCTTCACTAGCAGATCCCTATCCAAAGACCGACCCCCTGCAGTGTGAGGTCCTCCTCTCTCTCTAGGCTGTGCTTGTCTAATTCATCACGAGGTCAATGAAAATAGGTGCTCTATAGAAACATGTTAAATAAAGTAATAAATCAAAGCTTCAAACCAAGGATCTTCTCTCTGAAAAAAGAAAGATGGGCCAAATGACTTCAAAGGTCCTGAAGGTACTGATGTCTAGCCTTGGAAGATGGAGGGCTTGGGAAGCCACTAGTCCATGGCAAGAGATGGATCTAAACCCAGCCCTGCACCCTGTTACCTACTAGCTGAAAAATCGACTTAAATTTCCTCCTGCAGAGAAGCTTGCCCTCAATCACCCTGATAATCTTGAGACCACCCCGTTACATGTTCCAGCAGTGCTACAGCGCTGTAGATGATTCCTTCTTAATGCTTATCTTCCATGAAATTACTTTTTCAATATTTTTTTTCTGGCAAAATTGTAAATTCCAGGAAACTAGGGATGGGGCTAATTTGTTCACGATGACTTCACTCATCCTCCCGCTTGAGCATTAACTATAAGCATTGTCTGAAAACGCGTATAAGGAATGGTTTAGACTCAGGCTCCTCAAAAACAAATTATTATTCTTTGCAAAAAGGAGCACACTTTAATATAATTATTGATTCAAGACATACCTGGGTTAAATGCTTGGTGCCGAGTGTGGCAGACACAGCCCCAACGCTTACAGGAGGATTAAAGGAGACGAGCAGGTGAGAAATGATTCCAAGTGGACAGAAAGCAGGGGTCAGGCTCAGCATCCCTGGGCTCATGCCCCAGCCCTGCCGGGGACCGGCTATCTGACGCTGAGTGACTTGCTGAAGTTATCAGAGCTTCAGTTTCCTCAACTGTTTCATGTGAATCTATGCAGGGAGCTGAGAGGGAGCATAATGAAAACATCCAGCGCAGAGCCTAACACAAAGAAGTGTTCAATATATGTAGCTGATATAATTATCCTAGAAGGTAGCTGTGACTTGCAGTGTCAGCATCACACCATCCCTGGGGTGGGGAACAGGAGGGGAGAGGAGACGGTCGGGAGACAGGGATGCTCAAAGGGGGAACCAACTTTCCCATCTTGAATCCCAGGCAAAATTCACAAAGTGAGCGGGTTTCTTCCTCTCCATTAAGACAACAAGAAGAAACAGGCTCAGAGTGGTGAAATGACTTGTCCAAGCTCTCATAGTTCATCCATGGAAGAACCTGGCCTTAGCCCTACCAGGTCTTCTTCCTCAAAATCTGGTGCTCTTGCCTGTATACCCTGCTGTGTCTGCATCTTGTATTCACTTGGTATGTGTTCACTGAGCATCTGCTGCACTGGAACCTGAAGATGCAGCGGGGAAACGCAGGGCAGTCTGGGAAGGGGTGCACCTACCTCATCTTTGCTACCTGACATTCCCCATCCTGCCTAGACTCTTTGGAGAGGGACAAGACATCTGAAAGCAGGCAATGTGGAATACAGGCAATTTTTCACTAATGAAAAGGGTGGTACATAAATAAGCAATACTATAGGCTTTTGCATGAAAAGCCCATTTCCACTGATTTATATCCTCTTTTAGAAATGACCTGTGCAATCATGTTGGATCCATATGCAGGCTGATGCAATATACCACATACAGAAAGCCCATCATAGCCTGTGCACCATTTAGCAACCTGCTATTTATTCCACAGGATTTTAGTAAATGAGAAAATCATTTAAATGAGAAATTTAGAACTATTTAATTTTAATGGAGTGGGAGAACACAACAGTGTTTGCCATCTTACTTGCCAAAGTAACAGAAGGCATTAAATGCAGTTTTTGTGAAAACTACAACCCATGCTTTCCTTTAAGTAACTACTGTTTTCCTGGTAACTTCTGGTCCTTCCTCAGGTACTTATTAACCTTAGAGCACAGTGTTCACACACTTCAAACAGCTGTTCTCTGCACCCTCTGACATCTCTTTGATGTCATTCACGTACAAATATCTGTGTAGCACACTCCATGTATAGGTATCACACTGGTGAAATGAGTTTTGACAAAGCACAGGGCCAGAGAGCTGAATTCTAGGTTTGCACTTGTCCATTTGGGGGAAGTTATCTGAGTCCACCAGACTCTGCTTTCTTATGCCCATAAGCAGGAAACAAAAACCAAGGAACAATCATTGTTCTCGGGGCCAAATTATGACTTTTGTGGGCCCCAGGAACTTTCATCCACTAAAAAATAGATTTAAAATTATGTTTGTATGATTGCACTGATATGAAGATTAATATAATCCATATTGGATTATATCCATCTTTTGGTTCTGATTTTAAATGAAATTAAAACATTTCTGTTGGCCCCTGGAAGTACTCTGGGCCCTCAGCACTGAGCCTACTGTGTCTGATGGCTAAGTCATCTGTGGTCACATCTTATATAAAATCAAGAATCTAATGGGATCTCAACTCACCTCATCTGTCCCTCCAACATTAACTGAGCACCTACGATGTGCCAACAACTCAGATGGGCACCAAGAGCAACAGAAATGCTAACATCCCACCAGGCAGGTCAGGCAGCCAGTTTACTTAGTGCTACGTCACAAATTCCTCGTACAGAGCCTGAGACATAGTAGGCACTTGATAATGATCTGATTAGCCACCAAACCAATGGCAGTGTCTCTACCTACGGAGATGTCACTATTCAGAGTCAATAATGAATGTCTGTGTCTTATCCTCATGACTCCAGATCCTCAAGAAAGGAAGATGTCGACGATAACAAGCAAGCGTATATTTAAAGCAAAGGGTAAAGAGCAAAGAAGCCAATAAAAATGGAGCAGAAGGAAAAAGAGGAAGCGCATGCCTGGGAGAGGGGAGATTTCTGCTTGGAAGTCAGGTCCGTGCCTCACCTTCCCTCCCACCTCCATGCTCAGCAGACCCACGCCTCCCATCAGTGAGGGCAGGGCCGTCATGCAACAAGGCTCAGCACAGAAGGACTTGCAAAGCCAAGCCCTGTGTGTGCATGTGCTGTGTGAGCATTATTCCCTTCAAGGAAGATGCTGTTCTTCAGTTCTCAGCAATCTGACTTAAAAGGGAGCTGGCATTTCCTCTCAATGACACACATTCCTCTGTCTGGGGAAGCACCTTCTGAGGGAAGCAGAGGATGGAGGGATTTCACTTTGGTGGCCAAGGTATTCATCTCAGGCACAGTCATCTGCTCTGGCAGCACGGTTTCTGTGATCTCCACAGGTGAGCACAGGACTCGGGAGGCTCAGAGCACCGGCGGGAAACAGATCTGTTGGAAAGTTAAATGCCTAACCATCTGCATACAAGGGCTTTCGTTCTCTCGCATTCTGATGTTCTCAGATTCCACGATCTCAGACACTCATTCATTGAACAAAGGCTTCCTGAGCACGAGCACTGAGCCAGGCACACACAGGGGAACAAAGTAGAAAAGCACCTGCCCTCGCAGAGTGGACGAACCAAAGCCCCTTCTTTGGTTAACCATCAACCTAGTGGCTGATGATGGGTGGTGGGCTGGCATCGGGCTGACTGAGTTAAAACGCCAGCTTGGTCCCTGCCCAGCTGTGTGACTTTACAGATGTGGCTTAACCTCTCTCTGTCTCAGTTTCTTCAGCTGTCAATGAAAATAGGAAACTTTTTTGTGGACATTGACAGAGTCCACGCACATCAGTCGTTTAACAGAGTACCTCGGTGCAGAGCAGGTATTCAAAAATGTGATTTCAAACAATCAGCATCACACTTTTCACACGATTGTGGAATTCAAAACTTTTCATTTCTCCTTTGCCTCACACACTGGATCTCATGACCCATTGAGGGTAAGGACTGAGTTTTATTTGTTTTAGCCCCTGCAGCACAGAGATGCTAGCACAGAGTAGGGGCTAAGTAAAGGACTGGCAGACAGATAAATAGACAGACACACTGATGCTCCTGCCTGAAGAAGCAGAACTCTGAGAATGAGGAGAGTTCTAAAGTCTGCATCTCTCTACCACGTGGCCATTCCTCCCCCGGGGAATTGGAACAAACCCACTTATTTCAGTGAGAAGGAAGGGGGCGTGCAGCTTCCCTGGACCGAGAAAGGGATTCTCCTAATTTTGAGTCACTGGATTCCTGATCTTCAAGAAGAGTCTGTCAGACTCTGAGCATTGATTAAATGTGATGGTTAATTTCTCATGTCAGATGGGCCCATCTATGGCACCCAGGTAGGTGGTCAAGCATTATTCTAGATGTCTCTGTGAAGGTGTGTTTCAGAGGAGATTAACCTTTAAATCATTAGATTCTGAGTAAAGCAGATTACCCTCCACAATATGGGTGGGCCTCGTCCAATCAGTTGAAGACGTTAAAAGAAAACAACTGATGAAGGTAAGACCCGCCCTCCCCACCCTAAAGAAGAAGGAAGTTGGTCATTTGGTCAGCAGAAGGCCTCTGGACTTAAACTGTAACTCTTCCCTGGGTCTCCAACCAGCTGGCCTGACCTACAGATTTTGGACTTGCTGGCCTCCACATTTGCATGAGACAATTCCTTACAATAAATCTGTCTCTCTGTCTCTGTTTCTCTCTCTCTCTCTTTATATATATGAACATATGCACAGGCAAGATCCTATTATCCTACTGATTCTGTTTCTCTGTAGAATCTGAATGAATACATCAAGCATACATCGTGTCCCCAGTTGTACCAGGCAGTGTCAGGGATATCACAGTAAAAACACCATAGCAAAGACTGAAGGAGGCCTCCAGCACGATCGCATCCAATCCTCTTTCTAGACATTGAGAAACTGGGGCCCAGAGAGGGCAAGTATCTGGCTCAGGGTCACACAGCAGGGTAGAGCCAAGAACAGGAAACATCTAAGATCCTTTGTTCCATGTCCTATCCACAAGATAACGCTGAGGTTCTTGTAGTAACGTTTGATTTCATTACATGGATAAATTCAAAGAAAAATAAGACCAGCAAAGGATTTTATTGTGCCAAGCTCTCTGCTCCAGGCTTTTATATGCTTATTTCATTTAATCTTCTCAGCAACCCTGCAAGGCAGGCATTAGTATCCTCTTTGACAGATAAGCCATGAGTGGGAGAGGGAAAATAATTCCCCTGGGGCAAAGCTGCTGGCTTTCGGGGGAAGGGGACCGTAAGCTCTGGCTCCAACCCTGAATGTGAAGCTCTCCCTGCCTAAGATGCCGCAGGAAAGAGCAGGGCTGCAGGACCAGAGGGACCTGGGCTTATGGGAAAAGGGGCATGACACGTCACAGCAAGCCTCACCTCCCCATGATTTTCCATGCCAATGGGCTCATTTTGCTGTGAATCTCTAGTTTCTGCATGTCTCTGCACAGAAAGGCCTATTTTGAAGGGAACACCTGTTCTCTAATCGCTCCAGCTGATGCTGCAATCTGTGTAGACTTCGATGCTATTTGCTACTGCGCTGGACTTCTTGGGGATTTGGGAGGCACAGCCCCCAAGGGAGGCGGGGGAGTGGATTTTATTCTTTGCTTGGCAGCCCTTGCCAGGTGGGAAGGCACAGGATGGGCACGAGGCTCTGAGCCTGCATAACTGGATGGGACCCAAACGGAAAATGCACAGGGAAAGAATCAGGTCCTGAAAATACCCCACTGAGCTGCGAGCAAGTTCACTGCTGAGCACCCACAAATAAGCTATTTTATCTGACTCTTGTAAAAGTCAGGTATATCTTCTTTGACACACATCCCCAAAAATAGCCAAGAAAAGAATGGGGAAAAAAATTCTACTGTATTGTATGCCCGCTATGGGTCTATTTCTATACTGTTTTTACACATAATAAGGTCTAAAATCCCTTCTAAAATATAGGTATTATCCCATTTTAGAGTTGAGCAGCCTGAGTTTTTACAGGGCGAATAGGGTCGTCCACGGCACAAAGCACTGAGCAGAGCAGGTATTCGAAACCAGAATCTTCTCTCTGCCACATCACTGCGGTGATGCTCGGCCTCTTCAGATGTCACCGAATCAGATAGGCTGAAATGGTCTACAATGTTCTCTACCCCACCCCATGCCAAGTCCAGGGCTTCTGCCAAGGGCAGTCCCACTTGGCGCCCACATGTCCACGGAGGTGTCCCACTCTCCTGCTCTCCCGCTGCTGTCTGTCTGCTGCCACGTAAGGCAAGGAACACCTTGCGGCTCAGCCCTCTCGCTGCTCAGAGTTCTATATAAACACGATCATGCACTTGGATCAATCGTTCGCCCAACACACATTTCCTGAGCACTCATTATGTGTGCCAGGCACGGTGCTGGGCTCTGAAGGTGTGCAGCTAAAGGCAATGGCCTCTGTCCCCAACCACTCGGAGGCCAGTGGAGGAAAGACAGAGATGCCTAGAGTTGACTGTGGTGAAAACATTTGGGAGAGGGAATTTCTTGCTAGGAAATCAGAAAGTGCTTCCGGAGGTGGTGGCAACTGAATGAGGCATGAGAGGCTGTGCAGACAGGAAGGAACAGAGAGCTCCTTCAGGGCAGACACCAGATCACCATCATCCCCATATGCTCCTGTGGCCCCAGCAAAGGCCCTTGTCTTGGGATGTAAGTGTCAAAAGATGCTTTGAACTGATCTATGACCCCTGATGTTCCAAACCATGTTCCCTGGAAAACAGAGTCTGAACTGGAGATTTTCATGTGGATCTACTGGGGAGGCTCTTGGAGCCAGAGGAATGAGAAGCAGGACTGGACAGACGGAGAAGCTGGGCTGTGATATGGTCACGACAAAGCCTTCAGTCAAGCTCCAGCGGGTATGGAGCAGGGACTGACCTGCAGCAGGGGTCGGGGGTGACCTAGGGGAGGCACACAACAGCCCCTGATGAGGAAGGGTCTGCGCTTGGCCTTGGGGATACACAGGGAGCAGGAAGTCCCTGGCTTCCATCCCTCCCCATCCCATCCTGGAGCCCTGAAGCCATCCACGCGCACAAGGTAATAAGGAAATGCCCACCCCTGCTGGCTGGGTCTCTGCCTTCCTCTCCCTTGCTACTGTCCCCAGGTCCTTTGCCAATGCTCAGGACACTGGTTCCTAAGGCTCAGTGGTTGCCTGAGGTCCCGCATCTACAGGAATCTACCTGCACAGCAGTTCTCTTTGGCTCTGAAGCCTGTGTCCTCCTGAGCACAGAGCCCAGTCCTGCGTTCAGGTCCCCTGTCCCTCAGGAGGGTCTTGGCAATTTTCTTCTAAGCTCCTCTCTTGAGAACATGTGACACAGCCGCCAGGACAAGATGGAGACTTGACGGGGCAGCTTTTGCGGCCAGACTTCCTGGTTGGGCTCAGAGCTGGGAAAGGTGATGTCACAGGACAGCCAGCTGAGTGTAGGACCTGATGTGCTGGAACGTCTGAGGACAGGGCTTGGCTGCACAGGGAGATGCAGCATCTCTTTTGGGGGCTGGCTGAGTGGACGAATTTTCCCACTTATGACACGGGTTGTATGATGGTTAACCGTGTGTGTCAACCTGACTAGGACACAGGGTGCCCAGATATTTGGTTAAAAATCGTTCTGGGTGTGTCTGTGAGGCTGTTTCTGGATGAGATGAACCTTTGAAAGAGCAGAATGAGTAGAGCAGACTGCCCTCCCCAGTGTGGGCGGGCAGCATGCAATCCATCGAAGGCCTGAGCGGAACAAAAAGGCTGAGTGAGAGAGGGCTTCTCTCTCTTCCTGTCTTTGCACTGGGACACAGGTTTTCTCCTGCCTTAAAACTCAGACTCAGGGACTTCCCTGGTGGTCCAGTGGTTCAGAATCCGCCTTCCAATGCAGGGGATGCAGGTTCGATCTCTGGTCGGGGAACAAAGATCCCACATGCCACGGGGCAACTAAGCCCACGGGCCCCAACTAGAAAGCCTGTGTGCCACAACGAGGATCCCGCATGCCGCAACTAAGACCCGATGCAGCCAAAATAAATAAATAAATAAATGTTTAAAAACAAAACAAACAAACAAACTCAGAGTCAGATAGAGTTTACACCATTGTCTCTCCCAAGTCTCTAGGATGCAGATGTCACATCGTGGGACTTTTCATCCTCCATGATAGCATGAGACAATTTCTTATAATATAGAACGGAGATGCATAAATGTCTCGTATCTATCTATCTATCATCTCTTATTGATTCTACTTCTCTGGTGAGCCCAGACAAACACAATCTGGTTATTTCTGAGCAGGCCCCTAATAATAACAATCGTGTATTGGCTCAAACGAAATATAGAGTAATGCTGTAGAGGCCTAAAGCCCTGTGCATCACAGAAGTGTAACAACAGGTGTTTCTTAGGAAGAAGGAGCAAGGGGAAGGACAGGGTATGCGTATTTACTGAGCACCTACTGAGTACCAAGTGCTGGTCTAAGCACTTTTTATCCATTACAGCAACGAATACACATGTTACCCTGTGAGGTTATTAATTATTAGCAACCCCACTCTACAGGTGGGAAATCTGAGGCTCAGAGAAGTAAGCAAATGAAGGCTCGAGCCAGGATTTGAAATGAGCTCAATGTGAATGGGCTTTTGATGTTCCACACGGTCCGGGGAAGCCCCTCACAGCACATCCCATGACCTCCATGGAACCATATCCTTCGAGGTACCATATGGAAGAGGTGCCAGGTGAAGAGGCTACTCCCTGCATCAACCCTGGGGCCTGGCACTGGGAATATGTTTGATGAATGCAGCAGCCATCCAAAGAAGGGATGGATGCATCGATGAGAGGAAGGGATGCAGGGAGCAAAGAATCTCTACCTGGGACATTGGAAAGGAGCCGAAATCTCATAGAACAGACGCAGCCTGCAAAGTGAAGTTTGCAAGGCTTGGGGCCTCTGCCCCCAGGCAGACATTACCTCTGAGGAAGTCGGCTTGCAGTATCCAGCTCCAAAGACCAGGTTTTCCAGGGAAAGGCTAGACTGTTCTGGTCCCATATCTGGGCCGCCTTTCCCAAGCCAGGAGCCTCTTCCTGGACGAGTAAAACTGAAAAGAAGGGAATAGAAAGAATTGCAAATTTATATAATTTTTTCTAAAAGGATGTGAAGAAAGTGTGGGGCCATTAATTCAGCCCCTTGATGCTGTTACTGGGGAGCCTGTGAGATAAGCCATTTCGAAGAAGTAGCTCACCCTCGAGGGGTGCTTGGGTGGGACTTTCTGATGCTGCCATGACAACTGGGTGCAACTGGCATGTGAGCCTGGGGGCCAAGGATGACACACATCCCACTATGTGTACAAAGAAACACCCCCCTAAATGCCCACAACCTGCCTGCTGAGACTCACTGAGGCAGAAGTTACTTAACCACCTGGGCAGGTGGGTTGGGCTTCTGGCCAGAGGCCAAGGGGAGCCTCCACCTGACCTGGTCTGCGTCCTCCCCATCTCCTTTCATTGGCATAACCCGGGCGAGATTCTTCAACCCCCGTCCCCTCCCTGAACCTCTGTTCTTCTGTGGAAGAGCATAAAACAATACCCACCTCCACGACCCACACAGGAGTCTCATAGGATCGTGGATGTCAAAGACCCTCACTGCATCGATGCTACTTAGAAATACTGTACCTGTTCCAAGACAAAAACACAGACCCTGCCCAGCTCTGCAAGTCATCACAAGATTGACTGGCAGAGTGTGTCTGCGATCGTCAATTTTAGGATCAGAGGAGATTAGAAAAGTCTATGTGAGCTGAATTCATCTTATTTGGGTTTATGATCATTTCTCTCTCCCTTAACCTTTTTGATTTTCACCAACTGATCTATCGGTAAAGTCTACTTAAACTCCTTTTCCCTTTCTTTCAGATCCCTTCTATTAAACACCCTAATGGTTAATTGTCATGTCGTATTGTGAACATTTTTTTATAGGCATGTCTAATTCCCCCAGGAAGAGTCAAAGTCTCCAATGGCCAAGAGGGTCTTGATAATACAAAGCCTCAGATGGCATTATGTCTATCCTAGGTGCTCAAGAAATATTTGTGGAAGGATTGAATTTACACCTTCCAGAGTAAGAGCTTGATGGGGAAATAAAGCTAACGTTATATTTTGGTTTAACTCATTTATTCAAATACTTATTGGGCTAATGCTATATGCCAGGCAGTGTGTGAGGTACTTGGGTGGCAAGATGGTTGAGGCATGGTCCTCAGTGTAAAGACATTTGGGTCTAGAGAGGGAGGCAGATGTAATATATACAATGCGGGTAAACTTAGGCCAGTGAGAACAGAAGGGAAGTTTACAAACCAAGCTGGGTGAAAGGGATGAACAGCTAGAGATGATACTTAAGCAGAGTATATGTATCGCCAAGTGGTTAAGAGGCAGCCGGTAGAGCTGGGCTGCCAGGGTTGAAATCCCAGCAGCAGCATCTGTCAGCTCCGTGGGGAAAGCTTTAAACTTCCCGGTGCCTCTGTTTCCTCATAAGTCAGAAGAATTGATACCAGCACCTTAACAGTGGGGTTGTTTGAGGATTCCATGAGCTTAGCCACATACGCCTTTAAGTACCATGTCTGGCAAATAGTAATGATTCAATAAATGCTAGAAGTTATTGTCAATAATACCACAAAATAATAAAATCTAATATAACCATTATATTTATATAGCTACTTTGAAAATACCACAATCAACTCTAATAAAATCATTTCTCCCATTTGTTTAGAACTGAGATTTGAAGCAAGTCTACAGTTTAGCTAGAAAATGGGTAAAAGGAACATTGCAGAAGAAATGCAGAATATGTGTAAGAGCAGCAATGCTCATGGCACAATCAGGGGACCGACTGCAAATTAGTCACTAGAATAACTCGCTATTTGTCTTCCGTGTGGCCTTGAGTCGCTGAAGCTCTCCAGTGAAATCAAACTGTACCCATCTGAGAGTTAAACATGGAGAGTTAAACAGACCTCAGTCTGTTTCAGGGAAGGTGAAGGACCTTTTGCGGTTAAATTTTCATTTCACACCTGCTTCTTCCTGGCTGGATTTAACAGTTGCTGCTGAAACTGCTTTTCTGGAAAAACTGGAGCTTGCCCTACTTGACAGGTATTTCCCATAACCTTAAAGTGTTCCCAACCACTGTGAACGAACTCATAGAAATGCTTCCTGCAAAATCCAGAGAACAGAAGGCAGTTCTATTTTTACCCCCATCCCTGGAGAAGCCTCATGTCTCATGGTGAATTTCTATCTGCACTGCTCTCCAGCAAGGTGGTTGCAGACAAACCTGTAAAGCACTGTTTCTGTCAGGAGGTTAAACTTTCTATGCAGAGTGTCGAAAATAGCCCCATTAGCAAGCAGAGCCCGGAATGGAGCTCAGCAAGCAGATGGGCACAGTGACTTGCAGAAGCACATCCTGGTCACATCGCCCGGCCAAGGTCTCATTTCCTACTCTTTGACCCCAGCAGGGGATCGGGACAGTGACCCCTACCCAACAGTGAGTGGGGACTGGAGTCTCCACCACGTGCATTTCAACCCCCAGCACTGAAAAGGGACATTGGGAAAGTTCCCTTCCAGAAACTCCATGCTGCACGATTCCATCCCCGAATATCCCTTTGCCCACATGTGCAACCCGCGCCCCCACGCATGTGGGAGGTTTGAAGTGAGCTGATGTCCACATCTGGTGATTCCGGGTGCTTGGAGGAAGACACCCGGGCACAGTACAATGTGCTCATTGTTGTCAGCTCTTAAGTCATTCATAGAACCTCAGTGCTTCGTGGGACCACGGAGATGCTCTGGGACAATTCACTGAAGGGCGAGCACGGGGCCACTCAGGTGGTCCTATCGCTGCACAAATAGTTACTGGAGGAAGGGGCAGTCTCTCCTCATGTGAGAGTCACTAAAACCGTAAACGGACGGGACCCATGAGCGTCCCTGGCTTAGGGATGCAGACTGTGTGTCTCAGGGATGTTAGGTGACTTTTCTAATAAGACAGGCTTAGAAAAAAGCCAGTTCAGGTGAAGGCAGCAGGTCTCACCCATTCAGCACCAAGGTTCCCTGCCGGTGTCCTCCGGACTCCAGAGGCTCCCACTCCAACATCCCTGCCCATCTCTCCCCTGCCCTGCAGTGAGGCTCAGAGCCTAAACCTGGAGCCTGGGGGAAGCTCCTCTGGCCTGAGCTGATCTCTCCTGGCCAACTCTCAGCATCTCAGCCACACGGAAGACTCAAGCGTAACAAGAAACCCAAAGTGCGCCCCTCCGCCTCCCCGTAACAGCAGGGCTCGTAACCTCATACCTGATCAGGGGCTGCTGCAGGGCCACCAGGGCAGCGTGGATGGTCACTGAGATCACCGACAGGTGGAAATAGTCGAACATGACGGGGACCTGGTGATGCAGGCCTCTCCGGGGGTGGAAGTGCAGGCCCAGAGCACGGCTGCTGATGACGGGGACCCCGGCCATGTCCCTCAGCCTGGAAGGCAAGCGAGTGACTCACATGAGTGGTGGCAGGTTGTCCCTGCTGCCAGCCAGGTGGGTCCACGAGGCAACCTCACCCATGCACAAGCACTGTGCCTGCACCGGCTTACCCAATTCCCGCAAATACTCTGCTAGGTAGAAATTGTTTTCCCTGTGATGGGCAAATGAAGCAGCCGAGGCTCAGAGAGGGAAGAGAACTCATGGGACAGCACGCAGCTGCTATTCAGCAGAGCTGGGGCTCACACTCTGCTATGACCAACACGGAGCTCATCTGTCAGTGAAGGAGAGATGCCCAGACACTTTTCCAGGCTCAACGGGGAAGCCCTCCCAGACCCCCATTCCGTGCTTGCTCTTGTATTTCCCCCACCGATGCCCAGCACAGCACTTCCTTTGTCCCTCTGTGTTTTCTACTAGACTCCTACCTCTTAAGGGCAAGAACTGTAACGACTTCATTTTTGTATCCCTAACACCAAGCTTAGAATCTGGCATATTGTAGAAGTCGGTCAAATATTTCCTTATTAAAAGGGATACGTGACTGAATGAATAAATGAATGACCCCAAAGAATAATAAAGAGTCTGATCAATTTCATCAAGGACTCCCCTACCTTCTCTCTAGCGTTTTGTAATCGGTATGTGTCTGATTCCCAAGAGATAGACCAGCTGCTAAGCAAAGCCTAACAGAGTCTTTGGTTGTAAAAATGGGGCTGATCTTTCTCTAAACAAAAGCCATCCAGGGCTCATCTCCTTCTCTGCACACCAATCACTCAGGCTCTCTGGGCGTCTCTGAACCAGACCCCTTGGGAAACCTGGATGGAGCATCTTCTGTGCGCAGAGCAGAGAGCTCGGAGGATGTCCAGATGAGAAGCTTCTTCTTCCTCCACAGATGAGGACAAGAGACACAGAGAGAAGACAGTGAGGGGAGCAAACTCCCAAGACCCCACCCAATGGGCTTTGCTTTCTGGAAATCCGTGTCGCTTAGAGCTTGGGTGCAAGTGAATGCCAGGTAAAAGAGCCGAATAAATCAGCGGAGCCCAGTGTGACCCCAAAATAGCCCACAAATGATGACCTCCTCTCCTACCAGGAAGAAGCCTGATGGGGAGGGGCACTGAGTGTCCTCTGCTGAGTCTCAGGAAGTCATTAACATTCATATCCACTATCATTCTGACAACTGTTTATTGCGGCCTTACTGTGAACTGAACATGGCGTTTTTTCCCTTAATGTGCACGACAATCATATGAGGTATTAACTGATGTAATTCCGTTTACCGATGAGGAGGTAAAGCCGACGTGAGTTATAACTGATTTGTTCAAAGTCACAGGCCAAACCTAAAAGCTGGGCCCAGGTCTGTCTGACTCCACAGTCTGTTCTACACTACTGCACGTAATTACTTTGAATCCATTCAGACACAGGCTGCTGCAAATCATAGGACTATCCTTAGGGCTTGGACAACAGGGGGTGAAATACATGTCAGGGTAGCAAAGATGTCAAAAATGTTAACAAGAATTTAAGCCACTTTAATAGGAGTAAAGAATTCAGAATGAGGGAGATGATAGCTCTTTTGTGCCCTGAAATGAATAGAGCTAATTAATGGAGACAAAATACCAAACGTGAAGTAGATAGCTAGTGGGAAGCAGCCGCATAGCACAGGGAGATCAGCTCGGTGCTCTGTGACCACCTAGAGGGGTGGGATAGGGAGGGTGGGAGGGAGACGCAAGAGGGAGGGGATATGGGGATATATGTATATGTATAGCTGATTCACTTTGTTATACAGCAGAAACTAACACACCATTGTAAAGCAATTATACTCCAATAAAGATGTTTAAAAAAACAACAACTCAGTTCTGGGGGAAGGGGAGGTCTTACTTTAGAAAAAAAATCATAGAGGTAAACTGGATAGCACTGAGAGGAAAATGCCTGGGTTCTTATAAAGGAACTAAAACCAGCAAAAAAAATCAAACAAACAAAAAATGCAAAACACAGAGAAAGAGCCCTGGTGTCCAACTGAAGGGGAAGAGATGACGTGTGTACCTGAACTGCGATCCAGACTGAGAATTTTTTTTTTTTTTTTTTTTTTTTTGCAGTACTCGGGCCTCTCACTGCTGTGGCCTCTCCTGTTGCGGAGCACAGGCTCCGGACGTGCAGGCTCAGCGGCCATGGCTCACGGGCCCAGCCGCTCCGCGGCATGTGGGATCTTCCCGGACCGGGGCACGAAGCCATGTCCCCTGCATCGGCAGGCGGACTCTCAACCACTGCGCCACCAGGGAAGCCCCCAGACTGAGAATTTTGATGCGTGGTTACAAGGACTGAACTTGAGGGCAACTGAAGGAAGGCACAAAGGATGACTTGTCCCTTGAAGTAAAGAGGAATTTCCTGATAAGCAGAAGTGTCCAGGGACAGAATGGGATATAATGGGGAGACGTGAGCTCCTGTCTCTGTGCAAGCACATGTTCATGGGTCTTTGCAGAGTAGCAGGTTCAAATGTGAGGTTAGACTAGAGCACCGTTTCTTACCCTCAGTGATATTGATATGGGGGCTGAATAATGCTTTGCTGGGGAGCCGGGAGGCAGTCCTGGGCATTGTGGGATGTTTATTAGCAGCATCCCTGGACTCTACTCACTAGAAGCCAGTAGCAGCCACCCACCCCCCGTGTCACAATTTAAAATGTCCCCAGAAATGGCCAGATTTCCCTGGGGAACAGAACTGTCCCACCCACGTTGAGAACCCCTGGACAAGATGGACATCAAGAGCCCTTCTGCCCCTGACGTTAGATGCCACGCTTCTCTATTTTGATCCTGCTCAAGCCTAAACGGTTACAAAGAAGCTGACTGCCTGGGTCATGTTTCAAAGCCTAAAGTCTATCCCCAGGATGTGCTACAGATGTCTTGTCATCCTTAAACCCAATTTATGAAAATGAAAAAATATGGCATTTTCAATTCTTCCCCAGCCTCTGGCTTCCTGTTCCTATTAGCTAACCGCATACTCCATGAAAACGTTCTGCTCTGATTGTTGTTAAGTGCTTTGTACTACAGGGAGGAAGTGACACATGGAAACTGGCCCCAACTGCATCTAGAAAGCCACAAAGAGGAAGAAGACATTGATCTGTGCCTTTGGCCTGGCTTAGGTATTATCTCTCTTAATCTTCATAACAGACCTATGAAGTACAGAATCTATAATGATGCCCATTTTATAAATGAGGCTACTGAGATTTAGAAAAGTGCAGGGATGCACCCAGTCTCTCATAGTCAGTGAGCACAGAGCCTGTTGCTGAACTCCGTACACTTTGTTTGGGCCAATCTCCTGTACACAGCCTCTCCATTAACTACTGTTTTGACAGTAAGAAGGTCACATTTATTGTGTCCACCATAACTTACCATTGAGGCTGCCTGGAGAGCTGGGTAGGGTGACTTCCAGGCTGGGTTTGGGATCAATGGCAGGGTTCTGTGATCAAATGGAAATGTCTACCATGGAGCTATGGATGAATACCTCTGAATGAAGGGGCATAGGAAGATAGGGCAGGGGGTGTTAATAAAATTAATAAAATGAGTGAATGATAGAAACCCTAAATAGTTGAGAGGGAATATGAGAGCAATAGAGACGAGGACTTCATTTCTGAGTTTATAGCTTAGAAAGAAGGCCAGCCTCTTATGGGGCTTCTGAGTTCTGTACGGTGCTAGAACAATAAGTCCTGGAGATGGTGTGAGGAAGATGGGATTTCTCAAGCATCCACCATCCCACCAAGAGGTAAGCAGAAGTGATGAGAGAATCAGGTTTCCAGAGGGGCTTGGGGTCCAGATAAAGACCCCAAGAGTGAGGGATCTGTGATGCTGAGCCCAGACGCAATGGCAGGACCTTGGACAGATCCTCCGGCCAGCCCAGAGATGAGGCGTGACCACCTACAGTACATACACATCAGCAGATGTCTATTCTCAAAGCACAGACACGATCAGGTTTCTGACATTTTAGTAGTGGTCCATCTGTGGTTCAGATCCCCTCTGATTCAATGCCCCGTGTTATGAAAACTCCCATAACAATCAGACCCATCTCGGGGATGGGACACTCCTTGCGAAGGAAGCCAAAGTGCTAACAGTGACTCTGAAATTTGAAGCGGTCGGGCAACCATTCCGCCAGCACTAGCCCCTTGGCCACCTGGTCTCCATTCTCCACTGGAGAAGGTGAAGCATTTGCTGAAGAGGTTGTAGAGATCAGAAGGGAGGATTTACTTCCCCAAAGTGGTCAGACTGTGCTGAGATTCTGCTAATGGAACAGATGGAAAAGAAGGGCCTCCATTTTCACCTTCAGCTTCATGAGGGGAGTCTTCATGTGAGCGTGCTCTGTGCCCCCTGGGGGAACACAGGCCCTGGTGCCTGACTTATCCTGCAAAGGCCCTCAGGAGAGAAGCTGAGGGTGGCTGGACTGGCCAAAGAAGAGTCAGCAGCACTGGGGCGGGGCTCCCCACCAGTGTGAGATGAGGATGAAAGTGCTTATGTCCATTTCCCAAGAGCCAGATGTGCATTCCTTGGAGAAGAGCCTGCCAAAAGAGCTTCCTGCAAGGAGTGAATGACCCAACCATAGGAGGCATCATTCTATCAAAGAATAGCAGAGGCTGGGGGAGAGGGAGACCGCCTAATGGGTACAGCTCCATGGAAGGCACAAGAACACCCCAAGAGCAGAGAAAGCGGTGAGTGAGCATCTACCACGTTAAGAGCCCTGCTTGCAACTGAAGCCATCACGTATGACTCCCTGCCCCACCTGCAATCTCCTCCCTCCTCCCTGTGCCTGGCCCTGTAAGACCCACACACCCCAGGGGGAAGACAGGAAGCTGTATCAAGCTGCTCACCATACCCAGCTGCTGCAGCGGGGGTTTCCTACCCCGAGAACGTCTGGAGCAGGGGTGCAGTGGAGCGAAGGCACAGCGTCAATGAAAAGAAGTTATAAACTGGATGAGAGTTTGGAGTTTTGGTAATACATTCGACTGGACTTTTCGTAGCTGAAAAAAGGACTATCTATTCATGACATGAAAGAACAGCCTGCGACACGACTGTTCACCCCAGGGTAGGAGGAAGAGGCCACCGAACCAGCTTAAAGGGAGAAGTTATGAGAAGGAGGAGGGTTGCTTCCTGCTTATTGAATCCGATAAGCAGGAAGCTGATGGATTTCCAAAGTACGTCAATGGATTTTCAATTTTCAGAAAGTTGAAACATCATAGCAGATATGTAGTATAAAGTTGAGGATCCCGGCCAGATCTCCTTTGATTCAGAAGGGGGCCTTGAGATCTGCAGCCTCATATGGTCATTAATCTAAAGAGCTAACTAATACTGCATTGCAAGTGTACGGAGGCGAGTTCGGATATAAGAAGGTGCCAGTTCATAAAGCAGGAAGTCAGGAGTTCTCTGTGCCTGCAGCCTCTGAGCTACCTGCCTAAAATGCATGCAGCTCTAAATGACCACATAGATATGCCTTGCCCTCGTTTCTGTAGCTGATCAAGAACCGGGTTTCTAAGGGATGTTCTGAGTTTCATGGCCATCAGGATACCTCAGGGCTGGAAAAGTGTTGGGCAAAGGAAACTGTATTATCATGATTCAAGGATTCCAAGGACACTCACTGTTGTTCACTGTCTGTAAAGTGCAAATCCACCTTGAGTTGGAAATCGACTTCACTTAGTGCCTCTTCCACCTAGAAGAGAAACAAAGTTTAAGGACTGGTCCAAATGAAACATGTAGCCAGCCGGTTTCCCAAAGTTTAGAAGAAGGAGCTCACAGCAAAATTAATGTCATTTATGTGTAAAGCAGAATTTCCATGCATGTTCTGTGGAATTCTAGTTAAATGCGGTGCCTGTATTACATGGACAGTAGAAGGAAGGGATTTATGTCAAATTTGGGGAAAAGCCAATTTGCAGGAAAAGAATGTTAAGTGAGTTTTCTAGATTGCAGGACTTTTGAGCGCCTTATTTCCAGAACAGATTTGATCTGGAATCCTCTGAAGCAGTAGTGAAGTGTTCTGTGGCACGTGCTTTGGAAAGGTTGGAGCAGTGAATTTGCAGAGAGGAAACCCCACTTGTCTAGAGATGGGAAAACGTTGGAGGTGGTGTTACTGCTGGCACCTTCGAGGGGCTGACACTATCCTTCAGGTTCATAGAAGAGGAAGCTGATGCTCAGAAAAGTCAAGTCAGTTCCTAAGGCGTCTCAGCTTTATGTGAAAGCGTATCCTTCACTTTTGTCTTAAGATCCATTACATCTAACCATTTATGCTTTCAGACACTTCAGCATTTCATGTCCTATCCATGACTGTTTCCATTCTTAGCTTTTTTAAAAAAAATCAGTTTTCATTAATTAGCATCGGAATCTATTTGTTCTACCTGCCAGTTTCTCAGGTACATCTAAAAGATGGTAACCCACGCCTCTTCTTTTCCCAAACTTAACACCTCATCCCCACCTCCAGGACAGTCACTTGCTAATAAGTACCAGATCTAGCTGATGTCCCTACTCAGGAAACCCAGGTAAGTACTGCACGCCTGTGACAGGGCGTAATCTCCTCCCCACAGCCACGCGGGATGGACCCCTTCTCCCCTGTGACCCACAAAACCCTGTTTTTTTTCCTATCCCACCATTCAACACTTCCTATAAAATTGTCTCAGCTTTATAATTTTTGCGTTATAAGCCCATGAGACAAATATTAGCTGCAGACACCTTTTGTTTAGTCCTGATAGTATTTTTTACAATGTTTTGAACAAGTAGAAAACATCTAAACATCAGGCAATTTCACATTTCCATTGCGGGTTTCCAGCTTCTGAAAAAACAATCCATGGATCTGGCCGTGCTGGGCTGGCATTCAGAAGCTCCATTTGGATCGGGCTCAGGGGACTCTCTGACAAAATCCATCTGACTGTGACTAAATCCCCCCGGGCCATTTTCTTACCCAGTATCCCCTGTAATCCGGTATCGTTAAGGGAGAGACTAGCCTTAATCCGTTCTGGATCCCCAGCTCCAGGGACAAGGTCCGGCCCACGGAAAGTATTTGTGTGTCTTAAAGGATAAATAAAGCTCTTCTCCACCCCCCACCCCTTGGTTTTTTGTTTCTTTGCAAGAATATCCTCATTCTGTAGGGATGGAAATCTCTTACCCAAAGGCCTCTTTGGAAACACGTTCCTGGTGAAGCATAGCTCAGGCAGAGACATATGGATGGAATTTATCTTTAGCTCCCCAGGGTTTTAAAATTTGTTTAAAAAAATTTTTTTAAGCATTTAAAAGTTAACATTTTGCTCAATCCAAGCGCTATGAATAACTTCCTCTCCTAGCTTTGTTTTGCATAATCACTCACCCCGCTTCATACACACAGCCCAAGCAACACAGCCTCTTGTCACCAGTTCCTGGGAAATAAGACTGGCAGAGCAAGTCCTCCTAACCACCTCCAAGCATGCATTTGCCTACTTAACAAAAATTCGCTGTAAGCTCCAGTTTTAAACTTGCTGCAATTTTTTTAGAACAAGGAGAGAAATCCAGGCCCAAGATCAGCTGTGGCTAGATGGAGCCTGGCTATGACTTCACTGATGTCTCAATAAATCTTTAATTGCAAGATGCCCCAGAATGCAGTCACTGGTTTCTCCAACCACTCATTTTTCTTCATTGGCTGTTGGCTACGTGCCCCTTCCTCCAAACACACACATTCACACATGCACGCGCACACACGCACACACTCACGCACGCATGCCCTTCCATTGCCCTACCTTATTTTCGTTAAAAGGATTGCTTCCTTTCAAGGGCGATTTTTTAAAATTGGAGTATAGTTGATTTACAGTGTTGTGCTCATTTCTGCTGTACAGCAAAGTGATTCAGTTATACATACATATATACATTCTTTTTTCATATTCTTTTCCATCATGGTTTATCACAGGTTATTGAATACAGCTCCCTGTGCTCTACAGTAGAACCTTGTTGTTTATCCATCCTATGTATAATAGCTTACATCAGCTAACCTCAACCTCCCAGGTAGATGACTTTTTTAGCATCGGGCATCAGTTTCACATAGTAGTGGAAATAAGAACAGCAGCTAGGATTTACAGAAGAGTTACTATGTAGCAGGTACTACACAGGACAGCTACCACGGTCATATACTATCTTATTTAATGTGGATGAAACTGTGAATTAAGACATATTGGCCTCACTTATAAATGAAGAAATTGAGACTTGCTGTAGGAAAGACACTTCCAAGGCCTAACTAGTTAGTGGCTCCAAAGCCCAGATTCAGTCAAGGCTTCCTCACTTCTTGAGCCTTTCCTAGGGTCTCATCTGTGCTGTGGGTTGTACAGTCTCACGCTAGCTGATTTCAACTCTGCTCATAACAGCAGTAACCCTTGTATCTTCTCCCCCTTTATGAACTTCTCTCCTGAGCTGCATCATAGCTGGGGAGATAAGAAAGCAGCTTTGGAAGCCAAGCTACACGGGTACAAAGCTTGGCTCTCCATTTATTAAGTATCTGTGTGACCTTGGGCCAATCAACCTCTCTAGGTTTGTTTGTTTTTTCATCTGTAAAATGGGGGTGAAATGATTACACTTACCCCTTAGATCACTGCTATTGTGTGACTATGTAAGAAAATGCACATAAAGGTCTTAACACACTGTGTGAACAAAGGCCATTCTCAACAAATATTAGTTATTATCGTTATTTCCAACTTACTATGGGCCTGACCACCTAAAGGACCCCTTCGTCCACTAACTCCACCCCCAGGCCTGCATACTGGTCACAAACACAGGCTTTGCGGTCAGACTGCCTGGGCTAGGTCTGGGCTGGGTTTAAGAATCTGCATTTTAAAAAAGTACTGCCAGGGGACTAGGACATGGTGCATCTAGGAATCATACGTTGAGAAATGCTTTTCTTTTTGGAGCCCATAAAAATGCAACCATCCCACTCCTTGGCATATATCCAGAGAAAACTCTTATTCGAAAAGATACATGCACCCCAATGTTTATAGCAGCACTATTCACAATAGCCAAGACATGGAAGCAATCTAAATGTCCATCGACAGGTGAATGGATAAAGATGTGGTATATATATATATATATATATATATATATATATATATATATGGAATGTTACTCAGCCATAAAAAAGAATGAAATATTGCCATTTGCAGCAACATGAATGCACCTAGGGATTATCATACTAAGTGAAGTAAGTCAGACAGAGAAAGACAAATACCATAAGATATCACTTATATGTGGAATCTAAAATATGACTCAAGTGAATTTATTTATAAAACAGAAACAGACTCACAGACATAGAAGACAAACTTATGGTTACCAAAAGGGAAGGGGGTGGAGGAGGGATAAACTGAGAGTCTGGGATTAGCAGATGCAAACTACTATATATAAAATAGATAAACAACAAGGTCCTACTGTATAGTCCAGGGAACTATATTCAGTCTCCTGTAATAAATCATAATGGTAAGGAGTATGAAAAGGAATATATATATATAACTGAATCACTTTGCTGTACACCAGAAATTAACACAACATTGTAAATCAATTACACTTCAATTAAAAAATGCAACCTTGGGCTTCCCTGGTGGCGCAGTGGTTGAGAGTCCGCCTGCCGATGCAGGGGACACGGGTTCGTGCCCCGGTCCAGGAAGATACCACATGCCGCGGAGCGGCTGGGCCCATGAGCCATGGCCACTGAGCCTGCGCGTCCGGAGCCTGTGCTCCCCAACGGGAGAGGCCACAACAGTGAGAGGCCAGTGTACCGAAAAAAAAAAATGCAACCTTGTCCACAAAGATTATTTTATGTAACATGTTCCTCTTCCTCTTCAGGACATTAAGCATCTCGTTGCTAATAACTGTATCTTCTCTGCCTTGTCTGCTGGGAAGCTCAGCACTGCATGTGTGGGCCAACATCTGCAAAGGTCCAGAACTATGCTTGCGCATTTTGGTCTGTTACATTTAACTCAGGCTTTAGTTCCCTTTTGTGTTTTTCCTCTACTTTGGCTCACTCTATTGCTATTTTTTCCCTTTTACTATTCTGTGTATTTTGTCAGCCTTCCCAAATCTTCTGGGGGGGTGTTACACAAAGTGTATATAAATAATATACCTATCCTACTCCACACTCCCGGATTCTTTGCAACTTTTATGAAAACATTTGTGCCTTAAGCTGTGATTAGTTCTGTCCATGGTTATCTCTTACATTTACTTGGGCACTAACTGTGTGGACTGAATCTTCTCCACGTCTGCACTTCCCATAGCACAGGAAACGGTACGCTTGATGTGTTGGCATCGTATACGCCTGCCACTCAGGTTGATGGCTACGTACATGCAAGACCGTGAACTCTGGCCAACTGGCTATACGGTGCTTTGGCTGCCATAAACAGACATTCACTAGAGCTAATGCATGCATTCCAGAGATACAGCTTTCATGAGCTTATCCAATTAACTTTAATTGTCACTGATTTGGATGTAATGATTAATGATAATGTTGTTTGCTGCCATATGGATTACCCCCAACACAATAATAAATTATTAGCTTGTAGAGATAAGTGATTTTATATGCAGAAGTAAACAATATGTACCATATGAACAAAGTCTTGTACAAAATATGTACAAGACTACAACCCATGCTGGCAAACACACTCCCTGTTCAACCTCTGAACTATGGCTTGTTGCAAACTTGCATGACGCTAAACTTGAGTGCTGGGAAACATTAACCTTGAAAAGCTTCAAACTGTTAGGGGCAGGAGGAAGAGTCTGATGGAATTAAGATGGAATAATGACCAAGAGACCTGAGTAATGTCCAAACCCAGCCTCCAGTCACAACCATTCTGCCCAGGAAGGTCTCTGAGATCAACGTGCCAAAGGACAACAGCCCATGAGAAATCAAGTGACTTTCTCTTAGTAGAATTCGGGGAAGCTGAGCTTGTGCATGAAGCCCAACTGGGAGTCCCTTAACCCTCAAAACCAGCTCCAGTATCTTTTCCTAAACTACCTGTGTCCACCAGAGTCCAGTAAAGAAGTAGATGATGCACTCAGTTCATTAAAAAGAGTTGATTTACGAAGGTGTGGGGGAACTTAGGGAAAGCAACCAATGATGATGGCTGGGTACCTCGGGGTTAGTCACTGCAGGACTCCTCAGCACCTCCTCATTCCCACCTCACAGCCTTTGTCCTAGCTGTGCCCTCCTCCCAGGATGCCTGGCCCCTCCTGCCTGGCTCAGTGTTGGCTGAGCTCAGGGAGCTCTCCTGTCTGTCACTTCCCCTCCAGGAGGTAATCGCCATCTCGTGTGAAGGTTGTGTTGAAGCTGAGCTCTTGGAAATCTGAGTATCTATCAGGAGGCAGCATCAAGTCTCGCAGAGTGAGCCTGCCATGAGTTCTCTTCCACTTTGGGCCCAGCTGTAGTTTCACAAGACCTCCAACAGGGGTGAAAATTCCTACTCTTATTATCTTTGTGAGTGTATCTCATGGATGAGTGAGCTGAGCGAGAAGCAGTGGGAAGGCTCAGCAATAGAATATACAGGATGTATTTATTTGATTGCATGGTGATGTACTGATCTCATGTTAAAACATAAGCTCTCAGACACCAGGGGTATTTTCTTGTTCATGATTTTTATCTCTAGCCCACAGTAGGTGCTCAACAGATCTTTGATGAAAGCATGGATTCATAAATGAAGAATCAGTGACAGCTTTTCACATGGAGCCACACAGGGGAACTCGTCACTACCTCAAGCATACAAGATGTGGACAAAAAGCCATGGGAGGGACTTCCCTGGTGGTCCAGTGGTTAAGACTCTGTGCTCCCAATGGAGGGGGCCTGGGTTCGATCCCTGGTCAGGGAACTAGATCTCGCATGCCGCAACTAAAAGATCCTGCATGCCGCAACTAAAGATCCCGTGCGCAGCAACAAAGATCCCGGATGCTGCACCTAAGACCTGGCTCAGCCAAATAAATAAATAAATATATTCTTTTTAAAAGTCAACTGAATATAAAACTTAAAAAATGCCATAGGACATGAGAGGAGTATTAGAAGGCCAGTAGAAGTCATTATGCGTGCTATAATGCCTGTAGGGGATGCCCCTAGGGGACACATCTCTGATTAGGCTCTCCTAAAGTAGGAGTATACGTCCACATCTTTAAAGATACTCTAGCAGGGAATGGCCAGCTGGAATGCAGTAAAGGGGATTCGAGGCGGGGCTGGGGGAGTGAGAAAAACAGTTTAGACTTCAGATATTCTTTTGAAACATCTGATTTTTTTTTAAGGTACAAGTGATTTTTTTTTATTTTTTATTTTTTGAATGTTTTTGGAGTATAGTTGATTTACAATGTTGTGTTAGTTTCAGGTGTACAGCAAAGTGAATCAGTTATACATATGCATATAGCCACTCTTTTTTAGATTCTCTTCCCACATAGGTCATTACAGGGTACTGAGTAGAGTTCCCTGTGCTCTACAGTAGGTCCTTGTTAGTTACCTATTTAATATACAGTGGTGTGGATATGTCCATCCCAATCTCCCAACTCATCCCTCTCTCCCCTTTCCCCCCAGTAACCATAAATTTTGAAACATCTGATGTTAATATCAGGTTACTATCAGATGTTAATCTCATAAATAGGAAATGTTCAATCAACTTTCTCCAAGACCTCTGGGCCTTGACTCATGCTGTTCCCCCCTGTACTGGATGCCCTTCTTCTTTCTTAGTGTGATGAACTCTTAGTCCCAGCATCTCAAAGCCAGCTCCTTTGTGAAGCCGTTGATGTCCTCCCACAGAGCTCATCTCCAACCCTGGTGCCCCTTGTTCTTTTGCACATGCAGCTGGCACAGTGCATTTCAGCTACCAGTGCCTGTCTGTATATCTGTTTTTCTGATGGAGCATCCATCCTTTGAGGGATCACCCTGCTACCTTCTTCAGCTTTGCCCATCATCCGAGGGCCTGCCCCAAGCCCTGCACAAAGCAGATGCTCAGCAAACACCCGCTGATTGACCTGCTGACGGAGGCCCAGAAAGACGAGCAAATGGGCAAAGGAGGAATGAGTGAGACAGTCAGCAAGTTAGTCAGTGGGACCCGCTTGGAACATGAAACCAGCAAGTATATGAACGAAAGCGTGAGTACAAAAAGGAATAAATCAGGAGGTGCAGGAACGCTCTGAAATCCCCAGTCCCAATCTGTCAGATTTCAGAGCAAATGTACAATGTCTCCTTCACGTCCCATTCTCCTAGCACTGGATACAAAAGGCACAGGAGGGAACAGCCATTCGTGGCTGGTGGAAGATTCCGGGACTTACCCTTTCACCATCTAAGAGCAAATGAGCTCGGAAGATCACGGCATCGTTGATGGGCACCTCTTCGTTCCTGTATAAGATCTGAAAGACTCGGCTGTGCACAGTGCTCTCGTGGACACAGGCTGAGTGCAGGCTGCCGCTGTCTGCAAAACAAGAACCAGTAGCAGCTCATGACTCCCGTCCTGGCCTGGATCTGCGGCCTCCTTGGGGGTCAGTCCAGCTCAAGGAAAACAGTGGCCCCAAACTGCATTCCAATTCCCAAAGACCAAAAGCCACAGATGAATGTGATTCCATCACACAAGATTTATGGTCACTGAATCGGGCTGGCATCTCAGAAAGAACCTTCTTCAGTCCTTTATAAGTCATAGGATCTCGGCTAAATCACTTGCCGTGCAGTGGGCAGTGTTCCTTGGCTGGAAATTAGTACCCGCTAAATTCTTTACCTGCTCACATAACCCCTCCTTCATAAAGCCTTCCATAATCCCCCTCTCCTGAAAATAATGAGAAAAGCAGAGAGATAAAAACAGAAATTGGTCTTCTACAAGGATATCCTAGCGTCCACAGAATCTCTCTCTCCTGAAAGTGTTGTGTGCACAGCACATAGGATATGAAGGATGCTCTGTTTTAGATCAATGTGCTAATTCTAATTACATTAGATATCCAGTTTTCTAAGGAACTTGCTCAATCCCATGTCTTCCAGTGCATTCTAAATGTACCTTAATCCCTAAACATTGTCTCAAAGTTAAGTTGAATTTCAAGAAGATAAACCTACTCAAGGAGGTTAAGAGATCTTCCTGCATCCACTGACCAGGGCTACTATGAAGAGAAAATGGGTGAATTCTTCCAAATCACTTAACACACAAACTGCAGAGTTGGAAAAATATGGAAATCTTCTAAAATAAATAATGGTACTATTTATATAATATAAAGTAAAGATAACTCATTCATAATAATGGCCAAGTGGTATTTCACAGTTTCCAAAGTGCTTTTCAAATGTGTTTCTTTCCTTAATCCTCACAGAAAATTGCTAGGGTAAGTTTTCACCACAGATGAAGAGACCAAGCCTCAAAGAAGAGGAGGGAGGTGTCATGACAGTCGCTATAGGAGGAGGCGTTGTGTGGATTCATCCTCACATCCACCTACTTAACAACTGAGAAAAGACGTCTTGGGTGAATGAATAAAATGCACCCATTTCCTAGCAAAAGACAGGTATGCTATACAGCTCTACTGAAAAATGGAAATAGTGTGATTGCAAAGGGAAGCAAGAGAATTTGTAAAAAGCCCAACCAGAAAAGGAAAACAGCTTGAGTGCCTAGTGCAGTGTCCCCAGCTGGCTGGAACAGTCCCTTGGAAACAGGGACAAAGGGTTACTGTCACCTCCCCATGCACAGTGACACTTAACACCTGCATTGTAGCTTCAGAGTAGGGAAAAAGAAATGTAAAATCCCAGGTCGTTTCCAAGGCTGCGTAGATGTTCATGCTCCAATTTGCACTTCATCATGAAGGAGATAAAATTTCTGGCCTGACACAGCCCTATTTAGACCTGTTGGATTCAAACTGATGTGGCTTTTCAACAGAAGTGATCCTTGCGTGCAAATGCCCTTCTGTTTTTATTTGCTGCACCAGCCCTTTTTCTATCACTGTCAAGGCCTGGTTGATCTATAAGCCAGACCGACAACGTGGCAGAGGATGGATGGGGTAAATACTCTGAAGGTCAGAGCAACACTGAGCCGTCTAGGACCTGGAGGGACAGCCAGCAAAACAGTTCAATCACTTGCCTTCTTGGGCAAGTGACATCACTCCTTGTAACAGCGGCTTTCCATGTGAAAAACAGGCATCTCCACACACTGACCTTCTGGGATCAGCGTAGACAGAAGAGGAAAAGATAAATCAAGATCTGAAGATCAAGCATGTTCTAGGCATGCAAAATGCGGTAGGATGACTTTTTCATTGTGTTTTGAGAAAGGTCGTAGCACTTTCTGTTGAATACATCTCCACCGGCTACATATCTATGGGAGACAGGGCTCCTCTGATTTTGAGCAGATTGACAAACTAGATCACAGGACTCAGCAGTATTTACAGAAGATCGTGGCATCCCAAGGTGCCTCATTAAGCCCAGGATAAGGCATTTCTGATGCCCTGTGAGACTTTCTGTGGCATTTTCTCATCACTAGTAAGTAGGGCGCAAAACAGGTGCCTCCTTGCAAAGGAAGGTTCACTGATCACAAGACACCCTCTGGGGTTGTGGGCATCACTGGGACAGCACCTGCCTGCTTTATTCCCACTGGGATCCTTCCTTCTTCAACAATGACAGCCCACACTTGGACACCTTGCTCATTATCCTGGCTCTCTTCCTGACATTCTGAAGGAAAGCTTCCTTTCTTCCCCTCAGCAAGGCCACTTCCTGAACTTTCTATGACTGGCTCATTTGCAGGACCTTCCTTGGCAGACAGAGGGCGCTCGTTCACACCTTGTTCTCCTCACCCTCTTATGCACCAGGTTCCGGGCACCTAGAGGTGAGGGCAGTGCCTGCTCTCTCTACTCTGAAAGACCTTGCTCACACCTTGGGAGGCTGCCGCTTCCTAGCAGTGGGGTAAAAAGCCACTTTTCTCTTTAAACTGTTTTGTTGTTGTTGAAATCACAAACTCATCTTTCTTTTTTATCCTTTTGTAATTTTACATTGGTGAAAAGAACATGTCTTGGTATATCCCAAGTGTTATTTCAAATATTCTGACACTTTTTTTTTCCTTAATGTTATTGGAGTATGGTTGATTTACAATGTTGTGTTAGCTTCAGGTGTATAGCAAAGGGATTCAGTCATATATATATACATACATTCCTTCTTTTTCAGATTCTTTTCCCATATAGTCTATTATAGAACATTGAGTTCCCTGTGCTATACTTTAGGTTCCCACTGGTTATCCACTCTATATATAGTAGTGTGTGTAAATTAATCCCAAGCTCCTAATTTATCCCCCCTCTTTGTTTCCCCTTTGGTAACCATAAGTTTTTGAAATCTGTGAGTCTGTTTCTGTTTTGTAAATAAGTTCATTTATATCATTTTTAATTAGATTCCACATATGAGTGATATTATATATTTGTGTTCCCCTGTCTGACTTACTTCACTATTTACAATAGCCAAGTCACAGAAACAACCTAAGTGTCCACTGACAGAGGAATGGATAAAGAAGATGTGTGGTGCATATATATATATAATGAAATATTACTCAGCCATTAAAAAAGAATGAAACGATGCTATTTACAGCAACATGGATCAACCTCAAGATTATCTTTAGACTGTTTTTACTTATTGTTTGGAGACCAGACCAGTGGTCCAATGAGAAGGTGTCGCTTAGTCTTCCTAAATATCTGTCTTCTTTTGTATGTGTCAGGGTTGATACCATGGATGAGTATCTGAAAGGAGAGTTAGAACCTTGAGGGAAAACAAGTCTGATGGAAAGAAGGTGGGAGGGGCAAGAGAAGGGGACAGAAGGAAGAGGAGGGGAGTAGAAAAACGGGGGCAGAGCAGATGAGAGAGAGGACCTCGTCCACGGCTCCCACGGTCCCAACAGTCTAATCTGGAACTTCCAACCAGAAAGCAAGAGTAAAACTCTTTTAGGTTCTGCTGTTTCTTTCCCCCTAAATGAGTGATACCGATACTTTGCATATCTTATGTGCCTCCAAATGCTTACAACTCAAGTTACCTTCCCTCTGCTGAGAGCCCCCTCCAGCCCCAGGGGGCTCTGTGAGCACATATTACAAAGCACAGGTGCTGCTTATCTGACATGGACCCTCTACCCCAGAGTCCAAGCCAGGGAGCTCTCATGGGCATTAACTTGTAGACTGAATCTCACTCCCACTCTGGGAACATGGTCATGGCTCTGCCAGTACAAAGGAGCTCCCCAGAGAATCAGGTTTGTGCTAAGCAGTCAAAACTCTGGGGGACCCCTTCCAGCCCTCCAGGCCTGAGGACGGCTGGGTGAGGTCTGGGCTATTTGAAAACAAAGATTCTAAGAAGCTATCACAGCATTTCTTCGAACCCAGGTCACATTCATATGGGAGAAACTTCCAAAACATTAGAGTTCATGGAAGTTGAAAAAGCCAAGTCAGATTATGAGCAACTCAAGGTCAGAACCTTGGAGTTTATATGGTTTAGAACAGGATCTCCTCAGCAAAGCAAAAATAGGGGTCCTAGACTTGCCCCACTACTTTCTTGCTATGTGGCCTTGGGCAGGACAGTAAATAGGAGCTTAAGTGAAGCAAGAGTCACGCCCAGCTTATTTTACGTGATGAATGTCAGACTCAGATGAGATGAGAACTAAAGAGGTGTATGTATAACTGTGAAATTCTCAAAACCCAAGCAGATTTCCTGGTAAGATGAAGATGATAATGATGATGACTCTTTACACTAGATAACTGTCTGGCTATTTCTAGGAAGAGGAAGGACAGAAAGTCACCTTGAAGCCAAGGTTTATTGTTTCTAACTGTTTCAAAGAGTAGGCAGAAGACAAAAGCCACCTGAAGCAGGTGTTCACTGCTTTTCCAGAGAATGAGCAGAATGACCTTCAGTATCACATAAGCTTTGTCAGATTGGTAAGGCCACTGCACACTCACTGCCAGGGCAGAGAGGTGTGGCATGGCCTTCTGTGATTCCATCAAGGCGGCTACCTTTCCTGGAGACCCTATCACAGGAGTACAAGTGGAACAGTCTGCTTCGAGAGAGGAGGAAATTCTGGGAGCAAAGAGACCAAGATCTCGATGACTTTTTCTGGAGTTTGGAAGTTGAGGAGGTCTGTTACACTGGGACAGACTTTTCCTAATGTAGGAGGTATTAACACACTGTGTGGATCAGGCATGGAAAACTTGTTCCTGGAAGTAGAAGGACTTTGAAGAAAGCTGGGGCCTGAAATGATGACTCTGGATGTGGCCCACGGGCAAGGGGTTTGTAAGCAGAAGGCTGGTTTTGTTACATGGTGACCTGAAAAGCTCTGTGGACCCATCTATCCTGGCACAAAGGCTGTGCTTTGTAGAGCAATGGCATTGGGGTTCCGAGGCTTGTGCCCACGAGGTCTGTAGGGATGCTTGTAGAAGCAAGTTCACCATTGAGAGGACGAGCCTTCTCAGAACTCTAGAGAATCACCTTTAACGGAGCACCAGCATGGCCACGAGAAGCCCAGAGCAAGGGACCTAGCAACCCAGTTTTCTCCTAGCCTGGCATTCAGAAAAGGACCCTGGTCCACTGTGGAATCTCAGAGCTTCTTGGACAATATGAGATGTGGGAGGCACGCTGGCACGTCTGCCAACAGGGCATTTAGAGACACAAGCCCGTTTGTGGAATATCCAAAGAGTTGTGAACATACTGGCACCTTCAATTTTTGAAGTGCATCAGATGGATGATACATCAATAAAGGGCTGCATTTTAGTTGTCATTTTTATTGCCATTTGAAAGAAAGCAAATGTTTTTCTTACTTGCTACTTGACCCTTCTGTACATGGAATATTGAATATTTTGTTTTAGTGCCCATAGAGATGAGTGTAAGCCTTAACCATATCTCCAGATTAATATGTTTCTATGGGTTTTGCTATAAAATATATTAATTAATTCATTAAATTCTTATGAATCACCTACTAGGCATCAAGTCATAGGCAAAAAAAAAAAAAAAAAAAAAAAAAAAAAAAAAAAACCAGATTCAGTAATCAACAATCATAGGGTTCCTTCATAGAGAACAGACCTGTGGTTGCTAAGGGGGAGGGGAAGTGGGGAAGGGATGGAGTGGGGGTTTGCGACTGGCAGATGCAAACTATTGTATATAGAATGGATAAACAACAAGATGGCTAAACAATAAGGTCCTACTGTATGGCACAGGGAACTATATTCAATACCCTGTGATAAACCATCATGGAAAAGAATACGAAAAAGAATGTATGTATGTATATATAGATACACACACACACACACACATAAACTGAATCACTTTGCTGTACAGCAGAAATTAATACAACATTGTAAATCAACTATACTTCAATAAAACAAAGTAAATGAAAACAAAACAAAAACAATCATAGGGTTCCTTGTGGGGTGTTCCTGTCTGGAACATCTATCCATGGAGTAGGGATGAGTAGTCCCTTAATTGTTCACCTCCACAGACTTCTCCTTGTCTGAACGAATTTCTCAGCTTTCCAGATACATTGCATTATTTAAAACATCTTATATAGGCTACTTTAACAGTTTTGATTGAGGGAGCAAATTATGTACAACAAACTGGGTTTGGGCACAGATGTTGTTACTTCTAACTCTATGGCTTGAAAAAGTCACTTCTCTGTAAGATGCAACATACTCGAAACCGTTTTGCTCATTTCACGTTGCTCTACAAAAGTTAGCCTGAGATTGGTTGGTCTGAGTTCCAGGCACTTTATATTCCTTATCTCACTTGACCTTGGGTATGAAAGTCTTCATTCCCCTCATGAGGGAACTCAGGATCATTGGGTTAAGTTACATCCTCAGCAGCAAATGTGTCAATAGTAGATGGTAGAATGGTGACTCCAAATCATGTGCTTCTTTTCATTCTTTCATCTCTGAGTTTGTTTACTCATTTATTATTTAACTAAACGACCCCATAGACAATGTTAGACATAATACCAGTCACTGGTGATGGTACAGCAACAATAAGGGCTAGCCTGCAATGTTTAGTGCAATACTTCCCAACGTTTTTCTCTCCTCACCACACTCACGTTACTCCATCACTTCTGTTTCACGGGAAAAGAACTGAAGTCCTAGCATGATGGAACAGCAGGCCTTGTGTATTATACTCACTCAGATATGCACTGAATAATTAATTAATTAGTTATTAATGAAGGCAGGGATACAAAGGGATGATTTTTGGAAGGTTCCCTATGTTGGGGGAAGCTCCAGTTCCCAGGACGTCTGACTCCTATCTTAGTCTGCAAGAAAACTCGAGTTACAAAGCAGAGACCATGGCCTGGCAGAAATTCATACTTGCAGAAGGAGGGCAACTAAACCAAAGAATACAGGGAAGAAAAAAATACCCTTTAAATTCCTGAAAATGAACAAGGGCTGCTGATGTAATTTAGCCGTGAGCATCCTCCCATCCACACTGAGTGGCCTTAATTACTTAATTATAAACCCTTTTCACCTATTAGAATGAGCCCAGTCAGGCTAGCACTTGATAACACTTTATTAGCCAATAATGTGCACTGCTATGTAATTTCTAAAGTAAAAGGCCAGAGGGCCGCCTCTAACACACTCCAGTCGCCCAAGACTTCCCCTGTTGGGCTTCCTTCCGATCGGTCCTAACCCCTGTGCAGTCTCAGGTGTTTCCATTTGTGTTCTAATTACAGAGTCCAGTCCATGGCCTTGCCCCTCATGCTTTTGTAACGACAAGAAATGGATTGGAGTTCAAAGACATGGATTTCCTCAGGGCTCTGCTATTTGTACACCGCGCACCTGTGAACAAGGAACTTACCTGGTCTGAACCTCGGTTTCTGCCCCTGTGACGTGGGGATGGGAGTTCAAGGGTTGGGAGGGTTGAATGATATGACCTAGGAGTGTACCAGGCACAGAGTCTAACATTTAACAGGTGGTCTCGGAGAAATGGCAGTGAATATACTGCTGGATGGAGAGGAGCGTGCAGCTGATGTGACGATGAAACGTTATCCACAGTGGAATTCTAGCAGCTGCTAGCTGAACTCTCGAGGGAAGCGGAAAGGGAATCCTCAATTGTTTCTTGATCCTGGGAAGACAGCGGGCTTGGCGCAGGGCAGTGGGCACTGCCTGGAAAGACAGAGTTTCAGGAATCTCCCTGTTTATAGCTGGGGGTCTTTCAGTGAGATGTTAACCCTCCCAGGCTTAGTTTGTTCACAGATGAAAATGGCAATAATGATTTGACTCAGCAGGGTGGCAAGAAGAAGATTCTTTATTTTTTTGTTTGTTTTTTTTGGTTTGTTTTTCTTTTTTACACTGTATATCTTAATTTTATTTTTTTAACATCTTTATTGGAGTATAATTGCTTTGCAATGGTGTGTTAGTTTCTGCTGTATAACAAAGTGAACCACCTATACATATACATACATCCCCATATCTCTTCCCTCTTGCGTCTCCCTCCCCCCTCTCTATCCCACCCCTCTAGGTGGTCACAGAGCACCGAGCTGATCCCCCTGTGCTATGCGGCTGCTTCCCACTAGCTATCTGTTTTATGTTTGGTAGTGTATACATGTCCATGCCACTCTCTCACATCGTCCCAGCTTCCCCTTCCCCCTCCCCACCTGCCTGCTGATGGAAAGTAGCTACATTCATGGTTTCCCTCTCCTCTCCCTGCTCCCCCTGGGATGGTTCCACCTGCCCTTCCCACCTCTGTGTTGGAGACCTCCATCTATGTCTTGCTGTTTCCAAGACTTTATACACCACTCACAAGCTGAGAACCCCCAAATGCCTGACTCCAGCTGCACCTTTCTCCTGAGTGGACCTGATCCCCCGCCCTCTCAACATTACTCCTTTGACGTCAAATCCACACCATAAACTTACATACCCAATATAGAACCTTTGGTTGTGTCCCTCCCCCAATCTCTCTCTTTTTTTTTTTAATCGAGTACTTCTTGTTATTTTATTATTGGTAAATAATGGAAGAAAAAATGGTCCTCATTTTTATATCATTTTTTTTTTACATTATCATTCTTAAGAGTACTCTTTCTTTTTTGGCTAACTTTGTTGTTGTTCAGTCTCCTGTTGCTTTTAGGTATTATAAAATTTTTTTAACATCCTTATTGGAGTATAATTGCTGTACAATGGTGTGTTAATTTCTGCTTTATAACAAAGTGAATCAAAAACATGGAACGCTTCACGATTTGCATGTCATCCTTGCACAAGGGTCATGCTAATGTCGTTCCAATTTTAGCATATGTGCTGCCGAAGTGAGCACCCTACCCCAATCTCTCAACCACAAAGAGTAAAACACTTCCTGGTCATCTTTGATTCCTCTTTCTCCCTTACCCTCTCACCCAATCCTCCATAAATCCTGTGGGTTTACATTCAAAATGCGGCTCTGATGAATCCCTTCTGGGTCACTTCATAATCTTCTCTCAATAGAGAATATGGAAAACTTTATTTCTACTTCTACTATTACTACTCTTTAGTCTATTCATATAAAATATAAACCAGACTTCATCACCACCCTCCCCCCATTGCATTTAGAATAAAAGCTAAATTACCTACTATGGTTGAATTGGCCCTAAATGACCAGTTTGGAAGCTGTAGTCCAGGTGAGGGTTTAGCATACAGCCAGGTCTTTTCCTGAAGTCTAGGTCAGGCAAATATTTATCAAACGCATGACTGACCAAGGCTCCAAGTGGTCCAATCACTGAGAATTTGTCAACAATGTTTAATAAACATCTGTGGAAGTGAACTGAATCTGGGCTCAAGCAGCTTGCTGCTCAGGGATCTGTTTGCTGCTATGTCCTCAAGATGACCCGGAATCCACACCTATCCTGTTCCCTTACAAACAGCCAGTGCTAAGTATGCTTGAAACACACAGCCTGGGGTTTTCTGAGAGGGGTATAACCAAGGCTTCACCTTCTAATTCTGAAACCCATTCTGTTAAAAAGTCATCAGACACAGCAAATGGGAGGCAGAGAGCCCTGTTTATGTGATTCAGACTTTCCCGAGCCATCTGCCTCGGCCATATGCTTCCCAAGGAGAACTAAGTATAGCACAATTGCAGCTAATCAAATCTTTGTAAGAGCTGCAGCATCCCCACCCAGTCATGGGCCTGGCATGTTCCAAGGAGCACAGAGCCCTTCTGAAGCCCAAGGTGACCTTGGCCTTAACGGGAGACCACAGAATGTAGGCGGCAGTTGTGACTTGCTAGGAAATTATCAGGGAGTGCTGAGAGGCACTGCTGAGTAGGTAAGAACAGGCGGTCACTCTGCCTTTCTCTTCCACAGAGATGGAAGTCTCCTCCAGAAGATCAGCCCCATGGCTATGGCTGAGCCAAGACTGACCAGTCCAGAGACAGAGCTGCGCCCCAGGCCCCAGCTCTCCCCAAGAGCTGAACCCACCACTGTCCCCTCCCCAAGCCGTGAATGAGTGGAGCTGCCCCCAGTCAAGGCCATTCTCCCCTGGACTCTCCTCCAATGCCTCACCTTCCTCTATTACACCCCTGTCTGTTAGGACACATACCCCAAATGGTTAGCACAGGCACCAACCAATCAGAATGCATGCCAGGCACAGTGATGACCAGTGTCCTGGAGGCCATCTGCTGTGCCAGGCACAAATCCTTTACTTATGGACTACAGGGAATGCGAGGGTTTGGGAGAGGGACCAGGCTAACTGGCCAGTGGAGGGGCAGCTTAGGCATCTGAGGGCAGTGGCTACCCTGACAACTGCCCCTACCAGATGCATTGGCTGAACATCGCCCCTCATTAAAATGAACATGGTTTCTCCAAACCACATGCCGGGCAGCCCAGCCTCTCTGCTGAGACCTGTCTCTGCAGCTAGAGGGGTTATTTTTTTGCCCCTCAGAAGCCCCATGCTTTCATCTCACTCCTTCTCCCTCTAAACTCAGTGTCAGCCCAGAGGAACCTAAGCGCCTGTCCTCCAGGACATGGGTGGCCTTGCAGCCGCTACTTCCCCCTTCCCTGCATCAGCAACTTGTCCTTCTGCTGTGCATCTGCAACAAGTGCCACAGGAGCATCTATGCGTGGACGTGGAAATTACCCCAGGGCCAGCTCTCCTCTCTCCAACGCAAACCATCTCCATCGCTAGATACCCCCAGGCTCTCAAAGTTGGTCTGCATGCCTTAGAGTTCTGGACTCCGATGGGTCACCCTGACTCAGACCTGGCAGCGGCTGAACCCAGTAATTGACCTTCAACTTCCCACACAGCAAATGCAGGACACAAGTGTGTCTACCCCATGCCCTGACCCAACTCTGAGATAGTCCTTGATCTGAACTTCTTAGCTCCAGCCTACAACTGGACCAGTCTCAGCACAGCTGGAGTGTTTGGCAAGCACCCACTCATGTGGCGCTGACACTGCAGGGAGTAGGACCCTGAGGGACTGAGCTAGGATCTGCTCCCTCCCCGTCTTCCTGGCCCACTTCACTCTCCCCTCCAGCAGCTTTCTCTGACCGTCGCAGCCTAGAGGGAATGTGGATCCTACACGTTCACTCAGCATTCGGAAGATGCTCCATTTCTGACTGTACCCCCTCAACACGCTTACACCCCATGCATCAAAAATATTGAGAATTCCAGGGTCCGTGATGGATCTGCGGACATGAGACAGTCCCTGTTCTTGAAGAAGGCCGTTATCATTCTCTTCCCATGAATAAATGTCATGATTTCCCCCAATAGTTTCACCTTTTGAATTGTGCACTTATAACCCATCACAGGTGATCAATGGGTGTTTGGTCAATTTCAGAGATATGGCAAGATGGCGTGAGGAATGTCAGAGAACTTTTTAGACCACTGGGACTTGGGGGGGAGGGGCACTGCTAAGAGGTCTGGGTTAGTGCCTCGATTTTTCCCTATCACAAGGACGTGATGTTCCTTTCATCACTTTGCTTTCTGTAAAATGCAGCTATAATCTCTAATTATGGTATGGTCATGAGTACCAACTTAGATCACAGGAAGCAACGTCTATGGTTCGCTAAAATGAACACTACTTTTCAATGTTCTAACTACTTTCTTAATTATTTTCGGGGGAGGAAGTTACTGGCTGATAGTGACTTCTACCATGTCAAATACAAGTTTATTTCTGATTAGAAATAAAAGCTAATAAAGCTAATATAAATTATGTTATTGATACTTTTCAGACGTCCTAGCACAGTGCTTGCTCAAAGTCGGTAATCTATAAATACTGTTTGAATATTCTGTTTCCTATGACCTTTTTCCCACTAAGCTTTCTTCTTCTCAGTCATCATAGACCCTGCTGGTTTCGTCCCTTCTTCAGACACGCTCTCAATGCCCCAGGCAGAGATCATTGCTCTCTCCTCTGACCCCAGAGCAGTTTGCAGCAGCTGACTTAGAACACCTGTCGTGTGCAGTTAAGTTCTGTGTGACTCTCCTCTGAGCCTGCGGAATACATCCCTCACCACTGCATTCTTAGCTTCTAGCAAGGAGCCTGGCGTAAAAGAACACAATTAATATTTTTTTTAATGAATTGATAGCCTCATCCTCATCTCAAAAACCTGCGTCTCCTTGCAAATGTCACCTCTTCATGGAGATTTTCCCATTCATTGTAGTTACAAGTAGCCCAGGCTCTGAAATCAGCTCTGCATTCAAGTTCAGACTCTCCATTCACTTGTAATTTTTTTTTACATTTTTTCATTTAGTCTTCTTAAAAAAATTATTGAAGTATAGTGTATAGTATATACTCCATTATAGGTTATTACAAGATAATGGGTATAATTCCTTTGTTTTATACAGCATAGTTTTGTTACTTATCTATTTATATAAAATAGGTTGTTAATCCCATACCCCTATCTTGCCCCTTCACCTTCCCTCTCCCCTCTGGTAACTACGAGTTTATTTTCTATACCTGTGAATCTGTTTCTGTTTCACTATATACATTTGTTTGTATTATTTTTTTTAGAGTCCACATATAAGTGATATAGTACAGTATTTGCCTCTAAGTAATTTCACTAAGCATAATATTTTCTAGGTTCATCCACATTGCTGCAAATGGCAGAATTTCATTCTTTTTATGGCCAAATAATATTCCATTATATATATATGTATCTCACATTTTCTTCATCCATTCATGTGTCCATGGACACTTGGGCTGCTGCCATATCTTGGCTATTGTAAATAGTGCCGCTATGAACATTAGGGTGCGTGCATCTTTTCAAATTAGCGGTTTTGATTTTTCCACTTGCAAATTACTTATGCTTTTTGAGCCTAATGTCCTTCATGTGTAAACTAACCATAAAAACCTCTTCTTCTAAAGCGTTATCGTGAAAGTTAGATAAGACAGTGATTGGTGTCATTATTTTTATTAACAGTGCGTTTTATCCATGTTCGCACCTTTGTTGTGTGTATTCCACCTTCTACTTTATTCAGCTTGGAATCACCTTATCCTCACCCACATGCACCCCCCCCATCGTTCTACAAGCTACTTGAAAGCACAGACAATAGGATGGTCATTTGAGTGTCTTCCCTGTGACCTAGGTGAGTGCTTTGAATAAACCAGGTGCTCAATAAGACTCTGGCAAAGTAATAGGTAGAGGATTAGCCTGGTTATCTCCAAAGGTAGACTGAGTCCTCATTGAGGAAGACAAATTTTCCTTTTTCATCTGAGCCACTATCCTAAGTCTGAGAATCCACACATCCATGTGGGGACTACTAGCTAAAAGGAAATCACATAATTCTGTAAACCCATTTCACAGATAGGAACTGGGAGGCTCAAGAAGATGGAGAATCCAGCCCAAGGGCAGAACTAGCAGTGGAACCTAGAATCCAGCCCAGGGCTCTTCCTCCTGCCCCTCAACGCCCTCCCTTGGTGCTCACTGGGGCAGTGAAGGACTGTTTGCAAGGCTGTTTCAATGCCTTTGTGTCCGAGCAAATTCTATAAACAGCATCTGAAAGTCGCAGCAGCACCTGCCTGGGTGTCAGCCAAGGCTTGGCCAGTGGGCTCCAAAATCAATGCACACCTAGGTCTGTGTCCTCAGAATCAATTATTGCAGATTTAGATTCAATTACCAGATGGTCTCTTCTCTCGGGCTCATTTTTCTGCACATCTCCACTTTGGCACAGAGGTGATCATGCAAACTTGCTGATGTGCACCACAGCCGCCATCACCCACCTGGCATGAGCTGGGGGCAGGAGATGGGGGCAGCTCTCCTTTTGGGCCTCCCGGCAGAGTCGGCCTCCCCCACTGCATGCTGGGCTGCCACAGCATCACATGCCTCGTGATCACACCTCATCTCCTCATTATTTAATGTCTCTTTGAGTGTCCTGAGGTTCAGTCATGTAGTTCATCTCAGCAGCCATATGACTGGGGCTGAGAAAAAGTAAACTTTTAATGACTGTAATGATTTTCCCTTTTTTTTAACACCTTTATTGGAGTATAATTGCTTTACAATGGTGTGTTAGTTTCTGCTTTATAACAAAGTGAATCAGTTATACATATACATGTACCCATATCCCCTCCCTCTTGCATCTCCCTGCGTTCCATTCTTTATTTTACGTAATTAACTTCTTCTAAACTAGATCCTTCCCAACGGCTTTTTTTTTTTAACATTTTTATTGGAGTATAATTGCTTTACAATGGTGTGTTAGTTTATGCTGTATAACAAAGTGAATCAGCTATATATATACATACATCCTCATATCCCCTCCCTCTTGCGTCTCTCTCCCACCCTCACTATCCCACCCCTCTAGGTGGTCACAAAGCACCGAGCTGGTCTCCCTGTGCTATGCAGCTGCTTCCCACTAGCTATCTATTTTACATTTGGTACTGTATAGATGTCCGTGCCACTCTCTCACTTCATCCCAGCTTCCGCTTCTGCTTCCCCTTCCCCCTCCCCATGTCCTCAAGTCCATTCTCTACGTCTGCATCTTTATTCCTGTCCTGCCCCTAGGTTCTTCAGAACCTTTTTTTTTTTTTTTTAGATTCCATATATATCCAACGGATTTTAAGCAAAGTCAACTTTCTCTCATTAGAACTAAAATACATACAAAAGCCAAAACTCTCAGCCCTCCTGGCTATCACTCTCTCTCCCTCCTTGCCCGAGCAGTGATGCTTACCCAAAGAATGCCTCTACTGGCTGTCTCCATTTCTTCATCATTTGACTCACGCTTCAGTGCCCCCAAAATCTAGTTTCTGGACCCTTATCACCACCCAAAGAGCTCCTATCAAGGTGATGAATGTGCTAGCTGTCACTAAGATGTCCAGGAAAGTTTTACTGCACGTTGTACTTGAATTCTCAGAAACTTTCTGCAATGTCGGTCAATGCTTCCTCCTTGAACTATCCCCTTCCCGTGGCCTCTGTGAAATCAAGTTCCACCAGTTTCCTCTTGACTCTAGGGTAGCTTTCGTCTGCCTCCTTATCAAAGTCACCTCCCTGCTGCCTTCAGTGTCACTCCCCACCTCCCTTACAACGGTTTGTTTTACTTAAGTTACTGCTGGAGTCATATTGACTGTATTCTCTTCCAACCAGAATGTAAGCCCTATGAGAGCACTAAATTGGCCTGTTTTATGCATTCTCCAACTCCTGTACATAAAACGGAATGCACTACTTAGCCAGTCAATGAAATCCATGTGTCTAACCCAGACTTCTCCTCTACGTTCAAGACCTTGAAGTCCAGTCGCCTACTTGAGATATTCTGTTTGGATTTTCAAAGGCAGCACGTAGTTAACATGTTTCAAACCACCACTAGAGGGGGAGAAAAAAGCTAAGATGCTGGTTTCTCTTCCAACATTCCTTATTTGAGTAAATGGCTCTATGAGCCACCTTGTCGTGTAAACCAGAAATCTGGGAGTCACTGTCTCCCTCCACCTTCTGGTGTGATCTCTCATCTCTCCATCTCAACCACCAACCAACCTGCCCGTGCTCACCTGGCTTCTCACCTGGGTAGCTCAATGGCCTTCGTTCTGCTCAACCTTGCTTCTGGTCTGTCTCTCTACAACATTTCCAAGGAAGCATATTTTCAGTACACAAATAGAATCAAGCTGCTGCCCTGCTCAGACTCTTTCAGTAGCTTTCCATTCCTTTTAGGATACAGGAAACACTTTTTTGCCCTAATACAGTCCTCAGACCCAGTTTGTCCCTGTTTATCCTCATCTCGTTCCAGGCTCCCTTGATCACTCTTCCATAGCCACAGTGGCCTGTCGTCCCCCTTTGTCACTGCATCACCTTGGCCCGTGCCGACTCCTTCTGCCTGGAGTGGCCCTTCCCTTCCCTGTGGATCATGCCAACTTCTGCTCACCCATCTCTTTCCCCAGAGAATGTTCTTTCATCGCCCTAAATCTTGTCAAACCCATGATTACAAGCCCTCATAACACAAGGCATCTCTCTGAGTACTGTGATATTAGTTGGTGTAAAAATGACTTTGACTGTTTGAATAATCTCCTACGTTAGACCAAGTCTTCTGTGAAAGACAGTCTCTTCTTGCTCAAACAGAACTATCTACTTGATAGAAATGTGCTGAATGTGAAATTTTAAAATATATATATTTAGGTTTGAAATAATGGATAAAGACTCTAACCTACTGACTTTTTGTTTTTGTTTTTGTTTTTTTTTTGGCGGTACGCGGGCCTCTCACTGTTGTGGCCTCTCCCGTTGTGGAGCACAGGCTCCGGACGCGCAGGCTCAGCGGCCATGGCTCACGGGTCCAGCCGCTCCGCGGCATGTGGGATCCTACCGGACCAGGGCACGAACCCGTGTCCCCTGCATCGGCAGGCGGACTCTCAACCACTGCGCCACCAGGGAAGCCCACCCTTACTGACTTTTTAATATCTTTTTAAAAATCATTTCCTTCTCATTTGATCATTACAAAAAATCATCAAACGAGTTACCCACTTGAAACAAAACTAGCACTGTAACTGTGGCAATGATTCAGAAACACCCAACTCCTTGACTCCACTGATTTATAAACTCTCTGAGATGGTTTCCTCCTTTGAAAATGGAAACAGAGATCCTTTTCTCCAAAGACTGCTATGAGAATTGACAAAATAGTATTTACAAAATACCTAGCACAGTGCCTGGTATATTCAGTTGCAATATCAATAGAAATTTATTAGTGCCATTGCTACCAATCCATGAAACTATGGGTCATCCACTGGCACATATTTCAGAAGGCTGAGGCAAAGTGCATCGACTTCAATGAAGATAAACAAGAACGTTCATTTTCAGGAGTCATGGCTTTTATCACGCTTTAAACTTTAACAATATTGAACCAAACTGCTCTAAACCAAGGCAATCAATACTGGAGAATGTGTGCTCAGGTGAAGCTTTCAAACAGAATTTAGATGAAAGGGAAAGCATCTCTCAATGAGGTCTGGAAGTGACGTGAAATTCTTGTCATCCACCTACTCATTCTTTCATCCATCCATCAGTCCGTGGACTCCACACCTCAGCACTGAGTGACAAAGCTGTGACAGCAGGTGTGTGAGTCATGGCAGTAAGCAAGTTTCTGTCCTCCTAGGACTTATACTGTGGTAAAGGGGGGAAAAGAAATGCTTGAGGGGCTTCCCTGGTGGCGCAGTGGTTGAGAGTCCGCCTGCCGATGCAGGGGACACGGGTTCGTGCTCCGGTCTGGGAAGATCCCACATGCCGCGGAGCGGCTGGACCCGTGAGCCATGGCCGCTGAGCCTGCGCGTCCGGAGGCTGTGCTCCGCAACGGGAGAGGCCACAACAGTGAGAGGCCCGCGTACCACAAAAGAAAAAAAAAAAAAAAGAAATGCTCGAGTAATCATTCAGTTATAACGTCATAAATGCTACAAAAAGAGAAACAGAAGGGAATATGGCACACTTAATTTGGGGTGCGGGAAGCATATGACCTAAAGGTGAAAAGAGGCATCTTATGGGCTATTAAAACTGAAGCTTGACAGTGGCCACAACAGACCCTACAAACCAATGTGAAGGGTTAGACTCAAAAGCAAGGCTCACAAAGGGAGTGGATGAGAACCACGCCTCCAAATTCCTCAGTTCATTAGAGGAGTGACATGGCGTCAGGTAGAGAGGGAAGAAAGAATCTTAGAGAGAACAAACATACAGATGTTTGCAGAAAGCTGTTGCTATGAAGTCAGTGTCTATGTACACCACCTCCAATGGAGGAGAGAAAAGCGGTGTCACCTCCTCTCATCCAAGCACGGAGGGCCTGCCCAAACAGCTTAATACAGATCCGTCCAGTTCGGGGACCAGAGGACCAGTGCATGTTGGACTCTTCAGAAAGTTAAGGCCACTCCATGCAGCAGGAGGGAGGTTAATGCATTGGGATAAGCGTAGGCGTTCAGAATTTGTTGAGGCAAAGGAGACATTATGTATGGACCAGACATGAGATCTGTAGGGAGAGCTGACCTGGTGCCATTTTAAGGCCAGCTCAGGGGAACCACATGTGTGACAAGAAGATCCCAGCAGGGAAAGTCTATGTGAGTGAAACACATCCAATTACAAGATGGAGATCCAGGGCAGGCGGAGCCAGCAGGGAGGTGTGTGGAGCTGCTGATACAGGACCCCTGAGGTCGCACCCCATTAGCAGCATGGAACACTAGCTCACGTGAAAATGATGGTGAAGCCAAACAGACCCAGATACAAATCCCAATCCCACCATGTTCCTCCCTAAGCCTCAGTTTCCCCAGCTATAACTGGGAATACTGTTGATTATATCCATAGATTGTTGGGAAGAATACATCCCTATTTGTTGGATTGACAGGAAAGCTCAACTTAAGCTGAGAAGCAAAAGCTTTGAAACATCAGACTCCAAAGGTTAGCATGACTTTGTCTAAAACAAAGATAAAGGACAAGCTACAGACTAGGAGAAGATATTTTCTACATGATACATCAGGGAATCATGAGCAAAGCTGTGTTGAGCAGGAGGTAGGAGACAACATTACATCAATAAGGAGCAAATTATCCAAAAACAGCAGCAAAGGTTGTAAATGGGAAATTCATAAAAGGGAAAATAAGAATAGCTCATAAACACATGAAAGGAAAGTGATTAGGGAAAGGCAGACAAAACAAGATACTAGATTTGTGCAGGGAAATATCCTCATGAACTGCTGGTGGAAGTTTGAACTGGAACTTTGAAACGCCTTCTGGCAGTTTTCTTTCATTTAAATCTGCATGCCCGATGGATGCTTTAGCAACAGGGCTTTTTGTCATCTAGAGCAGGTCCTCACACATTCGCACAAGGAGGCATGCACAGCAATGTTGTCTGAATCGTCACTGTGTACAAATGCCCCCCAACAGTGGTGTGCCAATACAAGTCTAAAAACTGTCTTCCAAACAGAACTGATTTGTAATGTTTGCTGATTTCCTGGTGCAAACAGTCCTCCACCCCCTCCATGGCCAGTTTCAAGCTACCCACATGAAGTCACCAAACCTGGGAAGAGATGAACACAATCAACTCTCAGGCGCAGGTGTAAGATGACCACAGCACACCTCGGTCTCCATCTGCATATGTGAACAGACTTTGTCAAAGTAAGAAAAAAACAAAATCTACCCATTATCTCTTGGTGAATAGAACATGAAATGAAATGCAGAGAATGTATACCTGCAAGTTAGCCATGGTTTCTTTGGGGATGGGTGGGGTTTCACATTTGGATAGTGGTCAAAAATATTTGTAGCCTGATTTGTAACGTGCTCAAGGAAAATTTAGTCATAGATCACTTATGTAATCCAATTCATAAAATACTGAAATTGTTAAAATGACAGAATGGTGTTACTTATGCAGCAAATTAATGAGATGGCCAATTAATGTTGATTCCTTTATTATTCTCTCTTCTACCATTAGCTCCCGTGAACCCTGTGGGAAACAAATTAAGTTTGTTCATTCATCCATTAAATGCACTGTTATTGGGTGCCTACTTGTGCCAAGTGCTGCAGGAGAATATGGACGCGACCAAGACTTACATCAAATTCCCCAACCTGGGGGGTTATAATCTTGTTGGTGGAGAAACCTGTGTCTGGCAGGTCCTTACGGAACTAAATCAGTGATTCTTAAAGCAAGGTGGACTATGAGACATCAGACTGTCTACTCTAGTCTTCAAAGACATTTACTTTAAATTAAGAGGAATTAAGGAAATTCTTATTAAACATCTGTATTCATGAGACAGCTGTTCCAAGGGCCAGAAAGTTCAAACTGTCTTCAACAGGAAAGAAAACTTCTCAATCCAATAGTAGCTCTAGCTTCAGGTATGGCTTGATTCCTTGGCCAAGGGATGAAACTCAAAACCCTAAATGCCTCTCTGCTTTCTCTTTCTCCACATCCCTTTGACTGTTCAGTGGACATCCCAAGGCTCTTTGTACAATGGGACCATGGGCACAGCAGTCTCAGAATTATCATCCTAGCACCCCAATAACCAGGAGGCTAGAGAGAGAAGACAGGTCCCTCCTTGGAGGTCCTTGTCCAGGACCCAGGCATATATTGATTGCTTGAGCCCATCAAAGCCAGGCCTGAAGCTGGGAATCAATAGGCCACACCGCTGAGAAGATGGAAGAGGGACACTTCCCAAGGACAATTAGGACATTGTCGACAGAAAAAGGGAGTACAGAATCCAAAGAGTCAACTGCTTCAAGAGTGCCACTTACCATGCTAGGAGCTTCACGCTGTTTGAGCCATTTGGTTGAACAACAAAAAAACAGGCCTCTTCTTCCCCAGGGGAAATTAAAACTCAGGAATTTTAAATGAATTTCTGACTCTTCAAACTGCAAATGGAGGGCCTTTTTCATAATGGAGCAAAAACAATCACTTATCGTGAAAATGTTCATTAGATTTCAAGTTCTTAAATTAAAACAGCAGCTTTTCCATTGACTAGCGACCTCAGTCAATTCATTTAATGACTCTGGGTCTGTAAGGTTTCCACTTAATTTTTCTTTTTTTTTTTATTTTTTGCATGTTGCCTACTGGTACCTTCTTTTTTTTTAAACATCTTTATTGGAGTATAATTGCTTTACAATGTTGTGTTAGTTTCACTGTATAACAAAGTGAATCAGCTATATGTACACATATATCCCCATATCCCCTCCCTCTTGCATCCCCCTCCCACCCTCCCTATCCCACCCCTCTAGAGTGAAGTAAGTCGGAAAGAGAAAAACAAATACCGTATGCTAACACATATATATGGAATTTAAAAAAAAATGGTTATGAAGAACCTATGGGCAGGACAAGAATAAAGATGCAAACATAGAGAATGGACTTGAGGACACAGGGAGGGGGAAGGGTAAGCTGGGATGAAGTGAGAGAGTGGCATGGACATATATACACTACCAAATGTAAAATAGATAGCTAGTGGGAAGCAGCCGCATAGCACAGGGAGAGCAGCTCGGTGCTCTGTGTCCACTTAATCTTTAAAGTTCCTTTTGGCCCTAAAACTCTGATGTATTTCGCACTTAAGTCTATTTTCTCTGGTTCCTATTTCAATGACTTCAAGGCAATGATCTTTGGAGTCTTTTCTCAATGAAAGTGAACTAACCAGAAAGATTTAGATCACAATAGTTCCTCACAACTCCTGATGCAACTCTAAAATCCCAGGATGGCTGGTTCATCCCTTTGGTTAGAAGCCCTTTGCCCAGACTCCTCAAATGCACAAGCCCAAGGAAGTCTGACACCCAAAAACAGTAAAGGCTCCCAGGGGATGGGTTTCTCAGACTGTGCTCCAAGGTGAGAACAGTCTAGTCTAGTAGGAAGGGCACTGGTCTAGGAACCTGGCATGCAGGTTCCCACGGTGGCTTTGACACTGAATCTTCAGGGCTACAATTTTATAGAGGCAATGTCTCCTTATCTATAGCACATGAGTGCTGTCCCTGATGGATACCAGGCATTGGGTACTGGGCCACACGCTAAGAATGGAAAGGAGTCATAACAGCATGGTCCCCACCTTCACTGAGTTCTAGGCTGCAGGGACCAAGAGAGGAGTCAAGTGGTTTTCACAGGAATACATGCACACCATGATGACTGCCACAAGGCAAAGGCACCAGCACTCAGCCAGTTCAGGGGAGGCTTCCTGGGGGAAATGGACTTCAAGAAAAGTACTAAAGGAGAAGTAGGAGCAAAGAAGCAAAGGCGAGGACAGACAAAGGGAGATGCATAAAATGTCCTACTTCTGGGTGCCTGCACACTAGTGGGAACACTGGTGCACATGCAACATGAATACATGGTAATAAGCAGTAAGAATTACAAAGAATGTTCAGATAAAATATGGGAAGCTTCTAAGAAGCAAGGTCACTCTTACGTGGAAGATAAAAAGCTTGTGTAAATAGGAAGAGGAATGTGATGATCTGGTAATATAGTAGGACATAAACAAGAAAAAACAGAGGGGGTGGGCTAAGCACATCTGGTAGGTATCACAGAACAAGCAGAGGCAACTACTTCCTGAGGGAAACAGTAAATAGTCCAGGCTGAGCCAGGGCGTGTGTCAGGGGAAAACTTGAAAGGTTTTAATTCAAAGACCTTGAAGATAAAGCTTAGAAATGTCCAGCTACTGGATGCTTCCTACTCTGTATCAAAAACCTCTCTCTAATTATCATATTAAGTGAAGTTAGAAAGAGAAAGACAAACACCATACGATACCACTTATATGTGGAATCTGAAATGTGACACAAATGAACTTACCTACTAAACAGGAACAGACTCACAGACATAGAGAACAGACTTGTGGTGGTCAAGGGGGAGGGGTGGAGTGGGAGTTTGCGGTCAGCAGATGCAAACTAGTATATACAGAATGCATAAACAACAAGGTCCTACTGTATAGTACAGGGAACTATATTCAGAATCCTGTGAAAAACCGTAATGGAAAAGAATATGAAAAAGAATATGTATGTGTATATGTATACATATACTGAATCACTATGCTGTACAGCAGAAATTAACATAACATTGTAAATCAACTACACTTCAATTAAGAAAAAAAAATACTCTCTCTAGACATTTGGTACTGTGGACTGAGACTCCCTCTTTCAAATACAATCCGATTCTTGCTTTTTCTCTCAGTTCTCTGGCTGCCCTCCTCAGGCATCTTCATGAGCTTCTTTTCATCTGCTCTGCCTAGGTGTTCATGGGGCCCCAGCCATCCTTGGCTGCCTTCTCTTCAAAACCCACAGAACCTCCACATGTAAACTTAACCCCAGTGCTGACAGTAATCTCTGGGTATTTGCTGGTGACTCTGCATGAATGAACCTCAGCTTAAATCTTCCCTGGAACCAGCCCTGAGTTTCCTGTGTGGAGGAAACGGAGGCACCGGGCACTTGTTTCAGTTTCAAAGATGTGGAACCAGGGTTGAACCCAGACAGACTATAGATGCCGTTTTGTGCTCTTCGATGGGTCTTCCATGTGTAAACACTCACTGAAACAATGGTATGAACATTTGGTTCACTGCCTCTTTTAAAAAAGGTTGAAAATATTTAAATAGTAAAATTGGGATGACGTGCAGTATCCTAAAAGCACAACCATGGGACCCCGGTGCGGCAGCCCCTGAAGGTCTGATTTTGCTACTACAGTGTCCATGGGAGTGATGAGGGCTGGAGCGTGAAGCAAGTGAGGCTGGGGAGGAGGCTGAGCCCAGGAAAGAGGACTGAGCCTGACCAGAGTGATGTCAGTGGGCTTGGAGAGGACCCGAAAGACCCGAGGAGGAGGAGAAAGTCCCAACTGATAGGACTTGAAATTTGATGCAGTGTGGAGGGGGTGCTGGTGAAGGGGTTCAGGGAGTAATTCCGGCCCATCTTGCAGGACCAGGTGGATAGCAGGGCCATTTAGCAACACAGCTGATTTATTCCTCCAGCTGATGGTCAGCACAAGTCCTGTCCTTAGCACTGCGGGTGGAGTAGGGACCTGCCAGACCCTGGAGCCTGACTCACTGGGGTTGCATCCTCACTCCAAGACTCACTACCTGGGAGGCCTTGAGCCAGTCCATGAGCTCTCCATGCCTAAATTTCCTCTTCTATACAATGGGACCTATTCCTGTAACTTATCACTTAGGGAAGGTGTGATAATAAGGTAAATCCATACACATAAATACGTAACATATTTGAAATATTCTATTTCGTGGCACATAGAAAACACTCAGTGATGATTTACTGAAAGTAGCATTATTATCAAATTTTAGAGGAGACACAGACAATAAATATATATGTAATAAAACTAGCTGAAGTGGTATGAAGAAAAATAAAGCAGAATAAGAAACTGGGTTATAACAGGAAATCTATTTTTTTTTTAAATAACTGGGCAAGAAGCCTCTCTGAGGAGGTGACATCTGAGCAGAGACCTGACCTGGATTCACTGAGAAAACAAGCTAGGTGAAGATGGTGAGAGGAATGACCAACTTCACAGTGGAAGGACCCCCTAAGTTCAGAAGCTCTGAGTTGGGAATGAGCTTGGTGATTCAAGGAAGAGTAAGAGTGATGGGGAAGAACGTAGAAGATTCATTTAAGGGGAAAGTCAAGGATCAGACCATACAGGGGCCAATCAGGACCTGCTAAGGACTTTGTAGTTTGTTCGAAGGTCTGCAAGAAGCAATGTGGTGCAGTAGTTAAGAGCCAGACTGCCTGAATGAGACCTTAACCCAGCCTCTTCCCAGATGTGCACATCAGTACCTTCATCTATAAAGTGGGGATAATAATAGCACCTACCCTGTGGAGTTGTGAGAAGTGAGAAAATTTAATATATGCAAAGAATATAGAACAGTGCCTGGTGTATATTAAGCATTCTGTGTCATCATCATCATCATCATCATTAGAAGACTTTCAGTAGCGGTCCAACATAATCCAAATTATCTGTAAAAAGCACTACCCTGGCTTTTGTGTGAAGGTGATGCAGGTCAGCCTTTGGCAGTGGTGAACTAAAATGAGTTGAGTCCTGAGAGTGATGGAGAAAGATCACTGCATTGGATATGGACTGAAAACTTCTCAGGCTGATGTGCAGCCACATGGATGGCCCTAGAGATGATCATACTAAGTGAAGTAAGTCAGACAGAGAAAGACAAAGATCATATGCTATCGCTTATATGTGGAATCTAAAATACGACACGAATGAACTTATCTACGAAATAGATTCACAGACATGGAGAACAGACTAGTGGTTGCCAAGGGGGAGGTGAGGTGGGGAAGGGATGGACTGGGAGTGTAGGATTAGCAGATGCAAACTATTATATAGAGGATGGGTAAACAACAAGGTCCTACTGCACAGCACAGGGAATTATAGTCAATATCCTGGCATAAACCATAATGGAAAAGAATATGAAAAAGAATGTATATATATGTATAACTGAATCACTTTGCAGAACAGCAGGAATTAACAACAGTGTAAATCAACTATACTGCATTAAAATAAATTAAAAAAAAAATTCTCAGGCTGGATATCTCTGTGCATCTATATTACCAAGTTTCCCTGAGAATATGTGCGTGCTGGGTCATGCTAAGTAAAGTCTTTAAAAAATCACTGTCTTGGGCTTCCCTGGTGGCGCAGTGGTTGGGAGTCCACCTGCTGATGCAGGGGGACGTGGGTTCGTGCCCCGGTCCAGGAAGATCCCACATGCCGCAGAGCGGCTGGGCCCGTGAGCCATGGCCGCTGAGCCTGCGTGTCCGGAGCCTGTGCTCCACAACGGGAGAGGCCATAGCAGTGAGAGGCCTGCGTACCGCAAAAAAAAAAAAAAAAAAAAAATTCACTGTCTACTTAAAGTGGATGTATTATTACAAAAAAAATTAATGGAATAAAAAGAAACAAAACTCTCATGCTTTTCTTTCAAGAACATTCTGAGTAAAAGCCATGCTCTTCAGAGATTATGTGTTCCTCATAGCCTCTCCTTGGGATCTTCAGAATTAGCTACCAAGACAAAGTGGGAAATCCTGTTTCTGTAACTGTCCAAATACCCTACGGATATGTAAAGGTAAGATAGGAATTTTCTGTTAATTTTCCAGCATGAGCAGTCTTAACATAAATCCATCCTCTTATCTTGGGCTGTCCTTAGAAAGAAAGGGTTATTTGATAGATGCATGGAAAGTCAATCTGTGAGAAAGCCTGATCCAGTAACCCCACTCTCCAGGACAACCCTACTCTGCTTTAAAATGGCTCTTGTTCAAATCATTGGGCAGCTGTCGGGGAATTTTGCTCTGAGTGAAGCCTCAAGTAATATTTTCCTCATTTTTTACTGGGCGCACATAAATAGCACCATGAATCAAAGACACTCTATAAAAAGGCAAGAGAAAGACTTGATAGTGGTTTTGAAATGGCTCTGGCGCCCAGTGTGGGGAGTACAGAATCTCCATTAGCAGGACTTTTACCCTTAAATATGTTCCTCCTTCCTCCCAGAAGCTCCCCAGAACCAGAGGTTCTGATACACCTGACTCTTCCTGTGTGCTCCCTTGAATTAAAAAAAATCCACATGGGGCTTCCCTGGTGGCACAGTGGTTGAGAGTCCGCCTGCCGATGCAGGAGACACGGGTTCGTGCCCCGGTCCGGGAGGATCCCACGTGCCATGGAGCGGCTGGGCCCGTGAGCCATGGCCGCTGAGCCTGCGCGTCCGGAGCCTGTGCTCCACAACGGGAGAGGCCACAACAGTGAGAGGCCCGCGTACCACAAAACAAAACAAACAAACAAATAAATAAATGGATGCTGCCAGATCATATCCTAATAAAAAATAAAATTTAAATTAAAAAAAAATAGCCAGGATTTATTGAGGGCTTAGGATGTCAGGCTCCCCACTGTGTGCTTATGTGCATTAATATTTTAAATTCTTACAACCCTATGAAGAAGGTATTATTATTATTACTATTATTGTTGTTATTGTTATCACTATTCCCATGTTACAGAGAAGGAAAATGAGGCACAGGGAGGTGAGAAACAAGCCCAAGGTCATCCAGAGTGACTGGGACTTAGCCACCTGGTTCTGGAGCCTGTGTGTAGTGCTCTAGAGATAAAGATTGTTCTCTCCCATCCACAAGGGAAGCGGCTCTGACGTGTGTGTATCTTCTCTGGCCTATGCTTCAGGGAGCCTGTGCTCTCCCTCGCCTTTTTCTCTAGGTGTGTTTCCCTGAAATGCGGTTCCCCAGGTGCAGGTTTGCTGCACAGGTGCGCGCTGGGGATGCTGCTGAGTGAAGAGCAGGCAGGGGGCCCAGGAGCCTTGCTCAGCGTGGACGGAAGCAGCAGGGCAGGTGTGCCGATGGCAGGGCGGCTGAGGCTGTGAAGACCCGACGGCCGGGCTCTGCTCACTTTCTGAGCACAGAGAGATTTGCACTGATGACCTGGACCTACAGTCGGGACACCTGGAGGTCAGGTGTGCTCACAGAAGACAGACTCAGGAAGACAGCAGTCAGGCCTTCCAGGGAAGGCTGTCCTGAGCCCTGGGCCCCCAGGGCGTCCCTCCTCCTGAGACCTTGTCACTCACCCCGTGGTCCCCCACCCCAGTCCTTGAGCTCCAGGAGAGCAGGGTCAGCCATCAAGCTCTGTGTCAACTGTGCCTCATACACATCCAGCTTTAGAATCTGGGATTTGATGCTGTGTAAGTATCTCCACAGAAAATGCATTAAATGTGAGATAGATTAGGGGACCATCCCTGAAAAACATGGCAGGAGGGTGATCAAGGAGGTCACGCTTTGATGTGTAGGTGTACATGCAGGCTCCCAATGCGACAGGAAGTCCATTCACTACCCATATACAGTACTTTAACTGATCCCCAAAACAGCTCTTCAGGGTCATTTCTATAGGGGACTAAACCCAAAGGCTACTACTGGCTCAGGGTCACAAGGAACCCAGTTGAACGCAGGTCTGGCTGACTTCACACCACACCTCCTATATGATAATGAACGAACTGCAGTACCTCTTCTAGTGGTTTCTGGATACCGATGATAAACAGCAGGTCCAAAGAAGAGGACCTGTGTGCAGGTGATTTAGTACAGGTGTGCCCAGTGAGACCACCTGGGACGTGGGGACACGGGGCAAGGAAAGGAAGGAAGACAGGCCAGGGTGCATTTCAGCAAAGGTCCCCAAGAAGGCAGCGCCAGCCTGATCCTGCAGGGGACTCTGGAGGGTGAGCTACATCTCAGTCTGTCCCATCGTGAGACGGGAGATGGGCTTCTGTGTCCCTGCACTAATACTCACTGGTTCATGGCAGGGGTTGGGTGGGGAGGGGATGGGGGATGGTGGGCTTCAAACTCCCAGGCAAGTTCAGATCTTGGACAGAATGCTTCTGGGAGCCTGGGGCGGTCCTCCAAAGCAAAGTCCCAGGTGCCGGTACTGAGAGCAAAGGGGCAGGAGAAGCACCCAAATGGGGGAGGGGCACGTGCTGTGTGTGTACAGGTAGTGAAGAGGATGCTCAGACAGGGAATGAGCAATTCTGCCAGGGGCAAGGGATCACCCTTGGAGAACCAGCATAAATCCTTTCTGCCAGCGTAGTGGACTAGTGGGGTGAAAGGGTAAGGAAGGGAGGGATAGGCATGAAAAGCAAAAGCGGAGGCAGAGAGGCATGAGCCATGGTACAAGAGAAAGAAGAAAGCTTCCCAAAGGAGAACCCTGGAGGTCAAGCAGACTTTAAGATTTGATCTCAAGGACAAAGGATAGGCAACAATTCTGACTTGGACCCCCAGGGAGCTGGGTCACCGGACCAGCTGGCAGAGCAGATTCCCAGCTTGCACTGGGAGTCCAAGGTGAGGGGCCCTGGCTTCGGTGTTTCTCAGTTGACTGCTGCGAGGACCAGAGGGGAGAGCATCCTTCAAGCCTGGGCTCACCCAGGCACATCCTTCCTGACAGCCCTGAGCAGCACTCTCCTCCGGCCCCAGGTGGGCACTCAGAGCCTGGGAGCTGGAGTGTTTTACCTGCTTAATATTCTCCATGAAAACAAGCATATTTGATATGTAGGGGTACTCTAATGGACCCTGAAAAGAAGTTAGTTTGATTCATTTGAAGAATAAATGTCTCTCCCCACCCCTTAACACGGTGAAACTTATAAAAGCTTCTGCTTAATGGAAAGGGAAATTACCTCTCAAAACATTACTAAAACTAATCATGGCAATTTTTACATGTTTCCACAATTCAATGCTCATCCTTTCTCCTGCTTGGATGAGTGGTGACTAGCAGATGCCCATTTGTGCCAAATCACCTAGCACAGCCTCCATTGGCTTAAGCAGTATCCCTCCCCCTCCCCCTATTTTCCCTTAAGTGATCATCCCTCTAAGGGAAAATAATATTTTTTTAACATCTCCAGGTAGGAAGGACTGCAAAACCTATTAAATAGCATCATTTAGGTGGAAGGAAACAGCCAAGGCTAAGTATCCATAACATTCATTCACAGATGCAGACATGCCAATTACCTGTAACCCTGAACTCAGAAGAAAAGAGAGAACAAATCTGTGAGACCCACAAAATGTAAGCCTTTGAAGCAAGCAGAATCACATTTTTTTTAAATTTCTTACTTCTGGTTTCTCTTCCTGGAATACCTTAACCTTTATATTTTCATTGACCATCATTCATCTCTGTACCTCTTGGCACCCAGGACTTCAGCTTATAGGAGGAATCTGAAAAGTTTTGGAACAGCCCAGGGATATCCTGGTGTCAGTGAACCATTAGAGGATCACCTACAATTTATACTTTTCTATTTGGGGTGATGACCAAGACCCAGTGGCCTTTAGAGTCGTACTGACCACTGGCCCGAATCACCCACTCTTCCACATCTACAGAGAAGTAGCTCCCTTTATGCCCGGCATCAAGTGCCATGAGCAGATGTGATGCACTGTTACAGTTGGGGTACAGTCACCTGTTCACACACATGACATGTCCCTTCTGTAATGTGGTGATCTTTCTAGAATGCCCAGGGGAGGACTGCTCTTAGCTGGAGCAAGCTCACAGCCTGTCCTAGTCTATTCTACAAGATATGTCGCTACCTCAGACACGAAGGAACTATCCATTTACCACAGAAACCTTTCCCAAGTCACCTTTTTTAAAAGTACAGAAGAAAAGAAAACACCATAGTATACAGGTTATGGTTACATTTCACATGGGGAGTTACTATTTTTTCTTATTCACAGAATCAAATCAAATCATTGGAAAACCCAATGACAAAGTATTTCCCATCTAGAGAAGCAGAATCCAAATCACCTACATAGTTGAAACACATTTCCATATCATATGGCTACCAGAAAACAGATATATTTAAAAAGAGAGTAAGACTGTATAATTCTGCCCCTTAATTTGTGCAGCAACATCTTGTGCTTGAACAGCATTGGATTTATGTCTTCCGAGTGCTTTCATTTCATCTGGCTGTGCCTCTGAGACGAAATCAATCTGCTCAACATGGCACATCATGGCCTCCAAACCTGGCTGCCAAGGTTTCTCTTCTCATTTTGTCCCCATCCTTATCACCTGCCACACCAGATCTCTCGTCATCCCAAGAACACCCTTCCTCAGGTCACAGGGATATCGGGGCCTGGTACCTCTGCCGAGAACATCCTTCCCTTCCTTTGCCTGCACGGCCAACTCATGCTCACCCTTCCAGCTCTCATTGTCTCAAATGAGCTGTGTCAGCTTCCACCTCTACTGTATTTGTTAGTGTGAAACTTCTATCTCCCCAGGAAGACTGTGGGTGCCTCCAGAGCAGGAAGGAATCTTCTCATCCCCAGGGATGTGTTCCATGGGACCAGCCTGGGGCAGATGCTACTAAGTAAACAACTACTGAATGCATAATAGCATCACTTACTCTTGCTAGTGGTTATTGTGGGCTTACTGTATGCCAGGACCATTCTAGTCATTTCCTTGCATAATTCATTCAAACCTTAACGTAAACCTATGAAGTAGGGACCTCCTATCAGCCCCACTTTATAAATGAAGAACCCAAAAAACCAAATTGGCTAAAATAACTTTCCTAAATCCACATGGCTGAGAAGAGTCGGAAGCAGGATTTGAACCCAGAAATTTCTGAATGTGTGTCCTGCACCAATCCTGAATTCTGCCTCTTTAGACAGAGAAAGCTTTTCCTATTTCTGTTTTAGAGATAAATGCAACCAAAAAACCAAATTAAATGATTTGTCCCAATAAGATCACTCAACTAATAAGTGTCAACGACATCAAGTGTTTTGACTCCTTCTGGTGATTTCTCAATATATCAGTACTCGACTAAACATATTTTTTTTTCTTTTTTACTGAGAACTACATGCAGGTAACGGGAAATATGTCTGGGTGACTGGATGTAAATATGACTGCCGAAACATTCTCCCTTTGCTGTACATACAGAAGTTGCTCCATGAAGGGTTGGAGACTATTCCACTCCTGCCTTGAAGCTGGACTGGCCTTGCAATTGGCCTTGACCAATGGAATGTGGAGGACAGACCCTGTGCCATTTCCCAGCCTAGCCCTTAAGAGACCTGGAATCATCCACTTTCTTTCCCTTGGTGACCTGAGCTACCATAGAAGAAGTTGGACACCCAACTGGAGACAGCTGGACCATTCCCTTAGGCAGTTCAGCCACCTCAACTGGGGGATCAGATGTGTGTGAAGACACATCTGATGTTATGATCGTGGGTAACCTGTCCTCCACTGAGATCCCAGCTGAAAGCAGTGCACAAATGGCCTGGCTGAACCCAGCCAACTCAAAACATCAAGAATAAATTGTTGTTTTGAACCACTAAGCTTCGGAGTGCTTTGTAATCAGGCAATGTCTAACTGAAAACACTAAAATTGGAAAATTCACCTTGAGGAAGAAATCGCAAACACTATCTATTCCTCACCCATGGAGCCATCCCTATTGTAATTACTGCTGACCTCCATATGGGCCTTCTGTTCTAAATATCATACTCATGTTAACTCAAGGGCCTACCAAGTGGACCACAATTATCCCCATGTCAAACTAGACCAAAGAAGAAAATAGCCTTTTTTTCCCCAAACTACATTTCATTTTTCTTTTTTTTCTCTCTGTGCAGCACCAGCAGGAGTTCTCCTTTCCCCAAGCTGCTTGCTGGGCTCTGCCAGCTGTTGGACACCCAGCAGTCCTCTGATCCTCACAGCTGGGCCTCTCAGCTGCAAGAGACAGCTCAGCCAGAGACAGGGACTGAGCTCTTGAGCTACACAGTCACGAGAAGAAGCAGAGTCCTTTGTCGGGGACCTGGGGATGGCACCCATCAAGTCAGCTAGGCATTAGTCTCACCTGACTTCCAGGTCCAGCCTTGTCCCTGAGACCAGAACCCAGCTTCAAACCCCTGATCAGGTGACCACTCACACGTCCGACTGATTGGACACTTACTTTGTGCCAGTTCCTAACCTGGGACATTTACCTTAATAATCTCTGTAAAATATAAAACACCCTTTTCATTTATAATCTCCAAGACGCACAACCATATAAAATCTATGGGATGCAGCAAAAGCAGTTCTTAGAGGAAAGTTCATAGTGATACAAGCCTTCTTTAAGAAATAAGAAGAATCTCAAATAAACAACCTAACCCTCCACCTAAAAGAATTAGAAAAAGAAGAACAAACAAAACCTAAAGTCAGCAGAAGGAAGGAGATAATAGAGATCAGAGAGGAAATAAATCAAGATTTAAAAAACAGCAGAAAAAGAATTGGTTAAACCAAGAACAGGTTCTTTGAAAGGGTAAACAAAATTGACAAACCTCTGGCCAGGCTCACCAAGAAGAAAAGAGAGAGGACCCAACCAAATAAACAAAATTAGAGCTACAATGTCTAAGACAAAGTCCTACAGAGGATGGATATTTATCCTCATGTTTCAGGTGAGGAAATGAAGCTCAAGTTGTTAACGCCTGGGATCACATGACTAGTTCCTGCAAGATTTGGGTTCAAATCTTCTACTTTCTCATTCACCACCATGAACCTTCTTCTGGCAGAAGCTGGGTTGGGGAAGGGGCATGACACAGGTGGTAGCACAGTGGGGAACTGCAGGCGTCCTGAAGGCACATAGGAGAGGGAGTGACCACCAGTCTTAGATGCTTGATTTATTTCCTGGAGAGAGGAGTAGAGTGAAGAGTGGAAGAGAAGGACCTCCCTGGAAATGTGGAGCCTTGACTACTACTTAATGCTTAACTCTGTCCAGAGTCAGGGGAGGAGCCGGTGGTCTCCAGTATCTTTCTCTTTCTGTATCACAGGCTTGAGTCAACCTGTTGCCCATAAACCATCAGCCTCCCCTGATTGTCCCTTGCATGGTCCAAGTAGCCTACTCTGCCCCGAATCTCCCACTCCTCCTCCCAGGTGGAGCTAAACAGGTCACCACATCTACACTCCCACTTTGTGGTTATTCAACTGCATGCAGTTTTACTCACCATAATATCACTGTCAACAATGGGGTGGTCTAATTGCCAGGGCAACTCCAGATGAATTTTTGGAAGTGTAGCTATGACTGGACCTCTTACTCTGCTGGATTTGATTTCTATAATATTCTTGGCTACCTTGTACAGTGAAAGTTAAGCAGATTTTACCTAGTTCTGTCTTTTTATCTCCATACTTCCGCTTCCATCCCGAAGTGTTTCTTCTTCTTCTTCAGGTCTGGCTGATCTATACATTCTCCCAAATTTACTAAATGAAAATATTTCTGTTAGAATATAATCTTGACTCCTAGCCTTATTTTTTATGTAATAAGTTCTATATTTCGGACTCAACACTATTACACTGAAACTGCTGGGAGCCCTGGATACCTACTAATACTCCAGCTTCTCCAAGGTTAGAACCTGGATTGTTCTTGGCAATCCTTCTTCCCTAGGAGTGTTGCATTGACTCCTTGTTGTGCACAGAAAGTGCTACCACGCCTGCCTGCTGACTCAGTCCCCTATACCTAGATGATTATCAAATTCTCTTAAACAACAGGTTTCTTTTTACCTATCTGCTGGATGCCATTTCCCTTCCTCTTCCTCCATGACTTGACTTTAGCCAACCTCCACAGCCAGGTTTATCCTCAGATGCCAGCTGCTCCTGGGAGAGTGTTTGTTTGTTTGTTTTTTCCTTCAGCCAGTTCCCCCTTGCAATAACGTACACACATGGCCAAAGCAACAGTGGGTCTCCATTTCCAAAACCCACTCATTCAACATTCAACAATGATTTACTGAGTGCCTTTATGTATCTAGCACTCTGCTAAGCCCTGGCTTACAGTGATAAATGAAGGCTTACCAGCGGGGAACAAGTGCCCCACTGCCATCCTCCTGCTCACCTGTCTGCCCAAGGATGGAGGCACTCAGTCTGTGGGGGATCCTTGAGGACACCTTCAAGGTCACTCGGATCTGATAATACCTAAGAAAAGAACAGAGGACAGGCTGCTGAATATCAGATTTCTTATTGTTGGCTGCTGCTAAAAATACCTAGACTTAATCCTAAAGATTGTAGGGAACCAGGAAAGTTTCTGGATGATGTGCATGATCATTAGCATCAAAGAGAGATTTATTTTGTTAGCATAGTGGGAAAGGGATGGGGTGGGCAAAGCTGAAGACACCTGAGATCATATGAAACACATAAGAGGTTGGTAGTGACGGAAATAGGAAAAAGGAAAAGATAGGTCATATGGCACAGGTACATTAGCGGTGTGATTTTTCTTCAGTCAAAAAAGACCATTTTACAGAAAAATAGGAAGTTTAATGCATGGTGGACAATCCATACACAAAATGAATTTCTATCATGTTGCAACACAGACAAACATTTCCTTTAGAAACATGGCGTCTGAACTGCTAATCCTGGGGATATTGACAAACATTTTTACCAGTGTATTTCTGTGCCTTTGTTTTTATTATGTCACCCGCATTTCCAGACTCGGTCATTTCAGAATATCGTGCAGGTTCTCACACTGTCAGCAAACTCTCTCATCTGTCTTCTTTTGCCACATGTGCAGAAGCACTTTTTGAAGTTCTGTGCTTTGCAATCAATGATCCTTTTGTTTGCAAGCACTTGGGAACATTTCTGGCCTCATAATTGTTCTCCCCTTCCACTGATTTCAAACCCATTGTGTAATAGAACACGAATAAAACAAAGTGAAATAGAAGGAAAATAGACCATGAACACATCAGTCTCTCATGGCTCATTGAACTCACAGCTGGGAGCTATTTTGCTGTGGACTCTGTTGCACTGTGAATACGCTTGGAGAATGTTTATGTTGACATGTCTATGTGTATATGGTGATCCAAGGAGATGTAGAGCAAAGAGCACTGGCACTGCACTTATGTAGCTTGGGTGACATCATTTGAGAGCTGTGTGACTTTGACTACATCACACAACTTCTCTGAACTTGTTCTTGTATCTGTAGAATGAGGATTTTAAAAAAAAAGAAAAGAAAAGAAAAAAAGGGACTTGTCATGACTTCTGCTTCCAGGAAAAATGGAGTAGACATACTTTTTTCTATTCCCACTAAGTACAGCTAAAAACTCTAGACAGTATATAGAAAACAAACAAAAGAAGATTCTTAAAGGTGAAAAAGAAAGCAAACAGTCTAGGGACCTCAAGGTCCAAGGAAAGACATGATGGTGAGTTTTCTGCATTTTCTTTTTTGCCTCGTATACCACATATATCTCTCCCTGTAGCTCATCTTTTAATCCCCTCTGTAACACATTTTACAGAACAAAAGTTTTTAATCTTGACGAACTTGAATTTATCCATTTTTTTAATGGATCATGCTTTTAGTGTCCAGTTTAAAAATACTCTCTGCTTAGCTCTGGATCCCAAAGCTTTCCTCTATTTTTTTTTCCTGAAAGTTTTATATTTTGCATTTAAGTCTGTGATTGACTTTGAGTTAATTTTTATATGAGGACTGTGATTTAAGTTGAATTTTTGTTTTGTTTTCTTTTGGCCTGTGGATGTCCAGTTGCTTCAGGACCATTTATTGGAAAGGCTTTACAGAATTGCTTTTGAAACTTTGTAAAAGATCTCTTGGGGATATCTGTGCCTTTGTGACTGCTATGTCGGGGTAGAGATCCAGGCTCCCCAGAGGGTCTCCACGTAAACCAGGCTAGGTGGAGTTCTCGTCACCACCCACTAGTAGTGAAAATCTAGCTCCCTACTGGACACCTGCTCTTGCCAGGCTGGGGGAAGGTGTGGCTTGTTACAGCTTGGCAGTGGTGGACATCTAGGCTCCCACTTGGCCTTTGCTGGTGTGGGTGGAGGTGAAGCCACTGTTTTTCCTGTGTTGCTTGGCTAGGGTCGAACTACTATTGTCAAAATGTTTCTGTCTTGCTAGGCTGCTTCTTTCCTGGTCCTTTCTCTGGAGAAAGCAGGCTTTTTGGTTGGAGCTTATTTTTGATATTCAAAATGGCCTCTGAGTGTAGAGGTAAAGTCCTGTCTAATGTGTTCCTAAAAGCAAGAAGGCTGTGATGTGCCTCACACAGAAAACAGTGTGTTAGATAGGCTTTGTTCTGGTATGAGTTACACTGCTGTCAGTCATGAGTTCAATGTTAATGAACCAGAACCAGATGAATATATATATATATATATATATATATATATATATATATATATATATATGCCTTTACACAGAAACACACCTAAAACAGGCTTATGTATTGATCAATGGATGAAAATGTGACCGGAGGTTCCCAGGAACATAACATATTTGTGCCCTTGTGACTGCTGTGTGGAGGGTAGAGATCCAGGCTCCCCACAGGGTCTCCACATAAGGGAACCATGGCTCATTATACAGAGAACGTTTACTACCATCATGAAATTTACAGGGGAAACACAATAATAAATAACCATGGACACCGTCATCTGTGAGAGGGAGGCTGAGGCAGAGTAGAAGGGCCCTGCACTGTCTATAGGATATAGCTGCTACTTACCAGTAGCTAATTACCACTGTAAAGAAATGTTGGCTATGCAATGCTAGATCTTTCCATTTTTCAAGGGAAGACAGAAATTTGGATTTTCAATAAAACATCTTTAAATTTTTTTTTTTTTTTTTTTTTTGCGGTACGCGGGCCTCTCATTGTTGTGGCCTCTCCCATTGCAGAGCACAGGGTCTGGATGCGTAGGCTCAGCAGCCATGGCTCACGGGCTCAGCCGCTCCGTGGCATGTGGGATCCTCCCGGACCGGGGCACGAACCTGTGTCCCCTGCATCGGCAGGCAGACTCTCAACCACTGCGCCACCAGGGAAGCCCAAACATCTTTAAATTTTTAAACGTTGGTTCATAAATCAATGACAATGACAAGAGCAACAGCAAAAACAATTAGCAGCAGCAACCACAGCCACGGCGTTAACAATAAAGCACTGTGTTGACAAGATAAAGCATATTTTCAGGCTAAATCTCCATGGGCCAATAATTGGCCAACTCTAATTTATATAAATACAAGATGTCACTTTTAGTGTTTCCATAATAAAAGACCAGTGCATTTCAATAATTCCATCATCAAAGGAAGAGGCACAAATTGCACCACCAGCAGTTGTAATATTCTAATGGCTTCCTCTCCAAACATAAAATAGGTCAGTCATTGCCAGAGGCTATGTATCACTTTTCTATCAGACTGTGCTGGAAGCAGTTGCAGGTATGCTCAAGATTTATTAAGCATCTCTGCACTAGGATCTGTTCTAGGAACTTCCATGTATGCAATCTTGTTTGACCCTCCATAAAGCCTTTGTAAAAGAAAGCATCACCTCAAGTGTCAACCAAAGAAGATGTTGAGTCATTGGAGGTATCTAACTACTTAGCTAAAGTAGTTAAGCTAGCAAAGGGCAACGAGGTTCTAACTCCAGAAATAATACTAATTTGTTTTTGCCTGTTACATCTCATAGGAATCACATTTTGTTGCGTAATTATAACACTTTTATAACCAACTCCAGAGCACTGTCTGAATTCTTCCTCTTTAAAAGCACTGGTGCTACTGAACCTTATTTCAAAGAACTAGTCATCTTGTATTTCAGATGCTTTATAGGCATATGTTGAAAGAAATAAGTGTTAATTAGGTTGGTCCATTTGGCTTCTGGCTTGATTACACAGAATGTTTAAACCCCTTTAGCAATTCTCTTTCGTCTGACATGAAGGCCCTGCCAGGTCATAAATTCATAAACCATGTCATATATGATATACATGATGCTGTTTGATCCTTTCAGAAAATCTGTGATGCACTTACCATGACTTCCATCTTTAAATTAGAAATCTAACCCTAGAGTGAAGGAACTTGTCCGAGTTCACATATTTGGTAAATAATGTTAGTGCATCTCCTAGAATAACCTTATTGCTTCAAATAGATATCCTTTAACCATCTTAAAGCCACCTTTTTCCAGCTATGGTGACTCAAGGAAGACACCATGAAGAAGGGAGCAGTTGGCTCAAAACCTTGGAGAACGAACAAGTGGTAGGAGAATATGTGGGATGAGTACCAGTCAGAAGGAACGGAGAAGTTAAGACCAGGAAGTGGAAAACTTCAGACAATGTGCTGGTATGTTTGAAGAGTCTAGATTTCCACAGAACCCCTTTTGGGAAGTGATAATAAAACAGTCATCCTCTATTGGCTTCCATCCACTGAACTATGCCCTTTACCTAATGTGGCAGGTAGAATAATGTCCCTTCCAAAGATATCTACATCCTAATCTTCAGAACCTGTGAAAAAAGAATTAAGGTTGCAGATGGAATTACAGTTGCTAATCAACAAAAAAAGTATTTTAAGTACAATGAGAGCTGTACTTTTCTACACTGTTGGTAGAAATGAAAAATCACGACAGCCTTTCTGGAAAGCAATTCAGCAAGAATCTCAAATATGTTTATTTTCCTTGACTCAATAGTCTTATCCTAGGAATCTAACTTTAAAAGTGTGTGTGTGTGATTGTATAATAATGAAAAATCAGAACAACAAAGAAATAGTTAAATAAATGGTTGTACACTCATATGATGACATGTTAGATAGCCAATAAAAATTATGATTTTGAAGAATACTTAATAATGGAAAAATGTTCAACACAAAATTTTTAAATGGGAATATCCCCATTGAGTTTTCTGATATGTTGTTTAAAAGTTAAAATAATGCCAATAAGTGGATCAACAAAGTTTTAATACGTTTAAAAAAAGAAATGAGGAGATTATTCTGGATTACCTGGGTGTGCCCAATGTATTCACCAGGCTTCTTCTAAGTGAAAGACGGAAGCAGAAAAGAGAGTGACCAAGCAATGCAACGTGAGAAAGACTCTATCATCCATTGCTGGCTGGGAAGAGGGAAGGGGCCACCAGCCAAGGAATGTGGGAAGCCTGTAGGAGCTGGAAAAGATAAGGACACAGAATCTCCCCTGGAGCCTCCACAAAGGAATGCAGTCCTGCTAACATTCTGATTTTAGCCCAGGGAGACTCATTTCAGACTTCTGACCTCCAGAACTGTTAGATAATAAATTTGCGTTGTGTTAAGCCACTACGTTTGTGTCAATGTATTACAGCAGTAATAGTAAATTAATGCATGGAGGCTTTCAAGTTCCCTCCTCACGACAAAGTAGACAGGAATGGTTATACCTATGCTAACAATAGACAAACTAGAACTCAGAAAGGTTAATTAATTTTCCTATAGGCAAACAGCTAGTTTATGGGAAGTTTAGGGATTAAAATGCAGGACCATTTGACTAAAATCAAGCTCTTATTTTGGGGGAGGCAAAGCCTGGTGTTTCAACCTTCATAAGCTCGCCTCAATTTCCCCATCACCTTTTTATCCCCAGAAGTCCAACCCTACTCATTCTGATCACTAATGTATTTCCCCGTTTTCTCAAAAACACAGTGAGAACAAGAATGATACTTTTCACTCCTGTGTCCCTTAGAGCTCTTACTAAGAGCTCTGTACTAAGGAGAGAAAAGCATCTCATAAACATTAGTTCTCAGTTGATTATAGAGATACCCATCACCACCAGCTGCTGAAGGAGAAGCCACACCCTATTCATCTTTGTATTTCCAGTAACTTTGTATTTCCAGCAACATGGTGCTGACACACAGTTGACATACATTTAGTGCCAGAGGAATGTATGAATGGATGAAAATTCCAATAACAGGAATTCCCTCAGACCACGGGTATATACAATCCAATCCCAACATCTAAAACTGTGTGAATGACTCAGAATCCACAAGCAATTCTTTTAATACTAATAAAACTAGAAATCCTATTCTATAATGGGAATACAGAGATCTATGGCATTTTGTCATAACCACTTTTCTATCAGACATATTATGAAACCACCACTCTGGGACCCAGGGACATCTGACATGACCTAAAATACAAATCACTGTGTTTGTGGAAAGGTCAACACAGAGTCTGGAGTCAAAACGCCTAGGATCCAGAGCCCAGCAGGCAATCATGGGTGATGACACCTGTAATGACCTCACAGAACTGTCATGAGGTATGTACAGGGCAGTGCATGGAAAGCCCTGGGTATGATTCTCAGCCCCCATATTCCATTAAAGATAAAATACTGGTGTTACTATTACCTAAGATGTGTATGAAATAGACATCCTCCCCCAAACACCATCCCTATGTATCCTCCAACCTCACAGCTGGGGTGAAACTGGGAAAGGTGAGGGTCTGGGTGGGACAAGGTATAGAGATGCCTGGGGCACATACTGCATGATAATACAAAATGGCGGACACAAGATGTAGTGTTCTACTGTGATACGGCTTTGCCCATATGTCTGGAAAACATCATCTTTCTTTGAGTCTTCAGAGGCACTATAGCACAGTGGTTAAGAATGTGAATTCTTAAACTCTGCCTGTTAAAGGCTGTGTAACCCAACCTGAAAGTGGAAGACCCACTGATCTTGGGGTGAAACTCTCTGGCCTAGCAGGGAAACAAAGGAAGTCTTGCCAGTAAGAGAGGCTTGATGTTCCAAAAAATTAACAACAACAGTAAAAAATAAAAGACCCAGGAAATGACCAATATATTTTCACTACAGACTCATAGACTAATTCATCTGTTCTCACAGTATCCACCCACCACAACAGGACTACAATCCATTTGTTGGAATTTACTGGCTTTGGTAGCAAATAATGAGATACTTTTTCAAGAAAAGTCCACTTTAATATTTTAGCAAAATTTGTCTGGATACTTCAACAGCATCAAAACAACGATTATAGGGCTTCCCTGGTGGTGCAGCGGTTGAGAGTCCGCCTGCCGATGCAGGGGACGCGGGTTCGTGCCCCAGTCCGGGAAGATCCCACATGCCACGGAGTGGCTGGGCCCGTGAGCCATGGCCGCTGAGCCTGTGCGTCCGGAGCCTGTGCTCCGCAATGGGAGAGGCCACAACAGTGAGAGGCCCCGCATACCGCAAAAAAAAAAAAAACAACGATTATAATACTTCAGTCAGATTCCACTGATGTTTACTCTGAGTGCCCTCCTCATTCCTGTATCCCCATCTCCCTGCTGATCCAGAAGGGTCTGTGTGGTAATCATACTGTGAACTGTCTGCTAAGCATCCATAATTCCCTCCTTCCTTACAAAAAATAAATAAATAAATAACCGACTTTGTCAGGGAAAACAGTGTGCCTACTCAAAAATACTCTCCCTCTGGAGTCCCTTGCAGCCAGGAGAGATCTTAAGATCCTGTCCTGGTTATGGAGAGAAAAGCATACATTGTCAGATGGAGCAAACCAGAAAGCTTTGGAAGAAGAAGCCTCAGGTTTATGACCTTTGGGTTGTGTGTCCCTTCTCTGACTTTGTCTTCTGACTTGGCACAGACAGAAAACAGTAGTGGATGTTAAAGCAGCTGTCTTTCAGCTGTGGGGACGAAAGCTGTGTGGAAAGGATGGTAGATCAGAAACATAAGAGTCTGCATCCCTGGTGTCATCAGTGGCATAGTGATGCTGTCTGCATCTGGACTTCTTGTGACACCCTGTGGTATTTAAGTCAGGGTTGGTCACATGTCTGAAGCCAAACACAATCTTTCCTGATGGAATCTGATTCCAGACCATCCTGGGGCCATATTTTCTATGGGGGAAAACTCAGAATGCGTGACAGAGGCAATCTGACTTCTCTCCCTGACTTTCTCTTGGCAGTGGAGAGCTTAGCTTTACCATGCATTAAGCCATTAAAATCTAAGATTCCAGGTTGGACTTTTTAGTAGAAACAAAGCAAATAGTTTTGGTCCACCAGAGTTTAAAGCTACTTCCTGGAGGAAGAGGGATCTCTTTGTGTAGCTGAGCCTAACTCACTGTCATTCTCCAACAGGGTGTGTGGACAACACACACACACACACACACACACACACACAACACTAATGGCAAAACTGAGTTGTGGTTACTTAATAAACATGTGTCCAATCAAACTGTTTTTAAATCAAATGTCTACAGAAACCCATTTACAGAGTTATTCCATGTTTAAGTGGCACATCCCCTACCAGGCAGTGGTGTGTCAATACCGCAAAACTTCATGTTCTTTGCCTTCAAGTTGGTAGCTTGAAATTGGCCATGATGGGTATATATGCGTCAGGGAAACTGACCACTGTTTCGACTCTTTTTTCCTTTGGAGCCAGTTTTCTTTTTCTTTTTTTTTTTTTTTTTTTTGCGGTATGCGGGCCTCTCACCATTGCGGCCTCTCCCGTCGCGGAGCACTGGCTCCGGACGTGCAGGCTCAGCGGCCATGGCTCACGGGGCCAGCCGCTCCGCGGCATGTGGGATCTTCCCAGACTGGGGCACGAACTCGTGTCCCCTGCATCGGCAGGCGGACTCTCAACCACTGCGCCACCAGGGAAGCCCCTGGAGCCAGTTTTAAACGTTCATCAGCATACCACTGCTGCCCCCTCCTCTGGGTACCATCACCACTCCATTCTTTTAAAGAAAGGGAATCTGAAACCTGAACAGAGTAAATAAGCGGGCAATGTGGAAAAATTCCAAGAAAGTCACCGTTGGGTGGGACTCAAACTGCCGAGCCTTCTGGAAGAATCTATCATACTGCTCAGAGACACCTCAGTGAATAAAGCTATACCAATTAGGTTCCTGGGATAATTCTCCTATGAGCTGGAAGAATGACCATCACAAGATGGGTGCCCTTTGAATACAGACTTGGAAGTCAGACCAAAATATCTATAATTCCTCCCCTATTTTCACCTCTTCTTATTCACATTAAAAACCAAAACAAAACTACAGCCGCGATAATGATGTTTTTGTGTGACTTAAGACAATTTAAACTCTCTGAACTTCAGTTTCCTCATTTGCAAAGGGGCTATCAGTTCCCTTCTAGAGTTGATATCGAAAGAAATAAAAGCCAAGGTGCAGAGCGACAATGGGCTGCAGTAAATCATGGGTATTATTTTTGCTATTGTTATTTTTACGTATCAACCCAAATAGGTTCACAAACAAATGCTCCTGTTCATAAAAGCAGCCCACTTAAGGAAATCAAAGCCACAACACAAGTAGCCTAGTTGGAAATGCTTTCTATAAAAAAATGAGGTTGCAGAGCTGCTGGAACACTGAAACAAACGTGCTTCCCCATCCTGGCATCTCCCTCTGCTGTTTCATTCACACTGGCTGCTGGACCTGTTGTTCCTACCTAATGAGTCAACCCAGATGGGGGTTCTAATGTGCATGAGTGGCCATGTATGTGTCACTGTTGCCAGAGCCAGTCTCTATGTCACCCAGAAAAGCACCATCTGCAGGTAAAATGAAGGTCCCCTCTCGAGAGCCAATGTGGGACGGGATGTCATCAAAGATGCCTGGCACCAGTGCACACTCAACGGGTGTGGGTTCTCTTTTTGACTGGAGGCAGCATTTTATTTTCTTCACATTTGTGTTGCTTGGATTAAATGACGTTGGGTGGAAGCAGGCTTTCAAGCTTCTCACACAGCTTTAAATGACATGGGTGATTTAAAACCGCAGACCAGAAAATCTGCTGTGCAATATCACACTGGGCCGAGGGTATCTGCAGAGAGAACTTTTCTAATGGGTAAGACCTGATCCAACAATGAGGTCCAAGATGTCAGAGGCTGGGGGCAGGGTTGGGGAGCAAACACGACTCACAGGTCTTTTGTGTACAGGGACCAGAGGCATGGAATGAAAACACGTGATGGAACCTGAGAGCTCTGGCTTGTACCTCACACAGACCATGTGTTAAATACCGACTCACCTCTTACAAGGTGCGTGACCTTGAGCAATTCACTTGACCTCTCTGGGCTTTGGTTTCCTCATCTTAAAAATCAATGGTCATGAGGAACAAAGGGGACCCTACAGGGAGGGCGCCTGGCACAGTGCATGAGACGTGGGAAGCACCAATTCCTTTTAAAACTATAATTGTAGGGGCTTCCCTGATGGCGCAGTGGTTGAGAGTCTGCCTGCCAATGTGGGAGACACAGGTTCGTGCCCCGGTCCGGGAGGATCCCACATGCCCCGGAGCGGCTGGGCCCGCGAGCCATGGCCGCTGAGCCTGCACATCCGGAGCCTGTGCTCCACAACAGGAGAGGCCACAGCAGTGAGAGGCCCACATACCGCAAAAAAAAACAAAACAAAACTATAATTGTAATTATTAAAATAGTGGCTTATCTAGATGTTGCCATTGGGAAGTAGACTCAGCAAATCGGAAGATGATCCCCAAGCCCACCAAGCTAGTTTTCAGAGTCCACACTAGAACACAAGACTGCTCACTTTGGTCCATTTTCCAACCCATCATACCGATATATTTGGACATAATCTAATTCTAGGATATATGTTGATATTAAGTGATAATATCTTCTATACATAGATGAGCAAATTATCTTAACGTTGCTTTGGATACTCCATAAATATTAACAGTAACAACCACAATATCAGAGCAAGAATAAAGGAAGCAACCCGTTCTTACAAGCCAACCTGAGTCAGGCACCATACCAGGTGTTTCACATACAATGTCACCTTCTACCTGGACAGTACTCATAAAAGATGATCATTATCTCCTCCACTATTCCTTTGAGGAAACTGAAGTTCAAAAAAATGAAACTATATACTCATAGACTCACAGCTTATAACTAGTATTAGGATGCAAGCTCACGGCTATATAACTCCAAAGATAAAAAATATATATATATATATTCTTCCAGTTAAGGTCAACTCATATATATACTGGTCACCAGCAAATGTAAGTGGGGTCCAGTGGTGACTCATAATAGCATGAAGAGCCCAAACATGAAAAGCCATGCCAGTGATGATAATGGAAAAAGCCATTGCAAGTTTTCTGTACACTTTATTCATATTCTTCCTACTCACTTATGGTCAATTGACCAAAGCCTGGTACAAGGCATCAAAATAGGGGCTGAGGACCCAGAGATGGATGATAAAACAGCCCCTGTCCTCGAGGAGCTTATAGTCTAGCAGAGATGAAAGCCGATTTCACAAACAATAATTCCCATCATAAGGAGGCTCTCAGAGGTTTCGAGAGGATGAGGTAAGGGGCAAGGTTTGCTCAGATTGGGAGATGTTGCTTTCAGTAGGATGCAGGGGTCCATCCAAGGGAGAATTGAATTAAAACTGGTCCTTAAAAGGAGCACAGCATACAGGAGAGACCTCACATGTCGAGAAACAGAAGTGTGAGCCAAGAGTCAAGGCCAGGGCTTCCCTGGTGGCGCAGTGGTGGAGAGTCCGCCTGCCGATGCAGGGGACACGGGTTCGTGCCCCAGTCCGGGAAGATCCCACATGCCGCGGAGCGGCTGGGCCCGTGAGCCATGGCCGCTGAACCTGCGCGTCCGGAGCCTGTGCTCCGCAACGGGAGAGGCCACAACAGTGAGAGGCCTGCATACCGCAAAAAAAAAAAAAAAGAGTCAAGGCCAGTGAAGACAGCACAGTGGCTAGAGCAGAAGGCAGTACCTTGAACGTCACCCATTTTCAGCAGGCCCTCCTTATAAAGCTGGTCTCCGGGTAACAAGGCTGGACCCATGTTCCGTAGAATCACAGTGTGCTTCTTTGGTATTAGAGTGCAGGCTTTGACCCAGAGCATGACTGAGATCCTGGCAGACAGGGGTGCTCTATAATGGAATTTTGTTCATGCTGCATATAGCCGCACATGAGTTCACCTGACTTCTTTAGGCTTTGACCCATTTCACAAGTGTAGGTTAGTACTGATGAAGCTTAGCACCATCTTGGCTCACCCTTGAAGAATGGGTAGGTCTTGGCCATGCCGGGAAGATGCAATGAAATTTTAAGGTGGAAGAGCAGCTTGGAGACCTGCAGAGGGGTGGCTCCTGGAGAGAGTGTATGGGAATAGTGGGGAGCTAAGTAGCTAGAATGCAGGATAGGGAAGGAGGAACTACAAACAGACATTTCCCAAATAATTTACTCTAATATCTGCTACTATATAAACAGATGGCCCAAGATACCCCTCCTCCACCACCCAGAGCATGTAAGTGGCGTGGTTAAAGGTACCAACTGTGAAATCAAACAGAGCTTGGTTTAAGTCCCACATTCATCACCTCCCAGCTGTGTGACCTTAGGAAAGTTACTTAACGTTCCTGAGCTACCATTTCCTCTCTTGTAATGTGTAGATAAACAATTAGACCCAACTCATAGTGCTGCCTGAGGGTGACATAAAAAAAGTTTAGCGCAGCACAACATAAGTCTTTAATAATTACCAGCTGAATTAATGTAATTATTACCATTATTATTTTAATAAAGATAATTTTGTGGAAGGCATTGTGCTACACTGGGAATGAACAATCTTTGGAGTCCAACCTGGGTGTGAATCCTGGCGCTGCCACCTGCCAGGGGTGTGACATTAGGAAAATCATTTCACCTCTCTGAGCCTCAGTCTCTTCGTTGGTCAAAGACACGTAGCGACACCCCTCTGGTAGGTCTGTTGTAAGAATGAATAAATGTGATAATGTATGAAAGGTGCCTGCACACCATGTGTACTCAGAAAATACAAGATGCTTCAAACATCGTTTTGGATGATGTCACCTGCTACCCTGCTTCCGTTCTGAAAAAACCCAAGTAACCTGGTGTGAGTCATATATCATGCATGGGCTATAACAAAGGGTAAGTGGGTACAAAACCTGCATTAAAAACAGCTTGATAGATGATAGATGTATAAACAGATAGACAAGTAAACACACTTGCCCACTGTTCTCGGAGAAAGAATCACTGACCAGTTTCTAGCCCTTTCCATCAGAACGTGTCTCTTTTGAAAAGACACCTTTGGGCTTCCCTGGTGGCACAGTGGTTAAGAATCCACCTGCCAATGCAGGGGACATGGGTTCGAGCCCTGGTCCCGGAAGATCCCACATGCCGCGGATCAACTAAGCCCGTGCACCACAACTACTGAGCCTGCACTCTAGAGCCCGCAAGCCACAACTACTGAGCCCGCATGCCACAACTACTGGAGCCCATGCGCCTAGGGCCCGTGCACTGAAACAAGAGAAGCCACCACAATGAGAAGTCCACGCACTGCAAAGAAGAGCAGCCCCCGCTCACCGCAGCTAGAGAAAGCCTGTGCACAGCAACAAAGACCCAATGCAGCTAAAAATAAATAATAAATAAATTTTGTGTGTGTGTGTGTGTGTGTGTGTGGTACGCGGGCCTCTCACTGTTGTGGCCTCTCCCGTTGCGGAGCACACGCTCCGGACACAAAGGCTCAGCGGCCATGGCTCACGGGCCCAGCCGCTCCGTGGCATGTGGGATCTTCCCGAACCGGGGCACGAACCCGTGTCCCCTGCATTGGCAGGTGGACTCTCAACCACTGTGCCACCAGGGAAGCACATAATAAAATTTTTTTTAAAAAAAAGAAAAGACATCATCACCACCTTGGTTAATTGTCTTCCCTCAGCTGCTATGCCTCTTAATTGCCTTTTGATATAAAAACTAACAGGAGCTTGAAGGCAATCTGGAGATTTCAAGGGATTTCCTTGTCTGCATAGAGATGTCCATTTCCTCACCCATCAAATCCTTATTTCTGCAAAACTGTTCAGACGGAACCACAATAAAGAAGTCCCTTAGCTCCATTTGACTAAGAGATGTGCTCTGTAATTACAATGGGGGAGGCATTTGAAACCAAAAGATCATTCCATGAGGCCAACTGTCACTGGAGGACTCCCCGCCAGCTGGCAGTGAGGAGGGGGGTAGAAAGCAAGGACTCAGGGTCGGAAGGACTTGGAAAAGCAGGAGGTTTGCCTCTCGGGTTGGCTGTGAGGCTCAGAAGAGGCAGTGGGTGTGAAGAAGACAGTAGCATGCCCAGCCAAGGCTCTGCACTCTGGCCATAGTTGTGAATGTTAATACAAACATGATTAGCATGTCTGGACAAGCTCTGGGCTCAGTGTAAGGAAGAAGACCTGGGTCAGGAAGGTTAACAGACAGATGACACTATCTAAATGTTAAGTGAATTGAACACATAGACAAAAGGGAAAAGAATCTCAAATGTTTAAGAGCAGAATTCAGAGGCGGCTTAATAAATCTGTGACGAACTGAACCCAGGAAGGCTAGCTTGAACCGGAGATGCCACTCACCCTGATGGGGAAATAGACTGCTCTTTGATGGGCTGTGTTTGCTCAATCTCTCCCTAAGCAAACTCTCCAACCTCTCTCTCTCTCTCTCTTTCTCTCTCCCTCTCTCCTTGTCTCTCTCTGTCTCTCCCTCTCTACCACCAATCACCCTCAACCCCGCCACTTCTCTGACTATAAAGCCGAGGCATCTGCTCTTATTTCTGCAGCCAGGCACCAACTGCTCAATTTTCCTATCAGTTGCCTTTTCGTATGTTTTTCCCTTAATCTATAATCAAGGTTCCTTGAGTTCAAAGCTCCGGCTGCTGGTGTATGCAGTTCAGGGCAATGTCAACCGTCTTTGGGTAGCAATCCACCACTTCCGGTGTCCTCTTTGCCCTTGAAGACTGGGCAAGGCAAACACCCAACCAACATCTGCAAGGGCAGGGCCTACAGGGAAGGAGCAGCGACGCTTCAGGCATCTCTGAATCTGCAGATGACACAGGAGAGAACCTACTGCACGGTCGCGATCCTCAACACTGTCCTGCTGGAAGGTGCTGCCCTGTCCAAAGGCAATGAGCACAACTCCTAGCTACCAAGCACTGACCCTGCCGTGGGCCACTGCTCCGTCCAAGAGGACACCTTCCCTCTAGGTGTCAGTGAACCACCTAGTTATGGTCATCTTCATTTTATTAATAAAGGAAACAGGTTCACAGAGGTTAAGTGGCGTTCCCAAGGCTCCGCTGCTCATAACGATCTGAGCGGGGATTGAGAACTGCTCCGTCCATCCTCAAAGCCCATGTTCTCTCCCCACTCCACTTTTTCTTAGCAAGACTTGTATCCTGGAAGCTCCCAAGTTTCAGGCAATCAATCATCTCCAGAGTGAGCTGTCAGCCCTTCTCAATAAATCTGTCATTTTTACTCCTGTGTCCTTGGCATGGCACGCACAGTGGGTGCTAAGAAATGTTTGCTGACTTCACACAGAGTCCCCAAAACATAAAAAGCTGAGAAATGAATGACATAAATCATAAATGCACTGTATATATATATATATATTGCATGCCTCTTTGGTATGCATTTTGTCATTTGACTCAGGCATACAGGGTACTAATTAGGGATCTTTGCGTGATTTTCATCTACAGTGTGCAAACCCCAAATAGTTTACTTTATGATTTAAGTTCTCAAGAAATAAAATGGCCCTACGATCTTCAGGATGACAGAAAACAGTTTCACTTCCTTTTAAAAGCAGGTCTAAAAGTAGTCATTATCTGAAATTACAGATGAGGAAAGAGGTTCAGACAGGTTGACTGACTTCCCCAAGGCCACACAGCAAAGAGGCAGCAGAGCTGGGATTTAAAATCAAGGTTTGTCAGGGACTTCCCTGGTGGCGCAGTGGTTAAGAATCCGCCTGCCAGTGCAGGGGACACGGGTTCAAGCCCTGGTCCGGGAAGATCCCACATGCCGCGGAGCAGCTAAGCCCGTGTGCCACAACTACTGAGCCTGCACTCCAGAGCCTGCATGCAGCAACTACTGAGCCCGCGTGCCACAACTACTGAAGCCCACGTGCCTAGAGCCCATGCAAGAGAAGCCACCGCAATGAGAAGCTCATGCACAGCACCAAAGAGTAGCCCCCGCTCGCCGCAACTGGAGAAAGCCCGAGCGCAGCAACAAAGACCCAACACAGCCAAAAATAAATAAATACGTTTTAAAATAAAGAAAGAAAGAAAATCAAGGTTTGCCAGATTCTTTGAACCACATAACCCCACACTACAGAAAGGTCTCCCAATGTTGAGCACAACACAGTCAATCCTTAATCACCTCACACTGATGACAAATGAGTGAAAACTTGAAAAAAAGACTTTACACTTGAGTGACCTGCTGTGTTCCCAAAGCCCTGGATTTTGTTCGTTTGGTTCCACTTCTTTTATAGCAGGTTGAGTTGAAGTTGGGGTAAAGAAATACAACAGAATTGTGGCAAGCCCCATGAGAACTCTGAGATGGATACCAGCATGCAGAGGCCCCCTGGTAGGCTGGGACGGGATATTCCTTGGTGAAAGGACGGCCCCATGCGATGTGGTCAAAAGGTCCTAGAACCCTTGCTGACGGCGAGTCACATGTGACCTTAGGCAAGTCACCTTATGTCTCCAGGTCTTTCTGTCTAGATGTCCACACAGTGAGGAGACCGACCTGAAGTCTGAAAGCCAGAACTAACTTCCTGCTCCATCTGCTGGAGAATCCTTCTGCAGTGCTCCACACAACGCTGCAATTTCCAGCTTGGGCTGTGAGCCGTGTTCCTGCTTATTGGCAGGAAAAAGAGCAAAGGACGGGTGCAACTAACCAGTGTCCTCTTGGTCTTGTAATCGATGAGATTCTCAGCGGGAGGGATCCAAGCTTGGATTTGCACTTGGGCTGCCTGGCTCTAGGTCCAAGGCTGGGGTGCCACATCCTGGCAGCCCAGATGACCCCCTACTTTAGTCCAAGGGTGACCCCTTTGGTCTGCAAGGATAAGGGACATTCGTATTTCTGCAGAGCCTGGGTGGCAAGACCCATGAGGACACCTGCTTCTCTGTGAGCCAAACTGGATGGCCCAGAATTCTCTCTGCTTCCAGCATTAGAATGATGCTGACACTCTCAGGGCTGCAAAAAAAATATGTTAACATTTGCTTCAATCTGTTTCTTTAACCTGCCTCTCAAGGAATCAGGGGTATTTGAACTCAGTTTTAAAGGAAAGAAGGAGTTCAGAAAGAAACCAGCAGATGACAAAAAGGACGGTGACCTACCTCTCATCCCAGGTAAAGAGACCAGCAAAGGTCTGGAGGGTAAATGGGCCTGGCCAGTTCAGATTATGTTGTCACATGTGCTGCAGAGGAGTGGTGAAGGGGTGTGCTGCAGTAGCAAGGGTTGATGGAGAAGTGTCAGAGAGCACTTACCGGTGCCGGGCGCTGGGGTGGATGCTGTCACATAAATTACACCATTCAACCCTGGCAGTCGTACTGTTGAGGTACCCAATTTACAGGAGATGAACCTGAAAGTCAAGGTAAAACCAGCCCACCTGGTGACATGGTAGAACTGGGACTTGGACCCAGATCTGGGTGCAGAGAGCACACTCGTCCTCTCTACCACTCTGTCCTGCCTGAGTTCAGGCAACGGCTGGATTGTGATGCCATGAACCCTGACATGTGAAGACCTGGGGTGAAGGTGTGTGTGGTCTTACATTACGTGGGTGGGGCGGGCAGGGAGGAGACAAGAGTGAACACTGAGTACAGTCCACCCACGCAGGAGTCAGGAGCCCACTGAACTCCAAACCAATTTAACTGGACTCCTAATACAGCAGAGGAGAAATGAGAATCCTTAAAAGTTGTTGAGCCACACCCAAAGCAACAGGGCTGGCAGTGCTTTCTGGACATCTGTGTGATGCTTCTTTAGGAAGATGGTGGAAGGGAGATGACCTCGCATAAAACAGGGTGAGTGGTGACACTCTTACCTCCCAATCCTCCATAAGAGAGAACTCTACAGTTGGGATTTGGAAAGAAATATATATATATATATATATTTTTAGAATTATATATATATATTATATATAAATATATATATTTTAGAATGACAGTCCTTCAACAAATCTTAAAAACACTTTGAGAAAAAAATAACATTGCAGAATGTTACTGAATCACAGGATATCTCAAAGGGCTCAGTGACCCATGGAGAGATAAGGGAACATCCCATAGTCAGGGACCTTCTGGAATTAGCCTCCAAACCAGTTCGTGGAAGAAAGACAATTCCAACCCCTGCCTGGGACAGCTAAACCTGAGACCAGATTCCTCTGCACAGGATCTGCCTTTTATCAAGTTCTGACTCCTTATTCTGCATCAGATGTCTCTTCTTCTCTCCTATCATCTTTTTAAAAATTTATTTTATTGAAGTATAGTTGATCTACCATGTTGTGTTAATTTCTGCTATACATCAAAGTGATTCAGTTATCCATCCATATACATACTTTTTCATATTCTTTTCCACTATGGTTTATCCCAGGATATTGAATATAGTTCCCTGTGCTCTACAGGAGGACCCTGTTGTTTAGCCATCCTACATATAATAGTTTGCGTCTGCTCATCCCAAACTCCCAACCCATCCCTCCCCCACCCCCCTCCCCTTTGGCAGCCACAAGTCTGCTCTCTATCCTGACATCATCGGCCTCTGCTCCTGGTATAATGTGCTGTTGTGAATGCCTCCTACTCTTCTGCACAACCACACCTTTGCAGGTGTCACTCCCCTTCCTTGGGATGACAGCCTCAAACACCTCCAGTTGTCCTCATTTGTCAGGACTCAACTCAAAGGCTCCCCATCCCTGCCCCCCGACACCTGCAGAGTAGGGTACTGTCCATCACCCACCCCCTGTTCTCTATGTGCCTGGGGCTCCAGAGGGTCGGCTGGTGACACTGCATCTCCAATGCTGGCTCTCAAGGTGGACCTTCCCTGGTGAGGTCATGCCCTATGAGGGGCAAGAATATCCTGCTCCTTCCTGTTCAGGCCAAAACCCCAGCACAATGCCTGGCACCCAGCAGTCCCTCAAAGCACCAATTAGGAAAGGATGAATACTTGGATTGTCCCTGCTTAACCCAAGACCCAGACCATGAGCTCCTTGCTAGAAGAACATGTGCCTTATTGATTTCTACAGCCTATTTCTCTGACTTCTTCATTTAGGGGGATGAGTGAATGACTCAGTCCTGAACCCACCGAGTTCTTGATCCTGGCTTCCAACTCATTCTGGCGATATTGCTCTGACAATACTTTTGCATTTTCATGTCCCTCAGCCTTTGACTGTAGAGACCCTCAGAAAATATTCATCCATTCAACTGTGAGTAAACAGTCGGGGAAAAAAATGTGTTCATTGTGTACAATATAATCTTATTCTTCTTTAAAATGCTTCCATCAGTGTGTGTGCATGTTTGTGTACATGTATCTGTATACAAATATAGATATATGCAGATAATACATATAAGATGGATAGTTCTGGAGATGGATGGTGGTGATGGGCACACAACCATGTGAATGTACTTACAGCCACAGAACCGTATACTTAAAAAATGGTTAAAAGGTACGTTTTTGTAATGTGTTTACCACGATTGTTTTAAATGGGAGAAAACGGTGTTTGATAAATTGAATGAGTGAATGAAGACTTGGCCACTTCAATAACCTCCTGAAGACGTCTGCCCTCGGACATAACTGGGCCCATGTCCCCTGCCATCGTCCCCTTCCTGCCCCTAAAGCATAAACATCAATGTCTTAGCCCGTCATTCAAGGCCTCCCTCAGCAGCGAGGACATTAACCTCCCCAAGGAAGAAAAGGGGAAGGTGCTAATTATGCACCCTTTCATTATGTTTTTTTTTTACTATGTTCATTCTTTATTATTTTTTTTTGCTTTATAACAAGTTTAATCAGTTATACATATACATATATCCCCATATCCCCTCCCTTTTGCGTCTCCCTCTCACCCTCCCTATCCCACCCCTCCAGGCGGTCACAAAGCACCGAGCTGATCTTACTGTGCTATGCGGCTGCTTCCCACTAGCTATCTACCTTACGTTTGGTAGTGTATATATGTCCATGCCGCTCTTTCACTTTGTCACAGCTTACCCTTCCCCCTCCCCATATCCTCAAGTCCATTCTCAAGTAGGTCTGTGTCTTTATTCCTGTCTTACCCCTATGTTCTTCATGACATTTTTTTTCTTAAATTCCATATATATGTGTCAGCATACAGTATTTGTCTTTCTCTTTCTGACTTACTTCACTCTGTATGACAGACTCTAGGTCCATCCACCTCATTACAAATAGCTCAATTTCGTTTCTTTTTATGGCTCAGTAATATTCCATTGTATATATGTGCCACATCTTCTTTATCCATTCATCCGATGATGGACACTTAGGTTGTTTCCATTTTATAGTGAACCTTTCCATTTATAGTGAACCTTTAACAAATCCCTACTGTGCACTCTATGCTGTTTAACATGCAGGGGCTACAAAGTTATTTAAGACATTCTTGGTGTTCTCAAGCCAGCAGATGTGAAAAGCACTTGGCCTGTCACTTAACTCTGTCATTGATTCCCATTGGGAAGGCCTGCAATGTGCCGAGCATGGTGCTAAGACCTCCACGTGTCTTCACCTGCATGATTCTACAAGAACACCATGAGATGCCTCTTCTTACGACACACAGAATACAGACTGAGCTCAGAGAGATGACACCAGTTCTCTCTCCAGCTGGGGGGAGGCAGAGCCAGGATTCAGTTCCAGACCCACAGTGCGCGGGTCCAGACGTGCGTGACAGACGAGCAAACGGAGAGCCAGAGGGTTGAAGTGTCTCCTCTGCAGCCACCGAGGGATGAAGGACCCGTCCCAGCAGCTCCTCCTCTCCCGGGCAGCAGGACCGTTCCTCCCTGCTTTGACCTCTGAGTGAGTGCAGCCAGCTGCAAGGTCCCAAAAGGCACCGCCTCCTTCCAGATCTGAGAAGGAGGAAGATGCTTTAAGCTGTGTTCGTGCCAAAGAGTCCTCCAGGTGACTTTAAAGGGCCGTTGGTAATCACACTGTTCTTAGAACTCAGCCACGCAAACCCCCGGGAGAGGAGAAGACGTCTGAGAGCGCGGCTGAGCAGGAGACCATGACACTCAGCAGAGACTTCACTTTTAGCACGATGAGGTGGATAATTAAAGAATGACTCAGGGGAAGGACCTGAGAAACAACAGAACCAGGGTCCCTTCCCCAAAGTCCAGAGTCCCCAGTTCTGCACGACAGGGTTCAGGCATGTCTGCTAGTCCATTTGTTTAAACAAGTGTGCACATGTGCCCACAAACATGCACACATGCAACCATGCATGCCCATAACGATGCATGCCACAGACGTGTGTGTGCCCATGTATGCCCACTAATGTAAGCACACATGACCACAGGTATGTGCACATGGAAACATGCATGACTAAAACCATACATGCTCACAAACACGGGTGCACACACCACGAATTCTCGCAAACATGCAGGCAAGAGATTCAGAAGCAACTGCAATGACGTTTTTATGTTCATAGACCAGTAACCTTTTCTTCCTTAAGTTCCACGCTGCAATGACCTGCATTGATTCCTGTAAGGTGTGCCTGCATTTTTTTTTTCCTTTAAAAGTTTGCACCATGAAGAATAGTTGAAGAAGGTACTCACTGTTAGGGAGTATCCTAGGCACTGAGATTCATCAGTGACAGGAACAGATAAAGATCCCTGCATCTGTACAGCTTACATTTCAGCGGGAGGATCAAATAAATAAAAACACGGCAAACGAGTTATGTCCATGGTATGTTGAAAGATGATGAGGGAAAAGAGGGTCCCATTGGCAGAAGCTGCAGACTTCAAGTGTGATGAGAGAAGGTGACAAGAACAAAGACTTAATGGAGGTGAGAGGTTGCGCTTTGCGGACGTACTAGGGAAGAACGTTCCAGATGGAGGAGGATGTCCCAAAGGCCCCAGGTTGGGGGGGGAGGATGTTGGAGGAACAGGCAGGTGGCCAGATGTCAGGAAGGGCCTCATAGGCCATCATGAGGACTTGGGCTGCTGCCCTGAGGGAAATGAGGCATCAAGTCACCAGTTTTAGGCAGAGAAGTGACACTCCCTGGCTTAGGTCTTTTTTTTTTTTTCATAAGCAGATAATCACCATCTTTATTTATTTTTTAACATCTTTATTGGAGTATAATTGCTTTACAATGGCATGTTAGTTTCTGCTGTATAACAAAATGAATCAGCTATACATATACATATATCCTCACATCTCCTCCCTCTTGCATCTCCCTCCCACCCTCCTTATCCCATCCCTCTAGGTGGTCACAAAGCACCGAGCTGATCTCCCTGTGCTATGCTAACACATATATATGGAATCTTAAAAAGAAAAACATGGTTCTGAAGAACCTAGGGGCAGGACAGGAATAAAGACGCAGACACAGAGAATGGACTTGAGGACACGGGGAGGGGGAAGGGGAAGCTGGGACGAAGTGAGAGAGTGGCATGGCTTCGGTCTTAAAAGGACCCTCGGGCTGCTGTGTGGACCACAGAGGGAAGAGTGGGAACAGGGAGGAAGCAGAGACTAGGTAGAGGCAGTGAAAGGCATCCGGAGAGAGATGACAGAGGCTTGGGTTGGGTCTGGGGTATCTCATGAACAAAAGTCAAAAGCATTGCCTGGATAGGGAGGGTGGGAGGGACGGAGACACAAGAGGGAAGAGATATGGGAACATATGTATATGTATAACTGATTCACTTTGTTATAAAGTAGAAACTAACACACCATTGTAAAGCAATTATATTCTAATAAAGATGTAAAAAAAAAAAAAAGCATTGCCTGAGGCATAAGTAGTGTCAAGAATGACTCTGAGGTTCGATTGTGTGTGGCTGCCTCCCTTCTCAAAGGGAGGTGCCCAATGGGATACAGTGGAAGATCCTCAATGGTGCAACGAGGCCATGCAGAATCTGGTACTTTTAAAAAATATATAATTCATATATATATTCATATATAAAAATATAATTCATATATATATTCATAATAAAAGTATAATTTTTAAAAATATAATTTAAAGTCAAACAGAGAGAATATGGTTTAAGCACTGATACATGAATACTTGCTTTAGAAGAACAACAGAGGTGGTGCATAGTAACAAAAACTTATACACAGCCCTTTAGCTTCTTCTGTTGATGAAACAGTGTTGCCGCTACCCAATCTAACACTGCAATGGAATAAATTCTCTATTCATTCAAGACTTTATCAAGGACAGAGATGATTAATAATTATATATATATATATATATATATATATACATATATTTATTTTCTGGAAAGTCTGAGCAAAAGCAGTAACACCTAAGAGAATCTGGTACGAGTTCACCTTCCAGCAGCTGCAATGGCCTTACTTCATTCTCTGGACTAAGTGTTCCTTCCTGGGGCCTCATGCCTGCCCTTTGTTCAGCCTCTTTCCTCCCACTCAAACTTAGCTATTTTTTAATTAACTTTCAAGTCTCCTTTTAAATGTTCCTTCCTCCAAGAGATCTCTCCTGAGCCCTCATTCTAAATGAGGCGTCTCCTGTCATATTTCCTATGGCCACCTGCACTTTACATCATAGCACGTATTTCATACCGAACTGGCTCCTTAGAAAAGGGAGTTTAGACGTAATGACTGTCTCGCCCACTGGACCAATGTTCTGTGAGGGCAGGGACTGTTTTGCTCAGGTCATAACCATGAACATGGCATCCAGAACTGTGTCAACTACACAGTCGACCCTCAATAAATACTGTTTTATTGTTCAGTACATAGATGGGGAGGGTCCAAATATTTCAACCCAAATCGTCTCTTTCTCAATAAGCTTTCATTGAGCTCCACTCTGTGCCAGCACTGAGAGGCAAGCCTGGGAACCAGGAAAGGATGGAACCCGGATGTCAGGCCCTTGGAGGTCATGGAGAGGTGGTCAGCGCTAGTGGTAGGACAAAGGAAAGCCTGGAGGAGCCTCCTGACCAGGATAAGCCATAAGAAAGTCTCCTGAGATAGGTGATATCTTAGAAGAGACAAAAAACCTGAGCAGGAGTTAGCAGGGAGAACACTGCAGACAAAAAGGATGTTCCTAGCAGTCGTAGGGGCAAATGCAAAGCTTGGAGGCAACAGAACATACAAAATCCTGGCTAATCCCTAATGCACAGGTTGGCTGGGAGGCAAATTAGCTGCCAGAATCACAAGAGGATTCCTGGTTGAACAATGTGTTGGTCCCTATATACTGATGCAAACCCCTCTGGAGAACTTGGTGGTATTAACCCAGCTTCCTGTCCAGCTCTATCTCAAGCCCCTCCCTGCCCCCAAACTACCCAATGATCAACTAAAACATCTGACACCTCAGAAGGAGCAGGGACCCCAATCCTTGACTCTCAGTCTTTCCTGAATTCTCCAAGGGTAAACCAGATTCTGCCACAGAAGACTTCCCATATTGCTTTGCACAACTTCTACGGCCTCAGTTTCCCCATTTTAGAAGGTGGGTGCAGATTGGACTTGCCTCAGTTTCTGTGAAGATTAAGTAAGATCATGCAAAGCGCTCAGCAGAGGGCCTGGCATGTAGCAGGAGCTCATAAATGCTCATCACAATCACACTGCCCAATAATGTGTGTCTGTTTCTACCACACGGAGTTAGCAGCTCAATGCAAAGGTCTTGTGTCCATCACTTCTGGGTCCCTAGTATCTAGCACCATGACAGGCACATAGGTGTTGATGAGTGAATACACAAATGAGCAAAAGAAAGAATAAATGAAGGGAGGTGATGACAGGTCTGCAGTAGGAAGACATCTTCTCCAAGAGGAGCTGGCTGCTCGCTGGGGAGATGGAAGTTTTCAGAACAGGACCCTGCTAATGCCATGTCCTTGTCCTCCCAGGTGCTTTCTAGACAAAAGAGTGGAAGTAGACCTCAGCTTTTCAAAACACAAAGCATCACTTCCTGTGGCATCAACGAACCACAAGCCCACAATTCGCTGTCAAAGTCAGAGGACAAAAGGGGTGACAATGCTTATAGGAAGTCTTGAATCCTTTGCACCAATATCAGGAACTATCACACTGAGCTTAAAAGTCCTACAGGTCATCTCTGCTGGTGCATCATGCATGGAAACCCAGGCTTCAGAAAGATCCCAAGAAAGAATAGCCAAAAAGGAATGGTGCCCAGTTAGCACTGCACCCGCAGAAAGGGACAACCTGCTGCTTCTCCAGTAAACAGCCGCCTTGCAGTCTCCTGAGATTTTTTTAATTGCTTGTTAGATAATCTGGGTAGCAGCCCTCAACCCACCATCTGCTCTGCTTACATGTCTCCAGGGGTTGGCTACTTGGGATCTGATGCAGACACACCAGTCCTGGGAAAATCACAGACTAGTAAGAATTGGCATGACCTTAGAGACCCTCCAATCTATGTCATAACATACAGCCCGGCTCTGCCTGAGCCCAGCAGTGTCAACTCAAATGAGGCCCATCACCTGTGTGACCCTCCGTTCTTTCACCTACATGATAGTGACAGAATCCTAGCCCTGACTTCATGGGATTGTCTGAAGAACTGAATGAGGTAATAAATACAAAGCCTAGAAGAGTTCCAGGTTCAGTGTTTAATAAATGTTAGCCAATACAGTGGTTACTACCTTTACTGTTGTTTTTCCAAAGGTTTTCAAGTAGATGCAATGATGCCCCCATGATATGATGAGCAGCCTAGGAGGTTGCACCCCGTGAAATGTCAACCAAACCAGTCCCACTTTTCCCTTTTATATATCAGGCTTTCCTTTAAGATTCACTCTGAGGAAAGGAAGTCAAAGGTTTTTAAAAATGTTCAAAGATTTCTGATCGAATACATCGTCACCTTCTTCTCACCAAATACATAGCTTTCCAAGACTCTCAACCACCTTGACCCCACCTTCTTCAGAGGGAGGGCACCCATGATGCTCAAAGCAACCCTGCCCTTTGAAGATCTTTCCATTAGAAAACGCTTCCTGACATCAAGTACTTGAAATATTTCTTCCTTTCACTCCCAGGGTCTTAGTTCTGACCTTTGAAGAAACTAATGATGAATCTAATTCATTTTCCTGGGAGGCCATTAGTGACCCCTAAATGGTGATCACACAATTCTGAATCCTTTCTAATTCATTCAGTTACTCCTTGTTGGGTAGAGATGGGGCTTCATTTGCAGGCTTAGGGTACTCAGGTTTGTCAACACACTTCCAGGTGTCCTGGATTTGATACATGGAGTGGAATTCAAAGTCCCTGAGGTCTGACCAGAGCAGAGAGGAGACAGCAACACCCAGCTTCCCTCTGGCACCAGGACTGGACAATGCAAGTCAAGATGTTTGAGCCGGGCAGGTCCTTCTCAAGGTCTGGACTAATGAAACTTGTGAAATTACTGCCAACAGAATGAGTGGTGTATCTCTGAGTTTTCTTATTTCTTGAGTCCCCAGAAAGACATTTGGAGGTAGGAGTCCGGATGTGGGTTTTGGAAGGGAAGCAGAGTGGCTTCTGAGAAAGAGCATGGGATTGGAAGTGAGACAGACTTGGAATGGAACCATTAGCAGCCTACATGGCTTCAGTTGTTTTGTTTTATTGTTTGTCAAAGGCTGTTTGCCCATGTGTAAAATGGGAAATATAATATCTGCTTCTCCAGGATAATTAGATGAAATGATGGAGATAAAATGCCTAGTTCAGTCCCTAGGATACCTCAAGGACTAAGCTCAGGTTGATTCATTTTTTGTTTCTTTTTCTGTTCGTTTGTTTAATTCCCCAGTATTTACATAGGTTGGGCCACCTTTTACCTGTTTGATATATGCAGGATGAGAGGAAGAATGAATGGGGGAATGAACAGATGGTTATGTTGATAGACAGATGGACAAATTCTCAAGAGAGGTAGTTTTGTGGCCCCTTCTTCAGGCTGAGATAAGCAAAGTGGAGCCAGCAATGCAGAGCACGTACAAGACTATATCAGCTCCACAGTGAGCCAGAGGCAGGCTGAAAGCCTGGACTGACACTCACAGCAGTAAGGCTCCCTCAGGCAAACTGTACAATAACCATAATGATGATGATGATAAATAATACTTAGATAGCTCAAAATCATCGAGAACAATACACACACATGTAATTTTTTGTTCACAAAAACCATAGGAGGCAGATACTATCATTATCTGTTTTTCAGATGTGGAGAGATGAAGTCATTTGTCCAGGACCATATTGCTCTGAGGGTTTGGGACCGGGAACCAGACTCAGACACCAGAGTCCAAATCCCAGCCACTGAGCAAACTCCTCTGAACCTCCCTGTGGCCTCATCTAAGAAGTTTACTCATTCACATGATATCTCAAAGACATAAACTAGATATCCCACATGAAGTTCTTATTACAAAGAGATGGTAATAAATGTTACCTGTTTCCTTCACCTACATCAACATTCATATTTCCGTATTATTCAGAAGAAGGCTTCCAGACAAAAAGGACACAAAGCAATGCACCATTCCCCCATACCAATTAACTCCAACTTTGGACAATTTTGCAAATCTACCCTTTTGATGAATGGATGACAGCATGGGAGAAAGAGCAATCTCCTAGGGATGGTCTTTAGAACACTAGTATCACATAGCCCACTCCACGTGTGTGCACACCTGCACACACACACATACTTGTGCATGCACGTGTGCACACATCTGTGATATGATGAGTAAAGAAATATTATTGCAAGGAAAATCCCAAGAGAGCACTATGGCAGGCTGCCACTAGGGACTAAGGTTCCATGGAACATACTTTGGGATTTTTTTTTTTTTGATTGTGAGAAAAAAGGTCTTGATTAGGAATCAGGAAATCTGAGACCCTGAGCTGATTCTTCCACTGCCCAGCTGCCTAACTACTGCAAGGCAAAGTACCCTTTCTCTGCACTCAGCCTCCTTATTTATATAGTAAGTAAACTTGAAAGAGTTGATGGGAGAGCAGTCCATGAAATGGGAACAGCCAGTGCAAAGGTTTCATGCCCGACATTATCAAGAAACTACAAAGAGACTATTATGAGGACTTCCCTGGTGGCACAGTGATTAAGAATCCACCTGCCAATGCAGGGGACACGGGTTCGAGCCCTGGTCTGGGAAGATCCCACATGCCGTGGAGCAACTAAGCCCGTGCGCCACAACTACTGAGCCTGTGCTCTAGAGCCTGCGAGCCACAACTACTGAGTCCACGTGCCACAACTACTGAAGCCTGCGTGCTTAGAGCCCGTGCTCCACAACAAGAGAAGCCACCGCAATGAGAAGCCCGCACACCACAACGAAGAGTAGCCCCTGCTCGCCACAACTAGAGAAAGCCCGTGTGTGCAATGAAGACCCAACGCAGCCAAAACTAACTAACTAACTAAATAAATAAATAAATAAAAAAGAGAGAGACTCTTATGGCAGGAGGTGAGCCAATGAGGGAAAGAGTAAGTCATTCTGGCTTTGTTCACAGTAAGTTGGAGAACAGAGGAGCCTCACAGTCTGACTTATGCTTTGCAAGGACCATCTGGCTTCTGTGTTGTAAGGAGGCTAGAGATGAGCAAGGGTAGCATCAGGGGGATCAGATGGGGAAGATTATTGTGCAAATCCAGATGGCACAGACAGGACGGTGGCTAGAACCAGCATATTAGCAATAGAGGTGAGAAATATCATATTCTGCATAAATTTGGAAGATAGAGCCAATAAGATTTCTGGATGAAGTGGACACGAGGTATGAGGGAGAAAGAAGTCACAAATTGCTCTAAGATGTTGGCTTCAACACCTAGAAGGATGGAGTTGACTGAGATGGGGTTGTTTGATGGAAGAGGCTTGGGAGGGCAGGAGATCAGGTTATTGGTTTGGATAGATCAAGTTTAAGATGCCTTTTAGCAGCAAGATGACAATGGATGGAGAACACCTACCAGACAAGTCTGAAGTATGGAAGAGAGGAGAAATTGATGACATAAACTGCGAAGCCAGTGGCTCATAGGTGGTATTTAAATCCATGGGACTGGGTGACCCAGGAAGTGAGTGTAGAAAAGCACTGCCAAATTGATTGGTTAAAAACTGAAATACTGAAAGGAATGTATTTTAATAATAGACAACAAATATCGAGAGCCATGCACAGTCTTCTATCTGCCACTTATTCTTTGTATTCAGTAAGTACAGCTCAGCCTATAAATCCTGGGCCCCTCTTGGACCCAAGGTATCCATTCATCTTCTCTCCTTCCCTCTCCCTCCTCTGTCTCTAAACACTTGCGTGTAAAGATTTATCTCAGTTGGGGCAGACAGAGGCAGGAAGAAATCCCATTGTGGCATCTATGCCTATGCCTAATCCTTATTGCTTAATCTGTTGTGTCAATACCCTGCCCTGTGAAAGTATTAGGAACTTTCCCAGCTACAAATAAAGGACACTGGGGGCTTCCCTGGTGGCGCAGTCGTTGAGAGTCTGCCTGCTGATGCAGGGGACGCGGGTTCGTGCCCCGGTCCGGGAAGATCCCACATGTCACGGAGTGGCTGGGCCTGTAAGCCATGGCTGCTGAGCCTGCACGTCCGGAGACTGTGCTCCGCAACGGGAGAGGCCACAGCGGTGAGAGGCCTGCATACCGCAAAAAAAAAAAAGGACATTGGTTCCATTTCATTACTGTTTCTTATGGGTCTGGAGCTCACTAAGTCATCTGAAGAGAGAAATCAGCGGTGGGATTTGAGCTTTATACAAACCTCAGAAACTACCAACCGACAGGATGTGGAGTGTGATGAGAAACGTCTTTGTCACACTGCTCAGTAAACGTCTCCATCATCCGGACCTGGTTCAGATAAGTAACTTCAACCAATGACTAGGAATTCAAATGTGTGAGTGCCAACTACCTGTCAGGCAGTGCCTGCATTCTCCATGCTTAAGCCAAAGGGTGTTCTAACCCAAATCTGATCCTCCCCTACTTCAAACATTTCATACTCGCCCCTCCTGTAACATCCTTAGAGGAGAAAGTTCAAACATCTTAGTCTGCATTTCCACCCAATTGTGCTTAACTTGTGATTTTTCTCTTGGAGTCTGGTCTCGCCAACAGAATAAAAAAACAGTGTGGATAATACCGGCTTTGGAGGCAAACAGCCATGAATTCAAACCTTGACTCTGCCCTGGGATAGCCAGGCGTCCTGGAGCTTCAGTTTACCCATCTGTAAAATGAACGTAATGATACCTAGCTCATAGGGCTGTCAATAGCATCAAGTGAGTTGATATAGGAAAGGTCCTGGCATACAGTCTGAGCTCACAAAGTGTCACAAGTTACTGAATGATTTCATGCAGGCTCAATTATGCCCATGAGCAGACCAATGCCAGCCCTGATTCCCACCTGGTCTCTGGACTCAGATACCCCATTGCCTCCAGCCCTCTAGACTCACATCATCTCTGGCTGCCTGGTCCTCCTCCTCCTCCTCCTCGACTTTATGTACTAATTCACCCAAGGGAGCGACTGACTATCACTATGACTTCTCTCCCCCGTAACATTACATTAAAGCACCAATTCTTCCCATTCCGCTGCTTCAAGATTTTTCAACTGTTCTCCGTCTGAGCTGTCCTCACCACGGTCATTATTTTTCCCCATCCCACTTGCCACCCTCTTTGCTTCCAAAGCATCATCTTTACAACACAAATCATCAAGAAATTCCCTTACTTAAATGGTTTCTTAGCCTCCTTGATCCACAAAGTGCAATCCCGCCTCTCCCACTCCATCAAAAACACCACCTCGGGCTTCCCTGGTGGCGCAGTGGTTGAGAGTCCGCCTGCCAATGCGGGGGACACGGGTTCGTGCCCCGGTCTGGGAAGATCCCACATGCCGTGGAGCAGCTGGGCCCGTGAGCCATGGCCGCTGAGCCTGTGCATCCAGAGGCTGTGCTCCGCAACGGGAGAGGCCACAGCAGTGAGAGGCCCGCGTACCACAAAAAACAAAACAAAAAACAAACAAAAAAAAACACCACCTCTAGGGAGCACTCTTCAGCAGTGTGGCATTTCCCAGGGATGCCATGATCTTTATCATCCCCAGGCCTTTGCACATGCTGTTCTCAATGACTGAGATTCCCCTCCAGCCTTCACCCGACTAGTAGAACCCCCGTCTTCTGGGTAACCTGTCGTGATGCCTCCCGAGTGAGGAGACGGCATCCCTGTCCTCCCTCAGCACCTTAGGACCTTGTCCCTGCTTTCTTGTTCCATTTCTGACATCACTTTATTAACTTACATCTCTTTCTCCCATGGCACGTTGGAAACAACTTGAGTTCATGGCTCTTTCTCAACGTTCTGCCCAGAATTCCTAGGACAGAGCCGACGAGAGCAAGAGGCTCAAAGTCTCCAGAATGGGTAAATTAATGAGGAAATAAATAAAAGAACAAGAGACGACCCTGGGTCTGTTTTACAAGGGGCAATTTGTGCAAGGGTTGCATGGGAGGCATGCTACATATTCCTTCTTGAGAAAGATGACAGTAGAGGAAGCTTTAATGGGTAGAAAAAAGGGGGGCAAGAGATCTTCTCCAAGGAATTTATTTATGGAAAGATCTTTTGTCAAAGAAGTGTGAATAGATTTGGTTAAGCAAATGCCTCTGGGGTCTGTCAGTCTTGGCTGGAAGGATTCAATTCCCAGTACATCATCCCCTGATTATTCAAGGAAAACATCCAGATAGCTGCCAGGCAACCAGGAAAGGAAGTTTGAGCAGGAGGGAAAGTCATGCTCTGTAGTTGTGTTGTTTGCAGAAGTGCAAGCGTTTACAGAAGTTGGAGGCAGGTGCAGTCATCGTAACATCTGAACATCCTTGTCTGCCCAAGCCAAACAAAACATGCCTCGTGAAGTAGAAAGCAAATGCATGGACTCTGGGGTTCAGGCATCCCCGCAAGAAACCCTCCACCTGGCCACCTGCACAATGTGCAAAACTGAGCCAGACTTGGAACCCATGTCAGGCTCTGCTTCCTCTATGATTTAGGGATAATACTACGTCCTTTGTAGAATTGTGGGGTTACGTGAGGCTATTTGTAATAATAATTTTATAATTTTCTACTCCAAATAAATTCTGGTTGATTCTAGTGGGATGAGACATAAAAGTTTCATGCAATGACACTAAAGGGATTTTTTCAGAGAGAGCACAGAATTTCACCCTTTCTGGGAGCACAGCATGCCAATGAAGCAAAGTTCTGCCTACTTTTAGGAAGAGCAGCAAAGAACCCGCCTTCCAGGCATGTCTTTTCTTTTCCCAAACAGTAACTGCAGTGACCTGAGTGCCAATTCCTGGGATCTGTGAGGCCGTGGAGACGCAGGCATCAGTGACGTGGGAGATTTTTAGATTCCCACTGTTCACAAATGCTCCTCTACGCAAAAGGCGGAGATTCCCTGCCTGATGCCATGAAGATTCTTAATCAGTGTTTAATTCCTCTGAGCTTTGTAAAATGCCTTCTGCAGAAGTCTAAGACGAGATGGAACAGAGATTTGAGATTAAACAAGGACTGTTAGGGTGACGATCATTTCCTCCCTCACCCTGTTGGATGATACAAGAGCTTGGTCAAGCAGAGTATTCATCTTCATCAACATTACCAGGGGCTTGGAAGGAAGACACGTGAGAAAAGTCCTTCATTTTCAGGGTGTCCTGTCTATCTTATCAAGAGTGAAGTGTTTCCTAATCATTCAAGAACAAAAATGTCATGACAACTGTAAATAATGAAATGCATTTTAATATGTAAAAAAAATAAAAGAAGCAAAATGTCCCCAAATTGAGCACTGGTTAAATAAATTATGATGGAGTCCTATGATGGAATTCTTTGCAGCTATTAAGCATGTTTTAAAGGGACGTAGAGGGTGATGAAAAATGTTCACAACCTGGAAAGAGAGAAAATAGAGAACAAACTAATATATTAGATTTTTGTAAAGCAAAACACATGTACATATGAAATACTGTCTACCTGGTGTAAAAGGAGAGAAAGAGAGATACAGGTAGAAATAGAAAGAGAGAGAGAGAGAGAGAGAGAGGGTTCTGATTACAAAAGTGATATGTATATTGTGAAAAATAAGGAAAAGTACAAGGATGAAAATGTCACCATAATTCTTTCACTAGGCAAAACTATATGTGTGTGCTATTAAAAGTTTATTTTTTAAATTTTTATTGGAGTATAGTTGCTTTACAATGCTGTGTTAGTTTCTACTGTACAGCAAAGTGAATCAGCTATACATATACATATATTCCCTCTTTTTTGGATTTCCTTCCCATTTAGGTCACCACAGAGCACTGAGTAGAGTTCCCTGTGCTATACTGTAGGTTTTCATTAGTTACCTATTTTATACATAGCATCAATAGTGTATATATGTCAAGCCCAATCTCCCAGTTCATACGTTTGTTCTCTACATCGGAGTCTCTATTTCTGCTTTGTAAGTAAGATCATCTATACCAATTTTTTCAGATTCCACATATATGTATTAATATATGATATTTGTTTTTCTCTTTCTGACTTCACTCTGTATGACAGCTATTGAAAGTTTAAAATGAGAAAACGATGAAATGCATTTAAAATTGCTTTTGAGCAACATTTGACAACAGTTGGGAAAGAAATCAGAGCAGTTAAGGACTTCATTCTCTTATATCTTCAACTCTGACCCAAGATCCACTCAAAGACCCTTCTAGAAAAGAAACATCCTATAGTTCAGTATACCTCTATTGACGATTGTATCTCACGAGTTTCCCTAAAGCTATTATTTCTTTAGATATGTACTGTGTATTGGAAAGCTAGTAAGAGAGTAGATCTTAAATGATCTCACACACGCACACACACAATGGTAACTATCTGAGCTGAGGGATGTCTGGACTAACCATACTGTAAGCCTTTCATGATATATACATATATGAAATCATCACACATACACCTTAAACTTACACAATATTATATGTCAATTACATCTCAATAAAGGCAGAAGAACTGTGGCATTTTCACCTTATAGATTCCAAAAATGAGATAAAGAACAGAAAGCAGAATTTCCCCCATTGAGGCCAATACAAATCAGCATGGAGTCCATTAGGTTTCCGACTGGCAAGGAGACCTCTTCCTGGGAGATCAGTAGTGATGAATTTAAATAACTGCCTAAAATATAAAAAGGATCACCCAGTCCAGAGTCCGACCAGGCCAATGGTCTGCTCCAGCCCTGGCACTGACCAGCTGAGGACCATCTGGTGCAGAGTTTGCATTGTAATCAATGGGACAGAGAGGCCAGAGAGGGCTTAGCCCACTTTGGCAGCACCGCCAGGCCTAGCTCTCTAACTAGATGCTTTACAAATATCACCTCATGACTTCTAATAGAGATTCTGCAAAACAAGTACGGAAACCGAGAAAGTAACTCGCCCACGGGTACCCGGCTAGTTGCAGAAGATGTGGAAATAGATCCAAGGTCTCTGTCTCTTAGACCAGATCTGGGTCTCTGCTCTGCCCTCTACACCACGTCCATGACCACATGCCCTGTCGTTCTCCTTGAGAGGCCTGAGCGAGGACCATTGTGAGCACAAAACTAGAAAGGGCCACACTCTTCAGTGGCTTTCTGTTCCACCTTTATTCCTCCAGGAGGTTATTAGGCCCTGTGGGTGGTTCTGAGCTCACCAGAGACATTTTAATCTCTGCAGGCCAACTCTCAGCCCCCTGGAAGGAGCTTTTCTTTACAGATCTGCTGAGCATGTCCTCAGCCAGGGGTTAAGAGGATAAAAGGCTTAAAGCAGCAGGCTTATGAAGTCACAGATTCAAAGGGGAAAAAAAAGGAAAAAAAAAATGGGACAGGGTAATTGTTAACAGGAATGTGGATTTGCTAGAAAAATAATCCAGAAGGTCCATCTACATAAGCCCTTGGGTAACTGACGTCTGTTCACTCTCCATAGGAATAATTATTAAAAATGCCATTTTAGTGCTCACTTCGGCAGCATATATACTAAAACTGGAACTATACAGAGAAGATAGCATGGCCCCTGCACAAGGATGACGCGCAAATTCGTGAAGCGTTCCATATTTCTGAGGTCTGATCACACACACACACACACACACACACACACACACACACACACAAACACACACACACACACACACCCCACACCTTGAGTACTGATGTTTCCCAGAGAGGCCTATATGCCTGAATATGTAGCCAAGAAGTAAAACCTAGCAAAGTAAAAATATTTGAATGGAGACTTCTAAAGATGGTGAGAGTTACATTGCTTCAAAGAAGGACATTGTGACAAATATTTGAGGGACATAAATCCCTTTATTAGTGTCAGTATATTACTGGTTCTTAAATAGCAGTTTTACTAAACAAGCCACATTTATAATAATTATATTCTTGTTTATCCTCAGTATTACTTAAACAGATATTTAAAATAAAAAACTTTTCGTGGGGAGAAAAAATGCCATTTTATGGGGAAAGAGAGATCAAATTTTGATGAAAATAATAATCATGGAATTTCACAGAAAGACTCTTAAAGATCATTGAGCCTATCTACCCTCCTTGTGCTAGATGGAACCCTTGGCTGCAAGTGATAAAAATCCCAAATCAAACCATGTATAATCCCCACTCCCTTTCAAAAGGGTAGGAATGAATGAAAAGGCTCGCAACATATTTTAATAAGAGAAGTAAAGAAAAGGATTGTTTCCGACAGAACCAGACAAATCAATGAATTGCTCTCTGGCAAGCAAAGATAACTGTATTTCTGAGTCTATTACAGCACATCAGGGCTGGTTAGCTAATTTCCCAGGGAGCTTAGCTGTCACTGGGCATCAGTCCACAGTGGGGATGTCAGGGCATAAACACAAGATGGGATTTTCTTTCAGGAATCACTTAACTTGGGAGCCAACTGTTTTCACTCCGGTAGAGACAAGGCAGGTGAGTTTGTTCTAAGGGGATTTCAATCCTAACATTTCTACAAGCATTGGACCTTCCACATAAGATCTGATCATATTGATTATAGTTCTTTTTTGTGCAACTATTCTGTGGGCAGGACAGAATTTATACGTAAAATCATCTAAAACCTCTGAGTAGGGAAAATCTTCTAAATGACCTTGTAGAGAACGGGTGGAGGAAAGACAGGAGGTGAATCTGAACATCAAACAATGAAAACCTTCACTCTGGAAGAAAATCACTTTGATTCAGAGCCTTGTCTTGAGTTAAGACTGAAAATGAAATCTGAATTCATTTTCAAGGACAAATGTTAGCTCCCTTTCAGCTAACACTATTAGAAATGAAGGTTCATGCTCTCATAAGCAGGCATGAATTATTAATATATTAATGACTTACACGTATCCAGGCAATGGGTTTTATAATTAATTGTTCACTTAAGCATCTCCTTATGAGAAAATTATTGTAAATGAAATAATAGCTTCCCTTTTGCTTTCTGGCTCCCAGAACCCATGCTAGAAAGCCAGGGTGGCATCTCTATAGGTTCCTGAGCAGAAGGCATGTGCAAAGGCATGTGTTAAGATCCAGTCTCCTGTTGGGGAAGAAGAGATGTCACAACCGTATAATGAAAGAAGAGATTTATGTCTCTTTTTCTTAACGATAAAGAGGTTATCAACAACAGAGTGATGTAAATGCACTTAGTTCTAATCCAGTCATTCTCAACCTTGGGGTTACCTGGGGAACTTTAGAAAGTGCTGATACCTGGGTCCCACCCCAGAATTTTTTTATTTTTAAATAAATTTGTCTGGAGGGTGGATTTTCCAGTTCTCCGGATGATTCTAGTACACAGCCTAGGTTGATATTTTCACAGAAACTTTTTCAACAGTGCTTCCTGTGCTTTTCAACCAGAACCACCTGGAGAACATGTTTAAAAAATGGTTTCCTGAGCTTCACAACCAGAGATGCTGACTCAGCACATCTGAGACAGGTTCCGAGACCTTGCATCTCTCATCAGCCCCCAGGTAATGGTGATGCTGCTGGCCCATGGGCCGCACTCTGAGTAGCACTGATTTAAATAGTACACTAGGAATCAGGGACTGTTTTATCTTTATGACTATCATTTAATGAAGATCCATGTGACCCCATACCTAAGCTGTTCTTGATCTGTCAGGGTGCACCAGGCTCTATGCTGGGCATTGGCCATATGAAGTCACGTAAGATGGAGTCCTTAGCCTGAAGGAGCTTGGATCCAGTTGAGAAGAAGATAAAGCCACACATGACATCACTATCATTCCCTTTTGCAGCCCAGCCCTCCCCCCACAGCAATCTAAGAAAGTTTGTGGCAGTTGACATTAATATCTCTATAATCACACGTCCAGTCAAAGATAAGCTGGGATGAATTCTATAACCCTCTTACCCCCATCCACTTCTCCATTCCTACTCTTCACTGCACTTTGGTCTTTCAGGTTGGCTCTGCTTCCTGACACTGCTGAGCCCTTCTGATCCTGCCCTTCCAGGTCTTCTGCTCGGCCAACGCCCGCCCAGGCTCCCAAGTGCCTCCCTGCCCCTGCCTTTTTATCAGGATGAGTCTCACTGCCAAGTACAGGGGTGACAATTCATGATGCTTTTGACTGGTTTCAGGAGATGCTTTTCCGTTGAGAATTCACCTCGGTCAACACAGACCGTGCATAAATGCAAGTTGACTGTTCAAAGCAAACATCACCAAAAAGCAGTATGCATTCTGGGACTAGAAAATCTATTGACAAATATAAATGTGCTGTAAGCAAGTAACTCCCTGGTCAGGGCAAATCCTCATTCAATATTCTCAGTTCTGTATCCATGCGGTTCCAACACAACATCTCACAAGAAATCAAGAAGGGGTGTCTATCTGGGCAGATGGGGTAAATGAGCTAGCGCATTTGTAAAACAGGCCCATAGGCACTGCTCATCAACTGGAGAAGCCAGGTGGAACCTGGATGACCACAGCCAAACGCAATCCAAAGAAGGGCGCTCTCCTCCCTTTGCAAGCCCCAGCTCTGATTTCTACCATCCCAAGGACAGTATGGAGCACACATTTAATCATATATCCTCACACCCCCCAAAAGGGGCCAGCTTCCCCAAATCCCATCTTCCTTCGCTTTAATGACATCAGGAGATCACCCACTTTCTTTCACCCAGGCCCCCACCTTGCCTACTAGGTCTGTACTGAAGCTATCACATCCCCACAGAGTGCTTGCTAGGAAAGTAATTACATTTCACCATCCTCATGGCTCCTGTAGGATTCAGAGTGGAAAATTCCTTGGCCCTTGAGCATCAGGGACCACGCCTGTCAGAAACTCCCCTGGCAGATGCAGAATCCTGGCTGGCATCATGCCCAGCCTGTCCACAGCTCCCTGTAGGCAGAATCCAGGGGGCTGGGGACCATTCATGTCAAGGTCTTATTGCACATGGGACCTTAGAGATCCTAGCACTCCCTCCACCCCCGAGAGGTCTAATCGCCTTCATCCAAAAGATGCCCTAGCTTGTTCATGGAGGTAGCGCAAATGAAACCCACCCTCAAGCAAGTTTGGTCATACAGTTATGCCCTCATCCACATCGAAGTGTGTGCCTAGATTTCCACACTCCTTGACACCATGAAATAGTAGCATTAAGAGCTAGAAGAAAGTTGTGAGAGTTCTCCTTGCTCTGCTAGATGGACCAGTAGTCTCCAACGTTGATTTGCATGTTTACCAGTAAAAACATTTTTGGGCATGCAACCCCAATATATGTATATTTATTTATAAATCATATACATGTACAGTTCTACTTGTATATAGTATGCATTATAAACACGAGAAAAGGTATTTTAAAAGATTAGATAAGAAATGTGTAATTCATGTTTTAAAAATAATTATTTTATGTATTGATGGAACACATAACTTTTGTAATACATACATACACAGTAATAAAATTATATACATAACATATATAATATATTATATATACAGTGGTAATATATATACAGTAATATACAATAATAAAATTATATATAATATATTATGCATGTTAAAATACATACATATATATATATATATATATATATATATATATAGATATATATATATATATACATATACATAGAACAGTGATTCAGTGGTCTGGTTTTAATTCAGACTAATTCAACATTAGACTTTAGCAGTGAATGCAGCTAAACGAGGTGCTTCCCCAAACCACATAGATCTGGAAAGAAGAAAAGAGCACCACAGGCTTATCGAATAATTCATGATTTCCATATTCATTTTCAACCTCCCTTACCGCCTGCACAGGGCTCTCTTTGTGTTCTGGATGTGCCATTTTGAAATGTCTTGTTAACGATGACGATTTCATACAAGCTTTAGTCAATATCTTATGGTCAATATACAGTTCAGATGAGGTACGTTATTAATAATTATGGTTACAAATCCATATGTAAGTGCACATATCTCAGTCTACTTAGTGTTGGGCTCGGATGAACTGGTGATTCCATCTCAGTGTGGGACTTAGTGAGATCATGCACGTAAAATGCCAAATTCAGAGTACATCCTGAAAAAGTAGGAGCAGCTATATTTTAATTGTGTATTTAAAAAAGACATTGTAAATTCTCAGTTTTTGAGAGATCTGGGTACAGGTTTTATGATATGTGGTTTGGGGAGATGGCCCCTAGACATACTGATCCTACAGACACCTTTCTTAACAGAGCTACCCAGGCAAGCTTCGTTTCCAATAAATTCACTTTCCTTTAACACTGACTGACAGATTTAATGGGAAGAGAAAGTAGGAAGAGGCGCAGGAGGAGAAATTAGAGAGAAATTAGCATTTCCTGGTCTTCGTCAATTTATGGCTTATTTTCAAATGCACTAAAAGTTTGGATTTTCCACTTGGCAGGAAAAATAATACAAATTCTTTCCTCATTAACCCAAAATTCCCTATGACCCGTCCTCACCACCAAGATCTGCCAGAGAAAAAACAAAACAAAACAAATATGTAAACAAATACAAATAGTGAAAGCATACTCACCCTCTCTGAAAGAGATCCACATTATAAAATTTATGTAGCTCTACAGAAAACTCAACCGTGCCTTGTACTTCAGACATGATCTTTTTGGTTCATTACCTAAAAAACAAGAGGGAAATGAACAGCTTGAGGTCACATCAGCCAAACACAGAGAGCCTGGGCTTCTACAACTGGAACTCAAACAGCACTGATTTAGATGGACAAGGGTATCTGACCAACGAGACCATGACGTGTCCACTGGACACCATCACCCAGGGGTCCCTATTATAGCAAAGACACAGAGAGATGAAGCAAATTACAGGACGTCACACAGCTCACACCTCCAAGAACTGGGACTCAGAGCCAGATACACTAATTCTAAAGCTGGGCTAGTTCCCTGCCCTTCCTTACCTGTCAGCACCTGGAGGCACTGGCATCCCAGCTACGAGCACATGCTTCATGGCCAACAGAGCAGGAATCCCCACTCCTCCACTCTCTACTTGTGTGACCTTGAGCAAGTCAACTGAACCTATCCCATCCTCAGTTTCCTCATCTGTCACAGGAGGACTGGAAATGACATATAACTCTGATAGACAATGGGGAGATTAAATAAATCTGTCACATAGAGCACTTTGCACAGTTCCCAACATGTAGTAAAAAGCTCATAAATGTAAGAGACAATTAATAATGATTAATAATAATGAATGAAGATGGTTCTATCATTGTTAGTATAAACGTAGCCTCTAAAGATCTAAGGTGCCTGGAGTGCAAGGACAAATGTGTTTTCTACTGAGCAGGGGAAGCAGAGGTAGTGGGCGCTATCGCCAAGCAGATGCTGAACCCAACGTGACAGGTTGTTGATTTTCCAAGCCAGGAGACCCTGGGCCAATAATAAGAAGGTTGGATAGGAAAGATGAAAGGGTACAAAATTAAAATATTCCCAGTCTAGGATGAGAAACAAATTGACAGGGAGACTCAAGGCAGGATGGATTTTCTGAGGATATGAAATCACCTAGATATCAGAGATTTGGAGGAAGCAAAAGCAACTGACTTTTACTGAGCATTTACTGTATTCTTGGTGCTGCATTTTTTTTTTTTTTTTTTTTTTTTTTTTTTTTTTTTTTTTTTTGCGGTACGCGGGCCTCTCACTGTTGTGGCCTCTCTCATTGCGGAGCACAGGCTACGGACGCGCAGGCTCAGCGACCATGGCTCATGGGCCCAGCCGCTCTGCGGCATGTGGGATCTTCCCGGACCGGGGCACGAACCTGTGTCCCCTGCATTGGCAGGTGGACTCTCAACCACTGCGCCACCAGGGAAGCCCAGTGCTGCATATTTTATGTGAGTCGTCTGATTCTGTCCAAGAAGAATGTTGTGATAAAAGTTCTTGCCCCCCCCCAAAAAAAAAAGTTCTTGCCCCATAGGGCAGACAAGGAAAAGGATCAGAAAGTCTCCAACCTGGAGCCCCTTTGTGACTCCAGAATATTCTAGTGGTGTGTACTTTTGGTAAGCAGCCTCAGTTTACTACCATGTGTAATGGGACAGTACAAGCTACCTAGGAGGAGGATAGGAGATAATTACTTGCAATTCCTTGCAATTGAGCAGGTTCTGGGGGAACTAGAAGGTTCTAAATAGGTAGCAGCTGGCATGATCTTGGGGAGGGGAGAGAATAAGAGGGGGGCGGGGGGAGTAAGAGGAAATTTGTTCTCTCCTAGCTGGCAAGCGGTGATCGGTACCTAAGTCTCCTTTCAAAGCCCCTCTTCTTTCTGCCCCCAAGACACCTTGAGAACCAGACCACCATCGCTGGGGTTCAGAGCACAACTTCACTGCAGCTGATGGGGCCATGCTCGGCCAGCTCCCCAGAATAAGAGCACAAGGGATTAACGAGGCCTTAGCTGCATCTCAGCTCTGGCAAGGGTGCCATCTGGGGCAACATTTCAAAAGACACAGGATTCCGCATACCACATTAAAATGCAGCAGATCCTAGGACCCAACCTCTATAAATTCTGCAGGATGGAATTTCAAGCTGATGAGCCTGGAAAAGCCTCAGAAAAAGTGCTGAAAACCTATTTCCCTAATGCATGACCCATCGAGGCGCTCCCCGGTCCTGCCGAATGCATCAGAGCCAGTGAAGGTCAGAACCCGCCACTCAATTTCAATTTCAAGGCATTTCCAGTAAAAGGCCAGTGGAGGGGCCAGCAGATAAAGCCACTCTGGGCTTCATTTCGCTTTCACGTTCAACAGCAACCACTGCATCTCCCCTCTTTCTCACCACCCCACTCAGTCTCAATCCTTAAAACACTGCAGAGCTGGCAAAGACATCTGACACCCTTGCTTGTGGTTATCTGTTCCAGTAATGCCTGAACCTCCATGATCTCTGCTCCTGCGGGGAGCTTATGGAAGATCAGAGTGAGGGCAGGAACAGGACACCCCTACATCCACAGGCTAAGCACTGTTCGGGGATTTCCATTCATCACCTCACACGCTCCTCAAAACCTCTCTGAGGCAGGTAGTATTGACTCTGATTCACACAGGGGAGCATCCATGCCCCAGGAGGGAAGAACACTGACCCGGGAGCCCATCGCTTTGGTTTTCTGGCGCCAGTCCTTACTTGCAGAAGGGCTGAGACAGTGGTTTTTTGGGGGGGGTTGGGGGTGGAATTAATGTTTAGAAGAAAAAAATATGTAATACATAGAGAGGACCGTACAGAATATTTTCTCCTGGGAAGATGCACCCTACACTCCTACTGTTCAGGGACTAATAGGGTGCAATCCTGGAACATGTAGATGCAAACACAGCTTCCTGGTGGGGAGGCTGCCTTTTCCTTTTTAATACCATGTGACTCATTATAGCCAAACACCAATTCAATGAGGACGACGAGCTCACATTTAAAATATCAGTTTTAAAACTCCACATTGATTTTGCTGGTAACTGTACTAGGTCCACTTTGTAGGAGGTGCAGGAATCTGCAGGAATCCAAAACCACTGGTTTTATGGTACAGGGAACTCTGCTCCATGTTACATGGCAGCCTGGATGGGAGGGGAGTCTGGGGGAGAAAGGATACATGTATATGTGTGGCTGAGTCGCTTTGCTGTGCACCTGAAACTATCACAGCATTGTGAATCGGCTCTATGCCAATATAAAATCACAAGTTTTAACAGAATCACTGGCTTTGGTCCCAACGCTCTCCTTGATCTTTCTGAGGACTACAGCGCGCACAGTGACAGGGCTGATTTACAGGTGTGGTCCCCCCCGGCCGGCAGCACCAGCATCCCTTTGTTATGAAAGCAAATTCTTGAGTCCCACCAGGACCGACTAAATCAGAAACGACAGGAGTGAGGCTCAGGAATCTGTGCTTTCACAAGTCCTCCAGGGAATTCTGATGCAAACACTCATCGGAGAACCGCCGGTGCAGAGACGAGAGTCACGGACTTAGGCAGACCCGAGTGGACTCGGTTCCTCGCGAGCTCCGTGCCTTCGGGCCCATCGCTTTGTTCATCTCTCTGTCCCTCTGTTTCCTCCTGTCCAGTTGGGAATAATAAGAGTATGCGCCCCATAAAGTTGTTTTCACGGTCAGTAGAGATCACGTGTTAGAGCATACAGACAATACACACGTGACATATGCACTGAACGACACACGGTTCACACTCAACACGTCCGACACACATACATATCACACTCACACACCTGGTACAGATACAGACACACACACACACACACACAACACATGACATACCCACACACAGTACCCATCAAACACACAAGATGCCCACGGCACATACACAACACACCCCGCCCACAAAACACACAACCCCACACACACCCCAGGCACCTCTGCACTAACTGCCTACCACAAAAGAGCACCCCCATGTTCTAGTGGCTTCAATGCTTCTGTTACATTTGGTGTGATCCTGATGTGCTCAAGGTCAAACAAGCATTTCCTGAGGTCGTGCCTGGGTTCAAGGGCACCCACGCAAACCTCCCTCTGTTCAGAAAAGTGAGTAGTTTCTCCCCACCTAGAGCTGGTCTTCACAGCCTCAGCCTGGACTATTCCCACCTCTGGGCACAAAGCTTTCCTCCCCACTCCATGTCAGAGCTGAGCTTGAATCCACCCCTCTTAGTTCTTATACCACAGGATCTTCCAAGGCCCCATCTCTCCATGGGTACCGCAGGCGGAATGTCAGTGCATTAAAGTAGCTCTGAGGACTGAAGATTATCATGTACATAAAGGGCTTCAGCCATTTCCTGGCAAATTGTCAATCACTCATCAGTGGAAGCAGTTAGTATTTTTATTTCTGCCTTCAACACTGTTGGCAGAAATTCAAAAGGCCCCTCATGTTGGGCTTCCCTGGTGGCGCAGTGGTTGGGAGTCCGCCTGCCGATGCAGGAGATACGGGTGCATGCCCCAGTCCAGGAGGATCCCACATGCCGCGGAGCGGCTGGGCCCGTGAGCCATGGCCGCTGAGCCTGCGCGTCCAGAGCCTGTGCTCCGCAACGGGAGAGGCCACAACAGTGAGAGGTCCACGTACTGCAAAAAAAAAAAAAAAAAAAAAAAAAAAAGGCCCTCATGCAATCCAGACCCAAAGCACTATCCCTCTCTCCTTTATTTTAGCGGCTCTGGGGTCCCTGGAGGCCTGGCCTCTGCGTCAATTAAGGTAGAAAAATTGTTTGTACTTTTTACAGCAATGTTTCTCAAACGTTTCATTAGTTACTTACATTTTCAAAAATGTTTCAGAACATTCACAGTAGCCTCTGAGGAAATTTGTTAGAAATATTAAGGCTATTTTGGAGAAATACCACGATGCCAATACCTCATTAGATACAGCTCGGAAACAAATCCCTTTACAAACACGTCTTCCTTTAAAATGTAATCTTTCTTTTAAGACATCAATCTTCAAAGTGTGTGGCCTTTGAAATATTAAATGAAAAATGGCGTGTTGATCTTAATAGACATAGGCATTGACTTTATGAAAAGGGCATGCAAAGTTACTGTGCTCAAAAGATTACGAGTCACAGAATTACAACATGGCAAGTGGGGAAGCTCCAGGAAAGGGCCGCCTGATACTGCAGGGCAGCAAGTGAGGACAGAGAAAGGATGCCAGAGCACAACCCAGCGAGTTCCCGGGGGAGCCACAGGGACCTGGAAGACCCTATCAGATCGAGCTCCTTCCTCGGCTCTGAGAGAAGCAGCAGAAATGGTCCTCTGAACACCCGTAACGGCATTCACAGATACCCTTCCCTCTGGGGCAATTTTCTTCAGACAGCCATTCTAAAGAGGTAGATAACTCCAGTTTTCTGCCTGGTCACTGCGATGAGAATCAGCTCCGTGTTCAAAGAAAACAATCTCATTAGGAATGAAAACTAGCATCTCTTCATTGGAAAGGGAGTGTCACCTACAAGGAAAGCTTCTGCCATGCTGTAAGAACACCCCATCTGCATTAGATCCCATCTCTGGGCCTCACCTCTGAATGGGACATAGGACCAGCCACACAGCATCTCTGAGCCTCAGTGTTCACATCTGGAATGTGGGCCAACACCCCCCTTTCAAGGCAGGATTGCTTAGGATCAAACGCGGAGAATCTCCTGGAGGTGTTCATTCCTTCAACACACCAGGATCAGGATCAAGCACACAGACCTGCTCAAAGCACCAGGGATACAGACAACTGGGCCATCAGAGGACACAGACCAGAAAGGAGAGAGCCAGGTCATAGCTGTGGTCCACAAGGATAGGCACCATGACATAAAGGTGCACAGAGAAGGCAAGGATGCCCAGTGGTGAAGGCCATGACCCAGCAGGGCAGCCTGCAGGAGGCTGGCCAGTCTGAGAGATGGAGACCTCAGCCCCTCAGAGGTATAGGACCTCAGGCAAGACCTTAGGCTCTCTGTGCCTCAGTTTCCCCAACTGGAAATTGCTTTGGACCTGGCAGATGATATATGTTCAATAAGTACAAACCATTAAGACAAGGAAGAAAACCTAAAAACAATTTGGTGGCCATGGAAGGAAAGAAATGATAACGCCTTTCCCCGTAGGAGTTCCTGGACCCCTGGCAGGCTATGGGCTTCCCCAGGGTCTCCCAGCTGGCAGGGGGCAGAGCGAAGGCCAGAACTCACATCTGTGATTCTCACTCATCACAGCAAACCCAGCCCCAGCCACTTGGCCCCCTGACGTTAAAAAGTATTTTCTTTCCTTCAGTGTAGAAATCAAAATGTGCTGTATACGTTTATTATTTTTCATGTCTGAAGACAATGCCAAAAGGAGCATCCCACACAGCACTGAGCCCTTATTTCCCTTGGGGTGCTGTGCCCCTCTTAAGCAGCACCTGAAAACGCAGGCATGAAGTCACGTAAGGTTTCACAACCTCATAAAAGGATAACAGACGCATAAACTCAGGTAGAGCCTTAAAGTACCAAAGGCAAGGAAGCACCACTGCTGCCGGCAGCTCCCAGCACGGAACCTCCCCGCCCTGCCGATGCTGGTGGCACTCACCCAGGAGTTAAGCATGTGACCAGCGTGGGTGGCAATTCATCTCTCCTCCCACCTCCTGAAATGCACGTACACAAACGGGCACCTAAGTGTGTGTGCGCGCACACACACAGACACACATGCACACATAAGATGCATGTGGTGACTTGAGCTCTTGGGGAGACAGCAAGAATCATGCAAAGGGCGGCAGCTCTGACCCTGCCTAACCTGGGTCACGTGCTGACCATTTTCGGGACTAGCTGGGTCACGTTAACCCAGGTTTTCCCTCCCAGCTAAAAGTAGCATCTATTTTGCAGTGATTTTTTTTTCAGATTGACACTAATGGATATTTTTCCAGTAACATTATGGGCGCTCAATAATGCTAATATTAGAGTAACTAATAATAATAATAGGAGGTTACACATAGCAAAGACAATCTTGAACACCCAAAGACGTTCACCCTGGAAGGGGTGGGGGCCAGCAGGAGAAGCTGGGCTGAGCTGGGCAGACAGCACACTGAGGCACCAAGGGAAGACCTGGGTGGTGTCCAGGGCCAGCTATCAGGACCCAGGGCTTGGGGGTGTTCAGGACATGGCCAAGGTTCCTGGGTTCAGGGTCAAGCTCCCGACTCTCTGGGTCCTGAGGAAGACAGAAGCTGGGGAGGTGGTAACAGCATCTTCCATTCACTGAGGTGGGAGAGGCTTCAATGCAATGGCAGGGAACTCAAGCCGGAGATAATGGACAGTCCCGCCTTGAATGGCACTGATTCCCTGTGCCAGAAAGAGCACCTTCAGATGCAGAGTTCTCCCCAGAAGCTGAAGAGGGGATTCCTGCTTTGGGAGCGAGCCTGGAGAAGAGTCCCCAGTGCTCCCTACCTGTGACTACTAAGGCTGTACGTGCATCACAATGTTTCAAGAGCACTTTGTCTGCAGGACGGCCGTCCACCCAACTCAAGCTGTGTCGTATGAAGATGTCAGCTGGTTTTCCATCGGCGGTTTCTTCGTTTAACACGTTGAAACCATCAGCTTTACCCAGGTATTATGACCTCATACGGCAAAGTGCAGAGATCCAGCAAGCCCCGCGGTGACTCCTCTCCCACCCTCATCCTGCCGCTGAGCAGTGCGAGGCCCAGAGTGGGAAAAGCGCTGGCCACCACTGCAGAGGGGTGCGCTCAGGACCCCTGTCTCCCGATTTCTAGTCCAGGGGTCTTACGTTCCTGGTGGTCAAAGTTGTCACATCCGTGATCTCATCTGCTCATGGAAGGTGCCCCAAGAGGGAAAAAGAGCAGGGGATGGCCTCCCTGATACCTGCATGGTCATGGGGAAGGAGGTGGGTGTGACTGCAATTCATCAGCATCTCAGAAGTTTAGACCTCACGGGAAACTCAGGGATCACTTGGTTCAGGCCCTCATACTGGGGCCGAGGAAACAGAAAGTCTGAGTGGCTTTGGGGCTGTCTCGGGGTCACAGAGCCATCTGAGAGAAAAGCCAGGAAGGACCTCGGGTAGCCGGGTCCTTAGAGTGGGATGCTCTGTAAGGCTTAACACAGACAGACCCACCTCTGCTATAGGAGCAGCCTGACAGTGATGCATGTTTCACCTCAGCGCAGCCCAAACTCTTAGCAGAAAAACCAGGCCCTTCAAACTCTGGGACCTTCCTGCCCTGCCAATCTGTCTTCTCTCTGTCGCCCACGCCCACCAGAATCCCTGCAGGCAGCCTCATCCAAGCGCTCCACCGCCTCTGAATGCGTCTTACCTTTGTGTGATCCGTTATCTCCACCAGGCGGCTCACCTATGTCCTCCTCACCTGACCAGCTCCCCAAGCTTAAATGTCCACCACAGCTCCCCCAGGAAGCCCTTCCTGAATGGCCATGCCACCACCTTCCCAACACAAGCCCCCAGAATGTCGCATACATGCCACGACAGCCCTGACCAGCCTATGTTCTGGAAGTACGTCCATCTTTCAGGTTACACTGCGAGCTGCTTAAAGGAAGGGCACCCACCACGTTTAGCAAAAAAACATGGTAGTGAAGAGCATGCAGTAACAGTTGTGGGACAAATGAGAGGAGGACTGGAATAATCACAAATACAAGAGAAGCTCACATATAAATGGAAAAGCAAACGAATGAATGAGCTGATTACTCTTCTTTCCAATCAAATATAGAGCTTCCCTGAGCACTTGGCAGCAGGCCCCTACTTAGGACTTTAAGGGTGAAATGATTCCATGGCTCTTAGTTTTAAGGCAAGCTTGAGTCCCTTTTGTCCTCGGGGCAGGAAAAGCAAGGCACCACAATCCGTCTTGTTGGAAAGATTCCAGAGAGGACCCAGCATCCAAGAGGGATGCAGTGCCCAATGGCGGCTCCACTGCAGTGGACGCTCTATTTATCCTTCCAGAAGCCACAGTGTAAACAGGAGAGGAGGTGAAAGTAAGCCGCGAGGCTCCCACCCAACGAGTCGAGGCTGGCATTTCAGAGGCGCTATCTGTTTGTGGCCCGGCCGTGGAGCTTTGGGACCCGATTTCGCTGGCATCTGTCATTAGCTTCCCAAGCACGGCTATGAGTCAGCCTGCGTCTGTGTTCCCACAAGGACCACCCACAAGATCTGGAAGCACCCACTGTCAACCTTCTCACGCACGGATGGCCACCCTCCTCCCAGCCACCCTTTCAGCCAAGGTAGAGAGGGAGGGACTTGAAAACGACGTGAAATGATGTTTTCTGGAGCCTCCTGGGAGCTACGCGGAAGGGGAGAAGCAGCCTGCCTGGGCTCTACGTTACGTAGAGCTGATGCTGCAAGCTCCTCCGCCTCCAGGGCCAGGGGTACCCCCAGGGGTTGGTGCATCGCACCAGCTAAGGCTTCTATGGAGGCTTCAGCTGTTGGCTCACAGCCTCACACAGCTGCAGGGGCCTTGGGGCTTAGGAAGCCCAACTACCCATTATACAGAAGAGAAAACTCAGTCCCCAGAGTACACAGAGAGGCAGCTAGGTGCAGAGGAGGTGGCAAAGGCTGGGGCCAAACTTTCACAGCCACAAACCATGTCCTTTATTAGTTCCTAGTTTGGTGCAGGTGCCTTTTTCTCTGACCCTCAGTGTTATCATCTATGAATAAGGCTCGTGATACCTTCCCAGCAGGGTTAGTGTGAGAAACCAAAGCATTTACATGTAAAGTATATAAAGTACATATCGCGATATCCAGCACTCAGAAAACACCCAAAGTAGCTGCTGCTGTTATTGACATTATTTTTAAAGTGACAACAGACACTCAGTGAACAGTAATTGACAGAAACAATAAGCCTTTCACTCATAGTTAGAAATATTCTCCCTTAAAATGAAAGGAGGGGGTTCGTTTCATATTTAACCTTTCCTTGAAAACTGCCCTGCAGGAATGGTCCAGCAAGAAGGCATCCCGGGACGATGGAGAGGAATCCAAGAGGAGATCTGATGGATGGGGAAGATGGGAAGAGGGGGATGGAGGCATTAGTCTGGCCTGGATGCATCCACCGTCAAAGGGGTGGGGGGAGTCACAGGACTGGCAAAGTTCATTCATTTGCATGACCACCAAGAGTGACTCCATTCCTCCCAACCATGAAGACGTCCCTATCTGTGCTGCCATCCACTGGTCTAGGTGCCAGTGAGGCCAAACATCTTCTCCAGCTCTAGCATAAACAATGCCTTCGGCTCGGACCCAGGAGCCCTGAAACCCTGAGGTACCCAGAGTCCATTCTCTTACTGGGACTTTCCACTCAGAGTCACTAAAGCCAGACATGCTTTGGGCCGGATCCCAAATCCAATGCCTATTTCTCTGTAACCTCAAGGCCAGTGGCTTAATATGGTTGGACCTCAGTCCTCATCAGCTGTAAAAAAAAATGTGTCTCGGAGGAGAAGAGTAGATATGATGAGACATAAGTGCAACTGGACCCAGAGCGAGCATTCATATTAGCTGACATTTAGGTTGATGGGACCGTGAGTACTTTCTAATTTTCCCATGTATTCATATGAATCATTTATACAAAGGAGAAAGGGGTGTATCAGAGCAAAGAGGTAATGGAAGGCACAGAGGTGAAACTTCTGGAACCCCACGATACTGAAGGCCTCCCCGTTTCTTTACTCTTTAAAATTCAATGCGAAAGGTCATGAAAATAACACTTCTGGGGAGGGGAGGGTGAGAGGTAATTATGTTCAGGAAGCCAACCTCAGTGACCTAATCTCTGTATGATTCTTTTTGAAATACTGATTTTTAACATCTTGAAAAGTAATAGCTACGTTCATTGGTTTGTTCTTCCCTTCTGTCAAAACCCCCTCCAACACTTTCTAGAAATGCTGCTCCAATCGAGCTGGCTTCCCACGTTTAGCAAAGAAGACCGTGATCGTCCTCTTTGCCTGGATGTCCACTCTCCTTGGTGTCCATTCTCCCGGCTCTGCTTTTGTTCCCCCCTAATCTCTTCACAGCCCCCTGGAGGCCCACCTCCTCTATCCGTCACACCTTTCCAAGCTCTATGGCTCACCCTGTCCTCCCGTTTTGGAAATCTGTATTCACTGTTGTTCAACCAACATGTCCTGTCTGGTCAGGATGCCCCAGGCACTGTACTAGGAGCTAGGGACACAGAAATGAGCCATAGGGACACGATCTCAGCCTCACACAGCCCCAGGGCCAGCTCTCGGCGTGAGTGTCTGTATCAGTCACAGTCCCCCTCGCGTGGTCGAGTTCAGCTTGATGCCTGGCACCAACTAGGCTGGGCCTATACACCCACCTGTCCCCCGGCCGAGAGCCGTCTGCAGCTAACACTGTTTCTTCCTCTCCCATCCAGGAGGCCGGTTTGCCCAGTGGTTACCTGGCCCTCACTGCTTCCGTTCATTGATGTAGTTAGTCATACGGACCAGATGCCCCGTGGACCTCCCGAGCGCCGGGCCTCCAGCGTGGAGCCTAGGGAACCCATCCAGGGAGCAAGAGTTACAGTCACGGCCTCTAGCCAGCAGTTCAGAGTCTCACGAGGGAGCCAGGCAGGCAAAGGCTCTACTGGGCTGGGGCGCGGGCTGCAGCGGGGCTGTGGTGGCCTGTTCCTGGGCGCGGCAGGAGGGACTGGGTGTTCTGCCGGATAAAGGGGCACACGCGTGTGTATAAGTGTGTGCGTGTGTGTGTGCAGCTTAGGGCGGCGGGAGGTACGGGAGTGTGAAGGGAACCTCAGGGAAGGCCTCAGAAGCCCTGCCATTTGCCCCCCGAGATACACGCATGTATCCTACGCTGAAGCTGGCCGCTGGCCACCTCCTCCACCACTGCTTCCCTCGACTCTGAGCTGGAGGACACCAGCCGCCACACTGGGGTCCCTGCTTCTCTGACGGTCGGGCCCCTCCCTGCGGGGTCCCTTCTCCACTCAGCAGCACAGGAACGACGGTCGTGACGGGGGAGGTAACCTCAGCCACGTTACCCTCCGATGGCCTTGCACCTGCTTGGTTAAAACCACGTGGCCTCAAGATGCCCCACATACGGGCCCCTCACTCTTCCTTCATGTAGCCCTGCAGGTTACATGAAGCCTTGGCCTGAGTCTCCCAGTGACCTCAAAGGCACTCTCTGAAGACTTCCCAGCACCGGTCCTCTGTTTTCCGCCTGGTCTCAGCACAACTGTCATTTCCTCAACAAGCCTTTATTTCCCCCTCCTCATGGCTCCTTTCTAGTACCACCCTCTTCGAGGATATTTGGAGAATCAACTACCCTATGGAATTCTTTACTTGCTTAATTTCTAGATCACCCTCTCCAAATGTCACCTCCAGGGGCTCAAACCCTCCTCGATTCCTGGGCTGCTGTATCCCAGTGGGCAGCAAAGGGCTTGACCCAGAGACAGCACTCCATACATACCTGTTGATGAACTAAAGGTTAAAATTCAGCCAAGTCCTGAAGAAAGTACAGGATTTAGGAGTGGAGGGTTGAGATGGAGCATATTTAAAGCAAAGAGGATCACGGATGTGCGGGGGAAGGAAGCAAAACTTTTGGAACAACTGTGATTGATGCTGGATACTCCATCATTTCCTATCATTTAATCTTCAACCCCAAACCTAACAGATCAGTATAAAAATGCCCACATTTTTGTGAGGGGAACTGATGCTGCAGAAGGCGGCTGTAGCTACCTAAGACCACTCGGCTAATAAATGTCATGATGGTTGTACACAGCATGGACTGGGCTCTGAGTCCTCGGCCAGTGAGGAAGGGATGATAAGCAGCTTGGGAAATGGGAATTGGGGTTGTGCTGGGGACACTGGGCACAAAGGGAGTAAGGCTGGAAGGTAAGACCCTGAAGGAAAAAAAAACAATGCAAGAGCTGGCAGCATCCAGGATTTGGGTAGTTGCCTCCAAGTGTGATATACAACAAACTTGAAACAGCAACCTGCACACTGGCTTGGATATTCATCTTTATAAAATGACAATGACAACCTGTTTTCTGGGGCGTGAATTAATCATGAGCTTATGCTTTTTAATTTTTAAAAACAATCTTCCCTTTTTAAATGTCTCAGCCACGCCTGCTCAGACCCCCTTTGTGGTCATGATGAGATCCCTGGCTCATTCAATCATACTGCAAATACTGACACTAACTCAAGGCTTAGTGTCAGCAACGGTAGTAGCTACCAGGGAGACATGAATGCATCAGTCAGGAGTTCAAGAAAGGGAGATAAGACAACAGATAATTATTGTACGCTACAGTCCGTGCTATAAGGGGACTGTACAGGAAGGCTGTCCCAGGACGATGGAGGTGGTCCATCACTACCTCCCCTGTATAAAAGGTGGAGGCAAAGGAGATTACGGAACAGGACCCACACCTGTGAAGGCTGAGCACTGTGAAATGCAGTCGCTAAGGTGACCATCTCCCACTTAACCTGACACATTTAACCACACAGAAAGGGTTACCTGACATTCAAGAATGAAGAAGGACAAACAGTAAACAATTCACACAAACATCATGCTTGATTAGACAAGATGAGCAGGACAGAGGCGGCCAGGCAGGCAGAGGAGGGGCGGCCCCAGACTGGACTCTCTAAGTCCTGCCCCCAAAGGGCCACAACCAGCTGGGGCCCAGGCCTCACAGGGTCTGAGACTCTGTTCCTCCGTGCAGCCTCCCACAGCCCCCGCCGATTCCCAGGGCTGCTCAGACCCCGGGATGCAGAGGCCTCCTCTGGTGCTGGGGGTTGGTGACAGGGGAGTCTGTCCAGGAGCAGAACTTTGGGGAGAGAGACAGACAGAGAGGAAGAGGAGAAAATGCAGTCTGGGATGTGTCTGCCTCTCCACCCCGCCATCCTCTCCCTTCTCCTTTTACCTGTTCTCCCCACAGCCCAGCAGCGGGAGGGCAGAGATGAAATGGGTGAAGCTGCCAACATGGAGCCCCTCAAAGTCTCCCCTGAGCCTTTGACCAGGTCACACCCGCCAGCTGCTGCCTGGGAGGCTGCCCCTGCTTCTTGGAGCTCCCGCCACATGCCAGACCCAGATGGGCTCTCTGAAACCACGACCCCACTTAACCTAAGCACCCTCCTGTGAGGATGTGCTGTTATTACCCTATTCCACAAAGGGGGTAACTGAGGATCCAGGGAGGGGTGACCTACCCAGTGTCAGTGTGTAAGCGATGGAGCTGTGAACCACTGTCACTCAAAACCCCCTTATGTTTCCCCAAAACTCCTAAAATAGCCCCCAGGTGGTCACCTGCCTCCTCCATTCTCCACCCAGAAGCCAGAAGGTCTATTGAGATGGAAATGGACTCATACAATTCCTACGCTATAAACCCCCACTGGCTTCCCTTCACCCTTTAAGTAAAATCAAGTCCCCCCAAAGACGTACAAATGGCCGACAAGCGCGTGTGCAAGGCTCAGCGTCATCAGTCACTGGGGAAACGCAAATCAAAATCACAGTGAGATCCCATCCACTAGGACAGCTAAATAAACAAATAAATAAGTAAATAACTGAAAATGAGCACTGGCAATCATTGGGAGAAATTGGAGCCCATGTCCATTGCTGGTGGAAATATAAAATGATACAGTCACTGGGGAACAAAGTTTGGGAGTTCCTTCCAGAGATAACATAGAATTACCACATGATCCAGCAATTCCACTCCTGGGTACATACCCCCCAAAATCAAACACAGGTGTTCAAGCAAAAATTTGAACAAGAATGTTCATAGCAGAATTACTCACGATAATCGAAAGATGGAAACGAACGAAATTTCCATCAGTGCATAAATGGGTAAACAAATGCAAATGTGTTATACAACAGAATATTATTCAGTCATAAAGAGGAACGCTGTACTGACATATACAGCAACGTGGACAAACCATAAAATATTGTGCGAAGTGAAAGAAGCCAGACACAAAAGCCCCCATATTATATAATATCTCAGTCACTCTGTGTGTGTGTGTGTGTGTGTGTGTGTGTGTGTGTGTTGAGCGCTGCAATATTCCAGCGTGCAGAGAGATGAAGAAGAGAGGCGAGAAGCGGTGTGTGGGGTGGGCGGAGGTGGCCATGTCTAGATCTGCTTTTTCCTTTCCGTCTCCTTCCACAGCGCTTACAGTGGGGCGGGAGCACAGCCAAGGACCGGGGATGTCAAGTAAGTCACATGGGAACTCTGCCCTTCAGAAATTCACACTTTGAGGAGGAAGACAGAGAAGCAACTGTGTGGATCATTATGACACTGCAAATGCTACCCAGGGAAACAGAGGTTTCTGGACACAAGGAAGAAGGATCACCCTCAGAGCAACTTTCCAAGGATCTGGACCCTCCATCAGGGGTCTGGAAGGATGAGAAGGGGGCTCGGGAGTCTTGGGGGCAGCATAAGACCACTCCAGAACCACGGAGCCAAAAGCTCCCCTGCCACCACCCCTCACCCCTCCCCTGCCACCACCCCTCACCCCTCCCCTGCACTCCTGCAACCCCCCTTTCTCTCCCAAGCTAAGCTCCTTCTTTCTGGTCTTGGATCCACGGGTATCTGTGAAATGCTGGTTGGCCAGGTGCCTTCCAGTGAGTATCTCACTGCCTGTATGTCATCACTCCCATTTTACAGATGAAGACCTAGAGGTCGGGGCTATCCCAAGACGGGGCTCTACCGCAACCCTCCCCCAGCACCAGCTCCCTTCCCCACCCCATCAATGTCTTTCAACCTGCCAGCATCACAGAGACCCCACTGATTTCCAGAATATTCAAGCCAGTTCACAGTTCTCACCTCCTTATCTCTGCACCGACTAATCCTCTGCCTTGACCTAACCTTACCAACCCTTCGACCTCCCCGTTTTCTCTCAAGAAGAATTTACATGCCAGCTGCCCTTTGAAATCAAGCAGCCTAGCCACTCGGCCCTCGGTCCCTGCCCTGCTTCAGTCAGATCCCCTCTTACTCATTACCGCTGTACTATAATGACTCCAACAGCCAATATTTACCGACTGCTCCCCGGGTGTCAGGCCCCATTCTAAGAGTTTTTATGTAATTAATTTAATCCTCCCAACAAACCCATTGGTAAATACTATTATGATCATTCCCATTTTACAGAGGAGACACAGATAGGTTAAGCAACTTGCCTGAGGGTCACACAGCTAAATGAAAAGCACAACCTGGATTACAGTCAAGGCAGTGTACCTGTGGTCCCGGCTTCTTGCTCAGGGCCTCTAGCAGGAACTGCACAGGAAGGAAGGATGCTCACCTGTCTGACCCAGCACCTAGCCCAGGAGGCAGTGCAGGATGTGGGGTGAATAGGCCTGGATATTCATTCGTTCATAGGGAGATGGATCGCACATGGAAACCACCTTGCACAGTCACACATTCAAATGCAGTTTGGAATGTAAGCGTCTCATTTGAATAAATATTTGCCCTTCTTGTCTTTGCAACAGTCTTTGCAAACTGCTCTTTCATCTTCTGGCCCCCAGCCCAGGAACCCCTCTCACTCATTCTAGCTTCTACACACGACTTGCATGTACCTCCAGGCCTGCTTCAGGGAACTCTCTAGGCCAGAAGACTAAGTAGCACTTTGCTATGTGTGAAGACACTAGTTAAGTGGAGTAATGCACTAAATTACTAAAGTGTGCATGAAGCCAACAGTGGGAAGGGAGCAGGGAGGAGAAGGCATTTGAAAGCAGGAGGGGAATCAACCCTGTATTTGTTGCAAGCGCCTCATCCTTCTGGAACTCAGGGTCACTGTGGACACTCCCCATCAGCCTGTCCACCTCTACCCCCCCCCCAAAGTCACAGCCTGTCCACCTCTACCCTACCCCTCAGCCTGTCCACCTCTACCATCAGCCTGTCCACCTCTACCCTCCCCCTCAAAGTCACAGAGCCAAGTTACTCTGATGTCCACGGGCATGGGATTTTTCTGAGCCAAACAGGAAAAGAACAGTGTTTTAGAATTAGACCTGAGTTTGAATCCTTCCACTTTTTAGGTCACTTTGTGGCCTTAGGAAAATAGCCTAACATCTTCCAAGCTTCTAGGTTTTTATCTGTAAAATGGGTCTGGGGGTAATTAGATCAGCACAAGACAGTCCTGCCACAAGCAAGGGACAGTGTGCTAAGCATTGCTTTCTCTTCCCTGTGCCGACCTCTCTACCCCTCTTTTCTCCTCTCCAGACCTCTGGAAAGGATTTCAAAACTACCTCCCAGACTATGCTCTGAAAATATTCTTTAATAGGTGTTTCTTCCCTAAAGAATCTCTTGGTTGAATAAATTTGGGAATCACTGGATTACGCAAGGTTAATCCTTGACCCTGAAGGACTTCTCACGATTTTTTTTTTTTTTTTTTGCGGTACGCGGGCCTCTCACTGTTGTGGCCTCTCCCGCTGCAGAGCACAGGCTCCGGACATGCAGGCTCAGTGGCCACGGCTCATGGGCCCAGCTGCTCCGCGGCGTGTGGGATCTTCCCGGACCGGGGCACGAACCTACGTCCCCTGCATCGGCAGGCGGACTCTCAACCACTGCGCCAGCAGGGAAGCCCTCACAATTTTTTACATGCTGATACTTGGTGTAAGTCTTGAAGGTGGAGGGACTATGACGCTGATTTGTGCAAAAAAAAAAAAAATACATTTCAAGAGTGTGCTGCGTGCCATGAACATTGTTATTCATGAACAATGAACTTACTTTCTGAAACTTAGCTTACAGGCTGGAGGAGTAGATTCACTAGCAGAAAATCCCCTTTTGCCTGAAAGGATAATTATGATTTCAGTGCGGGGACCTCTGCATGGGAGTGGAGCCTCAGTGGGTGGTGCCAGGCTGGAACCTTCAGGCCCTTTACTTTCCAGCCCCTACTGAGCACATGCCTGGCGTCTCCCCTCCCTCAACCCATCCTTTCTTCCTTTGCATTATCTCTTTGTGTGCCTCTGGGAGTCTCTGATGTCCTGGGGAGCAGGTCAGAGTGTGAGACAAAATAAGTATCTACATGACAGCTGAAAGGATGGAGGGAGGGAGGGAGGGATGGAGGGAGGGATGGATGGGTGGATGGATGGATGGACGGATGGAGAGACAGATGAGTCAAAGTGCTCATCAAGGATTCACACCACCCACACGGGAAGCTAGATCTTCCATGAGCACACATACGCCTGTGACTCAGTCTCTTCATTTATGAAATGGTTTGTCGGGCCAGATCAGGACGGGCAGGTGACCTGCATGAGTCAACAGAGACCGCAGGTCATGTGACGGACCAGAGAACAGCACCCCTGAGCACCAGTGATGGTGGCCTTTGAGCCAAGTAGGCCTGGAGCTGCCCGATCTAGTTTCCAACAGAAGACAGACATCTTATTTATTAGGTGAGATCTCCTGATATCAACTGTTGGAAATGAATGTAGTAATTTTCAAAACCATCTGCCGTCCAAACAAAGCCCAGATGTGGAGTGTGTTTGTCCCAGGGGACACCAGCTCATGAGATGTGGACCAGATCGTCATGAGCTAGTCTTTATTCAATGGCTGCCACGGGTCAGGCTTCTCTGTGCTTTACCACATCGTCCCACTCAATCTCCCATCAGTTCTGGGAGTGGCTACAATCATTATCCCCACTTGACAGATGAGGGGAGAGAGGCTCAAGGAGACTAAGTAACCTGCCCATCATCAGAGAACAGAGTCGGAGCTGGGTGACCTTGGATGCCCTCCTTCTGTGAATGGCACACACCCATGGTGCCCCTGTCATGTTCCTTGTGCTTGGCACTGGCTCTCACTCAACCCCACAGGAGCCCTGAGAGGGTCAGGGTTTCAACCTTACCCAGCTCGCTGAGGTTCCGTGAGGGCCCAGGTCCAATGATGGTGGAGACAGATCCTAACTCAGGTCTGTGCAACTGAAAACAGCAGGGCTGGAGTTAGGCTGCTGGCTGTGCACACCTGAGGAAGCTGGGACTTCATGCAATTTCCTGAGAGATGGGGGAGGAGGGCACATACAGCCATTTAAGGTGAATCATTTAATAGCCTGGGTACAATGAGGTCACTGTGTCCCTTCTCAAGACCTTCATTTTCCTCTATTTCTCTGCTCTTTCCACCCCACTCTTTCTAAATCACCCCCACTGACCCAGCAGGACATTCCTGATGTAGTTAGTAAATGCCTTCACCTTTCTCTGTGCGTCCGTGTCTGGGAGGGAAACATGCCCTGAATCCCAAGTGTTATTTATCTAATAAGACTGCAGTTATCTTAATTATGTTTCAATGTCTCCGCTTGTCCTAGAAATCTGCCTTCACAGCCCCACCATTATCTCTGCTCTCTAGCCCCCGTCATGGTCTCTGAGGAATTCCCTGCAGAACTGCCAGCCCCAAAATAGAAGGAGCCTGGCAGGGAGACGGCACCCCTGCTGGGTTAGCGTGGAAGGTCTTCTCCTAGTTTGCACTGCAGATGTGCTCCGCTCAGGCCAGACAGAGCTTGGGAAGCCAAAGGAACTCTAGGGGAGGCGGGGAAACTGAGGGTCAGACACACCTGAGTGTCTGACCTGTGAGTCCACCCGGGTGGCCTTGGTGCCACCAACCTGACCTCGCCGAGATTCGGTCCTATTAGATTGCAGGGTTTGGATCTGGGCAGGTATGAGGATGAAGCTCATCTTCCCTGGTCTCAGGTGGGTCTCCTTGGGCACAGGTCTCATTTGCTCAGCAAACATTTACTGAGTGCACATTATGTGCCAAACAGTATGCTTGGCGCTGGACATTTGAGCATGAAAGCAAATTATGGGGAGAAAGCAGGAAAATCCTGACTCACAAAGACCTTGATTTTAACCACTCTGCTGCTTAACAAAGATACAAGTTTTGGCAGATTATTTAACTCTGTGGTGCCTCATTTTCATCATCTGCAAAATGAGAACAATAGTTACCTTTTTCCATATGTCTTTGAGGCTTAAAATAATACCGGCAAAATCCCTACCACAATCTTTGGGTCACAGCCAGTGCTCCACAAATCAAGGCAGTTACTCTACTGATTTCCTACAAACAGGATGCCGTGGGGCATCAGGGTTGCAATGTCAGCATCCCTGGCGTAAATTCATGTCATTTATTTTTGTTTATGGACCTCAGTTTACCCATCTGTGTGATGGAAGGGCAACTCTGCTTCCTGAAAAGAGCACAGGCTTTGGGGACAGACTTGCACCAGAAGGCCAGCTCTGCCCCTTACTGGTGGGTGTGACCTTGGGTTCTGGGACCTCTGCGGGCTCTCTAAGCCCTGTGTGCACCCTTGACCGTGTGTCCATAAGGTAAGCACGTTCGCCAGATGTGGTAGGCTCCATTATCACTGAGAGTGAATAAAGGAGAGAAAGTGATAAAATGAGAAGACGGGCAGCCACTTCCCAGCTCTGCTCTAAAGACCATATCAAATAGTTTATTCTTGATTGTGTTCTGGCTTCATCGGACCTACTGGGTCCCCAGGACCCGGGCATGGGGTGGGGAGGATGACGAGGGGACTAGAGCATGAGCGGATCCACCGTGTCCTTTCTCCCCAGCATCCAACACAAGCTCTTAGATACTGTCAGTGAACGCTCCATAAATATTAGTCTATGGATGCCCTCATTTACTTATTCAAACCTCACAGCAACTTTGTACATAACAATTATTGTGGCGGGGAAATTGAGGTCCCTGGAAGAAGTGCAGACTGGAACACAGATTTTCCCCACAAGCTTCCACTCTGTCTGCCTCGCCACACAGGGGAAAACCTCACCCAGAGCTGCAGGTGCACTGACTCAGCTCGTCCCGTTTCCCCATCCAGAGAGCATCAAGGAGCCCATGCAGAACAGAGCCCATCTGGTTGCCCTCTCCCTGGACCTACCCCCAGCCAGCACCTACTGCTGCTGCAAAGGATGTGCACGCCCCTTGCATTTATCCATAGGATGGCTCGTTCAGTCACATAACTGGAGGACCCACAGAAACAAACCAAACATGTATCAAAAGAGGTTTCCTTGACTGTCTTGCCCCAGATCCCGGCTAACTTGTGCCGGAGCTGGGGTGTGCAGTCCCCTAGTTTGGAGAGCAGAGCGGTTGATCACCTGACAGAGAATCACCCCCGATCCTGAGCTGCTCAAGAATCAGTGAACTATTTCAGTAGTTTCAGATCCCACAGGCATCTGTGATCCTGTATGGGGCCCCCGTTCTGTGACAGTCTGGAGCCAGACAGCCAGCGTGGAAAGCCCCATGACAGGGATGAATTTCGAAATCCTAGACACAAAAGGTCACGTACTGTATGATTCCACTCATAAGAACTGTTCAGAACAGGTATATCCATAGAAACAGTAGTGCGAGGTTTCCAGGGACTGGGGAGAAAGGTGCTGGTGAGTGACGCTGAATGTGTATGGGGTGACAATGTTTTGGAACTAGATAAAGGTGATGGTTGCACAACACTGTGAATGTGCTAAATGGCGCTGAACTGTACACTTCAAGTTTATGTAAAGTTTATGTTATGTGAATTTTACCTCAATTTAAAAAATACCATTTCCAGTATTACACACGCTTGTATCGTGCTACTCACCTATCCCACAGCTCAGTAAAAACTACTTCATTCTGAAAAAAATTAAGTCAAGATTTTCTGACGTCAGCTCTGATTTCAAGGCTGCCTGCCCCTTCTGGGTTCCTCTCCTTGGTTTAGATTCCACAGGTTTGTCTCCTTCTCCTGCAGGACAGAGCTTCAAGAGTTTGACATCAGAGCTCATGTCCCCAGAACATTTTCCCCTGAAGATGGCACCTGCTGGGATCTTTCATCCCCAGACAAGAAAGAGACGTTGTCACCCCCTGCTCATTGCGGCCCCAAGATGCCTTCTGGACCAGGCAGGGTGGCCACCTCCCTCCCCTGGACACTGCGTCTATTCTCAGAGCTTAGGGAAGCGCCCGCCAGCCTCTGGGGCCTCTGCCCACCCTCGGCCTGGTGATGGGGCTCTCCTGGGACTCAGACCACTCTCCTCTCCGTCAGCTCCAGACTACGCAGACTCAGAGCGAGGTTCTGCGCCTCCGCCCTTCAAGGACTGGATGACGCTGGGTCGGCTACTTCACACCTTCTGTAAAACGGGGAAGGGCCACCATCCAGCACCCACCAGGGCTGCAAGTAGTCACGACATAGACACTGCAGAATGTGGGCTCCTTGGGTCCACACAGATGAAAGGACCCAAGGGAGAGAAGAGGCACTGATTGGATTATCAAGGGTGTAAGGTGCATCTGTAGCCAAAAAGACGCTGCTAAAAATAGTAGTTCTCCCATGGGTGATTTCCCATTAAATCTGCTCAGCTTACATGTTGAAACCTGGTTACCTTTCTTCGCCGCCCTTGCAGGCCTCAGGTAACTAGGAACAGACACTCTCAGTGCATCGACAAGTAAGCCCTAAGTTTTATTAGAAATGAACAAAGTTCGGAAACCCCAGAGGGAGGGGTCCAGCTCATCAACCTGCAGACCCAACCTCAGGGTGTGGAGTAAAGGCTTGATTTGGGGATAATGCAGACATCAAAGGGTCCTGAAGGTGAGGTAGGAGAGGGGCTGGTGTGGGGAGCAAAGAAGGGGTGGAGGACGTTCCCCCAAAGTGCGGGATCTTTCATTCATTTTAAGGCAACATGTTACCGTAATTATTTTAAGTGTGTGACGAAAAGCTTTTTGAAGCAGCCGTGCAAAGTATGCTATTGAGACGTCAGCACTCAGACACCAAGAGAAAATAGTAAAAATGCTTTGTACTCAGTCCTCAGCCCTACCTGGCCCAGCCTCCAGCCCCTACTTCCCTTAATACAACATCTGGTAAATTCCTTGGCAGACTCTTGCTCAAAGATAGACTAGGAGAACAGTATGCACTTTCTTACTAGAACTCGAACCCAGGTCCTCCAAGACTATGGGACAGTTCATTCTACCATACTACCTTGCTGTGGATATTTGGTCTCAATCTCCTCATTAATAAAAGAATAACAGGAGCAATAATAATATTTTTCTAATGACACACCGAGTTAGGACTCATTGCTTAGCATCATCTTTATGAACCCATGTGTCCTTATTTTCCATGGAATGTCCCAGTTAACATCTACTGTCCCAGCAGAATTATTAACAGGTCCTCACTCACGCTCAGAAGTGGCCGGATATGAAGAAGACATCATCGTGTCCGTAGCAACTCTCTAAGACGTGCCTTATGAGTGCCACCCATTTACACAGGAAGCAATGGAAGCTCAGAAACATGAATTATTTCAGCTAAGTGCCAGAACAGGATTCAGTCTAGTTTGTCCAAAATAGAGGCTGAGTTCTAATCTCTGCCCAGTCATTTCCTCTCAACATGAGTGGCTTTCAGAGAGTACCCCTATAACCCCAGGGCAGGGGAGAGGCATTTCTTAGAACCCATCAAGGGAATTTAGGCTAACCAAGTGGGTGGAGCTCAAAGGTTCTCGCACCCCCTCCTGCCAGCAGACCGAGCCTCTTCTATTTTACAGAGGGGGCGGGGAGGGCCTCTGTAGGAGTTCCTTGGGGGAAAAAAAAAGTCTATTATTTAAAAAACTAAACAAAATTTCAACTTTGTATCACTAGCACCTGGAACAATGCTGGGCACACCGGGTCCCCAGTAAACACTTACTGAATGAATGAATGAACTATAATCAATATCTAGTATCTTCCCAGGCTGATGGCTACTTGGAACATGACTTGCACAGACTTCCTGGTGAGCAATTATATTCATGGTAAAATTCACTGCCAAAACATTCAAGTCAGAATCATCCAACCCCATCTGCAGAGGGCATCACATGGAAATACAACAAAAAGTCCTAATTACAGGAGGAATCCTTGAGCTCATCTGACCCTGTAGGTAAAAAGTGTACCCTCGGCAAGGTTATAAAGCAAAACCATGAATATACATCATTACCCACTGAAACTACCTAGCAAACCACATACTTTTTATTTTCTCCTGAAAACCGGCCTTTAATTAGCATGCATCCTCTCTGACCCCCCAATGCCTGGATGTGCCTCACTATATTTATCCAGGGCACAGAGAATCCCTCATTGCCTTACTGGTCTTCCCCATCAGGCCAGAAGCCCCAAGAACTTGGTTTTATTCATATCTATTACCCAGGGGCCCTGCAGTGTACTTAGCACTGTGTAAAGATTCAATAAATATCAGATGGGTGGATGGATATTTGGGGCAAAAGATTCCCCCCCGTGCTGGCTCTCTCTGGAATGTGGGCTTCGGGTGTTCTGGAATAATAGCAATACTTGGCTGGGATTCTGCTCGAGGTCAAAAGGAAGCCTGACTAATGGTGAAGCCAGAGATACCCCAGCTTGGATGGGCCTCAAGGAGAACATGGATGTCCCAGACTGGGAGACTTAAGGCAAATCAGGCCGCCACTTACCCAGGGCCCTGTCTAGAATGACATGCTGCAGAATACCAGTTCTGGAATGGCTTGGGGGTAGGACGCAGTCCCAGGGATCAGAGAGCAGGTGGTAGACTTGAAGCCTGGCCATTTCCATAAGGCTGATGTGTCTCCCTGGTTTATCCCAGCCTCACCTGCCACCCACCACCTTGGTTTTTTTTTTTTTTTTTTTTTTTTTTTTGCGGTACACGGGCCTCTCACTGTTGTGGCCTCTCCCGTTGCGAAGCACAGGCTCCGGACGCGCAGGCTCAGCGTCCATGGCTCACGGGCACAGCCGCTCCGCGGCATGTGGGATCTTCCCGGACTGGGGCACGAACCCGCGTCCCCTGTATCAGCAGGCGGACTCTCAACCGTTGCACCGCCAGGGAAGCCCCACCCACCACCTTGGGATGGAAGTGGGAGGAAGGAAAGAATGAGAGGAGGAGGACTGGGAAAGATGAGCCAGGGAAAAGTAGGTCAGACGCCTACTGTTCCAGCAGAACCCAAATGTGGAAAGGATGTTTCCAACCGGAGGAATCCTCTCTGATTCCTTAGCACACCGCTGCTCAGCCCCGTTTAAACCCATCCGAGACCAGCAACTTTCTACCCTCCAAGGTCGCCATGGCCATTTTCTCCTTGGGCTACCCACAGCCTCACTCCATACTTAGGGGCAGTGATTCCTTCCCCTAATTTTAGACACCTCCGTATCCCATATTCTAAGATGCCCTGGACGTGGATCCACGTTCCAAGAAGCTGTAATGTTTGCAAAATGCTGTCTTAGATGAAGAACTGAAACACTGGCAGACTATGTGCAGTTTATTGTCAAAAGTCTGGTGACTGCGGAAGCTAAACGACCAACCATCCCGAGACCTCTGACGGGATTTCACAGTGCTGTCTGCTGAGCAAGTGAGTTGGCAACTTAGGAAACTCACACAATGTTTGAGGTTCAAAGGAAGTTCCCTTAGGGATCATCTAATTGAGCATATTTTTTACAGAAGTTCAGCCTGGACACTCTTTTACATGAAATATTCATTGGTGTTGTATCAAAAGAGGTTTCCGTGCTCAACCAAGCTTAGGAGAAACTGGGTTAAGCAGATGTCAAGGCTGCAGGACTTCTCAGAGCCTTTGATAGGATAGTTTCCTCTGACATTCCAAGCAAATCTAGTACAGAGTATCTCTCTAGCTTCCCTGAGTATGATATTCTTATTTTTGTGGGTTATCGTCTGGACTGATAGGCTACGGTCCACTCTGTGAGAAAAGCTAATAGGATCAAATTCCTCCTATTAAAGATAAGGAAATTCTCATTTACCAGCTCTGCACCCTTGAGCACATCACTGAAACTTTTTCTTTTTAACATCGTTATTGGAGTATAATTGCTTTACAATGATGTGTTATTTTCTGCTGTATCACAAAGTGAATCAGTTATACGTATACATATATATCCCCATATCTCCTCCCTCTTGTGTCTCCCTCCCACCCTCCCTATCCCACCCCCCTAGGTGGACGTAAAGCACCGAGCTGATCTCCCTGTGCTATGCGGCTGCTTCCCACTGGTATCTATTTTACATTTGGTCATATATATAAGTCCATGCCACTCTCTCACTTCTTCCCAGATTCCCCTTCCCCCTCCCCGTGTCCTCAAGTCCGCTCTCTAAGTCTGTGTCTTTATTCCTGTCCTGCCGCAAGGTTCGTCAGAAACTTTTTTTTTTTAGCTTCCATATATATGTGTTAGCATAAGGTATCTGTTTTTCTCTTTCTGACTTACTTCACCCTGTATGACAGACTCTAGGTCCATCCACCTCACTACAAATAACTCAATTTCATTTCTTTTTATGGCTGAGTAATATCCCATTGTATATATGTGCCACATCTTCTTTAACCATTTATCTGTCGATGGTCACTTAGGTTGCTTCCACGTCCTGGCTATTGTAAATGGAGCTGCAGTGAACACTGTGGTACATGACTCTTTTTGAATTATGGTTTTCTCAGGGTATATGCCCAGTAGTGGGACTGCTGGGTCGTATGGTAGTTCTATGTTTAGTTTTTTAAGGAACCTCCATACTGTTCTCCATAGTGGCTGTATCAATTTACATTCCCACCAACAGTGCAAGAGGGTTCCCTTTTCTCCACACCCTCTCCAGCATTTACTGTTTGTAGATTTTTTGATGATGGCCATTCTGACTGGTGTAAGGTGACACCTCATTGTAGTTTTGATTTGCATTTCTCTAATGATTAGTGATGTTGAGCATTCTTTCATGTGCTTGTTTGCAATCTGTATATCTTCTTTGGAGAAATGTCTATTTAAGTCTTCTTCCCATTTTTGGATTGGGTTGTTTGTTTTTTTGATATTGAGTTGCGAATCCAAATCGGAAAAGAAGAAGTAAAGCTGTCACTGTTTGCAGATGACATGATACTATACATAGAGAATCCTAAAGATGCTACCAGAAAACTACTAGAGCTAATCAACGAGTTTGGTAAAGTAGCAGGATACAAAATTAATGCACAGAAATCTCTTGCATTCCTATACACTAATGATGAAAAATCTGAAAGAGAAATTAAGGAAACACTCCCATTTACCATTTCAACAAAAAGAATAAAATACCTAGGAATAAACCTACCTAAGGAGACAAAAGACCTGTATGTAGAAAAGTATGACACTGATGAAAGAAATTAAACATGATACAAACAGATGGAGAGATATACCATGTTCTTGGATTGGAAAAATCAACATTGTGAAGATGACTATACTACCCAAAGCAAACTACAGATTCATTGCAATCCCAATCAAACTACTAATGGCATTTTTCACAGAAGTAGAACAAAAAATTTCACAATCTGTATGGAAACACAAAAGATCCCGAAGAGCCAAAGCAATCTTGAGAAAGAAAAACAGAGCTGAAGGAATCAGGCTCCTGGACTTCAGACTATACTACAAAGATACAGTAATCAAGGCACTATGGTACTGGCACAAAAACAGAAATATAGATCAATGGAACAAAATAGAAAACCCAGAGATAAACCCACGCACATATGGTCACCTTATTTTTGATAAAGGAAGCAAGAGTATACAATGAAGAAAAGACAGTCTCTTCAATAAGTGGGGCTGGGAAAACAGAACAGCTACATATAAAAGAATGAAATTAGAACACTCCCTAACACCATACACAAAAATAAACTCAAAATGGATTAAAGACCTAAATGGAAGGCCAGACACTATCAAACTCTTAGAGGAAAACATAGGCAGAACACTCTATGACATAAATGACAGCAAGATCCTTTTTGACCCACCTCCTAGAGAAATGGAAACAAAAATAAACAAATGGGACCTAATGAAACTTAAAAGCTTTTGCACAGCAAAGAAAACTAAAAGCAAGGCGAAAAGACCACCCTCAGAATGGGAGAAAATATTGGCAAATGAAGCAACTGACAAAGGATTAACCTCCATCACTGAAACTTTGAGTCTTGGTTGCCTCTTTTGAATTCCCACCTACAGCTACAGACAGAAGTGGAATAACTATAAAATCATGAGCAAGCACACGGGTGGCACATGGCAGTCATGTCAGCTTCTTCCCTGAGTGATAGCCACACTTGAAAGGAACCCATCTGTTTACCAGCCCAGGCTCTGAGCCAAATGTTCATCCCAGAGATGTTTTCACATCTATTTTCCCAGCCTTTAGCACAAAGAAAGAAAAATGGCCTTTTAACCTCAGCTGACATAGCACTAGGACCTGGGAAGTCTAAGGATGAGAGCCTTTCTAGCTAATGCAGTATTTTCCTACAGAGGTAATGACCAATTGCATTTCCTTTCTCAGGAGCTGGTTGATAAATATGGCTGATGGACAAGAAGTATCACCTCTGGGTAACATGTTTTAGGGGAAAGCTTTGAGAGTAAACTCACCTCATCACTTTTGAGCACCATCTGGCTTAAGAGGATCTTCACAGAAAGTATCAGCTTTCTGGAAACTTGGGCTCGGTATCCCTGGGTGAGCCCTGATTTTCACAGATATTTATACTGTTCACATGCCAGTCAAGTGGCTTATAAATAGTTACTGAGTGCTTACTGTGTGTGTGCCCCTGGTGTGTATGTGTGTGTGTGTGCATGTGTGTGTCTGTGTGTGCTAGTGAGAGAGAGAACTGGTGCAGAAGTTCTCCAAACAATAGGGCTCTTGTGAAGAGAAAAGAAGAAAGAGCAGTCAAGAGTTAACTCCTAATTCACTGGGGTCTTAGAAGACTGCAGACTCAGAATTACCTGGAACATTTCCTCTAGGACGGAATCAACCCTTCCTGTGGGTGTGACACATACAGGATATTTCTGGTATTGTTCCAGGTCCCATAAAGTCAGGACACTAACAGATAAGGGATTTCTTATTTTGCTTAGGAAATAGAATGTGCATTCAAGAAGTAAACAGGGTGGGAATGTAAATTGCTGCAGCCACTACGGAAAACAATGCGGAGGTCCCTCAAAAATTAAATCCAGAACTAACATATTATCTAGCAATTTCAATTCTGAGTATTCCTATGAAAAGGAGTCTGCTGCTATGAAAAATAAAGTTTCCTCATATTGTTACATAGAGATGATTTGATTTAATCCTTATAACAACCAAAAAAAAATAGGACTTTTAATCCTGTTCTACAGATGACAAAATTGACTGTCAGAGGGCGGAAGTAGCTTCCCAATGCCAATAGAGCCGGGCTAGACCTTGACCTTGTGTTCAGGGAACAGTGATCTTGAAAGCTTGGCCCCTTCAAAACATTCTACTCACTCCTCTGGGTCTCTTTCTGCCCATTCCCCTCCCCAAAGACACACAACCTTCAACATCTATCTAGCCATTCATTCAAAAAAAAATTTTTTTTTCCCTGAGCTTTTGATTGGCACAGGGCAGAGCTCCTCAACTGGGGGCAATTTTGCTGGCAATATCTGGAAGTATTTTTGGTTTTCACAACTGGAGAGAGCCACTGGCATGTAGTGAGTAGAGGCCAGAGATGCAGCTAAACACAATACAATAATGTCGAGATTGAGAAATCTTGGACAGAATGTATACAGTGAAAATTATATGCCAAGAATATTCTGCATTTTTTGTGTGCTTTTCATGCATTAAATTAACCAATCTTCAAAACAGAATTATGAGATTAGTAAAAACACTATTCTATGTAAGAGGAGGAAATGGAAAGCCAAGAGTTCACTGCAATTGCTCTGGATTATAGAACCAGGAGTTAGACCAAAAAGTCCAGCTTCAGGCGCCCACACTCTAAATTGCCCTGCATGGTTGAAGAAGACACTGTCTGTATTTTATTCTGATGGTGGAAGAGGGAAAGTTCTGCAGCAGACACAGTAGAACCAAGGCCAGGATATCTGGGGTGCCCCGTACTGCTGCCACGGTGCACACGGCGGACCTAGAGAAAGAAGACACCAGTGGGGCTGAGGTTATCAGGATGGGCTCCAGGCCCAGGAAGTGTTGAAAGGCTTCTGAGCTGATTTCCTCAGGGGCATAAGAGGATCACATCCCCAGGACTACTGTACATGTTAAATGCAATAGAGTTTGTGTGGCAGGCAGCCTCTAAGGTGGCCCCAGTGACCCATCTCCTGGTATCTACGTCCTTGTGTAAAATCCTCTCCCGAGACTACAAAGAACCTGGCTCCACTGTGCCTGCCCCCTCCTGTTCTGTGGGATAAAGCCAGCCGCAGTGTTGTAAGTGCCCCACGGAGAGGGCCAGTGTAAAGGGACTTGGGATGTTCTCAGCCAACAGCCTGTGGGACCCAAATCATGCCAATTACCCTTTGAGTGAACCTGGAAGGGGACCATCCTTAAAAGGACTGCAGCCTCAGGCAACGCCTTAATGGCATCCTGGTGAGAGACCTGGGCTAAACCACCCAGCTAAACCATACCCACATGCTTGACCCACAGGCACTGGGAGATAATAAACGTTTGTTGTTTTAAGCTGCTAACCTTTGAGCTCTTTTATTTCACAGCGTAGATAACTACTACAGTGTGTATATCAGATGCTTCCTATGCGCTACTTCAGACCCTCTTGGCCTCATCTGGCTCTGATCCCAATCATCTCAGGGTTGACCAGTTCTATCTGGACTCCAATCACCTTCATGTACATGGAATCTGATCTCATCTTGCCTGATTCTTACACCACACCTCTCTCCTCCCACCTACTTTACCCCCATGCACGTCCAGTCTGAAAGTGCAGGGGAGTTAATTTTCTGTGGAACAAACCTTGACCACGAGCAGACAGGAACAATGGATAAATAATCTCCTCTTTCCTGTCAGCCCGGATGGGCATCAGAGGTACAATTTATGCTGCTTCTCAAACGCTGCTCTATGGCACCTTCGGGACTATGCATCCAGTAAGGGTAGAGATGGCACCTGGGTGTCACCTGCATTGGCTTTCTCTCCTTCCTTGCTTTGTTTCCCTCTTGCAACTTAGAATCACACTCCCTAACACTGTATGCAGACAAGCCTTTGTCTCTAGTTCTGCTTTCCAGACCAGCTAGGCTAAGATAGACAATGTCTAACACAGCAGGGAGGTCCAGTCAATGGGAACTATTGAGCCTTCTCTATGGATGGTTGACCCCAACTGTGTCCCTTTTACTTTGAAAGTGTTACAAATCCATATCTTTTTATTTTGTTCTCACAGCCTCTCACCTTCCTGGAGCACAAAGCAAAACGGAAGACACAAAGCTCTTGGGCAATGGACAGGTTTTGAATCACATTGATGAAGAGTTTCTCTCCTGTGTGTGTATCTTCTTCCCCCACCACCACCCTTGTCTTTCCTGCCTTGCTGATACTTCCCAGCTTAGGTTTCCTCCATCTCACCATCTGTTCATACTTCCAAGTCTTTGTTCATCTGTTCCCTCTTGCCTCCCTCCCAGCTTCTGGTTAATTCCTAAGTATTCTTCTTTTTTTTTTGGCCGTGCTGCACAGCTCGCGGGATCTTAGTCCCCTGACCAGGGATTGAACTTGGGCCACGGCAGTGAAAGCACAGAGTCCTAACCACTGGGCTACCCTGGAACTCCCAATTCCTAAGTATTCTTTAAAAAATTTTTTTTAATTAATTAATTTATTTTTGGCTGCATTGGGTCTTCGTTGCTGCGTGCGGGCTTTCTCTAGTTGTGGCGAGTGGGGGCTACTCTCCGTTGTGGTGCACGGGCTTCTCATTGCGGTGGCTTCTCTTGTTGCAGAGCACGGGCTCTAGGCGCACGGGCTTCAGTAGTTGCGGCAGGTGGGCTCAGTAGTTGCGGCAGGTGGGCTCAGTAGTTGTGGCACACGGGCTTAGTTGCTCCACGGCATGGGGGATCTTCCCGGACCAAGGGTCGAGCCCGTGTCCCCTGCATTGGCAGGCGGATTGTTAACCACTGAGCCACCAGGGAAGTCCCCTAAGTATTCTTAATGACACACCTGAAGGGGCATCCTACCCTGTAATCTAGGACATCTTCCCCAAAGACCTCTGTTTGGTCTAAACATCCTTTCTTCCAGATCTTGGAAGCACCTCAAGCATTTGTCTGCCTTAAATTATTCATTTTTCTCAAAAAACTCCACAAACTCAAGTGGGGGACAAGGATGAACTCTTTTCTTGTCTAGCATTCTAGTGTGTCACTACTCTGATAAATGATAAATAGAATAAAGAAAGAATGGCAAAGACAATTTTCTCTTGAACACTGTGCTGACAATTTCAACATAAATCTGCAAGCTGCTCATTTCTGTGTTGGAAGAGAGGGACTGGCAGAAAAGCACAATTCTTTCAACCACTTCTATACTTAGCCCACAGTTTGACAGGCCATTGGTGCTGTTCAGCAAAGCCAATGACCTGGCCCTCCTCATGCACTTGTAAGCCTGTGAGATGATGCAGTAAAACACACCGAGGAAATCTGGAGAGAAGGTGACAAGCATTTTTCACCTCCCTCTTTACCTGGGCTAAGCCAACAACCCTCACCTTCCGACACCCCACCTCCCATGCTGGCTTTATTTCCAAGAGCTAGAACATCAAGAATCCAAAGTTCTACAACCTGAGAAATGTGTCTACAGATGGGGACTTTAAAATACTGAGGAACTGCTGTGATCATTTAATAATTCAGTCTACTTAAAATTCCTTGTGCCAGTGTGCACACACACAGGCACACATGTATATAGACACACACACGCATACATACCTGAGTGTGCCCGTGCACACCCACCACACATACACACACACACACACACACCCCACAAAATGGGAAGCTCATTAACACCTGAGATAGTTCATTCAGTTTCCACCTAAGAAATGAATACAGAGGATTTTTGATATGTTTTTGTAAGGGTAAGTGACCTGTGACAAGTCACCTACCCACTAATCCTTGGTTTCTTCTTCTATAAAATCAAACTTTCATAATGGGCCTGCATGGCCTCACACAATGGGTGGTAGTGATAATTACAGGAAATAATATGAATGGGGTAAAACTCTGGAATATAAACAGCTGTTCTCTTCCATGCAGACTGCTGTCCCTGCACTATGTTACATTCGGGGCCACTGAGCATCCTGCATTCCCCACCCCCAGAAGAGAGATGGCATATTCGAATTGCAGACATAAAAAGAGAAAAGTCGGTCCTTGATTTTAAGTTTCAAAGCAGACTTTTGAATGCAATGGGAAAGACTGCAGTTTGAGAGCAAAGATTTTGGAGTTTCAAGAGTCTAGGAACTTCAGCCTGAATAACAGCTTTAGAACATTACACTGTAATCTATTCTTCCCCCTCTCCAAACTAGAAACTACTTAAAGTTTGATTGGAACAGGGCAACTTGAGAGAGAGTTGAAGAGAAAGCAAAGATGGCGCATTCCCTTCCCTTTAAGAGGCCCCATGCTGTTCCCTACCCTCAAACTTGGCTGGGTGTCCCTATTCTAAAGAGAGAATGAATCTCCCGATGACTTGGAGGAATCTCTGTGCAGAGTGCACCTGTACCTCCTCATCCCTGGGTCGAGTCAGGGACACAGCAAGTTCTCAGAGTTTCCCAGGCACTGACTGGTGTCCTATCAAAAGGACCTTAAGGACTCTCCTGGTGGCACAGTGGTTAAGAATCCACCTGCCAATGCAGGGGACACAGGTTCAAGCCCTGATCTGGGGAGGTCCCACATGCCGTGGAGCAACTAAGCCCATGTGCCACAACTACTGAACCTGTGCTCTAGAGCTCACGAGCCACAACTACTGAGCCCATGTGCCACAACTACTGAAGCTCGCACGCCTAGAGCCCATGCTCCACAACAAGAGAAGCCACCACAATGAGAAGCCCGCGCACCGCAACGAAGAGCAGCCCCTGCCCACCGCAACTGGAGAAAGCCCGCGTGCAGCAACGAAGACCCAATGAAGCCAAAAATAAATAAATTAATTAATTTTTAAAAATAATTTAAACTTTTTAAATTTAAAATTTAAAAAAAACAGACCTTAAAGACTTCATGGAGCCAGACGGGGAAGGAAGCCCTGGGGTAAGAGCTGAGAGGTTAATGACTAAGGATCTTATGGGAAGATATAAAACTCAAAAGATGCTGGTGAGCGCAGGTAATAACCAAGGACTAAATATCCGATCTCCCAACCTCAATCCCCACCTCCAATACTGTGGCTTTCTGCAAGCCCAAGAACTTGGCTTCGACCTCACAGAAGAGTGAGGAGAAATTCCGGATTCTACGGTTGTTATGTATGACCTGGAGATTAGAATAGAAATGAGGTTCAACTTCAGAAAAAGAATTACGTTTCTTGTAAACCTGAGTTGGCGAGCTATGTCACCATGAGTTAAGGGCCTTGCACAGTATCTTATTCAGAGCAGGTGTGCAGTAAGTAGCAGTTTCCTTCCCATGATGTTGAACTGACCCTGACCTTCCTGTGATGCTCTACAGTTTAGCTATCTGTGGTGACAATGACAAAGGACTGAATCATAGAATCTTGGCCCAGTGGGGAAATTGCCAGGCCAGCTCTCTCAATATAGAGTTTGGAACTGAAACCATGGGAGGTTAAGACACCCCCCAGGACACAGCAAGGTAGCAGCAGAAATGGGGCTGGGACAGGTCTCTAATTCATGCCAGAGCCCCTTTCATTTCCCAAGAAGTTTCCCAAAGTTCAAAGCTGAAGATGCCTTTGCAGGAGATCATCAATGATTTAAGTGGCTGAAGATAGAAGGTCAAGAGGCAGTTAATTAGTACAAGAGCCAATTAAGAGGACATTGTCTCAAGGGGAATCCTTTATTCTCTAGAGTCGAAGAATGAAAGACAGTGATACAGTAACTTACTCTAATCCCTCAGCACCCCTAAGGCCCATCCCCTGAAAAATGGCTTTATCTACTTGCTCCTTTATCAAACATCTCCACTGGCTTCTCGATGTCTGGAGACGTCTTGGCATAGGACTCAAGGCCCTCTCTGATCTCGCTTAAAGGTACTTTCTTAGCCTCATCTCTCACTCCAGCCTTCCAGGCAACCTCCTCTTCCTCCCCTTGACATTTTCTGAGCCATACATCACATTGCATTTTATGAATATTATTTCTCAGGTAGCCTTTCAAAGTATACTTATTATGCACTGACATCATGTAATCTTTGCAATGCTCAGGTAGCCACAGTTTACTCCACTGATTTGTCTCTTACTTCAAAACATGTCCCACACAAATGCATCCCAAAGCCATGCTGAGCCAAACACGTGGTCATCATTACCTTCTACTAAATCGCAAAATTTCACACTCCACGTATTACTGTTAATAACAAGATCCCTCATTGAGTGAGTGATCCATCATGGCCAGGAGTCTTCCCAAATATTTCAGACTCATGGACTATTGGATCCTTACAATCACCTTGGAGGTGGGGGAGATTAATCCAATATAAAGCTTGAAAAGGACTCAGAGAAGGCAAGTAACCTGACCAAAGCACAAATAGAGTAAATGAAAAGTGGAACTGGATCCCAACGCACATACTTTTAGGCACTATATTTCAGCCACAAGCACTTACTTGGAAGCATCAAGGGTAATTGGAAGATCAAACATCACTCTGAATAGGCTCCACATAAATGAGATGTGGTTGTGCAGGGAGTTGAGACAGAGCCCACTCTTGTGTTCATAAACCTGTTGAGAGCGAAGGCAGTTGTATCCCTTGCAGGTGTGCTCCCTGCAGGGGCCATATTAGAATGCCCATTGTTCAGAAGGACTCCACTCATTGGCTTAACTGAGCATTCCATTTGGAATGCTAGGGAGACAGAAGGGTCAACTAAGCCTTATTCACGCTCTATAGAGTGTCAGAACGCAGGATTAGCATCCGCCTGCCTTGGCTTTCCCATTCTGGCTTCACGCCTTAGAGGGGACCCTTTGACAGACACTGTCCTTGGTGCTGAAGCCACACAGAGGAAGAAGGCTTAGTGCATGGCGTCAAAGAGTTCACAGGAACTGGAGAATTTTAGTACAATTTGGTGAGCACAGCACAAGAGGAACATACGCCTCAAATTATACACCTAAACACTGTGCCAAAAGACCAATAATCAAATGGAAAGGTGTTTAACTTCATTTACGATCTTACAAACACAAATTAAAATTATAATATTAGTTCACACTGACCAGATGGCCCAAACGAAAAAGGCAGACAATGCCAAGTGTAAGAGAATGTGGATGAATTGCATAATCATGTTTGAACAAAAGAAGCCAAATGCAAAAGAATACATACTGTATGATCCTGTTCCTATAAAGCTCAAAAACAGTCAAAACTAATAGCCTATGGTGTCAGAAGTCAGGGTAGTATCTACCCTTGGCAGTGGTTTTCAGCAGTAACGAAAAAAGCACAAGGGGGATTTGGGGGAGTGTATATGATGTTCTGTTTCTTGATATTGGTGCTGGTTAAACTGGATTTTTGAGTTTTGGAAAATCCATTGAGATTATACAAATGTATATTCTTTTTTAATATTATTAAATATTATTAGTAGTATTAATATTATTAATTAATTAATTATTATTATTATTTAAATATTATTATTTTTAAATTTTCTTCCATGGCACTAATATGTTGCAATATGCCTTTTAACCTGATTTTTTCAAAAGTCCTATGTTTTATCCTGAAACAAAAGCACATATCAAAGACAGAAGATAAATTTCCTGAGCCTTGACCTGTACGACAAGATTATAATATCTACCTTCACAAAGAAGATGTGAGAACTACATTGGAAAACTTCCACTGCAACAATTCACTGGCACAATAAATGCTTGCAGTGAGTGACTGAGTGAGTTTCAGCAATGCTATTACTTTAATGTATTCCACCATGTAGAAAACAATGTAGCAGTCTCTACTAAAACTGGACTTTTACATATTCTGTAATACAGCAATGCCAATCTACCTGCAGAATGCAGAGTGTTTAAAGAGGCTTTACATCATCCCCCGATAACTTCCCATATTTCAATTTATATTGCCTCGATGCACCTTTCATAACCCCTCTACTCATCCCAAAATCACCCTATGTGTTTCTGCACCTGGTGTTGACCCCGACTGTTCTATTTGCTTGGAATTCCCATCTCATCGACCTGTCCAGAGCACTCCTGGGCCCCTGGATGCCACATGCAACCTCCTCAAGGTTTTCTCTCTCTTTTTAACTCTCACACTTTGTCCATCTCTTGATTAATAATAATGGCATCACCGTCATAATCAATTGCCATTGTCCATCAACAATGCATCAAGCTCTGGGATAAATGCTTTGCATATATTAATTTATCATCCAATTTATCCCTGAAATAATACTGATACACTGTTGAATGTAAATAAATAAATTATGAAGCAAATTAACAAGAACCAAGGAAATTGGGCATTATTATCCCTTTTTTTTTTTTTTTTTGCGGTACGCGGGCCTCTCACTGTTGTGGCCTCTCCCGTTGCGGAGCACAGGCCCCGGATGCACAGGCTCAGCGGCCATGGCTCATGGGCCCAGCCGCTCCGTGGCACGTGGGATCTTCCCAGACCGGGGCATGAACCCGTGTCCCCTGTATCAGCAGGCGGACTCTCCACCACTGCGCCACCAGGGAAGCCCCCCATTTTTTAAAATGAGGAAACAAGAGGCTCCAACTGACTAAGTAATACATCTATCTTACACAACTGGGCAGTAGAGGGCCTGAGATCCAAAAACAGGGTTGGTGGACTACAGTGCTCAACATTCCATCCCAAACTACCTCAGCTTGTCATTGGCTAAGGAAATGACGGCCTTGCAGTATGGTAGGTCCAGACATAAGGCTGTCTCTTGCTGTAAACAATTGTGATTTGTCCACTTACAGTCAAAGGAACTGAGGCAGAGATCTATTTCAGTGCCTAGGCCATTGCATCATATTTTATGCTATCAAAGAATCATAAAATTGCAGTCATACATAGGCAGAGGGTCATCTGTAACTGTCAAAGAATCCACCGATATTATCTCATCTGATCTAAGAGGACACAGAATATTCTCAATTTGAAGATGTGTTAACTGGAGCCTGGGAGGCTAAACAGTGGTGGAACCTGGGCTTAGAACCATCCATCTTAATAACTTTATGCCAGGCCCTTTCCACCATAAATCTACCTCCTTAAAGATTCAGATGCTAGGGAGTCTTAGTACGGATCCCTGCTGATGCCATAACAAAGAGCTAGTGAGGTTACACTTTCCTTTTAAACTGTCAATATTTTTAGATTTATTTTTGTTCCTGCTGTTACGGATGCAGACTTCTACTCATCCTTCAAAACCTAATTCAAATATCTCTTTCCCTCAGAAGTCTTCCCTGATCTTATATACTTCCTTATTTCATTCAACAAACTGTCCATGAGTGCTACTGTGTAGGCGTCACTGGCCCAGGTACAAAGGATTCCATGGTGAATCAAAAGACATACGCCCTGACCTTCCAGTGCTTATGCTGTTAAGGTGGGACTCTGGTGCACTGCTCTCAAATGCAATTTCCAACTGTCGTAAATACTATGAATGAGAAGCACGTGGAGCTTTAAAACAGGGAGCATCAGGGCTAGTCTTGGAGGTCAGGGAAGACTTCCTCAGGCAAAGTTCATGAACCTGGTACCATTTGTACCTTCTGTGTTTTCACACTCTTCACTGCACAGTAATTCATTTTCTATCTGTTTCCACTACAGTCTATGAGTAACACAAGGACAGGACTATGTCTTATTCACGCCTTGGTTTCATGTCCTAGAAAACTTGGGTGGCCTCTTTATAGGTAGTCAATAGATCTCTCCTGAATTGACTTGTACTATCATCACCATTATTCCTGCTCTCCTTGTGGCTGCCACCGTTATTCGAGAAAAATGTAGCAAGCATCTGAGTGAGCACAAGCCCTGTATGATGAACTCTGTATTAACTGCACCTTTTTTGGCAGCTAAAGGAAGAAAACAGCAATTTGTTGATGACAAAAAAAAGAGAAAACTCACCAGCTCCAACTACTTTTCTGAAATGTCCATGTGCTTTCAGCTCCTCCTCTCTAGTTCCTTTCTAGAACTTGCATCAGGGCAGCTTTCTATTATGACTGTTGGCAAATCTCATATCATGATTGTGGTTTTTTGCAGAAAGCCTGGTAAAAACCCCCGCTTACAAGAAGGACAGCAGACACAGAGGTGGCATCCAGCCCAGAGAGGAGATCAAAGAAGCTGTCTTGACATGAGACAAAATCTGCTCTGAAGTACTTTAAATATTAGAGCTGGATTTTTTTTTAACATCTGAAAGGCCCCTTTCAGAAATCCTCCCCAACCACCATAAAAGACAAAGGCACTGACTGAGACCTGGGAAGATAAAGCTCCAGGACATGAGCAAGCAAAGGGCAAAACCGTGTCTGAGGCCCCAGCTTTGTGGGTTTTATATGCAAGAGTCCTCCCACTGTGCCCAGTTATTTTAATTTTTTCCCTTGTACTTTGTGACTTACTTTGTGAATTTTTTTTAAATTGTGGTAAAAAACACTTAATGTGAGATCTATCATCTTAACAAAATTTTAAGTGCACAATACAGTATTATGAACTACAGCAGATCTCTGGAACTTATGGATGGAGTATAATTGAAGCGTCATACCCATTGCACCCAAAGTATGAAATTCCAGCTAAGGGAGCACTTTCTAGAGAGGAAAGTTTACAGAGATGGCAAATTCAGTGCACATTTTCACTACCGCATTTAATCCCTTCAATTCTCTGCAGCCCACCTTGCCCGCCGCATGCACCTTACTCGGCTCCTGTGGTCTCCAATTCCATCTGTACTGATATCACTACTTACTGATCACCTATGGGCCACACACACTCAGACACTCGACATACACCACTTCTCATGCTCGGATGAACGCCGCAAAGACATCTCTATGCGTCTTGGATATCCACTGACACCTAACAAAATAACCCTGGAACTCACTGGCTTAAAGCAACAACAGTTTTCTTGGCTCCCAATTCTGTGGATGGGAAATTTGATCAGATCTCAGTTGTAGGAGCCCACAGTCAGCCTGGGAGTTCTCAGTTGTGGGTGGAATGTGCAAAATAGAGCCTGGCCCCTCTGCCCTGCGGGGCAGTCAGAGTTCAAGTTGGTGCTGGTCTCCAAGAGGAAACATTCTGGAAGGGGAGGGTGGAAGCTGCAGATCTCTTAAGACCCCGGCTTGGAAGATAAAGGACAGCACTTCGGCCACACCCTATCTGTCAAGCCAGGTGGGAGGACTGGCCCAGATATAAAGGGAGGAGAAAGAGGTTCTGCCTCCCCAGGGCGGAGGGGTGAGGTCACCTTGCAAAGGGTTACAGGCATCTTTGGAAATAAAATCTACCAGAGTACAGTGGTTATGGCCATGTTCTTTGGAGTCAGACATTTCAGCTCTGCCATCAGCTGTGTGTCCCTGAACACATTATTTCACCTCTCCTAGCCTCAGGTTCTTCCCCTCTAAAATGGGGATGATAGCAGCCGTCTCACAAGATTTCCTAAGGGAGTAGATAAAATAATATATAAAATGAGCTTAACACTATGCCCCACACAGGGCAAGGCTCTATAAACAGTTACTAACATTAAAGGAACCATATAATGCATTATCCAAAAAAATAAAATAAAAAAAGGGACTTCCCTGGAGGTCCAGTGGTTAAGACTCTGCGCTTCCACTGCAGGGGGCATGGGTTCGATCCCTGGTTGGAGAACTAAGGTCCCGCATACCATGCAGTGCGGCCAAAAAAATTAATTAAAAAATAATAATAATAAAAGATAATTTTTTATCTGGTTCAGGATACTTTTGAGAGTGAAAGGGGGAGGGGGCTGCTTTATGTAGTCACACGGAGACAACCAGTACCCACCAGGATATATATTCACCTCCAGCTATTATTATATTATCACTCACCTTTGAAAAAGGGGCAAGTCAAACTCAAACTGAAACTCAAAGAGATTGATAAGCTTGCCCAAATTCATCCGCTCGTTTGCACACTGCCTCACACACTCATGGAACTCCTCTTCTGTGCCAGGCATTGAACAAGAGAAAACACATCCCTGTCACAACAGAACTTTATCTTCTGGTGACCGAGAGACTGAATTACCAAACAAGTAAATAATTGGTTTCCAGTAATATGGCAGTTAAGGAAATGAGTCAGGGTAAAGAAAGAGAAAATGCATTCATGGGCATGGCTTCACCTGAAAGAAACAGATAATCCTGATTCAATGGCTTAAACCAGTGTTGTCCCATGGGCCTGTCCTGGTATCTGTTTGTGTAAAAGAGTTTTATTAAAGCACAGCCATACCCATCTGTTTACATATTCTTACAGCTGCTTTCATGCTGCAATTGCAGTATGGAATATTTCTAACGGGTCACAGGCTTACAAATCATAAAAGATTTCCTACCTCTGGCTTAAACAATACAGACACGGAACAAATGTATTTACACTCCCCAACCCCCCCCCCACAAACACACACACCATAACTTAAGATTCAGAGGAGGAGGATGTCATGCCCCGGGTCCCTGCTGTCGTGAGGTTCTCAGACTCCTCCCATCTTTTCATTCTGTGGCTTTCAGGTTACAGTTTTATCCAAGACCGGAGCCCTTTACGTTTGCAAGGTGGCTAGAGTTATTCCAAATATTGACACAACATCTGAAGGACAGACGGCTCCTAAGACTGCCTCTCTTGGGAAGGAAAAACCAGTCCTTCCCAGAGGTCTCCAGGATGCCCCACGCCTTGCTGTCTAGGTCTGAGTCACACATCCTTCCCCTGAACCGGCCACTGGGGAGGGAAGGGGACTAACAAAATGGACTAACGCCAAGCAGCAGCATCCCTGGCTCCGGCAGTAGGATTCTTCTCTCCTAAACCATGTTTCGGAGAGGTACACACCTAAAAGAACTGGGGGCAACAGAGGGGAGAATTAGACACCAACAGCATCTGATATGAAGAGCAATTGCCTCAGGCAAAAGGGTCAAAAGTTCCTTTAGAAAGAGTGTTCAGAGAAGGATTCATACGACATGACATCTGAACACAGACGTGAATGACAAAAAAGGAACAGGTCTTAAAAAGATTACGTGAAAGAGCTTTTCAGGTACAGGGAATTGCTAGTAAGGAGCGGGGCTGGTATTCAAAGCCCCTTGCTCTGGATCCAAAGCCTGTGTGGTCCCCACCACTCCAAGCTGCCTGCTGAAACTGGCCCTGTTCTTCAGCAACTGTCTCTCATATCATGGTCTTCCTTGAAGTCTCTGGTCACATCCTCTAGATCAGATGTGCTCCCTGACTCATTGAACCCGTATTGCCCAGCCATTCTTGGAACTTCTCTCATTCTCCTTCGTATACAGGTAGGTGTAGATTAGCTTTGCCTTCTCTTCTCCTATTAGGATGTAAAGTCCTTAAGGGGACCGTATCTGATTCAGACCCATAGCTACCATGATAATATCTAAGCGCATGAGCACATAGCACAGTCTTGATGAATGCACACTGAATTACACACGGCAGTAGAGATCTGTGGTGTTTATTTGAGTTGTTTGCTTCACCTCACTGGGGGTGAAGGAGCCCCACAAGACCTTGATTTGTTTGCAACATGGAAGGAAAGACAAAGGAATGGAATCCATTCAAGCATCAGTTCGTGGAAGACTTTTATGGGGAAAATACAAAATCAGAACTGTGAGGCAGGAGGCAGGAGTGCAGCGAGCAGTGTCTAGACAGCGAAGGGTGGACGACACATGTGGAGAGCCTTGAAAAGCATGATGACTTTTCCGGCAGTACAAAGGCACTGAAGAGCAAACAAAATTGACTGATTACCTATTGTATTTCAGGAACAGTGTAAGCTATTTTATACACATTTCAACCTCATCAAAGAGACTGTTAAATGGCTGAGGGTTGCACGGTGAGAAAATGACAAACGCCCAAGTCTATGAGCTTTCTTCTCAGCCACACGGTTGACCGACGCTTTAAGAATTCACTTCAGTAAGAGGAGAGAGAATAGGTTTGCTGAAGAGGGAGAGATATAAATAGTCGGGGTACCTGTTAGGAGCTGTTGCAATAATCCACAACAGAGAAGACGAAGCCTGGCTTTGGGCACTGTTAGCGGAAATCAATCATGCTTGGAAATTCAGTGGGTGAAGAGAAGGGAACAGCTGCACGCAACACAAATGCACCCACCTTGGGGAGGTGGGCTATGAGAAAACAGCAATCTTTCCTGTTCGTGTCCCAGTGACTAAGTCAAAGCATCAGCAAAATTGCCCTTGGGATTCTTTGCTCTAACTCTGGGTCCGCGTTCTAAGCTTAGATAAGCTTTAGTCACAAGGACGAAATATTATTAGTTTAGCTGTTTTTTAGCTCCAGCTTTCTCTATGAATCATGTGTGCATGAATCATAATTGCCACTCTTCATATTTTAGAAGCAAATGTATAATTTTTCTTACCCAAGGAAAAAAATCAATTGCTGTCTAAATATCAATCTAATGTTGTTTCTGCAGCCCTTGGATTTTTTCAATTCTGACCCTTCATTTTCTTTGGAAGGGAGGATAATCAGGAAAGTGAAAAAAAAAGAAAAAGAAAAGGAAAATGTGACATATATTGAGTATCTGCCCTGTCCATGATTCTGCTCTAGGCTTTCCAAAGTCAAGGTAGATGTAAGTGTTTCCATTTTGTGGATGAAGAACCTAGAGTTTATAAAGCCATGTATTGGCCCAGCACCACACACCTAGTAAGAAGGACAAGAGTAGGATCCAGTTACAGGAGGCAGACACCAAATCCCACACTTCAAGGCTCCTGCCCACCTCACCTGGTCATAGCATCAGAAACGGTGCCATCCATGATATGGTTTCTTTGGAAAATGACATTCAAAGCTCCCCCCAATACGGCTATGACATTTCTTGTCTACTGTCATCTTAGGACACTGCCTTAGCAGTTGGGAAGCTAATCATCTCTGAACCTGTTAACTGTAGGTGAATTGGAGATACCAACCAAGCCTGGTTCTCAGAGTTAATGTGAAATATGCTTGGTTATTAAGTGGGGGTTAGGCCACTATTGCATTATTACCAAGCAGAGGATCCAGTCAGACTGGAAAACTCTCAGCTCCGGGATAAGCCCTGAGCAGCCCCATCACCTGACACTGATCACAGGCTCCTCCAAGTACGGTCCCTGCTCTCCCTCCAGGCTCCAGGCTCGGCAGCCCACTGACGCCTCGTCACCACTTGGGAAGCTTAGGGTGTCATCTTCATCTCACAGGTGTGCTGCTTTACTAAGTATCACTACTTATTCAAATACAGCTATGCTAGTATTAAATTACTTGCTAAAATGCACTAATAACATTATTATAGTAAATATTAATTAGCCAATGTAATAACAATATCTATAAATAGCTTAGGCATAAGAGTTCTGAAAGTTTTTCTGTATTTCCAATGACATCATCTCACCCCCATCTCAACTTGCTCTGAGAATTAGGTCCACGACAAACGTTTCTAAATAAATCCACACCCATGAATCAAAACGCATATTTGAAGGTCACAAACTGCCCTCTACTTCTCAAAATCATTTTTCTAAACCACAGTTTTAGTCGTGCGGCCCCTTTGTTTAAAAATTGTAGGGGAGACTTCATATCTGATTCCCCAATGGAACTGAAGTAAGCTACCCCAGTGTCAGCTGAAGGCTGGGGTCTGGATTCAGCAGATATTGTGAAACTACCTTGTCAGCACTGCCGTGTTGACCAGGTCTGTTTCAGTTTTATAACACCTGCAACTCCTGGCCTTCAGACTACACCGTATGTGACGATCTGCACACCCTAACGTACTGGCAGGACTGGTGTATCCCACTTTGGAATAACAGTGTCAATAAAGAGGCAGGGCTGGTCTCCTTCCCCTTTGCAATCTGATACACAGGGAGCATTTAATCTAATGCTTATCTTAGACATGACAATTGGGCATTGGAGAGGGCAATCATGGAACACAGCCATGTCCTTGGTGATAAAATGATGGCAGAACCTATATTCACACGAAGAGTTCACTGGGCATAACACAGTAGGACCCATGTATCTGACTTGGTGAAAAGATCACACTTAGATGGGCACTTCTTCCATTTCTCTGCCAAACGCTCCTGCACTGTTTTTTATGTTATGTGTGTTGTTACTGTGATGGCAATGCAATGTGGAGAAGTGTCTTCCTCTACAGAAATATTTGTCGAAAGGTATTTATTTGAGTTGGACGTCAGGGGTCAAAGTACCCACTGGTTTTGCCAGTGACCACCATGTCCTGAGTCCAGCTTTCTTCGAAATGCACATGGCCATCTGGCCTGTAGGCCCATCACATCAAGCAGCTTTTCATGAAATCAAAGACTGAGGTACTGGGGGTTAATCTTGGTCTCATAAACAATTCTATGAACACAATGGAGGTTGGAAGAGCAAAGGAGCACCCCTGGGCTTACCTCTGGGCAAGGTTGTCTGTAACATAAACATGTCAGGCTAACACGGGCATGATGGAAAGGGCGCTCTGGTATGAGCAGGTTGGAAAATCACAATGGTCTCCAAATGCAAACTTGGTAACCATGTGTCCACCTTGAACAGAAAGTACTTACATAGTATGTCCACACAGGTGGGCATATTGGATTCAGACTGATTTGGCCATCAGACCTGATTAGAATGTGACTTTTTAAATTTAATTTTTATTTTATATTGGAGTATAGTTGATTTACAATGATGTGTTAGTTTCAGGTGTACAGCAAAGTGATTCAGTTATACGTATACATATATCTATTCTTTTTCAGATTCTTTTCCTATATAGGTTATTGCAGACTATTTGCATAGAGTTCCCTGTGCTATATAGTAGGTCCTTGTCAATTATCTAGAGAATGTGACTTTTTAAACAGTGTGAGAATGGTAGGAACCTGTCTTGGCATTAAACAAGCTGGTGACATTAGTTAAGGGCTATGCAACCCTGGGAAAATCTTTAACCTTTCTAAGTCTTAGTCTCTTGTTCTATAAAATGAAGATAAGAACCTACTTCATACAGTTGGTGAGAATAACATTTAGTAATGTGTTTCCTAAAGTGTCTGCCCATATGCTCAAGAGCATGGATACCTCCTTCTCTTTGCCTCTGGGACCACTGAATACTGAAGATTAACCTTGGCATACGGGATGACACATAAGGCAGAATAAGGTCCAATTGCCTTAGCTTGTTTTGCAAGCAAGTTCCAACTTCTACCAATAGCTTCTCAACTCCTTTCACTCCCAATACTGAACCACCATTCCAAGTCAGCATGTCTGTGATGAGCTGCTATTTCTGATGAGAATGCATTATATTCCCTAAGAGTTTAGGAATACGGGGGAAAGTAACAGCATTTGGCAATGACACTGGCAGAGAAAAAGAGTCAGAAAACTTGAGCTAAAATCCCAGCTTTGCTACTTTCCAGCTGGAGGACCCAGGGCAAGTTGCTTAAGTGCTCTGAGCCCAGTTTCCTGGACTGTAAAGTGAAGCTAAGCCCCACCTTCCAGCAGCCTAAAATGAAGAAAGACCTACTTCCAGAGGCACCAGGAGGAAAACAATGCAATACTGTCAACCACAGGCCAGGCCTAACGCCTGGCTCATTGCAGGCTTCCGATCAATGGTAGCGCAGATGTTCTTACACGAACACCAGTATTTCCAAATCATGGATATGGTCATTATTATTCTGAAGAGCAGTGGAATCTGGCACTGTGGTTGGTGTGCTCGTGCTGAAGTCATCCATCCTCAGAACACTGTGGTTTGACTAGTTCAAGAACTTACTTGTGCCTCAACTCATTTACCTGTTAAAAAAACACTCCAGGGGCTTCTCTGGTGGCGCAGTGGTTGAGAGTCCACCTGCCGAGGCAGGGGACACGGGTTCGTGCCCCAGTCCCGGAAGATCCCACATGCCACGGAGCGGCTGGGCCCGTGAGCCATGGCCACTGAGGCTGCGCGTCCAGAGCCTGTGCTCCGCAACGGGAGAGGCCACAACAACAACAACAAAACTCCAAAGTACAAAAACAGTCACCTTCTTTGTCTGGGAAATTTGCTCATTTTAATTACCCTAAAAAGGTATCTAGCAATTTGTGTTTGTAAAGCACTTTGACATCCTGAGAATAAGGGGCAATTTAAATGCAAAGTTTTATTATATCTTTTATGATTATTACTCAGGGGACTCTGAAGTAAGGAGCTCCTACAGTTCCACACCTCTCATCCAGGGGAAGGCACTGTATCATCTAGCTGAGGGCTAGGGTCCTGTTGACTTCCTGAGATTTCATGGAACTCTGCTTCCTTAGCACAACTGTGGAGTACAGTTGGAAAATATAATGGTAAAAAGATAGTAAAAGAAAGGATCATTTGAGTGATTTCAAATACCAGCTAAATTCTGATTCCGCCTAAATCTACAAATCAAGTTCGAATTGCACTCCTATTATTGCATTTGTTTCCTTTTTATATATGTGGCTTTAGCATGAGGGCAAGGCACCACTCTTATAAAAGACTATAGTATTTTTGGTCCAAGGGACTAGAGGACAGCATTCAGGGTAATTTCAACCTCTGTGAAGCGAGGCAGAAACCTAGAAATGAAAGAAGCAGAGAAGAGAGCCACACATTCTGTGTATACATGATGTCCTAATCTCTGGCTCCCCGCAAAACCATGCATGTGTGGGGCAGACTCCAAGCAGCTGCACTAAGGTGAAAATAACTGAACTGAGATTTGAGCTGCTGCCCAAAAGCCACAGGTTGCCATTTGAGTTCAACCAAGTTAATTTCCCACTAAACAAACAAACCCACACATACAACAATCACATCAACAAGAACATTAACAAAAACACTCACTGGAAGAATACTGCAGTCCCTAGTGTCTCCACAGCCCAATGTTCACAATATCCAAGACAGAGTCCAAAATTGCTCAACATGAGAAGAAATACAAAAACGTGACCCATTCTTAACAGACAATCATAGGAGACTGACCTCAAGATGATCCAGATGTTAGAATTAGCAAATATTAACTATGCTCAATGATGTAACGGAAAATATGCTAAGAATCAATGAAAATTCGCTATAAAACTTGCATATCCCTTAGACTTCAAATGAAAAAAAAATAAGCAAAGACTCCTATAAGGTTGGAAAGTTTTTAATCTCACAAAGATATTAGTTTTAGGAAAGTTTATATTTGAGGGGAACAAAGTATTTGAAAAGACCAGCTACAGGAGCCTGGGAACTTAGTACAATCATTCATTCATTCATTCATTATTCAGAATATTAGTAAACACATACTAGTTTCCAGGCATAGTTCTAGAACTGACCTAAACAAGTTACCAGCTTTCTTAGACTCACTGTTAAATATTCACCATAGATTATCATCACTTTGTGTGAGATAATTAGTTTACACTGTATAACTGACCATTGAAACTATTGCATCTGGGTTTTTGTTTGTTTGTTTGTTTGTTTTGGCCATGCTGTGTGGCTTGCAGGATCTCAGTTCCCTGACCAGGGATTGAACCCAGGCCATGGCATTGAAAGCCTGGAATCCTAACCACTAGGATACCAGGGAACTCCCACATCTGGGTCTTTTTAAACTTTATGAAATGCACCCTATCCTCATAGTCTCCCCCAAAGTTCTCATTTATTGATCTAGGTATCAAGAAGTTGCCTCGACCTGTATTGTGGGGGGGGCGGCGTGGAGAGGGAGAAAATGTAATTTTGAATCCTGATTAAGAGGTATGAAGGCAGTAAATAAAATAGTAGAAAGTCTGCCAAGGGTAGAGTGGGTGAATTGTTTGTTTCCTTCTATGAGTCTATGATATGGGATTTACATCTTACCTTGGGCAATTAGGAATCCTGAAAGACACTGAAATAGCATCAGCTGTCCTAAACGATGGCCCATCCTCACCTCATACCTACTTTATATGGAATTGTGGCTCGTAATATGCATTGAGATTTTGGTTTCAAATCTTCTCCGCACTCCCCAGGAAAAGGCCAGCCCTCTGAGCATGGAGGTCAGGGCTTCATTCCCTTGGGCGTTTGCCTAGCCTGATGGGCAAGCAGTAGCCCCAAGCAAACACAGGTCCTGCGGCTTGATGAAATGTAGCAATGACTCAAACTAAGCTTCCTGGGGGCTGCATTTTATTCATTAGCATCTTATGTCTTTTAATGGGATCATCTTCTTCCCCTATATTTGCCACGGAGACTTTGTAGGTGGGCGGGAGAGGTCACTGTGCAAACAGGTTCACAGTGACAGATGTGACTTCTGTTTGATAACTGGTACCTGAAAAAACAAGTGGGCCATCACATGAGCTTGCCTCAGGACATCTCTCACCAGGCCATTAGCCTTTAGAAAACACAGATCTCAATTAACTTTTACAGAAATTAGATTATTTCCTGCCTATTTGAAGGTCTTCATTTATCCATGGTGAGCTTTACCAGGCAAATGTTCCAGTGCTTGTATCCATGGAAATCTTTACTGAGGGCAGACGCAAAGATGGTATTCATCCAGATTACAAAGTACTGTCACACGAATGATCAATCATCATCCCATAATGGCCCTGTGTGATCTGTATAAGGGAAATCTACAGCATACAGAACAATAAAAGAAGTTTGAGGGTTAAGTAACTATGATGCCATCAAGGGTGAACCAAGGCCTGCCTGATCCCAAGCTCATTCCACTACTCTGTCACCTCAGTACACCAGTCTCACGTTCAATGCTAAAGGAAATGTTTCACACAAACCCACAAAACACTAGAGGAGGACTTAATCTTGGGAGAAGGAGCATTTTGGGGCTTCCCTTTGATTGGAGGTCATCAAGAGATCCTCCAGATTCTGTAGATGGGGTGCTGCATAGTAACTAAAAAAGGAGGTAACTTGTCTTGGTTCAAGCTCTCTATGTGCCAGAGACTCCCCTAGATGCTTCACCGCTGCTCGCTAATTTAATCCTAACTCCTTTCCAGGTATGCATTATTGTGCTCTGCCTACACTGCCTCCCAAGGAATGGCATGGGCCACAAAGCATACCAATCACAGGGAAGGCAGGACAACTCCTGAAACTATGTGTGTACTTATTATGTGCTATGTACCAGACATTTTTCTATGATCTGTGGAAATATAATGATGATCATGAACTTGCTCCTGACTTCAAGGAGCTTAGAGTCTAGTGGGGTGGGAAGAGGGTGATAGGCTCTACTCAAGTCAAATAAAAGAACTGACAGTTGTTAAAAAATTCACTATGTGCTAAGCATCATGGTAGGAAATTAATGATGTAGTAGCATCAATTTATCTAACGACTCTATGAGGTTGGCTGTAGAGTTCACTTTTCAGATACAGCAGTTGAGATTCAAAGAAGTTAAGTCACTTGGATAAATTCACCTAAGATTTAGGTGTAGGACCTTCAATTTAACTTTCAGACTCTCAAGCCCTAAAGTCTATGCCTAAAATTGAATGATAATAAAATAAGTGCAATGGAGATACCAATAGCTTTCTGATGACACACACACACACACACACACACACACACACACACACGTTGACTTGGAAACTAAAAATGAGATAGCAAAGGGCTTCAGAGAGGAGGTGACAATTGTAAGAAGCCTTGATGTATAAGGAGATTATGCATAGATGTGCAAGGGTTAGAAACATAATCACAGGTAGCAGTGAGAACATGAATAGTAGCAAGTAGGCAGGAAAGCATAGGCACATAAGAATAAACTAAGCTAGATCATCAATGGCCTTGTGAGTGAATGTGCAGGAGGCTTGGATTTATCCTGTGTGCCATGGTGAGCCATTTAGCTGGAAGAACGATACATTTTTTTTTAAATTTAGAAGAATGATTATCTGCCATCAATATGAAGGAAGGATTAAAAGAAAGCACAGGGAAGGAAGGAGATCAGGTAAGTCCTTTAGAAACAGAAGCAAAAAATGGTGCAAAGCTGAAACCTTGTTGTACTTGAGGGGAAAAGAAGGAGAAATGAATTGTCAGAATACTCAACAGGTAAGTATTAGCAAGAGTTGATAAGACTGACTCAAGTTGGAGAAGGAAGGAGATGAAATCAAAAGAGCAATACTACACAAATAAGATTGGGTAGATAAGTACATGCACATAAGAACCTTCAATAAACAGAAATTATCATTATGAACTCCCATGAGGATCATCATTACAATGTAATGGCTATATCAAGTGGCCAGTACTCAGCAGAGACCCTGGAATGGCAGGTTTGAATTTTGCCTCTCCATGGCTCTACTGGGGTTATTCACCTTTTGTCACACAGCTCCAACCCACCTCTTTATGCTCTTTGATTCTGGAACTGGGACTCTGCAAACCACACTACGACACTCACTAGTAGGCGGACTTCCTATTAACTGCTGCTAATGGAAGGTACCAGAGAGAGAATAAGAAGCACCAAAAAGGACTTCTTTCATCTTTTCAGTCCCCATCTATGCAGTCCTAGCAACAGGGCACAGCTCCACATCAGACATCAGTTCCATTTGACACTCCTAGCCTCAACTTTTCAAAGCTGTCACCAACAAAAATGGATTATGTCTCCCCGTCAGTCAAAATATCACCTGCAGAGAGCCCTCCCCAGATGACCACGCAATAGCTTTGCAAAGGCCCCTCTTAGAGGTCTGAGCATTGGCTGCATGAAGCTTCCCCTAGAGATCTGAGTTATTACATTCTGGGGACTCCAATTATTCCTTTTAGTTCCTCAGCCCTAGCAATCCCTGCCTCTTCTTACAGCAGTACTGATCACTGAGTCATTAATAATCATTAATAATCATAATTATTCATCATTAATTGTGAAGTCATCTCAATGTTCCCCTCTTGCTCTGTCAGCCTTCCCATATGTATATAATCAATTCCTTATATTAAATATCCTCTGTTTGAAATAGATACTATTGATTCTGTTTTTCTGATTGGGCTTTGAGGACCACTTTGCTTGGTATCAGAAGTGCTACAAGGAAGCACATCCTCAAAGACAGGATTCAAAGACTGGTTTATTTATGTCTTTAGATCTAAATGTTGTACTGAATTCCTTATCAATGAAAATTGGGATACTGATAATCCACGGCGAGAAGTGGTACAACAATTAATTCATTTGTTGCCTGTGCATTCTTTGGAGAAAGTTCCTATTCCAGCAAGTGCCAAGTAGCTGCTAAACCGGGTTACAAAGTTAATGGTAACTACAGGCCACTGAGTGGGATGGACACGTCTCACTGCGCTGCACAAACAACGGGAAGAAAATAACAAGATGCAGGCTTCAAACTGTCGTATCAGCTCAACTCTGATCAGAGAACAAGAATTCTTCTGCGGTAGCCTTAAAAGAAGCTCTTATTACTTGTAGCCACAGAGCAGATACCGCTAAAACTCAGAACTAAATTTTATTTATACAGCTTGCACAATTACAAGGAATGTTGAAGTCACACACGCACCAAATCTCTCGTGTGAACCTTAGACCATTTAACTGGGAAGAAGTGGGACACTGACACTTTGAATGGGGGCATTTGGTTGGATTCAGACTAGACTGGGAGTCTTCAGCTATTATCTATCACCATTATTACTATGCAAAGAACTTAGCACATTGCACTGAGCATAGCCTGACACACTATTTGCTATTTTTTTTTATTCTTTGCCCCCGCTAGCAAGTATACCCTATGAGAGCAAGAATTTTGTTTGTTGCTTTATTCAATATCTAAAGCAATACCTTCACATAGTGTAGCATGACTAGAATCCAACATTTTTTAGTCTGAGTCTAGTGTTTCTCATTTTAAAATAATCAGGTTTAATGTGAAGAAGATGGACATTATAACTGTTGACAGTTGAACATCTCTTTATAGGTCACACTGTGTGTGTGTGTTTCTGTGTTTAATATTTCATCTGTTCAACACAGATTTACTGAGCACCTACCATGTGCCAGACACACACAACATCCCTCACGTAGATGCTATTTATCATCCCTTTTCAACGGGTTTTAAAATAGCAATGATTGTATGTAGCTGGGACTCAGGTTCTATCTTTCGGACCTAGAATTGATATATCTTTCTATTATATTGTCCCCACCTAATCTCCACCACCAAACATAAAGGAAAAAAGAAAACAAAGCTAAAAAAATAAAATTAAAAAGGATGTGTGTGTGTGTGTGTGTGTGTGTGTGTGTGTATGGAGAGAGACAGAGAAAGAGAGAGACAAAAAAAATCAAAATGATCCTGGAGGGTAGCCAGAACTTTATGCCAGGCACTCCACAGAAAGCAAAATGTAAAAAGTAATAGATCTTCAATTCACCAAGTCCCTCGAGTAATGAATTCCAAGCAAACCGTATTGTGTCAAAGAGCTTGCTGTGCAAGCGAGTTCCCGCTCCCAGGGGGAAGGGCAAATGCACTGTAGCTGGGTCTATAATTTGATGAGAAAACAACAGCAATGGAGTTTGGGAAGTGGATCGATTTTAATGCATCGCCACTGACAAATCACAAAGAACTAGGCAATGGTTCTCAGGAGAACATGTCTGCATCTCATGGTTTACCTTGAGGATGGTTTACCTTTAATTAAGTTAGTGGATTATAGCCGGAGGGCAGCTTCTCCTGATGATGAGTCAGGACTCTTTCTAAGGCTTGCGCTAAGTGGATGGTAACAACCCCACTAGGTCCTATATCTATACAGAACCGTGTGTTTGTGGTGTGGTATGAGGTGGAGAAATAAAGTCCACGATCTGCCAGAATTCGGGAAAGTAAAAGCCTCATTCCTCATCACATGAGTGAAGTAGACTATGTTAACCCCAAACAATAAAACAGGAAACTACTGTTCCAGAACTAATAAGTGATGAGACACAATTTGAAATCTAGTTTATCTGACTCAAATAACTTATTTATTTATTTGTTTGTTTATTTATTTATTTATTTATCTTACCAGGTCATACTGGTTCCAAAGAAGTTCTCCAAAAAGGAGCCAGGAAATACCAATTGAATTCACTGAGTCAACACTACATGGGATGCACTTAAATGTCTAGGCCTTTCACTCTAAGGAACAAAAATAGGAAATAAAAAGCAAACAAAAACAAAAAACAAACAGGACTTTCCTGGTGGCACAGTGGTTAAGAATCCGCCTGCCAATGCAGGGGACACGGGTTCAAGCCCTGGTCCAGGAAAATCCCATATGCCGTGGGGCAACTAAGCCCATGCACCACAACTACTGAGCCTGCACTCTAGAGCCTGCGAGCCACAACTACTGAGCCCACGTGTCACGACTACTGAAGCCTGTGTGCCTAGAGCCTGTGCTCCACAACAAGAGAAGCCACCGCAATGAGAAGCCCACCCCCGGAAATGAAGAGTAGCCCCAGCTCGCTGCAACTAGAGAAAGCCCGCACACAGCAACAAAGACCCAATGCAGCCAAAAATAAATAAATAAATTTATAATAAATAAATTTTTTTTTTTTTTTTTTTTTTGCGGTACGCGGGCCTCTCACTGTTGTGGCCTCTCCCGTTGCGGAGCACAGGCTCCGGATGCGCAGGCTCAGCAGCCATGGCTCACGGGCCCAGCCGCTCCACGGCATATGGGATCCTCCCAGACCGGGGCACGAACCCGTATCCCCTGCATCGGCAGGCGGACTCTCAACCACTGCGCCACCAGGGAGGCCCTATAATAAATAAATTTTTAAGAAAAACAGAGACATTGTGTGATCTTCTAAAAATCTCACATCAAACCTGCAAGGCAGAACTCACACAAATAAAGCTGTTAATTGGTCAATCCAAGACATCTTTATTTTCACAACTCTCACTCATTATATCAATTCATTCAGCAAGTATTAACTAAACGCTGACTATGGGCCAGGACTGCTCTAGGCTCTAAAAATAGAACAGTGGACACAAATGACACATGGAGCGTGGATCCCTCTTGTTGGGAAGAGACAGTGACAATAAGCAAAATAACAACAAAGAAATATAATGTCAGGTTATATCCATGTTCTATGAAGACAACGAAAGGCAAGGGTAGGGTGCTGGGGAACTATTCTGAAGGTCAATACTCAACAAAACACGTTCTTACTAAAGTGACTGTGTGAGCAGCTTTTGGCAGGAAAGAACTCTCTGCAGGAGACCACTTTGGTCTTGTCACTAACCTTAAACCAGGCACCCCCATGCTCTACTCATCTCCAGCCCAAGCACTCCTTTCAAATCTTTTGATCACACAATACCTTGCCTAACCTGTTGGTTCTTTCCATAGATCAAAATGTAGAGATGAAGAATAAGTAACAGATGACCAGATCTCTTCCCTAGCTTCCCCTTCAGTAACCTCGTGGAACAAACTGTGTGAACAAGATAGCATCTAAGGAAAGATCACAAAAAATCGACAAGCCTGCACACATTGGGGGACAGTGACAACTCTGACCCTCTATCTCAATAACTAACTGAGATTACTTCCCTTTTTCCCTTTCATGGCCAAACAAAGCCTTCATCTGAGTCCACCGTCCACCGTCACCCCAGATTGCCAGCATTCTAATTAAAATCAACTTTCCTTTCTACCAACACCTGCCTCTCTCTCAGGTATTGATTTTCGAGCAAGGAGCAAGCAACCAGACCTGAGTTCAGTAACAGCAGCAGCCTCTGAGTCTCCTTCCCAAGGCTTCCTGCACCTGTCGAGGGTGAAAGAGCCTTGCTTGCTGAGTCTTCTCCTGAGATCCGATTGACTGAGCTAAATCAGGGTCCTGAACCAATCCCAGGAAGAAATAGGGAAGTGGAGAAGACATATAACAAAGGACAAAAGCTGAGGAGGGAGGCCAGAGAAGGCAAAAACTACTTGGGTTGGGTGTATGGATGGTTTAGGGAAGGGAGCTAGGAATCAGAGAGAAAGTTCTTGGGAGACAGTCACTGTTTACGTGGAGATGGCTGAGATGAGCAGAGAGAAAATGAGTGTTTTAAAGAGGATTCCCTATCCTTCAAGAGAGAACCCCCTTCCACACACCCATCTTTGTTTTCTTTGGGGAGATTTTCTCGTATTTCAATTTCTTCCATTTTGTTGTTGGTATTGCCCCATTGTCATTTCTTTTCAACAATCATCTAATACATTTACTGTAAGTAAATTGAGGTCACAGGAGGCCCCAGTTTACCCACAGGACAAAGTTATTACCTGAGTATTGGATATGTGCCGAGCATTAAGGATATATGATGAACAAGAGCTTACAGTCTCCTGGGTAAGAAAGGCATTCAACTGCTCTTCACACAAAAAATTAATTCACTCAATTGTATTAAGTGGAGTAAAAGACAACTGCAGGCCACAGAGAAGACCACGCTAGGGAAACTGACCTGATCTGAAGGGCCATAAAGGGACTGGGGATGACTTGGAGGAAGGCTGAGATATAAATTGCATTTAAACAGAAAAAAGTAATGCTGTTTGAAAAAGGAGTTATCATTTTGTAGGCATAAACATCATAAATACCATAGGAATTCTATCATAATACAATCCACAATTTCTTATTTCATCCATACCAATCTACCTTTGAAAATAGAGATGACCATAGTCTACAGATTAAAAAGGAGGAAGCAAAGCTCAGGAAGGTTCAATGTGATGGCAACTGAGAGACAGAAAGGTGACAGTGGCCTTCATCTTCTAAATAGAAATCCTTCAGGCCCTCTCCTCCATCACAGTGAAGAGGACTGTATTAGTTATCAACGTGGAATAACAAATCACCTCAAGATTGAGCATCTTAAAAACAACAAATACTTATTATCTAAGTTTCTGCAGACCTGGAATTGAGGAATAGGTGAGCTAGATTGTTCTGGTCAGGATCTCTCATGAAGTTGTAGTCAAGGTGTCATTTATGGCTGTGGTCATCTCAAGGCTCACCTGGTGCTAAAGAATCCATGTCCACAATGGCTCACTCACATAACTGGCAAGTCAGTGCTGGTTACCGGTAGGAGGCCTTAGTTTTCTCCCACTTGCCTCTATACAGGAAAATTCAAGTGTCCTTATGATACAGCGGTTGGTTTTTCCCAGAGCGAATGATCCAAGAGAGGAAGCTACAACGTCTTTTATGACCCACCCTTAGAAGTTAAGCTCTATAATTTCTGCCATATCCTAATGGTTCCACAGGTCAGTATGGGAGAAGGCTCCATAAGCACATGAGTAGGAAAGCAGGAGGTAAGATCACTGGGGCCATCTTGGAGGCTATCCACCACAAGGACTTAAGTCAGAACTTAAAAATGAGACAGAGAGGGCTTCCCTGGTGGCGCAGTGGTTGAGAGTCCGCCTGCTGATGCAGGGGACATGGGTTCATGCCCCAGTCTGGGAGGATCCCACATGCCGCAGAGCGACTGGGTCCGTGAGCCATGGCCCCTGAGCCTGTGCGTCCGGAGCCTGTGCTCCGTAACGGGAGAGGCCACACCAGTGAGAGGCCTGTGTACCGCAAAAAAAAAAAGAAAAAAATGAGACCGAGAAAGATGCACGTCCTCAAGACAGGAAGCCAAGGAACTCCCAGGTCTGATTTCATTATCTCCATATCCTCACCCTCCATGGCCACCATGGGCACACAGCCCTCCTTCACCCACATTTCGAATCCTCCATGTGAAAAAGCCATGTTACGAACAGATGATTATTCTGGGATAGTGCTGGGAGGTTAGTAACAAATACGCCCTCTACAGAATACCTATCATTTACAGATGCATATTTATTGTAGGTCCCCTCATTAATTCTTGCCTCCTACTGCTCCCCCTTCTCCCACCTAGATCAAAGTGAAAAAAAATTAAAATAAAAATAAAACTAGCAAAATGATGCCCTTCATTTATCCTCCGTTCTTGTTGTCCCCAGGACCTCTCAGCTCCACAAACCAAAGGAGCTTCTCTCTGCAGTTTGGGATCTACTCAGTTAGCAGGATGGTGACGATCAGTTCAGAAAATGAGCAGAAGGCAGAGGACCTCCTTATACTAAAGAGCAGGGTCCATGGTCAAGGTTACTCACTGGGATAAGCAGGGTCCTTGTGCTGCTCTTAGAAGCAGTGGAGTGTGGTGGATCAGAGAGCGGGCTCTGGAACCAGACTGCCTGGGTTCAGCTGACAGCACTCAGCACACATTAGCCCTGTGACATCTGCCAATTGACTTAAACTCTATGGGCCACAGTTTTAGTATCTGTACAGTGGTGATAACAGCAGTACTGTCTCCATCAGGTGAGGTACAAACTAAATTCACTAATCTACATAAATGTATGAGGATCGTCCCTGTTCTCTTGGCAACCTTACACTCTCCTCATTTCACTAAAGGAGAATCTGATTCCCAGGGAGGGTAAGTGGTTTTTTCCAGGGTAATGCAGATGGCAGAGTGACGCCCAGGACACACGAGTCCCAACTTCAAGACCTGGGGTGGATGCTGAGTTAGTCCAGACAGGTGATGGAAGAGGAGAACAACTCTGCTCAGGCAGGAGAAAGGAAAAGTAATGGCAGGATAGTTCCTTTTAAGTCCACTGCTTTTAAAATGGAAAGAATGATGTTGAGAATTCCTTTGCGACAAGCAGCCTAATTGTTTAAGCCATTGAGTTGGTCAAGCTTCCCTTCAAAGGCCATTTCTCCTGGCCAAGAAATGGGCTGAGCTAGAGGGAAAGTGGATTACTGGAACACAGCCATGTTTCACTGTCCCATTTTCTCCTTCATCCATCAAATGGAAAATAACTGCCTTCCATGCCTCCCTTGAATGATGGATTTATGGTGTTCGTTCCCCTGGCAGGAGTTACAAAATGGTGGTCAAATTCCAGCATCTTCCCCTGGAATGGACCAGAGAGTTTATCTATCTGAACCACCTCATTAAACAGAGGAAGAGACTGAGGTCAAACATATTATAAAACATTATAAAACAGTGCAGAACCAGGACAAGTGTTAAGGTCTGACTCTGCACACTTTCTTCCTCTCTCACTCAACACTTAACAATAAAAAGAAAAGGATCCTTGTACCCATAGACTAAGTTCACTGGAGAAGGCTCACTCTGATGCTACTGTGCCTTCACGAACAAAGAGCATCACTGACCCTGGAATCAGCGGGGGTGAGGACAGCTCATTGCCATGGACCTACTACGTGCCAGGGACTCTGCTACAGGTGCCATACATAGCCTGTGTTCCCCACAAGACTGTAATCTTCACAAAAACAAGAACTCCACCCACCCTTTCTGGCCTTTGTATTATTAGCCCTCACCCAGGGATTGACATGTAGTAGACATTAAATAAAGATGTTGAGTCAATGAATAATCTCACTTAAATCTAAGAAACCAGATGAGTACTAAGTTCAAAATGAGAAAACTGGGTATCAGCTTCATTGAATGTTTTGCCCAAACCATTCAGGGTATAAATGTGGGAACTAGGTGTAACTGTGTGACCTTCGGAAAGAGGAAGTCCTTCGGAGATCTATTGTGATGTAGAAGTAAGATTGCTTCAGATCCAACAAAAACAGAGCTGTTGGTACATAGGTCCTTCTGAAGTGCTTTGGGGGTTAAATATGTCCCCCAATCAGTTATGTTGGCTCTGCCTGTTTGCTCAGCAAATCTGTTGACCATGGACGGGAGAACCATGGGACTGTGGTCGGCACAACTGTCAGATTTCAGTCCCTGAAATCCAAAGTAACCAGGGTCTCATATTCCATAAACTCCAAGTGGTTGGTCTGACAGACTCTCTTAATCAGTTTCAGGCAATTATGTGAAATTGAGTATAATATAGTTGAAATAATAATAAATAATAGTGATATAATAACAATTACAAAGTGCCAGCCACTGTTCTAGGAGCTTTACATGTATCACTTCATTTAATCCTCACAACAAACCTAAGAGGTAGGTGGCTATTATTATTATTATCCCCATTTTACAGATGAGGCAACTAAAGAAGGGAGAAATAGTTAAGCACCACAGACCAACTACGTCTAAATGCTGACTCTGCTTCTTCTTGTCTGACATTATTGTCCTAGTGAATGGATGGGTAGGTGGGTGGATGGGTGGATGGACAGATAGATGGATGGGTAAATGAAAGAATGGAAAGACACAGGAAGCAACCAAAGGAGTATCACTGCTATGGACACAGTCTCTGAGTATCCAGCTGAATCCGTACTTCGCAGTGTGGATGACAGTTGTGTGGGCTGAGTCATGCTGGATTGTTGGGGAGGCCAAGAATGGTAGTTATGTACGCAGGCTCTGAAGTCAGATAACGCCCATCCATATGCCAGCTCCACAACTTACAAACTGTTTGCCCTCACGCGTGATTTCTCTGAGCCTCAATTTCTATCTCTATAAGATGGGGGAAATACATCATCTACTCAAAAAACTGTACGAGGATCAAATATTATACTGGCACATAGTAGGGGCTCAGTAAATGTATGTCGAAAGGATGCATAAATGAGTCAACAACACAATGGCATCCCACATATGAAAGAAAGCCAGGATTCAGTGGGTGTCTCTTGTGTTACGGTTTGAGCTACAAAATCTACAAAATACCCCAAATACAACAAAACCGTGAAAGTCTCCAGATTTATATTTTAAACCCTCATGCACATCATTGGGCATGGAATTGAAATGCTCTGCCTTCGCTTACCTTTAATTCATCAAAATGAACTAACTGCTAATTGTGATCCACAAAGCCAGGTAATCTTCCTAATCCTTTGTATCTTTGAACTGCAGATTTCCACTTTGCCAAAAACAAGTGCATTTCTAAAGACAGTGAAGAGAGTTGGGAGAAAAGCATTTCACTGAGAGACTGCAAGGTTAAGACAAGGTGTTAGCTTTTCTGGGTTTGCTACTTCTATTTAACCCATGCACTTGGCCTAGGGAGATAGCATCTCAGGCACTTAAACGGGCAGCCTCCATCCCCACGGTCATGGACTTGTGAGTAGTGGGTTTATCTGGGTCTCCTAGGAGCAGCTCCACCAACTCCTAGGTAATAACTATGCACCAGCTGGAAAAACAAGATCATTTTAAAGCCTTTCTAGCCTTCATCTTCTCTAGAATATACACCCAAAAGTGGTTCCCCATATTCCCTTGAAGCTCTTTAAAAGCACATATTTCCCTATCAAAGAGAAGATGAAAAGGATGTTCATGTTGTAAGAGTGATGCTGTACATAGATCAGTACTTAGCAAGATGAAGGGGAAGCTGGGTGGTGTAGACATAAGCCATACTCCCTTCCTTGAATCACCGCCCCCCCATTTCTCTCATCTCTGACACGGAAAGATGAAACAAATGAAGTCCCAGGAAACTCATTCCAGGAAGCTTTGGGGAGAATAAAACTGGGACACCAAGAAGATGTCAAAGGAAAAATAAAAGGAACAAAAAGGAAGCTTTAATGTAGAATTTAAAGTACTGTGTAACAAAAAGAATAGCCATAACGTCTCTGGAAAGGAGAGATGATTGAAGCCAAGTGTCCGTGTTGGACCTTGGAAAGGGACTGGGAGCCAGACGAAAGGGAAAAGGGAGGACGGTGTATGTATGCCCGGATGTAAGGAGGGAGGCAGGGGCTCGAAGATGTGGGGAAGGGTGAGAAGATGGAGGTTCTGCTCACTGTACTGGTGATGGCCACACCGGGATCTTCCTCACCATGTTGTCTAGCCAGAGTTTCTCAATGGCACCCAGAGATGGGCATTAAGGTTCAGATCCTGAGCCCCTTCTGAAGAGCTGTGGTCTATATCGCATCCCCCAAACATGCACTGAATGTTTGTGTCCCCTCAAAATTCATACGTTGAAGCCTAATCCACAGTGTGATGTATTTGTTTGTTTATTTATTTATTTAGGCTGCGCCAGGTCTTGGCTGCGGCATGCGGGATCTTCGTTGCAGCATGTTTTTAGTTGTGGCATGCGAGATCTTTTTAGCTGCGGCATGCGGGCTTCTTAGTTTAGGCATGCAGACTCTTAGTTGCAGCATGCGTGCAGGATCTAGTTTCCCAACCAGGGATGGAATCCAGGCCCCCTGCATTGGGAGCATGGATTCTTACCCACTGGACCATGAGGCTTCCCTCATGGTATACATCCCACGGTATGTATTTGGAGGTGGGGTTTGGGGGAGGTAATTAGGTTTGGCTGAGGTCATGGGGGTGGGGCCCCCACAATGGGATTAGTGTCCTGACAAGGGACTGAGGAACCCAGAGCTCTCTTTCCACCAGGTGAGGTACAATGAGTAGTCAGCTATCTGCAACTCAGAAGAGGAATCTCACCAGAACTTGACAGCACTGGCACCATGATCTTGGACTTCCAGCCTCCAGAAGAGTGAGAAATAAGTTTCTGTTGCTGATAAGCCACCTTGTTTATGGTATTTATTTTTAGATAACCCGCAAAATTCACATACTGAAGCCCTAACCTCTAGTATTTCAAAATGTGAATTTATTTGTAGAGGGGGGCTTCAAAGAGGTGATTAAGTTAAATGGGGCCATTAGGGTGGGACCTCATCCAATCTGACTGATATCCTTATAAGAAAAGATTTGCAAGAAGAGATACCAGAAGCAAGCACACAGAGGAAAGACCTGTGAGGACACAGGGAGAAGACAGCCGTCTGCAAGCTAAGGAGAGAGGCAGAAGATACCAACCTTGCTGACACCTTGATCTTGGAATTTCATCCTCCAGAACTGTAAGAAAACAAATGTCTGTGGTTCAAGCCACCTGGTCTGTGGTATTTTGTCATGGCAGGACTAGCAAAGTAATGAACGAGCCTCAACAAATCAACATGGAAGAAAGGCAATGAACAGCTCTGCTGTGACCAGAGGCCCAGGTGATTCTTGTTTATGTGAAGTCGATGGCATTGTGGGGGCCACTGGAGGGTTCTAAGAAGGATTCATATTTCCTTTTATAACAATCTTCACCAACTGTTAGGCTTTATAGTATTTACAATAATCATCAATTTTATATATAAATTATACACTCTTGGGACTTCCCTGGTGGTGCAGTGGAGAAGACTCCACGTTCCCAATGCAGGGAGCCCAGGTTCTATCCCTGGTCAGGGAACTGGATCCCACATGCATGCCTCAACTAAGAGTTGGCATGCCACAACTAAGGAGCATATGAGCCGCAACTAAGGAACCCGTCTGCTGCAACTAAGACCCAGCACAACCAAATAAATTATACACTCTTATGAGCATAAAACAGCTCATTTATTATAGGTTTCCTCACTAAACTATAAGCTCCATGAAAGTAGAGACCATGCCTTTTCCTGTTTACCTTTGAAGACTTAGCTTCCAAATGGCATGATGGCAGCCTGTCACATGGTAGGAACTCAATATGTATTGAATGACTAAATGAACAGACTCAGAAGTGAATGCACTCTGACAAGAGTCTGAATGACAGATTCAAAGATGGGGATCTGAGAATCTTACACAATATAATCCAGATGAAAGGATTATGGCCCAAAATATAATGGTCAAGGTCACTGTGGGAAGGAGGGAACAGGAAAAGACTCTGGAAAGGATTTCCTGGAAATGGGAGTAAGTAGACAGTAGACGTGTCCAGAGGATTTCATGCCCACAGCCTGTCTGTATAAATAAAGCTTTATTGGCACACAGTCACAGCCATTCATGTATATATCATCTAAGGCTGCTTTCTCACTACGAGAGCAGTGCTGACTACTTGTGACAGCATCCTATGGCCTGAGTACCCCAAAGACTGACCATCTATCTAACCATTTACAGAAATTGTTTGCTGATTCCTGATAGAGGGGCTCGTTTAATTCTCTGTTTTACAAGTTATACTGAGTTCAGAGAAAGTAGCAAATGGTGACTTTTCTGCCAGCATATGACTAACTGAAGCAAAGGAAAAATGAAATGAGGGATTTCTGACTTGCAAAATTGCCAGCATGTACTGGTGGCCACACAGTGCCTGGGTGTGGGAATTTCTTACAGAGAGAAGCCCAGGAAAATACAACAAAGTCTTGGCTTCTGAATCCACAAAGCACCCCCAACACACCATCTGCCTGGAGCAAAAGGAAGTGAGGAAAGTCACGACCACAGTGGATGTAAAATTCTGTGATGGAGAATAATAGGGACTCAGCAGAAATCATAACTGATGGAACAATCCAAGAAAGACATTACAGGACTCAAGCTATTTTGCCATTAACATCAGCAGGCTCCAAAAGCTCCAGTTCTCAAGCATTACGGGAATTTGTTGATATTGTTCCAGAACCACTTCTCACAATAGCCAAAATGCTACGAGAGGAAAAAGCCAGAAAAACAAGGCAGAAACAGCAGTGGGGATCTGGCAGGAGGCAGGCAGAGGGCTTCAGTGTCAGGGAGAGTTGTAAACCTCCAGGATGGCAGGACCTTGAAATCACAAAGTTGAAAAGGCACTGCAAAAAACCCTCCAATTTCTTGCCCAGGCTGCAGCCAGAGAGGGCCGCTTTCAGGTTATCAACAATGATGAAGTTCTTAACAATCTCCTTAAGGACCAGCGTGATCATGGAAGGCACAGGCTGTGCAGATACAATACTCAGATTAGGAAGACTGTGATGATGCACGGTCAGTCTCACCCTCTCCAGTCCTTTTCAAGGAGAACTGCACCCTGAACCTCAGCTGTGCGCAGACTCGGATACAAATCCCAGCTAAGTAGGGCGCAGACACCCCGCAGCGGGGTCCCCAGCATCCTACGGTCAAAGCATTTATATTCTGAGAGCTCAGGTTTTTCCGTCTCCTCTTCCAACGCAGAGCAAAGAGAACCGGAGAGATAATAACCAGGCTCCCTGTGAAAGTCTATGCATCATTTTTGCATTGTTACTGGACCTGGGGGCTGGATCGAGATCGCCTTGGTTTGAATCCCAGGTAAACTGAGGTGGTTATTTCTTATGTCTGCACTCTGTTCCTTCCGCGGTAAAACGAATGTAATAAGGGAGTCTTCCTCCTGAGTTTGTTTTGCAGATTAACTGATTTAACAGTTGCAAAAACACTTTGAATGGGGCTGGGCTCCTAGGAGGCGTCCTGTAAGTGTTAATTATCGTCCTTTGATTTATCTGAAGTTGAAGCACTCACGTAAGTGGGGCTCTGTGCTGAGCACCCTCCTTTCATTACCACGTTTATTCCTCCCAGCCACACTATGAGACAAAGGCATCACCGAGATTTCACAGATCAGGGACGTGATTTGTTCGGAGGCACACAGCCAGTTAGCAGTGGACCCAGAAATGGAAGATTCCATGGCCTGTCTGGTTTGAAGCCCATGAGAATGACAACTCAGTGCCATGTTGCTATGCTCAAGACACCCACAGTCCTGGGAGCCTTTCTTCTTAGTCCAAAACACAAGCCTAGAGGCTGAAACACACCCACCCCTAGAAGTGGAGGGGAGAAAAGGACATGGTAAAAGCACATGAGCCAATGCCCACGACCAGGGTATTAACCCCAACAGACAGATGCTACTGGCTGTGTAAGCCAAGAGCTATTCATTCCCAGTCTTCTCCACTCATGCCTGCCTCTGCCTGTAAAGGCTCAGGAAAAGAAGACAGGTATTGCCCTCCCCAGATTTAACCTCTAGTTTAAACAGCCATGCCACCTTGCTCTGGCTAATGAAATAAAAGAGGAAATATTCTACGAGGCTTCTGGAATGATTTTTTGTTTTTGTTATAAAGGAACTGACCAGGGAGGTGACTGGTTGGGGCTGACCTTCCCATTCCCGCCTCCCTGAACACAGATGTAACGTTTGGAGCCTTGGTCATCATATTGGGACATGAAGCAAGAAGACCTTAGCGAAGGATGGCAAAGAAGAACTTGATTTGGAAAACAGAATTGATCCCTTTTTTTAAGTATGAAGGAAGAAAAAAGAAAGTGAAGAACTCAGTAGCCCCAGGTAATGCTATCATTAAGTAGCGGCTGAAGCCACCACCTTTGGTCCAGTCTACTATTACTTAGAGCCGACAGTAGTCTGAGTGACACTGCAAAGGCAGCTCAGATCTGCAGGATACTAAGTACTCACCATGAAGCAGGGAGTGTCCAGGTGCAGGGGACACGTCCTTGTTCCCCAAGGAACACTCACTCTCTGGGATATCAATTCTCATTTGGAAAAAGGAAGTAAAGTCAAACATCAGGAGAGGTCCCTTTCGATTTGGAGATTTTGACTTTTTGCAATGAGGAACTAAATGAAAAGGATTTGAATGTGATAAAGGCAGAGTATATGTATGGAAATTACCAGACAAATCAGTTAAAGCTGGCTTCATAACTGACTTGTGATTCTTGCTTGCTTTTCGAACTCCTGTTCAGGTACGCAAATGAAACGTTAACAAACACCCTCTTTCTACACATACCTCACTTAATCCTCAAGAGAACCTTATGAAATGAGTAAGATTACTCTAGTCAACGAAAGATAAAGCTCAGACCTCAAAAGTCTAAGTCACTCCAGGACCTCACAGCCAACTGTGATGGTGCTGGAATCCACGCCCAGGCCTGACCCCTTCTGTAAGTGATGGTTACAATGACCTCGTTCCCCGAATATTCTCAAAACTGGCAACTCAACAACAAGATCTTCTCTCCATCGCATTCAACCACCAGGGTGGGAGAGAGTTGCTAATAACCACCCACCTAGAGCAGCATGACTCATGTGGCTGTCATCTTGCTCCAATGACACAGACCATTATGGAGCTGCTGGTCCTCTCTCAGAAACCTGAGTCACCTTCATGGCCAGCCGAGTTCATTTTCCAAGGTTGGCTTGATAGATACAAACAATAACAGTAATAATAAAGTATATCCATCCAATGTAAATACTTCCAGAAACAAAGGAAAAAAATATAAATATATGTAGTACTTCAATTATTTTTTGTCCTGTACGCTGATTTCTACTTTCTCATACACCAAAGACCACTTGCGGACAACACATGTGTTCTGTTCCTCTTTGCATTTATTCTTGGTTTCGTCGCTTTGCGGAAGGAAGGCTTTCCGGTTTGGTAGAGCAAGTTACATCCAACTTCTTTCAAGGATTCAAGCACGTGGGGATTAAGGCCCCAGTGTTCTGCAATAAATTAACTCATCTCCAAGGCAGGCAGTTTTACCGTTAAACACATATTTGCAGTGAGAGTCAAGGAAGAACTACGGAGCTGTGTGTCTTGAAGCCTCCTCCTGAGGGCCTGTAGGTCCTCGAATGCTGCCCCAGACGCAGGGGAGAAGTGGGCAGTGTGAAATCCCGGGCAACTGAGTGAGGCTCTGGACCCCATCCCCTGATTCAATCCAAGTACCTCTTCTCTCCCACTGTCTATATAGGAATTTTTAACTCAACTTCCTTTGAAAAAACAGGGAGTTGGTGCCATTTCATGAGTAAGTTGGTGCATTTCCCTAGAAAATGCTAAGGAGTTAGCCATCTAGCCAGGAGCAGCATGTGATGTAAAGAAGCTAGGTGGGTCAAAATGCAGAAAGAGGAGGGGGATCCTGAGCACATCTGGATGTGGGCCTAGATTGGGCAAAGTCACTACCCAGCCAGCCTGCCTGAGAATTTCACCTACAGCCTCTCCAGTGGTTCTGGGTGGTCGGGATCTAAAGTTTGGTCTACTTATCCAAAAATTAATTACTGGTAGACCATTTACATCACATTGTTAAAATAATTGAGAGAGTAAGAAATAACAATAAACTGCGTGTGACCCAGCCCACAAGCACCTACTTCTGTGTTAAAAGCAAAGTTGAAGATTGCAAAGTCCTAAGAAGAAGGATCTGTCCCTGAATTTTTGGTCAAAAAAGCACATATTTAGGATGCCCTTTATCAGGTTCTGTTGCTAAACAGACTGGAGGAAGGAGAAGTAGAAAAGAGGGGGTCACTAGCTTCAACTTCCTTAAAATCTAATGAGGGTGAAAAGGCCGATTATCAAATAATCAGAATTCAAGGCAGAACCCACACGGTCTGGGTGGTGAGAGAGGAGAGACAGGTCCAGCCAGGAGTTAGAAAAGGGAGAGACAGTTGAATCCGGGAATTCAAAGAGGATGAGAGAGGATTACAGCAGGAAAGGCAGTGCTGGGCTTCTCAGATAGAGCAAAGATCCATTATAACAACTTATGAAGCCAAAATGAAGTGAGAAAAGCACAGAATCCCAGTTCCACCACCTCCTGAAGGCAGAGTCTGTGTCTCAGCTTCTCCGTGTAAAGTGGTGGTGAGGATGCAGCAGCGTAGTTCACCCTGCATGATTCCCGGAGCATCACGGGGACTCTAAAATACTGCGGTCCTTTAACCTAGCAGCAATTCTGGAGGAGCCTCAGGAGAAAGAGGAAGCAGCCGGTGTGGGCATCTCTTTCAGGGAGGGAGTTAATAAAGAGAAGAAGACGTAGGATGGGAATCCGAGACATAGCAGAACAGAGGGAAATTTCAGGAGAAGGGGACTTGAGCTTGACTCCTAAGCAATTCTAAGGAGAAGCGTCCCTTGGAAAGAGATCTTACGATGTGAAGAAAGGCCCACTGGTTGAGAAACTCTTTGAGGAGAGATTACAACAACAGTAACAACAGCAATAATCAACATGTATTGGGCAAGGAAAACTAGCAAGTTTTATGCGACACCCTCAAATTGTCTGACCTCATTTAATTTGCTCTAAAATTATACGGCATAAGTACTTACCACCTATTTTCACAGACAAGCAGACGAAGACTCAGACAGCTTACATAGCTGGATTCACTCATTCCTTCATCAGCTATAATTTGACTATGTGCCGGGCATCACTAGATAATGAAATGAAGACATAAGATGGACACCATCCTTGACGTCAAGAATGCGGCAGGGCAGCATGGAGGACAGTAAGGTGGCTAATACATCACCAAGCAAAGGTCAGCCAAGTGGCTATGGGAGGAGTTCATGATGCTCAGGATGGGTTCCCTTTCCCTCCTGAGATGGGAACGGACAGCTCCTCAGTCTGCTGGTTCAGCCCCTAGGGTGGGGCTCATCAAATAGCCCCACTCTCAGATCCACACTTCCAGAGAAGGACTTCTCAACAGCCTGCCCCCATGGGGCACACAATGCGCCCCGTAGAGCGAGTCCCACTTGCACCTCTGAGCCCCCTGGCCTCAGGGACACCCACAGGCAGGGATCCTGTCCAGTGTCTTCTAAACACGTGAAGAGTCAGCCTTAGAATTCAGGCTGAGGGCAATGCTCTAAGAAAGGAGGGACGGTAGACAGGAGATTTGCTGAAGCTACACTGCAATTCTGAGATGGGAAGTTAGACAGGAGATTTGCTGAAGCTACACTGCAATTCTGAGATGGAAAAAAACAGAATGGAACCATTTCAGGATAGTCTGCCATCACCCCAACAGAGATCCTTGGGGCTGGATGGCAGTGGGCCTGGTGCCCAGAACGCTAGAAAAACAAGCCAGAGCATATTCTCATGGAAAATGCATCCAAACATTTTGTACCATTGCATTAAGTTCCTAGGCTGCAACACATGCCATTCTAGGCCCGGGATACAGCAGTTAAAATGACAAGACACAGTCTCTTTTTTAGTCGGCACTTAGAATTTACCCAGCCATAGTATAACACTTTAGTGACTGCAGAAAAATACGTTTGGAAGTTGGGGTTAGAATTTACCCAGCCATAGTATAATACTTTAGTGACTGCAGAAAAATACGTTCAGAAGTTGGGGAGAACTTAGCTGGACTCATTGTTTAAAGAACAATTAATAAGGAAACAGTAATAAGCTGGAATAATAGGCTTCAGGGAAATTTTGCAATTAAGAAAATTAGAGGCTGCAGTTTCAGGGGCCAAACTGTCAAGTTGAATGCAGAGAAACACAAACTGAGCCAGGCCCTCACAGCATCCAAGTAAATATGGGGGCAGTATCTGGGGTGTCCAGAAGTGGGGAAAGGAAGGTAGGAGCACTGATTAAAGTTGTATATATAAGGTGTTTTACACCCAAATGCCATCTGTCAATTACCCTTCGTGAGCCTTTCCTCGTAAATGGTTATGAAGCTCTGGCTCTGTGCCTGGAACTACACTAGGATCTTTCTGACATATCTCATGTAATCTTCACCTTCCTCTGAGGGGTTAATCATATCCCCAATTTACAGATGCAGTAACTGGGGTTACACAGGGTTAAGGACTTTGCCTTAAGATCACATGGTAAGTAAGAGGCAGGGTTACAAGAGGAAATCAGGGCTGTCCAATTCCAGACACTACCTTGCTCTTTTCACTCTGAGACCTTGTTCTTTCCCTCCGTTGAGCTGCATCTCTGAACTCCTCTTCCATGCTCGTGGGTCTGTTCTAACCACCAACAAATACAATCTCCAGTCTTTGGGGCTCACCTGGACGTTGTCACTGGAGCACCGTGCCTCTTCCCAGCTAACTCTTCACTGAATGAAGCCACATCCAGCCAGTGGAAGGAAGCCCAGCTGTGCAAACAGCCAAGCCTCTGTCCTCTCACCTGCGTCTGGCCTTGCACCTAGCCTCCTGCTCAGCCCTTGCTCACCTGGCCAGGGGAAAGTAAAGCTCCTCCAAGTCAAGGAGAAGAGGGACTGCTCCCTGCTCTTAGCACCTCTTTTCTAGCACAGAGACTATGGCAGGTCAAAGCAAGCAAGAGAGCTGCACTGTGACCCACTTAAAGAGACTGGGTCAGAATCTCGGTCAGGAGTGAGAAATTAGGTCAGTGCTAGTCTGAGGGTGAAGTACACCTGAAGATAAGATTGGAAAGGCCTGTGAAGAGGCAAGAGGAGGAACTAACACATAGCAAAGGGCAGTGTGATCAGATGGGCAGGGGAGTCTAGAGTTTGTATAACATTCACAGCATGCAAATTGTGAAATTTTTTGTTCTAGTTCTGTGAAAAATGCCAGTGGTAGTGAGAATGGACTTGAGGATATGGGAAGGGGGAAGGGGAAGCTGGGACAAAGTAAGAGAGAGGCATGGACATATATACACTACCAAACGTAAAATAGATAGCTAGTGGGAAGCAGCCGCATAGCACAGGGAGATCAGCTCGGTGCTTTATGACCACCTAGAGGGGTGGGATAGGGAGGGTGGGAGGGAAGGAGACACAAGAGGGAAGAGATATGGGAACATATGTATATGTATAACTGATTCACTTTGTTATAAAGCAGAAACTAACATACCATGTAAAGCAATTATACTCCAATAAAGACGTTAAAAAAATAAAATAAAATAAAATAAAATAGCAAAAAAATAAAAAAAAGATTCACAGCACGGAGGGAGCCACCAGAATGCCCACTGGGTGATGCTTTATACTAGAAGTGGTTCACTTATGTTTCCTCGAGAAATAATGGCTGAACAACTGAGTTAAAAAACTAAAATAAGAAGGCAGTTGTGCCTTTTACAGGATGAGAGGTAATGGCAAATTAATATATCTATGCCAATGCAACTAGATTGGGTTATAAGAAACCTTTCTGTCTTTAAAGCTACTAGTTAACTATAATCTAATGCTGGGATGTTTTGTTTAATTTATTCTAGTTCAGGAGATGAGACAATGTCATTTTTGCATCAACCCCTGTTGATAAGTTTCTTCCTCCTTAATAAGGACAGTGTGACAAATTTATAGAAGCCTTGCTTTGATGATTCAGGATCAGGCAGTTGTGTCATCAGTGAAACACTGCCTATTATCACAGTAAATATGTATTAAGGAGGTGTGATAAAGTGTGAAGACCAGAAGCCAATCCCAGGACAAAAGACGATGAAAAAGTATGCTTCCTGGTTCTTTTCCAAAAATCTATCTCCTCACTCAAAAGCAAACTCCAAGTAAGTCCTTGGTCACTAAAGTTCTACGTAATCCTTGTCTTCCCCTAGTTTTGGTTGAAGATTCTATCTGGCTTATGCTATAAACCTGCAGAAGTACTCGAAAAACATAGTCTGATTCACTACCTGCTACCTTATATTAGTGGCTAATCAATTTAACCCTGGTGTTCACCTACAGGTGAACAGAACTAAAATCGTTAAAATTGCAAAACATATTTAGAGTATCCCTGAGGCATTACTGCTGAAATATTTAACCCAAATTTATTCAAGTCCCCAGAACTGTGCTATCCAATATTACAGCACCAGACACGTGCTCTGATACTTAAAATTTCAATTAATTAAATACAAGTAAAAACTCATTTCCTTAGTTGTACTAACCACATTTCAAGTGCTCAATAAATACCTGTGGTCAATGGTTACCACATTTAACAACATATATAGAACATCTTCATCACACAAAGTTCAACTGAACAGTATCGCCTGAGACCTAACTTTTAGTGTTTCTGAAATACAAGGGGGAGAGAACCAAGGTAAATGATGTTACTAGAAAACAGACAACTCCAGCATGTGGGAATTTTTATAACACAACAGGCCTCTCCTCTCAGTCAATGAATGAGTAGAAGTTTGGGAAGAGAAATTTGAAGGACTCTCCTAGATCACATCAGGTAGCTATGCAAAGTTCAGACTCTAACTCCATGGTATAACTTGCTAGTAGCAATGAAACATGTCACTCTCTCTGAATGAGACTAAATTCTTTAACTGTGTGTGTGTGTGTGTTTTCTGTTTTCAACAGCCAGGCTACTTAAGATTCTATTCTTCAACCAAACCACCAGGGAGGCTATTTCTAGCGCACATCTGTTGTCTTATGAGAGCTCAAGTTTTACTCTCTTAACCTTAAACCACTTTTCTTATTTCAAATTTAGACCTTGATCCAGCAACTAAATACCAAGCATTGCCATTCATCTCTGCCCACCAACCAGTTCGCTCACTTTCCATAAAACAACCCTCTTTGTATTATAATGGTATTTGTTTGCAGATCTGAATGCTTTATTACATTTTCTTGCATTGTTTAAACTAAATAAATGGAAAACGGAGAAAATAAATATGCTAATATTAGCTGCAATGCAATTAATACAAAGATGGGGAGAATATAAAGTAGACTAAACCTCTTCAGTCTGGCTTGAATGCCTATTGAAAGTAAGCTGTTTGGTTATATGTTTAATTCTAAAGAGACATTTAAAGAATTAAAAGTCTATAAAATATTGGTAAGGGATTTCCATGGTGGCACAGTGGTTAAGAATCCACCTGCCAATGCAGGGGACACAGGTTTGAGACCTGGTCCGGGAAGATCCCACATGCCACAGAGCAACTAAGCCCGCGAGCCACAACTACTGAAGCCCGTGCGCCTAGAGCCCGTGCTCCGCAACAAAAGAAGCCACCACAATGAGAAGCCCGCGCACCGCAACAAAGAGTAGCCCCCGCTTGCTGCAACTAGAGAATGCCCACGTGCAGCAACAAAGACCCAAAGCAGCCAAAAATAAATACATAAAAAATAAATAAATTTATAAAATAAAATAAATAAAACATTGGTAAGATATTGCTGGCGATTATATAGCCAAAAGGTGAAGTGTTATAATGAAAGAAAAAGAGAGATTTTAAAACGTTATGAATTGAGAGTCCATATCAATAAAATATTCCATTGATCCCTGAGAGAATTTCATAGTCTTATACATCACCTCATAGAGATACAGCTTTCTTCAGACCCTTAATCAAGAGAATTAAAATACCAGACTTGTTCTTCCTTCTGTCAACTTAAAAAAATAATCCATATAAAGCAGAAATCAATATTGTATTGACTGTATTGTATTGTATTAAAACAAGAAATCAGTAGAGAAAATCAATGAAACCAAAAGCTGATTCTTTGAAAAGATCATTAAAATCAATAAGCCAATAGCCAGGCTAACTAAGAAAAAAAAAAGATAAAGGACACAAATTACTAATAAGAGAAAGAAAGAGGGGACATCACTAAAGAGTCCATGGACATAAAAAGAATAATAAAAGAATACTATAAACAACACCTTGCCTACAAATTTGATAACCTAGATGAAATGGACCAATTCCTTGAAAGACACAGTCTGCCAAAATGCACACAAGATGAAACAGATGATCTAAATATGCCTGTATCTATTAAAGAAATTGAATCAATAATTAATAACATTTCAATACAGAAAACACCAGGCCCAGATGGGTTCACTGGTGAATTCTAACAAACGTTTAAGGAAGAAATTATACCAATTCCCTACAATATCTTTCAGAAGATAAAAACAGATGGAATACTTCCTAATTTATTCTTTGAAGCCTACATTGGTATAAAACCAAAACCAGACAAAGACTTTACAAGAAAACTACAGACCAATAATTTTCATGAATATAGATGCAAAAATCCTCAAAACAAAATATTAACAAATTTAATCCAACAATGTATAAAAAGAATTACACACCACAACCAACTGGGATTTATCCCAGGTATGCAAGGCTGGTTCAACGTTAAAAAATCAATTAAAGTAACTCATCACATCACCAGGCTAAAGAAGGAAATCACATGAATATATCTTTAGATGCAGAAAAAGTGTTTGACAAAATTCAACACCCATTCATCATAAAAACAAAAAACAAAAAACTCAGTAAACTAAGAACAGAGGGGAATTTCCACAACTTGGTAAAAAAATATCTACAAAAAAAAAAAAAAGAAAGAAACTATAGCTAACCTCTCACTTCATGGTGAAAAATCCAAAGCTTCCCCACTAAGATCAGGAATGAGGCAAGAATGACCCCTTTCACCAATGCTTTTCACATTTTACTGAAAGTCCTACTAATGCAAAAAGACAAGGAAAGGATATAAACAGTATATGGATTTGGAAGGAAGAAATAAAACTGTCTCTGTCTGCAGATGACATGATCGTTTATGTAGAAAATGTAAAAGAATGAACAAAATAACCCCTAGAACTTATACATGATTATAGGAAGGTTGCATGATATAGGTTAATATGCAAAAAGCAATTGTTTTCCTATGTATCAGCAACAAACAAGTGGAATTTGAAATTTAAAACAATATAATTTATGTTAGCACCCCAAATATGAAATACTTAGATAAAAATCTAACAAAATATGTACAAGGTATATATAGGGAAAACTACAAAACTCTGATGAAAGAACTCAAAGAACTAAATCAATGGAAAGATATTCCATGTTCAAATAGGAAGACTCAAAACTGTCAAAATGTCAGTTCTTCCCAAAATGATATGTAGATTCAACAAAATCTTAATCAAAATCTCAGCAAGTTATTTTGTGGATATTGACAAGATGATCCTAAAGTTTATACACAGAGTCAAAAGATCCAGACTAGCCCACATGATACTATAGAAGAACAAAGCTGTAGGACTGAGACTACCCAAATTCAACACTTACTACAAAGCTACAGTAATCAAGACAGTGTGCTTTGGCAAAAGAAGAAACAAATGGACCAAAGGAGCAGAATAGAGAGCCCATAAATAGACTCAACTTACTTTTGACAAAGGAGCGGAGGCAACACTATGGAGAAAAGGTAATCTTTTCAACAAATGGTACTGGGACAACTGGACATCCTCATGCAAAAAAAAAAAAAAAAAAAAGAGTGAGAGAGAGAGAGAATCTAGACACAGGTCTGGGGAGAGGAGGAAATGAGGAGACATAAAACAAAGGGTACAAGCTTTCAGTTATAAGAAGAAGTGCTAAGGCTCTAATCTACAGCATGGTGACTATAGTTAATAATAAAGTATTGTATGTATGCTTGAAAGTTGCTGAGAGTAGATCTTAAGCATTCTCACCAAAAAAAAAATACACGTGTATCAAATCATCATGCTGCATACTTTATATATGTACAATTATATTTGTCAATTATTCCTTAATAAACTTGGGGAAAAAATTAACTCAACATGGATCACGGACCTAAATGTAAAACAGGAAACTATAAAGCTTCTAGACATTAACACTGGAGAAAATCTAGCTGACCTTGGGTTTTGTGATGACCTTTTAGATACAACCCCAAAGGCATGATCCATGAAAGAAAGAATTGATAAGCGGGACTTCATTAAAATAAAAATTTCTGCTCTGTGAATGCCAATGTCAAGAGAATGAAAAGACAAGCCACAGACTAGGAGAAAATATTTGTAAAAGAAATACCTGATAAAGGATTGGTATCCAAAATATATAAAGAACTCCTAAAACTCAATAATAAGTAAACAAGCAACCCAACTAAAAAAGGGCCAAAGATCTTAACAGATACTTCACCACAGAAACTATACGGATGGCAAATAAGCATATGAAACAACATCACATACAAATTAAAACAGCAGTGAGATACCAATATACCTCTATTAAGCAAGAGAACACTGACAACATCAAATGCTGGTGAAGATGTGAAGCAACAGGAACTCTCATTCACTGCTGGTGGGAATGCAAAACGGTACAGCCAAAAAATAGCTATAAGCACCTTTCTTGAACAATTGGGGAATTATGAATGTGGAATTTACATTGAATGGTATTATGGCAATTTTCTTCAGTGCAATGATGTCATTCAAGTCGCATTGGAGAATATATTTTCCTAAGTAAGCATGCTGAGTATTTGAGTTGTATTGTCTTGAAATCTGCAGCTTATTTTCAAATGACCTAGAAAAATATGCATATATTCATATGCAGATAAAGCAAACATTCCAGTAGGTTAACAATTGCCAAATCTAGGTGTAGAAAATGTGGTTTTCATCATGCCTTTCTTCAATTTTTCTGGATGATTGAAAATGTTCATAATAAAATTTTTGTGACACAGCAACCCCATGGAATATACAGAACCTGATGTGTCAAAACTCTAAGGCAGTTTGTATTTGAAAGCCCTTTTTGCTTTTTTTCTACCTAGTAATGGAAGACTTCCATTCTTTTAACATTGTTTTATTTACATGTGTCAAGAAGATCAAATGAGAGAAATAACTATATTGTACCTTGTGACTCACCAGCTTTTCACTTTTTATGACTCATCATCCATGGACAGAAGAAAGCTTGCACATTTTACTAACATGAAATTTTCAACAAACTTCTCCCAGGCCCAAAGGAATAGATTTCATTATGATCCTGCTTCAATGGCCTCCTTTTTTCTCTTCCTCCTTCCACTCTTTCTTTTCCTTTGTGTTGAAATTTACATGCAATATTTACGTTTGCCCATTAAATACCAGATTTCATTTCTCCTGCATCGATCACAACTTGCTTTTGATTCAGCCAGCCCTAACAAGAAAGCTTTGTCTTAAACTCCAAAACTTAAAATGAATATATACATATATAAGAAAATTATTTTAACTGAAAATTAGAATTGTTTCTCCACATCAAGAAGAGCCAAGGAAAACAGAAAGTAATCAAGTTCCTGGAATTAAGGAATTCCATGACAAAAGGTTAAAAAGGAACTGGCATGATTAGACATAGGAAAGGGAAGACAAGGACATTTTTACAGAGTAACTCGTAACCAGGCACTTCTCGGAACAGACCCAAGTAGCTTAGGTGGCAGCTAATTTAATACAAAACCTGGGTGCTAATTGGGTACCTTGAGAAGGGAAGGTGTATCTATCTGGCACACAAGACCCTGCACATCTTAGGAACTGGGTGGGGGGATTGGCAGGTAGGAAGAGAAGTGTCAGGGAAAGAAGAAAACGTTGAGCCCAAGCATTACAAACGGACAGTGGACTCATCCTGAAACCAAGAGGTGGCTACAGAGCCCTCTAGAACGTCAAGTATCAGAGATTCCTCAATTAATCATGGAACTTCATATGTCTTGAGGCAAGTTATCATGGCAGGAAAAAGCTGGGATTGGAGTGGGCAGATATCATCCCTCTAAATCTTTATGCTAATGCTACCTAGGATCACTGGGGAAAGAAGGGGTGGGAATTTCATCCACTGGCTTTTTAACAGGCTCGGGTGACAGTCTGTAACCTAGAGCTCCAAGCATACCCTACAAGTGGCAGCATTCATTGGAAAAAGATAATGATAGCTGCCATGCAACTGGCACGACCCCTGACATGCATTCATTGACACCTTTAGTTATTAATTCAAGCCCTAGGAGGTGATGGGGTGCACAGGAGGGGCTTTAGTCCCAGAGGTTAGCAAAAGCAGACATGTCCTCTTCCACACGGAGCATTCAAGCTAAAGAATTAAACACAGAAATAAATGGAACATTAGGGTAAGTGCTAAGAGTGATATAATATTTGAGCTGAAATCTGAAAGACATACATGGGAAGAGGCCCGTATATCTCAGGCAGAGGCCAGTATATCTCCCTACAACAGAAGAACACATGCAGCTTTCATGGAATGCTTTCTAAATGTCCCAGAATACACATCACAAGCAAATAACAGAGGCCATGTATACACATGAGCATACATATCATAATCTATGTACATTTTATATTATTTCATTCACTAATTTCAGGTCTCAGTATATTTAGAGGTCAGAGCTCACTGCATGTGGGTAAGCATACCTCTCTACTTCAAAGGGTCTTCTTGATAATATATTTTTTTAATTTCTTGCATTATTTAATTTTATCAACTATTTTTTAACTTGTAATGTGATTGGAAAAAGCATCTATTTGATTTTCATTCATATTTCAGTTATCTGCATTGTCTTAAATCTGCAATTTCCTTGTAGGGATGTTTTAAAGTCACTCATGCATTTTGTGAGGGCGGTTTAATTAAAACTAAATATGGTAACCCACAAATGTACCTATCTGGACCCGTAAATGAGATTGTCACAATAAACGGATTTGAAAGGACAAGTAAGGACACCTCTCCAACCTGCCTTGTTAGGAGTCACCTCTTCCCTCAGGACACCTGTCCTCCTGCAGGTGACCACCTGACATGTGGACAGGTGAGGCCATTGATGTCATGCAGAATATTCACCATTCAGAAGCCTGATTTCTTACTTTATAATTACAAAACGATTATAAATAACATTCCTAGCATTTTCTCTCTGGGGAGAAAGAGAGCTGAGGTCCAGAGCAGGAGGAAATGGGGATGGTTGGCCTTAAAAGGAAGGTCCATTCTTTCCAGGAAAGGATGTGCACAAACAGAGTGACACTGAGCACAGGGGGATTCAGTAGGGAAAGTGCCCACCTTGTTTATCTTTTATTCTGTGCTCCTAGTGAGAAGGAGAGGTAGGTCTTCCCCCAGAGGTGAGGAAAAACGGTGGCTAACTCAAGGAGGGTGGTAATTTGGAAGATTCTGAATGGCACAGATTCCAGTAGGAAGAGGGAAGAGAGAAGCAGATTAAGAAAGTAGTGAAGAATTCCCCCGGCAATGTTAGGCACCAAGCTTAGTTTTAGAGATGATGATTTAAAGTGGCGTGTGAGTGTGTGAGATTTCTTCCAGCACCCTGGACAGCTCCCAAGCAGTCTGAGGAAGCTGCACACTTAGAAAGATTCAGGCCCGGGTCCTCCTGGGTATAGGTGTCATGGTTTGTCTCTGCCAATTGGTTTGTTAAAGCAGATGTACTAACTCACGTCACCTGGTATCTTCCTTAAAGACAAAGGGATGGAGCACATTTTATCCAGAGAGCCTTAAATCCTGTGAGTACATTATAGAGCACACGGCTATCAGGAATTCTAATCAGAGGCACAGCTGTTAATCTGAATTATTACATTTTGGAAAAATAAGAATAAACTGAAAGTAATTAAATTCTTCTCAGCTCGAAATGTTTTCACCTTTTGTTCCACCTAAGACTGGGATCATGTGATCAGCTTTTCTCATGCCTACTTACAGCTTTGTATTAATCATGAGAGACAGAAGCCTCCGTAGGAGAATCTGAAACTAAGCGTTAAGAAGAAGAAGTACTGGACTTCCCTGGCGGTCCAGTGGTTAAGACTCTGTGCTTCCACTGCAGGGGGCACGGGTTCGATCCCTGGTCAGGGAAGTTCCGCTTGCTGCGCGGTATGGCCAAAAAAAAAAAAAAGTATTGAAAGTACAGACCTTCTATCCAGCCTGACCCAACCTATGGCCACACCCTCATTGCTACAGAACAATCTGTGAAACATTCTAAACTCTTTTCATGTCATTCTTTGCTCATAAATCTTTTAAGGATCCGTGGTGCCCACAGAATAAGGCATAGCATCCTTGGTGATGCTTACACCACCCTCTAGGATAAAGTCCCTGCAAATTCTCCAGGCTCTTTCCTTCTCCTTCCCACCACAGATCCTATACTCCACATGGAAATGTGTACCTTGGAGAGTTCTAAACTCTTATAACCATTTCCTTTCTAACTGCTAAGAGGCAGTCATTCTTGAAATGGGAATAATACTCTAAGATGGCAAAGTCATTGCTCCAACCAGATTCAGCCTGAAGTCTTTTAAAGCAATTTCCTAAAGACTCTCTGGATACTGAAGGCAGCTATTTGCTGCCAGTGGGAATGATGCCCTGGTAATTCACTAGCACACAACCAGGAGATCAGCCATCATCAGAACAGTTAAGAAACAATAGTGAGGGGCTTCCCTGGTGGCGCAGTGGTTGAGAGTCCGCCTGCCGATGCAGGGGACACGGGCTCGTACCCCGGTCTGGGAAGATCCCACATGCCGCAGAGCGGCTGGGCCCGTGAGCCATGGCCGCTGATCCTACGCATCGGAGCCTGTGCTCCGCAACGGGAAAGGCCACAACAGTGAGAGGCCCGCATACCGCAAAAAAAAAAAAAAAAGAAACAATAGTGAAAACAAACAAGAACTGAATTCTTGTTGACCAATCGACAGTATTTTTGGATTATTCCTTTTTTACGTACCAATGTGAAAAAGAGAGAGAGAGAAAGAGAGAGAGGGAGAGATTGAGAACTTTTCTATTCAACTGTAATTTTATTCTTTTAATTCAGTCTGAGCATTGTGTAAATGTGCATAAAATTATAATCAGAATGAGCTCCCTCAAACACAAGCTAGCCCTGGGGATCACAAGGCTGCAAAGAGTGCCTTGGGATGGATTTGTTATGCACGTTACAGAAAGATCAGTATTTCCTGTTTTATTTGACTTTATCAACTTATCTTGGCCAAAACTTTAAATAGATTCTATCTGAGGACGGCAAAACCATTTTAAAGAGTCAGCCAGGGGGCTTCCCTGGTGGCACAGTGGTTAAGAATCCACCTGCCAATGCAGGGGACACGGGTTCGAGCCCTGGTCCAGGAAGATCCCACATGCCACGGAGCAACTAAGCCCATGCGCCACAACTACTGAGCCTGCGCTGTAGAGCCCGTGAGCCACAACTACTGAGCCCATGTGCCGCAACTACTGAAGCCCGTGTGCCTAGAGCCCATGCTTCGCAACAAGAGAAGCCACTGCAATGAGAAGCCCGCGCACCACAAGGAAGAGTAGCCCCTGCTCACTGCAACTAGAGAAAGCCCACACGCAGCAACGAAGACCCAACGCAGTCATAAATTAATTAATTAATTAATTTTAAAAAATGAGTCAGCCAGACAACAGAAAACAAATATAGCCCTGGTTCCTTCCTTCCAGTGCAGAGAGAGTTGAAAATTTCCCTGTGGAATATGCTGTGGATGGTGTTGCCAGGGCCATTTGTGGAGGACGGTACAGATGGCTGAACAAAGAGTGAGGACTTTGAAGGCAGACAGACTCCAAGTAACATTTCAGTTCTCTCATTCATTAACTGTGTGAACTTGGGCCAATTATTCCTTCTCTGAGCCTCAATTTCTCTCCTATAGAATGAGAATAATACTACTGCCTCCTACATGGCCACAGGGACAAATGAGAAAAGGTCATGTGGTGAGGACAGAGACCAGCACCTAATGGAGACTCCATCACAGTTCCCTCTGCTAACGCAAGTTTCGTTTCTATGTTATTCCTGCTCTAAGCGATGCAAGATCATTGACGGCCTGGGTGAAGCTCTGAAGATGTCATCCTGAGCATCCCTGGCCTCATTTAGGTCTTTATTCAGATGACCTCATGCCAGAGTATCCCTGACCACTTGATCTAAAAGTGCTCTCCTCTGCCACCCCTTACCATCTTTTATTTTGCTGCATTACTTCCTATTACATCTATTTGTTTATTTATTTGATTTTTGTATTGTTTGACTCCCTCCCCTAGATCTGAGGCTTGGGAGACTGAGGATTTGGTCTGGTTTGTTTGCTCTCTCTTCCCATAGTATCCATCCCATAGTATCCATCCCATAGTAACTGATAAGAAATATTGGTCAACAATAAATGAGTCAAATAATTACATACTCTCTTTGGGACAAGACCTGGTACCATCCTGTGCTGTTACTAAACTGTGTAACATTTGCTCTTTTTTGCTTCCAGATTAACAGAAAAAAAGAATACCTTCTGAAAGCCATAACTTATGTTTCCTAAGGATAACAGGCAGCCAGAAATAACTGGGTAATTCAGTTCAATATCTGCTCTGTCAGGCTCCAAACTTTCTGCAAGATGCTACGTTGTCTGTTGTAAGCTCTCCTTGCTCTCCTGACTCCTCTGAAGCTGGTTTCTACACCGTCCATAATTCCTTCTCCTGCCCTCTTCTCTATTCTTTCTACAGGAAAGAATCCAAAATGCTCTAACTGGTGAGTCACATCAAATCTCATGAATTCAACTACAGTCTTCACACCAATAACACTTGTATTTCTATCTCCAACCCAGATCTCTCCCAACGTCCACAGACTCCATGGATATCTCATTATGAGACACCATATTGCAGCTCTAAAAACTTGTCTTGGTCCTTCATTTTTCTATGTTTGCAAGTAGCATCACTAGTCATCCTGTCACCCAGACTAGAATCCCAGAGTCATCCAAGATTCCACATGCTTCCTGAACACACAAAGCCAATCCGTCACCAAGATCTGTCGATCTGAAACCCACAATAGTTCTAGAATTCGCCTGCTCTCTTCTCCACTGCCCCAGCCTTAGTTCAGATCCCACCATTTCTCACCTGGAAACAAAATACTGAAAACACAAAATGATGAGGAGGAAATGAAGCAACAGGAACTCTCATTCACTGCTGGTGGGAATGCAAAATGGTACAGTCACTTTGGAAGACTATTTGGTAGTATTTTATGAAACTAAGCACACTCTTACCATACAATCCAGCAATCCTGCTCCTTGGTATTTACTCAATGAGCTGAAAACATATGCCACACAAAAACCTACACACTGATGTTTATATTTATAGCATCTTTATTCATAATTACCAAAACTTGTAATCAACCAAGATGTCCTTCAGTAGGTGAATAAATTCAGAAAGTATGGTATATCCAGACAATGGAATATTATTCAGCACTAAAAGAAAAAGCTATCAAGTCATCAAAAGACATGGAGGAACCTTAAATGTGTATTATTAAGTGAAAGAAGCCAATCTGAGAAGGCCACATATTGTGTGATTTCAACTATACGACATTCTGGAAAAGTCAAAATTATGGAGACAGTAAAAAAGGTCAGTGGTTGCCAGGGGTTAGTGGGAGCGAGGGATAAATAGACAGGACGTGGAGAATTTTTAGGGCAGTGGAACTATTCTGTGTGACGGTAAAATGGTATTTTGTCATGTCATAATAAATTTGATACATGTCATTATAAATTTGTCCAAACCCACAGAATGCACAATACCAAGAGTGAACCCTGATGTAAAATATGGACTTTCGGTGTTAATGATGTGTCAATGTAGGTTTATCAGTTGTAGCCAATGTACCACTGTAGTACAGGATGTTGATACTAGGGGAGGTCGTGCATGTGTGGGGCAGGGAATATATGGGAACTCTATATGCTCCACTCAATTTTTCTGTGAACTTAAAACTGCTCTAAAAATACAGTCTATTAAAAATAAACAACAAACAAACAGCCTCCCATCTAGTTATGTGGGCCCATTGTGGCCCCATCTCATCAATCCACCACAGTCTAGAAGTTATTTCTAAATAGAAAATCTGATCAAGGTATCCACTACCAAAAAACCCTTCCAGGCTTTTCAACAGCTCACAAATTAAAGGGCTCTGGGCAAAGTGTTAGAAAATGTCTTTCCCTTCCTGCATTAAGAATCTGACCACCAGATAAACTTTCTAAGTCTGTTTCCCTGGAAACATAATGATGGCGTGTGTGCGAACTGTATTGCTAAACAGTATTGCTTACTGTAAACTGACTTCGGCTGGGGAGACTGTCTCTGGACTGGGGGAACTATAGGTATTGGATGGAGGTGCCTTGTTTTGGACTTCCCTGAACTTAGAGACTCCAGTGCTGAGCATGTGTTTTCAGGGGTCCTAGGCCTATGGAGTTTCTACAAGAGAGAAATGGCTCCTGAAAGGCATGAGGCTCTTAAGCCACGGTGAAACCTCCATCACCCAATGTGGGTTGTTCCTCTTTGCACATAGGCTGGCTACTGCAAGGATTCCTGCTGAAGAGGACCACCTGTGATTTCTGAGACGAGGCAGGTACCAAGTGTGGTGTGTGGCTGTCCCATGAATCTGAATGTCTAGTTGGGACTAAGAAGACACCCTGGGGCTTCCCTGGTGGCGCAGTGGTTGAGAGTCCGCCTGTCGATGCAGGGGACGTGGGTTCGTGCCCCGGTCCGGGAGGATCCCACATGCCGTGGAGCGGCTGGGCCCGTGAGCTGTGGCCGCTGAGCCTGCGCGTCTGGAGTCTCTGCTGTGCAGCGGGAGAGGCCACAACAGTGAGATGCCCATGTACCGAGAAAAAAAAAAAGAAGACACCCTGGTTGCTCCTTGCCTCTCTTTCAAGCATCACATCCTACTCTGCTTCTACCCTCCTTTAACAGAAGAAATTATTTACATTTGCCGTAAGGATCGTGTGATCTCTCTCCTCCGAGAAATCTCGCATGTCCTACTTCTTCTTTGTCATCTATATGCTCTTCCTTCAGTCCCTGCCCATAGTCACCTCCTCTGGGAAAGCCTACCCAGACCATGTCCCACAGTGGGTAAGTGCTCCGTCCTGTGGCTCCCACATCACTCCTAACCTTCCTCACTCTATCTTATTATCATCTGTTTGCCTACCTGTTTTTTCACTCTGAGCCCTCCTTGAAGGTCGTGGTTGCAAGATCTGCCACTTGATAGCTGCCAAAGCCATTTCTATAAACATAGCTGATCGCATCACTCCCAGTGGCAGGTATTTCTGGTTTCTTATCCAAAAAACGTCTTCCCTTTCTCTCTAAATGGAACCTTCACTTTATCTGGCTCAGCCGCATAGCCAAATATGCACCTCTCCAGATACCCTTTTGGTCAGTAGTGGTCACAAGAGCTAGTTCAGATCAAGAAGATGTTAGTGAAAGCCTGTTGGATGGGATTATGAGAAAGCCACCTTTTCTTTAACAAAAAGAGATAAACTTGGTTGACATAAGTCTTTCACTCTTCACCCTTCCTGCTTCCTATACATCTGAAATACGGACACCATGCCTGATGGTAGAGGAGAGATTTCACGCCATGAATCTGAAAAAGAGAGCCACATGCTAAAGATGGCAGGGCAGGAAGCTTGGGCAGAGCATCAAGCTGTGTTCTTGATGACTTTCTGCAACCAGTGGTAGAAGCCAGACCTGTCATTACAAGAGGAAAATAAAACTCCATTTGGATAACCTACTGTCGTTAGGTTTCTATTATTACAGCTAAGCCCAGTCTTAGCTGACACGCAACTACATGTAATTCATCCTCCAATAGGATAAAAAAAATCTCAGCCCATTGCCATGACACCTCTTTCCATCCCAGAGCCTGCATACCTTATCACTCTCACCTCCCACAACCTCCTCATCACCACATGCTCTCTGAGTCCCAATCATTCTAACTGGTCCATTAGCAAGTCCCCTGAAAACCCCATCTTTCTACAGGTCCTTGTCTTTTCATGAGTTCTTCTGAGTTAGAATGGCTGTTCCTTCCCCATCAGCTTCACCCAGAGATGCATAACTGGTCTACCAAGCCTGGGGTACACATCACCTCCTCTATAAAGTCTTCCTTGATTCCATAGTTCCTCCGTCCCCTGAACTTCCAGAGAGCACCCCATGGCTGATTTTTGCTACAGCAATTAGTGAATTACTTTCAAATTATTAGTGTAATCATCTGCCTCCTCCTCCAAAACATGAAACCTGGAGAGCAGTGATCTCACCTTATCAGCCATTCAACACATGTCTAAGGGTGCCTCTAAGTCCACGGCCTCCACCTACTGAAGCTGTGACCTTCAGCCTCTCTAAGTTATTTATTAAAATAATGTAGAAAGATAAATAAAGTAAAGATAGCCCTAGGGCCATCATATAACCCAACTCCAAAGGATTCTGTATTCCAACGAGTGTCCCACCCTCGGATGTGTGCAGAATAAAATGCTAATGGCATCCCTGGATTTGAGCACTTTGCAGATTAAAAGCAATAATGTATGAAAAGTGCTGCTAAATAAGTTCAATAAATATTAGCTATTGGGGGGGCTTCCCTGGTGGTGCAGTGGTTAAGAACCCACCTCTGGGGACACAGATTCTATCCCTGGTCCGGGAAGATCCCACATGCTGCAGAGCAGCTAAGCCCGTGCGCCACGACTACTGAGCCTGCGCTCTAGAGCCCGCGAGCCACAACTACTGAAGCCCGCATGCCTAGAGCCCGTGCTCCGCAACAAGAGAAGCCACCGCGGGCTTCCCTGGTGGCGCAGTGGTTGAGGGTCTGCCTGCCAATGCAGGGGACGCGGGTTCGTGCCCCGGTCCGGGAAGATCCCACATGCCGCGGAGCGGCTGGGCCGGTGAGCCATGGCCACTGAGCCTGCGCGTCCGGAGCCTGTGCTCCGCCAACAGGAGTGGCCACGACAGTGAGAGGTCCACGTACCGCAAAAAAAAAAAAAAAGAGAAGCCACCGCAATGAGAGACCCACACACTGCAATGAAGAGTAGCCCCCACTCCCCGCAACTAGAGAAAGCCCGCGCACAGCAACAAAGGCCCAATGCAACAAAAATAAAAATTCAAAAATTCAAAGAAAATATTAGCTATTGGGATGATAATGATTGTATATTTGTATCCTCAGCCCTGGACTTGGCCCAAGGTAAGTGCTCAGTAATATTTCCTGGTTGTAGAAATAAAATGAAATCCAGGTTTATTCTTGGTTCTAAATTATAAAGCACTCTGAAGTCCCAGCCTAAAATAATACAAAAATCATAATGGTATCCCTTGGTATCTAATATTTCCCACCAAAATATATCCGGATATTTATCCTCTGGAGCTTACCCCATCAGGCAGACTCAGTGCCTGCCTGAGACAGTCTGTTTCCAAGCAAAGTGAGCCCGTGGGGCAGGAACTTTCTGAGGAGGTTCTCAGTGGAATCAATTGTGCTGGGAGGACTGGGATAATAATAAACAAGGCTAAACAACGTGGCTGGTAGTTGGAACTGGATGTCCTTGGGCCTCTGGGAGTTTGGCTCTGGATCTACCATTCTTGAGAATTTAATCTTCCTGTGCAACTTCCATGGGGCTCTCCAGACAAGTGCGGGCTGGAGAGAAGTGAATGGCCATTCACAATCAGTGCCGAGCTCAGGGGAGACTGGCTGGGTGAGAAGCTCTCAGCCTGTGCTGGTGGCTCAGAGGGAACCTCAGAGCTTCAGTAATTCTGATCCAACTTGTTCCAAAACATTTGAACCTTGACATAATGAGATCACTCTATTTCTGTGGGTTATTGCACTAGGTTGTACAATAAAATCCTAATCGAATGATTAAATGATATAAGCATTTAGTATATACCTATGGTATGAAAGCATTGAGAAGAGAGATGGACTATGAAATAGATTCAGTCTTCACATTGCGCACAGTCTAATGGGAAAGAAAATCGTGTATGTAAATGCCTCTACTAAAAGAAAATAAAAATAAAGCGTATATGAAAGAAATAAGGGGAAAAAACAAGAGAGGGTGCGAGAAGGAACAAATTTAAAGGAAACTTGAAATTATCTGAGTGGAAGAAAGCCCAACAGAAATAACACTGGGAATTATCTCTTCATCCCTTCTTATTTTAAAAATAGGGAAACTGCAGCCACTATGGAGAACAGTATGGAAGTTCCTTACAAAGCTAAAAATAGTTACCATATGATCCAGTGATTCCCACTCCTGGGCACATATCCAGAAAAGATGAGAACTCGAAAAGATACATGCACCCCAATGCTCACAGCAGCACTATTTACAATAGCCAAGAAATGGAAGCAACCTAAATGTCCATGGATAGATGAACAAAGAAGATGTGGTATATACATACAATGGAATATTACTTACTCAGCCATAAAAAAAGAATGAAATATTGCCATTTGCAGCAACATGGATGGACCTAGAGATTATCATACTGAGTGAAGTCAGACAGAGAAAGACAAATATCCTATGATATCACTTATATGTGGAATGCAAAAAAATGATACAAATGAACTTAGTTACAAAACAGAAATAGACTCACAGACATAGAAAACAAACTTATGGTTACCAAAGGGGAAGTGGGGGAAGGAATAAATTAGGAGTTTGGGAATAACAGATACACACTACTGTATATCTGTATATCTTATACTGTATATAAAGTAGATAAACAACAAGCACTTACTGTATAGCACAGGGAACTCTACTCAATATCTTGTAATAACCCATAATGGAAAAGAACCTGATAAAGAATATATATATATAACTGAATCCCTTTGCTGTACACCTGAAACTAATACAACATTGTAAATCAGCTATACTTCAATAAAAAAATTGTTTGCTTGAATAAAATAAAATTTCCCCAATAAAAAATGGGGAAATTGAGTCTAAGAGAAGCAAGTCAATTTGTTCTTGTTCACATTGCTCTGTGAGTACTCTACCTGCATTTCTATTTTGTAACTCAGCCTCAGGAAAGAACTTGGAGTCACAGTCCCCTAAGTTGGAATTTGGGTTCTGAGTCTGATCATCTGTGTAATTTTGGGCAAGCTAACCCATCTCTCTGAGGTTCAGAAACTTCATTTGTGAAAATGGCCTAGAAAGAATCCTTTTAGATCATAAAACTGTTGTGAAGATTCCACGAGAAAATCCACGTCCAGTGACTGGTTCAGGGAAAGCATTCACATGCTTGTTGAAGGCATGCATGCATGAATAAATGAATGAATGAGTGTTTAAGTGAACGGTCTGGAAGAAGAAGGAAAAAAACAAGAGAAACTACTGCCTGGTGTGTCTGGCGTCTCCCTACTCTACCCACTGGAAAAATATAAGTCCCAGGAGAGAAAGACCAAGTGTGTCCTGCTCTCAACAGGATCCCAGCTTGATGCTTGGCACATAATATGTACTTGATTAAACTTCTTTTACTAATAAAATAGCTCTTCTTTTTCAATTCTTTTGCTCTGTGTCAGGCATTTTTAGAAGTCCTATGCCTGTAGTGGGTATATCATTTAATAGTCCAGGCCACCTATAAGAAAAGTGGCCTTACTACCCTTATTTGACAGATGAAGAAACAGATTCTGTCCCAAGAAGGAGACAGAGAGGACTTAATGTTTGAAGTGCAGACAGTAACGTTTATTGAGTCTTGCAATATGCCAGATACCATTCTAAACACTTTACTTTTATTTGTTCTTTAATCCTCACAAAAACCTGAAAGAAGAACTTTTTTTTTTTTGGGGGGGGGGGCCACACCGCTCAGCATGTGGGACCTTGGTTTCTGGACCAGGGATCGAACCCAAGCCCCCTGCAGTGGAAGCACGGAGTAAACCTCTGGACCACCAGGGAAGCCCAGATGTACTACTTTTTAATCCTGATTTTATAAATGCATAAATCGAACTGCAGAGAGGATGAGTAATATGCCCATGGGCACACAGCTCACCAGTAGCAGAGCTAGGCTTTGAACAGAGCATCATTGTCATACTCAACAGCCTTGTAGGGTTTGATGCTATGGTCAAAATAAGTCAGGCTGATGTGGGAGGCCAGAGAAGATGATGGATTCAATATTCAGAGGAGTGGGGCAAGGCTTTTCAAAAGAGATGATGACTGAGGTGAATCTGAATCAAGGAAGAAGCTGCCCAGATGAGGATGTGGCGTGTGTGTGTGTGTGTGTGTGTGTGTGTGTGTATCTGGAAGGGGCAGCAACACATTGTGCTAAAATTATAAATGGATCAACCAGCCCCCTCTTTGGGGACACCTTCTCCATCTCTCTGGCAACCACAATCAGGACCCCAGGATTTCCTGCAAAGGAAACCTCAAGCACAATGCACACTTCATTCCCGCCATGACTCACATAATATGCCAATGGGAGCCAACTCAGCCTCAGTTTTAACTTGAAATGAGAAGCATCTTAAAGCAACATATTGATTTTAAGTTTAGATGTATACAATACATCATATTAACATCGCAGAAGTTTTGACATGTACGTTAATCACTGAGTTTCGAATGAAAATATCCAGGGGGCATGCGATTAAACCACACAAGCAAAGAAGAAAAGACAGATCTGCTATTTCAGTGTTTTTTCTTTCATTTTGGTTAGAGATAGACAATAAAGTACAAAGTGGAAAGGCAAACACTTAAAATTTGGACTGCTTACCTCAACAAATAGGGAAGACATAGACTGCCCTGGATTTCTTTTTTCTTTTTCTTTCTTTCTTTCTTTTTTTTTTTAAGCCCCCTAATTCCATAAAGTGTCCTTCAAAGTAAACACGCTGCAGTCTTTCACACTTAATCCAGAATCAAAAGATGTTGGAAGCAGACCTGATATTAAGGGTCATCAAATAAACCCTCTCCTCACTTCCTTCATATTCCAAGTCAAACAGAAGCTCAATCCCATTTCCCAAGTTTAAACAGCTGAGTGGTTAAAAGCCAAGTATTTTGACTGAGTAGAGTTTTTTACTTTATTTTTAGTCTTGTATTTTGTTTTGTTTTTATCATCTCTAGCTGAATTTTAAATGCCCTCCATAAGGGACACCTATAGGGTGGCTGAGAAGGAATAAGCTTTGGGATGAGACCAATTTGAGGGCCAAGTTCAGTCTTCCTCTCTTGCTGTCTGTGGGACTGTAAGCAAATTATTTCCCCTCTCTGTGCCTGGGTCTCCTCAGCTTTAAAGACCACTAGTGACACCTCCTGCACGAAGGTTAAATAAAAGTATCACCAGGGAAAGTACTTACTGCAGTCACCAGCACATAGTAGGTACTTAGAAAGTGTTTCCTTTCCCTCTCATCTGTACTACACGTAATTCAATCCCTGCCTGTCACTTCAAAAGGACTTATGATCATTTTTTGTTTACAATAAATGCATGCTTTTGGAAAGAAGGAGGAAGAGAGAAAAGCAAGGAAATCTCATTCTGATATTCAGAAGCAATTACATTAATATTCATTTTATTCTCCCACATGGCTCACACCAGTCAGCATGTTAAAATACAGCGCTTGATGAATTCTACCTTGGGCACAAGATTCCAAAGATAATCTTATCTTTAAACATTTCCTCTAAGCAAACTAAAAAAGGCCATTTATTCCTCAGTGCATTTTATATTCTAATTTAAAGTCAATAAGGTTTCACAAAAACCACCGTTCAGTCATCCCCTCTTTCCCTGTAGTAATACCTCAGTTATGATGGTGTGTGCTCAGAAATTAATTTTTGAGATAACTTATACCAAATCCTTTAAATACCAAATACTGTTATATTTAATTTTAGCAATTTTGATGTAACTCATTTTAGAAATTATACTCCCATGCCTTCTTTCAGCAGAGTTTACAGACTGTAATTTAGTTCTTCCTTGATGACTCACTGTCACACTTCTGAACATAAGTTATTGCTTAGTGCTATTATGCCTTGATGCTCTCAAAGACCCCTGAAGCCTGAACAACTCCAAGTTCCTTCACTCAGGATCCAAAGGCTCCACCTAATGGATATCCCTTGGTCCACCCCATAGAGAGGTTCCATTCAAAGGAGAGTCTCATTCAGGTTCTTCAGTTTTCATAGTAGAACATCAATCTCACCATCCTCTTAGTTGACATTAAAGTACACAGATGAGTCTTTAATCAGAATAAACTAATCACCTAGTGTGTGGCAAGTATTACAATAGGTTGTGTTGAATTTGCTTTCTTTTTATTTTTTCATTTAATTTTCATTACAATTTTCTTATGGTTGCCTATGATCATTGTTTCAGAGTTAAAGAAACTAAGATCAATACAGGTAAAGTAACATGCTATATCCTAGAGAGAAGTTGAGATTATGACAGGGTTATCAGAAAAGTGTTGCTGAAATTGTATACCATAGACCCCATGTGGAGTTAGGAGGGGAGTTACAGAAAAAGAGGGCTAATTGATGGACCTAGAGATGATCATACTAAGGGAAGTAAGTCAGAAAAAGGAAGACAAATACCACATGATATCACTTATATGAGGAACCTAAAATATGACACAAATGAACTTATCTACGAAAACAGACTCACAGACATAGAGAACAGACTTGTGGTGGCCAAGAGGGAGGGGGGACAGGGTAGGGATAGAGTGGGAGGTTGGGATTAGCAGATGCAAACTACAACATATAGGATGGATAAACAACAAGGTCCTACTGTAGAGCACAGGGAAATATATTCAATATCCTGTGATAAACTGTAATGGAAAATAATATGAAAAAGAATATGTATATCTGAATCACTTTGCTGTACACCAGAAACTAACACAACATTGTAAATCAACTATACTCTAATTTAAAAAAGAGGACAAATGGATTAAAAAAGGAGAGATCATTGGCCAGAGGTTTCTGTGAAGTCAAAGAATGACATTAATAGGAAAATCTAGCAAGCAAGCTAAGAGAGGAAGCTGGGTTCGATAGATTATTTGGTGCATATATAACAAGTGTGATGAGTGAATGAATGTATGGCTAAGTAGAGAAGAGGAAAAGCTATCCCAGCTGAGAAGGTGAAAGCCAAGGTGCTGTGGGGGTCATGTAGCTGGGCTTGGAAGGCATCCAAGATGGCGGGACTTGGGGTGCGGAAGAAAACAAGACCCAGGTACCGGAATGACCAGTGCCTGGAGAGCAGTGTGTGGGCAAAAGACCAGTACATGACTGGTCAGGCCGGTAGGTACCAGTGTAGCTGGCACCCCATTGCAATTTCCCCTGACCAGCGATGCTTTTAAGTGATGAGCAGGAGAAGGTGTGGCTAAATGGGGAAGTGGATCCACAGCAGGGCTCCTTGGGTTCTAAGCATTACAAAGTTTGGGGAGATCCTTCTATAGTATGTTTTCATGACTCCCTTTTGGGAACAGACATTCTCAGAGGATCAAAGGGTTGTATGGCTGAATGTCATAAGCCCCCAAGAAGCAGCTGTGGAGAAATTTGTTTGTCTTAAAGGAAGACTTGGAGGGGGCTCTAATCCAAATAAGTGGAAATATCAATTAGAATGTAGTGGGTGCTACTGGTGCTTCATCCTGCTCCCCTCCCTCAGGCTGGTGTGCCCATCACTGAGTTGCTGTGTTGGCTGATAACAACCCATCATTTCTCTGTTCTCCTAAGAATTTTCCTCAGCTGACAGGAGCTGCTTTGCCCAGAAATACTTGCGTGGATATAGCTCTCAGAGTTGGAGCCACAGAAATGGCCTTGCTTCAAGGTGGAAAACACGTGTTCCCTAGAGCTCCCTGTGCGATCAGGCTGAGATTAGATGAGGCTGCACCCACACCTGTACCTCTGCCTGTCTTCTTCCCTGTCTATTTCTGCTCTCCTCACTCCCTCTGAGGTTTCAACTGAAAGCACCCTCTCAGTCAATCACCTGTACAAGAGCCATCTCAGGATGTAAGAGGTAGGTCTACATCACAGAACCTGAGACAGGAAGCAGGTAGGACCACTCCACGGGGCCAATTAACTGTCCAGGGTCACTTGACTAATAAATATCAGAACTAGGATAACCATCCAACCTGGTTTGTCTGGGACTGAGGGGGTTCCCAGGACGCAAGACTCTTTGTTCTCAAACTGGAACAGTCCCAGGAAAAAAAGAGAAGTTGCTCACTCTAGTCAGAACTGAGATTCAAACCCAAGTCTGGAGAATTACGTGGTGGTCCAGCGGTTAGGACTCCACGCTTTCACTGCTGAGGGCCCGGGTCCAATCCCTAATCAGGGAACTAAAATCCCACAAGCCACACTGCGTGGCCCAAAAAAACAAAAACAAAAACAAAAACAAAACAACAACAACAAAAACAAACCCAAGTCTGTCACATTCTAAATGGCATCTTTCTCTAGACAGTCCTCTTTCATTTACATGAGTGTTGCCTCATGTATAACCTGCTAGCTCAGGCACCACCAGAAAATACATCACCACATGGTGCCCACAAAGGGATGTTTGTAGGCTCTGAGGCAGCCCCATCCCTCTCCTAGAAATTGTATTCTTAGCTGGGGTCCATGGGAGGGCTTCAGGTCATCTATAACCCCTCTCATAGGGTTGTTCTTTCTTTTCCTTTTTTTTTCTTTTTTTCTTTTTCTTGAAAATGACTGTAGATTTCATCAATGCTCAACGTGATCCTCGACATAATTAAGGTTAAGAACCATTGTCCAAGAACACGTAGCTTTTATTTCCGGATTAAGTTGAACAGTGGGGTGCTGTACTTCTGTATCATACTTACGGTCTCAAGCAGAGCTGTTTCCCAGTTCAATGGCCAAACACCCACCTCTGCATTCACCAGAGCGTAGTGGGTAGAAGACATCTACCTCAATCCTCAGGCTGTTCTCATCCTAGTCCTGGGAGGAAATTTTCTTTTTTTATGTAAACTGAAACTTGAAAGATATTTGTCAGGGTTGGCTGAGGAGACAGGAAGAGGAGGTGGTCTCAGGGAGCGGGTATAGCAGGGACAAAGAAGCATGCTTCAGCATGTCCCTAAACAGGACACCAACCTGCTGACCAGGAGCTCTAAATGGTACTTAAACAGGACTGTGGTTATTTGTTTTAACTGAAAAAAGTGCTATTCTATTATTGAAGATTCCTGGCATTAATTCTTCTGGTATGTGCTTTGATAAATATTGTGTGCATGCTCATTGAGTGCCAGGAAATCTTCTAAGCACTTGTGCAGCTATAAACATGACAAAGTCCCTGCACCATGGAGCTTACCATCTTGGAAAGGAGAGAATTAATTTTTTTAAGTAAACCAATACATCCGTAATAGTATTCAAACAGTTATATAGTGATGAATGCTATGGAGAAAAAGAAAGCAAGCTCTGAGGCTGGAGACCAGAAGGGGCTATTTAACTAGGGTAGCCCAGGGAGACCTCTACAAAGAAAAGACTTGGATGAGGGGAGGGAGGGAGCCATGGAAATATGAAGGGGTGACTTTCCTAGCCAGCAGTGTGAAAACAAAGCAGAAAGCCCTTAAGGAAAGAGGAAGCTATAGAGTGTGTGTTTTTGTATTGTTTGTCGTATTTTTTGAATGGGTTGAATGGGCAGTGCTATCGACCTTGTGGGTCTAAAAGAACATTTTTATTTCCTCATTCTATATATTTCCCTGGGGGTGATCACATCTACTCCCATGCTCTGAATTAGCATCTATGTGCTGATGATTTTCTAAGTTCAGATTCAGTCAAGAATTCCTTTCCAAGCTTGACTGATATCTCTAATTGCCTAAAATGTACATGGATTTCCTCAGAGACCTAAAAATCTACTTATTCAAAATAGAAGTCATCATTTCCCCCTCAAAATCTGTTTTTTTCCTTGTGTCCCCAGGCCAATGAATGGCAACAAGGCCAATCCATCAGACCAGGTCAGAAAACTAAGAGTCATCCTTGATATTTCTGCACTTTTAGATACTGTATGTTGAGTCATCCACACTTCCCAATGCTCAATTGCCTTAATGTCTCAAGTTTGTTCTCCTTTCTTCATCCCTGTTACCTTAACCTTGGTTGGGACTATCACTACCTCCATACAGCCTGGGTTTCCTGAAGTAGCCTCCTATCATGTCTCCATGCTTTTTGGCTTGCTCCCCTCCCATGCATCCTCTCTAGTGCAGCCAGAATCCAAAATGTCTATCTGTATCTGTCATTTCCCACTTTAATATCCTCCCACTGCTGAACAAAGCTGGAGGCATCACATTTTCTGATTTCAAATTATATTACAAAGCTATAGTAATTAAAACAGCATGGTACTGGCATAAAAACAGATACATAGAATAATGGAATAGAAATAAACTCACACATATATAGTCAACTTATCTTTGACAAGGGCGTCAAGAATACACAATGAGAAAAGGATAGTCTCTTCAATAAATGGTGTTGGGAAAACTGAATACCCACATGCAAGTAAGTAAAACTGAACCTTTATCCTACACATGCACAAAAATAACTCAAAATGGAAAAATGACTTAAACATAAGATCTGAAACCAAAAACCTCCTGGAAGAATACACAGGGGGAAAAGCTCTTTGACATTAGTCTTAGCAATGACTTTTTAGATATGACACCAAAAGCACAGGCAACAAAAGCAAAAATTAAATAAATGGGACTACATCAAACTAAAAGGCTCTGCACAGCAAAGGAAGCAATCAACAAGAGTAAAAAGGCAACATATGAAATAGAAGAAAATATTTGGACGTCATACATCTTATAAGGGGTTAATATCCAAAATATATAAGGAACTCATACAATTCAATAGCAAAAAATAAAATAAAATAAAAATAAGTGTTGGCAAGGATGTGGAGCAAAGGGAACTCTGGTGCACTGTTAGTGGGAAGGTAAATCAGTACAGTCATTATGGAAAACAGCATGAAAGTTTCTAAAAAAAATTTAAAGTAGAACTACCATATGACTCAGCAATCCCAATTCTGGGTATAGGTCCAAAAGAATTGAAATCAGGATCTCAAAGAGATACCTGCAATCCCATGTTCACTGCAGCATTATTCACAATAGCCAAGATACAGAAATAACCTAAATGCCCAGCTATGGATGAATGACTAAAGAAAATGTGGTATATACATCCAATGGACTATTACTCAGTCTTAAAAAAAAAAGTAAGGAAATCCTGTCATTTGTGACAATATGAAAGGATGTGGAGAATATAATGCTAAGCAATATAGGCCAGACACAGAAATTCAAATATTGTATGATCTCACTTAAATGTGAAATCAAAGAGAGTCAAACTCATAGAAGCAGAGAGTAGAATAGTGGTTACCAGAGGCTGGGGGAGGGGCAAACAGGGACACAAGGGGTCAAAGGGTACAAAGTTTTAGTCCTGCAAGATGAGAAAGCTCTGGAGAGCTAATGCGTAGAATGGTGACTATAGGTAACGGTACTGTATTGCATACTTGAAATTTGCTAAGAGGGTAGGTCCTAAGTGTTCTCATCATGTCTGATTTTAGTTTTACCAAGATCTCTCTAGCTGCCCTGCGTCAAGAAGCAGAGATGAGGCAGGGCTGTCCATTCAGAGCCTAGTGTGCTAGTTCAGGTAGATGAAGGTGCTGAAACCAGAGTGTGGTCAAGCTGGAAAGAAACCCCTGAGTGTCACCCATGAGCCCTCCCTCCTCTTAACCTACATCCACAGTCAAAAGTCCCTAGAGTGTTCCACTGATATTTTTCTGATAAAGGATGCAGTTTGTTCATTTATCTGACACTTCTCCATCTCTCCCACCTTAGGATTCCTTCTGTTACTATTTCCTGTCCATCACTTCTCTTCATCTCAACTCTCCTTCTTGAATTCAAGACTCGTATCTGAAAAGTCTCCTAAGAGGCCATCATATTTAGTGCTTGATCCATCTTCTCAAATCCAACCTCTATTCTGAAGCGAGGGACAGTGTTCTGCCCAACTCTAAACCTTTCCATGGTTCCCAAGACCTTCAGGTTAGAGGACAAGCTACTTAGGCTGCCTCAAAAGACTCTCAAAGATGTGGCCCCTATTTATCTCGCCAGCCTCAATAGACGCCACTTCACTTTTTGTGTTCCAGCCCTGCCCATTCACGGCCCTTCTTTGTTACCTCCTGAGTCCAGGGCTTTTGCATGTTACTTCCTCCTGCTAAGTCCCCTTCCCTCCACTTGCAAATTCCTGCAGATTTCTTTCAGGCCCTCTCTCTTTTCTGTGAAGCCTTCCTTGACAGCCCCTCCTAGGAAATGTATCAAACGTCTCTTCTCTTTGCTCTCCAGAACCCTGCCTTGCCTGATTCATTCTTCTGTTTCCATGCCTGATCCCTCTACTACAGGGGGCAGGTCTTTGCCTTGTTCACAGTTGAATCCCCTGCCCCGGTGTGATGAGTGACACATGGCAGGCTACGGATTCAGATTTCCAGTCCTGGGCACACACGGTGCTTCTCCATCCACACCAGAGGTGGACGGCCACGGGAAAGAGCCCTGGTCCACAGAGCTAATTTCCTCTGTGATGCTAAAACCTCCCTCAGGAATTGCTCCTGAGATCAGTGTGCAGCCGTCTAGAAATGATTCATGTTTGAACAGAAACGTTTAACGTTGCTGAGCACCCAGAGTCTGGGAAGCTCGGTGAATATTAGAGATATCCATGAATCCCCTCCAGCTCTTGCAGGTAAGACAGAGTTTCTTCCATACAGTTTCTTGTATTTTGAATGAAAGAGATCTTCCAGGATGGACAGAGCAGCAGAACATCTTGCCTGAGGTCAGACAAGAAGTGGGGTGAGATAAGGAGAGATAGCAGGGTGTATTCAACACCTGCCTAAGTCCCAGGGTCATCTTGGGGACTCTAGCCTTCTAGACTGGGGACAATTCTAAAAGAGGAGAAATATGGTGGGGAGGATATGGGTATATAGTGCATTGAAATGTAACGTTTAGACAAGTGATGCGTTTTGACCAAAAGGACAACCTGTAAGGCCACAGAGGTAACCTTGGCGAGGAGAAACGTTAATTAGGAGATGGAAGCACTGAAAACAGAGCGAGGTGGGGCCACTGAAATCACCCAGACAGTTTACTGATGAAGAAACTGAGACCCACAAAGGTGAGGAGGCCAGGTCAATAGTCCTGTTGAGCCGTTAGGTTCAGAGTTGGAGTGAGGACTCAGCCCCAGAATCTAAACCTTGAGCTTATTCTACTTTTTCCTGGTATCTCACGTAGAAAGAGGGCTCTCGGAAACTACCACTATCTTCTTATTAGTAATTTCTCTCTCTCTCTCTCTTCCTCCCTCCTTCCCTCCCCCTCCCTCCCTTCCTCAAAAAGGTAAGTGAAATAGAGGGATAAAGAGAAACAATGCATTTTGGGACATTTCCCAAAAAAGCTGGAAACTTCTATTATGGGCAATTATATCTGTCATTTGGAAATTACAGATATAATGTATTATGTGTTGGGCATGACACTTTTCTAACATATGTCTTCCCAACTCATCTTGAAAGGTAGCTGTCATTATAATGGTTCGCAAAGAAGGCAAATGGCTGAGGGGGCAAGATGATGCACTGAAGGACACACAGAGCTTATAAGTGCAGGGGCCAGTGTTACCAGTGCATCTTGTCTGATGCTGTGTAATTAGACGTAGAGATTTTGCTCATTTTCCAGGACAAAGAAAAAATGGAAAGAAATCATGTATTGGGTAGGGTAATTTACAGTTTATGAATTGCTTTCACTGCACAGTTTTCCATTCACTCCAAGCACTTGGCATCTCTGTGAGATGGGGATCACCATCCACATTTAACAAATGAGAAAACTGAGGCACAGGAAGACCAAGGGTCCTAGTCCTAGGTCCTCTTAGAACCAGGATTTCTCAGTCCAGTCTACGTGCTTTTCCAGTACACTGGAGCTGAAATCAAGGGGAAAAATGGAAGGGAGAGCAATACATTTTCAGTTTAAAATACTCCATCAGATGTTTCCAGCAAATGTTATACGAAGGCCATTCAACACCAGATTACCATAATTCTAAAGTACCCACTTGAAAACAAATGAGCATTTTTAAGGCAAAATATGTGTTTTTGTTCTCCTTCTCTCTGCTTCAGTGGGTTGACCCTAAATAACGCGCAACCACCCAGCAAGCAGCCTTCAGGCTTCCTGCACAGGCTGAGATGGGGGAAGGCAGCTCGGCCAGCCTTTGTGCGGACCTCTTCCAGTGCTGGTGGTTATGCTGCAGGTAAGGCTTGGGTACACACTCGACAACCACCTATCATGGCAATCACTATGCCAGGGGCAGGGGCCACAATCACGGTAGAATAAAACCAAGTTCCTGTCCTCAGGAAGCATGAAATCTAGAGAGGGGGCAGCACGTATGCGAGCAAAGACAACATGACCCAGCACAAACTGTCACGGAGCAGGTCCAAAGTGCTGTGGGAGTACAGGGGAGAGCCCAGGAAGGCTTCCCGTAGGAAGGGGCATTTGAATTGGGTCAGGAAGGGAAAAAGGAAGTGAGAAATGAAATGGTCATTCTAGGCAGAGGCCAGCATGAGCAATATCAGGGGTAGAAAAGAGCAGGGAATAGTATAAGACAGTCCAGCCATTCCATCAAGCTATAAGCCTTCGGTCAAACTGGACAAAAATTTGGTAAACATTTGGAATTACAGAGCACAGTTGGATGAAGGTGAATTTTGCCCCAAGGAGCTCACAATGTGTCTGATGTATCCATTTAACCAACATTTAAATGAGTGCCCTCTATGTGCAAATCCCTTTTTACGCCTTAAAACGCTTAGTCCAGCTCCACGGTGAGCAGACCTCAGTGTTCCCAAACTAGATAAATACCGCATTTGATGTCAAAGCCCTTGACCTTCAACATCTGTAAGCAAGGATGACATGCTGTGTTTCCTCCGATAAAGCCCTCTTTACATTTCCCTGAGTGTGTCTTGGACCAGACTACAGCATTTCAGCTATGAGTCACTGACCAATGTTTCTACTCCCTTTTCATAGCTGAGGCCCGTTGAATGATTTGCTGATCTGAGGAGGGGGTTTTCTTTAGAAAATGATGATAATTCCTTTTATTTGCACTAGACATTAGGTTTTGAAAAGTCCCTTCCCATCCATCCTCCCCATGATGCCCTGGCAAGCTGCAAGAATTGTTAGCATCCCATTCTACAGATGAGAGAAGGGAGTCTCAGAGAGGTGGGGGAACTCAAGGTCACACAGCAAGCGTACGAAGGAATCAGAGCTCACATCCGTGTTTGACTCCCAAATCATGACCTCCTTTCTCTATCCCTTACCATCTGCCTGGGATACAATAGTATCATCCTCATTACGACACAAATTCCAAATGAAATGCTGGTCAAATCACATCCCCTCAGGCAACACCACTACAGCATAAATTAAAAACTCAATTAAAGAACATGGCCTCTTAACTAGGACTTATCACTGTCCCCTGAGGCCAGAGTATAAAGAGAGGGCCTATAAAAGTCAATGGCTGCCCATCTCGGAGATTACTCAGAGACCCACTTACCCATAGGCAAGAGACTTTAGACCCAAATTATTCACCTAACTGTATCTCCCTCCTGTACGGTCTTCTGGAGCCCTGGCCCCTGCCGAGCTGGGTTTGGAATCATGCCCAACCTTCGCCCCTCTCTCTGGCCTGTAGACGAGGTTAACAGTCCATCTCTCTGTGGGAACAGCACTGGTGCCTCTCAGCTCTGACACTTCCCTTAACATCAGGAACCTCAGAACCTGATGGAAAAACAACGCCTCCCTAGTTCAAAAAGAGAACTGAAGCGGAATTCTCTGGCTGTTTGAAAGTGGGATAGTTTGCCAATGGCTGGCACCCCCTTTGGCCAAGGGAACAAAGAGTGTTGTTATAATCCATGAAAGTTTTGTTTTCCTGACAATAGTTGGGGGGTGGCTAGAAGTGAGTTCAGGAAATAAAGAGGGGGGATTTGGGGCTCTTAGTTTATAATTTTATGTCTATTCTCACTCCACCCCTTAGAGCCAAAGGGAAGAATGTGATAAACTTGAGGGATACCCCTGGGTCCAAAAATGGTGATAGATACCCCTTGTCTAAATATCCCTTCCAGTTCCTGGGTTTAAAGCTGACTTTACAAAGCAAGACATGCTGTGTGCTCTGGTCCCTTTCCATGTCAAATGTCCCCCACCCTTGTCCCCAGCCAAGCCACAGGGTCAGCCTGGACCACAGAGAATCGCTACCACTGCCCCATTTCACGCCAACATGATCTTCTCCCCAGCCTGTGCTGGGTCAAGGGCTCAGAGAACCTGCCTGCAGAAGGGTCTGGATGTGCCCTCTCAGCCTCCATCTGGGACTTCTGCAGGGACCCAGAATTAACCCAGCGTCTCCCCACCAATCACACCGGATTTCCCTTCTTGCCCTCTCAAGACGCGCCCAGATGTGCCTTGAGACTAGAGGACAGAGAGACTGGGGGAGACAGAAGGAGATAAACCACATTTCGCGGCAGAATCCCCGTTAAGTAATAGAAAGCCATCCAACTAGCAACCACGCTTCCAGAAACGTCACTGCCACAGACGAGAGAGTTTTGCAGCTGCCGACCCCGGAGTGTTCTCACCTACCTGTCTCCCACTGCAGAGCTCCCCTCTCTCTCCTCCTGGGCCACTGCTCCTGGGTCCCTCACTCTGTTCTTTTTTGCCTTCTCCAGCCGCCAACACTTGCAGCGGCAGCGGGTGGACCGCGGAGTCCGGGCACCTGCGAGCTGGGTCTTAGGTCCCCGCAGCAAGGCTGCCTGGAGGAGGAGCGAGAGGATGCTGCCCGCGCCGCCGCCGCCGCCGCCGCGGTGGTGCTGATGAGGTTGCTATGGTTATGGAACTCCGCAGCTGCCCCCTCTTGGCGCAACAGCTGCCCGGCCGCGGCCTCCTCTGGGCAGCCCCAGTGAAGCGGGCCGGGTGGCAAGGCTGTCAACACGGTAAAAGGGACTCACCGCCACCCCTGAAAAAGGGAAAAGACCGAGGGCCTGCGCACGCGCCTCTCACTCAGCTCGCGCCCGCTCGCTCTGCTCACCTCCGCGCCCTTGCTCCTCTCCTTCCCTCGCCGGGACGCGGCCAGACCCCGGCTCACGGCGCGCAGCGCGCCCTCGCGGCCTGGAGAGCCCTTCCTGCCGCCGCCGGCTGGCCCGGCTCCCCGCGGCCCTGCACAGCGCCCTGAGGCTGCGCGTCCGGCTGGGAGGCGCGGCGCCCGCTTCCCCAGCCTCAGCCCTCCCCGCGGCGAGTCTGCGACGGGAGCCCGGGGGCCGGGCAGCCTGCCCGGGAGCCAAACCCCGCCCGCTCGCCCGCCCGGCCTGCGGGGGCGCAACCAGCCCGACCCGACGCCCACCGGCCCTCGCCAGCCAGTCCTGGCCGCGAGCATGCTCAGTCTCCGCGTCGGAGGTGCCCTACCGAATTGGAAGACGGGGATGCAGGAGAAATAAAAAGGTCCTCTGCAGACCTTACCCCCAGGGAGGGGGGACAGATGACCGGGGATGAGGGGGGTCGGCGGCGGTAAACTTTGAAGAGGGACCCAGAGGCAACACAGTAGATGCCTGAGAAACGGTTAATGCCCTAAGCAATCAATATCTTCAGTATGGTCAGCAGTGGCTGTCAACGAACGGACTAACGCATCATTTGCTAGTCACCTACTTCATGCTGGACATTGAGGGTCCAGAGATGTCTAAGATTCGGTCCATGGAAGAGGGGAGAAGATTGTGGCGGGTTAAACCGACCCCCATCTACTGAGCATCCTTCACCAGGCACTGCACATGGAGAGGTCTCTAATTCTCCCCACCGCTATGTTAGGGAGGGCCCCTGGTACTCACGATGAAGTTGAGAGCTTCAGAGACAAAAGCCAAAACTGAGACTTCGGAGACCAGTGCTCCCTCTGCTACACTGGGCTGCACTAACTCACGGTCCAAGAAGAGATGTGGATTGTAAGCCAGCAATTACAACCGGGGTGACTAGCATCTAACTAGTTAGGGAGGGTGGGAGGGGAGGCAATCAGGGAAAGGCATCCGAAAGAAGGGACAAGAAGAGGCAAAGGGAGGGGAGGAGAAGGGGTTAGAATGTTCCTTGCAGAATGAGAAGACCAAGGATGCAAAGGCCTGGAGGCAAGACAGCCAGGACTGGGTTTTGATCCCCACTAGGGATCCAGTAGAGCTGAAACTGAGTGTGCCAGGACAGGGGAAGCAAGTAATGAGGTTGGAACAGCAGGAGCTGCACATCGAGGGCCTTGGAACCCAAGAGAGGGGGTCGGAAATCGACCCTAAGGACAAGAGGGAGCCACTGCAGGAAATTCAGCAGGGGAAAGGCTGGGTCATCGTCTGGGGACATTCTCTGTTGTCAGAGGGTATGTGGCGGGGTAAGCTGGGTACTGAGGCTACAAGAAGGAGCATCACGAGTTGCCTGTTGCTGCAGCCTGGCCAGGGCGGAGGAAGGATGCATTCTTCTGTCCTCCCCACAGCGCCCAGCCAAGCCCTGGACAATGCACGTTCTCAACGTCTGCTGAATGGCAAATACATGAACGTTTAGTTCTCCACAGGGAAAAGGGTTACCTGTCTTTCACAATTCTGGTTCTTAAAATGTGGTTAAAATCACATGACATCCTCTTGCTACGAACATTCCATTTTTATGCAGTCTTATTTGTGAAAGGCAGTGCAAGTCCCCACTATTTCCTCTGAGTCCCCAGCAGTGAAGACGTCCCAGTAGCACAGGGTTTTCTTGTACTGGGATGTGTCTCCATTGCCCTGATAGAAGATCCCCAGAATATACTGTGAAGTGAAAGAGCAAAGTGCAGAATAGTGTTCATAATAACTCTTGTGAAGAAGAGAGGAGACCCAAGGGTATATTTGTATTTGCTTATATTGGCATAAAATATACTGGAAGGCTATGTAAGAAACTTGTAGAAGTGGATATTCGCTATGGGGGTGGGGTTGGGTGGAGAACTGGGGGACAAAGGCTGAGTGGCACTGAGACTTTCAATGCACTTTTATAAAACTTTTTGATTTTTGAATCAAAAATAAATTACATACACCTGTATGTGTGTATATATATATATTATATATAATATATATGCACATGATCTATATAATGTATTACCATCTGTGATTAAATCTTCATGAACCTTGAGATAACCTTTCATGCAAGATACCACAAGTCCCAAATGAATGTGCCCCAAGACCTACTCTTCCCACCCACCCCCAATTCCCTATGTGGCAAAATAGCATTATGACTTATTACTGTGAAGTGTTCCTCCTCAATCCCTGCTCTGCTCATGGATTGGATATAAGCAGAGAAGAGGAAGCACAGACATAGAAGCTGAGGCCTCCGGGAGGCCAGGAGTAGAGAGCTGTGTGGACGTGACCCATGTGTCAGGACCCAGGGGTCTCCCCCTAGACAACAATCACTGGTCCCTGGTGGCCAAAATGGCACCCCAAAATCAGGCAGCTGGAGTGATGCTCTCTGGGCCCAGAGGTTCCCTCACCCAATGCCCTCCTGTGGACAGGCACTGGGTGCCCCACTCCAAACTGGTGCATTCTCAGCCCCACTGGGTGAAGCTCTGAACAGCCAGGGGACTGCAGGAGATCTGCAAGGAAAGCCCTGACCACTGTCCAGGGTGGGCTTAGGTGGAACCGACTGAAAAGCAGAAATAATCCTCCACTGTTATCCCCCCAGCCAGAGAATGACCCACCATCCATCAAATCACACAGACCTAACATCATCCTGGGCTCCTGGGCTCCCTGCCCTCCTCCTCTCTACCCCCCTCATCCCACACACATCTACTTAAATACTAATGTTGGTCAATTCCACCAGGTAAACAGCCCTCCAAGTTGTCAATAGCAGGGGCTCCCCAGGAGATTATTTTTTTAAGTCCTTCAGCAAGAGGCTGTGAGTGATGGTGTCTAGAGAAATGGGTGTAATCTTAGCTTTATGTTTTGAGGTGATCCGCTCCAGATAGGACAGGAGGACATTGATTCTGGGACAGAGGTAGAGCCTGATCCAGCCCCAGCTGGAAGGTGACACCCTACGTGGAAGAGCTGAGAGATACAGCTAAGCGTGGGGTGCTCCTGGCTGAGTTTGGCTCTGGGGGAAGGACGTCGTCCTTCCTCACAGGGCCACAGGGGCTCGAGCCCCTTCAGAATGAGCAAAGAATCACAGCCGAGTGGACTGGCATTTTCTCACTTTGTTGCAGAAAGCAGGTTTTCAATGGTGACATCCTGTGGCATGAAGAAGCAACTGTCTTTCCATTGCCTGTTGGTCATCTCTATGTCTTCCTTGGAAAAGGAAGATCTTCTGTCGTTCAGACCTTCTGTGCATTTTTTTAATCCAGTTTTTAAAATTATTATTATTGAGTTGTATGAGCTGTTCATATATTCTGAATATTAACCCCTTATCAGTCATATCATTTGCAAATATTTTCTCCCATTCAGTAGGTTGTCTTCATTTGGATAACAGTTTCCTTTGAGAAATGCAAATAAAGACCACCTAGAGGGGTGGGATAGGGAGGGTGGGAGGGAGGGAGACACAAGAGGGAAGAGATATGGGAACATATGTCTATGTATAACTGATTCACTGTTATAAAGCAGAAACTAACACACCATTGTAAAGCAATTATACTCCAATAAAGATGTTAAAAAAAAAAACTACAATAAGGTATCACCTCACACCAGTCAGAATGGCCATCATCAAAAAATCTACAAACAATAAATGCTGGAGAGGGTGTGGAGAAAAAGGAACCCTTGTGCACTGTTGGTGGGAATGTAGATTGGTGTAGCCACTATAGAAAACAGTATGGAGGTTCCTCAAAAAACTAAAAATAGAACTACCATATGATCCAGCAGTTCCACTCCTGGGTATATATCCAGAAAAAAACGAAAACACTAATTTGAAAAGATACATGCACTGCAATGTTCATAGCAGCATTATTTACAATAGCCAAGACATGGAAACAACCTGCGTCCATCAACAGATGGATAAATGAGATGTGGCACACACACACACACACACACACACACACACACACAATGAATACCACTCAGCCATAACAAAGAATGAAATTCTGCTATTTTCAACACCATGGATGGACCTAGAGAGTATTATGCTAAGTGAACTCAGGCAGATAGAGAAAGACAAATACTGTATGTTATCACTTGTATGTGGAATCTAAAAAATAAAACAAATGAATGTATGTAACAAAACAGAAACGGACTCACAGATACAGAGAACAAGCTAGTGGTTACCAGTGGGGAGATGCATTACAGGAAGTGGGGGGGGCAAGATAGGAGTATGGGATTAAGAGAAACAAAGGATTATGTGTAAAATAGATAAGCAACAAGGATGTATTGTACAGCACAGGGAAATATAGCTATTATCTAGTAATAACTTTAAATGGAGTATAACCTGTAAAAATGTTGGATCGCTATGCTGTACACTTAAAACTAATATAATATTATATATCAACTATAATTTAAAAAAAAAGAACAGAAGAAGCAACGGTCATGAGATGCTTATTGGACTCCACGCACTCCACAGGATGGGGAGGAAGTTGGGAAGCTGGAATAGCCTGCCCTTTTGACTGTATCAACCCCATTGTTTTAGGACAGTTTGGGGCGGGGTGGGGGGGACATTTGCTAACAGAAGAGCACAGACTGGGGCAGCTTGCCTGGCCTTGAAATCTGGCTTTGCTCCTCTCTTTAATGTGTATCCTTTAAGATGTAACTTGACCTAATTGTATCCCCAGTTCCTTTCTATAAAACAGGAATGATAATAAATGTATCTCATATGGGGTTTTTTGGTGAGGATTAAGTGGATTAAAATTTAGATAGCTTTAAATGGATTAAAGTTTAGACCTCATGCAGAGTCAGGGCTATGTACCTGTGAGCTAATTTTTTTTTTTAATTTATTTATTTATCTATTTATTTTTGGCTGTGTTGGGTCTTCCTTGCTGCGCGTGGGCTTTCTCTAGTTGCGGCGAGCAGAGGCTACTCTTTGTTGCAGTGCGTCGGCTTCTTGTTGTGGTGGTTTCTCTTGTTGCGGAGCACAGGCTCTAGGCACACGCGCTCAGTAGTTGTGGCACACAGGCTCAGTAGTTGTGGGGCACAGGCTTAGTTGCTCCCATGGGATCTTCCCAGACCAGGGATCGAACCCGTGTCCCCTGTATTGGCAGGCGGATTCTTAACCACTGCACCACCAGGGAAGTCCCTGCTATTATTATTTTTTAAATGTTGCAGTGAGTTGGGGAAATAGGAAAGGTGCTTGGGATGCCATGTTTATCAGGCATACTCTCTTTTCTATCCACCACCTGTGCCCAGATCATCCTGTTTCTTATCTAAAATACCAGAGTAATTTCTTAATTACCAGAGTAATTTCTTAACTGATCTCCCCAATTCCAGTTCCGTTCCCCTTACCCCATCTGCGGTACATGGCATATCGATCTTCTAAAAATGTAACTTGAGCCTATAACCCTGCCTCTTAAGATCCTTCAGGAGTGGTTCTAGACTCTCAGAATGAGTTTCAAGCTCCATGGCCTGGCATTCAGGCCAGCTAAGGTCTGATTCCTGTTCATCATGAATCCTGGCTCCATTTGGCCCAAGCAATACCAATCACCTGTACTTCCCAGAAAGCTCCAGGATGTCAAGTACATCCACGAATGTGTGCTCATCCTTCAAACCTGTGTCTACATATTGCTGCCATATGAAGCCTGCTAAGATCTAACTTGGAGTTCATCACCTCCTCCTCTGAGCTGCCTCTGAACCCCACACATACTTGGAAAAGGCACTCAAAGCTTTGTGGTATAATTATTTACATCACAATGCATTACCCACACTAGACTGAGGAGTCTTTGAAGAAAGTTCTCCTTTTTTCCCCTGAATAGCAAAAACAATCTTGAGAAAGAAGAGCAAAACTGGAGGAATCATGCTCCCTGATATCAAACTGTACTACAAAGCAACAGTAATCAAGACAATATGGTTCTGCCATAGAAAAAAAAAAACAAAACAGGCATTTAGATAAATAGAACAGAATAGAGAGCCCAGAAATGAACTCAAACCTATATGGACAATTAATCTATGACAAAGGAGAAGTCTTTGAAGAAAGTTCTTAAGAAAGGGTCTATGTCTATCTTTCTCTACCCAAATCATAGCACAACATCAGGAACATAGAGATGTTTGATACACCTTTAAAATTTATTTGAATAGATTTGGGGTTGGTTTTCTTCTCATGTATTTGTCTTATCTTGTCCTGCCAACCAAAAACCAGAAGTTTGCTTTAAACACCTTTGCACTTATGATAGGTGCTCAATTACTATGTTCAGTTTGACTCACAGGGAAGTAATGTTCACCTAAGAGCCAGATCGATTGGCACTGGGGTGGGAGGGTCCTCAGGAGAAGGCCAACTTTGTTATGCCTTGGGATGGGTCTTCAAGGGAACGACCTCTCAGCAGCACAGCAGTTCAACCCACAGAGCTTCACATTTTTATCTTATCTCGTTCTCCTCTCACTGCGTTATTGGAGCACATGTACCTGTGATTGCAGCAAACCCATCCGCAGTTGTGTTCTCACTAGGCGCCAGGCACTCTTCTAAACCCATTTTATCTTCACAACAACCCCATGATAACCCTCTTAGGAGGAAACAGAGGCAAAGTTGCAGAACTTCACTGAAATCACACAACTAAAGGGGGCTAAGCCTGGGTTTGAATGGTCAATCCCAGTTCCTTATGACCAGGCAACACTGCCTATATGCTCTGCTATGACCATGGTTTACATTATCTCTGTCATTTATATTTGGAAGTTATATAGAGACCCTGCATCATCATCTAATGCAGGGTTCTCAACTTGGCATTATTGATATTTGGGGTCAGGTGATTGTCATGAGGGCTGCCCTGTGCATGATAGGATGTTCAACACCTTCCCTGACCCCTGCCCATTAGATGCCAGTAGCACCCTGACCCCTACCAACACCCTCAATTTTGACAAACCAAATGATTTCCAGACATTGACAAATGTCCCTGGGCTGGGGGGAGGGTGCAGACAAAATTATCCTACATTGAGAACCACTGATCCAAAAATAGACTTAGGGTAAATTTTATAACAAATGATAATGAACGTAAACCCAATTTCAAATAAAATTACTGCTATTTTTTTTAAAATAGGCCATTATTTGTTAGGTATGATTAGATCAGCTTTGTTTTTACTCGAAGATTGGGCTGGCAAAAGCTTTCTTCTGGTCAAGGTGCTTGCTTGACCTTTTCTTCTTGTTCTCTCATATTTCCATTATAAGTACCTCTATCTTTAATCCATGTGCATGTATTTCAAAGGGGTCTTTTCAGCACAGGCTCCGGACGCACAGTTTGCGAGGACCAGTTTGCGAGGACCAGTTTAGTTAAAACACTTATATGATCATAATTCAATTAACTAAGCACCAATAGGCAGTAGCGTTTCCCATTACACTGAATGGAAGGGACCACTGCCAAGTACTACTTGCCCTGTGGTCCTCGGAACCCTCCTTCAGAACAGAGCAAGGCAGGTGCCCAGCAACACGTGGACCGAGGGCATCCTCATCCATCCTCATATTTAACATTAATGAAACAATCATTTTTTAAAGACAGAGTTCAGTGTACATGAGCACTCCGATACATTCTGGCTGTACATTCTAAAAAATGGATCATCTCGCACCTGCCCCCTCCCAACCCGGAGATCTGCAGTTGTTTAAAGAATCAATTAGGGACCCATTAGAATCAGAGAGATCCAGTGTGACCCCAACTTCCGCCACTTCCTACCTGTGTGACTTGGTGCATAATAGGACATAATCTGCCTGATCATCAGTTCCCTCATCTGCAGGTTTACACGTATCTAATACATATAGGAAAAGGCTCTTACCTCTGGACAGTTATGGTAGCCATTCTAATTCATTCTGATTCTTTGCAACTACCAAGCTGCATTTGTCAGCCCTCCTCGTAGCCGATGGGGACCTCACGATGGAGTCCTCACCAAGTCAGATGAGCAGAAGTGATATGACTTCCTGTGGGAGGAAAAAGAGTGGGTATGAGTTACACACACACACACATTCACATAACCTTTCTTCTATCTGTGCAACTGAAAAAAAACAAAAAAACAAATAAATGAATAAGCCCAAACAAGAAAATGGCCAATTTTAAAATGGAGACAGATCAAAGGTTGCCTCTGAAGCTGCTGATGGTGGTGGCCTGACCTGCATCAGACTGTGATGGGGCAAAAATTAACTTATGTACATCACTGAGATTTCAAAGTTAATCTGCTTATGTAGCATTGAGTAGCCAACGTTGGCTAACACGAGTAGAGAAACACGATTTCCAAACCACTAGATAATCACCTCAAAAACCACACCAACAGTTCACATGGCCACACCAGGAGATAAGATAAGATTAGGAAACTAGGCACAGGTAGCTGTCACCTGGAAAAAAAACGCACAACCTAAAAGTTGAAAATTATGTTTTACTTGGATTTTCTGAGGATGGAAGACAGCCCCTCAGGTCGCTCTGAGGGACCACTCCGAAGAGGTAAGAGAGGAGCCAGGATATATAAAAACCAGATGGTGGAGTTCCCTGGTGGCCAGTGGTTAGGACTCCGTGCTTTCACTGCCGAGGCTGGGTTCAGTCCCTGGTGGTGGAATTAAGATCCCGCAAGCCACGCGATGTTCCCAAAACAAAACAAAACCAGGTCATGGGAACATTAGAAAATTACTGTTTATTAAAGAAAACCGGGCTTCCTTGGGCGCAGTGGTTGAGAGTCCGCCTGCAGATGCAGGGGACGCGGGTTCGTGCCCTGGTCCGGGAGGATCCCAGGTGCCGCGGAGCGGCTGGGCCCGTGAGCCATGGCCGCTGAGCCTGCGCGTTCGGAGCCTGTGCTCCGCAACGGGAGAGGCCGGAACAGTGAGAGGCCCGCGTACCGCAAAAAAAAAAAAAAAAAAAGAAAACGAAAACCAAGTATCTCGAGTTAATGAATTTACCGCTTTTCTAGAAGTGGGAAGATGCAAGAGTCTGGGCTCACTGAAATCAATCTTTAACCATCTAGGGCCAGTATCCTGTTCTTTCCCACCCTGAGTCCCCTCGGGGTGCACCGCAGTGGCTGAGGGCTTGTTTGTCTCCATCCTGAGGTCCCTCAGGGCTCATCGTTAGGGTGACGGTTTGATGGCAGAAGCATCCTTTGTTTGCTGATAAGGCAGGCAACATTTTTTTCCATCCACAGAGCTAACAGGACTTCTCCGAGCTAGAAAGCAGCAGAGCCAGGGTTTGACCCTGATCACCTGGTTCTAGGGTCTACACACAGGGCTTCTACTCTGTTGGTTCGAAACCTGGGGAGCTTCCTGGGGTGAAATCTGAAATTGGCTCCCGGAAGGTAAGGAGAGACCAAAGAAAAAGGCCACTCCAGATGGAGGTGGCAGGTTTAATAAGCAGGGGACTTACCTCAGAGGCTTGTCTTGAGCAGCCACGAGACAAGTAAATCTCCGAACACGCCAGCCCGGATCTCCAAAGTTTATAGAGAGGCGTTAATGGGGTTCAGTCACATGTAACCATCCAGAGGGTCCCAACTACTGTTGCGTTCTCAAGGCTGAGTCCTTGGAAACGGCTCCCACGGTAGGAAAAGTGGGTGGAGCTTATATTCCAAGGACAGGGAGGGAGTGAGGAGCCTCCGATTGCCTCGGTCAGCTCTGGGATCAGCTGGCAATCCTGTCTTCTCCATGACCTACTCCAACAAACTGTGGGACATCTCAAGAAAGGTTTGTGTGATGAGTTCCTGATGGACTGCCAGGCACGGGATTGATGTTTACTTATCACACTGTAATGATGTTCATTACTTTACTGCGGTGGAAAGCTAGATTCACTACCAAAAAAAAAAGTTAGTTGGTAGCAAATCATTAGTATCTTTTAGAAATCAGCAACTTTGAAAGAAAGGAGGGGGAGACTGCTGAGTTGATAGCGAGGATGATGACATTAACAAATAAACACTCCTACTGAATTGTAAGGACACCACCTTTCAACTCAATATGTAACCGAGCAGAACCCCCCTACACCATATCCTCTGCTTTAGCTTTAAAGTACCTAGATAATAGTATCTCATGCATATTTCCTGAGTTTTTCGGATGCTAAAACCACCACCAAATGGAAGAAATTAACTAGTTGATGATCTTGAGCATGTAGCCCCCAGACCTTCTAGCGCCTAAGGATTGATCACCACCAACCAATCAGAGAATTGTGCGCCAGCTGATCACAAATCCTGGGACACCCCTCCCCCTCACTTGCAATAAACCTTTCTCTGCTCCCAACGCTGACATTCTGGTTTGTCTGGGCTCACTGTGCATCGGGCACACGGACTTGCCTTCCGTAACAAGTAAAGGATATTTGCGTTTTACATATATATATAAAATTTTAAGTTGGTGAATCATTAAATGACTACAGTAGTACTCTGGGGACAAATTCTTCCTTTTAGAAAGGACACAGCCTTGGGAGGTGGCCAGGACCTTCTCACTTCTCATAATCGAAGTGTCTGGGACGTCAGTATCATTCCTGTCTGCAGAAACTCCAGGCCCTGTTCCAAGGCCTTCCCTTGGTGAATTATAAAGGGGAAGACTTTAACGTGAGCCTGTCCCTATGAAGTCGGATGTGAACGCTGCCCCTTGTGGGTTGGTCCTGGGGATTGAAGGACCCCAGCATGGATCTGACACCTAAGGAGCCCCCAGTACGTCTTAGGCCCATTCTTCTCTGACTCCTTTGCACTCTTGTGTTGCCTTCCCAGACGCTAGGACTTGCAGCTCACCTTCATTCTCAGATGCTCTGTACGGGATGGAAAAGACTCAGTGACCAGGTGATAACCTCTTAAGAATAATATAGCCAGGGAGCCATGAGCCTTGCTTCTAGTACTAGAATCTGCTAGTAACCAGCTCAGTGACCTTGGGAAAGTTACTTTGACACTTTGAGCCTCAGTTTCCTCATCTTTATAATGGACAGGATTTACAAGAAGAGCATTAAGGTCCCTCCTAATTTGATGGTTGTGGGTCTCCAGACCTGCACTCCATTCCCTCTATGCCTCTAATGGCTCGTGTGACAAAGTACCAGTTCAACATGAAGATCATCTCAATACATTACTTTATTTGATATCAGTGTTTTCTCCCTTAACTGAATGTATTTCCTATTGTCTTAAGGTTTTTTCATTATGAAATAGATGAAACAGATAAAGTAATATGTTTATACATATATATTATACACACATAGAGAGTGAGCACACTCATACATGTTTGTTAAAAATATTTTTTTAAAAACCATGTGCAATCAATTCAGTTTAAGGAGAAGACCATGTCCACACCTCTGATTTGTCATGTGTGTCCTTTTTTTTTAACATCTTTATTGAAGTATAATTGCTTTACAATGGTGTGTTAGTTTCTGCTTTATAACAAAGTGAATCAGCTATACATATACATACATCCCCAAATCCCCTCCCTCTTGCGTCACCCTCTGACCCTCCCTATCCCACCCCTCTAGGTGGTCACAAAGCACCCAGCTGATCTCCCTGTGCTATGTGGCTGCTTCCCACTAGCTATCTATTTTACATTTGGTAGTGTCTATACGTCAATGCTACTCTTACTTCCTCTCAGCTTCCCCTTCCCCCTCCCCATCTCCTCAAGTCCATTCTCTATGTCTGCATCTTTATTCCTGTCCTGCCATCAGAACCAATTTTTTTTTTTTTTAGATTCCATATATATGTGTTAGCATACGGTATTTTTTTTTCTCTTTCTGACTTACTTCACTCTGTATGACAGAATCTAGGTCCATCCACCTCGCTACAAATAACTCAATTTCATTTCTTTTTATGGCTGAGTAATATTCCATTGTATATATGTGCCACATCTTTATCCATTCATCTGTCCATGGACACATAGGTTGCTTCCATGTCCTGGCTATTGTAAATAGAGCTGCAATGAACATTGTGGTACATGACTCTTTTTGAATTATGGTTTTCTCAGGGTATATGCCCAGTAGTGGGATTGCTGGGTCATATGGTAGTTCTATTTTTAGCTTTTTAAGGAACCTCCATACTGTTCTCCATAGTGGCTGTATCAATTTACATTCCCACCAACAGGGCAAGAGGGTTCGCTTTTCTCTACACCCTCTCCAGCACTTACTGTTTGTTTGTAGATTTTTTGATGATGGCCATTCTGACAGGTATGAGGTGATACCTCATTGTGGTTTTGATTTGCATTTCTCTAATGATCAGTGATGTTGAGCATCATTTCATGTGTTTGTTGGCAATCTGTATATCTTCTCTGGAGAAATGTCTATTTAGGTCTTCTGCCCATTTTTGGATTGGGTTGTTTGTTTTTTTGATATTGAGGTGCATGAGCTGCTTGTATATTTTGGAGATTAAACCTTTGTCAGTTGCTTCATTTGCAAATATTTTCTGCCATTCTGAGGGTTGTCTTTTCATCTTGTTCATGTTTTCCTTTGCTGTGCAAAAGCTTTTAACTTTCATTAGGTCTCATTTGTTTATTTTTGTTTCTATTTCCCTTTCTCTAGGAGGTGGGTCAAAAAGGATCTTGCTGTGATTTATGTCATAGAGTGTTCTTCCTATGTTTTTCTCTAAGAGTTTGATAGTGTCTGGCCTTACATTTAGGTCTTTAATCCATTTTGAGTTTACTTTTGTGTATGGTGTTAGGGAGTGTTCTAATTTCATTCTTTTACATGTAGTTGTCCAGTTTTCCCAACACCACTTATTGAAGAAGCTGTCTTTTCTCCATTGTATATTTTTGCCTCCTTTATCAAAAATAAGGTGACCATAGGTGCGTGGGTTTATCTCTGGGTTTTCTGTCCTGTTCCATTGATCTATATTTCTGTTTTTGTGCCAGTACCATACTGTCTTGATTACTGTAATTTTGTAGTATAGTCTGAAGTCCAGGAGCCTGATCTCTCCAGCTCCAATTTTCTTTCTCAAGATTGCTTTGGCGGGCTTCCTGGTGGAGCAGTGGTTGAGAGCCCGCCTGCCGATGCAGGGGACACGGGTTCGTGCCCCAGTCTGGGAAGATCCCACATGCCACGGAGCAGCTGGGCCTGTGAGCCATGGCTGCTGAGCCTGCGTGTCTGGAGCCTGTGCTCTGCACGGGAGAGACCACAACAGTGAGAGGCCCGCATACCGCAAAGAAAAAAAAAAGATTGATTTGGCTATTCGGGGTCATTTGTTTTTCCATACAAATTGTGAAAGTTTTTGTTCTAGTTCTGTGGAAAATGCCATTGGTAGTTTGATAGGGATTGCATTGAATCTGTAGATTGCTTTGGGTAGTATAGTCATTTTCACAATGTTGATTCTTCCAATCCAAGAACATGGTATATCTCTCCATCCATTTGTATCATCTTTAATTTCTTTTATCAGTGTCTTATACTTTTCTGCAAACAGGTCTTTTGTCTCCTTAGGTAGGTTTATTCCTAGGTATTTTATTCTTTTTGTTGCAAAAGTAAACTGGAGTGTTTCTTTAATTTCTCTTTCAGATTTTTCACCATTAGTGTATAGGAATGCAAGAGATTTCTGTGCATTAATTTTGTATCCTGCTACTTTACCAAATTCATTGATTAGCTCTAGTAGTTTTCTGGTAGCATCTTTAGGATTCTCTACGTATAGCATCATGTCATCTGCAAACAGTGACAGTTTCACTTCTCTGATTTGCATTCCATTTATTTCTTTTTCTTCTCTGATTGCTGTGGCCAAAACTATGTTGAATAATAGCATTCAGAGTGGACAACCTTGTCTTGTTCCTGATCTTAGAGGAAATGGTTTCAGTTTTTCACCATTGAGAACAATGTTAACTGTGGGTTTGCCATATATGGCCTTTATTATGTAGAGGTAGGTTCCCTCTATGCCTACTTTCTCAATGGGTGTTGAAATTTGTTGAAAGCTTTTTCTGCATCTATTGAAATTATCATATATGTGTGTTCTTTTCTAATTCTGATTCCATTCTCTTGGCATTTTCCCACTGGTTGGCATTATTGTGAATTTTGTGTTATTAAGCCCCATGCTTTCTTTTTATATTAATAGAAAGATGCATTGTTTAGTTATTTGGGTAAAAGGAATTAAATTGTATGTGTTCTTCTGAGACCTGTTTTTTTCCCTCACATGCTTTTGAGAGTTAGTCACGTTAACTCAGGTAGGTGTAAATTCATTCATTTCTTTTCCTGCATAATATTGCATTTAAGAATACAGTGGAACTCGCGAAAGGAATTCTACTATTAAGGGATATTTGGATCATTTCTTCTGTGTGTATGTGTTCACTGTTTCTAATAAGGATGCTATGAATATTCATCTACCCATGAATAGTCATGAATATTCAGGTATGTACCTTCTGGTACACCTGTACCAGTTTTTCTTTCATTTAGAAGGACAATTGCTGAGTTATAGAGTACATGTGTTCCAATTTACTGGGTAGCACCACATTATTTTCCAAAACCAGCACATCATTTCAAACTTGTATCAACAGGGAACATGAGTTTCCATAGCTGTATATCTTTCCAACACCTGGAAGATCAGACTTTGATTTTGCCCATGTGATGGATTGGAAATGGCATCTCATTCAGAACAGGTTTTAATTTGCACATTTCTGATGACTAATAATGCTCAAACCTCTCTATATGTTTACTGACATTCACATTTCCTGTTACCCAAACATGCTTGTTGTTTGGCTGATTTTTATTATTGGATAATTTATCTGTTTCCTACAGGTTTGTATGAATCTTTCATATGTTTATAGCATTTCTTAGGTTTGTGTGTTCAGATGTTATCTCACAACTTGCAGGTGTTGTTTGTCCATGTCTGTGGTGTCTTTTGAAGAGTAAACTTCTTTGTATTAATGTCAATTTTACCCACTTTTCTCTTTTTTAAAAAATAATAAATTTATTTATTTATTTATTTTTGGCTGCATTGGGTCTTCATTGCTGCCTGCGGGTTTTTCTCTGGTTGCAGTGAACGGGGGCTACTCTTCATTGCGGTGTGTGGGCTTCTCACTGCCGTGGCCTCTCCTGTTGCGGAGCACGGGCTCTAGGCCCGCAGGCTTCAGTAGCTGTGGCACGCGGGCTCAGTCGTCGTGGCTCACAGGCTCTAGAGCGCAGGCTCAGTAGTTGTGGCGTACAGGCTTCGTTGCTCCGTGGCATGGAGGAGGAATGTTTGTTCGGGATGGAGCCTGTTTCTAAACTGAGAGGAAAAAACCATCCTGGGGGAGATTGCAGATCACAATCTGCAATTGTTAGGAAGGGAGGCAAGTAGAGGGAGACCCATGAGAGACTAGAGTAGGCAATTCCAATCTAACTGGGGGCTTGGGGAGGCCAGTGGAGCCAGCTCTACTCTTAAGAGACAGGATGGAAATAAAAGACAGTGGGATACATCTGAGGGTGATAAAGGGCTGAAGCAGAAGGAGTACTTGCTGGTGGGCTTTATTTTCTTTGGGAAGTAGAAAGTAGGCTTTCCTGCTTAGAGAGGACGAGTTGGAATTAGGGCTTGAGGAAAATAGAAACATGGGTCCGTGGAGGACAAGAACAGCTGAGGAGGGACAGCTGTTGGCTTCTTGTGACGTGAGAAGGGCAAGTCACTGGGCTGGGGCTTGAATCCCTGGGTCTATAGCAGGAACAAGCGGAGCTCAGGGGCTGTGAATTAGGGCAATTACATGAAGTTGGTTGAAGAGATGGGTCATGATGGACTGAAAGAGAACAAAAGAACGGGGGAGTGGGTGTCTGTGAAGTTAAAAAAGAAAAAAGAAGTGTAGTAGAAGAATGGGAGAGAAAGAGGAAGCAGAAAGACAGATGCTGTGATCAGAAAGGACAGGTCAGAGGACGTCCCTGGTGGTCCAGTGGTTAAGACTCTGCACTCCCATTGCAGGGCGCCCAGGTTCGATCCCTGGTCGGGCAACTAAGATCCCGCATGCCACGTGTCTTGGCCAGAAACAAAAGGACAGGTCAGAATTTATGCCGGTCAAGTTGGCCTTTCCAGGGTTGGGGTTGGGTTAAGGATCAACCCAAAGACAGTCCTAATGACACGATGGGAGGGAAATGGAAGGGGACTTCCAGGTAAGAGACAACGGAGCTGAAAGACCAACTGCAGTGATAGTCTTCCTTTTTTTTTTTTTTTTATTAGTTTCTGCTTTATAACAAAGTGAATCAGTCATACATATACATCTGTTCCCACATCCCCTCCCTCATGCATCTCCCTCCCTCCCACCCTCCCCATCCCACCCCTCCAGGCGGTCACAAAGCACCGAGCTGATCTCCCTGTGCTCTGCGGCTGCTTCCCACTATCTATCTACCTTACGTTTGGTAGTGTTCTGCCCTTGCCCTTACCCTTCGCTTCAGAGTGTTAAGGAATTTACATAACATCATGTAATTTAATCCTCCCACAGCTAATGAGGGGAGTCCTGATACTATCTCCAATTTGCAGATGAAAAGCTGATGCTCAATTAGGACATTCCTCAGATGGCATTTGAATGAAGGTCTTTCTAATCCAAAAATCTTTACATTTAACGGATATCCAGCCCTGTGAAAGAGGCCAAGAAGTGGGATGAGTTATTCCTGGGAAATAAAATCTCACAGTAATAGCGGGACTTTGGTGGAGAGAGCTTTTGAGTCAACGAATGCCAGAGTGAGGAGAGGTGAAGGGTGGGAAAACCAGGAACCCCGGGTCCTACGCCTTCTCATCCATCAAAAGTGGGGGCTGGGCTTCCCTGGTGGCGCAGTGGTTGAGAGCCCGCCTGCCGATGCAGGGGACGCGGGTTCGTGCCCCAGTCCGGGAAGATCCCACATGCCGCGGAGCAGCTGGGCCTGTGAGCCATGGCCGCTGAGCCTGTGCGTCCGGAGCCTGTGCTCCGCAACGGGAGAGGCCACAGCAGTGAGAGGCCCGTGTACCGCAAAAAAAAAAAAAAAAGTGGGGGTTCCTGGGGCTTTGCAATGTTCATGGACACCGTGCAAGGCATAGTGGCTTTTGTGGTCTGTGAAGACAATCTTGACTTGCACAGTTACACAGACGCAATTTAAGAGCCTCCCCTATTCTTCCTTCCTCCAAAACAAACAAGCCTCCTGCTCTGACCCTTGGTGCCACCTACTTCCCAAAATTGGCAAGAGCACCGAGCGAGGCATTTCACACTTAGCATCTTTCTTGATCCCTAGTGCCACCCTGGGAGCTAGATGTTATCATCCCCGTGTAACAAACAACAAAATTTAAGCACAGAGATTGAAATTTGGCTCGGTACAAAGGTCCCTTGCAATTGCAGAGCTTTTTGAAAAAAACAAATCATTTACTGGATGATTTTGTATCCATGTTCTCCTCTTGATTTTTATTCTTGCCAAGATCTCCTGGAGGAGACAAGTCCTGTGATCCCCACAGGCAGAGAAGGAGTGCTTCTCCATCCAAGTCTCATAACCCATGAATGCTGCTGCCGGGACTAAGCGCTATAGCCTCTTTTGTCTTGCTCTCCTGTGATCTTTGCAAGAGGATCATGGTACTTCTTCCAGAATCAGAGACAAAGGGCCAATCTCCAGACTCAGATGCCTGGTGAGTTTCTTCCGTTTGGCTCAGGGCTCCCTGAAGACCCTGCTGAGCCTGGCACTCATTAAAGCTCCCTGGTCCTAAATCATCTGGCTTTAAGGGACAACTGAGGGACCACCAAAGCATTCTGCAGAAGGCAGAGCACAGGTCAGGGGAGTGAGCACCAAGGCCCCTCATCCTAGATGCTGATCAGTGGGCCCAGCTTCGGGGTTGAATTATCTGTGTTAATTTCTAGTTTAGCAACTTACTAGCCGTACGCTCATTTTTCTGCTTTTTGGGGTTTTTGGTTTTTTTTTTTTTTTTTTTTTTGCAGTACACGGGCCTCTCACTGCCGTGGCCTCTCCCACTGCGGAGCACAGGCTCCGGACGCACAGGCTCAGCGGCCATGGCTCACGGGCCCAGCCACTCCACGGCATGTGGGATCTTCCCGGACCGGGGCACGAACGCGTGTCCCCTGCATCGGCAGGCAGACTCTCAACCACTGCGCCACCAGGGAAGCCCTAGCCGTACACTCTTGAGTAGGGTCTGAACATCTCTGTACCTCAGTATCTCCATTTTTCAAAGCTCACAGCGATAGCCCTACGATAGAGGATGGTGACAAATGATCCTCAAATATAAGCATTCTGTAACGGTTTCCTATAATATTAATGATGATGATTATTATTGTTAGTTAAACACATATGAAAACTGAGGCCCAGAGAATGCAAGAGAACTTCCAAGTTCCCACACTGAGCCGGAAGCCACAATTCTGTTTTGTTTTGTTTTTTTAACCTCAGCATCCTTCTTCCCTTACAAGGATGAATTGGGCTAAAACGGGCAAAGTACCATTTCCATCAGCTAGGGCTGCCATAACAAAGTGCCTCAGACTTGGTGGTTTAAACAACAGAAATTTATTTTCTCTCCATTCTGGAAGCCAGAAGTCCTAGATCAAGGTGTTCATGGGGTTGACTTCTTATAAAGCTTCTCTTTGGCCTGTAGATGGCTGTTTTCTCCCTGTGTCTTCATAGGGTTTTCGCTCTTTGTGTGTCTGTGTCCTAATCTCCTCTTCTTATAAGGAATATGGGATTAGGACCCATTCTAGTGATCTCATTTTAACTCAGTTGCTTCTTTAAAGACCTTTTCTCCAAGTATAGTCACATTCTGAGGCACTGGGGGGAGGGGGGACTAGGACTTCAACATATGGATTTTGGAAAGGCGACATTCAACCCATAATAGATGCCGATTACAGATTCTGACAGAGAAGAGTTGCTCAGGAAATATTAAGTATTATTTTCACTGCATGGTTACTACTGTGCCTTATCTCCAGACTTTGATGAAATTCCCACGTTGAAAATGTGTGATGTCCATAGAAAAGCCCCTCAAACAGCCCTTTGTATTGCCCCACAGAGGAGTTCACACAGTTCCAGGAGGCTGCTGTGTGCCCACAGGACCCTTCTGAGGAAAGAGAACTCATGCAACTTTCTCTGCATAGAGTTGCTTTGGCTGGAGCCCATGAGCACTGAGTGGATTAAGCCCTACCTTCCTGCTCACCAGACCTTGGTCAGACATCAGTGCAAGTTCAATGCAACCACGGATGGGCCTGTGAACACTGACCCTCATTGTCTGTGGTATGGGCTGGCACTCCAGCCAAACGTAAATATTATATAGTTTGGTGGCTAGGAAACTTCTTGGGGACAAACAGACAAACAAACCAGAATTGAGTTTGATCTCATCTGTACCCACTGCATGTAAAAAGAGAAATAGGGAGAGCGCCTCTGAAACACTTTGCTTTATTTGTCTTCTCCTGAGTTTATACTTCACAATCCGTTCCTTAGATACAGCGTCTTTTTATCCCCTCTGTCATTTTCCAAGATCTTTTTTCACCCTCTTCTTCCCAAGTCAACCGTTTTCCTTTCCATGAAGTGCCTGTCTTACTCATAGCAAAAATAGAATTACAGAGATCTCATTCAATCCTGAGAAAATGGGCTAGGTGTGAGGGGCTGGAGTTCCTCTTCAATACCAGAAGCATCTGTGGTCCCCTTTCTAGGACCAGGGACTTTGGAACACTGGGTGCACCTATGAGTGAGGGGATTGCATAAACTCTGTGTTAAGGTCCTTCCCAGCTCTTATGACCTGTGATGCAATATATATGGTCCCGGCATCTTCTGGGGTGCGTGCACCTCTGGCGTGCACCTTCTTCCCTCACACTATAGCAGAACCAAAGCCTCAGAAGGCAACTCTGGTCTCTGCCTCTGCAGGGAGAGAGACTGGGGATGATGGATGGAGAGGGATTTGACAGGTTGATTTCAGTGAGTGTGTGTGGGAGTGTGCATTTCAGCTTAAAGAACGCAGGAGGAAATACCACATCCATGCATTTGTTTATCCTTGTTATCAAACAGCTATGCTCTGGCCTCTGCACTGTGGTCGACTCTGAGAACACAGGAGACCTCAGCATCGCGGAGACACCACCAACCCGTGGACAGATCGTCAATCGAACACTACAGGAAACCCACCTGAAGGCAACTCACTGGGCCTGCGTTTCAGAATGAAGGGGCTTTGGTCATTTATTAGCTTGTAACCCTTAACAAGTCCTTCACACAGCATGGCTGGGAGAATCCTGAGAGTTAAGGAAGAGCTCTGTGAACTGTGGATTGCTTTACAAATGCTAATTATATTAGGAAGGTGATTGCCCTGGGACATGATCAAGTTCAAATTACTTAGTATGACAGCCAAGGTGGCTAAAACTCTGACTCGTGTTATGCCGCCCCTGCAATGTAGTCAATGCTCCAGATACACGGTGCAACTTGACATTTCTCAAATCATCTGCATCTTGTCATGCATTCATGCCTTTGCTCCCTTCCTGCTTGCTGTTTGACAGATAATTGCTTATTTATCAGAATTAAAATCTCACATCATTCCCCCCCACACACACACATGCATACACACATGCACATAGACACAAACTAAGCACCATTAGCTATTCTCTCCTGGGCAAATTGTTTGATCTCAAGATAAGTCAGGAAAGACCATATTCATTAAACAACTCTCAGTCCCCTTCTCAAGATGTCCCCAGATTCTGATAACCCAGCGGGTGTGAAAGAGCTCTAGCTAGGGTCTTCTTTTCCTGAGCCGACCTGTGAATTCTCAGAGTGAAGCACACTGTAGTGAACTCATAGATAACCTTTCTCCTGCAGTACAAGGATATCCATCCCTGCGTTGTTTGCATTAACACACTGGGGAAAACATTTTAATGGCTAACAATGGTGGAGACTGGTGGAATAAAATAAAAGATAATAAGCTATTAATCAATCATGAAAGTGATGTTTTATTTTAAAATAAAGGAAAATGTTCTATTACTTGGAAAAGTCAATTTTATATGTTTTATGTTGTGATTCCATTTTTTGTACAAAACTAATAAGAAAAATAACACCCTGAAAGTGTATAAAACCAAGATAGGCTCTGGGAGTTGGGAGTGCAGGTGATCGTAATTCTCTCCACTGTGTTTTGCTACATTTTCTAAATATCCTATAAGAAATAATTGTGTCATCAGGCAAAAATAAGTGTGGTTTAATTGTTTTTTTGGTTTGGGGGGTTTTTTTGGCCACCCCACATGGCATGCAGGATCTTAGTTCCTCAACCAGGGATCAAGCCCACGTCCCCTGCAGGGAAGTCCCATGGTTTAGTTGTTTTAATCACTTTGATTCAAACAACACAAAATTTTGAATTTTAGACTTTTGCGTATTTTTAATAGTTGCCCATCCATCCACCCTTCCATCCATCTTTCCTTCCATCATCCATCCATTTTTCCTTCCATCCATCCACCCTAGGAAAATAAGGGTGAGACTTGGAAAGGGCTTGCTACATGTTAGTTCTTACTCACTGGCTCTGTGACCTCCAGGGAATTGCTCAAACCCTGTCTTCAGTTACAGCATCTGTAAGTGGAGCAGTGGCCTCAGCATGGCCTGCATTTCTGGGTTATTTTTAGCAACAAAAGGACTCACAGATGTGGAAGCCCATTCAAAGCTTCCACTCCCTACATGTGTGGCCTGAGATTTTCAGTATTCAAGCAGGTTTCGTGCTTGCCCACTGCAGTTTGCAGAAACCCAAACCATTCCACAAATAACAGTTTTCACATAAATGCATCTTTGGAAGCTCTAAAGGCTCCAAATAAGATTTTGATGTCTAAAAGAAAATGCATACCCTCCCTTCTGGTGCAAAAGCAATTGACTTACTTCCTACATAAAGGATTCTTATCATTTAAATGGAGAAGCAATCTTAATAATAGATGATTGCTTTATGAATATGAAAATTATATATTCATTGCATAATCAACCATTTAACTGACACATCATTGCAGCCCCTGTGGAGTGTGTGGAACAGATTTGAAACCACATGACCGATTGTTCCAATTCTTCTTTTAGAAAACAAGAGGCCTGCTATTCAGCTCAGGGTATAAGGAAATAGCAGATTCAAATCTGTCGTTACTTACTTATTAAGCACCTGCTGTGTGCAAAGAGGGACTGTGCAAAGTTTACATTTTTCAGGAAGATATCACGCCCCCCACCATTGTGAAGCTCAAAAATGAGGTTACTGGGATTAGCAGAGGCAAACTATTATATATAGAGTGGATAAACAACAAGGTCCTACTGTATAGTGCAGGGAACTATATTCAATATCCCATGATAAACCATAATGGAAAAGAATATGAAAAAGAACATACATATATATAGGGCTTCCCTGGTGGCACAGTGGTTAAGAATCCACCTGCCAATGCAGGGGATGCGGGTTCTATCCCTGGTCCGGGAAGATCCCACATGCCGCGGAGCAACTAAGCCTGTGCACCAGAACTACTGAGCCTGCGTGCCTAGAGCCCGAACACCAAAATGAAGAGTAGCCCCCACTCACCACAACTAGAGAAAGCCCGCGCGCAGCAACAAAGACCCAAAGCAGCCAAAAATAAATAAATAAAATAAATAAATTTACAAGAAAAAAAAAGATTCCAAGTAGGAGCAACCTCAGAGTGCCAGGGCATTGATAACGGCTCCCCAGAGCAAGAGGCATTCCGAGGGGACTGAAAAGGGACAAGGGCAATGCAATAGGGGTAAAGGGTAGTCCCCGTGGAGGCCGTGAGCATGAGGTGAGATCCCTGCATGGGTTAGTACATATAGAGATGTCTCAAAGGTGGATGGGAAATCAAAGGTGGATGGGAAACAGGTTATATAGCAAGCCTTGGATAGCATGCACCTTTGGGGCAGGGAGCTCTGAAGCCCCGGGGAGGATGTCGCCGATGGCAGTTAAAGGAGAAGAGAACATCAAAGGGACTCCGAAGAAACCCCAGGATCCAGCCTTCTCACCAGTGTAAGGTTGCCAGATCCAGCAAATGAAAAGAAGGATGTCCAGTTAAATTTGAATTTCAGGTAAACAACAAATAATTTTTGAGTAAAAGTATGTCTCAAGTAGTGCATGGGAAACACTTCTACTAAAAAGGTGTTTGAAATTCAAACGTAACTGGGCATCCTGCATTGTATCAGTTCATCCCACCCAGAAGAACACACACCCTAAGTGTCCTAGTCAGTGTCCCTACAGAACGGGCCCCCAGCCCTGCGGAACCAAGGCCCATGCCGTCTGCAGCTGGCTGGTCTGCAGCGGGGACTCCGGGGGTGCTGCGCAGACCCTCAGTAGAGTACCTTGCAGCCAGTTTGCACAACTAAGGGCTCTTTCCAGAATCTGAGTGTCTGCCACGGACCCGTGAGAAATACCAAAGAGAGGGCAGGCGTGGAGGAGAGTGGGAGTCAAGAAAGGGACAAAAACACCGTGTAATCACTTGAGTTGGCTTCAAAGAGGGACACAGACACCAAAACTCTGGAAAGGAGAAGTCAATTTCCTTTTATCCTGGTGTTGCCTTCCCTTCCTCCCATTCAACAAATATGTATTGACTTCCTAGGATGTGCCGGGCACTGTGAACTGCAGTTATAAGATGAGTGAGTTATAGTAGGCTTGCACACTGGGTTTCAGACACTGGGTTTCAAACGTTGGCTTTGCCACTTAAAAGCTGACCGATCTTCCATTGATCCTCAGCTTTCTCATCTGGAAAATGGGTGTAACAGTGCATCCAGGAAGGTTGTTGTAAGGATTCATTTAAATGATGTAAGCACAAAGTAATACTCGCAAAAAGCCGGCTTCCCCTCCCTGACACCATCCTCATTTTCTCATCACAGAGAAAGAGATTGGATGCCAGTTTCTTTTATAGCACAGAGAGGGGGAGGAGATGAGGAAGTAAAGTAAAAAGACCATAAGTTTTGCAAATGTCCCCTGGAATGACCAGCCTTGGGGAGGGGATGTGCTAATTTCTCCTTTCTTGCAGCCATCCACAGGTGGACAGGGTCCGGATGTTTCCCTGAACAAAGGTACTTTGGTTTAACGTTCAGGCAGAGGGGCAGGGTTCCCCGAGGCAGGCCATTATCTATACACAGTATCCTTTCAGTGAACAAAAGCAAAGCTTAAAGTAAAAGAAACAGATCCAACATGTAGTCAGATTTAGCTCTTCCCTGTTACAATTTGAGTTTGATTTTGAAGGCGGAAACTGTCTTCAGATACTGGAAAATAATAAAAAAGCAAACACCATGGTTACTTAAAATACAAATTAATTTCCATTTATGTACTTTAAGAAAGTATTAATATTCCTACTGATAAAGGATAAGTTCTAGATTGTGGCAAAATGATAAGAAGACACTCTTGCCTGGACGAATATTTGTAGACACAAACTGAGCTTTTAATGCAGATTGCAATTGATGCTAAACCGTAACTTCTCCTTGCAGTCTTAAAACATTCCTGAGTTAGCTTCTGTACGATTTTTTTTTAATCCTAGGGTATATTGGGGAAGGAAAACATTTCCCTTGCACTTCTTGGTTCTTTGGACTGGTCTAATCATTAAATTGGCACAAGGCAGATTAACAAGAGAAAAAAAATAATTTCATACATACAGAGGTCCCATAGATATGAGACCCAAGAAGTGACCAAAGCAAACTGTTTGTATACCTTTTAGACAAAGAAACAATAAATTTGGGAGAAACTGACAAGACAGAGAAACTTAGGTTTGGGTAATAATTAAGGAAGAAACTAAGCAGAGTGTGTTTACACAGTCTTCTGGGCCATGAGTTCCCTGTTTTCGGTGATAAGAACATCTCTCTAGTCTTGATTCAGGGAGGGTACCTTTCACGGGGGAGATTTATTCCCTGCTTTCAGGGTGACAGAGGAGAGTCAGAGAGCTCTTCTTGTACAAGCTGTTTCTCAAGTAACTTTAATTCAAAATAATTAATATACAGAGTGGCACATTGTGGGCGTGTCCTGCTCTGAACCCCATCAGGCACTTAAAGTATTAGAAGTTCAACTTTCTTATGTTCTGGGAATTTTAGGAATAGTCAATATTTGCATTTACATAAGCATTTTTATACCTTAATAAATAAATCAGAACAGAGTACCATTAATTTGAGACTTTATTACCTAGGTTTTTAATACCATCTGCACGTCAGAAAACATCAGCCACTCACATAATAATAATTAAAGGCCTTTTTGAATAAAGAGATATAGGGACTGAGAGCTTTGAATTCCAGTATTAGCCACAGAGCAAGAGACACCGAAACGTAAAGCTCAGAGATCCAGAAATCAAGAGCAGGTCTCCTTTCCAATGGGCACAGAATTCTTAATTTGATCTGAGCCCAAGTAGATGAATAGACACACAAACAAACAAACAAAAAGACTGAAAATTGGATTCTCTGTTGGCTCACACCCAACAAAGAATAGACTTTTATTCTCCAGCAGTCCTTTTACAGAGATCACCAAGTGGTCAGACCATGAAACCAAATCCCCAGTCATCACTGCCACAACCAAGAAATAACCTTATCAGCTATCAGTAAACCAAAACCAAAGAAAACACCATTAGAAGAGAAGAACTTAAAATAAAAGGGTGGGCAAAGCTCTATTGCTGCTTGGAACTCCCCTCTGTAAGCCAAGAAAGGATGCAACTGGGCCTAAGCTGTTCTTTTCTGGCAACACGGTTTACCTGCCTCTCTCCAGTGACTCCATGGGCAGCTCAGTGGATGACTTCCCGAATTATAAAAAGATACTATTCTTGAAAAGATAAACTCATCACATTCATACAAATCTAAAGTCAGCGTATGTCAAAGATTTCATTTAATTTCTTAATAACGAGTATATATGTGTAGGGGAGCCACAGTTTGCCACCCCAAAATGTGTCTTTTTTGGTATGAGGATAATTTTGGGCTGATGATTTTTTTAACACCTTTATTGGAGTATAATTGCTTTACAATGGTGTGTTAGTTTCTGCTGTATAACAAAGTGAACCAGCTATACATATACATATGTCCCCGTATCTCTTCCCTCTTGCATCTCCCTCCCTCCCACCCTCCCTATCCCACCCCTCTAGGTGGTCACAAAGCACTGAGCTGATCTCCCTGTGCTATGCGGCTGCTTCCCACTAGCTATCTATTTTACATTTGGTAGTATATATAAGTCCATGCCACTCTCTCACTTCGTCCCAGCCCACCCTTCCCCCTCCCCATGTCCTCAGGTCGATTCTCTAAGTCTGCGTCTTTATTCCTGTCCTGCCCCTAGGTTCTTCAGAACCAGTTTTTGGTTTTTGTTTTTTGTTTTTTGTTTCAGATTCCATATATATGTGTTAACATACAGTACTGGTTTTTCTCTTTCTGACTTACTTCCCTCTGTATGACAGAATCTAGGTCCATCCACCTCACTACAAATAACTCAATTTCGTTCCTTTCTATGGCTGAATAATATTCCATTGTATATATGTGCCACATCTTTATCCATTCATCTGTCGATGGACACTTAGGTTGCTTCCATGTCCTGGCTATTGTAAATAGAGCTGCAGTGAACATTGTGGTACATGACTCTTTTTGAATTATGGTTTTCTCAGGGTATATGCCCAGTAGTGGGATTGCTGGGTTGTATGGTAGTTCTATTTTTAGTTTTATAAGGAACCTTCATACTGTTCTCCATAGTGGCTGTATCAATTTACATTCCCTCCAACAGGACAAGAGGGTTCCCTTTTCTCCACGTCCTCTCCAGCACTTACTGTTTGTAGATTGGCCTTATTTTTCAAGTTTTGGGTATGTTTGTCTAATCAAATATAATGTTCGAACAGAGAAGTCAAAAACAATAAAATGTAATGATAGAAGAAATTATTCAATGTAGAAAAATAAGATTTTGTACTATTGTGTCAATAAGCTTTATTTACTTTTTCCTAGCTTATTCTAATACTAGAAATAATGCTTTCAAATATTGTTCAATGTCGTACGGGTCAAGAAAATCTTAAGCTTTGTGGTTATTTTCCTTTCTCGGAAGAAATAATTTACATTTCTTCTGGACAAAAACCTACAAATTAATATTCAACTTTAGAGTCTAGACTTTAATTGGTAGTGAATAGTAAGTCAAAGAAAACATCCTTGGTGGTGCCTGATAGGCAACTTTCCAGTGTGATATTGAAAAGACATGGGACGTCCCTGGTGGCGCAGTGGTTAAGAATCCGCCTGCCAATGCAGGGGACACGGGTTCGGGCCCCGGTCCGGGAAGATCCCACATGCTGCGGAGCAACTAAGCCTGTGCGCCACAACTACCGAGCCTGCGCTTTAGAGCCCGCAAGCCACAACTACTGAAGCCCGCGAGCCACAACTACTGAAGCCCATGTGCCTAGAGCCCGTGGTCTGCAACAAGAGAAGCCACTGCAATGAGAAGCCCGCGCAGCCCCCGCTCGATGCAACTAGAGAAAGCCTGTGCGCAGCAAGGAAGACCCAATGCAGCCAAAAATAAATAAATAAAAAATAAATTAAAAAAAAAAAAGACGTGCCATCATTCTCTGCTTATTTCCAAGTATTGGAAAATTGTTTTCTTAATATTACTCTGGTTTGGATGAGCTTGAATTAATAGCATTTCATTATGGCAGGACTTCCTCTGAAGTCTATCCAGAAGGTTGTAACTGCTAGCTTTAAAGGTACATTATGCTGCCATGTGTTCCCTTAATTTTCTAAGAAACTACAAGTAAATTTAGAACGCATGGCTAGGAAATTCAACTCCCTGCCATTATTTCTAATCAGACTCCTACCTCATACTCCCTTTTTGTCCATTTGCAAAGAATGCTTTTCAATTAAGCTGCTTCACTGTGTGAATGAAAATAGAAGCCCCTGGTTTGGCTGAAATTACATCACTCACCAGCCCCTCTATTTCTCTGAATAATGACTGGTCCAATCTTTGCTTGGTTGTCTGTTGCCCAAATTTCTTTTGGGAACAACAGCAAGTCGTGGCTATGTTTAAACACAATGAAGAAAGTGGAAAATTGACACAGTTATCCCAATCATTTGAGCTAAAAGGAAAACAATAATTGAGAGGGAAGTGAGGCATCTTCCAGCAGACATGGTACAAATGGGCTAGACTTCTTAGTCAAATTCAACCTCCTAATGATTTATTTTATGGATTCTCTCTAGTGGGTTTCATAGAGAGTTTATTGTACATAACGTGAGTCAGTTTGATATCTATTTGCTCATGAATAGATTCTGGTGAAATCTTTGCCATATTATCTGTGGAGTGAAGGAGAATGTGACTTAATTTGGACAGACCCAGTTGTAACCCCAGCTCCACTCTTTTTAAAAAATATTTATGTATTTTATTTTCCTTTTTTTTTTTTTTGGCTGCATTGGGTCTTAGTTGCAGCATACAGGATCTTCGTTGACGATCTTTTGTTGTGGCACGCAGGTCTTCGTTGCAGTGTGTGGGCTTCTCTCTAGCTGTGGCACGTGGGCTCCAGGGCATGTGGGCTCTGTAGTTTGCAGCACGTGGGCTCTCTTGTTGAGGCATGCAGCCTTAGATGCCCCGTGGCATGTGGGATCTTAGTTCCCTGACCAGGGATCAAACCTGAGTACCCTGCATTGAAAGGCAGATTCTTTACCACTGGACCAGCAGGGAAATCTCCACCTTCACTCTTTACTAGAGATGTCACGAGGGCAGATGTCTGTACCTCCTCTCCCTGCTCCGTCCAATGGAGGTAACAATGCAGACATTCCAGGTTACCATGAGGAGTAGATAAAATTGTCTATGTATGGCATGTTGTCCAACATCCAGAAGGTCCCCAGTAAATGCATCCCCACATCCCTGTCTTCCTCTTCTAGGAGGTTGTGTTGCAGGAAGATGGGGTCAGAGAGGGTAGGTTATGGGTGCAGAGTATGGTGAGAAGTGTCCAAACTCTCCTGGCGCTAAGAAACCGTATGAGTACTTGTCAAAAATGTGAATGAGCTCCACCCCAGACCCACTGAATTAGATTCTCCAGAGGAGAGGCTGGAGCTGAGGGGATGCCCAGTCTACAGAATACTTCATGGAAGAGATACTATTCAGTCTCTGAATTAAAGAGACTTTTATAATCTTGGAGCTGTAGGTAACCTGGACAACTGACATTTCAAACAACCTTATTTGTTTCCATTGCAGTACTCTTTCTTCAAACAAATCTAAACTGGAAGTAGAATATGGGAAACAGATGAAGTGGAGCTCTCTGGTTTGAGTCAGAGAATGAATGAGAGTTTCCTTTGGAATATATGTGCTGTGGTAGATAGAATAATGCCTCTCACACAGATGTCCACACCCTAAAACCCAGAACCTGTGGATAGGTTACCACTGATGGCAAAAGGGACATTGTAAACATGATTAAATTAAGGATGGGGAGATTATTCCAAATAATCTGCGTGGTACCCATGTAATCTAAGGGTCACTAGAGGTAGGTAGCAGGATGATCAGAGCCAGAGAAGATGTTGTGATGGAAGGAGAGGTCAGATTGACATGGGATCATGAGCTAAAAAATGCAGCTGATCTTTATTGGCTAGAAAAAACAAGGAAATAGATTCTTCCCCAGAGCCTCCAAAAGGAACACAGCTCTGCTGACTCATTTTGGACTCCGACTTCCAGAACTATGGAATGGCTTCCAGAGAATGGATTTGTGTCGCCTTCAGCCACTGAGTTTGTGATAATTTGTTACAACAGCAATAGGAAACTAATACATAAGCTCACACACTCCCCTAACCCCAGCTAAAAGCCATTAAGATGGACAGTAGACGTTCTCTTAAGAAAAGGTCCGCTGAGATCAGATTCAATTAAGTGGAGGACAAAACTGGCCAGGGTCACAATAGGCCACGGCATCAACATGGACACCCCAGCCAAACCTAGGAACCCCAAGTTCTAGGTCCACTCCACCACCCCCAATGCCCGAGGCAGTGTCAGCAATTGTTAACAGCAGGACAGCAATGACAAGAGCTCTCATCTACTCAGGGATGCTGCCTATGGCCACAGAGGTCATGGCTTGCCCAGCTCTGGGGGACACATTTTACTAGGCCTGTAATAATGAGTGGAACTGTTGGAGCTGAGCAGCCTTCAACTTCCGTGACTTTCATGGAAATCTTGGCACCAACATCAATGCTGTGCTAGGAGCTAGGGATGCAAAGATGGGTAACAAACAGTTCCTGTCCCAGGGACTCAAAGAGCTAGTTGTCTATGTGTGTGTCACACCCACTAATTCTTGAGCTTCTAGATCTTATGCATGCCCAGCCTGGTCTTAGAGAAGGGATATGCAGCCTAGAGTAAGCGGAAGGCCAGTGGACCCTCTCCACCATTGTGGAAACCTTGAGCTCATTGAGAGGCACACAGGTGCGTTATTCACCATCAAGTTATCATTTAGCTCTTCTCATCTCTAAAGTAAAAACTGTTTCCAGCTCACACAGAGGTTGAGAGAAGACAATACAAAGCATGTAAACAATTCAGCCTGGAGGTTGGTGCAGTGAGCTCATCATGAAGAAAGGAAACATCAAATACAAGGTGATATTTCTCCCCGTTAGACTCTCGGCACCCCCGGAGCAACAGCCTTACCTTCTTCTGGAAGCGGTTAGAATCCTTCTTGCCCTAAAAGTAAACTGCACCCCAGACCTATCTTGAAGACAAGTGGCCTGATTTGCTCCATGTGCCTGTATTCATAGGACAGTCAGAGCTCCTGATCGACTGTTTGCTACCTTGCTTAATAAGCTTCCAGGAAACCTGGAGGCGAAACATCACACCCAGAAGGGGTGAATAACCTTTGCAGACTCCTGCAGCCCTGTGCTTCATGTGATACTTCCTGCACCCAATTCTCCCTCAGGCTGACCTGACTCACGGCAGACTCTACAGTGAGTGAGGTGGGCCTTTGCAAGCCCTCAGGACCTGGTGAGCTGGAAAGGAGTTCTCTCTGCAGCTGTATTTTGGAGAAAGATTGAGTAGCTGTGTCTTGGCATCAAAGGGCTAGTTTGAAAGGACAGGAATGGAACCAAGAGAGGCACAAAGGGACATGTGTTGAAGACCTACTCTTGCTACACCATGCTAAGTGACACACACACAAGACCTCCTTAACTCCTCCAGCATCCAATGGAAGTAGATCTCACCCTACCTATTAACAGATGAGGAAACTAGTCGCAGGGAATGTGAGTGCCTGCCCAAGGCACCCAGACACTAAGGGTAGCATCTGTCTCTGTGGCCCCAAGGTTCTGAATCTTGCTACTATTACTGCCCTACATCTGAACTGCCTGAGGAATGAGTGTCTCGGCCAAAAGATATCTTCTCCATCAAATTATGTCTTCCTCTTCACACACAGAAACACAAGCTGGGAGTGGGGAAGTAAAAACAGAAAACTGTAGACTCTCCAATATCAGATGTGGGAGTAATCTTGTTTAAGCTCATTATTCCCCCTCAACATTTGGTAGATGTTTAATGAGCATCTTTATGTATCAGACACTGTGCTCTCCCAACCCTCCACAGGGCTGTGGTGTGAGATTTGAGAATTTTATTCTTAATGTCACAGGAAGTCCTTGGAAGATTTTGAGCAGGTGAGTGACCTGGTCTGGTTTATTTTTTATAAGGAGCACGGGTATGAAAAGTGAGTCCGAGTGGGATAAAGAGACTATCCTTGGGCAGCACAGGGAGTTAGAGCCAAACCCATGTCAGAGGGCAAAGCAATTTCAAAAGGGGAAACAGAAAAAATAAATAAATAAAAAGAAAAAACTGAAAAGGAGAGAAGAGAAAATAAAATAAAATAAATACATGAATGAATGAATAAAATAAAGAAAGACAAGTCCAAGAGGGGTAGAGATGAAGTGAGTCCGCTCTTAAGCTTGCTGGGATACAGCTCCACAAGACTGTAGATCTTGCCTTTCTTGTTCATAATTATGTCCCCATAGCCTACGCAGTGATATTCTATAAATACTTGTCCAAGAGTGGAAGTAAGGAAAGAAGGGATATTATAAAGTATTAAGAAAAAATGCAAATGCAGTTGCTGAGCTGATATCTGGAAAATCATGAAAAAGAGGAATGTTAAAGGGCAGAGGTGGATGAAATATCATTTTGATTTGTAAAACGTCTGAAGTGGCAGATTCTACAAAACATGCTGTGAGCCTGGCTTCACTTGTGTATTAGGATTAGTTTCAGCTGTGAGTGAAGGAAACCCCAAAACAACAGTGGGTTATGACCGCCAAGATTATTTCCTTCTTGACTTCACACGGTTGTGAGGGAAACATTCCAGGGCAGTGGACCTGTTCTGCTCCACAAAGACCTCAGGGATCCAGGCTTCTCCCAGCTCACGTTCCACCTTGGCTAAGGTGTGGTGGTATCCACGTGGTCAAGAGGGTGGCCTTTGGAATGGAACCTGACACCATGATTTCCACAATCTCATCAGCTGGAGTTTAACTGCACAATCACATCCAGAGAGGAGCTGTCCAACAAAGGTAGGCTGGCAGCTTGTTTTTATAAATAAAGTTTTATTCGAACCCGGCAACCCCCATTCCTTCATGGATTGCCTATGGCTGCTTTGGCTACAGGGACAGCATTGAGTAGTTACAACAGAGGCTGTGTGGCGCACAGAGCCTTACGGATTTACTCTCTGACTCTCTGAAGAAACAGCTCGCCCACCTCTTATACAGTAGAAGACAGAGAAGAAGGCCACCCGGGGATATCCCTGGTGGGTGCTATAGAACAAATCACCAAAGAGATGCAGGTTAAGGGCCTAGAGGAGCAATATAATCTGGGAAGCCAGAAGGAGTTCACTGAAGGAGAAGAGTGTGTTCTTGGGGTCAGGAAAGCCCTACAAGGCGCTCTGTTTGCCAGTACATTTGCTTTGTAGGTGGCGGTTTCCTGTGCCTCTCCGAGTCACAACTTTCTCAGCGATAAGAAGGCATCAGAAAAACATCTTTTTTTAAAATTTATTTAATTTATTTATTTTTGGCTGCTTTGGGTCTTCGTTGTTGCACACGGTCTTTCTCTAGTTGTGGTGAGCGGGGGCTACTGTTCACTGCAGTGCGAAGGCTTCTCATTGCGGTGGCTTCTCTTGTAGCGGAGCACGGGCTCTAGGCTCACGGGCTTCAGTAGTTGTGGCACGGGGGCTTCAACTGTTGTGGTCACGGGCTCTAGAGCACAGGCTCAGTAGTTGTGGCGCACTGCCTTAGTTGCTCCGCAGCATGTGGGATCTTCCCGGACCAGGGCTCGAACCCATGTCCCCTGCATTGGCAGGAAGATTCTTAACCACTGCGCCACCAGGGAAGTCCAAGGAAAACAGCTTTTAATGCAAATTATGAGGATTACATGAGCTGAGGAGTCTGAAGTTTCTAGCGCCTGGACTGGCACATAGCATATGTTCAAAGAACAGACAGTGTTAGGATTCCCAAGAGTAAGTCTTCACAGACTGACCTCACTTCCTTCCTTCCTGTGTAGGATCTTTAGAGGGTGCACCAGTGGGCAGGTGACCTAACATTCTGGGTCTTAGTGAGGCCTTGGAGACAGGCTCTGGCCAATGTGTGTGTGTGTGTGTGTGTGTGTGTGTAAGTTGTGTGTGTGAGAGTGTGTAGGTTGTATGTGTGAATGGGTTGTATGTGTGAGTGAGAGAGAGAGAGTGTGTGTGTGTGTATGGACTGAGCTACTTTCTTAAAAACAAGGATAACAATAAATTGAGGAATTATACTGAAAAGTTTGGGATTCACCTGGATTGAATTACTCAATATTAAAATAGCACTAGCCTCGTGCTTGGGATACCAGGCGAGACATTTAAAATAATTTTTTTAAAAGCTCTTTTGGAAGGATTTTCTGTTTGACGCTCTAAAATAGCAGCAGAATGGGAACACATGGGACTTCTTTCCATTAATTTGATGGCGTATTACTGTTTCTATTTTAATGCCATGTGAAGCAGTGTCACATTTTCAGTGCCTAAACCCTTCCCAGCTCTTTGTCTGGGGCTGTAGCAGGATGGATATCAATGTGGAGGATTCGGTGGTGATGTGCTGTGTAAGCAAGTCAGTTCTTGGCAGGTGTAGGCAAGGACCCTGTAAAAAACAACCAAGATCACATTTAAAAGCTTCACATGTAAGACCAGCAGTCACATTCCCTCAGGAAGCAAACAAACGACAATTAAAACCACACTGACGAGTGGTTGAGAATCTGCCTGCCAATGCAGGGGACACGGGTTCAAACCCTGGTCGGGGAAGATACCGCATGTCACGGAGCAGCTGGGCCTGTGAGCCACAACTACGGAGCCTGCACGTCTGGAGCCTGTGCTCCGCAACAAGAGAGGCTGCGATAGTGAGAGGCCCACGCACCGCGATGAAGAGTGGCGTCTGCTTGCCATAACTGGAGAAAGCCCTCGCACAGAAACAAAGACCCAACACAGCCATAAATAAATAAATAAATAAATTTAAATCATATGGGCTTCTTAAAAAAAAATCCACACTGACGAGAACAAGCCCGGAGAGCGGTAGCTCTTATTATATCAGGGTTGAATCTCAGGAAGATCAGAAATGTGGAATCAAAGTGAAGGCTGCCCTAGGCTGCCTCCAGAGAGGCTCAGCATCAGTCTTGGCCTATGGGTCAGTGGTCACAGGACCCTGGAGAGTGAGTGTGACTGGGCGACCTGGCATGGAGGAACGTGCAGCGGCTTTGCAACTGGCAGATTTGGGCTCTGGTAACAACTCTCCCCCTTAAGGGCCACTTGACACTGCACAGGTCACTTTGCCTCTCTCAGCCTTGATTGCTTCATCTATAATATGGGGATGATGCCTATTTTGCAGGGCTGTTGACACAATAGAAGAGTGGGTGTAAAGTGTTGGCTTCATACCTTGCCCACCGCAGGCACAGGAGGACCTTCTTATAGAGCATGTGAACGTCCTGCTAAGTGAATCTAGTTCTCAGCTTTAAGGGAGCTCCAGGAGTCCCAGGGGACCCACACCACAGACCCCTAAGCGTGGGTTATGCTGAGCTTGCAGTGATGCACTTCCTTGTGAGGCTCAAAGTCATTCCCATGTGTGACCTTGATATTTACTAAAAGTACCTTTGAACAGTGAAAATCTCTAAGGAGAGGGACCACAGTGCTAGTCAGCCGTGCCCTGTTCTACTGCCTGTGGAAGGTAGACACTCCCAGCCTGTGTCAAGACAGGTGTCTGAGCCAAGCCACCAAGACTGGCTCACGCTTCACCGAGCACTTCCCTTGTGTGTGTCATGCCATTCACACAACTGCCAACGTGCTAAGCATTCAACCCTTTACAACAGGGGAAAATACATCGTTATACATGAAAGAATGATGGATGGATAAATGAATGAAAGAATGAATACGTGAATGAAATAAGACAAACGTCTGGATTCAAATTCTCATCCCGCCACTCCCAATTAGCTTCGTGACTCTGTCACTTGACTCCCGTGAACGCAGGTCTGTTCTCTATACACGTGTCTGTTGTAGAATCGGAGGAAGTCTTTAAAGATAACGCTTGGCATAGACCCTGGGACATGAGAAAGGCTCCAAATAAGGTAGTTACTATGGTATTAAAAGCAGGCTAACTCCACAGGGACAGTGTGACTCAAACGAGATAAGATGAAGAACATCTATTATTCAGTGACAAATGCTAGTGATTAGAATTCTAGCTCTGAGTCTGTGGCAGGAAGAGGATTTATTTTCTTGGTAAAGGAGGTACAATCTTCAGTGAGTCAGCCTACGAACACCAAGCTAGAGGATCGTGCAGAAAATATGCACTGTATACATCATCATAAGAAATCTTGCAGGGATTTCAATGGGCTTATTATTTGTTCCATTCCAAAAGCAATATATACTCATTTAAAAGGATTTGGAAATTATATTAAAGCAGGAAGAAGAAAATAAAATTACTCACCTACCAGCTAGAGACACACTCTATTAACATTGTAATATGTTTCCTTTTACCTTGGATTTTTCCTCTTTACAGATTTTGACAAGAAACTTCAGAGAATTTATTTTTTAACCCAGTGGTAAAAACAGGGGATACAAGATTTAGCATTTTATATTTTCTTCACTTTTCCTTATAAGATAAACCTTTTCTCCATCTTTGTTTAGGTTTGTGAATACAGTTGTTACTGCCAGCAAAAGATCTCAAGCATATATGCCCGTTCTTCTTAATCTTCCCAGTTGAATGGTTTCCACTCTTTATTGCCCTCAGTAATAATGGGGCGAACATCTTTGCCTGTAAAGTTTTCTTTTTAAACTTTAGAAAATCCTTTGCATTTGATCAACATTTTATTGGTTGCAAAGGTGGTTCATTTTACCCATCATTTGAGAAACACTTATTGAGCACCTACCACTTGCTTGGCACTGTTCTAAGGACAAGGAGATTCAGCATAGAGCAAGCTGGTGGCAGATTCTAAAGAGACTGTGGACAGCAGCCCACCAGCCACTGCATGAACCCAGTGTTGCCGGCACTGACCACTATGACCGTTTTAGGGTATGAGGAATTTGGGGGTTCCACTGGCACAACTTGTCTGTGGCAGAATGATACTTACATGGATTGTTCTGGAGGTAGGGCCAGAGTGCTTTCCTGCCTTCCCACCCCTCCACCCCTAACCTATACAAGGAGAAGTGATGGCTGGTCCTTTGCCTTTACTGCGGGGCCAGCAGCACAGCCTTGGGTTTCCATATGCATAGCCATCAGCCCCCTGGACTCTGAGCTCAATAAACGTCCGCGTGTGGTCCTCACCTCTCTAGGTCCCCGGTGCTCAGCTCTCAAGATGGCATTCAAGAGATGTCTAATGGAAAACTTAATGATTTTGTCTTCTTTTCACCTTCCCAGTATCTATTATAATGAAGGTGCCCCATTCATCCCACGGTCAGCAAACCCCATTTCCTAAGCCCAGCTGTGAGCATGTCACCTGCCCAAGACTCTGACTTTGCTCTCACCACTGGATAGTGCACTGGGGTGATGGCACTCAGCCCCCCACCCCGTGAGTTCCAGAGTGCTTCCCAGACTCAAGCTGTGTGCCCTCGTGGGGTCAGCAGTGAACGCCCCAGGAGGTGAGGGTGGGGACCAATTCAAGCGAGGCTGCGGACAAAGGGAGCCAGGTTTGATGAGAACAGTGGGATGCTTTCCATCTGGGCGTGAAATGGAGTTTTTTCTGTGGTTAATGAGAACAGCCTGTTTCCAATTTGACTAATGTCTTCCATTAGAGCTTTGGCTCAGCCCAGCAGAGAGGCGCGACTGGGGGCTTTGCTGTCATTTCTTAAAAGCCAGAAACTGCTTTGTCATTCAAAACATTCCTTTGGTCCGCCCCAGAATTCTAAGGCAAGATATATGGAGGCAGATTTGCAAAAGAGCCCTCTTCCCCACGTGCCTGCTGGCAAGGATTCCCCACCTGGCTGAGCTTCAGTTTCCTCTTCTGTAAAATGGGGGTGATAACACCTGTCCAGCCTGCTTCCCAGGTTCATTGTGAGGATCAGATTTTGAAACAACAAACAGCAATGACTACAACAAAGTGTTAATCCCTTCATTTGCACCAGACACTGTGCAAGACATGTTACCCTCAACAATTTGTTTGGTTCTCATAGCAATCCTGGAAGATGTGGTAGACAAAATAATGGTCCCCCCAAAGATGGTCACATCCTAACCCCTTGAACCTGTGAATATGTTAAGATTACACAGCCGATGGGGAATTAAAGTTGCAGATGGAATTACGGTTGTTAATCAGCTGACCTTAAAATAGGAAGATTTTCCAGGTGGGCACAAAGTAAGCACAAGAGTTCTTAAAAGTGAAGGAGTCAGAGAAAGAGACATCACCATGGATCCAAGGTCAGAGTGATCTGATGTAAGAAAGACTCCACCTGCAGTTGCTGGCTTTGAAGTTGTCGGAAGGGGCCACAAGCCAAGGAATGTTGGCAGCCTCTAAAAGCTGGAAAAGGCAAGAAAATGGATCTTCTTTTAGAGTCTCCAGAAAAAAAAAAAGAAAAAACACAGCCTGCTCACACCTAGAGTTAAACCCAGAGAGACCTGTGTCGGACTTCTAACCTACAGAAATGTGAGATGATAGACGTGTGTTGTTTTAAGCTCCTAAATCTGAGGTCATTGGGCATGGCAGCCATGGAAAACAATACACTATTATTTTTCCTTTTCTTTCTGTTTATAACAAAGGAGGAAACTGAAAATCAGGAAAATGAATGTTTTATTCATGACCTATCAACTATAACCAAGCAAAGACTGTGATTTTTAAAATAGTCTCTAAGGGCACAAAATGATTATTGGGCACAAACTTCCTTCCTGGTACTGGCTTAAATCACATTTTGAGGAACCTGTACATTTCTAGATGTGTAGTGCAGCTGCTGTCACCAAAGGCCAATAACTTTCTTTGAAAGGTCTAGTTATTATGGCCCCCTCCTTCTAACCTTCACTGGGAAATAAGCTCCTCCTTTTCTCCTCCACAATGGAAGGACTGCAATGGAATGGCGTGTTACTTTTCTACCGATGCATAGAAAACTACCAAAAACTTCGAGGCTTAAAATCACACTCATTAATGACCTCCCAGCTCATGGGTTAGTAGAATGGGCACAGCTCATATCCCATAAGACTAAAGTCAAGGTGTCAGCTGGGCTGCCTTCTCATCTGGAATGATCCACTTCCACATCCCTCAGGTTGTCGGGAGAATCCATTTCTTTGCAGCTGCAGAAGCCACGGAGGCTTGCTTCTTCAAGACTAACAGGAGAGCAAGTCTCTAACATCTAGACCTTCCTCTAAAGGTCTTACTCGATTGGGTCATGTGCACTCAGGATTATCTCCTTTTCAATTCACTTAAAGCTAACTGATGAGGGACTGTAATCTCATCTGTGAAACCCCTTTCCTTTTACCAAGAATGTGACACAGTCATGGGCATGTTATCTCATCACCTTTGCTATATTCTATGGGTTAGAATCAAGTTGCAGGCCCCCTTTGCATTCAAGCGGAGGGGATTGCACAAGGCCATGGGTCTTAATGTGGTCTTGGGGATGGGAATTCTGCCTACCACAAATGGAGTGGTATGGATGGGGTGGGATATTCAAGCCGAAAGTCACTCTAGTGACTGTCTCATCCAACTCGCTTCCTTTCTAAATGAGGAAACTGGAGTCCAAAGAGGTAGAAGGAATGGCTTCTGGTTCATTCCACACATGGTTACTAAGGCCTCCTGATCCTGGAGCTGTTCTTGGTGCTAAAGATGCAGCAGCGAACAAGCAGCAGACAAAACCAAATCCTGGTAGATGGAGAAAGACAATCACTGAAACAGTAAGAAAAAAGGCTGGGTGAGCCTTGGGGCTGGAGAAAGGACCCACGGGTGTAGATGGTGAATCATTCCCGGTGGAGGAAAGGCTTCCCCCCATGGGAGAGGCTCCTATCTTACCAGTGCTCTAAGTTTCCGGGTGCTTTGCCCATTTCCACCTCACGGCAGCTGTGTGGAGTCTGTTGGGCGAGAGGTTGCCTGGAGACGCAGCCTAACCCAGATGCCAGGGAGGCAAGAGGGGTGGTGCTTGGGGGCAAAGGGCAGGCTGAGAGCGGGCGCCCGTGAAGAACCTCGCGAGAGGAGAGAAAAGAAGCAGAGGGGGCTTCCCTGGTGGTGCAGTGGTTGAGAGTATGCCTGCCGATTCAGGGGACACGGGTTCGTGCCCCGGTCCGGGAAGATCCCACAGGCCGCAGAGCGGCTGGGCCCGTGAACCATGGCCGCTGAGCCTGCGCGTCCGGAGCCTGTGCTCTGAAACAGGAGAGGCCACAACAGCGAGAGGCCCGCGTACCGCAAAAAAAAAGAGGCAGAGGCAGGAAGGTGGCCCCAACTTCCCCAGGAACGTCTAACGCAGACCATCATCCCCTGCGTCCTCCCTGGCTTTGCTCTCCGAAGCTCTCAGTATCTCTGGTTCTCGCTGCCCTTTTCCTCTCCATCCCGCTCTCCTTTACTTTCTTACTTCATCACCTCATTCCTCGTGCCTCCTTTGCTACCTCTATTTTTTAACCGAAGTATAGTTGATTTACAATATCATGTTAGTCTCAGGTGTACAGCATAGTGATTCAGTTTTTTTTGTTTTTACAGATTACACCCCATTAAAAATTATTACAAGATAATGGCTGTAATTCCCTGTGCTGTAGAATACATCCTGGTTGCTTATCTCTTTCACACGTAGCAGTTTGCATCTCTTAATCCCATACCCCAGTTTGTCTCTCCTCCCTTTCGTTTCTCTTTTGGAAACCACCAGCCTGTTTTCGACGTCTGTGCCTGAGCCTGTTCTGTGTGGCACGTGCGCTCATTTGTATTATTTTGGGATCGCCCATGGAATGATGTCACGCAGTCCAACCGACAATCTCCCCTGCACTCCCCTCCCAGCTCTCTCACCTCACTTCTCCTGCTCCTCTTCTAATCCTTGCCCCGCTCCTCACCCACTTCTCTCTCCCTTCCCCCGACCTCTTTCCCTCCCTGTGAAAGGCACATCCCACTTAAGTTCCTTCCAACATCTGGCCCGGAGCAACCACCTTCTTTCTCTGAGATTCGATTTCCTCTTCGCCCGTTTGTAATAATTAAAGGAGAGAATGCGCTAATGCTTAATCATAAAAAACTTTCCGTGACTGCTTCTCTTACCTGATCTCCCTTCCTTTCGTTACACTCTCCCAGTGACTTCTCACTCTTTTACTCTTTTATTCTCTCCCCGCTCCCTTTTCCTACCTCCCTTCAGTTTGCAGGGTTCGTGGCGGGGGGGTGGGGGGCGGCGGGAATGACTTATTCCTGGCTGAAAATGTTTTCATTTCTGGGGTCCTGGCTCTTTCAGAGGATGCACTGAAGTGTGAACACAGTCTACTCCTTCTACCGCAGCTCACTGCGTGTGCTCTCCATTGCACCTACCGCCATGTGAATCGTCTGGCTTATTTCTTTGGTGACTGGTCTCCATCAGAATGCAACTTCCCTAGGGCAAAGATCTTGCCTCCCTGCTTCAAGGCTCCGCTCACAGCCCTCAAGTGGGATCTTGGCAGGAGAGGTGCTCCACAGTTATTTGAGTTTATTAAGTGGATGAATAGATGAATGGATGGGCCAATAACTAAGTGGATAAATGGAGAGATTTTTAATAAAATGAGATCAGGTCAGAGTCCTGGGAACATGTAATGGAGCAGTACATATAAAGGGAGCCCACAGAGACGACCCCAGTTGGAATTCTGGTAGCTGTAGCTGGCATACCCTCCTGCTACTTGTCCCTGTGGGTATTTCTCCTACTAAAGTGCTTTAAAGACAGCAAATGCCTTCTGGAAAAGTGATCAGCCTCCAGTACACTATCCAAGGGGCACATTCTGAGTTTTGTGCTATAAAATGATCCCCAGCTCCTCACTGGAGCAAAACTCACCCGAAGGAAGCCCCAGCCAGCCCACCTTCACCAGGGGCAGGATCTAACAGATTGAGTGCAGATAGGCTTGCATCCCTTTTGAGAAAAGTGCTGGTTCCTGAGCCAGATATAGCCCTGGGGGATGTTTATAGACCTGCTAACTTGTTTCAGAGCCAAATTAATCAGAAACATAACAGGGGAGGGAGGTATTTTTCATTTCTCAAGTTAATGAACAAATGGATTTCCTATTCATTATTCATTGACTTTGAAGTTTAATGAATAGCTCAGGGACAACCACTAAATTTTGGTATTTATAGAAAATCAGCACAAGCCAGATTCACTACACATCAAGTTGCTGTTTATTAGACATAATGAGTTTCACTTATTACTTTATCTGGTATTTATCAACTTAAAAATTTTAAGGTACAGAAAGCAATGAATTCAATAAGAATGCCCTCGGTCTTCACTCTCTTTTGGTTTTATTCCTTTGTGAGAACCAGATGAAAGTTTCCAAGAGCCTGCATTGCTTTTCATCTGTGTCTGTGTTCTAATTATTTTTCTGTTTCCAGGAGAACTAATCTTTCCCTTGACATTCATCAACTTTTTCCATTCAGTTCTTCTTCTGCTGGTAAAATAATACATTTCCTCCTCTTCTCTCCAGAAAAAAAAAAATCAGGGATCTCACGTTTAATATTAGAGTAAATAGAAGAAAAGACATTTTAAGACTCATGCTGTGTGATAGCCTAAAACCAGCAGAAAATCTATAAGAAAAAGAATAAACCTCCATCCCAAAAGCCCACACCTATTCCCCATAGTCTTCAACCATAGACATTTGAAGAGAATAAACTTAGGGATGCTTTCAAAAGGAAAAAAGTAAGGGGAATTCCCTGGCTGTCAAGTGGTTATGACCTTGCACGAAAAAAAAAAAAAAAAAAAGGAAAAGGTAAGAGATCGATATTACCAAACAGAGCCTCTTGATCATTTTTATCATAATCAATATCATAATCATTACATCTTTATTTTAGGCCTAAATATGGTGGAGGCAGAACCAGAAAACTGTTTTACTTTTCCAGTAATGATCAACAGCTGTGATCTGTGAAAATCTCCCTTCCCATTGGAGAGTGGTTTTCTTTAACATCTAAGTCTGACCCAATGGTATGTTTAGTTACCTTCCATTTCTGAAGCCATCTTGCTTAAGTTACTAAGGCTCATGCAGTCGTCTTCATACGTCTGTTCCATACCCAACTCAAGGTTCCCTACATCCTGACCCTACCATCGCAATACTTGTGCAAGCTAATTGGTGCTTAATCAGTGGCCCTAGAAACCTGATGAAGTGAGCAGAGGATGTGGTGTTCTCTTCTCACCTCCTTCTTCCCAGCCCTGCCCCCTGATTTGGGGGGAAAATAACACAGAGAAGGGAGCTCCGGAAGTGACTGCCTTTGATAAGGTTGATGATGATGGATGGTATCACCATGCCCCCTTTGTGAGGGACTCCCTCTCCACTGGGCCATGCCTTCCTGCTGACCTCTCAAGGCTGACCCTCATGATGTATTGTACTTCATTCTTCCGCTGCAAGAATGTCTTAGCTCCATGTGCGCGGGTCCTCGGCCAGCCCAAGTCTCCCAATCTCACACCACTGTGAACACAAACTCCGGGACCTGTGCATGGAGAGGGTCTCTTTTTATAACTCTTGGGAATGGAAACGAGGAATATGGTCTCCTTTGTCCGCATGAATATGTTACCAGACTCACTCCAAAGCTCTGTTGCCCGCTGCAAGAAGATCAGCCAGGTCAGCAAGCCCAATGGATAAAGGACACCCAACTAGGGAATAATATAGGCTCCTCCTGTTACAGGACTTCCCGATTTATCTGTAGTTTTATGAATGGCTCTTTGGCGACCTCCATCCTTTGGTTTAGGTGAAGAAGAAACTTCTCTAGGTCCTCCATCCTACAGCCATGCCCTTTACAATAAGACCTTGCAGTGGACACCTCCCATCTGGAGATGGTGTCTACTCCCCCACCCCTTCAGTGAGGGCAGATCTTGCAACTTGCTTGGACCAACAGGATGAGGTGGAAATGATGTGCTACTTCTGAGCCTTGACCTTAAGAGACTAGTGCACTCTTGTTTACTCTTGGAATTCTCCCCAGCACTTAAGTAACAGTTTGCAATCATATTATTATTTATGTAAAATTTTATCCATCTCCTAAAATGAATTGTCAATTTCATGAGAAGAGGAAACTTGCCTATTTTGTTCTTTACTGAATACTCATCTCCCAGTCCAGTGTCTGGCCCTCAATGGCACTCAAAAATATTTGTACTGGGGGAAGGATGAACCAAAGAAGAATTTCTGGATGGAAGATGCTCAAAGACAATAGTATAGAACTTAAATACCTACTTTGACTTTTTATGATGTATCAAACAATGTAGGCTTTTCATGTCATCACTATAAACCTCCCTACCTCATATTGTCAGTAAAGTCAATTCCTCTGATAAAGTTTATCGTGTGTTTGAATTTTGTGTATTTTTGTTTCCTTGAGGAGACAGCCGAAGGGATTAGAGTCACATCTGAATCAATGTGGTGAAGAATCAAGACCAAATGCAAGGAAGCAGAACCCAGGGGAACGTGAGATAAAAGAAATGAAGTGTCTTTCACAAATTTGGGGGAGATGTTTGGATTTCCATGGGCTGTGGAATTTGAAACATCCAAGTCAATTTCACCAGGAAAACTGCAGAGATGCTCCATCTCATATCTGGATGAATAAAGGTGAATGAGCTATGGTTCCTGACCTTGAAGAGTTGATGATCTGGTCACATCTGACCCTTATGTGCACAGTGAGTTTTCATGGTCAAGTATCTCCAAGGCTCAGCTCCTCCAAACGCTATGCACGTCGCAAGGGAGAGCATGGGTCACAGGGACGTCACTGAATGAGAAGCCAAAGGGCCTGAATGCTGACCTCGACTCTGGCACTGGGTCCCTGAGTGTGCCAGGCACGAGCCCTCCCCTCTCTGAGGCTCAGTCTGTGTGAGTCAAGGAAATACACCGGGAAGACGTACTCTCCGTAAGTTGACTTGGATGGGGTGCGACCTTATGGAGTTGTGCTTCCCTTTCCTTTTCCACCTGATGTATTATTCATTCTTCCCCTAGGGCCATTCACTGATCACTTTAGGAAGCAGAATCATCAACGCAGGAAGAGCACACATGGCAGAGATGAAATAAACTCATTCAGAGAGAGACTCGCTAATCAGTAACAGTCGCTGTGACAGGATTTGCTTCCCTAATGAAAGCTGGAAAGAGGGATAGTGAGATCAAGGTAACCACTAAACGCTGGACCACTAAACCCTCCCTTTTCCTCAAGCAGGATGGAGTGTGTGTTTTAGTGACTGGGTAATATTTGAGGGGAAAAAAAATAGGATAGAAACGTCAATGGTTGCTAGGCACCCTGAAGACTTTGCAAAATAAATATATTAACATCTAATGGTCAATCTTTCTCAATATTATTTCTTTCCACCCTGGCAGGGCTGTGACTCTGGGGGGATGCCAGGGCAGAGTTATTAGCAATTATGAACTCTGGTCATTTGGAAAAGGTTGACAACGAACAGATTTTTAAATCCTGTTTCAAGATGTTCCCCTCATTAAACCACATAAAAGGTAGTCACTCAGTTTGAGAGTCAGTTAATATGACTGAGCGCTCTATGCCAGGCATGGAGCTGGACACTTTAACTTGGGTTGTCTTTATTTCATGCTCACCGAACCCTTGAGATAGAAATGAGCAGGCTATCTGTAGATAATGCAGCCGAGGTCCAGAGAAACAAATTGAGTGGTTCAAGGACAGAATGGGGGCTGGAATCCCATTTTCCTGATTCCTGGTCTGATGCTCCCAGTCAAACTTTGTGTCCCAAGATATAATCCGAACAAAATGTGAAATTTTTTTTAGTCTTAATCATCACGATGTGTTTCCTTTTTTTTTTCCTATGTGTGAGGCATTGTACTTTGTGCTTTGTTGCATTATTTCATTGGATCGTTGTCAAAAGCATTTGCGATAGAGATTACTGTAAACTATTTTACAGCTGAGACTCTCACGGAGATAAAATAAGTGGTCCAAGATCACTGAGCCAGAGGGTGGCAGAGCCAGGATAATGCAGGACCAGATCCATCTGCCTCCAGGGCCCGTGTGTCACCTTTGGGGCATGACACCCCCTAGAGCAGAGTTTATACCCCAAGTCCATCTGCCCTTCGGAACATAGTGAGCTGTGCTAGATTTTATTTATTTAGTTTATTTTTTAAAATTTCTTTTTCTTTCTTTCTTTCTTTCTTTCTTTCTTTCTTTCTTTCTTTCTTTATGGCTGTGTTGGGTCTTTGTTGCTGCGCACGGGCTTTCTCTAGTTGCGGCAAGGGGGGTCTACTCTCCGTTGCCGTGTGCAGGCTTCTCATTGCGGTGGCTTCCCTTGTTGCAGAGCACAGGCTCTAGGCACCCAGGCTTCAGTAGTTGTGGCACGCGGGCTCAGTAGTTGTGGCGCACGGGTTTAGTTGCTCTGCGGCATGTGGGATCTTCCTGGACCAGGGCTTGAACCCGTGTCTCCTGCATTGGCAGAAGGATTCTTAACTACTGCGCCACCAGGGAAGCCCTGTGCTAGATTTTAAACTAATGCCAATCTCCCTTAGAATCCTTAACTCCTTCCTGTTATTCACATTCTCTGCAACTCTGACTTTTATCCTACGCCCTTGCCCATTCCGTCAACACATGCTGTTGGCTCCACTATCAAACGTATCCACAGGCCCTCACCTCTCACTGTCTCCAGGCCACCACCCTGGAATGAACGCGTGCCCCCATCTCCCAACTGGGTTATGACAGTGACCTCCTTTCTGGTCTCCCCACTCATGTCCTTGACCTCCCTGGAGTCTATCTTATATACACAAACAGAGGGATTCCTGTAAAATACAAACCAGAACACATCACTGCCGTCTCTCAGGCCTGTAGTAGCCTTGCATCTCATTACAACGAAATCCAGACTCCTTCCCATGGCCTTCAGGGCCCCGCGGAAGTGGCCTCCAGCTGCCCCTCTGGCTGGTGTCCTCCCCGTCTCCAGCCACAAAGGTCCCTTCACTGTTGCTGGAAAACAGGGGGTGCACCAGCCCCATCAGAGCCTTGGCACTGCTTGTTTTCCGTTCCTGGAATGCTCCTTCCCTGCACGGTGCTTCCCTCCTCACCCCATTCATTCAGGTTTCTGTTCAGAAGCCATACCTTGATTCCATCCCCTGAGCTACTTTGTTCTGCTTTATAGAATGTTTCACCCCTTGACATTATATTAAACAGTTTCCTTTATTCTTCTCCTATTATAAACTCTATAAGGGCAGGGATCTTTATTTTTCTCACCGACATACTCCCTCCCCCATTGTCTACTACGTACCCTAGCACATAGTATTTGCTCAATCAATTTTTTGACTGTATGAACAAAATCATGAGATTCCTTTCCCTTTTACTCCGAGCAATTCTAGAGAATTTGTCCTCTCTTCACTAGATTACAAGTTTTTCAGGAGCATGGACCCTGTTCTTCATGCCCCCAGTTGTACAAGTCTCAAAGAAAATTGATTGAAATTAGTGGAATATGAGGAAAGTGGATCTAAAGTGTCTATGTGGATAATAGCTATCTACCAACAACAAAACCAAGATGTTATGTTTCTAGGAGCACAAGAAACGTTGAGCTGACCAACTTTAAAATTCATTAATCAAAGTGCATGCTGCCAACACAATAGAAATAACTCACACTAAAGGAATTATTGTGTGTGTGTGTGTGTGTGTGTCTTTGTGGGTTTCTTTCTCTTTTATTTCTTTGTTATCATATTAGTGGGGCTTCTGGAAGGAACAGAAATAAACTCACATATTCAATCCTCATGGTCAACAAGAAGTCCATCACATTCTTCCCAATGTCCTTTGAAGCATCATTTAGATGGTTAATTAGTATCCCCAGCTCTTCAATCACTCTGATTCCTAAACAAATGCTTCCTAATTTTTTCAAGTCTGAGGACCTCTTTTCAAAATCAAGTACTGTTAAGCTCCGGAATCCACTGATTGAGAAGCTGCATAAGAGACCAAGTTTCCCATGGGCTTAAACCTGTGCCTGGCAGAGAATTAATAGTGAATAGTCATGTATGAAAGTAACTAATTAATTTGATATTTGTTCAATGAATCAATTCTGTAGTCATCTCTAACTCATCTATATATTTGATATGAATCACAACATATACATATATATTTGGCATGATTGCTATAGTAGGGAACAGTGGAGCATAATGTGGATTTTGCATTTGCTCATGTGTGATTTTGTTTGGGAGAGACACGAGGTGAGTGTAGAAAACTGCTCCCAGCGGAAGCCGGCCGTGTAGGAGCACACAAAATACATACACCTCAAACCTCAAACCTCCAGGAGCTGCCTTCTGCCACTGGATGCATTAGGGGCCACAGGCATCCACAGGTGGTATTACAGCCCTTCATCTCCTATTAGATAACCTTCCCTCGACCCCTCCCCAATAATTCACAAGCTGCAACCCTTCTGATGCCTGTGTTCACAAGCAAACCCCACGTCTTTTTCAACGTAAAACACCATATTTATTTTAGTAGTTAGGTATTATTTCATTCTTTTTTATGGCTGAGTAGTATTCCATTGTATACCTATAGATAATCATACTAAGTGCAGTAAGTCAGACAGAGAAGGACAAATATCGTATGATATCACTTATATGTGGAGTCTAAACTATGATACAAATGAACTTATTTAGAAAACAGAAGCAGACTCTGAGACATAGAAAACAAACTTTTGGCCACCAAAGGGGAAAGGGATAAATTAGGAGATTGGGATTAATATTACACACTACTATGTGTAAAAGAGACAAACAGCAAGGTCCTACTGTATATCACAGGGAACTATATTCAAAAATCTTGTAATAAACCATAATGGAGAAGAATATGAAAAAGAATATATATGTACATATATATGTATATGTATATATGTGTGTATATATATATATATATATATATATATATATATATATATAACTGAATCACTTTGCTGTACACCAGAAACTAACACAACATTGTAAATCAACTATACTTCACTAAAAAAATAAGTTATGTATTTCTTAACAATTTTGCAGGTATAAAAGAATGCTACTGTTTTGATTTTTTTTTAATGTGTCACTGATGACTTTTTTGAGTGCTATACCCCAGCTCCATTTTCCCATAAGCCTGCTGGGTTTTGTTCCATGACTCTAAATAGCTCAGTGATTTTTAGGAACATATATATTGCATTCTAGCAGAACTCACTATGCACATATGTATAAAGTATATTAATTATTTAGTCAACTTTACCTTTTTATAAGTTCATGGATCTAGGCATGGTGTAAATGACAGTCTTGAAGCCAGAATGTAGTCATTTATTTGGTTTTGTTTTCTAACATTTCTGAACCAGGGACTTTGTGTCATTCAAGATTTGGCCAGAGAAGCAGAACGCCAATAAGTCATAGATAACAGGGATTCGTTGCAGAGATTAGACCTTAGACTGAGTGGTGCTGGTGGACAAGTTCATGCAGGGCTGTTGTCTCAAGGACCGTCACTATAGCTCACTCACGCCAATAGTTGGAGATGAAGACTAGGCCTGAAGTAGGACAGAATAGGGACAGACTCAATCTATGAGGACATCCCGTCCAAGTTGGATGATCTAATGACCTGCAGGAGAGCTTTGCCAAAGAGGTGCATGCATACCTGGCCAAAGATGCAGAGGCGCTGAAGGAGGAGCTCTGGTGGGGCCTAAGGAGGTTATGGGCCTAGGTTCTGCCTCTAGAAATCTTTGAGGATGTGAACAAGCTGCCCAGGAGACTGGTGCCCCTGCCGACCCTCAGAGCATACAAACAGCTGCCGTTTCACTTCCTCCTTCCAATGGTGAAGAAGTTTGGCTTTTAAGAAAGTAAAAGTTGGTGCAGTCTTGCTCAAATCTGAGATCTCTCAGAACCATCAGAAGACATCTGCTTATGTCCAGAGACTCCCAGACCATAATGGGAAAATACTGCCTTATAAGCTAAATGCTAAGATTTAGGCAGACACATATAAACATGAATACAAACCCAAATGCAATCTCAGAAAATGACGGGTGTCGTTTCCTAAACCCAGGTGGCTCAGAATATGTTCCTGTTATTTTTAAATTAGATTTGAAATAAAACATTTTAAACGTCTTGTAGGGAACTTCTGGAACCCAGAATCTATAATCCTAATTTGAGAAACTCTACATGCAGTGGTCAGAAATTGGCTTGAGAACCAGCCATTTGCTTTTGACTTTGGGCAAATGCCTTTAAATTCTCCGAGACTCAGATTCATCCCATATGAAGTGGGGCAAAGAACAGTAATTCTCCTGTCGTGAGGATTCAATAAGATATTTTTTGAATATCTTATTTAGGATGTATTTAGAGGGGTGCGGGATGCCCAAAGTGTCAGGAGAATGTGAGCTCTTTCCTGGCTGTTCTCACAACTGTCGTCACCATCATCCTCATTAAAGTTATTATTTCTATTATTTAGCCAGTTCCCTCTGGGATAGATAGCAAGGTCTAATTAGTGAAAATTGGTCTCTGAGAAGTTGAAGGCAAATCTGAGCTTGGTGCACCTGGATTCAGAATAAATGAAGACAGGAAATGGGTTCTACGACCCGAGGTGTCTCCTTCTGCACAGGGCACCAGTTACGTGTTCTCACCTGGCAGTGCACACAGCTTTCATCTCCTGGGGAACATGTTTAGAGAAACTATGTGATGTCTCACCACCAGTAGACCTGAGCCAAGCCTCTCTCTTCTTGGCCTCCGTCTGTATGAAAGATGGCAGAGGAGTTATTAAGTTAAAACCCGAGGTCGGGGCTTCCCTGGTGGCGCAGTGGTTGGGAGTCCACCTGCCGATGCAGGGGACATGGGTTCATGCCCTGGTCTGGGAAGATCCCACGTGCCGTGGAGCGGCTGTGCCTGTGAGCCATGGCCACTGAGCCTGAATGTCCGGAACCTGTGTTCCGCGGCGGGAGAGGCCACAGCGGTGAGAGGCCCGCGTACCACAAAAACAAAAAACAAAAAAAAACCCGAGGTCAAAAACGGGTGCTCATATCTTTGTTTGACCCACAAGCATTTTGAAAAGCTTTTGATCAGAAATCAGAAACATACACACGAAGGCCTTGATTTTCTAAAATCAAACACACAGACAAAAGACGGTGGGCAATCTGACCCTTCTACTGGCTACTCACCTGCTTCTGGTTGACGATGGCCTCCACAGGCCACCACCCTCTCCCCCCACTACATCCCTGACCAGGGGCTGTCTCTTGATATTTGTCATTGTTCTTGAAGAGATAACTTTTCTTATAATACAGATATGTTTTTCTCCATCTGATTCAAACCAAGCCAGGGAGAAATTGAAAGATGGACCTCCAGGTCCTTGGATTTTGAGAAAAACGAGCTCAACCATATCTCTTTGTGAAAGAGAAGTTTATTTCTGTAAGTTGACATGCAGAGCCAATGTGTGTCAAAAGCTGCAACTTTGGATGTCATTGTAAAACAAGTCTTCAAGATTAAGACCACTAAACCATCTCCAGTGTCTCCTCTTCATTTCTCTGTTAATAGAAATGCCCAAGCTTTGGCTCAGGACACAGTAAACCCATAAGTGGAAGGGCATCTCTATGTCTCATCATGTGTCGGGGAGGTCTACACCTCTGATGACGTAGAGCAGCAAATTTCCAGGCTTCCCAACAGCAGGCCCCGTTGCGATGGAGCAGTGTTTGAGGGTTTGTCTCCCAGCAAGATCATGCTTTTATAATATTAGTTGCTGAGTTTATAACTCGGCGTAGATGATGGGAAGGCAGATCTGGGGCCGATGCCCCAATCCCCTGGATGTGGAGTGCATGGTGAGGGAGAGTCCAGAGCTGAAACTTGGAGGTCCAGGAAGGATGCTGGCTCTTGGGAACTAAGATGCTCGGTCACCAAGTCTTGTCCACGCCCTCTCCCACTGTCTTTGTGTCTGTCTGCTCTGGGCAGTGTGGTTCCAATCCACCACAAGTCCAGGGGATTTGGCCTCCTAAATATCTCTTGTGTCCATGTCCACTTTCCATGAACTGCCACTGACCTCCACCACGCTGATCTAATTTCCTTCCCCTTTAAGCCTGTGTTACTGAAACACACTGTTCTCCCAGCTTCAGTCTTAGTCTCTGCCCAATCCATTCTCCTAGCAGCAGCCAGAGCCATCTCTGTGAAATGCAAATTTGATCCCCTGTAAAACCTTCTAATGGTTTCTCACTGTTTTAGAACAAAATCTAAAAATCTAAGCAGGGCCTCCCATGGCTGGACTTTGCTTAGCTTGTCAGTCTCAGCACAGATCTCACCTCTGCCTTCTCTGCCCCCTCCAGGCATAGGTTAAGTCCCTCCAATGTGCTCCATCCTCTATATGTCCTGTTGTGCGTCTGTGTTCTCCGACTGTAATTCTCCTCCTCTCCTTTAACGCCTTCCCTAATCCTTTGTACCTAAGCCCGCTCATGACCTCCCGGGGAGCCCTTTCTGCCCTCCTGACGCGTTCAGCTCTCACCATCCAGTGCTCCCGTAGAAGCCCACGTCTTCTCAGCACTTGATGCAGATTGCATGTTTTTTATGTGATTCCTTAGTGAATGTCCCTGTGGTGGCCATGTCCATGCACATCACCATCCTCTAATGACAGGGAACGGAACTGACAGCGGGTCCCAGGTCCTGGGCTTTGACCTCCATCCTTGTGTTTGCAATAAGGCCGCCCCTCCCATGGGAGGAGCCAGTGAACGAGCCCAGTGAACAGCCAGTGATCGAACCAGTGAACCAGCCACTGGTTCAACTCATACCAGCCAGTGAACGAGCGCAGCAGGGATACCAAAGCAGACTTGTTTTCCAGAGACAAGGTTCTCCTCGGACAGCCAAGTTTGGCTGCAGGATTCCTAGTCGGTTTTGTTTTTTTTTTTTAACATCTTTATTGGAGTATAATTGCTTTACAATGTTGTGTCAGTTTCTGCTGTATAACAAAGTGAATCAGCTCTATGTATACATATATCCCCAGTTGGTTTTGAGAAACGTGCCTTAGACTACATGGCCGTCTGGGAAGCTTCTACAGCCATCTCTCCCTTTCCCTTTCGCTCAAGTTCATTCTTGCATCACATTCTGACTACTTTCCAACCCCTTCTGGCTCCCTCTCTTGCTTTTATTCAAACAAGCAATGCCCTAATTACCTATATGCTTAATCTAACACTGATGTTTGCCTTTGAGAGGAGTTGGATTAATACAGTCTTTTCTCCTGACTATATGTTAAACTTCACGAGGGTAGATAGGTCACATCCCTTTAGGACACCACTGGCCCCAGGACCTCACACAGTGTCTGACATACACAGAGTTGCCAGCAAATTACCACTAAGTAAATGAAGAATCTTTGCTTCTGAGCACACCTTTTTCTCTCCTTGGAACACGCCCCTGTGGGTCTTAGCCACTCATCCATCATAACTCACCCACCAGCCTATGAAACCTTCACCACTATCACGACTCAGTTATCTATTCCCACTCCAGTGCACTCATTAAGTATTTCACATTCTTCTATCACAGTGTTTGTCACTATCTGAATTTCTAAATCAGACTTGACCACTGATTTTGAGCCCCTTGAGTGCAGAGATACTATTTTGTATTTCTTCATTTGTTTCATTGTCATCTTCAATGATTAATCCATTTTAGATGACCGTTAAACATGGGAAGGAAGGATGGATGGAAGGAAGGAGGGAGGGAGGAAAGGAGGGAGGGAGGGAGGAAAGAAAACTGGGAATAGAGTTTAGCTTCAGTAATTATTCATTTCTTCATCTTTAAAAGGTTCCAGCTATCCCAAAATGTTTATAGGAAACACAAGAGAAAATAGACAGGCTTCATACATCCAAAATTACTTTATTTTATTTTTTTTTAATTTTTATTTTTTTTGCAGTACACGGGTCTCTCACTGTTGTGGCCTCTCCCGTTGCAGAGCACAGGCTCCAGACGCGCAGGCTCAGAGGCCATGGCTCACGGGCCCAGCCACTCCGCGGCATGTGGGATCTTCCCGGACCGGGGCACGAGCCCGTGTCCCCTGCATCGGCAGGTGGACTCTTAACCACTATGCCACCAGGGAAGCCCCAAAATTACTTTTTAAATAGAAGCAATTCTAGAGTAGTTTGCCATCGTGGGAAAGACATGGACTCTCAAATCTCTCAGTCCTGGGTCAAAACCTCTGTGTATGGCAATGCACCACTGTGACCCTGGGAAAGTCAGCTTCCTCCTTCATTTCCCCCACCGTAAACCAGGATCCAGTAAATGTCATGAGGCAATGCATGCAAAACCCTTGGCACGTAGTAGGAGCTAGAGAATTAAGAGCCACTGTTTTCTTTAAACTTCAAGTCCCGGGGTGCAGCCTGAAACACATGACTGGGGTCAAGTTTTTAGTATGGAGTCTAAAACAGATAAAGAGAAGCAGCAACCCTACTGCAAAAGAATATATATTTGTGTCCTGGCAGCCAGAGTGATTTGAGCCTCACATCACAGACAATTGTCAGACCAAAATAATCTTCACCAGGATTTTAGCTTTAAAATATGTGTTTTTTAAAAATCTTGGCTCCACATGATTTGTCAAGCTCTAGTTTTATATTTTTATTGAGAAAAAAAAAAAAGCCCTGTCATTTCACACTTGCTTGTTACTGTTTGCTACCTTCTGACAGCTTTCACTGCCTGGACTGGAATTCTGAGTTTGTCATGGAAAGACGAGGTGAGACATTCTAAAGATGCCGATATTCTCAGGGACCACAGATGGATTTACATAGCCTCGCGCTTTAATTTCCCACCTCACCAGTTCCACGTCCTGCAGCCCCACTAGCTCCTGGCGAAGGCTCCCTTGGGCCATGCTGTCACCAGCATCCTTTAAATATCCTTAAATATTGTCACTTATGCCTAGAATACCTCCCTACCTCGCCTACCTTCTCTTACCTCATCACCTTCCTGAAGGTTTCCTTTACCGAGGCCGATCTGATCTCTCTCCTTGGCACCATCACTGAGCATGACTTTCTCATCTTCTTTTGTGTGTTCACTTCAAACATTCATCCAGTGTCCACCACGTGGCAGATTCACAGAGAAGGACTGAGGGTAGAAAAGTGAATAAAATGGACACGATCTTCCCCAAGTCCTAGAGCACATAATTTGGTTGAGGAAATGAATAATTGGATAATTATGAGTCTGTAAAGTGCCACAAAGTAGGCAGCTGTCCATGATGGTTTGACCAATCAAAAGGGGTAAATGACATTGTAGTACCACCACCAATAACAACAACCCTATTTCAACACAACACAACTAACATAACTATAATAGTTGTGTATTGCTGTGTCTTGAAATACCACAGACTAACAGTTTAAAGCAATACTAATGTATCACCACACTGAGTCTGGGGACCAGGAGTCAGCATACTTTAGCTGACACCTCTGTTCAAGGTCTCACAGGCTGTAACTGAGGTGACATCTGGGGTCATGTCCTCATCTGGAGGCTTGACTGGGAAGGTCTGCCAGGTTGTTGGCAGAATTGATGTCCTGTGGTTGTAGGACTAGGGTCCACATTTTCCTGCTGGCTGTCAGCCAAGCGTACTCTCAGCTTCCAGAGGCCACTCCCTGGTCCTTGTCATGTGGCCGCCCCACCCCCATACATCCTCTCATGCTTCGAATCATTCCCTTCAGGAGGGTCCAGTCCCATTTAAGGGCTCACCTGATTAGGTCAGGCCCACCAAGGATAATCTCTCCTTTTATTAACTCAAACTGACCTGGGACCTTAGTCACATCTGCAAAATCCCTTCACAGCAGGCTTTACACCATTGTTTGATTGACTAAGTGGGAGAAGGTGTGTACACCAGGGGGCAGGAATCTTGGGGTAAGTATATGACGGCAGGTAGAGCTCTCTCTCACTTTACGAGTTGGCTGTGGGTCAGTGAGGCTGCTCTGAAGGTCATAGTCAGCCAGGGGCCCAGGCTGCAGATGCTCTGCCTCCATATGCCCCTCTGCAATCACCCCAAGAAGGGGAAGTCAGCAAGGCTAACCTCACATCCCCTCTGTGGCATCAGGACTAAAATTAAGGCTCAACATTGCATGTGGCCTCGACATCTGGTGAAGCCGGGCAGACCTTGAGCAACCCCACCATGAGTCCCCCCACCTGTGGATAAGGTCTCCTTATCAGGGGGACCACGTGCAGCTCCTGTTTATCCCCGAGGAGCAGGGTTTGCGGGAATATTCAACTAAGGCAAAAACCACATCTTCCCGCAGGGACCGAGGAGACACCCCGCCTTCTTGACACGACAAAGTTGGCCTCCTAGAGTATCTCCTTGTTCACTCTGTTCCCAGGTGCAACTCTGAAACGGCGCAGGGCCCTGTGGTCCTCCCTCCACCCCCATGTCCTCCACCTGCCTTTTGTCTGTGGAAAAATTTTAGCCAAAGAATAAATTTAATCAGAGAAGTGAGAAAATGCAGAAACAAAGGGAAACAGTCCAACAAGACTAAATAATAATAATAATTTAGTCCTTAAGCATAGCGAAGGACCTTTAGTTCCTTCTCAAGGGCTATAGATCATATTCTTTTGTTTTTTTTTTTTTTGCGGTACGCAGGCCTCTCACCGTTGTGGCCTCTCCCGTTGCGGAGCACAGGCTCCGGACGCACGGGCTCAGTGGCCATGGCTCACGGGCCCAGCCGCTCCGTGGCATGTGGGATCTTCCTGGAGCGGGGCACGAACCCGTGTCCCCTGCATTGGCAGGCGGACTCTCAACCACTGCGCCACCAGGGAAGCCCCTATAGATCATATTCTGAGCTGTATCCTGTAAGCTGTCTTGTAGATACTGAAACCACCACCAGGTGAAAGAAGTTAACTCATCATGACCAGACTGTAGCCATGACATAGGCTGCCGCAATTCCAAGAATAGGCCTCAAAGAAATGGGAACAAACTGACCCTGGAACTGAAGACTAACTGTACCTAAAACAATCAAGGTGATGCTGATCAGACCATCGCGTGGACAATTTCAAGACGACTGTCAGAGCTGACTGTGCTGTTTCTGCATGTAGCCCCCTCCCTTCACCTATAAAAGCTCTTTTCCACTGATTGTTGGGGACTCCCTTTGGACACGAGTCCACCCTCCCCCTCAGTTGCCGGCATCCAAAATAAAGCAAACTTTCCTTTCCACCAGCCTTGCCTCTTTATTGGCTTTTGAGCAGCGAGCAGCCGGACCCCACTTTCAGTTACACCCCCCCATGTTCCTGCATGGTGTGCAGTGTCCTCACCCCCCGGGGTGTGGACATCTGTAACTGATGAACTGCCATTGACCTCATCTGTCTGGTTGGTGTTGCATGATGTGTGTGTGGTCATCCCCATACCTCTAGGGTGGGGATCCCTTGTTACCAATGGCCATTAAAACACTAAAAATACCACTAAAACACTAAAAATACCACCCCCAGGAGTAACACAAGGTAATCCTGTTTATATTTCTTTGGCCAAAGAGAATCCTTAACTTCAGGGAATTTCAAAAAATTATAACCTGTGTTCAAAAAGAAGAAAAATCTGAAGTCTTTAGTGACAGCCGTTATGACCGCCCACTATGGTTAAGGATATAGACTCTGAAATCAGGCTCTTCCATTCATGACTTGTGGAATTTGAGGCAAGTTGCTTAATTTTTCTCTGCCTTTGTTTACTCTTTTATTAGTTAAAAAAAAAAAAAGACATTAACAGTGAAGCCTAACTCAGAGGTTTTTCATGAAGATTAAGTTAATGAATGCGTGTCAAGTTTTAGACGTTTGGAACAATACCTGTTCTCATTACTCATTAGTTGTGTTAGATGATGAAGAAGTCCTGACTCTGCTGCAGTATTTCCTGACTGATTGAGGACTTGTTAACCAGCATATAGGGAATCACTAAGTTACATATTCATCCTATGAATAGTTGTTGATCCCACATGTGCTCCAGAAAATGTTAGAGGCCCTGAAGATTACTCAGTAATCCCAATAGACAAAGTTCTGCCCCATGGAGTTTACATTCCAGAGAAGGTGAGACAGACAACACTTGTGTTAGATGGTGCTAACTGCTATGGAGACCAATAATAATAATAATAATAATAATAAGGTAAATAGGAATCTGAAATCAGGAAACAGGGTCATTTGCATAAGGTTCTCATGGAAAGGCACAAGACAAGTTGACATTTATGTAAAGACCAGAGAAAATGACACAGGGTCATTGAGCTACCCATGACAAGAGGTTTACAAAGGAGACTGCATGTGCAAAGGTCCTGGGGCAGCAGCCTGCCTTGTATGTGTGAGGCCCATTAAGGAACTAGTGTGGAAACAGAGTGAGCCAGAGTTGGGGGAAGTAGCTGGGGAGGTGGAGAGGAGCAGGGAGTGAGGATGGAGTGGGGGAGGGCTAGTGTGGATGACGTAGGGTTCTACAACTCATTTAAGGAATCCGATTTTTAATATGAATGAGAAGGCAAGACAGCGGAATGACTGGGATGGAGTTACTGGAGTATCTGACCTTTAAAGGATTTCTTAGGGTTTGGTGTCTTTTCTGAGTCTAGATAATAAAGCTCTGAGCTCTGGGCTGATGTATGGCTCTTGACTCTAAAATCTGGGCTTCTCTGATAGGCTGCCGCAGGGGTCTGACATTCTATCTGTCTCCTGCTTCAAATCTCTTCCCCCACTTTGGTCCTGGTGCAGATGTTCTTTTATTGTTTTTGAACCGAGAGCTCTGGATGGATAGGGCGCTCAGGAATTTCCACTGGCTGTCTTCTCCTTGTTCACCCTGCTAGAGGACATCCTCTTGGCTGGACCAAGGACAGCTCCCAGTCCGGTTTCTCAGCAGGGACTAGAAAAAGCCATGTAAACCCCTCCACTCACATGGATGTGAAATATCGCTTGGTCTTTACAACTGGGGCTGGTGTAGCGGGTGATCGCATTTCTGAAGCGAACGCCATAGGTTATAATGAGCGCTGAGTGGGAAAAAAAGAAACATTAACCATGATTCATGCCTCAAACTGAAGGTAGGACAAGTAGTTCTTGAACATCCTGATTAGATTTTCATCTTGTTTTAGCAGCAGCAGCTCAAGTTAATGTTTGCTCAGTGCAATCACGTCATGTGGATTGACACGTGGGTAATTATGCTATTTATCTTCTTACAAAACTCTCTCAACTGGGGGACTATGATAATTCAATGCTTGAGAAAGTTGGGGACAAAAGTCACTTCAGCAAGAGAGGGACAGCAAGAAGTCCTCGGTGATCGGGGATGGTGAAGCCTGAGAGGCGTCCTCCCAGTGGCAAAGGAGCTTCTTTCCCCTGGGTCCCCCCAGCACGTGCCCTCCTCCCCAGCTCTCGTATCTCCAACTCAGACCCCCTTCCTGCTCTCAGGACCCTCCCAATGGTCCCCTCCCCTCCATCCCGCCCCCGGCTGCTGTCAGAATGCCCTGCTCACCCTGCCTTTTTTCCCCTTTCCCATCTCTCGGGATTATTTCCTTACTTAAAACAAACAAACAAAAAACCCTCAATCTCTCCCTCTCATTGAAGCAGTGGTACGTGGACCTAACATATAATGAACAACCAATTTTCTAAAACCCAGGCCAAATCACATCACTCATCATTTTTTAAAACTAAAAAACTTTTACTGGTTTCTTTTTTACCTGCAGAATAAAAACCTCATACCGACCTGTATCACGATGCTCCGTGATCAGCCCCCATTTACCTGTGAGGAGCCCCTCGCGGCCTCACTTTTCAAGAGACCTAAACTCTGTGCATCGTCCTCTCACCCCCTTCCTCATTTTGCCATGGCGCATGGACCAGGGCATGGGCGTGTGACGGGTCCTGCATATATAGGAAGCCCTCATTCACCCTCACTGGTAAAAGCAAAACGGAGGGACAGGGACCACACCTTGGGGAAAAAGTAGGGCTGGAAGCACTGAAGGAAGTGAAATTGGGCTCCTAGGTCTTAGCTGTAAATACTGCCTTGGCCAAAAAGTTCGTCCGGGTTTTTCATAGGATTTTACAAAAACCCAAATGAACTTTTTGGCCAACCCAATATATTTAAATTTATACATATAAATTTACAAATAAAATTTAGATGTAAATATAATTTACATAGATATAACTTAGATGCAGATACATATAATTTATATGCATATAATTTAGATAGGTATATTTGGATGTGTACTTATAGGTACAGATACAGATACAGATTCATCCAGGCCACATCCCCCTCTGCTCTTCTTCCCAGCAAAATTGCTCAAGGAGCTCTCTGTACTGACGTCTCTACACCCTCACTTCTGATGTGTCCCCAGCCGACTGGGTTAGGCACTCAGACCCATCACTGCTCTGAAATTGACCTGAACAACTCTACGGGTCACGTCCACCTGACTCCAGCCAAGAGCCCATCCTCTGTCCTCACCTTACCTGGCCTTTCAGCAGCAGTGGGCATGGCTGACTCCCACTTCTTTATGAAAACTTCTATTCTCTGGGCTTTCTTGACAAGAACCAGGCTGGCTTTTGCCTACTTTACTGCCTCTTTCTCAAGCTTTCCTTGGACCCCTGCTTCTCTAGAAACTCTAGGAGTCTCAATACGCTGGACTCAGCTCTCTTTTCCTGGAGGGAAATGCACATGGAGAAGAGGGCGTGTTCATTGCTATAGTTGGAGATACCGTCTCTACACTAACGACTCTCAAAGTTATGTCTTTAGCTGCATCTCCTCTCTGAAATCCAGGTACATAATCTAGGTCTACTGCTGTCTCTTTTAGGAGTCCTCAGGCATCCCAAGTGAACCTTTGTAAAACAGAACCATTGGTCCCCCCCACTGGGTCACTTCCCAAATTCTCCCACACTCATGATATCTTTGTTTCAGCCAATGTCTCCTTCACCAGCCAACACTTGAACCAAGGTATGAGTATCCCCTCCCTCACTCACACCTTGCATCAGTGATGTCCTTCAGCAGTGCCTCCAAAACATTCCCCAAATAGCCCCGGTTCCACCACCTCTACAGCTGCCACCATGCTCCTCACCTGGACTATTGCAACCCCTCCTACCTGATCCCTCCCAACCCCCATCTTCCTCCCCTAAATTTGCCAAAGTGACATTTCCGAGGACCCTTGGTTTTTCATTTCTCTTAGAGTAAAAGCCAAGCCCTCTATCCAGTCCCTGCAGGTCTTATTGAGCAGGTTCCTTCCTCTCTCTCTGATCTCAGCTCTTCATTCTCCTCCACAGACCCTCCATTCAGAATCCCTCAAATGTGACATCCTGCTTCCTGCCACAGGACATTTGCACATACCTTCAGCTTGGGATTCCCTCTCCTCCATCCCAGACCTATGCTCAGTTGCCTCCTTTCAGCTCAGATATAATCTTATTGGAGATTTTTCCTCCAATCTCCCTGAGACAGGTACTCTACCATATCACTCGTTCTATCTTATTTGTGGTTCTTTTCAATATCTTTGTGTAGCATGTATGTGTGTGGCTGTGTGTGTCCTTCAGAGTTACGTTGTGTCTCTATATCCCCACTAGAATAAATCTTTCTGAAAGGCAGGAATAATTGCCCTTTAACTCCTCTATCTCTTGTACCTAAAATGGTGCCTTGTGAAGTTACCAACGGCTCTTTGGTAAGTTATAGACCGTAAATATATAGACGGAGCTGCAGCCCCAGGACATCATACCTGGCTGTAACCCACAAAGCCAGCTGGAAAAACTCACAGCCCAAATATATGTTCAGCGGTATCCACAGATCCATAAAGTAGTGTATCCTCTTTCTGTGCTACCATCAAGTGTGAGTGGTTAAATGACTTTCAGTCACCATCAGATGTTGGGAAATAAATGAAAAATAAATTTAAGAGCAACACATTGCCTGCAGAGAAAAGTCATTCTGCCTCCATTTGAATCCTCTGCTGACGGGCCCTGTGAAAATGGGTAAGGTCCTTTCTTCTTTAACATCTAACGTCTCTGAGCCCCAGTGTTACCATCCGTAAAACGGGATAACAAGCACATCTATCCTGGGGCTTGACTACGGAAATTATATGTACGTTTGTGGTTCAGTCGCAGGCGTGATTGCCTCTTGCCTTCACCTGTCCTCTGAAAGATGTGAGGTTTCTCTCTTTGGTCTTGAACGAGGAGGGCCCAGGACACTGGCCCCGTAAGAAAGCCCCGCCCCTCTGCCACCGCCTTTGCGTCCTTTTACCCAGATGGCCCTTCCAGGAGAACGTCAGGCAGCAGAACACAGTTCAGAGATTGTTTCAAAAGAAGTTTCACCCTCTACTGTTGCACTCTGTGCTACTAACTCCCAAAACCCACCACGGAAGAAAGCCCTCCTCTGGCACACACCACGGGGAGGTGGATGTTTGGTCTGGAGAAGACAAGGCTTCAGGGGCCCCCACCTGATCACGGCCCTCAGAGATCCAAAGGACTGAAAGGAAAGGAATACCCCAGCCAGGGAGGTGGCCGGCCCGGAGGAGCCAGGCACGTGTGCATTAAACCCCAGCTCCACCATGTTCAAGCTTCCTCGTCTGTACAGTGTACGTGTGGCCCTCGTGGAAGGGACTGTGTAACAGTGTCCCTAGTGTGACCATGGGAAGGGTGGGCGGTGCAGCCCTTTAGCAAACAGCTGTGCTGCTAGTGGCCAAGCACACACGTGGCTGCAGAGGGACGTGCCGCTCAGACCTTCCCGTGGAGGTGGAATCACACGGCCCAACCTAGAGAGGCCACTTGGGGTGGCTTCGTCGTCTGTCTTCATCTGGACTGTTAGATCCTCTACAGCAGAGACACAGTCTGAGATTCTCTGGGGCGTGGCTCACAGCTGGGCAGGGACATGGTGCTCACTGATCCACAGAGGGAAAAGCGGAGAGAGAAATTTCCCCCTGGCTTATCTCCTTATTTTCATGTCTTAAAATCAGTCTGCATCACCTTAGGGAAACAGCCTGTTCCACAAGGCAGAGCTGGTGATGTGACACACCGGGCAGGTGGGCATCTTCCCAGGAGCGGAGGCCGCCCTCCCTCCACTGGGCCCTAACAGAAAGCTCTGGACCAGAGCCAGACCCTTGGATCCATTTCAGCTCCTTCTATTCAGCGTTTGCTGCATCCTCGGCAAGTCATTTCACCTTTTCAGCATCTCCATCCTGTATGAGTTTATTGTAAAAGCACCTCACAATGTGGCTGGAAGAGTAAATGAAGAGTGTTTGCGAAAGACTCCAGCAGAGTTGGGCAAATGCAGGGGCTGGGAGAAGGTTGGTGCCTGGAGGGTGCAAGTCACAGAGGGTTGTTAGGAAGTACTGTTCCCGGAAGTGGGTTCTCCAGCTTCACGCCTTCAGGATGAGCACTCTGGAGGAGGGAGGGGAGGAGGGCTGGGGAGAGGAGGCGGCAGAAAAAGCCAGACAAGCCGTCAGGGTCTGCGGTGTAACTGATCTGAAGAGAAAGAACCTCAGTGGGAAGATCCCATCTTTGATCCACTTGCATCTTCTGTTTCTGGCTCCTCTTGGTCCCTCGGTGTTTGGTCAAGTGGCACCTGGAAATGTTCTCTTCTCCCAGGAGTTCCAGGACGTCCTAAAGAGGAACGCACTCCACTGTGGGCAGAGGCTGGGAATGGCACGCTCCCAGCTCCCAGGCTTGGGGAGGGGAGTGCAATTCAAGGAGGAGACCCTGCGGGGAGGGCAGAGCTCCAGGGAGACAGAGTAGAGACAGATCTTCACCAGCCCGCCCAGGGTGGGTCTCCATCAGAATCCGGGTGGTCAGGCGGCTTCGTGGGCACAGAAAGGCCACTATCTGAGTGCACTCACTGGTGGTGCTTTATGATGAGTCTGTTTGGATCCTCAAGGAATAAGCACCCTGCTGGGGTAAATGAGAAAGGGTGTTGAAAACAGGCAAGCAGAGATGGCAGGCAGGGTGAGGGGGCATGCCCAGGGTGGTCAGAGCCCCAGCGGGTGAGGAGGGCACCCGTGCAGGGGGTGAGAGAGAGGGCAGCTGGCTCGGGATGCCAAAGCCGAGGTGGGTGGGGACCCTCGGTAGGGGGCTCCGGGGGATGGAGCGTCGGCGCCCCGGCGAGGTCGGGGACTTGCCAGCGGTGGGGCTGAGAGCACACAGGGGACCGATCCAATGAGTAAATAAATACATTAGGGACGAGGGTCTCACTCCTCAGTGCTGGAGGAGAGAGTCACAGGTGTGGAAAGAGAAAACTAGGAAGAACTGGGTGGTGCCGGACTGGAGCTGGTGGGCTGGTTGGAAGTCGCTCTTGATCTACAGATGTATAACAAATCAATACAGATGCAGCACAGCGAGATGAATCACCCTCCTGCATGGTAAATGATACCACTCAAGGCCCAGGGGTCCCACGGTGCAGTGGGGATTTAGGGTCACCTCCCCAATGTATTTCACCTGAGCCTGACTTGGCCCGAAGCTCCCTTGACTTAGAAGGGGACATGGGGCCAGGGCCCTGGTGGGCGGAGGCCACGCCCAGGCTCTCGCTCGCCCACCTCTCCCCCTGCGGCTCCCCTCAGCCCCACCCACACCCACCTCACCCCTGCCACTCGCCTCCTTGCTGGGCTCCTGGAGTCAGCTGTCCGACAGCTGTCGCTCCTCCCGGCCTCACGACCGGGTGGAGGGAAGGGAGGCCCTGTGGGTCCCGGTGGAGAGACCAACGGAAGCCTCGAAGGAAAGGTGCTCTGGCCTGAGGACTGGGATCCAGAGAGCAGCCAAGCGCACCTCCTCTGACCCACAGCCCATAGCACGTCGCCAGCACCTGTCATGACTGGGGGGCGGGGAAGGCGGGGGGCCGGCGTCCTGCAGCCTCCTGTTAAGTGCTGACAGCTAGCTGGCCTCAGGAGGCCGTGGGAGCAGGAAAGGCAGGGGACACAGAAAATCTCTCCCGACGTGAGGTTAATAACGCTGCTGCTGACGACACCAGCTCGTGGTTTGTGCATACTTAATATAGGCCAGATATTATTACAAGTACTTTTCATAGAATAATGTAATTAAATCCCTTCAGGGTCTTATCAAGGAGGCGCTGTGCTTGATCGCATCATAGGAGGAGGAAACCAAAGCGGAGGATGCTTCTGAGACTTGCGGCAGCTGCACATGTGGGAAGCGGGGAGGGACTGGAGGCCGTGTGCATCCGCTCAGGACAGCCACCCTCGCCCGTAGGGTCAGCAACCTCTGCCGGCCTGAGCTTCCAGCCCCTCCCAGGGCCCCTGAGGGTGAGGCCGACTCCATGGGACTCCAGTGGAGGCTCCAGGCACCAATGAAGCCTGAGTGGACCCTGAGGACAGGCTGGGGGGACCTGGGGGTGGGGAGAATGGAGTGGGCGACGCCAGGGTGTCCTGGCATAGGGGCACCCTTTGCCGGCAACAGTAGGGCACTTGGACTCGAAGGTCTTGGGTGTGGCTACTGGGGAAGGACTGGAAGTCTGTAATCCTCCGAGGTGGGGCCAGGGAGGCAGCGGACGCCAGACCTCGACCGCCTGCCACGCCATCCAGAGGAGACCAGATGGCCGCACGAGTGGAAGAAGCCCTGCAGCTCCAGAATCCGGGAGTGTGCTCAGAGAATTCCAGACAAGGAGCCTGGGAGTTGCTGCAAGACAGAGCTCAGAAGGACAGGCTTCCTCACTGGGGCAGGGGGTGGCCTCAGAGAGGAGGAGGCTGGGCCCACTCAAGACGGGGAGGAAGCCCCATCTGCGTCCCTCAGTCCTAAAGTGCTTGTAGAGGAAAACCGAGTCCATTAAAATTCCAGCCGCAGAAAATGTGTCTGTTAATGACCAGCTTTGCGAGCCTCCCTGAGCAGAAGCGCTAACAAATGGATCCTAAACAGAGAGAAGCCCTTGACAAGCATGCAGTCAATCAAAGGCTAGAGCCCTGCTTTTGACTAGAGGGCAAAGAAGCACTCACCTAACTCCACAGCAGAACTAGCTCAGACTTCAGGGGGAAAAGCCAATTGTGCAGCCGCAGGCTGGAAAGGGATGTATTATGAATCTCACATCCTTGTGCGATGAACAAGAGGCCGTAGGGCAGGCCAGGTGTGGAGGGTTCAGGGGACTCAGAGGAGAGCCTCTGCCTCGGGCTGGGAAAGCCCTCCCCCCCGACCGCTGAATAAGCCCCCGGGCCATCGCCACCACCGCCCAGAGAGCTGAGGCTGTTTGGCTTGCGTGCCAAGCACCCAGGAGTGGAAACGGGGCTCGGAAGCTGGACGCTTCCAAGAGGGGCAGCCCTGGAGGAGCTTCAGAATGAGAGCAGGGGTGAGGAGAGGGGCGGGTGCTGGGGCTCAGAGGGGAAAGAGGCAGGGGGAGTGGGGGGAGAAGAGTCCAGGGAGGGCTAAGCCAGCAGTCTCAAAAGTGCAAGACTGAGAAGGTATAGAATAGACGTAGGGAGACGGAGAAGGGCAGAGAGACACCAAGAGAGGCGAAGAGGGAGGGAGACAGCCTCTCGGATCGGGGGACAGAGGCGGGATTTGTCAGAGACGGGGGAAGGACAGAGAGAAGGAAGGGAGACTGAGCTGTCAAAGCCATTTACAAGGTGATCTGTAACTACTACTTCTCTCCTCTCCCCACCCCACCCTCATTGCTACCCAACTCTGACCTAGAAGATTCTTTCTGACAGTCCTGTGGACTTTTCTTTCCAGTGTCTCTCCTGGTGACCTGTTTGGTACCGGCATCCTCTTCTCATTGTCCTCCCATAAGGAAGCCCCATCCCTGAACCCCAAGCCATGACTCCCACGAAGCCGGCACAGTTTTCCCGGGCAGTGGTATGACCCTTCCCCCCCGCACAGCGCCTGGAACATTCTTATCCTTCAGGACGGGACCCCCCTCTCCTTGGGCAGCTCTGTAGAAATGGTTTCATGGAGCCCAGTTGACCACCGTCATCTTCTAACTTGACTCATCCCTGCCTTTCTTCAATCTCCCTTCAGGCACCTGGATTCGGCTGTGAGGCCCCTGCATTCTTCCCTCCACGTGAAATGTCCCCAGTTCTTCGTACGTCATCGTTTAGGTCCAGACCAGTGTTCTCTGATGTGATGCTGTGGCTCTCATTTCCTTCTGAGTGGCTCTCCCAGCCCCTCGCTGTGGTCTGGCAGCTGGGGCGTCAGGTGGGGCTGTGTGTCCTGACTCCACCCCGTGGGACCCACATTCCCCAAAGGAACCCATGCTGGGAGGAGGCGGGTGTGTCTACCCTGCAGGGCCCCTCACATCCCGAGACGGCTCATCTCTACAGACTCCCGTCCAAACCAGACAACTCTTGTTTCCTGAAATGTGATGAAAAGTAGAACCCAAGGGTCCCCAGTGTGGCTCAGGAGGAAGTGCCCGTTGGCTGAGAGAAAAAGTGAGGATGAAGAGGAATCTCCAGGGGCCCAGGCTCGCTGCACGTCTCGTCCCTTGGGGTGGCCGGTGAAGGGCCAGGGACCCCACAGAGCCCATCTTCGTATCAGGACCTGCCTGCCTGCTGCCGTGTGACCTGGAGAGAGTCACCACACCTCCCTTGTCCCTGTGTTCTCACCTGTAAAACGAGGCTAGAAACACCTGCCCCGCAATGGCTGCGAGATAAAGTCTGCAAGGCTCCAGGCGCGCGGTGGACAGGATCACTGCCAGATGATATCAGTTTTATTTTTATCGTGGAGCCTTCCACAATATCTACAGATTTCTCTTCCATAGCACGGATCAGATTAAATTGTAAGGTTCTGTTTCATGTGTGCCTGTCTCCCTATGTGTTGCCCAGAAATAGTGTCGTGGAGTTATTTATATACATATGATTGTATATAATTATATTAAATCTCTCTAGACTGTGACCTCCATCCGTGAGATGGGCCCGTGGCCTGTTCGGCTTGCTGTCCCCAGCACCTGGCACCACGTCTGCTCGCTTAAACAAGCCAGCATCCCTCTGAGACTGGACACTGGTCCTCCAGCCCCGTCTCTGCCACGTCCTTTGTCTGTTGGGTTCCCACCCGCTCAGACCATCGGAGGCCTGTGCTGAGTGGCAGCTGGCTCAGTAATTCCTGCCAAGTCCTCCATTCTTCCCTGACTACAGGGAACATGCCAGAAGGGAACCAAGGTGACACTGGGACAGACCACCTTACCGATGTCTCCATGGCAACAGCAACAGTCCTGTTACACACAAAGGATCTTGGTTCATTATGCGGTCAAAGGTCAAGCCGGAGGATGAGGCCTCCGTGTCAGTGTGCCTTTCAGAACAGGGCTGGCCTCCTCGTTCACTCCGTCTCTCAAACCTCAGGGTTATAAGAGGTCAGGACAGGAGCCAATGATGCCTTAGGAGGAACGGTTGTCGAAACGCGAAATCGGCCTGGCAGCCGTCTGTGTCTGGAATTGCCTTGTTTTATGCACCTTTCCAGGTCTCCAACGTCTTGACACCAGAAACACCCCTCGCTTCACGCTCTCTTTCCCTTCCCAGGTGAACCTCCCAGCCAGATCCATGGTTTTCAATGGCTTTAATAACTTACTATATATAGGCACACACTCTGGCCTCATAAAATAGCACCACAAAAGGAAACTGAAGATAGATGTTCCCAGTGGAAAAGAGAAACAAAATGATTGCCCTGAAATAGCACCTCCCCAACCATATGAAGATGAGCCAGAAATGCCACCCGTCTCCTAATAATTGAACAAGTGGCATCTCCTTTCCCTCACGGAAGTGTTTTTTTAAAGGCACATTTGGAGTTCGCCTCTGCCTAGAGCCAGGAGAAAGCAGTTACTCATGAGAAAGCACCGTGGGAAGCAGACAAGGCGACCCAGACCAAGGCTGCTCTTTGCCAGCTCCCTGGACGCCTTGGTGTGATCCCGCAGTGAGCTGGGGACGTGAGCTGTGTGTGTGATTTGGGGCAGGTGGGCTCAACCCTCTGCCACAGTTTCCGAATTACCATGGGGACAAAGAACCGTGCCCCGCCCCTCATAGGTGTGTAACAAGGAATAAAGGATAAAACTTAAGGGAACATGCTTTGAAAAACATGTAAAGCAAATATTTGGTTTGAAAGGAAGGGTTTCTCTACTTGGATTAGAGCAAACAAATAAGCAAAGTGGACTCAATGGCTCTTAAAGGATGACAGAGGAGATGTTGGAGAGGATGGATCCGTGTGCCCTGCATTTAGGTATTAACTCACCTTTGTCCGGTCATCATTTCACAACATATACATGCATCAAAGCATGCTGTTGTATACTGTAAAATTATACCATTTTATATGTCAATTATATCTCAATAAAGCTGGAAGAAAAAAATGATCCTCATACAAATCCTGTGAAGTACATGTTAATTCCACTTCACAAAGGAGGAAACGGAAATGTAGGTTATTCAGTTATTCAGCTGACATCCTCAGGCTGGCACAGCTGCAGTGCAGAGGGCAGCATGGGTCCTTCTCACCTGGACAGCTCATCAGGGACTGGAAGTCTGTGGACTCACCCAAATCATTCTTTCTGTTGTATAAAACCCTTCTTCTTGGTCCAGATGATGGATGGCTTAAAATTCAGAAGCAAAATGAAACGTGAAGAGAAAAAAGATGCTCAGGGCATCAGGGAACTGGATTCTACACAAGTCTTTGCGCCAAGACAGGCTCTCTCTGTGCCTCAGTTTCCCTCTAGACCAGAGCACTGTTCTTCTGACTGTAGGTTGCAACGCACTGGTGGCTCATGGCATCAACTCAGTAGGTTGTGATGAGCAACTTTGTAATGAAATAGAATAGTAAACGTTAGAGGGCCTTGTGGTCAGGATAAATATAGTTATCAATAAGCTCTCCTAGTTTTATACTTAGGTATGCATATACTGACTCACAAAGAAATTGCATTCTTGCTGTGGGTCATGGTCAAATTTTTTTTAAGTCACTGGATTAGAGGATATCTAAGGTCTTTGGGATTGTTTCTTCAAACAGAAAAGGATATTATAATAACGCCCTTGTGTCTTTTACGGTTGTGTGAATAAACTGAGATGGTAGACGTGCAAAGACAGGAAGGAGGTCGTCTCATCCTGCACTGACAGGCATTGCTTCCCGAGGACCCTGACACCCACTGACCCCCAGATTCAGCTCCAACCAATTGAATGAGAGAAGTAGGCCTTGGATCCTATTTTTAACTTGTGGCAATATTTCTCTACATATGGAACCTTCCAACATCTTTGGATGTCTGTACTCCGGGTTCCTAAATCGATTAGAGGCATCTAGCACACAGGTGATAAAAAGGAGGTGCTGGATAAGTACGCTGCCCAGGAACTGGCGCAGTCACGCGCACTAGCTCACCCACGTGTGCATTCAGCATGTGGACTGGACCGTGGCTCTGGGCTGGGCCCCCCGGGGAAAATGATGCATCCCCAGCCTCGAGGGCTTTACGCGGGGGCAGACGCTGGCGATAAGAAAGGAATCCTCACGGGAAACTGAAGAGAAGGAAACTTGGATTTATTGAGCACCTGTTCAAGCTGAGCATGTCATTTACACACACACACACTCGATGCCATTTATTTCAGAGCCAGAAGCTGGAGGCACACATTTCCCAGCTCTGGCCAGCACCCCGGCCAATTGCCCACCATCAGGAAAACACACGGGAGTGGTCTCTGGACCCCTGATTTCAAAATTAGAGTGAAACCAAGTGAGGGGCAAGGAGGGGTTCTGTCCACGGCTCAGAAGCCAAATTAACACACAGGGCCGACTCTCTCCACACCGGCTCCCGCATTTTTGGTGCAGACGTGGGATTCCAGGAAGCTGCTGCCAGCCATGCGACAGTGTTTCACTTCCACAGGTTTGAAACACCGAGGTGCTGAGTTGGCCCCCAAAGGAGGGAGTCTGCGCTCTTCTGCGTGCGCTTTCCATCAGGAGGAGAGGATGTTCTTCGTGTCTGCAAATTCTTTCTCTTCCTGCTTTACTTATCTCTCCTGGGAAGTAGCGACTGGTGGATAATTTCTCCCTGGGCGACCCCTGGGCACAATCAAGAATAGAAGCCCGTTGCCTCCTTTTCTTAAAGTTTCCTTTTGAGGAAAGAGGTAAGTTTGGCAAGTGTCTGGTCGGGGTTTCATAGCACCGAGAGTTTCCTTAAAACTGGCAGCTACACTTCAAATGGGGGCTGTCAGAAGAACGAGAAACAAACAATCCCCTGCCCCACGAATCAAGTTTTCCCAACTTGAGAGGAGAGGGGAAAACTCGAAAAGCATTACCGTATGAAATAATAATAATAATTAACAACAACAATAATAATAATAATCATCTGACCGACCGGCAGCATCTGTTGGTTTTAATAATGTTGAGGTCTCTCAAGAAAATAAGACAAAAACAAATGATAAAAGAAAGAAAGAAAAAAAACACAAGGCTAAAATGTCTCAAGACCTCTGCTTCCCATCGGGCTCTGCGTTCAAGTTTCAGAAATCCACCGCCGTCTCCTGGCATTCGGGACTCTTCTAGGGGCCCTTCACGTTACCAGGTCGAGCAGCAGCGAGGCTGGCGAAGTAGGCACACTGGGAGGGGTCACACTGGCCAGGGGGGCCGGGGGGTCCTGGGGGGCCAGGGTGTCCAGCTGGTCCTGTCTCCCCTTGAGGACCGGGACCCCCGGGGAGCCCATCTTTAGCATAGCCAGGTTCCCCGGGTTGACCTGGCCCAAGGAGCAAAAGAAACAGAAGGTGGTTCAAGTTCGTTCTGGAGCCAATGAGACCTGATCTCGCTACTTCCATTCAGTATGAACTGAAGACTCAACAACCTCAGAACACCCCATGGTCTGGGCGCCCTGCCTGGAGAGATTAGAATGGTCCACATGGACACTAGGTAGCAGGAAATGTGGACACCTTGCTTTGCAGGAAAAGGGTTGCCTTAACGGTTTGGACTAGGACGGTAATCAGGGTGCCATAGGAGAGAAATAAACAAGGGGAGATGGAGGCCAGGTAGGGAATGCATCCTCTGTTACAAGGAAAAGAGAAACCAGACTGTCTGTGTCTGGTTCTAGGAGATGCATCTGAGTTGGGACACCAAGTCCTCACCATTAACCGTCAGCCACAATTCATGTATCCTTGGAGATACCTGGTCACATTCCATTAGCCAGTATCTAAATGGTCCCATTTATTCTGTAGTTTCTAGGCTTTATATATATGTTAAATTTGAACCACATACACGGACTACATTAAACTACTCTGCAAATCAGAGTCAAAGACAATGTAAGTAGGAAGTAAGTAACTGACAGGCCCAAATTTAGATCCAGAAAATACTACCTCAGACAAACTTTCTTTTTGTGTTGGTTAAATCTTTTTTTTTCTTTAACTTTTAATTTTATATTGGAGTACAGTTGATTAACAATGTTGTGTGAGTTTCAGGTATAGAGCAAAGTGATTCAGTTATACATATACGTGTATCCTTTTTCAAATTCTTTTCCCATTTAGGTTGTTTACTTAAAACAAACTTCTATGCCTCCATTTATTAAGCATCATAATATCATATGTAATCAATCTCCCTTTTTGCTTTGGCAACTGGGAAGCTCAGTGCTAAGTGTTGTAGTTATAACCTTAACAGTGATATTCTTCACCTTGTTAGAAAATCTGAGTCCCTCCATAAGATAAACAAAAAGTAAACTTTTCCCTTTAAATGATCTTTGGACATTGCATGAATTCTGTTCATGCTTTAGTAGCAGTTATTTAATCTATTGTATTCCTGTCTCGACTGAGTTTTGAGCCAGCAGTATTGTTCATTCCTTCAGGTGGGAACCACTGAAATCTAGTCATTATCTCAGCCTCATTTTGGTACAATTATCTCCCCCAACACAATGCTTTCTGTTCAGCCTTGTAATCTTTATTTGGAATTGCCTTATTTTTAAAATATTCTTAATATTTTAAGCTATTGAAAAGTAGGCAAGCTATCACAAATATGTGTCATGTATGTCTAGTTATTTTCTCTCATGAGAATAACAATACATTTCCACCAAGGAAATTTGGAAAATCAAGAAGATAAAAGTACTAAAAATAAAATGACCTGCAGGCCTACTATTCAGAAATGACCACGGGGAATCATATAAAGTACGATTAAATAAAAATAGAAGCCTCAGTGAGGTGGAGTTTGATAACAATTCAGTCTGAGTTCTTCCACACCTCATCTCGGAATGCAATGCTGCTGTGTCCTAGAGTTAGTCCCATACAGCCATTAGATAGGGTGGCCAGCTTGTCCAGGTTTTAAAACTCAAAGGGCCATGTCCCAGGAACCCCATAGCCCCAGAAAGGCCAGGACAGCTGGCCACCCTGCCACGTGGCCAGCATTCTCCAAAATGTGTTCTGAGAATAGTAACAGGGTATGAAATTACATAGTGAAAGAAAAAGCATCCTACATTCAAGTGAGTTTGGAAAATGTTGGTTTAACTGAAATAAACGTTATTTTTTTATGCAAGGTCCCTTAGCACTGCACCAAAGAAGTTAATTTGTACTAGGAATGTCTGAAAGAGAAGCACGATTCCAGCACTGTCCTGACTTATTTAAGGCCAAATCAGTTTTCTTCAGGACCATTTCACAGGACTTTTAATTCACGGGATACACCTCAAGAACTCATGGGATACACTCCAGTTTGCACAGTAAGCCAAGAAGCTGACGTTTTAGAAAGATGTAATGAAACAAATCTGGGTTCCGCCTCGTCAGTAGTTAAGCCAGCCCTTTCTCCCAGCCGCTCCCAAGGCCCCTGGCGATGCAGGTGGGAGGGTTGCCCCGTGCGACCCACTCCCTGCTGGCGGGCGCCCCCCACCTGAGAGCCCAGCGCCTGCTCCTACCTGGGATCCCGGCGGGTCCCACCTCACCTCGGAGGCCAACTCCAGGTTCACCTGGGTCACCTCTGGCTCCTCGCTCACCTGGTGAGAGAAACATACATCTTTGATGGTAGATACCAGGATGGTGGCAGAGAGAGGGAGCCCCACCACGCGGGGGGCAGGGCGAGCACTGCTGGTGTGCTTTCCGTGGCTCACACACCCCTTACACTTGCACCCCTAGCTCCCGTCCACACACTCACACGCACACTCAAGCACACACTCGCACCCCTAGCTCCCGTCCACACACTCACATGCACACTCACACACTCACACCCCTAGCTCCCGTTCACACTCACACCCACTCAAGCACACACTCGCACCCCTAGCTCCCGTCCACACACTCACACGCACACTCAAGCACACACTCACACCCCTAGCTCCCATTCACACACTCACACCCACACTCAAGCACACACTTGCATTCAGAAAGATGCCCACGTGAACCCCAAAATAACTGGACACTCCCTCCAAACATTTGCTCAAATACACGTATATACATGTAAACATTCACTCAAGTGCGTAACTACCCAATTACACATACACATATGTACATTCACACATATATTATCAAAAATATGCATACACTGATAAACCCATCCAACACAGGCACCCAAACGTTCACACCCACACTCTCTTGTGTACAAACACATATTCCCACACACGTCCACTCACATACGCCTAGTCTTCACCATGTTCTAAAAGCATTTCACGTGAACCTTTATCAAGGAGGAGCTGGGTGATTAACAAACCTGCATGTACATAAGACGCAGCTCTACTCTTAAGAAGCTTGAATTCTAATAAGACAGATGACGCAGGGCACAAAGAACATTCTAGTGTGAAGCAGAACCAGATAAAGTCCTAATAATCACAGGAATTTAAAATCCTAATAGATGTTCAGAAGACGGGAGGATATTTGAGATATGTGGGTTAATTCTACACAAACTAGATTAAACTGTCTCTCTCAACTCTTTTTTCATCATTCCTTTTTTGCTATGTTGCTTCCAGAATATTTCCTGTATGCAACATATGATATTTTCTTTTATAATCCAAATTGAAATTTTGCTAGTTCATGGAGATTTTAGGCCACTCTTTATTTATTGTTATGATTACTACATTTGGTCAGTCTTTTGTCATAGTCTGATGTTTTCTGTGCTTTACGTTTTCTTGTTGACATTGATTTCATGTATTTTGTTTTACGAACCAAAAGAAGTAGGACTTGGACACAAACTTAACAAAAAGTTCAGTAGGAGAAACATTACAAGGAATAAATCAATGAATAAAGAATTAAGAGGGAATTCCCTGGTGGTCCAGTGGTTAGGACTCTGAGCTTTCACTGCCTGGGCGTGGGTTCAATCCCTGGTCGGGGAACTAAGATCCCACAAACCTTGCAGCAACCAAAAAAAAAAAGAAGAAGAAAAGAAAAAGAATTAAGGAATGGAAGATTGAAAGAGGAAGATGTTAGGGGCATGCATTCCCCCCACCTCAGTCACCAAGTGCCAGCTGAGATCACAGCACCGCTTCTTCCCCACCCCATGCTTATTCCTTGCCAGAGAGAAAGGGTGAATGATCAGGTTGGTGAGTTTGGGCTCATGTCCTTTCCTGCCCTTTCACATCTGTCTGCCTGCAAAGAGAGCGCCTTCCGACCTGCTTCCACAGTGCGCTGTTAGGTGGGGCAGGCGCTGCCCCTTGAAGGAGAGACCCCCTGTTGCCGGCAGCAGCTGCGTCCAGGTCAGGCAGCTCTCTGAGAGCAGGAGAGTTGGCAGCCATGTCCAGCTTTAGCTCAAACCACTTTATTCACATGTAAAGCTGGTGTTTAATGCCCATTTGCCTGGAGCTTAAATGTCTTATTCCTCACTGACTTCCCAACTCGAAAGGGGAAAAAGGGCATTTTGTGCTACTCCCTGGAACTCGAGCAGTGGAGATGGAGAGAGAAAAGACAGTAGGAGGAAACAGACTCAATCCTCCCGGCAGAAGCATCATTTTGCAAAAACGTCAAGTATGAAACCCTCTTCTGCATATGAAGAAATTACATGGTGCCACAATGCAGGGTGCTGGCAGGCTGCAGGGGAGAAGAACAAGCTGAATCATGCATATTCAGTGGCACGCATGCCACGCACCCTGGTTCCTTCTCAGCCCTCGTGTCGTGTACAAAGCACATCTTCCTGGGTCCTCACTCACCTTTGGGACCTATGGGCCCAGAGGGTCCCTCCAGACCCCCCTGCCCAGGCCGTCCTGGCTCTCCCATGGGGCCTGCCCGACCTGGAAGCCCATCTTTTCCAGGGGGCCCTGGGGGCCCGGGTCTGCCTTGAGAGGGCTTGGTGTGCGCTGAGGGCATCTGGGCCAGGAGGTAGGCGAGTCTGGCTGTGGAGTCGGAAAAACAGGGAGACATTTCATGAAGGAGGGATAAAGGACCAAAGACAGGATGGCAGCTCACTGCCAAGCTCAGCCCTGGGGAGACAGTAACAGCTGCAAAACAAGAGCAAGAGAAACTACATCAAGAGCACACTGCACGGCACCTGTACATACAGCCATGGCCTCTGGAGCCAGGCGGACTGGCTGGGGTCCCAAAGCAGCCACTGCCGGCTGCGTGGCCCTGGGCAAGCTACTTGACCTCTCTTAGCCTTCGCTGCCTCTTCTGCAAAATGGATGCAATGAAATAACCGCTACCCCACTGGGTTGGTGTGAGGATGGAGCAGATGGAACAAGGCATTGAAAGTGCTCCTGGAACAAGCTAAGTGCTGCGTGGACATCGCTGCTGTGATCGAGGTGGCACTGATGGCAGTAATAGCAGCAGCAGCAGTTGTTGTTGTAATTGTCAGTTTGGGGAAACTGAGGCCGGTGGGGGTGGGTGGGATTTAAGTAGCTTACAGAGAGCAGTTTAGGGACTTCTCTCTAAGCATTGAATTCCTCATCTATAAATGAAGGGCTGGGTATGATATCACTAATGATCCTTAAGCGTCTGAACCGTGAAGATTACAGAACTGATTCAAAACCCCCAGAGGTCCAACTGCCGGCCGCCACGCCCCTCTTCTGCACGGGGCATACAGAGCCCACCCGAGGGCCAGCAAGGGCTTCTGCTTTGTTGGCCGTACGGTCCAGACAATCAGGCCAAGCCCTTCATCTTGCAGGTGGTGTGACCCAGCCCAGAGAGGCATGTTGACACCCTCCTGGTACCTTAGTGGCAGAACCAAGGCAGAGTCGGGGGTCTTCTGACAGCCCACTGGGGGGGCTTCCCACGGCAGCCCCTCCCCCTCGTCTCACGCCAGGAAGCAGGAGGGGTGCTCTAGCGCTGAGACCTGGCCTCACGCTTCACTTCTCTGAGCCTTGATTCTCTCATCTTGAAAGTGGAGCTGATGTTTCCTCCTCAAAAGATTATTTGGAAGAAAGGACTCGGCCCAGCAGACGCTCCAGTAAAACTAGTTCAAAACAGGGCTTGTCTCTGCCCAAGGGCTGGAAACTCCTCACGGGCGGAGGCCCTTCCTGTCACCGATAAATCCAACCCCCGGAAAGCAGAACGTGGGGATGGCCACATGGGAGCCCTCAGGACCCACCCCACCAGGTGGGAGTCACCATTCCAGCCTTTGGTTTCCTTTCCACCAACCCCAGCTCTGTGCCGTCCACTCCAGGGAATCGTCTTTGGTTCTCCTGCGTAGGGAGACAGACCATGCTCACCTGGACCACCCAAGAGGGCAGGGAAGAGGGTCATCTTGTTCAGTGCTGAGTCCCCTACCCCATTTAGAGTCTGGCATGTGCCAGGTGCAGAATAACTGTCTGAGACACCACCACATGAATAAACACGTCCTTCCCGTTTGTCCATCCGTGCCTGGGAACAGCAGTGGGTGTCCGATCTTCCTTACTACAGAGTTGTCTGTGACTTTCTTCCCCTAACAGGTTCCCACACATAGGGCAGTGGGCACGGTCACTGGTCGAGAGAACGTGACGGTTAAGAGCCTGGATTCTGCAGCTTGGTTGCCTGCGTGCAAACCCCGGTCAGACACTTACCAGCTCTTCGGCCTCGGTTAAGTTCCTTAGCATCTCTGATCCTAACAATCATACATGCCTCACAGGCTCACCGAGGCTTCCATGAGTTAACATGTGTTGAGTGCTAAGGACTCCACCCGACATAGGGCCGGCCCTGCATGCTGGTGTTATTACTATTACCTTCCCATCTCTCTCCCTTCCTGAGCACCTGCTGTGTATGGGGCTCATGCAAGACTGGGATTTCACAGTAAATCCAGCGCAGTAGGATTCAAAGGATTCTAGTTCCTTGAAAGCACTGTGTGTTGAGGCTCCCCTCGGGGTCTCTGCACATGCTGTTCCAAAGGCCTGGGGTCTTGTCCCTGCTTTCAGCTCACATGGCCCCTCCTCCGGGAAGCCCTTCCTCACCTGTCCACCCCCTGAGCCATCCTAGGTACTTTCATCCATCCTCTTCAGCAGCCCCTGTGCCAAATTAAACCACAGGAATTTCTTACTGTACTGAAGCCGCCTTGTCTGTTTATGTCTCTGTCTCTTCCCCGGGCTGTGAGTTCTAACTAAGAGACCCACCGCAGGCCTGTCGAAGCTGCTTCCCCATTACACAAACAACTGAGCGCACAGAAGAAATGAAGGATCATGAGAAGCTTGTTCTGTAGATGGTGAGCTTCCTAGAGGTAATCAAGCAGCGGCAATTCAAGCTGCCCCGAAGAGAAGCTTGGAGCGGGATCTGTGCCAGATGAGGCTGGCTGGAGCCTGTCAGGTGCGCCTCAACCCTGATTGCTACTGGAACCACTCTTAGGCTGCCTTTTCCAACCAGGCTGCAGAAGTCCTGAAGGATGGGTGAACAGACTGCTTCCTGGGGCTCTTACAAGCACCCAGGACCCGACCTACACGGCTGTGATAAAAGCCCAGCTACTCACTTTCCAGCTGCTTCTCCACTTCTTCTTGGATGAACCGCCGCAGGATGTCCATGGATGGAGACTCCCCCTAGGAGGGAGAGAAGGTGGAGCTGTTCATCCTCCCAGGAGCCCTTGCCTCCTGAGACCTGCGACGGCTCGGGAAGCCACGACGGTCACAGCCCCATACACCACAGCTCCCTGGTTCAACCCCTTTTACACCTGGAGCCGTCTGCCTGCTCCCCGCCATGCAGGCGCCGTTACCCCGTCAGGTACGGCGACCTGGACTCCCTTCTCTCTGGGGCCCCTGCTCCCCCGCCTCCCCGCACAAACCCCTTCCCCAGCTCTGGACCCGGGAGGTCTGCTCTGAGCCTCTCCCTGCCAAAGTGCCATCTTCCTGCAGGACCCGCTCACAGGCTGCCTCCTGCGTGAAATCGTGTTTGATTTCCTCCCACTGGTCACTTGGCTGCTCTGGTCCCCAGGGTCTGGCTTGCCCTGCTCTGGTCACAGAAACCAATGGGTCAGGGGGCAGAGAAGGCGGGCGCCACCTCCAGGCGCCCATGGCGATGTGCGATTCTTAGACGGATCCGTGAGCAGACCTGCTGCCGCACCGGGCTCCCCCCTCGTCATCAGAGCCCTTCAGGGCGGTGTCCACCCCCGAGGCTGGGGGCCGTACTGGGCTCATCTCTGCAGCTCCAGCGTCTGGCACAGTGTGAGATGGGCTCCGTGTACTCATTCTCTTGTTTGCCTTTCTGGCCAATAATCTTTTAGGTTAGTCCCAGAATGTCCACCGCTACCCACAGCAGCAGGAGAACTTGGCAAAGACTCGGAGGAGGGGTGGGGGCCTTCTGGAAGCCCACCGAGTCCGCCAGCACCCACACTTGGCCGAGGGACAGGATCTGACTGCCTGGCCTCTTTCACGGTGGTGGAAGCTCAGGCTGGCCACAGGCGTCCTGGCAGGGACAGTGACACAGAACCTCAGAGCAGGCGGGGGCACTGAAGACCATGTAAGCCTGTGCTCTGAGGAACCGGAGGGTCCCCCGAGGGCCACGCGGGCTGCAGAGGCGGGGTGGGGAGGTCACGGGGACCTGGCAACCGGCCTCCACTGACACGTCCACCAAGCTCTGCCTTCATCTCTCTACAGCCAGCGTGTGCCGATGCTACAAGTCTGTGAAAAATAAGAGGTCTGCCACGGGAATACAATATGTTCAAAGAAAAAAACTGCTCTAAACAAGCCTTTCCTTTTACATTGGGGAAAAACTAGACCCAAAGGGAAGAATTAGTGCCCCAGAGAGGCAGACAGGACAGAGGCAGAGCCGGGCACGGGACGGACAGCCAGCCGTCCCCGCGGGAAGCTCTGGTCACTGAGACCTGCTGCATCTTCTCAGTGGCCTGCTGCACCAGGTCCTGGGGCAGAAGAGCGCGACAGCCCGAGGAATGGAGCCTCGGGGATGCAGGACACTGTGAGAGACGGACGCTACCCTGGAGCCCTTCGTACGCCACGCGGCGTTACCTCCTTTAACCATCACGGCGGACCGTCGGGAGGGAGGTTCTCCTCACCCCTTTAGGCAGGTGCGGAAGGACAGGCTCGGAGAGGAGAAGTAACCTGCCCCGGGTCACGCAGGTTACTGGGATCTGTAACCTGGTCCCTCTGAAGCCCACACACCTCACGGGCTTCCCCTTCAGTCCCAAGGAGCCCCAAGTTTGAGGCATCACCAATATCCTTACCCTCAGTCCTGGAAATCCTGGCTGGCCCGGGGGCCCCGGCGGCCCGGCCGGCCCATTCTCCCCAGGTAGTCCCTGGGGGCCCATTAGGCCTGTGTGACCTTTGTGGCCTGGGATCCCAGGGTCTCCAGGCTGGCCCTTCCCACCGGGAGGTCCTTTGTCACCTTTGATGCCAGGATCTCCCTAGGGGAGGAAAGAAGCGCTTCAGTGAGCAGAGGCCTAGGAGGTGCCCCCAGGCCAGACGAGACGTGCGGCTACAGAAGGGACTCTGCCGGCCCTTTGCTTCCTCAGCGGTGGAGAGGAGACCTCGGCCCTGGCAGGCCCACGACTCAAGTCTGATGGCACAGACCAGGGCACGAGGGCCCACAGAGACACAGCTACCTGTCCACGTCACACTGGTAGTCTGCAGAGGACAAGACACGAGCTCTGATTTCAAATCCCAATCCCGTGCTCCGTCCCAGTAGCGCAGCTCCACCTGCCTGGCTAGAGAAGGCCAGCCGCTGAGCCCGACTGCCGGAGCTTCTGGCCCACTTCAGTTTTGTTCTCCGTCAGCTGGAGGGATGGTGGCACTCGTCAGCCAGAGGTGTCTCACCCGCAGGGAATCTGCCCCTCCTCTCAGCCCTAGGGGGCCCGCAGAGGATGACACTGCCCGGGACCCCTTTCTCCCCATTGCTGGCCCAAGGACTGAAGTCCTGGATCAATGATCTGGGAGCCACGGCAACCACGGGACGGTCCAGTCCTCTGCCCTATCTGCTACCGGGTGTCTGACCAGCCAGCCTCAGTTGTCGGAGAGTCTGAAACTACAGCGGCCACACTAACAGCCTCAGGGTGTAAAAACTCCACCGCTTGGAGGCAGCAGAGGGGGGAAACCTCAAGAAAAAGATGAGCCACAGATGGTAACCGGATATGGGACATGGCTATGGGCGTGACCTAGAGCCACGGAAAAGGAAGACGGTGCAGTTATGAGACCATCTGCTGCATACACGCATGAAAAATGAAAAACGAAAAGAGCGAAACGGTGGAAAAAGTCTGATATGTTACAGGGGATCTAGTAATATGCATGTTGACACGCACACCCCACGTGGTTCTGCGCACACGGACTAGTGCAAGATACAGAGGACGTGTACAGCGACCGAGCTGGGGAGGGGACGGGGACCAGAGGGCCTGGTGGACAGGCAGCTAGCCTTCACTGCAGCCACTTTTCTGCAATTTGTATTGTTTAACTACGTGTCTGTATTGCTTTTTCAACAATAACAGAAAGAGCAGTGAATTAAAAAAGGCATCTACCCAGATTTGAGGGGGTCACCTAAATTTCTCGAAGGTGATGCATTTCATGCGGACATGGCCATCCGTGGGTGATCTCAAGTTTAGGGGTCTAGGAGAGTCCTGGTGCTTTGTGCACCTCAACGCCAAGGCCTGTGGTACGGCATTTACAATTCTTTAAACGTCTCAACATCCCTCTGCCGTGAGAGGACTTGTCCCACATTTCAAATGGTCTCTGGAGTCCAAGGCATGGGGGACCTGACCGCTATCTGGCAACGTTCCACAAAACAGGGGAAGGCAACTTAACCGGGGAAGGCAACTCGCCATTACTGACTCGGTATTCGAGAAGATTCCATGTACTGATTTGGTATCCAGAAGATTCATACTCGCCGTCTGAATTCCCCGGCTCCCAACCCAAACTCCAGCCACACCCCACAACGCAGCAGCTCCCGGGGGACAGCTGGCCAGCTGCTGGGTGGCAAGACCCTCAGTGCCTTCCCAGCTACGGCCCCTCCCCTGGCTCCACACTCAGGAACCAGCAGCCATGGGAATGAAAGTCACTGGGAAGGGAGGAGGGAGAGAGATCTGTGGGGGTGAGAAGCCCTGACGCTCTCTGCTTCCATTTTGCTCTGGCCTGCAGGCAAAGCCAGGTCCTCACTCATCCAACTTGCAAGGAAAGCAGAGAGAAATTCTTTGCAGGACCACGGAAAACAAACGGAGGGTTGGAGTGGGGTGGCGTGCCGTCCATGTTGGGCAACAGTGGGACGGTGTGACGGCTGACCAAGCGCAGGACCCTGGGCAGGCGAGATGTCTTTCTCTGGAGGGAGCAGCAGGTGGCAGCGGTGAGAGCACGCCGCCTCCCCTCACCGGCGTTTCTTCCAAAAAAAAAAAAAGTGATTTTTTTTCTTTCCTGTTGTTTTTTGGAGGAATGCAATGTAAAGAAAGGCTTTCTGAGCGCAGCGCCAAGGCGATTCATTATGGGAAAATCTGTTCCCTTGTCACCTCCAGGAACAGATCTGGCTCCTGGCAAACTGGCACTTTGGGCTCCAAGCGTGTCACACACAGGCGTTCGCACACGGAGAGGAGAGACGGAAATCTGTCAAAGTCTGGGCATGCTCGCCTTTGAATTTGTAATTGCGATGACTTTACTGCTTAAAATAACAACCAGAAAACCATGACAAAAGCCAACATCACTGACTACAACCTCGGGAAAAGCCTCCCACTGGGGGCTCACAAATTTCCAGGGGGAACAGAGAACAGAGAGGCCACCACAGGAGCCGCTCCGCAGGCCAGGCTGCTTCCTAAAGCCTTGGACACAGTCCCTCTGCCCCACTTACCCTTTCTCCTCTGGGGCCTGGCTCTCCCGGCTTCCCAGGGGTCCCCTGCAATGAAACCAAAGGAGGGTGGTCACTTAACCAGGGCCATCCCATCGGCTCGGGCATCCCTCTCTGCCCTTCTCGGTTCTTCTCGGATCCTGTGTGCTGAGGGCAAGGTGTCCTGGAGAAGGCAGGTCCTCCAGGAGTCCTGCTCCGGCCCTGGTCACGCCCTCCCGCTGTCTACACGCCAGCCACCCTGGCCTTGTGGTTCCTGAAACGCGCCTTCCCATGCCTGCTCCTGTCCATCCTGAGGGCTGGAAGTGACCAGGGCTGGAGCGTCTCTGTTGACAGAGCCACGGGAGGACGGAGCCGAGGCTTGAACCAGAAACGGACGTGATCTCACGTTTGTCCTACGCAGGTCACTCTGGCTGGTGAGTGGGGAAGGAGTGCGGCGGGGGGCAGGCTGGACCCAAGGAAGCCAGTTAGGAGGTCACTGCAAACGTCCAGGTGAGAGACGATGACGGTCTGCGTTAGGGTCCAGCGGGAGAGATGGAGAGAGATGGACCGAGCTGGGAGGTATCGTGGAGTCAGGATGGACAGGACTAGTTGATGGACTGGGTGTGGAGAGCTACAGACAAGTCAGAGACATGACACGATGGCACCCTTGGACCGACCGCCTAACTGGTGGGCCCTACGCAAAGTGAAGACGTGGACCCTCGTTCAGAAAGCATTAGGATTTCCGGACAGCAACAGCAGAACACAGAAGCACGTGTGGGAGCCCTGCTAGGCCCAGGGCCCCGTGAGACAGCACGTGTCGCCCGCCCATGAAGTGAGCCTGTGTCTCCCACAGGAAAGGTCACCAAGAGGAGAAGAGGGATGCATGGTACTTGCCTCCTTGCCTGGGACTCCCTTCTCTCCCGGTTCACCCTACGGCACAGAACAAAATATCAGTGAGCTCTGCTGCATCGGCACGTTGCAGGTAACACGACTGTCTTTACAACAGACATCTTCACCCAAGTCACGCTCCAGCAGAGACAGTGATCAGTGGGCCAGTCGGGGATACGCCCCAACAGGGTTCTATGCTCACCTGCGGTCCACGGGGACCCAGGAAGCCAGGGAGCCCTGGGCTGCCGTTGTCTCCTCTGGTTCCTTTCTGGCCCTGCAGAGGGAAAGCAGGGCATTAATTCTTCAAGGTCAAGGGTCAACTCAAGAAGATTCAGAAACCTCGGAACCCCTCTGTACTCTGAAGGCCTGGCGCGTGGACAAAACAGAAGAGCCCTTTCCTGTAACGGAGGGGCTGGGTTAGGGAGAGACGGGGTACTGTGAATTCCCCACGGGGTGCGGGGGCAGAGGAGAGTCTCCTGCAAACAGTGAATGGCTCTCCCATTCCAAGCAACAGAAGCAAAATGGGACAAACGTTAAACAAAACACCTTGCTGTGTAAGGGGCCCCTGCAAGTAACCTCCTGCAGAGGCAGTGTTCCTCTTCCCCTTTGGCCAGCACGTCTTATGGTTTGGCAGGCTCACTTTTGGGGAAAGGTGTTTGGGAATTTTAGTTTTAACCTTTCTGGGCAGCCACCATATGTGGGTCAGCTCTTCTGGGGTCAGCTCTGCACTGGGGATGGATCAGCCTCAGGACCCAATCCCGTCTTGTCTGTGACGTCTCAACGGAGGTGACAAGACTCCCACGATGGTTCCTAAGGAAGGTCACCACGTGTGCTGAGGAGTTAAGATGCCTTAACACGGCTGCCCCTGGTCCAACAGGAAGATGGGGTTCTATCAGGACCACCAGATGCCCTGTTTGTCTGGGAAATGATGGGTTTCCCAGGATGCAGGATTTTCAGTGCTACAAGCAGGGAGGTTCCTGGGAAATCAAGACTGACTGGTCACCCTAATTTCCACAGTGACAACAGTCAGCTGGCCAGACTGTTCTGCCCATCACCCCATGCATCTGCCGCTTGAACAACACACCATACAGGTGGCCTTCTCAACAGGGTTGCCAATTTTACCAAACAAATATATGGTAAGGCTGGGCTGGGAGGAGACTAGCGGACAGGCTTTCACTTATCCACTTCTAGACCCCATCAAGGACCAGTCTTCCCCATCATGTCTCCCCATCTACCAGACCTGAACCCCAAATCCCGAGCCTGCTCCCCAGTGCCCAGGGCTCTGCTGATTACTCCTGTCACCCTCTTTCTACCACCTACCCATGGTTAGCTCTTCCTAACACCTCCTCACCAGCAGGAGGACCCTCTTCAGCCGAATCTGTGTTACACGCATCCATCCCCACGATGCACCCTTACCCTGTCTGAGATGGTAAGGGTCGGTCAGCCTGACCCTGTCCTCCCATCATCTAAAAACATCAATCAACTACCATGCAACCTTATGACACGCGTGTTTTTTAGTCTTCAATAGTTTTGTCCTGTTGGATGTCTATGGTTGTAGACGACAGAGAGCCAAGTGCATAATCGTGTGTGTTTTAAGCTTTGAAAGACGTCCTTCACGGCTCCCCCTGCCTCCAGCCTATTCCTGCCAGCCAAACACCATATTTTCCCACTGAGGCTTCTGGAAACAGAGACCAGACAGTCTGTGATGTAAACCACCTTTCAAAGCCTGCCCTGATTCCATCACAGCAGTGGGACAGTACTCACGGGATTGCCTGGAGTGCCATGGTCTCCTGGAGATCCAGGCGATCCGTTCTTACCCTGGTGGAAGAAACAGAAGAGAGGATTCTGCCAGGACCTCACAGAGCAGGACGGTGCAACAGAGAGACTGCTGGATGCGGAGGGCCTGCTTTCACACATAGAGCTGTTACTCAGACCAGCGTGGCTCCAAGTCATTACTTAGAGGATGTTTCTCAACTTGTAAAAGGAGCTTGGGATATTTAACTCGTAATAAATAATAAGTAATTAAATGAGTTCATGTGCATGAAAAATCCTGGGCTGGTGACGGATGCCCAGAGCCCAGGCACAGTAAAGAATCATGTGACCACATCGTTCACTTAGCTGTTCATCCTCCCCACTCAGATGCTGACTTCAGGAACAAACAGAAGTGCTCACATCACCGCGGGCTGTTCTCAGATTAGGATGCACATCCCTACCCGTATCCCATCCTCCTCCTCCATGATGGTCACCACTGGGTTGAACAGAAGGATATCGAGGCACAGAAAAGTGGCTGGTGCAGAATCACACGGCTACTGGGTGGAAGGTCCACTCACTCCAGATTCCAGGACAGACTCACATCCATAACACTCTCTAACTTGATGGGTATTTTGCGCCCATTTGTAATTTGAATAAATACATTTAACCAGTAAGATCCTTGGTAGCATAAAAATCAGAAAGTTTGAGAATGCTCCTAAGCTACAGACAAATTCCTAGTAAGCCCCAAACCTACAGGTCAGCTTCAGCTGAGCTGGTCATGCCCCTGCCCTCACTTTCCTCCTGCTCAGGACCTTCCCCACCAGACGGCTGTGTCTTTCGCTGGTTCTCTTCCCTGCCTTGTCTGTGTCCATGCCCAGCATCTGGCATGTGTCACCCACACACAGGAGGCGGGCACTCTGCTAGATGAATGAACCAACAACATCGCAGGAGACCACGCTGCACTGATCCCTGAACCACCAGGTGCCAACGTCCTATAATCTGTGAAGCACACGTTTACAGAGGAGCTGGCTTCACGGAAACACGTGACAGAAAGATGTCACTAACACTGCCCGGGCGCTTCCTACGTGCCAGGCTTCACACGCATTAACTCACTCACTGCTCACAACAGAGCAGACGTCGCCATTTTACAAATGGCGCAACTGAGGTGCAGAAATGCTGAACAACCTTCCTGAGATAGAAAGGAAGGGGCTGTGGTTTGAACCCTGGCAGCACCGCCCCCACCCCATGTTCATTAAAGGGATGGCTTGCTGGGGGTCATAAAGAGGGCTTCCTCCTTGGGCCTAAGATGTGCACGTGTGATCGTGGGTGATTCACGCGCCTCATCCCACCAGACCCTGCAGGAATCGTGCCGTGTGCACGGATGCCTTTACGTCACAGATGAGGAAACCGAGGGTCGGAGAAAGCACGGACCTGCCTGGGATCGCAGGGCTAGGGAGCACTGACATCGGAGAGGCCAGCTGGCGTCTGGGACCGCGTGTGACGTCCGTCCAGGCGCGACAGCGCTGCTCTGCACCTGCGTGCGCCCACCCAGCAGCCCACCTGCCTCCCTCTAAACAGACGCGCTCTGGCTCAGCCCGATGGCAGTTCTCTCTCCCCTCCTCCCTCTGGTCCTCTGTTCGCCTAGAGGATAAGGGCCACGACACATTAACACACGGTGCCAACACAGGCGGCCGTGCGCAGAGGGAGGCGCGGCTCTGGGCAGCCAGCTGTCACCTGTCAGTGCGCTAGAGGCCGACTGGGGCTGAGACCTGCTCCCTCCTGGGCCACAGGCCTCCTCACGTCCCATTTGTCCTCATGAAGCCCCTCTGGTGTCTGTGCCACTCAGAAATGGAGGCCACAGCTTTCCCTCCCGAACGGCTCTGAGCTCCAAACTCCTGCCCACTCCGAGTCCCACCAGGTGACCTTCCTGCCAAGAGACTCCAGCACACACAGGCCAGGCGGGCTCAAGCTGCAGACTCTCGGCCCAGACTGCTGAGTCCAAATGCTGGCTCTCTCACTTGCTGTGTGGCCTTGGGAAGGCACTCGACCTCCCTGTGCCTCCTTCTCTCCTCTGTGGGGAGGACGGTCAGAGCGCCTGGCCCAGGGTTTGGGGAGCTCAGGCAGTGAATTATGTCAATGGACTGGACTCTGCCCACACTTCCCGGAGGCCCTCAGGGGCCTCCACTCAGGGTCTGGTTCCAGGCCACGTGAACTGGCTGAAGTGGCCAGGAACCTTCTCTTCGCTCAGGAAAGCATGTCGGCTCCGGGTGAGTGAGAGTGATTGTCAGGGAAATAACCTGGAACCTAGTCGTACGTGTCCAAGAACACACGCATTTGGGAAACTTTAGCAGTTGACTGCTGGCTACGGATGCCGTGGGAGGCTCCTCAGGCTTGAGGGGAGCAAGTCAGAAAACCCCAAACCTGCCTTGGAGGCCTCAGGCCTTGAGGGCCGAGCCCACCTCCTGCAGGCTGTGCCCGAGGCTGTTCGCGGCCTCCCCTGGGCTGCGACCGGCCTCCTGTCCTCCACCGCGCGCACCTATCCTGCCTCCACCGCACGCACCTGTCCTGCCTCCACCACACACACCTGTCCTGCCGCGCTCACTGTCCCCAAATGCCGCTTCCCTTCCCCCCCTGTGCCCTTGCGCGCATCTGCATTCATCAGGGGTTTACCCTGCGCCCTCTCGGAGGGAGGCCAGAGCCAAGAGCCGGACGACCCTCCAGGAAGAGGGCCGCGTGAGGCCCGGTGATGGTCACCTCCCGGGCGCACTCTGAGTGCTGGGCACGGTCCTGTCGCTTCACTGGATTAACTGGCCGGTGCTCGCAAATTCCCCCACTTCACAGGTGAGGAAACTGAGGCCTGGAGAGGTGAAGAAACACCCAGTCCACATGACAAGTAGGAGGACGGCCAGGAACCGAGCCCAGGGGGCTTCACTGCAGCCAGAGCCCAGATGTGGACGCCGCGACGGGCCAGCAGGAGCAGGCGTGATGCTGCTCCCTGGTGGGGCTCCGGAGCGGGGCTTCTCCACCTTTCTGTCGTCAGCGCTCCCGCCCAGGTGCTCATTCACAGTTTTTCCCTAACTGCTCCATTTGAATTTAATGCCACAGCTATACCGTGTATCTACTTCTGTGCCATATGCATATCTGTGCTTGATACTAAAAAGTAGGAGGTTTGGCACCCCAAAACCAACATTTGTCCCCTTGGGGCAAAAGCACCCACACTGGGGACGCACGGCCCAGAGGGCCTGGGCTTTGGGGTTTTTGTCACGGCCGAGGGGCCCAGCTGGGGGCCAGTCTCCTGTGTGTGCCTACGGGGATGGCGTGATGCCCCCAGGAGTCCCCAGGTTGACCTCACTCAGCAGGAGAATATAGAGCACCGGCCAGCTCCTGGCTCTGCGCTGAACCCACTGCCTGCTCGCTGAATGAACAAACACCACTTCCTCGAAAGGACAGTGAGCTGCTGCTAGAGAGCAGAAAGTATGCAGCCCAGCGGGTGAGCACCCCTGAGCAGGGACGCCACCCTGAGGCGACAGAGAGGCGGCCAGGCCCCCAGTGCACTCGGCTTCCATCACTATGCAGACCACAGGAGGTCACCTGCCCAGAGGACGGGAGGCCCAGGACAGCACAGGGCCACCGGGCAGCACAGGCCCTGCGCCCTGATCAGAAGGCTGTCCACGCCCTGCCTCTGGCCACTGGGGATCACAGATCGCGGGCACGGAGGGCACCCTGAACCCTCACAGGCCGCCGACTCAGGATGGGAGGCTGGATTTGAGTCATTGTGGCCCCATCAGGGAAGAGTGGGGCTCCACCTGGTGAGTCAAACACATGTGACCTGCCCCCCACGTTCCTTCCGTAGGAGCCTGAAGACAAAGCTCACGGCCACGGCCACGAGAGGTGGAGAACATCGGATATGATGTCAGAAAGTCGTGGGTTTAAATCCCCCCCGGAAGCTCTTGCCAGCTGCGTAACCTAGACCCAGGAAGCCCGTATATCTGCCTTACAGGTTTACTCACCCATTCGTTGATTCCATTACTCATTCAAAATATATGTACATGAACACAAGCTACGCAAAATAAGCAAGTTGCAAAGATGAAGTGTGTAACAAGCTGTCTATACACTAGTAGGTGTATTGAAAATATTTTCAAAGATACACAAAATGCTATTAACAGTGGCTCCCTCTGGAGTGTGGGATGAGGGAATAAAGAGGGAATTTTCTCTTTACTTTGTAACATTCCATCCTGTATGAGTCCTCGCACCATTATCATGGGTCACATTTATGCTCATATATACAGGCACATATACATTACAGCAGCCCCTATGACAAGGACCCTGGGTTAAATGGGATAAGGCAGGTGCTTCTTTTGACACAGAACCAGGAATGTAAGTATTTATCTTCTACATCCTTCTCCCATATTCGCTCAGGCTGCTCTTGGATAAGAGAAAGATTCACTTAAGTACATGTATGGGCAGAAATAATATTCAAAATATTTATTAACCACATGGCATGTTATGAGTTAAATCGTGTCCTCCCACCGCCAAGGCATATGTTGAAGTCCTAATCCTCAGTATGTCAGAACCTGAACTTACTTGGAAATAGGGTCCTTGCATACGTAATTAATTAAGATGAGGTCATACTGGAGTAGGATGGGCCCCTTATCCAATATGACTGGTGTCTATAAAAAGGGGACTTTGGGACCAGAGACACGTCCTCAGGGAGAATACCATATGAAGATGAAGGCAGAGGCTGGGGTGATGCTTCTACGAGCCAAGGGTGCCAGAGGTTGCTTGCAAACCACCAGAGGCTAAGAGAGGCCTTCTGAGGGACGATTTTCCCTCACAGCCCTCAGAAGGAACCAATTCTGCTGGCAGCTTGATCTTGGACTCCTGGCTTACAGAACAGTGAGACAATAAATGTCTTGGATTTCTAGCCTCCATACCTGAGAGACAATGAATTTCCGTTGTTTAAGCCACTGCGTTTGTGGTTCTTTGCAATGACAACTCTAGTGAACTCATACAGGGCATGCCCTGAACGCCAGAATGCCCTAAAGCTAGAGCATGATTGGAGGGTCCTAGGCCACTAGGGGGGCTTAGGGCAGTGGCTATTTACCAACTGCTAAGACATTCTGTCATTTTTTTAACAACACATAGGGCTGTACCAGGATGAACCAACCAAATATTACCATGGTAGCAGGCCCTGCCAAAGCATGGAGCAGGTTAGTCTCAAAGCAAAACTCACCGGTAAGCCCCTCAGTCCTCGGGGACCCTGTGGCCCTGTGGGTCCAATGTCACCCTGGAACAGAGAGAGATTACATTATCCAGAGTCGCCGCATGAAGACGGTAGAGACACAGTTTCAAATGTGGACCAAACTTCACCCAGTTGCCCAAGAGGACCAACAAATGGTGCCCAAAACGTCTCATCATCAGTCATCAGTTATTCTGAATACGGACAAACTCACTTCCTGCAGCTGAGTAAATCCCTGTCCCCACGGGGATTTCGGGGGGCTCCATCTGGAACTCAGGCAGGTAACAGGGAGGAGAACTCCTCTTGGTGTCCTCTCCCTGAGTCACTGGACAGTCACCTGGGGCCACTCCTGCCTCAGTCCTCACAGTAAGAAAAACTCCACCTGGAAGGTGAAGAGAACCTTCCAGGGTGCCAAGCAGTGGGGATTCACCACCACCACCTACGTGGTCTTCCAGGAAGCCTCCTGACAGGGTTGTAATTCTCCCTGTGTAATGAATGAAAAAAACAGAAGCTTGGCCATGTTCCTACACAAATTAGACTGTAGAACACCCCGGAAGATGGAGTTTTTAAATTACAAGTCAGAGAGCTGAGAAGGGGGGAAGAAGGCATTTGCACCACAGGCTGGTATCCTGGGCTCCTGTCCCAGCTGCAGCCTGACCTGCTGGGTGAGCTGAATCCCAACCACGCCCCTGCCTGGGGAGCTCCCCTCATGCCCTGTACTGTAAACTGAAGTGAGCAGGGTTGGCAAGACCAGGATTTTCAGCACCTGAGAGGCACCTTTAGGGGACAGGGCTGGGGAGAGGCCTCGCTTGGGGTCAGTGCAGCTCTTCTGCTTTGAACTTAGTGCAGGGCCTCGACACACTAGGCTGGGGTTTGTGAAATGGATCCCACTGCTCAGGAAAAGCACAAGAACTAGATCGGATTTCTGCTAAGATACTTCCCTGCTCCATTGTCTCATGACAACAGATCAGCCAAGGAGACAACACAGGACAAGAACCAGGGGGCAGAGGGCACTTCTCCAGGGGTTAAAGGCAGGTCCTAAAGGATGCAAGGGGGCGGGCATGGGCCCGCCTTGGACCTGAGGACCGTGTGCCTGTGCTTCTGACCCAGCACCCACTCCCGGGAGGCCAAGCTGTGTCCGCACATGTCGGATGGCCCTGCAGGCTGTCACGTCCCAAGGCCAGTGCCCTGTGGGGATGCGGAGCTGGAAGACCTGGACTCCACACTGCTTCCTCCTGCCTCTGACTCTGTGTGACCATGAGGAAGTCTCCTGACCTCTCTGGGTCTTAGTTTTTCTATTTGTATGACTGGGGTAAAAGATGGTTCGTCCCACCCTGACTTGACCCCGAGTCAGTGAGAGAAGGTGAGGGGTACACAGTGGTGCCGTGATGGATCCACGAGGCTACAGAACACTGGAGATGGAGAAATAATCTGGGGAGACTCTGAAACGCCACTTGAGTCCACGTAAGGCCAGATCCAACTCGCGCGTCATTGAGGTCAACAGACAAATCATGACGGACTCAGCAGAGCCTCCTTATCTGTCATATGGCATGGGCACCAACCCTTTTAGCCGGAAGCCCAGACCCGGGGCCTCCTCGGGACCCCAAGGAGAACTCATGCAGCCCGTGGTGCTGGAAGGTGAGGCATCACCAGCAGATTCCTAGAACTCGCCCGTGACTCTCTCCACAGTGGCCCCAACCCCCCAGTCCAGTTCCTGGGCATCTCTTGGTCCTTCAGTGACGCACGTCCTCTACACCTCCTCCTCCCACAGGCCCAGCCAGGCCCCACAGGACACCCACACTCACATCTTTTCCTGGTGACCCTTCCCGGCCAGGGGGCCCCGTGGCCCCAGGCTCTCCCTAGAAGGGGAAGCAGAAACAAAATAGCCGCCGTTAGGGAGAGAGATGCAGAACGCCTGCTGTCCCAGCCGCAGTGGTCTCAGCATCTGGGACGGGGAGAAGAGGATGGCCCACCCGAAAGCACCCTACTGAGCCCTGGCCCCAAGTGGGGCCTGCAGCGTCCTCAAGGCCAGCTTCGAGCCCTGGGCCTGCTCCACCACTCTGAGCTGCAGGGAGGCACCTCCTGACACGTCAGGCAAACCGCTGCGGATTCTGTCTCCCCACCTGCTGACCCACCGGACCCTCTCTGCACCTCAGCTTCCTCCTCGCTGTACAGAGCGGTGGGGTTAACTGGTGGACCCCAAGGGTCCTTCTGTTTGGGGCACTTGGAAGAGATGGGGGAAGGTAAAGGATAGGAAGACAGGGCCCAGAGTCTTCCATCTGGAATAAGCCGAAGCGTTCCACACATTGGCTCTGGGACCTCGGGAAAACCACCCACATCCTCTGGGCCTCAGTTCCCTCCTCTGGAAAGTAGACCTAATGACAGCACTCGTGTCCCCGGACCCAGGACAGCACAGTCTGTGGGCAGCACAGCCGGCAGTGACCACACCTGACTTCAGGCTGACTTGGTCAAACTGGCTGTACATCAGCGTCTGGCCCCCAGAAGAAATGTCTAGAAACACTTGACCGAGGAGGGATGATGCTTCCAATGCTGCCACTGTCCTCTCTCAAGTACATGGCACTGCCCCGCCTGCAGGGCCCGGGAGCCCTCCGCCTAGAAGTGCCAGCTCAGGTGCACTGGGACGACCTGATGGCGACATGTCCACTCACCCGGGGGCCAGGGTGGCCAGAGTCTCCGGTGTGTCCCTTGAAGCCCTAGAAGAAAGAGAATGAAGTTACCCCACCAAGGAGCAGGCTGATAACGCGGGACAGTGTGGGCTCCAGGGAGACGGTCCAGCGCACCCTGACCCCTCTCTGTGTCTCACCCGATGGCCCTCGTTCCTGACCAGTTGCCGGACATGGACCAGGTCCCTGATGCCTGGCTGGGTGGCCAGGCCCTTCCTCCTGGTCACTCTGCAGAGGGCAGGGCTGCAGGGGCCCGTCCCACAAATGCCCTGGAGGGTGGTGGCGTCTCCCCACGTGTCTCCTGAACTCCCGCTTATTCCTCATCTCATACCACATGACTTGGAGCCCCTCCGCCTGGATCCTGGGGTAGGCAGTTCCCTTTGAGGCAACACTGCCTTCACTCCAAGTTAGGGCCTGGGTACCTTCCTCGTTCCTGTAGCCATCGCTGGTCCCCCCCAGCAGCTGTGAGTACAGCCAGCCCGGGAGCCTCATACTGGGCCATGGGGCTGGGCCCTCCCTGCGCAGAAGAGCAGCTTGAGATTTTCTCCCTGAAGCACAAGCCCTCTGAGCAAAGAGGAAGCTGTTAGCGGAGCTGGCACTATCATCTGTTAACAGTCAGGCCACCCTGATTGTGTAAGAATCCCCACTTCACAGATGAGGAAGCTGAGTCTCAGAGAGGTAGAACACCTGCCCAAAGCCCCACAGCTAGAAAGGAATCGGAGTTGGGTCCAGGCAGGCCTGCGCAGCCCCAAAGCCCGCCCACTTCCCACTGTCCCGCCCCCAGGCTCTGCTCTTGACCAGCTGGAACAGCATCTCTGCAGCCTGGGCGTCAGGGTGCTTGCCCTCCTGCTGAGACCCAGGCATTCACAGGACGCTGATCCCGCAGCTGAGCAGGCCCTGCCCGCCCTCCCCGCGCCAGCGGACCACGTCCAGGTCCCGCCCCACCCGTGGTCCCTGTGGCAGGCCTCCCGTGTTCACCGCTGTTCCCTCCTGCTGGTGCGCACCTGCCCGTCGGGTAAATCCCTCCCGGTTACAGGCCTTGCTCTCGGCCAGCCTCCCATCCCAACTCCAGCATCTCGGTCGTCCCCCCCACTGTCACCATCTACTGCCTTCCTGGCACCTTTCTCTCTGTGCGTCACCTCCTCGCGTCGTCACTGCCAGAGCACTGCTCTGAGTGTCCTGCTCGACTGAGTCCCCAGCCAGTGGCTGACACAGAGCGATGCCCTTGTACGAGGGCTGATGCCTGTGCACAGAGCTCAAGGTCAGGGGGTCTGCGGAGCACCTGGGACGGGGCCTTGAATTTAATTTCACTTGTCAACACAAGCCCCACAGACAGGGGCTGCACAGCACAGGGAGTCATGCCCTTCTCCGAGCAGTGCGGAGGTGGCCTCACAGTGAGCAGCGAGGTCCCGTCCTAGCCTCTCACTCACCGTAAGGAAGGCTCGAGGCGGGGAGAGAGGAGCAAGGGTGCAGCAGGGGAAAGAGAGGAAAACCCCAGCTGCAGATCCCCTACTGCGCATGTGCTGCAGCCATGGGGGGGAAGAGAGGAAAACCCCAGCTGCAGAGCCCCTACCGCGCATGTGCTGCAGCTATGGGGGGGAAGAGAGGAAAACCCCAGCTGCGGAGCCCCTACCGCGCATGTGCTGCAGCCATGGGGGGGAAGAGAGGAAAACCCCAGCTGCAGAGCCCCTACCGCGCATGTGCTGCAGCCATGGGGGGGAAAGAGAGGAAAACCCCAGCTGCAGAGCCCCTACCGTGCATGTGCTGCAGCCATGGGGGGGAAAGAGAGGAAAACCCCAGCTGCAGAGCCCCTACCGCGCATGTGCTGCAGCCATGGGGGGGAAAGAGAGGAAAACCCCAGCTGCAGAGCCCCTACCGCGCATGTGCTGCAGCCACTGGGACACGCTCCCGTTTCAGTGCAATGAAGTCCTGTAAGATGGGATTCATTTTCCCCACTGTATAGAAAAGAAGCTCAGCCCGATCTATCACACAGAGAGTAAGCGGTGGAGCCATGATTCAAACTGCATGATTCAAAGCCTCTCCAGTGCCACACTCAACTCTGGGAGGCAGCAGTGTGTGGCCAAATAGGGCCCTCTGAGGCCAAGGCCAAATGCCTCCCAGCTGACGCCACCAGGCCCTTCTCAGACCTTATCTCCCGAGTTTATCTCCTGGTTTCAAAAAGCGAGTGAAGACCCTACTGGGGAGAAGACAGCCCTCCGGCCTGGCCATCTGATGAGAGCTGTGGCCTAGCAGCCCCACTGCTGTGTGGTTGTGCTTGTTACCCTGGAAACGCCTTCTCGTTCCTGTTCCTCACCACTTGGGGCATAAGAATGGGTGGCCTTAGGAGGGAGGCTCTGAAGGTCACTTCCCAGGCCGCAGGGCGGTGCAACAGAAAGGGAAGCTCTCGGAGCCTGGGAGGAGGAGGGGAAAAGCAGGACGAGGGAATGAAGTCGCCTAGATTGACTCCAGACTGAACCACTGTAACTTGGGAAAAGTCAACTTACCCCTTGGGGTCCTAACATCACCATCTATGAGATGAGGATAATAAAAATACCCACCTGGCAGAGCTTTGCAGGATTAATCTATGGAAAGGGGCTTTACATGCTATTACATTATGATGGAGCAGGACTGACTTTGGGGTCAGGTCTGGAACTGAACCATGGCTCCCCACTTTCTAGCTGTGGGTCTTGGGTGCTTTACTTCCCTTCACTGGGAGTCAGTTTCAACATCTGTAAAATAAGGGTAGAACCCACTTCTGCAGAGTTGCCGTAAGGATTGAAAAAGAAATAAACAGTGCTCTCCCCTGGTCAAAATAGGCCAGTTCCCTTTCCCTGGGGAGGGACAGGGCCTCCTGGGGCCCAGCGTCTTCCCCAAATCCAGCCAGTGCAGAGGCAGGGACCCTGGTTGCTCTCCTCCCAGATAATCATGGACAAAAGCACCAACTAAGGGAGCCACACACAGTGTCCCAGACACGTGGCTGGGAACTTTACACGTTTTACCTTCTCCTTCAGTACTCACAACCACCCTATAGAAGTGGGAGCTATTCTGATGCCCATTTCATAAAAGAAGAAACAGAGGTTCAGAACGGTCCCCTGACCCAGGTCACAAAGTTAATAAATGACAAAGTGGGGCTTCCCTGGTGGCACAGTGGTTGAGAGTCCGCCTGCCGATGCAGGGGACACAGGTTCGTGTCCCGGTCCGGGAAGATCCCACATGCCGCGGAGCAGCTGGGCCCATGAGCCATGGCCGCTGAGCCTGCGTGTCCGGAGCCTGTGCTCCGCAATGGGAGAGGCCACAACAGTGACAGGCCCGCGTACCGCAAAAAAAAGAAAAAAAAAAAGACGAAGTTAAAGCTGAGCCCAGGTCTGTCTATCTCCAAGCTCACGCCGTGCCAGCCGGAGGAGGTGGGTGTTCTTTCAACTGCCTGGGTCTCTAACCTCTGTCCCCGCACTGAAGTAGGATTCCTTACAACTCTCTGTTGAGAGGTGGATTTGCCCCAGCACACTTCCCAGCAAATGGAGCTCCGTGGCTGAAAAAAGAAAAAAAAAGCAAAACAAAAAACCCTCCCTCCAGTAAACCAGAAACGACCTTAAAAAAAAATCACTAATTCTGTGTTTTAATCCCCCAAAGAGGTGGTAGTCCCCATTCTTAGGTTTCTTCTCCTGATGCAAGCAGGTGAAAAGCAAGGAGAGTTGGGAAAAAGGAAAGTATTTTCTGTGTTTTATTTCCTCCTTATTGAATACCAGTCAGGTGAGTTATTGATTTTTTTTAACAGAAGAACACATTAAGGAAATAGAACTAGCATTTTGATCTCCTACTTCTTGCCAGATAATTGGATTTTAAGATTTTCACTGAACATCATATTCGTTTCCAAAGAAAATTTAAGGAACTTTGTAAACAATTTTGAAATTATAAAGGAGTAAAGCATTTAGCGAAAAAAACCCAACAACCCCAAAATACATAGAGTTCATTTTTTATAGGTAGGAGAGGGTGAAGACATGCACTGAAGGGTCGGTCAAGCACGAGCCTTTTCAACAGGCTGTGGAGAAGCTTTAAAACACTGACAATCAAGGCAACCTCTTAGGCCCTGTTTTGGGATTTCTCTAATTGCCATCCAAAAGCTAAAAGGCAGGAAGTCTCTTCTTTTTCTCATGGAGTTTATAAAGTTATGAAGTCTCTTCTCTCTCTTGTGGGCTTGCTTATCTTCTTTCATAGATCACTCTAAGTACAACTCCCTTACTTGCAAGGTATGTTTCTTTCCTATTGTGCTCTGTTGTGGATCTTTTATGCATATATATAAATAACAGTATACCCCTCCCTACCTCAACATCCCTTCAACATATCCACTGCTAACTGATTATGCAATCTAAGCCATTGGCATTGGGTTGGCCATCCATCCTGACATTAAAATGGGATCCAAGTTGTTGAGTCTTGTTTTAGACCCCTGTAGAAAACCATGGGGCTTAAAATGAAATGATGATGTGGGTTACATGTGTATATCTATTTGTCCGAATGATACAGTTAAGATTTTTTGATGTATGTAAATTTTATATCATAAAACTTGAAAAGTATCGAGTAGGGGATAGGAAATGAGTAGAGGTAGATATGAAGCAGAATAATGATGACTGAAGCTGAGTGACTGGCACATGGCAGTTCATTTCACTATTCTGTTTACTTTGTGTATGTTTGAAATTTTATATAATAAAAAGAGGAAACGGTGGTTCTTAAAAAAAAAGCTGTCTGTATATGTTTATATGTATAATAAATAGCTCGACAGTTAGATACAGATTTAGATCTATAAATGATAGATGTAGATTTAGATATATAAATGTTGGATTTCATACATAGAAAAAAGACTAAAAGAACATACTAGAACGTTAACAGAGCTTTACTTCTGTGTTGTAGAGTTATAAGTGACTCTATTTTCTTCTCTACAACATTACTTTTCTTACTCTTTCTCTTTTTATTACCACCAACATTTGTTATTGTTATGTAATGATAATGAGTTACTGTTATAATTGGGGAAAAACCCTTTAGCTGTGAAAAGGGCTCAGAATGAAAATTGAGACTTATTTTTACGTTCTATCATCCAGAGAAAGTCCATTAAAATTATAATAAGTCGGATAAGAACAAAGAAAACTTAGAATAACAAGTAACAACGGGTGCAAGTTTGAAAATAAATTTTACAGCAATGGCATGTGAAAGGACTGGATTTACTGCACAGAAGCACCAAGGTCTTGAAAGAGAGGTACTTCTGGAATCCACGGCCAGGCAGTCTCAGAGGACCCTACCCACAGTGTCACAGCCAAGTGACTGATGGCTTTATTCTACTGTGGACAACACACACACACACAAACACACACACACTCAGCACTTACAGGGGGACCGCGGGCACCCTCCGGTCCTGGCAGACCTGGCTCTCCTGTTTTGCCCTGAGGATAAAGAAGAAAAGAAGGACTTGAGGACAACATTTGCAGGATCTTCCTATTCTCGTCTGCCGGAGCTTCACCGCATCATATTTCCACCAGCCAGTCTCTGCCCCCTGCCAACCCTACCCTCTGGTTCTGTGGTCCATTTTAGTCCATAGAAATCTGCACTGGGTAGCCCTGCCTTTTATGTTCTTGGTTTTCCTGGGACGGCACTGGTTACACAGGTTTCATCTCTGAAACACCCATTCACAGTGCCCCTACTTATCCTTGGAAGGGTTCTGGTCTGCATGAGAAATTACGTAGACGCCCAAGTTAGAAACCGCTGTATACCTACTCACCAAACCACCCCGAGGCAGCTAGTAACGACAGCATGGTACAAATGGGGACCTGAGGCTCAAAGAGGTTATGGTTTCATTGAGTTAACAAACAGCAAAGCCAGACTGGACCCCAGCAACACCCGGAAGCAGGCTCTCCTCAGCCTGGCAGCAGTGGCTGCTGACAGGGGGCCTGCAGTTTACCGCTGAGGTCCAGATAAAGTGGTGAGAGGTGAGGGAGGGTTGGGGCGAGCCGGGAAAGTGGGTGAAGGGGCACGTGTGCTTGATGGGGAGACGGGCAGCATGCCGGCCCCGTCTCCATGGTAACCGGAGGGGCTACTCCCCCAAGTCCCCTTCATTTTCACAGCTTATAGACCTGCAGGGCCGGAAGGGGTCCATGGCGGGGCGTGGGACAGGGAGAAGAGCATCCGTGGATCCAGAGTGAAATTACAGGGGAAGGAGGGTGGGGCACCGAGCTCCGACTTCCCAGTTTGTTTCTTTTTCTGTCCCAGCTCGTCTAAGTCTAGCCGTGTGATCTTGGGGGTCATTACCCTTCCCTGGATCTGTTTCTCAGCTGTAAATTCAGGACAGCCTCCCTGACGTAGGTCTTTGTGATCGAGCCTGGCTCCTGCCCCGCAGTCAAGTGGGACAGCCATCACTGGCCCAAGCGGCCAGCAGACAAAGGATAACAACCAGCCACTGCTGAGGGCTTTCCATGCACAACGCCATCGCTTCACACAACAGTGTCAAGTCCTCACTATAACCCATGAGGGAGGCACTTTGGTTCTGCCCCAGGCAAAACTCCAAGGCACAGAGAGGTTAAGCGACCTGCTCAAGGTCACACAGCTGGGGTTCTAATGCAGCCGTTTTGGCTCCAGAACCTCTGTGCTTCACCCTACACTGTAACTAATACTCAAATGCCTCCTATTAAAAATGACGAAACGGGCAACTCTAAAAGCGGCATATCTACCCGTCTATCTGCGTATCTATCCACGCATCCGTCATCTGTCTGTCTGCTGTCTGTCCATCCATGTCCCCAATGTATAGGGACTTAAAGGAGTAAGTCAAAGTGGAAATTAACCACCCACTATCAGTAGCCAGTGCTGCTGTTTCCCAGCCACCCCCACTGGCTCCCCGGGAGGGCTCCTGTCACTCTGTTGACCAGCCCCCCCTCAGGCAGAAGGCTGTGCCCAGAACAGCCTTTGGGGCACTTGACTCCGAGGTGTTGAAGGCCCGAATGTGTGGGGAGTTCATGCCCCAACAAGCAACCCCTCAGGCAGAAAGGCTGAAGTTGATGAGGAACACCCCAGCCTCCTGCTCCCCGGCAGGGGTGGGACCAGGGAGGCCAGGTGAGCTCTTCTTACATCTCAGCTGGTCTCTGGGGGACTGGACCCGAGGTGCCCACTGGAGCGTCTGCCCACTGGCGCGTCTGCCCACTGGCGCGTCTGCCCACTGGCCTGCCCGCAGCTTTCCTTCTTTCCTCGTTCCATCTGGAGCGTCTGCCCACTGGCGCGTCTGCCCACTGGCGCGTCTGCCCACTGGCCTGCCCGCAGCTTTCCTTCTTTCCTCGTTCCATTTCTTCACTCTGTCCGTGCTCCTGGGACCTCCTCCAAACACCCCACCTGCCCCCCATCCTGGTCTCCAGGTCTGCTCTCGGGGGACCTCTGGTGCCCCCATTCCTCTGCCAATCTCCTCCCAAGCAGCTCAGAGTGATAAAGGTCAGGATGGCCACATGCCGAGACCCCAGCACGAACGGACAGGTGAGCTCTGGACCACGTGCTGGGGAGAGCTGCCGAGCCCCCTCTGCTTCCAGCAGAACCGGCCTTGCCTTCCACGCACTGGCTTAGCCACTGCTTACCCAGGGCAGACGTGGCCTTCCATCCGTCCACACCCAGCGCCCGGCACAGGCCTATCTGGAAAAGGCATTCCACAAGCAGACTGAGTGCAGACCAAGGGCCTCGGTTATCCTGTACTGTCAGTGACAGCCTCTCAGGATAATATACTTTCTGCAGAAAAAAGCTGATTGCCTGCTCTGCGTTGACTGAGCTCTGGGGTCAGCCTTCAGGGTGCGGGTCCTGGATGCTTCGTTTACCAGCGGTGTGACCTCGGCCAGCCTACCTAACCTCTCTGTGCCTTAGTTTCCTCATCTGGGCCAATAATGATACCCACACCCCGCAGGGGTTTCCTGGGGCTTACACTGGAAAGTGTAATGAGGCACTCAGTGCCCCCTCGGTGCGCACACGGCAGCTGTCAGCCACGGTGGCGATACCTGTCCTCCTCCCTTGCCACGTCCTCAGCCTGGCTAACTGCCGCCTGCCCACCAGGGCTGCGCTGCTGGACGCCGGCCTTCAGCAGCTTAGATGAGCTGTTTACTTTGCTCGCTGCCCTAAGCTCTTACTTTCCCCTCAGCAGTGAGTTCTGGTCTCAGCATCTGGCAAACAGTGAAAAGTGATAAAGAAGGTACTTCTGGCAGGTTGCATAAGACGCAGAATGAGTCATAATAGTTACGGCCGCACAAATTAAATGGAGCACAAGCCCTGCTGCGGAGACTGTTATGTAATTCCACTTACTGGTTCTAAAGGCTCTGAGGTTCTAACCTCACCAGGAGTTAAAACTAGAGCAGTTGGAAAAGTAACTTACTAAATTAATTAACAGTTAGAGAAGCCGGATGCATTTAACCAATTTCTCATCGCAGCTGATTCTCCAGCAATTCCAGCAAGTTGCTACTATTATTCTCATTCTATTTGAAATGAAACTGAAGCCGGGAGATGCTCTTTGACTCAAGCCAGGTCGCAAAGCCTGTAGGGAGTGAAGCCAGCATCCGAAGCCAGTTTCTTCTTCTGGCTGTGGTTGTAATTTTGGCATAAAATATTTTAATTTAATTTTATCAATAAGCACTGCACACACAGCTCCAAAAATTAAAAAGATAATAAAATAACATACTACGGACCAAAAATTGACGTCCCATCCCTATGTACCTTGTGCTCACAATCACCCGTCCTCACTTCCCTCCAAGGATGGAAACTACTTCGCTTAGTGTTTCTGGAGTCTCCCAGAGTCCCTTTATGTAAATGCTAGACAAATATACACAGACCCATTTTCATACAAAATAGGGCAGGCTAAACACACTGCTCTGTGCCCTCTTTTTTACTCAACAATGTGTCTTGGAGAAGTCCCATGTCAGTATCTAGAAAACATCCTCCGTCTTCTGCACAGCGGCTTGGTATTTACTGGGTGCACCCCATCATTAACTGTCTCCTGCTGGTGGGTGTCGGGAGAACCAGGTCTCTAAGCCCCAGCGGCCACCTGCCATCTTCCCCTCGGTGTTGAGGCTGTGGAAGGGGTTTGTGAAGACAAAACTGCTGCTAGGAAATGAAGCTTCAGCATCATCACTAAGCCCAGATCCACACTCAAGAGGGGCTGACCGTCCTAAGGAAAGACAACTCCGAGGTCATAGAGGCGGGTCTGAAGAAATCACTGCACACTTCCAGCCAATAGCTGCTGGGGCCACAGAGACAGACGTCCTCAGCAGCACACAGTCCATCTCACTGTGTGGCCTGGCAGCTGACATTAAAGATAAAGGAAAAAAAAAAAACTCTATGCCAATGTCGAAGAAAGGACAAACTCACACCCCCTAGAGATGGCAGGTGAAGCTCAGGCTTTCAGGGGTTTAACAGGCTTTTCGGATGTCAGGTTTCTACTCCAGCCAGTGCTCACCTGCCCAGTTCCCTTCCACATCAATAGGATGGAGGCTGCAGAGGCAGTTTAAAAAAAAAAAAAAAAAAAAGCAGAAAGGGAGGGACAGGAGCCCCAGGATAGAGTTCACTCCCCGAGACTCATTTTCTTCAGCTGTAAAATGGGGACAGTGGTGTTTACCTTGCAGGGTTCTCAGGAGAAGTAAATGAAGAAATGCACAACAAATAACTCTCACTGTGCCCGGTTCATAGTAGCTCTGGACACAGAGTAGTTGCTTCTGAGAAATGGCTGATCTGGCGTGCAAATGATAAGAACCTTGGAGTCCCTTACCGGCTCTCCAGGGGGGCCTGGTTTTCCATCTCTGCCTTCTTTGCCTTCTTCTCCCTGCAAGATAAACTCAAATTGGTTATCTGGATGAAGATGCTTAGAGGGAGGGAAGGACAGACGCCTTTTTGCCTGGTGTACAGCTACAGTCACACACAACAGGCAGAACTGGCTTCATTTTTCGTGGTTTCTCCCCCAACACCACGCTGCTGGCTTGGATCTCTGGTTGGCGGTGCCTGGCACACAGTGCAAAAGCAATAAATTGCATTATTATTGTTATAGATGGAAAGAAGCCCCTACTGGACATTTTCATGAAGTCAAACGTAGGACAACACGGGCTCATCTCTGGGCCTCCTGGGTTGACCATGGCACGGAGGCGGCTGCTGATGAAGATGACAAGGACCCCGAGGGGCCTGCGGCAGAGCACCTAGCACCTAGCGGGGCGAGGTGAGTGACAGCCAGGGCCATGTCCGGGCTACAGGAAGGCTGCGAACATGTCACGTTTCTTTCCATGAAATCAAGCCACAATCCTCCTACTAGCCCACCTCCTGCTCTCAGCAAGACACTATAAGCCTCATGTTTAATCTAAGAGACGATTCATTCTTCTTCAGGAATCTCTGCAGATCAGGACGATGATTACAGCATCACACAGACGCAGGTTCCAATCCTGGGCCACCTGGGCTGGGCGGGTTCCGGGGAAAGCAAGCAACAGGCAGCAAGGCAGAGGGGAAGCTGAGTCACACCGGGCAAGGCTTGAATCCCACTGGCACCAACTATGCCTATGATCTTGGGTGAGTTATTGACATTCTCAGCTCGCAGCGGCCCCTCTCCTAAACACAGATGACAAACCTGACAAACCTGTCTGGCAGAGTCACGAGGGGGCTCAGAATCGATGCCGCCACCTGCAACGTTTAGCAAACCAGGCATCCGTAAACGGCGCCAGCAGTGCAGCTGCTCCCGCTGCGGCCGGCACGCACGAGATCATGCATTGTTCCTCGTCAGTGCCTTTAACGCCAGTGCCCGGGTGCTGGCAGGAAGCACCGAGGACGGTAACCTAAGTTTACTGACCATCCGGGCCGCTAGCCGATGCTCCACGTGCACCCGCAACATCTGAGTGTCACCTACCCCAGGCACCCTTCCAGGCCTGGCTTTCCCATTTATCTATCACACTATGCATCACGCTCTGTGTCAATGGTTTCTTCCTTTTTTGTTTGGCTTCTCCATGAGACCCTTCCCCTGCCAAAAAAAACCCCACTCCGCGCTGGTTGGGTACATCCGGTTCCTCAAATGCTGGCATACATAGGTCAGTGCTGTTCATTCATGGATCACTCATTCCTCCTGTCGTGCACTCAGCCCAGATTTAGGAAACACCTACTTGCCTCTGTGATGGGGGAGGAGGTGGGTGGAGGTGGACAGAAAACCAACAGGGATTTATGACTGTAAATCCCAAGTGCTGCAAGGGGTTATGAAGGAAGTGCTTAGAGCACAGCTCTGATCCCCACCTAACCCCACTCCCTGGAGAAGATGGTGTCTAGCCGAGACCTCGGGATGAACAGAGGAGTGGGGTGTGGTGAGGATTATGCATGTTAACACGGGGAAAGCTCTCTGCACTGAGCCCGCCCCGTGGTTAGCACAGTGTGCATGAAAGCTATGATGATTCCTATTGCCAGGGCAGAGGGAGGAGGAAGAGTTTTGTACGTAGGGGTGACCTGGAGGAAGGCAAAGTTGTTTAGAGCGGCTGGAAGGGGTGTGGAGCAAGGCTGGAGTGTCCAGGGACAGGGCGGAGAAAGAGACAGAGAGGAAAACAGGGTGAGCTCACGAGGTGCCGGGGAGGTCAGTGTCTCGGCATTCCTCTGAGGATAACAGAGAGCAGGTGGGGTTTGCACTGGAGGGAAAGAAGGAAGGAAAGAGGGAAGCTGGGAGGGAGGAGGGATACTCCTAAGAAAATCGCATACTCATATCTCAGGCCAGTTCTCTCTTCTCCAGCACCCTAGGTCTTTGATCATAAGGGTTTGGCAGAAAATTCAAACTGGAATTTTCTCTCCGTAGCTTTAGTATTCCTGGAATTAAATCAAGTATTTCCTAGCTGCTATGACACACTAGGCTACAGCGTTGCAGTTTATACCAACCGGGGTTTCACATCCCAGCCTGTCTTTTAAGATCTGTGCACCCTGGAGAGGTTACTCAACCTCCGGGGTTGTGTGGTTGCAGTGACAGCTACTGGTGATGCCCCGGAAATGCCTGCTCGACCAACAGTAGCACTTATCAGACACTCGAGGAGGAAGGGCTCTAGGAAAACAATTAAGGCATCCACATATTTATTTAAGTAATATTTGCCGTGTGCCCCACGTGTGGGGAACAAAAGCCTGGTCCCATAGAACCCACAACCCAGAACATGACCCCATGATTATCAGGCACTCTTCTGTTAGGTCCCCAGATCCAGCACCCAGTAGGTGCCTAATCAGTGTGTGCTGAATGAGCAAATCAATTAGTGAATAATGGTGGAGGTGGTTACTAATCAAACCATTATGCAAATAAACATGTGACTACCAGCTGAGACAGGCACTTAGGAAGAAAGGAAAAAGAGACTAAGAGAGCCTATCCTAGCTGGGGGGGCAGAGGAAACTTCTAGGAAGTGATGCCTGGGATGAGCTGGAAAAGATCAAAGGCATCAAATAGTGAAAGAGGTGACAAGAGGGCATTCTGGGTGGACAGAAAGGCATGTGCAAAGACCCTGTGGCCTAGAGAGGAGAGGGTGCAGAGTGTTCTAGAAACCAAAAGGAAGCCAGTATGGCTGGAACAAAAGGATGCCCCGTGGAGGGCAGGGGTGGGGCTGTGTCCAGGAGAGGTCCCAGCTGCAGGCATACACCAGACAAGGAGCCACACAAGGATTTATTCTCAATGAAGAAGGCAGCACATGGCCTCTCTGGACCAGCCTTATTACTAACACACTGGAGAGTCTGACCCTATTGAGAAGTATATTAAATTGAAAAGTCTGGAACAACATTTGTGGAAAGTAACTTTGCAGTATGTATCAAGAACCTTAGATATTATTGTGCTCTGACCAGTAGACTCCACTTTTGGGCACCATCCTATAGAAATAAAATAATAATCGAATGTAAAACAGTAATCTAATGTAAAATAATCTATTGTAGACTTTTAAAAGTTATAAGACTTATGAGGCAACAGAAGAATAATCACATATATTATGGTACATTTATTGGGTAGAATGTATGTAAAATTTATGAGCATTTAATACCAGTGTGGAAAACAAAATGTTTATATTATCACAACTATCACAGTTATGTATGTATGTGTCTGTTGATTGATGTGTGTGTGGAGAGAGAAAGAGATGAAAATTTTATTTACATAAGTAAACAATAACAAATACATAAAGAAAGAATGGGACTAAAATTGGCTTTGGTTAGTATTATTTTTCTTCTAATTTTCTATAATGCTGAGAATTTCCCTAGTAAACATGCTTTGTGTCTACAGTGGTGCAATATAGTTTTATTTGCTTATTTTTGTAGTAGAGAAACTAGAATTTTTTTTAAAAAATGCCACTTACTGGGATTCCGGGTAATCCAGATGGGCCTTGGGGGCCAGGAGGACCTTCTTTCCCCTAAAAGATCCAAGACACGAAACACCATTAAATTTCTCGGATTGGCTTTTCTGGAGGTAAATGATCTCACCCAGAATTGCCTTCGTGGGTTGGAAGGAGTCTTCAGTGCGGAGCAATGGATGCTTCTGCATCTGCCTCGTCCACCTGGTTCCTTTCCAGGTACTGCTTCCCTACAGGGCAGGGAGGGGCCCTGGACAGAGCACAATCACACAGGTTGGTGTGCAGACTGGAGCTCATTTTGGCCTTATTACATAGACTCGGGGAATTAGTGCTTGGAAGGCATACTGGGAAGAAATTTAGGGGTCCACAAGACCTGGGTCCAGATCCAACTCTGCACTTTGTCCCCAGACCGCCTCACAGCACAGACCATAGCACCTTCAGGGCTTCTGCATACAGCACTCAAGACAAGTAAAGAACTGACCAGCTGACCAGGGGCACAGGTAACAGATGGTTTTGTTACTGCCACCATCTTATCCAGAGGTTCCCCAATTCTTTACTATCAGTGCTTGCTTTTAGTATCCCTTTCCCCCATGAAACAGACCTTGAAAGACTGTGTTTACCAAGGTGCATTAATACTTCCTTTCTCATTTTACTTAGCAAAAATACACATCACTGTCAACTAGAGTTTCTACATCAGATGAAGTAATCAGTGTTATCATTTTTATTCTAATGTGCATATTTATAACATCCTGCATCTCTACCATGAGTATGTTGAAAGTCCTGATAACTTTATAATTTCCTGCTAGTGCTTCTTTTGCAATAAAACACTGATGTCTGGCTTAAACTCTAATCCACATTCCACACAAAATGAAATATTCTTAAAGGTTTGTGAAAACCTACTCTCAGAAGTATCTACACTCTGCCCATTCATGTCGGGAGGTTACTCTTCGCTCTTAAAAAATGAAATGCTGGGCTTCCCTGGTGGCGCAGTGGTTGAGAGTCCGCCTGCCAATGCAGGGGACACGGGTTCGTGCCCCGGTCCGGGAGGATCCCACATGCCGCGGAGCGACTGGGCCCGTGAGCCATGGTCGCTGAGCCTGCGCGTCCAGAGCCTGTGCTCTGCCACGGGAGAGGCCACAACCGTGAGAGGCCCGTGTACCGCCAAAAAAAAAAAAAAAATGAAATGCTATGTTTACGCGTTTGCATTGATAACGATTTGGCATGACCTGCATCTCTGTAAACTTATATTGCATGATATTTGAGACTGTCTAGACATATTGCCACTTACACCAATGCAAAATAATAACAGTAAAACAAAAAAAAACATTCACCCCCTCCCCATATCACGACACCTACAAACATTAAAAAATAAAGTGGGGTTTTTGGTCAACTTGGGCCAAATATTCACCCTACGTATGTATTTTTACATATTGATAACAGAGCTTCCTGGATCCCTTCTTGGACGCTTATTATTCCGAAGACCCTGCTAAGAAAGCACTAGTGATCTAGGACAGGAGTCAGCAAGCTCCCACCCTCTGCTTGTTGCTGCAAATAAAGTCTCATCCGAACGCAGTCTCACCACTAGTTTACATAATGTCTGTGGCTGATCTCACCTGACTGTGGCACAGTTGAGGATTTGCAACAGAGACCGTATGGCCCGCAAGACTAAAATATCTACTACTTAGGGTCTTTCTGCTCCAATCAGGTGAGTCGAAGGCTCAGTAAGGAGCCAGTATGGTTGTTCCCAAGCCTGTTTTCACCACTTGCTGTTTGCTATGGAAATTACACAATTTAATTGTTCATTAGGTTACCCAATGAAATTCAGGTGGAAAAAGAAAAAGAATGATCTTTTTACGCAAATTAAGATGTTGAAAATATTTGATAAAGATGAGACATTCACTGTCTAAATAGATAGCTGATAGCTGTACCACAAGATAGCTATAAAAGATTTGCAAAAAATCCTAACAAACTAGGATCCTACATTCAAATTGCTTCACAGGTGTTGTTATACACCCAAACCACTTTTTAAAAAAAAAATTTATTTATTATTTATTTATTTATTTATTTTTGTCTGCATTGGGTCTTCGTTGCTGTGTGCAGGCTTTCTCTAGTTGCGGCGAGCGGGGGCTACTCTTCGTTGCGGTGTGCGGGCTTCTCATTGCGGTGGCTTCTCTTGTTGCAGAGCACGGGCTCTAGGTGCGCGGGCTTCAGTAGTTGCAGCACGTGGGCTCAGTAGTTGTGGCTCATGGGCTCTAGAGCACAGGCTCAGTAGTTGTGGTGCACGGGCTTAGTTGCTCCGCGGCATGGGGGTCTTCCCGGACCAGGGCTCGAACCTGTATCCACTGCATTGGCAGGCGGATTCTTAACAGGGAAGTCCCTCAAACCGCTTTTTAGAAAGGCAACAAATAGTAAATGGGTGGATGTTCTTTCTACAATATAATGACAAGAGACTCTATTCAGGGGAACAGAAATAAAAATGAGGGCCTTCATCCCATGTCAGAAAGATTGGCAAATGGGTTATATGTTTTAACTCAAAATGCAATAGAAATGTTTTAGATTTCTCTGTGTGTGTGTATATATATTTTTAACTATATTTCTGTTTTTTAACTACCAATACTCATTATTTGTCCTAAGAAAACTTCAGCTGTTTTCTGGTTTGATGTTTATGTGGACATACCAAGACCACGGGCAACTTCAAGCACAGGTATAACTTGCCAGGACAGAATCAATATCTCATTTAATGTAGTTTAATTCCTAGGATTTACATCTGGGAGCCACATCTTATTCTCCTCAGGCAAATAGTCCATTAGTTTTTATGGGAGGAATCTTTTTCTGTCTGAGAATCAATAAAAAGCTGCCTGCAGTATGGTTCATATTTTATTCATCCTGGGACTTCTCAGTGGGCTGCTTCAAAAGGATCAGCTAGATGATGATCATAAAAAGAACCACGTGGCTCTTATTTTTCAATCTGGACATCCCTCCTGCCCCTAACCCGCCATCCCACACAGTGGTCAGCGTGGAGTAATAGAAAGAACGCTGAAATGGGAATTTTCAAACTGACTTAACTCCCAACGTGGATATTAATTTCCTGTATGACCTTGGATGAGTGACATCACCCCCCTGGGCTTTGTCTTCCTCATCTGAGGAGCAAGTGCTCCTGGCACCAGAGTCCAGAGGTACCAGGGCAGGGTTGACCTGCTTGCTAGCAATAGCCCTACCTGGAACATGACACTGAGATTGCTGTAGAGTGGGGTTTGCACCCAGCTCTGACATTTCCTCACCATGTGACCCTGAACTGGTAGTTTTACTTCTCTTATGCCCACTTTCCTTATTTATAAAATGGGGACAATGATTCCTATTGATAGGGCAGTCAGATGAGATAAGGGATATCAAGGGACCGTACATTCCTTTAAGTGAATATGCATGTAGTAACTATGAGCACAGTGCCTGCTAAACTGAGGTTCACCTTTGCTTTATGGTGTTGAAACCAAGAATGGTCCCGGCAGCTTCATGCAATGAATATAATGCTGGTGTTTGAGACAAAAGTTTTGGATTCCAACTACCTCCACCTGTGTAGTTTTAGGACCTTGACCTGTGACTTCTGCTTTCTTAATTTCACTCTGATTTTTTTTTTTTTTTTGCGGTATGTGGGCCTCTCACTGTTGTGGCCTCTCCCGTTGCGGAGCACAGGCTCTGGACGCGCAGGCTCAGCGGCCATGGCTCACAGGCCCAGCCGCTCTGCGGCCTGTGGGATCTTCCCGGACCAGGGCACGAACCCGTGTCCCCTGCAGTGGCAGGCGAACTCTCAACCACCGCACCACCAGGGAAGCCCTCATCTGCTTTTTGAACAACTGCATAACAGTAGCTACCTCCTGCCTGACATACCACCTGGCTCATACCACAGACTCATGACGGGGTAGCTCCAAGGCTTTCTCCTCCCCTGTGCCTCTTCCAAATAGAAACCACACTGAAAAGGAATAGAGAGATGGGGCTAAACCTTGAACCAGTTTGAATTGGTTGTAAGCTGAATTCTGGACTCACAGATTGCCAGGTCATTTCACCCAAACCTTTTAATTTAGAGGCGAGGTAACTAGGGTTCTAACATAAAGCAATTCCTCCTGTGGTTGACTAGTAGTGAACAGACCCTTGGAATGTGAGCCACAGGAGTTAAGGAGGACCAGGGCAGGGCTGGCAAACACTTGGGGTTCTGGGAAGGTCCAAACACAAACTGAAGGCACATCCTCTCCAATGAGGAACTTACTGGGGATCCTTGGATTCCAGGCGGTCCCGCAGCTCCAGCAATTCCAGCTGTTCCCTAAGGGTGGTAAAGCAGAAAGCCAGTTTGCTGTGTGTCTGAACAGAGATCATCAGCACCTCCTCTTTGTGCATGAGGCAACGCACAGACCTTAGATCCTGTACCCCTTCCCAGCTGTCTGAACTGTAAGTGTTTCAGAGGTGCTTCTGCCTTCCCCATCAGGCTGGGAGAGCCTCTGGGAACACAAAGATGTCGGGAGGACAGCAGCCGCATTTCAGGAGAGGCCAAAGCATTCACCAGCTAATTATCCATAAGATGAGAGTAAATGGTCTCACTTCAGAGTGGACATTTTCAGCTAACGTCAGGGAACATTTCAGGACAGCAGACAAGAAATAAACAATTGGATTTATCTTCCAGAGAGCTAAGGAAGGCAACTGCCTGTATCGACAATCCAGGGATGAAGAGATGCACAGATGGATAAAGGGAAGCGGAGTTGTACACAGGTAAGTGGTGCAAAGTGAGCCCCAGACAGGCTTCTGCCCTAGGGTTACTGCACATGCTGTCCCTTCCGCCCGCAGTCTCAAGCCCCATGTGTCAGAGCTCATAACCTGCCCTCCTCCACACCTTGGCTCAGGTATCAGCTTCCCAGTGAGACATTCTCTGCCTGCCAGACCCCAACTGCAAGTCCCTGCTCCCCACCACCCCATTTCTGCTTTTAGTTTTCTCCAGCCTTTGCGTCCATCTGACATCTTAATGATTCCCAAAAAGTTGCACTTCATGCAACTACCAAATTTCAGACAAGCAGCTAGAACCCATCTTCCAACTCAGATAAAAATTCTGGATATATATATATATACATATATGAACATATTTATATATATATAAATAGGTGGTTGAGGGAGTATCTAACAATATTTACAAAAACAAATCTATCCTGTAACTGTATTTGCTTCAAAATAATGTGAAGGAAGAAGGATATAGATGAAAACAAGAGTGGCCAAATAGCTGGAAGATATTATGAGCAAGATATTCCCATCTTGTTTACTGGGAACTAAAACAGTGCCTTGGAGACAGTAGACACTCAATAGTTCTTGAATAAATGAATGAATTAGGAGCTGGGCTGGCGGGGTGATAAATGTAGAGGTTCTTTAGACTAATCGATGCTTTGATGCTTCAGTTTCCTTATCCACAGAGGCAGAAAGTGATATTGCCCATGCCATAGGGAGGTGAGGACTAAATGAGGCAATGTTTACAATGTGCTCAGCACAGAACTGAGGGTACCAGTTAGGAGTGCACCCTCTCAGAGCCAGAGTTCCTGGGTCCATGTCCTGGATCCCCAATGACTAGCTGTACGGGAAGTTACTTTACCTCTCTGCATCTCAGTTCCTTTGTAAAAGGGAGAAAAAGGAAAAAAAAAAAGAAAAAGACAGCACTGACTTAACTTGAGTTGTTGAGAGAACTGAGTAAGGTGATACATATAAAGAGTTAGCCAGCCAGCACCAGGTACATACTAAGAGATCTCCATAAAGGGCTCTCTGTTATCAGAGGTCTGATGACAGTGGTCTTCTTCTGTGCATGTCTGTTGGCCAACTCAAGACCAGGAGCACTGCAGGTAATAACTAAGCACAGGATAACAAATAAGCAAGGTCTCACAGTACTTTATTGACACCTTTCCAGCAGTCTTTATTTAGTCCTTTTGCATACATTTACTGGGTGCCTATATCATACCAGGTGCTGGCAAAGTTTTAGGGATACAGAAATGGCCACACCATAGTCTTGGACCTCAAGGAAACCTGACACAGTTGTAGAAGGTGTGTCTTATTTTCCGTGTAAGACAAATCCTGGAGACAAGCTGCAGTCTGATTTGTCTCCACGTCTTTCACCAGGTGAGGACCCCGTAAATGTTCACGAAATAAAAAGATGTTGATAATATTTAGATAAACAGCCTAAGGTTCATGCTCCCCTGCATCTGGGCTGCTGTGGGGGAAAATTACACATCTAACAGAATAATTGCGTTTCTACTCCAGATTTGGATTATTTTACATAATTTTGCCAAAAGCTTTTGGCATCCTAGACTCTGGAATCTAGCTAAGCTAGCAGGTTGGGAACAGGGTAAGGGTTTTACTGGAAGAAGAATGCTAACAGAGCACCAGAAAATAAACTGTGAAAGTAAAGAGCTTTGTCTTCTTGGTATCTATATATAACATCATGAACACTTAAAAAACAATGCATGATTGACCAGGAGGGTTAGCTGCCTGCTCCTGAGTTTCTTCTGCATGACTGGACCCTAAATCTGAATGGGCAGCTGACTCAGCATCCATTCCCAAAGGCAATTAACAGTCCAAGCCACGGCACAAAGTGGAGGCTCAGTAAACACCTGCGTGATGCTGAATAACCTCACGAATCAGTTGGAGACAGACAAGCAGCCTAGACCAAAGGGAGGTAAATCTGCCAGGAAGAGCATCAGTCTATGTTAGCACCACAGCAACTGGAAGAGCAAGGAGGACATTTGTTTGGAGGGGGAGGAGGGTCACTGGGAACAAATGGGATATTAAAGGCTGTTGCTATAGTTAGACAGATAACAAGTGCCGTAGAATGACAGCGAATGATCTGTTGAAAATAGTAATAATACGTAGTAATAACTTGCAGTTATTATTACTGTTATCGATTACAGTAAATCCAAGAAAGTCTGGGTTTGCACAGACACTCTGTGATTCCCTGAGCCTCTCACCATGGGACAGTTTCCTAAGGAAGAGGGAAAGTTGCTTCTATAATACATTTAAGAGCCTAACCTTGGAATTATCCCAGGCTTCCCCCAACCCGAGCTGGATGAAAATCAGTAAGTGGAGCCTGTGCATCCCTGCCAATGCCCCGTCCCAAGAGCATTCTGACTACACTGTCCCTCAACGCAGCCAAGCCCCTCTGAGCTCACCCCAGACGCCGCCGTGACCTGCACTTTCACTTCATCCCAGACACCTTTCAGGTGTCAGCCCACTCTTTAAAATAAGAGGTCTGTCCATGTGATACCACCTCCAGGGAGTATGGAAGTACACACAAATGACAAGGCCAGAAGAGGAGGAGATTCAAAATAATTACTTACCGGTGGCCCAGGGTTCCCTGGGGGCCCCATGAAACCTGGAACTCCTGGATGACCCTAGGAAAACACAAGGCAATTATTTTAAATGATTCCCAAAAAGTTGTACTTTGTGCAACTACCGAATTTCAGACAACAAGTTGAATTCATCTTCCAACTCAGATAAAAATTCTGAATATATATATACATACATGAACATATTTATATATATATATGTATATAAATAGGTGGTTGAGGGAGTATCTAACAATATTTACAAAAAGAAATCTATCCTGTAACTGGATTTGCTTCAAAATAATGTGAAGGAAAAAGGATATAGATGAAAACAAGAGTGGCCAAATAGCTGGAAGATATTATGACCAGGTGATAAATACAATGGGGTAATTTTTATTATACGCTCTTATTTTGATGTATGTCTGAAGTATCCCATAATAAGAATTTAAAAACAAATAAATACATATACACACAATTTATACCCACAATGGAAATAGCTAGATTAACTGAATTATGGCATCTATGACAGTATTACAGTTACTTTAAGAAAGAGATTCACGTCCCCCTGTGGAGAGGAGTCCGTGTGTATTATAGAATGAGCTAAACTGGTTATGGGGCGAAGTGTATTGCATCATTTATTTAGGACAGCAATGTTATCAAACCAAACAAACCACCATGAAAGAAATGATCTCCCTGCCCTCCTCTTTCACCTCCTTCCACAGGGAAACACAAACTGTAGCATTCGCTGCAGAGATCACTGCCATTCACAACTCATAAGAATAATCCCCCCAAATTTTTGTCTTTCAAGATACAAGTGGAATTTTCGCTGAGTATGTCATTCAGACCTTCAGTATAGCTCTTGTCTCACCGCCTCTGGATTCTCTGCTCACAGGCCTCACCCTGTCACTGAATGAAAAGCCCTGTGAGGTTAGGGATTTGCCCAACACTCATCCTGTATCTCAGAGCCTGGTGCGGGGCCTGGCACGGGGCTGGTTTACGATGAGTACCGACCGAGAGACGGATAGAAGACTTTGCAGGAAAGGGGAAAGGCAGGAGGGAGAGAAAATAGGAAAAGAGGGAAAAGAGGGACAGCAGCAAGGCACAGGCAGAGTAGCCAGTTTCAATGGCTTAAAGGCTGTTAGAGGCTGAGGACCTGAGAGTGCAGGACGAGCTGGTAGCCCTGATAGGAGACGAATGGGACACAGTGCTCAGATGCACATGGGGACAATCTTACAATGCATTTGGAGCAGCGGTCCAGCAGGGCTGGATGCGCCCTGAGCAGAGAAGGCGTGTCTATGAAGCATTTTAGCTCACACAGTGAGAGCCATACAACAGAAGCGGTGGGTGGGCCGGAAGAAAGAAGGGGGCGTTTTGCGTTTTGTAATGAATGACGGCCAGTTCAATGAGCAAGAAGCACTAAAAGTAAACGAGTACAAATACGTGTTTTTAAAGGAAAGAAAAGGTAGGCTCCTCGGATAACTGGGGAAGGGGAGTGTGACAGTGAACCAAGGTGGAAACCATGAAAACATGATTTAAAAAAAAATCCTGCCAAAGGCAAAGAAGAGACAAGAAATGACTGCAGAAACGGTGGAATGAAAGTTACCTAGGAAAAAGAGTGATGGTTCTTCAGGGTGAATGTTTCACTGTAAAATAAGTTTTTACCTGATCACCTTTCTGTCCAATCTCACCATCCGCACCACGTTCTCCTTTATTTCCCTTAGGAGAAAAAAAAAAAAAAAAGAAAAGAAAATTACTGAAAATTTTGCTAGCACTACGTTGCAAAAGAAAAATTTTGCAATGCATTCATTCTCTCATTCTTCATCAATTTCTTATCAAGTTTGTGCTGTAGGCCCAAACTAGCTGTGGGACCTTGAGCAGGTCATTTAAACTCTGAGTGGTAGCTTTTTTTTTTTTTTTTTTGCGGTACGCGGGCCCCTCACTGCTGCAGCCTCCCCACCGCGGAGCACAGGCTCCGGACGCACAGGCCCAGCGGCCATGGCTCACGGGCCCAGCCACTCCGCGGCATGCGGGACCCTCCCGGACCGGGGCACAAACCCGTATCCCCTGTATCAGCAGGCGGACTCCCAACCACTGCGCCACCAGGGAAGCCCTGTAGCTTTTTTAATCTACAATATAGAGTAATGATTGCCCCCCTCATGAAATGTGGGGAGAATAAAATCAAATAATACATGGAAAACACTTAGCATAGAGCTCAGGATATAGTAAGAGTGCAATAAATATAATTATTATTTTTTACTATTTTGTATTTGAATCCTGGCTTTGTCACTTATTAATTGTGTGTCATTGGGCAAGTTGTTTCAACTGTTTCCTGCTTCTAAAATGAGAATGATAACAGTAGACTCACGGGGTTGTTGTGAGGATTAAATGAACTGAAATCTACAAAGTAGGCTAGTGATGGCTTCAGTGTTAGCTCTCAGTAAGCATCAGCTATCATCATCCTCTTCATAATTATCACTATGACCGTCATCACCATCATCACTGTCACCATCACTGCTGCTGTCATTATGACATCATCACCATCACAACCACTATCCTCCCCTCATACCAATCATCATCATCACCACCGCCATCACTACAACATTCACTGCTGGCACCTCTGTCATTCTCCTCCTCCTCCCCTCCTTCACAGCACCATCATCTTCATTATCATGGTCATCAAGACATAGCATGCGAGCTACCAAAAATATAGCTTTACACACTAATCCTGAAAGTAACATTCAAAGGTTCCAATCTCTCTTACCTGTCACCTCTTTGGCCCTGTGTTCAGTATGTTAACAAGTACGTTCCAGTAAAATGTTATTAAACAAAAACATTTCAGGTCCTTTAAAAGAATGTATTATGCAGTAAAAGAAGTCGTTGGCAATTAGTCAACCTTGGCTGTGTTTCCAGGCCTGTCCTCCCGTATCTCTGCATCTTGCAGAAGATCATGTCCCTTCTTTGCTCTGTTTCTTCATTCAGTAAATGAAGGATGCGAGGGGGCAGGTCAGTCTATGAGGGTCCAGGTCCAGAACCTGCAACTCTCTCACTGAAATATCACGCCCAGTCGTCTTCCCATCCAGACTGTTGTACCACATCAGCAGTTCACTGATGACAATAACTACCTAATAACACCCTGGCTGCCTCCCTTGGGTATATTGGGAGGGTTAGGTGATCTAATTAATGCCTGTAAAGTGCCAAATGCTTTTGTGTAGAGGAAAAAAAAAACAGGTTCAGAGGGGAAGAGCATTTGTTCCAACACCTTTGCATGTCATCACGTCTACTGTTTTAAAATCTATAAAGCCAGCACTGTCTGCAGGCCACTTTATAATCTCAGTGAAAAGAAATGACAGAAGAGCACACTGCTTCTCCGACATTTAGGACGACTGCCTTAAAAGTAAATGGTTTCCTTTCAATTTCCAGTCCTCAGTCTGGGCTTAGAATGGTTTCAACCCTCATCTCACAGCAACTAAATGGCAGCAGCACAAGGACCTCCACAGTTGTCCTTGTCTCCTTCTCCGCCGCAGCTGGGGATCAAAGCAAACACAGCCACCCCCAAGCCTGACTCACTTTCTTCCAGAAAAGAGGACTGACATTTACAGAGCCCCTACTCTGAGAGCCGGCTGCTCTTCCAGGGCGTCCACATGAGATCCCACTTCACGCATTTCTTTGTGTATATCCTGAGCTGATGCAAAGCAGTATTTAATATGTCTACATTATCTAATTTAGCCAGGAAAACTACTCAGTGAGGTAGGGGTTATTACCAGAGCATAGAGATAAGAAATCTGAAGACCAGAGAGGTGAAGTGATTCGCCTGAGGTCACACAGGTAATAAGAAACAAGATTTGGCATCTAATCCAGATCTGTCTGTATCCAAACTGCCTCCTCCTGACTAAGTTACTTTCCTGGTTATTTTCCTAGGTCATGATGCCTTGTCCCATTGGTTTTATAATGTCAAGAGCACTAGATTTATAGTCTAGAAGCTCAACTGACCTTGCTGACCATGTTCTGGGAATCTTTCTATGCACCGAGAATACAGCAATCAAAAAAAAAAAAAAACAGATTAGAAACAACAAAACCAAAAAACCACCTGCCCACCTGGAGTTTACATTCCAGGGACGTTACAAGTTTACTACTTTGCTAGCTCAGCTCTCTTCAGTACATGCTTATTGAGGGTCCAATGGAAGGGCTTCATTTTTCCCGTTGAAAAGAAGGGCAGAAACTCCCACCACAAGCCCTTGTATTAGAGCATTTACTTCAGAAGACTTGACACTGTGCGTTCTTTCTCTGTCTCTTTGAAATGTATGTAAGCCCTTTTCAAAGCTGAATAAGCCTTTTGCCAGCTCTAGGACCCAGGAAAGTCTTTCTCAAGGACCTGGGAACATCTCTTTGAAGTGTAATCAACAAGGAAAATAAAGCCCCATCTCCCAGGTTCTAAAGGAAAGAAGGAGTCTAACTTCTTGGTCCCTCGTTCCAAGCTGCAAAGAGAAGTTTGATTTTCTTTTGTACAAAACGAATTCACTAAGGCAGATGAGCACCCCGATTACCAGGTGAATTCGGATGAACATGGCAAACGGTGCTACACGGTCCTCTTACATGGGAACTAGTTGTTGTTCATCCTGAGGACGCACACATCATGGGTCATAGCTGCTTAGCCATAGAAAAGGGTGAGGTTTCTTTGTCTTTACAATCTCTTAGCAAAATTGCCTGTGATGCCTTATAATACTCTGGCTTAATGTTTGTACAAAAATAAAGTTATTTCCCTTCTTTTCTTTGTGGACAGTTTTTCTGGTTTGGGAGAAGATTCTGTTTAGTTTTTAAGTATATTTCCTCAACACCATCATTTGCTAAGTGCATAATGTAACAATTATTTAGAGGTTACGTTCCTAGCAGAGGCTGCTCTAAGGATGCTGGCTTTTGGGAATCCATCAAACAGGTAATTCTCTCCAGGAGTTTACAAACTGTTGAGAGCAGGGCCTAAACTTTCTCAAGTTAGAATAAGTCTCTGTTATTCTCAGAATAAGCCCTGTCCCTGAAATTGTGCCTGCTGTTTCTCTGCCTAGAAAACCCTTCCCCAAGAATGCCTGGCAAAGCACTGCCTAACTTTCCAATGCAACTAAAATGCCGCCTCCCACTCCAGGTGGCTTTCACAGGTGACCTCTGCCCCATGACATTATTTTCCTTAAAATTATTGAACTCTTCTCCTGGAAATCTCTTATAGTTGTTATTAACTCAGATAGAGGAACAATTATGAGGACCTCCCACAGTTACACGCATCTCACATTTCCTCGTGCTGGGCACCATGCCTGGTGCTTTGTAAATGTTTCCTTGTTTTAAGTGTCACATCCTCTCTGTGAGATGAGCCACGTAGTTCTTCTTTTACAGATGAGGCACCCCCAGGTTCAGAAAAGTCAAAGTTGCCCAAGTCTTCTAATTAGTGAGCGCAATTCACTCAGCTCCTAAGAGGCAGAACCGGGCTGGAGAACCACGGACCCCTCACTGCTCTCGGCGGCCTGGGCCCCAGTCTGATTTTTCTAAGAGTCGTGACCTTGTAGATCTTTCTTCTCCAACACCTCAGGCCTTAGGAAGCATTGCCCACGTCTGACCTACCTCTTCCTCCTGACGTGGAAGGGAGCTGTTTAAGGGCATGCGTGGTGAGAATCTTTCAGGACTGAGGCAGCTGTGGGTGAAAAGAGGCCTCTCCTGAAGACAGCAGGGACTAAGCGGCTCTGGGTTGCCTTCTGGGAAGAATGGGATTCCAGGGCCTTTTCCGGCAGTTCTAGTAACAGCAGAGGAGGTTATTATCTCTGCTCCCAGAATCGTCCAGAACCTCCAAGGCAGTGGGGGGATGGGGGTGGGTGGCTTCTGCTCATTTAGCATCTCTAGTCCCTGCAGTTCCCGTTACATGATTGGTGGACACGTGGACGAGAAGAAAACCATCTTTTTCATGAAGGATAGGATAAGCGGCACTTCCAAACTGGAAGGCGCTATTGCATCTGACTCTGCAGAAAACCGCCTTTCCAGAAAATCATGTTCTTCTCATTACCATCTTGCTCCTTCGTCCTCTACATGGACTGTAATCATAACAACAGCCACTGTATCTCCAGACCCTACCTCTTAGAGGCAGTGTCTTAGGCAGTTCGAAAGCTCTGCAATGAAGCTCTGGTTTTGACGGTGTCATTAACCGCCCCAGACCCAGCAGCCAAAGAGGGCAGCTGCAAATCTGCGAGAAAAATCCTGGGGAGGCTGATTTCCCAGACGCTGGAATCACCATCGCACGCAATGAAGCAAATCAAACCTTCTTGATGACGCACGTGACCAGTGAACACCCAGGGCCTTTGGTTATAGAAGGACACTACAGTGACCATACATGCTCCACTGTGGGCAGCATTTTCAATTTACAAATTCATCCTGGTGTCCGCAGGTCTGGCAGAGATCCTGTTTGATGACTGAGGCTCAACAGAAAGGAAATGAAACACTCCTCTGTGCTGCTTTCTGGAGAGGGGCGTGGCATGAAGAGCACAGGGACAGGCTTGAATTTGAAGCCAAGAACCGGGGCAGGCCTGTGAGTCCTCAGATGAGATACTTAAATTCTCTGCAGCTCACCTTCCCAGAAATAGGTGGCAGTAGGGGGAAGCTATTACAGGGTCTGTAGGGAGACAGTGTAGGTAGAAGCTAGGCTCCCCCGCGGGGAGCTGTCCTTGGTGCTGCCGGCGGTGGCAGCATTACCGGGGGTATAACAGCATAGTAACTAGTGCGGCTCCTGGAGCTGGACAGGCAGGGATTCACCTTGGCTATACCACCTACTAGTTCTGTAATACTGGCATTTAATCTTGCTCCACCTTAGTTTCCTGCTCTGCAAAGTGGAACGACATCTCCGCTTCCTAGGACGATGCTCACCATCACAGGAGACAACAGTGTAATGCGGGTAAACTGGCCCTTAACACACCAGGCACAGTGTGTCCTGCAGTCCCTGGGAGCTCATCCTGTAGTGTGGACACTGAGAACTTCTCACAGTCACCATGGACTTCCAAGAGGGGGGAAAATCCCCGTCTTTCAGATGCAGCACTAATTTCTGTCCTTTTTCTGGGTGGAGGCTTTCTTTGGCTTCCTCTGACTCTGTAAAGGAACAAACCCCCCCTTGAAGGGAGTTTTAAAGGAACAAAGGCAGAGCACGTGTCCCAAGACACCAACCCTGCAGGAGCAGTTGGGCTGACAGAGAAAACGATTCCTACTCAGTGGAGGGAACTCCTTATCTGCTTAATTGATTGGCTTTTGTTTCTCTGAATAAAGGTCATTCCATGGTAGAGGTGGCACCCAGCAGCTGGCAAGATGACAACAAGGGCTGAGGATCAGCTGAAATTACCCACTGCAGAATCCTCCAGGCGACGAGGTTAGCCACTGTTTATGACCCCAGAAAAGAAGGGTAATCCTCAGCAAATAGCACAGAGAATGCTAGGCTGTGCTGGTGTCTCTTAACCTAACACTGTCCCCAGGCAGAATCTCTTGTTCCATCTACACTGAGACCTGACATCTATAGTTCCTGAAGCAGGAGTCTTAGGTTTGTCAAAACCCTATAAAACTTCAGTGTCTCTGGATAACAACTAGATGTCTAACCTGCCAGCCAGGGCCTGGGAAATCTGGCTGTTTTCCATCCTGATACCCCACAGGCCCCTGGCTTTGCTGTCACACCACCATATTTGTTTGCTTCCTTGCCTTTTTTTTTTTTTTTTACGGTATGCGGGCCTCTCACTGCTGTGGCCTCTCCCGTTGCGGAGCACAGACTCCGGATGCGCAGGCCCAGCGGCCATGGCTCACGGGCCCAGCCGCTCCATGGCATGTGGGATCCTCCTGGACCGGGGCATGAACCCGTGTCCCCGGCATCGGCAGGTGGACTCTCAACCACTGCGCCACCAGGGAAGCCCCCAAGTTCTTTTTATGTATGATATTGTGCAACTCTTCCCTCTCTCTGAAGTTGTTTTTATTCACATCGTTAGTGGGTGGAGAAATTGAGGCCCAGAGAGGTCAAGAATTTTGCCTAAGGTCACACAGCTCCAAAGACTCAACTCAGGGGTGGGACTCGAGTTCGGAGCTGTCTGACCCCAAAGCTCATGTCTTAACCAGCACTATACATACCTATCTCGTAGCTCATCTATACTTTCAGCCACTCAAGTATTTGTCTATGAGCAATCTAAGACTCAACAAGTTCAAGGGCCCCTTCCCATGGTCACTGAGACAGTCAGTGCTAAGGAGAGAACCTGAACTTGGATTTTCTGATTTTAAAATCATTGTTCCTTTCCACTGGACGTCCCTCTTCCTCAAACGTCGGTTCACCAGTGAGATGAGAATAAATGCACATGATTTTTATGAAAGCTCACTGACCTGTGGTCCACCTATTCCTGGGGGCCCTGGGAGGCCTCTGGGCCCAGCATCTCCCTGCAGCAGGAATAATGGGGAAGAAAACAAAACAAAACAAAACAGCAAGAATGAGTGTCTGGAGCCCATGCCCAGAGTCATCGGCAAGCCATCCTCTTACACATGCACTCACTGACTTCCCACCGCCTTCCCTGTCCCTTGCCCCACCCTACCGCGTGTCTGAGCAAAGGGTGTAGGTGGGCGGCTGTGCGTTCATGGCCGTCACCCACCACCAATGTGGCAGCTGGTATGAGAGCCAGTCCCCAAGGGCCCCATGGCCCTACCTCCCGCTTCTGTGCCGTTGCGTAGAATCCCCCCTTGTGTCCCCAAGACGCGGTGCTGAGGTCTCCCAGGTGATGTATTCCATTACAGTGACAAAAACTAAGTTTCCCCTTTTCTCCTTACCTTTTTCCCTTCTGTGCCTTCTCTCCCTGGCTTTCCCGGGAGGCCTTTGTCCCCTTTAAAACCTGGCAGACCAGGGAGGCCTGGGGGACCTGGGGGACAGTCATTGCACACATCCTGAGAAAAAGAGCAGAAACAGTACAGTTACTTATAAAACAAAAGGTGGCCCATGGTTCCTACCTTTCCAGACAGGAAGAAGCCAGCAAATGATGAAAAGGAAACAGGTGGATTGAGTCACTACCCACACAGCTTGTGTCAAACTTTGCATTTTTCTCTCTTGGTCTTAAATTAGATTTCAGCACTGATACATCTGATATATCTGGATTATTACCGCATTTCTCCCTACTTCTGGCCAGACTGCTGAAATGTAGCCCAAGATGAGGATGTCGAAAGCGAAGATGTACCAATGTCTGTGAGTATCTGACAACATTCACAGTACAGATTTAATGCAAACATTTAGTCCTGTTAAAGATAGCAAGCTCTGTCCCTAAGACTAGAGACAAGACAGAGCTGGGAACTGCGTCCTCTGTCTGGTGGGTTTGCCCAAGAGGTTTCTGAACAAAGCAGCAAAAACAAGAAAGCAACAGGCACCCACCCTTGGGAGTCTCCTGCTGTGACAAACACACTGAATCTCACCATGCCTGGCATTATTCTTTGTTCAGAGTAGGCATTTAATAACTGTTCCCCAGAATGGAACTTTGCTCCACTCCTTTGAGGCAGGTAAGTGCTGTCCCTGGAGTGAATGTAAAGTTCTCAGCCCAGAGAACAGGTTCTCCAGCTTGTCTGCGTCCTCCCCAGCTCTTACATTTTGGAGCACAGTAAACACCAAATAAAATTCACAGGCTTGACCACACTCTCATCCATGTCACACCCCAGGGGCTTGGTATGCTCCTTCCACGCCCTTCTCTCTAATCCTCACTCTCTTCCTCCCCTCTTCTCTCCCTGCTATAAGGGTTCAATGAGATAAAACAAAGAGGCCTCTCAGAATAGTGGCAGATCATTCCCAGTGCTTTGGGCTATTATGAATTCATGTATCCACCCAGCAGCTCCCTCCCTGTTAGGCACGGTGCTTTTCTGCTTTGAGACCACAACGAGCACACGTCTTGAAGGGCTCATGGTTCCATGTACAACTGACACAAACAAACGCATTAACTAGGCTTCCGGGATGCTCCACTGGAGAGATCGGCAAAGACTTGTTCATATTCAGTGAGCTGATGTTTCAGGTGACTTGGCATTCAAATCGGTCTCTAGGGCTTCCCTGGTGGCGCAGTGGTTGAGAGTCCGCCTGCCAATGCAGGGGACACGGGTTCGTGCCCCAGTCCGGGAAGATCCCACATGCCGCGGAGCGGCTGGGCCCGTGAGCCATGGCCGCTGAGCCTGTGCGTCCGGAGCCTGTGCTCCGCAACGAGAGAGGCCACAATAGTGAGAGGCCCGCGTACAGCAAAAAAATAAAAAATAAATAAAAATAAAAAAATAAAAAATAAACATTAAAAAAAGCCCAAAAAACAAATCGGTCTCTAATTCAGGATGGAAGGGCTTTTGTCATCAAAAAAGCAACTCTGAACAGTCCGCCTTCCTTTGAGGTACTTACTCCTACTCAATATTTGAAGATTCTTTAGCAGTGTCCTACTCCAAGAAGCCTTCCTGATGGCTTCACACTGGGCATATGTTCCTGCTCCCACGGACCCAGGAATTCCTGCTATGGGAGCACCTGTCTCACTATTGAGGAGATTTGTTTATAGCTCCAAGCCCTCCCTACCAGGCAAAAAAGTGTTAGCTCTCCGAGAACAGAGGTAGAGTTGCTTTATCTTTGGACGTCCACTCCGTAGCAAATCACCTTCCGCAGAGCATGAGTTCCATAAATGAGGGAACCAGCCGACCCGACCAACCACCAACCAACCGGCCACTGACCTTCTGGCACCCAGTGTCATCTTCCTTTAGTGGTGGTTTCAGATGCTGGTTGAATGTTTTTGGAGGATGAGGAGTACCAAATGTTGGGCTACATGAAGAAATGGCAGGTGAGAGAAGCTGAAGGATACTGTTTCCAGTTGCTGTTTTTTGTTTGGAAGAGTGGCAGACTTGGAAGGAACTCACCTATCTCATCTATTCCTAGACCTTCTCTATAGTTCCTTAAAATGAGATACAGCCGTCAAACATGGCAATAATACCCACAGGATGAGATTTTTTTGACTTGGTGGGCGCAAGAGTGATTGGGAACCATTCTTTGCAGCGGGATCCACAACATAAAGAAATTGTATCTGAGCAAATACAAAACGTCACTACTTTCCAATTTCTTTTCCATTTGTGGCATGGGTAACTCAGCCTGGGTGTGTCTTAGTCACACATTCTGTGTAGGATTGTTCCCTGATGACCAGAACAGGCCCCAGCAGCCCCCGGACTTGCCAGTGAGGGGGCTGGATCAGGCTCTGGAATCCAGTGAGCACAGGGCAAGACCAGCCCCCCACCTGCTGTCCCACCAATGCTCACCTTGGCTCCTGTGCACCTGGGGCCCCCAGTCCCTCCTGACCTGGGCTACCGGAAATGCCTTGACACTAGTGTTGGGGCCCAGGGTGGGCTGCCCCAAAATGTCTCAATAGCATATAATTTTGAACTAAAGATACGTAAGAAATGGCCAGTGCAAGAGGGACACTGGCTCTTCTGTCTGTCTCCCTGAAAGCAAGAAATAAACCTCTAATGTGAAAAGTACCCTCCCTGCATTTGGAAGTAGAACAACTACTTTATCCCCAGAAACAGGGATTTCAAGGCGGAAAAGCCTGTATGAACAAACGTTTTCAAATTTACTACCCTAAGTCCAAGCTCCGTTTAGATTCTTTTTTTTTATTAGTTTCTGCTTTATAACAAAGTGAATCAGTTATACATATACATCTGTTCCCATATCCCTTCCCTAGATTCTTCACTAATTAAGGACCCAAAGCCCAAGTTTCTTTGCCCTGTCAATTCCTCACAAATGTATTGTTTCTTTATCCAAAAAGTATAAAAGCTGCCTGTTTTGGCCACATCTTAGATCCCATTTCTATGAGACCTCCATGTGCACAAATTAAAATGTATTTAATCTTCTTCTGTTAATGTCGTGTGTCAATTTCATTATTAGTCTGGCCACAAGAACTCCAGAGGGATTATAGGGGGAAATTTCTCCCTCCCTGTCACTAGCCAGGGTTCTGCTTCCAGCTAGACGGGCTTGCCCAGACCCCACCAAAGCCTCTGCCCACTTGGGATCACGGCTTCACCTCTCCGAGCCTCAGTCCCTTATCTGTGAGATGAGAACCTCAGAGTCTGGGGAGAAATACATGAGATAATGAATGGAAAACGCCTGATGCCATGCCTGGCACACGGTGACAGCACAGGAATTTCAGCTGCTACATGTGTCACTGTGGTTTCAGTTGTTACTTTCCTCCCTAAATCTGTTGCTTTGTCCTGCTGGCAGATCAGATGCCCCTGATCATCAATACTGACTCCCAACTTTTCCACTGAGTCATCTCAGGCAAGTCACTTAGTCCCTTTGAGTCTATTTCCGTATCTGTTAATAAGGATCGTTCTCCTACCTTAGGAGAGGGATGTGAGACTGAAATAACACATGTGAAGCATTTAGCACATTGCAGGGATCCAATCTGTAAATACAGACTCCCTCTCGCCTCCATCCCCTTCCTTTTTCCTGAGACATTTTCAGCAAAGCCGGCTGGCTGTGTCACTGTATTTGGTGTAGGACAGCATATCAAGCAAGCGCTCAATCAAATGTGTACAACTGGAGGAATGCTGTAGGCTCTGCCAGGCGTAGAAATCACCTCCAGATCATCTCATGCAAGTTCTTGCTGGATTCCTGAATCCTCACTGCAGATTCCTGCCAAAGGGTTGTGGAGCCTTCAAACCTCTAGGTGACAGGCCAGAAACTCACTACCTGCCTGTCCTTCGTCAGGCAGCTATCAGGAAGCCCGGACGCATGCAAAGAGGAAGTCGGAGAGCAGAGGGGCTAGAGCACGGGACGTGGAGTTGGTCACACGGGGTCTGAGTCTTCGCTCTGCCACCATCCAGCTCTGTGGCCTTGAACAAGTGACTGATCTCTCTGTGCCCAATCTCCTGCCCTGTAAAATGCAGCACATAATAGTACCCACCCACTGGGGTGTTGCTGAGGATAGGATGAGGTAATATTTATCCCAGGGAATCATCTAATGGAGAGGCCCTGAGGATGACCTCCCCGGGCACAGATCCAACTATGGAAGTTCATTAAACAGAAACTCTTAGGAGGCAAAGTTTCTAAGCAGGCAGTTTTCCAACTATTAGAATGAGGCAAATTTTCTGTAATAAAAGATACCTTCTTAGCAAGAGAGGGTCCTGCCACCAGCCCACCTGGACCAGATCATCATCAAGACGGCAGCAGGTGATTATGAAACAGGGAGCTAAGACAGCTGACTTCACAGACCTGGGCAAACCCGCAGAGCCCAGGCTCTTGTCCACAGGGTTGCCAGGCAAAGAACAGCTCTGTAGGGCCAGGGAGTCTCAGGTGCTTCCCTGAATGTAGGTGCTCACATTCTCTCTGCGGTTCCTGGGTGCTCTGAGGAACACAGCTGCATCCTTTAGCAGGTAAGAAGTATTGATTTGACTAAATACCTGTCCTAATGCTGTACCCGTAAAGCATTAACCCATGCAGCATTCACCCCTATTATCATTGCCATCAGGACTGGGACACCTTGAGGTTGAAATCCTTGGTGAGGCTGTGGGGTGGGGAAGACAGGGGCCGATGCAAACCCAGGGCCTTCCAGCAGGACACAGTTAGGAAAAAATGATTGAGAACGTAAACGCCTGTATTAAACAAGGCTGGAATCAATAGATAATGAATTCTTGCCATGTCCTTGTTGTAAAAAAACAAAAAAACAAAATTCCCTCTTGTCAGTGAAAATCAGGAAAGATTGCTCTATTACTACTCATTTTCCAATGAAATGTATAATTTTCTATCAAGGCATCTCAATGCATAAAGAGATGAAAAGGCCCAAGCTTCTGAGAAGGATTTCTTTTCCCTTTTGTTCTCCTCCCTCGTTCTCATGCAAGAACCAGGTATTTTCCGACACCTCCCAAGTGGTTTTTAGAAAACAGGAAGTGAGGGAGAGGGTGGTCACACAGAATCCAAGGCCAAGCTCCACCTGAAGTTAAGACAAAAGCTTGGAACAGAGGCAGCCAAGGGTCCTCCATACGCACGGCCGCAGGACTGCTCTTCCTGAAACACAAACCTTATCCTGCCTCTGTCTTGCTCACAGCCTTCCCCAGTTCCTCTCCTTAAGGGCCGAGGTCCCTGGCCAGGCTCCTGGGCGTCCAGCTTTCCGTGCCCTATCTCGGCAGAGCTGTGCTGAACTCGTGTCTTCTGCCGCTCGTGGAGAAGGCGCACGTGGTTTGTACCATGAGCGCAGCACGTGCTCCGATCTGGCTCCACCACCCTGCACCTGCACCTGCACTCTGGACCTCGGCCCAGAAGAAACCCCACCCGGCATGTCTGACTCTGCCCGTGCGTCCTCTCAGAACTCCAGGATGCACTCCTGTGTGGGGTCAAAGGTGAGCCTCTGGAATCAGTGAGGAGTGGACTCTAGTCCCATAAAGTCACTGACCCTGGGCTTCCCTGGTGGCGCAGTGGTTGAGAGTCCACCTGCCTATGCAGAGGACACGGGCTCGTGCCCGGGTCCGGGAAGATCCCACATGCCATGGAGCAGCTGGGCCTGTGAGCCATGGCCGCTGAGCCTGCGCGTCCGGAGCCTGTGCTCCGCCACGGGAGAGGCCACAGCAGTGAGAGGCCCACGTACCGCAAAAAAAAAAAAAATAGTCACTGACCCTCACAGCGACTCAGGTTTCTAACAAGCAAAACAAGAGCATAAATAGTACCAACATCAGAGAGTGATCGTGGATATAAAACAAGAGACATGCGGGAAACATTTCACATAGCACTGCCTGGGAGGATTTCCTGTGATGATGGATCTTATTGTCCAATAAGGTAGCCACTAGCCACAGGTGGCGAGTAAGTACTTGGAATGTGGCTAGTGTGACCAAGGACTGGAACTGCTAATTGCATTTAATTTTAATTAACTTACATTTAAATTGACACACATGGCCAGTGGCTGCCATACTGGACAGTGGATTTTAGCACACTGCTGGCACACAGTGAGTGAGTTCTCAAGAAATGTTGCTATCATTGTTAATAATATAACACAGTTGTTCAGACAAAAAGAAAGGCACATATTATTGAGATCTCTAATCCCCCCCATCCCCATTTTCAAAACGCATGCACATTTATTTTATGCTCTTACCTTAACCAAGAGATTTATGTCCCCTGGAGACAGTAGTGAAGAGGGGCCCTGTCAAAATAAAAATCAGTGAATACAGACGTACACACATGCGTGCACACTGCATACTCCATGCTTCTTTAGACAGCACGCAGCCTTCAAAATGTAAGCTGTAACACATGACGAAGTTGTGCCAGGCATAGGACGACAGGTGCCCTGCCTACGCCCCATGCTTGGGAGCCACAGAAAGCCTTGGCAGCCCAAGTGCACGGGCCGCCAGTCCTGAGTCTGACATCAGCCTTTCTGGTCCCCGGTCTCCTTCTTCTGGCCCTTTCTCTTCTCCTGGTGGCCTCTCCTCCCCACTTCCATCAAAACCAATAGGTCCTATGGGTACCGTGGAAGACAAAGGGGCGGACGGCCCTTTATTCCCCAGATGGGTAGTAGCTGTCGCTATTAGTCATTCACAATCTAGCATGATTCTAAAGCAATTTCTTCAGCTTTCGTAGGTGAAATAGCATTTTAAACCTCACTCATCATTATAAGTTGGCAGTCTCTAACTTCAGGAAGGAGATTTCAGAAATCAGGAGTAATTACGAAGCCTCTGAAGGTGCGTAGGAGTCTGTGGGTCGCTGACTTCACATTCAAACCCACGGTGAGTTGGAACATGGCATGTGATGATTGTGGTCGGCGCGGAGCCCAAGCAGAGCAGAGGCTGGGCTCACACTGGGGTTCAAGGGACAGGAAGCTGGGAAGGAAACGGAAACTCAAAGGCAGACACTAAAGTGAGGGAGGGATTCTTAGGAAAGAAATGGGAGACTGGTGTGCTACTTCGCAAACTTCTAAATTGTGCAGTGGAAAAGGAGTACCAGAGAATCCACTCTTCAGAGGGCAGGTGGCAGAGTTTCCTCTAGATTTTCCAGATTTTCCTCTGTGGCCACAATCGGACTTGTGGTGGCTGATTCCTTCTGATTACGTTTGACTTCGGGTTTATGAATTATGGCTCCAGTCTAGCCTCTTAACGAGACAATTTCCCTGGCTACCCACCCCCTCTCGCTGGCCCCATGGGGTTTCTGCCACATCCTGTGGCTACAGAAAGCCACGTGACAGTAGCATCGTACATGTTTGCATAGGATAATCTTGGCAGTGGCTGGGCGTATGCCTGTGTTTTCCGAGTTGAAATGCTCAAGTATTCTATCAACGCTCTGGTCTATTTCAAGAGGACACCCAAGAGAGACTGGGGTTGGACTGGCTCAGGTTTGGAGGTTTTGAAGGAACTACTAGCCCGCAGGGAGAGCTCACGTGGGCTGCATCTGCTGAACAAAGCCGAGGACGTCCTTAGTTACCTGGGACCGACCCTCAGGAGGAAGGCCAACTTGTGGCACGTTAATGAAAGCTTTAAAAGGGGGAGAGGGCTTTTATTTTGACGCCTTATGTTTTCCCCTGGGAAGTTAATAACCTAAGATTCCTATTGCTCAAATTGGGACACTTTCACACTGCTGGCTTTGTATTCTTTGGAATATTTTTCTGCTGTCATTTGAGCCCCTTGTAGAGTTAGAATGAGCTCTGTTAGCACGGCTGGGCATCAGTTAGAAAAGGAGAGAGAACAAGGAGTGAGTTCCCTGTCTAGGTACAGCGTGGCCTTGGGGATAATTCAGTTAGTGTCCTGTTGTGGCCCATTTCTGTGGGTCCCACAAGATAGGTCTGAATACACAGGAGCAAGGCCGTTGTGGGGTGGTGGGCTTCTGAAGGTGGACACAGGATGCATCAGAGATCGCCATGTTCGCTCTGGAGGAACTGGCTGTTGGTGGGATAAGAGAACAGGAGTGGAAAGTGCTGGGGTGTAGGAGGCATAGTCTGTGCCCTGCTTAGACCCTCCTTCCCTCCTGGTGTGCCCAACCACCAGCTGCCGGGACTCTGGCTGGAAGGTCACACAGAGACATTACACGGTCAATAATGAGCTGATATGGAGGTGGGTAAGGGCGCCGGCCTCTTGACTCCAGAGGGGCCAGCTCTGCGGTGCCGCTCGCTCCCCGGAGGATGGGAATGAACCTAGATTCCAGCTGAGCCCACAACTTCGACTGACTTTTCCCCACCACGCCCTGCTTTCTTCAGTCCTGGCAGCTTTCACCTCAATCAGTTGGCACAAGAATCCTCACCAGAGGCTCTGCTTCCAGAGGACCCAAGGCTGGACAGAGGGATTCCCAGGACAGGGATTCTAGGGGTGCAGCACCGCAGGCCTCTCTCTCCACCCCCCGAGGGGTGATGACTGTAGGAAAGGCTTAGCTCAGCAGGCCTGGGTTGTCCAAAGCCTGCACGTTCCAAAGGTCCGGCCCTGGCTGGCTCCGGGGAGATAACTTCTAAGTCCTTGGAATGCCCTGCCCGATAAGAGTGGCTTTGTCTACCTAGGGTGTTGGGCCACGCAGATAACTTATGCTAACACTGTGATCTATGATGGGGTCCTTGGGCCATGTGGGACGGCTGGAGATGGAGTAACCAAGACCAGCCAGGGAGGCACACCACACCTACAAGACCTGGACACCAAGGTTTGCCTGAGCGTCCCTCAGTGGCAACGCCTGCTGCATTTCAGAGCACTCACGGTCATCCACGTGCCCTCTGATTATACACACTGCTGGGAAAATGGAGTGCTGGAGGGGACACCTGGAACCCTGACCTCGTCTCTCAGGCCTGCATCTCCTCCGTGCGCTGCTCTTATTCTGCACCCTTCACTGTAATAAACCATCAATCGTCGTGAGGCTAACAGCTTTCCTGAGTTCCGGGAGCCCTTCTGGTGAATCACTGAACCAGAGGGGGGTCTTGGGGACCCTTGAAAACATGACTCGTCTGATTAGCGAGATCACAGAGACCAACAGCTACCCAGCGGGACTTGGGACCACCTGGGGGGAGTGTGTTCAGTGAATTTAAAGGTAGTCAAAGAGAAACCCATCCTCTCTCTCTCTCTCTCTCTGCTCTGCCGGTGACCAAGCCATGGACATCACAGTTAGTCCACCTTGTCAGCTCGACTCTGCTGATGTAATTTTCTCGGCAGAGGTGTCAAGGTCTGGACTTGGGAGGGGTCATCTGAACCCCCTTCAGCCTTTGGCCTGAACCTTACTCTTTCACCCACTTCACCTGGGACTTGCACTTGAGTACTGGGGTGGCTGCTGTAGATCTGACTCCGTGGAGGGGAAGAGCTTGTGAATAAGCCCCCCTCTATCCTCCAGCAAGACTGTTCACTCTTCCCACTGGCAGGGCTTCAGTGAAAAGTTCCTGGACCCTTCTAGGCAGACCAGCTGCCCCTCCAGATCTCTGCTGTGCCCAGCAGCCCGGATAAGTCAGGAACAGATGTCCATGCCCTCAGGGGCCTCCGGGCCTTGGGTCCTTGCCTGAAACTTGTAGCAGGTCAGGCTCACAGAGGAGAAAGATGGCCTCTCCGACCCATCCCGAGGGGAAGCTCCTGCCCAGGGGAGCTCACTGGTGTCCGACACCAGCCCTGAGGCCTGAGATGCCCCAGGTGCAGCCGCCACTGGTTCCTCCATCTTGGGTCGTATCGTTTGATGGACTCATTTCTACTGTATCTTCACAGCTGTCACCCCCCTCACCTAGACCTGCTCATCCTCACTGTTCCTTCCCTGGAGGGCCCACTCATGGCCTGGTTAATGGGCTAAGCCTTTGGGGCTTCTCTGGCATTGGTAACTTAATTGGGCGTATATACCAGAAGGCGAATATACTGCACATGAAGGAAGCCTGCAGGAGCCTTGGGCTAAAGTGCAGATACACAGCCCAGGACCAGACGCCCAGGACTGTCCATTTCTGCTCAACTCGCTCTCGCTGTGAGAGAGGAAAGAAAGTTTCTTCTACTCTAAAAAGGGGAAGCCAGGAGGTACTGACATTACTGAACAAAAGGGCAGGACACGGGCCAGTGAGGAACTTGCCGTGAAGGCGGCTCTTGTCCATTTGCTCACCCCCAGATCACCATTCATCCTTCTCTGTCCTGCTCCAGGCCCGGGAGGCTGCACCCTGGGGACGTGTCGGGGGACTCACCTGCCTGCTGGCTCTCGGCTGAGCTGGACCAGTAAGAGGTGCATTAGGAAACGGGAGGAGGGGGGCCTCTGGCCAGGCTTCCTGGCAGTGGCTTTGAACCCACAATGACAGCCCCCATCTTCCCCACCAGCCTCGCTTTCTCTTGGCTCTGAAGAGAAGCACAAGGTGGTACTGGCTTCCCTCTGTGCTTTATCTCTGGGTGGCACAGCATCTCTGCTTAGTTCCCTCTGCCCACAGCTTTGTAAAAAGCCCCTTCTTAGAGTCTCTTGAACCATATGAGCTGCATTTTATTCTGCCCGAACCCCTGACTGATGATCAAGATTCATCCAGAACAGTTAGATACATACTGGTTTGCCAGGAGGGCCTCTTTCTCCTGGATTTCCAGGTACACCCTAAGAGAAGAGAGGAAGAAAACATTAGTTCTGCTAAGCACATAATCCTGATCCACCCTGCACACCCTCTCCCCCAACCTCTATAATCTGCCCAGTGTAACTCAGTAGAAAAAAAAAAAATCACCCAACCGTGAAGACTGGCACCAATAAAAATTCACGGTTTCCAATCTCAGCGGAATACCCGAAGCTTCTCAGGAAATACTCAACTGGGCCAAATGTTCAAAACAGTAAACTACCCCTCCTATAACTCTTTTCCAAAACATGAAACCGAAAACCACTCATGCATTCAAGTGTGTACGTGTGTGTGCACGTGTACACACACACACACACACACCCCTATCTTAAATTTCTGCCATCCTTTTCCAAACACAGGTGGAAAGACCAGCTTTGAAAAAGAGGAAGGCTCTTCTACTGAACTGACTCTAAGGGTGTAATATTGAGAGTGGAGCAGATACAATAAATTCAAGTATTTGGAGACAGGAATGAGAGGGTAACTTTCTTCTCTGAAACAGAACCCAAGGAAGGGAAGGGGAAGGTGATTTATTGTTCCTGCTTATAGTGAACCAAAACTATAGACGTGGAAAGATGCGAGTCTAAGCAACAAGTCTAGTGCTACTGGTTAATGGTGCCAGACCTCTGCTCCAAGAACTCATGGTTGTCTTTTATCTATTTGGTCAGTAAGTCTGTATCGAGTAACATCTATGTGCCTGTCACCCTGTTAGGCATCAAGGACCTAGAGATGCATAAGACACATGGGTCCTACCTTCTTGGAGCTCAGATCTATCTAAACGAAAGTCAGATTACAGGGATAAGAGACGATTATCACTGTCACAAAGTGGGAAGAGATACAGCTTCAAAGAGTATTAGGTAAGTCTGTAGCATTCCCTTGAAGGGAGAAAGCCATTACATGGATGAGTTAGGAACAGGTCCATGGAGAAGATGATACCTGATCTGAGCAGAACTGACCAGCTAGGTACAAAAGAAAATTGACAAAACAACAGGAGGCATTGTATGGGATAACTGGAGCTTACAAGTTTCTGAAAGCATCACACAAAAGTAAAAGAAGTGAAACTAGACAATGCAAGCTTACAGGGCACAGGGAAGAGAGGAGCAAAACGTAAAACATGTTCATGGGGGAGGGGAGACTAGTGAAGATGAACAGCTCCCACGGGGGCATCCTGGTCAAGGGAGGCCGGGAGAGGCTGGAGAAGGGTTCGGGAGACAGAGCCCGCACCCTTTGCCTTTACTTACGTCTTGGCCAGCTGGTCCCTGGGGACCGGGGAATCCAGGTGGGCCTCGCGATCCCTGAAGAAAAAGAAAAGACATCCCGCCACAGTTTAAGCAAAGTAAGGCCCTCCTTTCCTCGGGTCGGTTCTCCTTGTATAAAAGGCCTGGTGTTCTGAGGAATCTCTGATGGAACGTGGGTGCCTGAGAGCCGCCTTCTCAGAGCTTACGCATTTCACTGCGCTCGTGGAGGTGGATGCATTAAATACACACAGAAAGGATGCTCGGAAAGTCTCCCCCGTGAGCCTGACTGCCCAGGCCCCCTTCGCAGGCCCCTTTCTTGAGTGGACAGGGCAGCTCCTGCAGTGAGACGGGCCTGAGCTCACCCCGGGTGCCATGTGGATAACCAGCCCCGGGGTGTTGGCCGGCTGGGTAGATTGCCCTGTGAGAGGCCCAGCTCAGAGGCCAGCACTCAGGTGACCATGACTATTTTTTATTGGAAAGTCATTCCCACTCTGCTGAAAATTTCTGCACAGCATCAGGAAGCAGCACAAATCACCTCTCATGATGGATCTCACTTCCTGTAGGAATTTTCCTGTGTCTTCCACCCACCATACAGATTAAGAGAGAGCCCTCACTTGCTCAGGGCTATGTGGCCGGGGATGTGAAGCCAGGAGTCAAAATTAGTTCCTCTGGCAATCTGATTAAATTTGTTAAACCACGGCTGTCCTACTGGGGAGAAGAGACGGCAGAAAGCAAAGGCAGCGTCCGTCTGCCCAGCGATCACCGCGCTCACTGCACTGGGCAACGCCCCACTCCCTGCTCCTCCACCATTCCATAGGTCAGTGCTTGTACCCTGGAGAGTTTGCACTGCTTAACATTAAAGATTTTTTGAAACGATTGTATTTTCTGGCCCCTGCAATTTGAAATTGCTTTGATTGCATAATTTCTCCCATCAAAACCCAGCCCTTTATTTAAATCATACTGTACCTGAGGCCCTTTTTCTCCTGGTGGTCCAGAGGGGCCCTAAGAAACAAACAAATAAGCTAATGAGAAGTGAAATGTGTATTTAAACATGCTGTGGTGTTTATTTCTAAGCTAGGTCTTTAACTGTCCTGAAAGGAGGAGCTGACTTCCCCCATCTTTAAGACACTGTGTCACACCCTCTCATACCACCCACTATCGTTGCACGTGGGAATCTTCCTGGAACCTTCTCCAGTTGCCCCTGAACTAGTGCCACCCCATCCTGGCACCCACTGGATGTCTGACACTTGAGCCCATCTCTAGCTCTGGTGTGGAGTGGAACCAGCATCCCAGCATCCTCGTGCTGTGTCCCCTTCCTGCTCGGGCAGCACAGGCCTTGGGGGGGCGGGTACATCCAGAGCCAGAATCCCCAGAGTGGCCTGCTTGGCTGATGCTGCAGTGGTGTCCCATCTCACTCCTACAAGTGGGTGCGCACGTACACATACACACGGGTCTGCCATCCTGCAAGTGTGACCAGCCTAGAATCTGGCTTCCGATGTCGCACTGAAGATGCGTCCCTTGCTTGAGGGATTGGTGTCTACTTTCAGGTCCTGCAGTGAGCAGAACTGTCCCTCAGCCCTGAGAAGACTCTGCCCTGCCTTTCTGCCTGGACATGTTCTTGCCACACACTGGTTCTCAGTTTAGATGTCCGCACCCTTGGAAAACTTCCCTGGCTTCTCCCAGGAGGCTCGTTAGAAGTGGTCCCCAGCCCCTGGGTGCATCCCATCACAGACGTGTGGCCTAGTGCTGTCAGCGCTTCGGGGCCCGTCTGTCCTCTCTACTGATAGGACTGCGTGCTGTCTTGGGGGCGCTCGGCACGCTCTCGCCAGCGCTCAGCATGGCCCCGGACGTGCTCAGGACACAGCAGAACACAGCACACGGCACTCTGCTAAAATTAACATTTTATGGTATGAGAAGAACTGGAAAATGATGCGTTATCATCCTTTTCACTGACGATCAAGCTAAGGCCCAGAAGAGACAGAGAACCAGCCCAAGCCACATCGGGAGTCACTCGCCAGGTGGCTTGAGCCCTACTCGCCTGTTCTCGGTCCCGTGCACCTGTGCATCCCTGCAGCAGTGCCCCTGAGAACTTCCGAGATATCCCAAGAAGGAGAAGAGACTTCACGCAGAGGCATAGGTTTCTGGCAGTATGACAGACCAGGTAACCTAAAAGCCTGCCCACCAAATAAGTCCCAGAACTGCCTGATAAAATAAAGTAAGCATTTTAAGTGCAGAACTGAGCACTAAAGGAAGTAGGGGACATCTCCAGAGGCCTAAGCCAAGAGGGCAAGTCGAGCAGGTAAGACAATGGCCTCAGAATCCCAGCTGGGGTCTACCTGACTCCCAGGTCATTCTCCCTTCATTAGCTCTCACTGCTCTGTCAAGCTGTAGGTCAATGGTACACATGGAACAATATATACACATCTGAATTTCGTCCCTTTCAAAGTAGTCCCTTACTGAGACTGCACACTTATTCTTCAAGGAAAGGGCTTAAGGACAGTTTATTACTGGCTTGGGGAATGCTGTCAGATTTTAGAGACACCTTTTTTTTGTTTCCAAATTAAACTCCATGATCCACCTCAAGCATTTGACTTTTTCATTAGACTAAGCTCCGAATTCCTCTCTTCCATCATTTAATATGAAATCTACATGTGAAGCATGGATTTTGTTGTCAAAAAGGTCTTCATTTCAAATCTCAGCTTTATCAATTATTAGTCATTTGACCTTGAGCATGTTACTTAGTTTCTCTGAGCTTCAGACCCCTCAACACAAATACAAAGCTAGGTGATCACCTTGCCTTGTGTGATCAGAAATAGAAGAAGATCCTCTAAGTAGAGAACCAGACTGGTGCCTGGCCCGTAACAGGCATTCCCACGCTATCTTGCTAGTATACTTTTAAGAAATAGAAAAGTGTGTTGTGGAGGAGGGGCTGTATCATGACTTCCCAATGTCATTCCTAAATCTGAAGCCTAAACATGTGTTCAACAATAATGACCCTCTTTTCCGAGATTACGCCCTCTGATGGGTTTGTTCAAGAGTCACTTTACCCAAAATACATATTTTGGCCTTTGACACCATTTTTCCACTAAAAGGAACTCCAGCTCCTTGTAGAAATGACTGATCCCAGATCTGGGTAAGGAGTATGTACAGATCTGGGTAAGGAGTATGTACAAGTCTGGAACATCTTGTCATTCCAAAGAGCAAGGAAACTACCAAAGACAGCAGGGTCAACTTGAATAGTCTCCTATTTGCATAAAGTAAGACCATTTGAACAGCGAAAGGAAGAATAACTGCAATATATTACAACAAGTCAAATGTGTGTTCAAAATTATTGATAAAAAACAAAAACACCTCATTGATCATCTGCAAGATGCTAGGGAACCAAGTCGTTATTTGAAAATGATTAAAGGGAAAGCATTTATATTCTGCCTTCCATGGGAGCTGTTGTTCCACTGGGTATCCGAATTGTAAATGAGGGAACATCTCTCCATACAGAAGTATTCTAGCTAACACATAAAAAAGAACTGACTGAACTAGAATAGCACCAATTTGCAAGCCCTGATGTGCTAACTGATCTACACCTTGGCTATCAAAGGGTGTGAATGTCACAGCAAGACACCACTGGACATCACATGCCTCCTGATGGCAGTCTTGCCAGAAAGATCAAACCTGAATCTGCTCCAGCCTCGACGCCCAAGTACGGGTGTATAGGAAACACAGGGACAGAGCAGTGCTAAACTGTTCTATGAGCAAAGTCCAGACGGTGGGAAGTTCGGAGACCAAACAATACATCTTGTCTCATCAATTAAAACGCTGCCATTTGTATTTATATAAATCTGAAATTTGATCCCCTCCCTCCCTCCTCCCATAGATATCTATTTGAAAACACAGCTCATTTTATTCTCCATCATCTTTTATCTGAAGGGCTCATGGGTACCAGGCTATGTGCTGGGCTTGCTTTTCATCAGCCCGGTGAGCCAGGCGCACTGTCTGAACCTCTCTAAGCCTCAGTTTCCTCATCTGTAAGCTGGAAACAATCATAGTTCAGGCTCACAGAACCACTACAAAGACTGAGGAGGGTAATGCACGTAAAGGGCCTCCCACCGGAGCCTGGCCCGTTGTCTAAGTGCTCAGTATGCCTTAGGAATTATTATTAGGAACAAAAAGCCTTGTTAAGATTAGAGAGTTTTCAACCAGAAGTAAGAGTAGAAATTTATTCAAACCCCTTTTTTTTTTCTCCATCAAGAGAAGAATCCCCTGAGACTTTCATCTAAAAAGCCAAGATTGGGATATTCAGCTCCTCGTTATACAGGGAGCCCTGGGGTCTGGGGCGGTGCATTGTCAGTAGGGACCCTCCCCGGCCCCCCCTCTTCTGCCCATGGGACCTTGCTCTGCGCACAGGGCAAGACGAGAGCGCGTGGCCGGGAATGAAGCCCTGTAGAGCCTGTCCTGAGTGTCGGCTTTGAGGTACCTCTCAAGAAATGCCTGGTGTCCCCAAGTAGCAGCCGGGCAGGTGGGGCTAGCTGGCTGCACATGCTCGTTTCGAGGGGCCACAGGCCAGCCTAACTGCGGGACAACAGGAGTGGCTCTGTGGTTCTTAGAACCAAAGGAATTGGACTAAAGCAGCAGATACGACATATGAGCAGAAACAACGGCTACACTTGCAGGTCAGTAGTTCGGAGGCAGTAACATACGTGAGAAGACCCTGGCACAGGAGAGGACAATGTCAGTGTGAACTTCCGTCCTGCCACTGCCCCGCTTGGGTGTCTGCTTGGAGCTGGGGTGCTGGCATCCACTCCCAGCTCTACGACATCCTAACTGTGACTTCAGGCAAGTGTCACATCTCTTAAGTGGTTTCCTTTATTTGTAAAATGAAAGCGAGAACAAGACCTGCCTGGAAGGGTGGCTGGGAGGATTGGATGACAAGTTGTCCACGAGATAAATGAGAGAATGGGTGTGGGTGCCCCGCTCACGCCGGACCCTGCCAGTAGGCAGGCCACGTGAGCTGCGGTTATGACTGCTCTAGTTTTTAGTGGCTTTCATTTCTATTCTTATTATATTACTCCCTGGAAGAGGGGGAGCAGAAGAAAAAAAGAACCCTCCAGTTAGGACACATGACATGTTTTTGCACACAGTCAGCTCCATGCTTCCTTCTCCCTGATCACACTGTTGGTCTATTAAGGGCTGTTGAGCTAGTTTTCTTTGTATGTGACCCTCAGCGCCTGGGCAAACAGGCGTCAGAACAAGTGACTCCAGAGGGGGAAAACTGAAGATGTAGAGAACGGAGACGCAATTTCAGCCAGCGAAGGCTGAGAAAGACGCCTGGGAAGGATTTTTATGACCTCAAAAGGTCCAAGGCAAGCTTCCAAGTGTTATTACCAATACTACCACGCTGTAATCCACCCAGCACCCCTGATCCATAAGGAAACTCCTGCTCAGTACGGAGTCTTGGGGTGCGGGCTGCAGCGGGAATCCTGCCCTTGCAGACCTCAGGCTCTGAGGCTCAGTGAGCTTCAGCAGCACTCTGATCTGCCCTCAGACACTGCAAAAGGAAGGTCAGAGGCAACCTGAAGATTAAAGGGATTTTTTTGGTTAATGTCTTGAAGGGAGAAGCCAAGACTCCTAACAACGGCCTCCCCATCCACCCCCCGCCCCATGATGTGCAGACGTTGGCAGAGAAAGTCCCGGGCTCCTTCCAGGGGTCAGCGCTGCTCCTGGACGCTGAAGGCCTTGGAGCTCAGTGCCACGGAAGGAAGGACGAGAAGAATCCAGCCTTCACGTGAGCACGTAATGGAAGCGAACAACCCTGCCCGTCCTGCCAAAACCACAGGAGAGCTGAAGCAGAGGAAGAGAACTGGCTTTGGAGGACGTGGCCGTGATCTGCACCCTGGCCCTGGCCCTAGACTAGCTGCGTGACACTGGCCAAGTCACCTCACCTTCTGAGCCTCAGACTGTTTACCTGGAAAACACTGACGAAGCAGGCACCTTCAGGGCCCCTCTCCAAATCCCCTGGGCACGCACCCACCTGGCAGCTCCCCACTGCAGGTGCCTGCCCCGGGGGCGTCTGTAGCCATAAGGGGATGCTCGCCCCGAGTGCAGGGCAGCTCCCCGGGAGCGGCCTTCCACCAATGCCCAACAGGAGTCGGTATGCAAACACCCCGGCTCTGCCGCCCTTTTCGAAGAACTCTGCAGCCATACCCCAGCCTCCAAGGGCTTGCCAGTGGAGGTTGCCACTCCCTAAGGGGTGATTTCTGAGACAGTTTCCCAAATAAACTCCTAGCCCTTGAATCCTGTTCTCAGGAGATGCTTCTGCAGAATCCCAGGCTTCACCAAGGGATAAACCAGCTTTCACGGGACTGAAGGGCTGAGGATGCGGACGCTTCTGGACTCAGCACAGGACCAGATATGGACCACTCAGCCAATGTCAGGGCTCCTGTAAAGCACAGGCATGTGGGATGAACTCACAGCCTGCCAGCACCCCTTCTCTACCTTCTCTGCACACCCGCTCTCAACGCACCCCTGAACCCTCATTACAGACAGCCAGGCCATTAGGAAGGAGAGTCAGCCAGAGACAGAATTTATGAAAATTCAGTAACGTTTCACCCACCACGGAGGCTTTTAATAAGTCGACGTGGAGGAAGGACACTGAATAGTTGATTTTCAGCCTCTTGGCTGGAAGCAGCCAATTACTTTTCAGGTGGAATCACTTGGGTAGTAACGTTATTTCCTGGGTGATTTCATGGCTCTGAAGCGGGAGGTGGGGCGAAGAGTGACCGCCTCTGCTGCCTGGCTTTCTGATTAAGGGCTTGATATGATGAATCCTGGGGAGTGGACGGGGCATGGAGAGACCCGTGAAATGATGGAGGGATCACCCAGGTTACAGCCCTGCGGTTCCTCTTTCAGCCCGTTTCTCTCCTAAGGGGCTAATTCCTGCATGATTCAGAATCCTAACTCTAACAGAGCAGGCCTTGTGGAAAGCAGGATTTCAGAAGTAAGGAAGCCTGAGCTGCTGTCTCTTCAGTACACCTTCTGCCATGTTGTTCCTCCTGGTTACCAGCAGATGAAAAAAACAGCCAAAGACAAAAGATAAAACGGATGTAATAGAGGGTTTTGTTCATCAGAAATTTTAGCGGAGAATCTCTTCTAAGAAAAACAGACTAAAACTGGACATTTCCAAGAGGATACCACCTGCCTTCTCCCTGGTTTCCGGGGACCTTTAGGAAGACACAAGGCCACTGGTCTTCCTAACACCTTGAAGGTCGCCCCGTTGCTGGGGGCTGGAGTGGAAGTGACGTGGTCATTTCTGGTACGAGTCGCACTTGGGAGGGGGGTGGTCAGAGAAGAGAGGGCCCTGGGGAATTTCAGGGACAAAGTGAGAGGCCCAAGACCAGCCCTGGGGTGTAAGAGCACCACCGGGGGAAAAAAGGGGGTTTTAATTTAACAAGTGGCATTGTGGGTAATACACTGGATTTCCTCTCACATTCTTTGAGAGACAAATGAGGAATGAATGGGGTTCCTTTACTTCTTGAATGCAAAACCAAGCAGAGGCCGGGTCATGTACTGCTCTAGTTTATATTCAGATTACACTGAATGGGGGTGAAGTTAGATCGTGCTTCTGGGTTAAGATAATAATGATACCAACAATATCAACAATGATACATGGGCAGTTTGGATAGTAAGAGGCTCAGCAACAGTATCGGAAAACCACTGGGTATTGGAGCTTCCTTTAAATAACAGTAAGACAAGCGCTACAGACAGAATGTTTGCATCTCCCCCAAATTCATACATAGAAACCTTAACCCCCAGTGCAATGGTACTTGGAAATAGGGGTTTGGGGGGATTAGGTCACGAGGGTGAAGCCCTCATGAATGGAATTAGTCTTTCTAAAGAAACCTCAGCAAACCCCCTGACCCCTTCCACCCACCACATGAGGACATACAAAAAATAGCCATCTATGAACCAGAAAGCGGGCCCTCACCAGACACTGAATCTGCCAGCACCTTGATCTTGGACTTCTTAGCCTCTAGTACTGTGAAAAGTAAATTCCTGTTGTTTTTAAGCCACCCAGTCTAAGGAATTTTTGTTACAGCAGCCCAAACAGACTAAGACAACATGGCTGCCAAAAAACCAGCAAATGCAAGTTTAAGGCGCATGAATAAGGTACTGTGTCTATAGCAAAGAAGGGACTAAACAGAAGATAAAACCCCAGGATTGAAAACTGGTCTTAAGTTCTGAAAGTCATCATTCAGTAAAAGGGGTGGGGATGGAGGGAGGAGGTGGGCTCTTTGTGGTACAAAGGGAAGAATTAGAAGCAGCGGTAGAAGATACAGACAACCTTAATCCTACACCCTCTGGAAAGAAATTCCTAAAAAATGTCTATTCTCCACAGAAATAACTGTCCAAATATCAAACCCAGATGTACTAGCTTTGAAGGAAGTGTCTTCTATTCCTGGAGGTCTTCAGGGTATGCTGGCTGAAGACGCTCACAGCAATCCTCAACTTGGATGGGACCTGGGGGACATGGATCCTCATGACCTCTCACAGCTCAAAGGTTTTACAGTTCTTACAGTTGCCACCTCCAGGGAGCCTGCCAGCTCACACCCAGGAGACTGATGTGAATTATTCATCAAAACCACCAATCCAAAGACCATTTCCTAGATTTTATTTTGGAGATAAAAACCTTCTTGATTCCACTTACGTTCTCACCTGTATGTTAATTGGAGGAAGAGGGGTAATGCACTCATTTTTGCCTGAAATACATGAAAGCATGCTGTTTCTTCCACATCACACCCCTCTCCCAACCAATTCACGTTCACTGGCTATACCTCAGTTTTTGCAAAGTTTGGCCAGTGAGCACTGTTTTTTCCTTTTTATTTTTTAGTGAGTTTTGTTCTCTCACTCCTCTTTGAATGAGACAAGTCTTGGTCTCCCCAGAAAAGCCTTATTCCTATAAGAAATACACCAAGTTTTAGAAACAGTGGCAGTCACGGTGGACAGACTACAGCCCGGCTGGCCCAGGCATCAACGACCCACTGCCAGATTAGCCGGGAAAGGCGTGTCCCTGCTGCAGGGCCTGAGCAGCACGTCCCTTGGGAGCCAGCAGGGGCTGGCTGTGTGCCAGGGAGCAAGGGTGTGCTGGGTGGCTAAGGACTCACAGGAGGGCCAGTGATCCCAATGCCAGGGTCTCCGCGGTTGCCAGGAGAGCCGGGTATCCCAGGTGCACCACGGTCCCCCTGGAAAGAGAAAACACAAGGTCAAGAGGTCAGCTCTGGGCAAGAGAGAGCCAGGGTGCAGGGGAATTATGCCCCTCCCACCGTCCGATCACACTCTCCAGCCCGCACTCCTGCCCCAACCCGGCTTCCGAGTGCCCCCTGGAGTTCATCCAAGCTGCCATCATCCCACCCAGTCCAACACACGTGGACCACAGCCACTGATCGTGACCATGCACCTTTCAGGGCTGACCATGCCCCAACCCTGACCATGGCTCCAGATGTGATTATAACAATGTGACACCCCCCCCCCCAATGTGACCACAATTCCAAGTTTTACGGTGCCTTCTCCAGACTTCACCTTGCCCCCGTCCTGGACACATGACCAGGTACCCACATTTCAGCTTAATCCCCACATCACCAATACATTAATCCATCATTTCACCAATAATTTGCCAAGTACCTACATTTTGTGGGTCACTTTTCCAGGGGGTGGGAGCGGGGAGAATGACCTATAACCTTTGCCTTCATGCATGGTGGTTAACATAGTGTATGTTTACGTTCTGCCTTCAGCACTTAGTCACTGCTTGCTTAAGAGAGCGACACGTTTCCTGAGCTTTAGTCCTTCATTTACGAAGGGCAGGTAGTAGCAGGAGCTGCCAGGCCTGCAGATGCCGTGCCTATTAGGAGATCGTGCCTACAGGGTGCCTGGTACAGCAGTCAATGCACGTTAGCTGTCGTGGTTGCTGCTGTTCTCAGGTGCCCGTCATTCTGGACGTTGACCGGAAGAGCAGAAGGGGAAGGAAAGACGGAAAGGGAAGAAGTTCTGCTTTTGCCACTTTCCGTGGAAGGATGCTGAGACAGTCATGGCTTCTTCTGCATAATTTCAAAATCCTCCACCTCTGAAAACAAGTGCTTATCCTAACTCAGGTGGCAGCCAAAGCTGACTTGTACTGACACAGGCTATTTACAGTCTTTAGACATCTCGTTTTGCATGGATACTTACACATTTCTGTTACATCAATATTAATGAGTCTGAGGAGGAAAGCTGCCCCACACACCACAGTAAAGGCAATATATGTTGCTTGCAAATTATTACCTTTCTAAATTCCAAAATAAATTCAGTCCAAAGCACACAGGGCCCCCAGGATTTTGTGTAAGAAACGGTGCGCCTCTGTTAGGTCGGCAGACGGCAGCCAAGCCTGATACTGAAATGGGGGGTGACCCCGTTGAAAGCACTTAACATCTCCAGGATGAGTTAACTTGTGTGACAAATGGAAACAGCCTTAGGAGGTCATTATGAAGAGCCGATGAGATAACGGGCAGCGCATTTATTTCAGGTAGAACCTGGCGTTGCTAGGCAACACTGCTTTATTAAGGTTTATGTTTTTAAGCATTAAAGGAAAACCCTATGAATCGTCAGCTTATCCTGTAACCACCATCTCCATTTGAAAACTTTACATTTTGGATCTTTAAGAAAAGTCACGCTTCAAGATGATTTGTTTTTCTTGCAGTATGACTGTTTCTTGGATGAGTGTATAAGTTATATACTCGTTCAACCAATGTTGGTTGTTTATTCATTGCAAACTGCAGTCCAGACTCCAAGACCAAAGATGACTCAATCATGAGCCCATTTTCAATATTCTGTGTTAAATTCAGAGGAGAAATCTAAACAGGGCTTGTGAAGTTCTCACAAAAGAGAAGAACCACAATCCAAACCTCTCACCTAACTCTGGTAGCACTGTCTCTTTCCCTCCTCCCTCCAGGTGGACGGTGGTGACGGTCCTGAGAGCCGCGGCCACCCTCTGTCCTGCCCTCACTTCTGTAAACGGTCCCCAAGAAATCCTCTTCAGAGCCCCAGATGGTGCGTTCTGTTTCTTTAGAATAATATGATATGGCTGATTCTGGGAAGTACAAGGTGCTTGGCACTGCCCGGAGACCTGACTTGTATGCATGGGGAAGGCAGGGGAGGGAGGGCGTCAAGCAATAAGACAAATGTGGGAAAAGTGTAATGAACTCAGAATGAATATGCCCAGTGCCACGTCCCTCACCAGCACATTGTAGTGGTGAGAGGATGAGGCAGAAGAGGGCAAACTGGCCGTCAGGGGATGACAAGTCCAGTCTCAGGACTGAAGCCGAGCTCCCCGAAAATCTAGTTCCCCTGTGAGTCGACGGCTCACCTCTCTATCCAAAGCTTTATTCCCGCTCTTGCCCTGTCCCTGTTCCTCTCAGGACGGAAGAGTGTCAAAGAAAAGGCGGGACTGAAACTGAACAGGACCCTGTACCTTCCCTGGTACAACCCCCTCCAGGTCGTGTCCTCGCTTCTTTGGCCTTCACCGAGTTCCAAAGAGCAGACTCAAGCAGTTACCAATTAGGAAAGAGAGGGAAAGCAGACACAAAGGAACAGCCGTTAAGCAAGAAAAGTTGCAAGAAAAGTCATGGTAACCTGTACAATAGCTGAGCAATAAAACAGAGTCTCAGGACCCCTAGTTCCTCCCCAAGGGATATACGTAACAACCTGACACATACCTTCGAGCTGTTTTGCAGAAATGAAGACCCCCACCCACTAGAGGATGCTGACCACAAGCATCCTTGGATGCTTGGAACCAGAAGGTTGATGACTGAGATTCCCAAACATCACCCTGTCACCTCACACCAGCCAATCAGAAAAATGTCCGCGAGCTGATCACACACCCTACGACCCTCACCTTACCGTTGCTTTTAAACCCTTGTCTGAAAGCCATCAGGGGTTCAGGTCTCACTAGCCACCCATCCTCTTTGCTTGGCCCGGCAACCAACACTACTTTCCTTCACCACAACCCGATGTCTGCAGACAGGCTTTGCCGCGAATCAGGCAAGGGCACCCAAGCCCCGTTCGTAACAGGACGATGTCAGTCTGGTCCTGTGACTTTGCATAAATGCCATAACCTCTCTGGCACCTTAAGACCCTCATCAATTAGGAAAAAAAAGAACATTCTACCAAATTCCCATGTATCTTCCGTAGACTCATTTACAAGGTAAGAAACCACATAACACCAAGTGTTATATATATATAATTATATTTTATCAAATGAATCAGAAGACAGAAAATAAACTAAGCACACATAAATGTCAGAAATATCCATGTTGTTTTGTACCCCAGTTTCTCTTTACAGTGGTTAATGTAGATCTTCTTCCTATTACTTTCTGTTTTATCGTGGCTTCCCTCTTCTTCCCAAGGCTCTATTTCATGTGCAGCACAAAACCCTAACCACTGAAAGCTAAATCACACTAATGGTGGAATCTGTATTTTTCCATGCTGTCTGTTCACACCCCTGCTTCTTGCACCAGCTGTTCCCCTCGTGGGGATGTTGTTTGATCCAGGTTCTAAGCTTCCAAACACTTACCCACCAATTAAGACTCAGCCGAATCATTCCATTTCCATAAACCCACCTCTGCCTGCCCTCCTCTCTGCCTTCTGGAAGATATTTGAATATATCTTCATTAATCTTAACACACTGCCCTCCCATTTTGTCTGTCTGACCCTCTGACTTCTGTGTGTCTTCAAAGAAGAAAACTATCCATTCATTCCTTTAACCATTAATCCAACAAATATTTGTAAAGTACCAAAAATGAGTCAGACCCTATGTTGGGTACAATATCTACACACTTTCGCATCCACAATGCCCAGTGTAGGGCCTGGAATAGCCCTTTAGTAGCAAATTCCTGAATGCCCGAACGAAGGAACCTCTCATCACTCACATTTTGTCAGGTACTAAATTTTGCTTTTGACCAAAACCAACTTTTTACCCAGGAGGGAACATGATGAAAGACCTCTCCCAGCCCAGCCCAGAATGTGAGTCACTGATTGATCTCTGCTGCAGGGTAGCCAGGCCTGGCCCTGGTATGTTTATGGCCCTTTGTGATGCTAAGATTTACCCCAAGCAACTACACATCACAGCTTAATGGACTGAAACTTTGAGAAAGTGGCTTCAAGAAAAGGGCAAAAGACCTTAAAGCTCGGTCAGCAAAAGCAAGAAGGCTCCTGAGTGAGAAAAAAGAGGCATATGAGCTATGATCTGTAATACTGACTGGAGTATCTGTTTTGGCTGCAAAACATTCTGGGCCAGTTCAACAGTGTTCAGGGAAGAAATGTGTGAGGTCATGGAAGGAGAATGACATTTACTGAACACCTATGTGCTGTGAGATCACTTATCCACAGGAGCCCTTTGGGGGTTAGCTATGCTTTACTCCTTTATACAGAAAAGGAAGAGAGTCTCTGGAAGAATAAGCCACTTGCCCTTAAGTCATCGATCTTGCAAGTAGCTAAGCTGGGATCCTAACCCTGTTCTGTATGAAGGCAACGTCTGTTCATTTTGCTAGAAATAAGTCCATCCAAGAGAAAGAAAGGCATCTTTAAGAGTCTTCCTGCAGTTGTAAGCAATTACGAAGGGCTGAGGAGGTGCCCAGGAAAACCCTTATACACTATAGCATCCACCCTGAAATCCCCAGGGGTGTTCAGTCAGCACCAGGAACCAGGGACAGTGCCTGGGCAAGGCACACTGCTGAACGCTCCCTGCTCCCTCTCCCTCTCCCTCTCCCTCTCTCTCTCTCTCTCTCTCTCTCTCTGTGTCCCCTTCCTCCCTCCTGGTCCTCCCCATGGGCCCTCCATTCTACAACTAAAGACCTGAATTCCAATTTACCTTCCCAGCTGACTACGGAAACCTTCATTCTAAACTACATTCTAACTTACAAATATGTATTATACAATATTAACACTGAAAGGGTCATCTGTTTACACATCTCACATTTGAAATAGGAGGATGTGTTTGGCCAAAGGGACAGCACGACTTACCGTGGGTCCCATGGAGTTGAAACCGGCTGGTCAACCGGACCCCAGGGCAAGGCGCCCTGCACTCCGCACACCCCGGGGTCTCAGCCTTCCTCTCTGCTCCTCACTGCTGCCTCCCCCACTTCCACTTGGGCTCTCTCTCCAGCAACTTGCCTACAGGTCCCCCACCTTTGTGCTGCAACCCTGAAGCAGACTCCACAGGGCGGTCTAATGATAAGAGTCACTAACATCTATAGTGCATGTACCTGTGACAAGCAGAGGTAGACAACTATTTTTATTTGCATTATATCATTTTCCCCCAAACTGCCCGGGAGAAAGATTTCATCAACCTCAGAAATATCACAGAGAAAAGGACATTTTAAGGCATCTTCCCCATCTCCCATTTCTGGTGCCTTTTTCCAGTGCCCTTGCCTTCCTTCCAAGAGGCAATCAGTTTCTTCCAGGTCCTGAAGGTCCTCCTCTAGGGGGGAAATTGAGAGCACAGGAGCGCTGCCAGTCCGGCGCTGGGCTCACAGCATCAGAGCGGAACCTCAGACACACGCCTTCGGTTGGCTGTTAATTCACAGGGCCTCCAGAATCTGGTCCTGCTTCCTGTCCTTTCCATACACTCCCACTGTTCCAGGCACAAGGAACTATCTTACATGCCCTCAAATTCAGGCAAAGTTGTTTCCAATTTTTTTTTTCTTCAGAAACTGGGGAGTTGCCAAATATTTGCTCAGATCACTCAAAGAACTCTCTCGTTTTTTCCTCTTTGATCGTGAACTACAAAATCACTATTAGGGGAACGCACATTAGCCTACTATGACCTCAATCAGTGCAAGCTTAGTACAATTACAGAGGTCACCTGCCTGAATAGCAGAAAAAATCATGAAGCAAGAAAGTTTAACGTAGACACCGCAATTATTCCTGAGGCCTCAAATTCCATGTCCTGGTTATTACTGTAAACAAGCCTTTTACATATAATAAATACAACATACTATGTGGTTATGTTCCTCAGATCCCAAAGACACAAGTATAGAATAAAAGGAATAATAAAAAAGAATGGGTATCTGGGCCTTGAGATAAAACTTCCAGTAAGAGCAGCATGTATGGGTTCGCAATGTGTTATATCTTCAATAACTTGACTGGGATGGATGGTGACCTGATGTAGGAAAGTGCTAGTTGACTCGGAAAGTGGGTGTAGGGATGATAGGCCATGACACCAAAGGCACATAAAAAGAATTTTTAAAACTTTGTTTTCATAAATATATGTAAGTGGATAAAAATACCATAATTATACAGTAATTCTTTAGTTTATGTGATTTTGAATATATGTTAAACTAAAGCAAAAAATAAACATTCTAATGTCTATCATTGACTATGTCACACACATTCTTTTTGTACATAAATTCTAAATTTTACTGCATTTTATTTAATTTTTTACTTATTAAATTTTATTTAGCTATTTACAGAATCACTTAGCCAAAAAACATGGAACGCTTCACGAATCTGTGTCATCCTTGTGCAGGGGCCATGCTAATCTTCTCTGTATCGTCCCAGTTTTAGTATATGTGCTGCCGAAGCGAGCCTTGTCACACGCATTCTTAAGTTTATGCGTTTGAGCTGGTCAAATGATTGTTCATTGGCTGCAGGTGCATTTACAGCACACGCTCTACTCTGAACACATTCTATTTCACGCTCCCATGGCCTTCTCCCACGTTAGTACCCTGCAGAGACTCCTTCCTCATCTTCCCCTTCCAGTGGTTACATGCACTTTAAAAATCAGGAGAAACATCACCTCCTCCAAGAAGCCTTCCAGAGTCAAACGAGGCTGGGTCGGCAGGCTCTTCTGAGCTCACTTGTGCCTCAGCCTCCCTCTATCCCAGCACTTGTGAGTCTGCTTCTCCCCCAGCTCCTGAGCTGTTAAGAGGGCTGGGAACACGTGACACCCATCCCTGTCACCCCACAGCCCACCTCCAGGTCTGACACGCGGCAGAGGCTCAGTGGATATGCAATGGATGAAATAAGAAGTGTATTGTTAACTGATGCATTTGACTCAACGAACGACTGCTTCGGTGTGAAAATAACTCCAGGAAAACCTCCCTAATCACTCAGGAAAGTTCTCTTAAGAACACTCCCTGATGGGTGAAGTCATCTCTTCTGAGCTGTGGCTGCAAGTGCACTGAACAAGAGACGCCTGCTGTTGGCCAAAGTGTCTGCCTTCCCTCCCAGGGCTCAGCTAGAGGACAACTGGCCCTCCCCCGTAGTGTCAGGAGTTTGGTGGAAATGAGTGATCACCTCCAGGCCCGGCCCACAAAATCCTTCCACAAGATCCTCCACCGCCTCTTCCCTCATTTGCCACCGCATACGGAGGCTCTGGGAGAAGACACTTACGTCCCGGAGGAAGGGATGGCACTGGACTGGAGGAACATGGGTCCCTGGACGGCTAGGCGGATGAGGACCCCTCACCCACCACAGCTCCCATCACGCTGTGAATGAGGAATAAACTGTTACTGTGTTCATCATCTGAAATCTGGGGATCGTTTGTGTCCCCAATTAAACTAATAATACACGACAGATCTGTTGCTTTGTTGGTTGAAAGCATCTTTTGCAACTTGATTTCACTGCAAACGTTTATTAAGCAACAATTATGTGGCAACTACTTTAATGTCACAGTTCAGAGTCACAGAGTCTTTAGTTAAGTGGAAAGTGATGAACATGAAAGTAAACTGAGGTGACCGGAGATGCTGACAATGAAATTTTGTTTGGCCCCTAAGTGCAACCCATGGCATCCACAGCTCGCTAGATAAACCTACCTTAGGTCCTAGAGGTCCAGGTGATCCAGGTGGTCCACGAAGTCCCTGGGAAAATGAATGGCACAAAGATAACCATGGGACCACGAGTGAGCATTGACCCACCTACCCTGTGCCGTGGGGGGCCACAGGTGGACGGGCCTCTCATCGTGACCTGTCTCATACAGAGGAAAGGTCCCCGTGTCCTCATGTAGTGCTAAGGGCTGAAAGCCACTGAGATTTCAGGGCTCTTCATTACTGCAGCAAAATTTACTAATACATCTCACTTCGTGTCCGTGACACTTTAACATGTTTGTAAGTCCCCATGCACACAATGCTCTCATGCATTTCCACATACGGTTTACCTGTCTGGAACACCCTCTCTGTGCTGTTCTGCCTAAAAAGTAATTCCTTCCAACTTTCACATTTCGCACAAATGCCACTTCCTGTGCAAGGTTTCCCCAGACTTTCACAGACCAAGAAGCCCTTCTCCAGGATGTGCACTCCAGGACTGCCTGAGCTACGGTTATCTGTTTGCTCGGCTGTCTCATGAGCATCTCAACAGCACAGGCGCTCACCCATCTCCGCGTCCCCAGTGTCCGGCCTGGAGCCTGGCACGTGGCCAGCAGTCCACGGGGGACTCTGCTGCACTGGCCTAAAGTGGACAGGAGCAAGACGCTTCCCCCACCTAAGACCCCTTTCCCAGCCCACCTGCTTTCACTGGCTATGACTCTGCTTCTGCAAAGCTTGACCAGTGAGTCTTTTCTTTTTTTCTCTTCTAATTCCAGCCTGATCGTCATGGGCACAGAAACCCTGGACCCGACACTTACCGGTTCTCCATCTTTCCCTCCTCCGGGCGGCCCTGGGAGCCCAGGGGCACCAGGATCGCCCCTGGGGCCACCTGGCCCTGGGCTTCCTTCTTCTCCCACTGCTCCCTGGAAGGAAAAGTGGACAGTGTCCAGGATCAATGACATGCAGAGAGTAAGCTTTTCCGTGGTGAACCAACCTGAAGGGGGTTGGTGGGCTTCCTGGTGATGCCCTGCTTCAGAAAGCCCACCCCTTCTGAGGGCATAGAAAGACGGGTTGTATAATGTGTCCCCCAAAAGTCATATGCTGAAGCCCTAACCCCAGTACCTGAATTTAGAGATAGAGTCTTTGCAGATGTAATTAGTTAAGATGCAGTCATACTAGGGTAGCACGGACCCTAATCCAGTAGGAACTGGTGTCCTCACGAGAAGGGGACATTTGGACACAGACATGTGGAGAGGGAAGTCAATGTGAAGATGTGGGGAGAAGAGAGCCATCAGTAATCCAAGGAGAGGGGCCTGGAAGAGATCCTTCCCTCACAGCCCCCAGGAGGAGCCAACCCTGCTGACACCTTGACTTAGGACTTCCTGACACGGTGAGAATGGAAACGGTAAGTTTCTGTTGTTTCAGGCACCCAGTTTGTGATACGCTTGTTCCAGCGGCCTTAGCAAACTATACAACGTGGAACATGGGAATAGGAAGGATACTAGTCATCTTCTAGTCCAACTTTCCTCCCACTGCAGGAAACCATCATGTGTGCCTCTTCCAGGCAGTCCTCCCATTTCTGTTTGGACTCTTTTGAGAGCAGGGAGCTCACCACTTTCTCAGGCTGTTCATCCCTTTATTGGGCAGTTCCATTACATAGTGTGCCTTTATAGTCAGCCAACCCTCTCTGAAACCTTCCAGATGTTTGACATTCAATCTTGGAACTCTACAGACAAAATCCAATCCCTCATCACAGGACAGACTTTCAGCGATGTGAACACAGCCCGGGGCTCCAAAGTGGGGAGAGAGAGACAGCCAGCCAGGATCTAATGAGGGAGCTGGGCTTGGCGTTTGCTCACCCTTTCTGACCACAAAGCCAGGAGCCCCGAAGCAGCCCCGGCTGTGCAACGCTGGGGGCCAGGGGGGGAACCCCGTGAGCGGCAGGAACTCCCTTTTCCAGGCAGGGCTCTCTCGGGGCCTAGGCTGCAATCTGACCGCCTCCGACATTTGATGCAGAGGTGAGGTGAGGTGCGATGTCCCAAGGAGGGGCAAAGCAAGGGATGGAGAGGACCTGTCTCCAGGCCCAGGGCGGGATCAGCTTCCGCAAGCCTCAGGCCAGCCACTGGACAATGGGAGAGAGAAAGCACAGCCTGCTGTCCGGGATTTTTACCACTTTGCGGAGCACCGGAGGGAAGTGCCCTTCCAAATGCAGCCCTGGGTCTTGGACCTCAGCCCAGGCTTCTGCTCAGACAAGCAGAAGTGTTTGGCTCCCCCTTGAGGCTGAATGAGCCAACAGCTCACAGCTTTTCTCCTCTTTGCTCAACTGGTCCTCAAAACCCTCTCCTAACCCGCTTCTAAGCTCCTTCGAAGTGGTCAGTGCCCCACTTACGTCCCCGAAGAGAGCCTAATCCTTCAGACGTGGTGTAATCAAGGAAAACCCGATGGGCCAGGTTGTTTTCCCTCGCTTAAGGATATTTTCCACAGGTTGGTGGATCATTTTTCTCTGCAGTAAATCATTTTCCTCTCTGAAGTATGTGTTTTAAAACTGAGCCTTCTCACCAAAGCGTAAAAGTTTGTTACTTATCCTTGTTGCATTTTGCCAAAATAGAAAAGATAAAATGATCACTCCTCTCAAAGGTCCCAGGCGAAGTGGACGTAAAGGGATTTGCATCAAGTTCCGACACTGGAGTGCCGGGAGGGGCCCTCTGCGGAGGAGGCACTGGGCGCCGGGGAGATGCCGAGACACCCGTTCCTGGACGCGAAGCCTCACGTGGCAGCTCGGGACAGCGAACCGCTGTCAGCCCCCATCACCGGCTCTCTGCCGCGCCCTCTGACACATCAGTGCTTCAGCTCCTCCTCGCCACCTGTGGTCAGTGTCTCCATTTTACAGACGAGAACATGCAGGTGTCAAAGGGTGCCTGCAGGCCGGGCTTCTCAGCTCCGGCGCTGCTGACATTCGGGGCAGGTGCTCTGTGTTGAGAAGGGGGTGCCGTCCTGCGACAGTGTAGCAGAATCCCTGGTCTCCACCCACTAGATGCCAGTACAGAAGTCAGGAGTACCCCTCGGAGATGCTTCCTAGAACGCGAGCTCAGGAAACGTGGCGTGGGATCGCGGAAGTCCATGGGACCTCCTTCTCTGCCCCCGGGGCGTTGACGTTTTGGGGGGACACTGTGTCTCTCTTCTTCCTAATAAACAAAGCTCTTTCTCGTAACTCAGGAAGGTTTACCTGTGCACACAAAGGTGTGGGAGGGCTAAGTTGGTGCACTGAACTGAGAGAAAATGGACTTAGAGGCAGACCGACCAGCTCTGTGGCTCACTAGCTACGGGACGTAGGAGAGCTGAATTAATCTCTCGGAGCCTCGGTCCCCACCTCTGTCAACTGGGGATCCACCGACCCTACGGGTCCGCCGTGAGGGTTAAACGAGACAACTGCAGGGCCCCTCCCACCCTTCTGTTCAGAAGCCCTTCCGACCCTGGGTCCTAAAACAGGTCTGAGCAGAGCGGGCTCCTCCTTCCCTGCTTCTTGAGAAGCTGAGAACGGCTGCTGTGTGCAGAGAGATCACACCGCATCTTACCTTCTCACCGCGCTCCCCATCCTTCCCAGGGGGGCCTCTGGTGCCTGGGGGGCCCTGAAGAAAGAGGGGTTATTGGCAAGGTGAAGTTCAAGAGGGCCTGCCGCCCCCACAGAAGGGCGATCAGCCCCCTTCCGGTTAATGATTCCAGCTCTGTGCCCACTCATTCCCCCTCCACCCCGACTTAAATTCCTCGCCGCCATCTCCCCCCGCCTGCCTTAGCTTCTCCTCCCCTGGTCTGTCACTCAGCCTTGAACACGAGACCTCTAACCACGCAGGCATGTGTTTCCTGGTGCCCTGCCCGCCTTGGGCTGCAGCTCTCAGAGGGGACCTCGGGGAGGACGAGGGTGACCTAAGAACATAGCCTTGGCATCATTGACCTGCTCCACCTGTGTCTTCAGAGTCCCCCAGAGGTTGACCTTTTGAGACAAGGCTCAGGTGCAGGTGCTCCACAGAAGCACCAGTAGGGACGTGAGAAAGAGGAGGATAGGCGCTCGGTCCTGCTGGGGGCTCTGGGGGCCAACGCAGGACACACACTCAGAGTGGCTCCACCAGGAGTGGAGAAGCTGGGCCATGTATACACCCATCAGCCAGGGATGCTTCTGCTGGTGGTGCTGCTCCTGGCCACATGTCATGTGGCTGCACAGTGAGGTCTCTAAAAGCCACAGAAAACCCTCAGACAAAGGAATGCAAGGTTGGCTCCTGGAAGTCTGAGGCTGGCACTGCAGTGGGGAGGGTGATATGATACAGGCAAGGGTCCAGCAGTACCCACGGCAACCACTAAGCACGTGATTCAGTCTCCCTATGCCTCAGTCTCCTCTTGCATGAAATGGGGGCAATACTAATATCCACCTCCCAGGGTCCCAAGGAGTCAATGAGCGAACTCGTGTAAAGCACTTACAACAGTGCCTGGCACACATATAGGCCCACATTTGTCCTCTGAACTGCTATGATTATTAACAGAAAGGTCGGTGACTGAACGGGGCTGCCCTCAAGCTATTTCAGGAGCACAATTCTCTGCTACCCTTGACTAGATGCCATTGGGTGTTTCACTGCACACGGTGCAGCTGAAATCAACGTTTGGGTGGACCTTAAAGCTGGGGTCCTTAAAGCAGACCCCTGGGGCCCCCATGGGGGAGGCTGTCTCCCTGAGTCAAGTGCAGCAGGAGGTTAAGGGTGAACCTGCACAGGCCGCGCTCTCCATCTTGAAGATGAAAACGCGGAGGCCTCCAGGAGCCCCTCACAGAGGCCTGACAGCCGGTTAGTGGCAGGGCTGTGGCCAGAACCCGGGCAGCCCCAAAGTCAGGGCCTCCTCCACTTCTGTAGGTTCATTTTGTTTCTTCTAAGGCAAACTCTGATGCTGATTCCAACATCAGCGATGCTCACAGCTTCCTGCGGTTACAACAGCTTCATTTACCACCCGGAGATCTCACGAGTTACCGAGAACCTCAGGTTGGTAACTTTCTAGGTGACTTCATCGGGACATCAAGTTCTTCCATCTGTGAAATGGGAGTAAGGATGCCTACACCCCGAGTTTCGTGGAGGATAAATGAGTTAACTCGGGAGATGGGCACTGTGGCGCCACAACCAGTGCTGGTGTCCCTGCCCTCTCCCCCCACCCCGATTACTCACCACACTTCCTGGGGGGCCATCGGGACCAGGGGGACCTACAGGTCCAGGAACGCCCTATTAAGAGATGGAAGAAGGTTAGAAAGGCCCAAGGTATTGATTATAAGCAGCTCCGCCAGTTTCCCTCCAAACCTGCCTTCTACTCAATTCTCCCTGATTTGCTGGAAATGTTTCTAACCTGAAACCCCCTCCACAGATAAGATGAGCCTCCCGTCCGGGTGCATCCCAACTCGCCAAGCCTCAAATGAGTGGGATTCCGGCACAGAGGTGGGAGACAGGACAGAAGCAGCCTAGGACCTTCCTTAAGACCACAGCACGGAGGCGGCAGAGGTGGAGTGCATGCTGGGCGGGGCGGGGTGGGCAGAAAGGCAGGCCAGGGCCAAACATGCACGTGTCTCGGGTGTGGTCTGGCCTCTATCCTCAGAGGCTGGGGGAAAGGAAACCCCGAAAATGGGACAAACTCTTCAGACCTGCGTTGCAGAGAAGCATGCTCTGGTATAACGCAGGTCGACCGTAAGGGCATGAGCAAGCCTCGGGGACCAGAGAGAGGACACGTGAGGCAGCCGTGGGTTGGACAGGAAGAGGCATCCCTGGACCTGGGCTTGGTGACCAACCGCTGGTGGACGGCCGAGGGGGAGTTCGCGGTGGGGACGGTGGCAGGAGCCCGAGCGGGCCGCGGCAACACTGCTCTCGGTCTGGCTCCCTCTGAAGATGCTGGTGCTGTTCACGGAACAGGGGCACCGAGGGGGGAAAGCTTGCGTGTGTGTGCACATGCGTGTGTGCCTGTGTTGGATCTGACTGGCGAATCAGGGCATGTTTCCTGGAGGAGGTGGATTTGAACACTGGTGGCTGGACGAGTGCATGACGGGAGGCGTGGGTGAGGACACTCTGGACGGGTCATCGCCAGGGAGGTGGGGACGCAGGGGACTCCCAGTACTGGGGCCTCCCCGCGCTTCTCCTGCCGCCCGCGCCCCTGCACTCGGCTTCCCTCTCCCGCAGGCTGCACTCGGGCGGGTCTCTCTCTGGGAGCACGGAGGAGCTGACCGCGAGCCCCTTCTCTGTGACGTCCACTCCGCCCAGCTCCCGGGGCTGACCCCGTTCCCACTAAGTCACGTGCACGGTGGGCTGGGCTGTGCGAGCAGACTGCAGCCAGGTACGTGGGACCTGCGGTCCTGCCTGCCTGGCACTGCTGCCGCTCTAATGCCACCGCCCCTCCTGGGAGTCCCCGCGGGAGTCTGCCAGCTCCCCGGAGAAGCCTGGGCTCGCGGCTCCGCTCGGTAGACACGACGCTAGTCAGAGCTCAGGGGCACGAGTGCCGACCCACGGAGATTCTGGGCCTGAGGGAGGCGGGCCAGGAGCAGCGAGCGCGTGAGGGTACCCGTGTGCTTGTCTTCCTGGAGTTGCCAAAACTGCATTTGTATGTGTGCACGTCCTTATATGGGTGTACATACGTGTGCGCGCATCACGGTGCGTGTGCATCTCGGTTTCCAAACGTGTGGATGTGGATGTGCACGTGGGCGTGCTTCTCAGAGTGACAAACTCGTCTGCGTGTGTCCATGTGTGCGCCACCCATGTGTATGCAGGAGATTCCTTTCGGGGCTGGCATGTGGACGAAGCCCTGAGATGCTGGGAACGTGGCAGAGGCCGGCATGTCTCTGGTCCTGGCTGCTCAGGAGGCTCCAGCCCCGGCCAGCCCTCCAGCGTGGACGGCGCTTTCCCGACCCCCTCCCCACACTCTGCTCAGAGCCGGGAGCCCGGGCGGGGGCAGGTGCTTGGCCCAGACCCCCTCCTGTGGGACCCGGGAGGACTCACGGGGTTCCCAGCTGCTCCGGGCGGCCCCTGCGCGCCTTCCTGTCCCTTGGCACCCTACACGGGAAACAAAACGGGGAGGTGAGAAGCCACAGGCAACGCAGTCCTTGCCCCCATGCGGGGATGTCAGGGCACCTTCGTCATCAGAACTAGGTGATCTGAACTGAAGGACAGAGAGCGGGTCTAAAGCTGCAGAGATGGCAGCTCCTGGCCTCCGCTATCGTACTCCGTCCTCCCCACCCCCGGGACAGCAGCACCCACCCTTTATCTTGACGTGATCAATGTTCAGAGGGACAGGCCGGCCCGGGGCACACAGCCAGCCGGCAGCCCGTGGCGTCTGAGCCCAGACAGGCCTCTCCCACGGGACTCCCAGAGAACACGGATTACTGCCCAACAAAGAGCCAGTTAAGAAGCCAACACTGAGGGAAATACGATCAAAATGCTAACACACGCTAGGTGTCACGTAAACTGGAGCTGCCAATTGGGGCTGGGAGGGCGGAGGGGACCTTCCACAGCTGAAAAGCCTCGGGGAGCCCTGGTCCCCAGCACGGCTGCGGCTGCACAGAGTCGGGCAGGGAGGGCGTGGCGGGAGCCCAGCTCACCGACACCGACACTTCAGCGACAGAGCAGCGACATCCTGGGCCCCAGAGGCGGGGCCCGCCCCCGGGGGCTGCATTTTGGGGCACTTTGTGAGGTCCTCTCTGCCCCAGGGCACTGGACTCACAGTCCCAGCAGTGCCTGTGGCAGTGCCCGTGGCAGTGCCCCCTGGTGGACACTCCCGGAATGCCAGGTGAGAGGGGCCAGCGACGGATGGAGGCGCTGGCGGGGCTTTCGGGTCTAGGAGCCAACAGGTGGACAGAGAGTTTTCTTACCGGTGGTCCAATGGGTCCCCGAGGCCCCAGTTCTCCAGGACGACCCTGTGATCCCTGAAATGAAACAACCTATCAATGGGCTAGGTCACACCCCTGCTCCGGGCAGACGGGGGAGGTGCGGACACATGCAATGGGCATAATTTGAGATCCACAGAGGGGGCGTCCTTGGACCCCTAAGGGAGGAGGAAGGGGCCACATTCAGTTCAGGGGGCTCCTGTGCGCAGTTCAGAGCTGCAGCCGCTCAGCCCTCGGACGTCCCGTCTAACCAGCCGCCCAGAGTGAGGGGCGGGGCAGGGGCGCAGAGCCCAGGGCACTCACCGCCTCCCCAGGCGCGCCGGGATTGCCCTTCTCTCCTTTGGGCCCTTGTTCCCCCTGTCGGTGGAGAAGCAGAGTACAGCAGACACGCTCAGCCCACCCTCAGGTCAGGCCGCACGGACCTGCCTGTCCTGCACACGCCTCTCTTGCTGGAGGAGAAGCCAGCACAGCCAGCACAGTCAGCAACTGCCCTTTGCAGGTTCCACGCTGCTTTCCACTCACGCATGGGCAGATTTTGGAGCCCTTGCCCCCGAGGCTCCTGCCTGCGCTCCCCCAGGCGCATCACTGACCCCCGAGTTAGTGTCTGCACGGCCCTGGGCTGGGGGCGCCACTCCCTCTGCATCAGCTGTTGAGTGGAACCTGCACAGTACACCTCGGAGAGCCTGGATTGAGTGAGGTTGCTCTTGCAAAGAGGTTTTCAACAGATGCAAGCTCATTCCTTCTAGAAACTCCATTTCCCACCAGCTCAGAAGAACGCACTCTGGCTCCAGTCACCAGACAACAATACCCTTATTTCTAGCATGGTTTCCTCCTAGAAAATTTCCCGTGGGGAGCTGGGGGATGTGCAAAATTCTTTTGTCTGGTCCACAAGTCACTGGAGATACAATCTGCAAAGATGAAAGGGCTTACGGGATGGATTCGGGTGACGCACAGGGAAGGAGTCTGCACACGCTTTCTGCCAACTGGGGGAAGGAACAGTGGGTGGCAGGAAGCGGGCTCAGGAACCAGACGTGGTCAGGCCAGGACAGAGGAGAGACCCTGGGGACTGACAGGCAAGATGCTCAAGGCATTTCTGCCCAGGGCCTGAGAGCCAGGAGGCAGAGTCTTCACTGCAGGGGTGCACACGAGGTGCCCATCAATAGCTGCTGAATGTTGAATGCAGGAGTGTCGTTCTCCCCCAAATGCCCCCTTGGTGATGTCAGCCAAGCCAAATCTCCCCTCTGGGCTCAGTAAACGCAGGGCACTGGCTGGGCGTCTGGGAATCCTTTGCAGGCTGAAGGGGTGGAGTCAGGCTGCCTTCCCGAGGTGGCTGCTTCTAAACCAGTTATAAAGCCTCACTTAAGTTGTTAACGGCAATGTCTCCAAGCCTGAGGCTGCCTGTCCCTCCCTCCTCCAGCTCAGGAATGGGTTCCCTTCTCCTCCCTGACATCTCCAGACCTGCTCACCATCTAACAGCCCCTGCTCTGTTCTCCACAAACTGCCATCACCACGCTACCTCGAGGCCTCCCCAGCTGGGGTCCCTGACATCCCCAGAAGGTTTCTCAATCCTAGAGCAGAAGAGGGGCTTTCCTTCCAGTCCTCCTCCCCCTTTTTATTCCCCTTCTTAATCATGCTGCAAACTTTGCCACCTCTCCAAATTTCACGGCCCCTCCCCGTGTGCAGGGGCCGGAAGGCACACAGCTGAGAGCGAGGAGAAATCAAACAGAAGAACATCTTTCAAAACCATCAATACAACACGGTTACCATGGCAATGAGGCAGCCCCAGAGGGATTCATGCAACAATCCACAATGAATCTTTTTTTCTTTTTTTTCATGGACACAGGTTCCTTGCTTTGCATCTGAAAGTGACTTCCTGATTTCTGCACAGCTCAGACCCTGCAGGAAGGTGGCACCACTGCGATTCAAAGAGGAGGCCGGGCAGACCTCTGGCTCTCTCTCGGTCCCTTCCCATAGGAGCACCTTGGAAATCATCTTTTATGGAGCAATTCCTTTAAGCAGAGGCTGGATGTGCAGGTCTGCCTCAAGATTTGGGGACTCAGGGTGGGCGTGAGGGAGGGAGACCCAGAGGCATCGGGTAGGTGGATGTGGTCCTGGAAGAGGAAGACGGTGGGGCTCGGCCAGGGCCTCTTGGCTGACAACCAAGTCTCAATTGCTAAGTCCAGGAAGGCCCTCTGCAAGGAGCTTCACTCCTCCGATCCACGGGCCATCCCTGGGCACAGGGACGGTCACAGCGATGCCTGCGTTGCACCTGCCACGTTCGAGGCTCTGCCGCCTTGACCCTTTGAGCCCTTCCTTTGAGAGAGGAGAGGACCCAGCCGGAGGCCCAGCCTGCTCTTCCCCGCATCTCCCAGCACTTCTGCAGCCCACACTGCCCCGTGACGGCCCTCCCGCCCTCGCTTCCTCCTCCTTCCGCAGTGATTCCGGCACCAACTCAGCCTCTCTCTCTCTATTCTTTTCCATCAGATACAGGGTCCTTTTGAGCTTCTTAAGTCATAGCTATTTAAGAGTGGAAACAGGGAGGTGGATCCTCCACACAAGCCCCTCCGCGGCCGCACGTGGCACAGCGGGTCAAGTCCTAACAGCAGGAGAACCACGTCCCTGAGAGCAAAGGAACCAGAGGAGGCTGTCTGCTGACCTCAGGGCAGGAAGAGACCCTGAACACGCTTATCTCCACGGGGGCTGCTCATGGAAGGAGGAGGGAAAGGCTCCTGGAGGCTGCAGCCATGGCGAGCATCCTTTTCGGTCAAACGTTTTCATCTTCACGAGAAGCCACAAGCTGTCCCTCCACCAGCCACACCTCCACGCAGGCTGGGTCCCCTCTCAACCTGTCCCTTCGAGGCCCTCCAGGCCCGGGGCCCCTCACTGCAGACACCCAACGAACTGCCTGCTCTGCCCTTTGGTCTCCTGCCAGCCCACACGACTCTGCCCTGCTCGGAACCACGAGCCACGCACTGTGAAGTGAGGAGGTAACTTTACCCAAAGAGAGGGCTGGCCTTCGCCCCTGGCTACCGGCAGGCAGCCTCCAGGCCCCTGGAACCTCCTGTCCGACCCTGGAGCTGGTTCCTCGCAGGGTCTGTCCCCACTGGCTGCCAGGACAAGCTCGGGAAGCCCAGATGCCTGGCAGCGACTGGGACGCAGGGGCTGAGAGTTAGGACACAGCCCGGGCCCAGCTCCCAGAGCCCCCGGGGACAGCGCGAGCCAGGCTGGGGGACACCATGCAGCACCGAGGAGTCGCTGCTACTTACTGGCATCCCTGGGTGCGGCGTGAACAAGGACGTCTGAAAAGGAAACCACAGAAATGAGAAGGATGTGAATCGACGTTAACAACCTGCCTCTGACAGATTTACCGAGTAAAAGAACACAGCCCCGAGGGCTCCTTGAACGATGACTAGTTTTGACAGTTAGGATCCCATGCTCCTTTAAAGTCCCCAAGCGGGTATTAAGTCTGGAAAGCACAGTGGTTAGTTGTGGGGACGCTGGAGTTCCGCGGCCTGAGCTCAAAGCCTGTCACCTCCACCTTAAACTGTGTTACCTCGGACACCTGCCAGCTTCTCTGCTCTCATCGGTGAAATGGGATGACACATTCTCCTCTCAGGGTATGGCAGGGCCGAAACGGAAGAATCCATGCGAGTAATCAGAGCTGTGCCTGGACCGCTGGATCCTTCCAGCAGAGTCCACTGCTCACCACCAGCGGCTACTGGCAATGACGCAGGTGATGAGGAAGCCAGGCTGCGGGCCTCAGCTCTGGGCCCGGGGAGCCCAGCTGATGCAAACTCTGTCCCAGCAGCTGAGGACCCCATGGACCGGCCCCCGCACGGCCGCCCCTCTGCGTTGCATGAATACTTCCCAGGCGGCCTGCTTTCTCCCATCTCAAAGCTTCCGCACCCGCCGCTCCCCTGGCCTGGAGCGCACTTCCCTTCTCCTTTACCTGACTGACCAAGCCCACCCTTCAGAGCTCCTGCTTGAACGTCCTGTCTTCAAAGATCTCCCTCCCCCTCCACCACTCAAATATAAACGAGGCCCCCTTGCTATGCACCCTGCTCTTTGCCTTGACAGCATTTACTATGATTTGCAGGATCTGTGTGTCTCGGCCGCCGTGTGACTAGAGTTTAACTCCCTGACGAGGCTGTTTAAGCTCCACAGCAGCCAAACTCCGCCAACGTCTGGCTCACAGCAGGTGCTCAAATATAAGTGAGTGGACAAAAGGACACCGTGGATTCTAGTCCAAAAATGCAATGAATTCAACAAGGAGGGGAAAAAAGGAGATTTCCTACACCGTGCCCTCCATCTCTCCAAATCCCAGTCTCGTCCCCAAGAGAAACCACTGTTTTTCAGTTTAGCATGTTTTAGACCCACTTGTATCTATTTCCAATTGCATTCATGAATGTATAGGAATGCGTAACTTGGCACGAGAGTTATACAAATAAGAACAGCAAGCATTATTGATGGCTGTTGATATGTATTAACTCATATACTCCTCACAGTAAAAGAAGCAGTTTTATCTGTTTTTGCCCTGCTTTTATACGTAAGAAGATTGAAGGTCAGAGAAAGAAACTTCTTAATGAAGTTCACACAGCCAGTGAAGGCTGGACATCACGTAGGTGGGCTGCGGAGTCCGTGTTAGCCTTCACACACGCTGTAATTCATAAATTAGTTTTTCTACTTAACTTTTCTTGAATATTGGCATCTTTTTAAAGCCATATGCATAGTGCATGTGCGTGTGTTTAATTTTTATGAAGTAGGATTCCATGATACCCATATTCCGGGGTTTAGTTAATTCTTTGCTTCTGGTCATGTAGGTTCCCTGTGATTTTTTCATTATAAGCAACACCACAATGTAGATCCTTGTACGTGATTTTTTCAATACACACAATGCAAATAATTCTTCAGGCTAGATGCCTAGGAATGGAATCTCTAATCTAATGGTTAGACAGATACTTTGTTAATGCGAAGTAACCTCTCAAGTAAGTGTTACCAATATGCCTCCCACCAAAAGGCAGTGCTCATTCCCTGCAAACTTGCCTACATTAAATATTACCAGTCTTAAACAACAATTTTACATGGCCAGTTCTGACTCTAAATTTGATTCTGAAATACTTGCTGCGTCTCATTTTGAGGGGCATGTGTGTGGGGAGAAAACAGTGGTGGCATCATGATGTAACATACAGAAAGACCACAGAGGATCCATCTTAGCCACACTGCAAATGGGATTTCTGCGTGTTCAGGGTCTCTCATCTCCTGCCCTCCATATGAGGCAGTCCCCTGTTGTAGCTACTAAATGACCAATCCCTACGTGCCCCGCCATGGCCAGCATCTGGAGCCATGTTCACCTCCCCCGAAATCACCCGATCAAAGCACAGAATATCAAGGCTGGGAAGAAACATTCACATGAAAAAAAAATGCAAACTATATTCGCATATTTATATAGCCTTCATTTTTGTTTTTTTTTTTGTATTTATTATGTACCAGAAACTGTGCAATGTACCTTGTATTATTTCAGTTAATTTTCACTACACATGTACAAGATAGCTAGGTATAACATTTTTTCTTAACAGATGAGAAGACCAAGTCTTTTTGACATTAAATAACGTGTCTAAGACCGCAGTCCTGGTGAATGGCACAGCCAGGATTCAAACCCACTTTTTTTCTGGCTCCAAAGCCCACGCTGTTACTCACTACTCATCCCGAACTCACAACGCCCGCCCTCAGACGTGCGAAGGGAAGAAGCATGAGTCATGGCTGTGTATCTGTGTTGTATGTAGTCTTACCCTGGACAGACCGCTTCTTGTCTCTGGACCTCTGTTTCCCCATAGGCAAGAGGTGAGTATGGATGCTCAGTGTCTAGCCAGTGTTCTAATAAACAGTAACTGTGCTTGCTGAATAAAATAAATCAATAAGCCCAAGGTGGTTCCTAGTGAAGCTTATGCATTTTTGGATTACAGGACCTAGGGATAGGTCTGGCTACTGACAAACTCCCTTAAAAAGATATTTATAACTAAGTGGTGTGTGTGCAGAAGGAGAAAGGGTTAGAAGCAGAGTTAACTTACAGTTCCAGGTAATCCCGGGGGGCCTGCTGGACCCGTTTCACCCTAGATGAAGAAATGGAAAATAAATTACCATCAACCCTCTGACAGCTCTGCCTGTCCTGGGATACCTTTCCCAAGACAACAGAATCACCCACCCCACATCTACCTTGATAGATAGATAGATAGATAGACAGACAGATAGATTCCAAATTATAAAATACTTCAGACACATCAGAACTTTATTTTGAGAAGTATCTATGCTGGTATGTGTAAGTGTAGATCGTTTATATCACTATATACTATTCCCTGGTGCACAAGGAAATAAAGTGATCCATGATCCATCTTTTTTTAAAGTATAAAATACTTCTTTTTTATTTAAACCTTTAACAGATAACCAATTGTTTAAAGCAAAAACAATAACAGTGTACTATAGGTGTTAGAACACAGGTAGAAGTAGAATGTGTGACAACAATGGCACAAAAGCTAAAAGGGAGAAATGAAGATATACTGTTATATGGTTCGTGTATTTATATATGAAGTGGTATAATAGCACTTAAAGATTTAACTGTGATAAGTTAAAGATGTCTACTATAAACTTTAAAGCAATCACTAAAATAAAACAAAGGAGAGACAGAACTAATAAACCAATGAAGGTAATAAAATGGACACGATCCATCTCCCTGTTGATGACATTTACATGATTTCCCACCTGCTGCAGCCATAACGTGCTGCAGCAAACCTCTCCACACTGTGCACTGGAGCCTAAGGGCTTGAGAGCCCTTAGAAACTCCCCGGGGCCCTGCCCCACCCTCTCCGAAGGGGACAGGCTCTTCCCAGGGGCCTGACGGGTGACTATCACATTCCTGTAAACAGCACAGGCTTGGGAGTTGAATCACCTGAGCTTGAAACCTAACTCTACCATTTTATATATGTTATTTTACTTCTGTCGGCTTGTCTTCCTCTGCTCAAAATAATGACAATAGTACATCCAGCTCACAGCATCACCTGGCGGGTGAGATCGTCAGCGAGGGCCCACTGAGGAGGAAATTGTTATTACATTTGCCCCGAGGAAAAGAGGTCACTGGCTCCTCCACCAGGAGGTGCGGTCCCCAAAGCCTGTCATTTCACGTGCGCCACGATGGTATCAGGACATGGATGTCGAGGCCCAGGTGTGTTCCGAGCAGCCCAGGGTCAGGCCTGTTGCAGGCCTGGGTCCACTCATGGTTATTAGCAGACAAATGAATGAATAAAGTTGGATTAGAGAGAGGCAAGGCTGCTCTTAGTAACAACAATATGATAATAAAATGTAGTTACACTGTCTTCTATAATTATTTCTATGGTTATATAGGATTTAACTGCAGGTACGACTTACTTTTCTACAGGCATTAACGCCTCTAATCTCCGTCTAAATGCCTGTAACAGAGATGCTTCCGTATTCCCATTCCACTGAAGCAACCACACTCATTCACCTGCCCAAAGTCACAAAGCCAGCAAATGGCTCAGGCTGGTTTTAAACTCAGAATCCAAGCCCTGAACTACTCACTGTGCAGCATTTCCCTAACTAAAGTTCCAGAAGCTTCAGAGAGAAGAATGCTTTCTCAGCGCTATTTGCATTACCCGAATTTACCCGATTCTCTTCTTGACACCGTCGACCTCGTGCTCCAAAACCAATCTCATCCAAACCAATTTACCCTCCATTAAAAAGTCCAAATGACCAAAGCTGAGCGTGTCCCAGTGGAACGTATGAATAGACATAAACAAGAAGAGGGTTGGAGAGCGTCTCTAACCCCGAGAGTCTCAAGGCCACCTTTCTGGAAAAGCCTCCCCCACCCCCAGGGCTGCAGGGTGAAGGAAGGGCCAGTGGGCCAGTGGGGCACAGCCCAGGCAGCTCTCTGACTTAGAGGAAGATGCTTGGCTGGAGAAGGGTCTTTGAGTTTTGTAGTTAATGTGACCGGCCTCGGTTCCCATCCCAGCTTCTCCATAGTTTAACTCTCTGCGCGCTCGCTGACACAGAGGCATGAGCACCCTACTTTCCAAGATGCCCTGGGCTCAAAAGTCTCACAGTGGCTGGTGGGGAGAAAGTGGACCAGACAACTGAGGCAGGGATGCTCAAGGCACAGTCAGAAGGGGGCACTGTTGCCTGAATGTCTTATTTTAGATTTCTTTTTTTGACCAGAATTGTCTATTATTACATAGTTCTCTAGGGGAAAAGAAAAGCAGGCCAGATTCTTCGGAAGCTTGAACGTGATTCTGCTGTGGCCCTGGCAATTCTGCCAAAGCAATAAAACGGGCTTAATGGCCTCGCTGAGCCCTCTGCATCCTGGAAATGAGTTCCTCAGATAAAAACTGCATTTCTGAAAAATCCAGGAGAGCCGCAGGCCTGAGTGGCTCCCCCACCGAAGCTCCTTCCATTCCAGGATCTCTATTTATAGATCGCAGGTCTGTCCAGAACAAAGCCCTCAGCCTTCAGCCCGAGAGAGGGGGATGCGAGTTGAGAAAGGTCGAGGGCAGGGCCCTGGAGGGGTCGAGCGTGCAAACTTGGGAGAACAAGGTGACAGCACCCTGCCGGAGAGGGGCACCAGGGCCCCTCGGGGGTGTGGCCGCTCCTCAGGTTCCCCTCGGGCCAGGCTGGCATGAGGTGAGGACCTGGTCGGAGCCAGGACGCTGGGCCCAGACTGAGGTCAGGTCTTGACCCCACCGCCCTCCATTCACACAGCCCTGGGAAAGCGGCTTGGCCTTTCTGTGCCTCAGTTTCCTCCTTTATAAACTGGGGGTGTTGCTGATAACATGACCCCTCTCCGGTTGTCACGAGTGTCACCTAAGTCACTACACGTGCAGTGCTTCCCACGATCCTGGCGCACAGCAGGCCCCAACCCCCGCGGGCAGGCTCCTGAAGGCTGACTGTATTCATTATCCTCCACCATTTCACAGAACAGACTCAAGCATCCACCGATTTCGGTATCTGTGAGGGCTCCTGGAACCACCTGCCCGCGGACTCGGCTTGTGTCAGCCTCACACAAGGGAGGCAGCAAGTGAGGCACAAGGCGGTCAGATAAGATGCTCAGAACCACACACTGGGCAGAACCGGGACTGTACGCCAGGCCACCACTTTGACCCCAAGGAGTTGCCCTCTCCACTGAACCGCAGGCAACGCACAGAAACTACAGAAGGGAGGCTCTGCGGCTCACGGACCGGATGACCAGGACAACAGCAGGGGCTCCTACCTTTGCACCTCGGTCACCTTTCGGTCCCGGGAGTCCCAGTTCCCCTTTCTCTCCCTACAGAGAAAGATAAAATTAGGAAACATTAGCGCTCACCTGAGTGTAACGGCCGCCTCTTCCAGGTGACAGCGAGGGGACCCTGGGCAAAGTATTGGTTTTTTCTTCCCAACCTGCCCTGCCACGGGGAAGACCAAGTTCAAGGGACAGCCTGTCAGTTGCATGCAAAGCACCGAATTCTGCACCTGACAGATAACACAGCCCCAACCATTCCCATCAATTTCACCTGAAGCTGCTCCACCCTCTTCAGAGAGATCCCGTAGCCACCGTCCTTTTGCTCCAGCCCCCGGACCAGAGCAGTCTCATCCCCTTCCTTTTCTCTTCCATGAACACTGAGGAAATACGCTCTATCCCAGCCTGAATCACCCCCCATCCCCCCAGGGTCGAAGGCTGCAAAGGGGGCTTCTCTCCTCGGGCACAGGCACGTGGCCCTGCTGGGAAGACACCGCCGCCACTCACCTGGTCTCCTTTCTCTCCCCTCACGCCTGGGAGCCCTGCCTGTCCCTGTGGAGAGAACACGGCGTCCCTGTTCAGTGGGCTCTCAGCACTGGGGCTCCCCCGTGGTCCAGGGCGAGGGAACTGTGCTCCCTACTGCCTGCCGTCCAGCCCCCCAGACACCTCTGGCTTAGCGGGGGTAACGTGGAAAGCCAATTCTAGCGGGTCCGCTCATGGGGAGTCCCCACGTGGTCCTCACTTTGTTACTCCCTCCCCGGGAACCCCTGTTCCGCCTCTCTTGCTATCTGAGTTCTCGTTTCTCTGGATCAGCCACGATGTCACCTCCTGGCCCCCTCTCCTGACATTGCCCAAGTCTGAGTGAGGGGACTCCTATGCACCCCCACCTGCATGCCACCACTCGCTGCACCTGTTCAATTGCTCTTGGCCAGTGGTGGTGACCCCAGTACCCACCACAGCGACAGACGCGTAGGACATGCCGACCGTCATGGGGTAAGTAAATGAGTGCACGACGGGAATGTCGTGAGCTCCAGGGAGACAACGACACAGCCGTAGTGTTACTAACAAACGCACACACTGAATGAATGAAAGTAGAACAGACCTTCTCTCCAGGTCGGCCTGCCAGGCCCTGCTCCCCAACTTCACCCTGGAGATAAAATAACAGACACCCCATCATCTTCCACTCGCATTACAGAGGTGGCTGTCATCCCAGCTGGTCCCACACCCTTAGAGCCCCCGTCAGCCACAACCCTCGATTCTCACACGAGCAGCACAAGCGTCACAGGCTTTGAAGACCCGAGTGGTTAGCCTTTCCGGAGAGAGGCCATCCACACTCCCTCACATTGGCTTTTGCTTCCCTCAAAAGAAACAGCTTCTGGAGTTGCCCTGACAGCATTTCAACAGGTTGAATCCACTCATCCTGAATCTAAACACTTACAGCTCAAAACAACAAGGGGCCAAACTCTGTGAGTCCCAGAGCCACCCCAGCTCTGAGTTCTGTGGCCCAGAGCCGCCCCGGCTCTGAGTTCTGTGCCCCTCAGGGAAGCCCAGACCCCAGGCCGGGCACAAAGATGGAGAAGCTGTTGATGAACCTGTCCGAGCTGACGGGCCGTCCCGAGGCTGCTGTGCAGACTCACTGGCACACAGAGGCACCCGTGGAGGAGCCCACGGGCAGCTGAGAGGTTTGTTTCCATCTCACACGGTGCTTTACAATGAAGGCCAGCCTTGGGTGAAATGCTGTTAAACATGCAAACTTATACTGAAAGCAAGCCCCCAGCAGGGATACACCGGTTCCAGTAGCTTGGATGAAGTTTTGTTCCTGACGAGCATTCTGTGGGCACGTTAAAGTAGGAGGGTGCAGGACCAGAGGGGCCTGTTCTCCGACACCACGGTGCCAGGCTGCTGTGCCTACCAGGTCCCTGTCAGTCACTGGTGCAAAGAGGCGGCTGTTCGGTGGGTGGGGGGAGGGACTGCAATTTCTAACCAGCCACGTGTCTTAAGAAACACTAACTTCTTGAATGACAGTTTCTTCCTAACATTATTATGGTACTTAGCGAAAGCTTTATGTAGGTTTCCATAAGGAAATGTGGTTTTCTCGTAAGTAAATGGACACATGAACGAATGAATGAACGGGTATGTACACACATAGATTTTCCCTGCAGCTATGCCAGATTCCACTGGTAGTGAAGGCTGTACCACATATCAAAGAGGAAAAGAAAAGAAAAGAAAGCAAAGAAACTAAAAGCACTGTTTAGCATTAAGCACACATTCTATCCTGTAGCTCTGGTGCCACCAGGGCAACTGGTGTCTGGAATCAGTGCAAATAGAAATTCTAGACGCACTCCAGTTTTCCCATCAATTCCCAGTGTTTACAAGCACAGTTAGTAAGAACTGCTCTAACCGGAATTGTGCAAATACTTGCTATAGAAATTGTCACTTTAAATCTGCTAGGACGGTCGCACCTTTGCAGTGGGAAAGGCGCTGGGGGGCTGAGTTCGGGTAGAAAGCATTTTGAAGACCACCTGAAGTGCTTCCTGAATCCTAAGCCAAAGCACAGTCCGTGGAGAGCCGGGCAGCATCCGGAATTCTTGACACGAGCCAAAGAGGTGATGCATCCGCTCATCCCACAACCAGTCCATTCTCTGGGCAGACTCAAGACCCGCCGTCCAGGACGTAGCCATAATCTTCTTTGAAGATATTTATCTTTAGCTGGCATGTTGTCAAGATAAAGTAACTAGGACTCCTGCCAGGTCTCCTTTGAAGCTACAAAGTATGTTCTAAAAGCACATAACTGCAGAAATTCACAATTTTGAACTTTCTAGATAAATTTTTTTAAAGTATCGCACTAGAAATCGTACAAAGATGACACATGAGCTGTAGTAACAGACCTCTCTAAACCTTTCAGCCATTAGGGGTGAATATAAATACAAAACATGGAGAAGGAAAGACGAAAGAAACCCCCAAGGGCACCTCAGTTTCACCCCAATACTTCTGACTGATCACCTTCATCCACAGAATCGTGCACAGGGAACTCGATGGGAACAGATTCTTCTGAAGACTATTGAACGGAACGTGGAAATTCACACAGTGTAAGCCCAGAAGGGTGTGGCAACTCAGAGGTTTGAGGAAACATAGCTCTAAGGTACAGGTGACTCCATAAAACCCACGGAGTCCAAAAAGGAGAGTAACAGGGAGCGATGCAAATGCTGCATGTTATTTCTGGGAAATGCCTGAATCTCAGCCAATCACTCAGACCCTGGAAGGTGGCCTTGGTGCTTCTAAGACCACGTGATTCTCCCCTAACCGGCACCTCAGGGCAGGGCATGCATGCTTTGTCCATGCTGTGACAAAACACAGCAAGTCACACATCATTACATTTCAATCACTGGGGATCATTATACATGTTTTTTTAAAACACGAATGTTGAGTCTTAAAACACAAAGGGCCACTGTGCTCGCAGGTGGCAGTGGCGGCTCGCTGTGGGCAGGGGCCAACAATCAGAAGCTGGGGTCCAGGGCGGGCGGGAGGCTCCTGGTGGGCACTCTTTGCACACCGAGTCCCGCCGGCGGGCATCCGTGAGACGGCTGCGGCGCATTATAACATGTGGTTTCCATCTGGTCTGAAGAAAGCTCGCTCCTTGAAAAAGCGAGGTAGGAGGGAACCCAGGGCCCCGGGATTTGCCAATCGGCCCTTCACTGGCCAGCGAGGTGAGTCCAGGCCACAGCTGTGCCCTCGCTGGGCAGTTTGTGACCCACCCTCCATCCAGTAAGCCCTCGCCGAGAGCCCGCCAGGTGCCTGCCTGTGGGCCGGGGGTGGAAGCTGGTGGCCGAGAGCAGGTCACCACCTTAACTAGCACTTAACTCAGTAGACCCGGAGGCCCTGTGACGGGAGGGAGAGGGCTCCCCATGTGCCCTGCTGTGTGCACACACGCCTCTCCGGAAGCAAGGCGCTGTGCACACGCACACACCACGTACATACCCACCACACACACACACCCCCCATATACATACAGATACACACACGTACATACGTTCACCATACACACACACGCCATACCACACATATACAGATACACACACGCCACACCACATATATACAGATACACACACACGCACATACGTACACCACACACACACACGCACATACATACACACGCACGCAGAGTCCAGCCCTCTCTCTTCTGTACCCACTGCACTCTGAGCCCCGGCCACATCTGAGATGCTGAACTCTACAGATGAGCCCAGCCGAGCTTCCTTGCTTCTGTAGGGGTCAGGGGTCAGGGAGCATCAGAGGGAGGGAAAAGCTTAAGGGACAGGAGAGAGAGGGGAGCGGGTACTGACCCCCTGGCCTCTTCCCTCCCAGGACGCGCTGGACGGCGATGCTGGCCTTCTTCCCAAGGCTCCCGCCCTCTCGGGGGCGCTCTCCTCCGCCACACGGCTCCCGGGTTCCAGGAACGCACTGCCCTCTCGTTCCTCTGCCCCAGGGGTGGCATCCGTTGTTGCCAGTCCAGGGTGTGTCACCACGGACCCCCTGAGCCCGCCCTCGGCCTTTCAAACAGCCCCTCTGCCATGACCCTGGCTGTTTCCTGCCACACCCCAGCTCATACAGATGCTGGGCCCTGTCCGCCGAGGTTCACACACAGCCCCAAACACACCGTTTAAAATGACAGACGTGATGGCGAAGGAGTCCCTACCCGCGGGCCAGGCTGTCCGGGCAAACCGTCCGCCCCTCTGTCTCCCAGGTCTCCCTGTAAGGAACACAAGCAGGAGTAAACGGGAGGGGCTGGGCTTGGAGGAAACAGCCTCAGGACTAGGTCCAGGCTGGACGGAAGAAAACTGCTGGGACTTAGGTGTTACTGAACCTCTCCAATTCTGTGTGACCACGGAGACCAGAAACCGCAGCTCAAACCACCCCCTAGATGCCATATTCAACGGCTCTGCTTTTGATTTATAAAGACATAAGTGAATGGAAATGAGGGATGTAGAGTAGGGAAGATGCTGCCTAAGTGCTTTTGAGACTACAAAGTACTTGGTTAGCCCTTACGTTTTGTCTTGAAAGATGAGAGAGGAGAGAGAGGAGGGTGGAGAATGCTTACATGCGACGCCCATAAAGTTAAGTTGAATCCATAGTTATTCTATATCTTGTCATGAAAAAGTTAAGCTTCTAAGTCTGCTTCTGGAAAAGGATGATGAATTTTCCTGTAATATCTAAAAGTCGCCTTTCGAGGACTGTTGACATTCACCCTTGAGCTTAATGTCTGTTATGAAAAGGTGAAGTTCACTTGTTACAATTTTGGCTGTATGGGTTTTTAATTGTCCATCTGAAGTGGGTAAACTGTGAACTTGCTTCCCAATTTGATGACAGTTAACCTCTGACTCTCTTCTTAATGATCTTACTGTAATGAGCCCCACCAGAGTATTTTTTAAACTGAAGTCTCTTATTATGTCAGAGTATCTGAAAGGCTTTTCTCCTTGCAAATAAAATACATATATATTTCTAACAGAATAATTTTAAAAGTCCTAGGCCTCCAAATCCTTCCCCAGTTACCTAAGTAGGAATAAGGGGCTCGCCCATATCTGACCTTGGAAATCCAAACATTTCCGAGCCCGGCATGACTCGGAATCCAAATGTGATCCAAGGCCCAGGCAACCAACAATCAAAAATCTCTTTGGCTTCTGTGTTTTGGGTTCCCAAACTCACACCAACCTTTGGTCCTGGCAGGCCTGGGGGTCCGTTCAGCCCATCCTTTCCAGGAGGTCCCTGGGCCAAGAGGGAAAAAAACAGACCAACATGAAAGGCGCGGTTAGGGAAGCGCTGCACTGAGTTGCTGCAGCCAGAAGCTGGTCGGCACGGCGGGCGAGACACGCAGGATGGGTCCTGTGTTCCAGCTCTCCGGTGGTGCTCTCGCTGCTGTCAAGTGTCTGTGGGTGAAACTGTGTGAACCACGTGTTCAGGAATGTCTGTGGGTGAGTTAACCACGCGTTCCAGGTTTGGACCTGATCGCCTGACAGTGGGCGTCACGGCCCTGAATTTACGTTGAGAGCCTTAGGCCTGGTACCTGGAGTTCAATGGGGCCGAGCACGCTGGCATCCAGCAATCACGTCCCTTCATCTACAGCCACCAGTGGAACTGTGGTCCAGTGACAAGGGGACAACCACTGTGTGCTGCAGTCGCATTTCCCTCTGTCACCCTTTTTTCTCCAGCGTCCCGACCCCCCGTCAGCTCTGCGGGTCGCACAGGCTTTCTGTATCCACAGTGTTCCCATCCTCTGCTGGCCCCATCCGAGAACCAGCAGTAAGGAAATGCCTTCCGAACGAGCAGAGGCCTCCTGAGGGCCGTCACCAGGCCTGTGAGGGCCCACCACAGTCACATGGTATCAGAAGCTCAGGGCCACCCCTACCATCCTGCCCTGAAGAGCTACAGCCAAAACGGCAGGAGACACCCAGCTTCAATATGCACCCGCTTCCTTGTGTGGAAACATTAAGGTTTGATGAGCTCTACCCTCACGACTTAAAAGGAAGGAGAAGGCCCAGCTCCCTAGGATCTTTTGGGCTGGGAAAGCCGCAGCCCCACCGGCACAGTGACGGGAAGAGCTCTGCTGCACCCTGGACCGTGTCTCACGTCTCCTCCTCCATCACTTCTGCGACCCTCTGGCAGTGGCCCTACAGATGAGAAGCCACACTTTAAACAGCAAAGGACTTTTTTTGTGTGTGTGTGGTACGCGGGCCTCTCACTGTCGTGGCCTCTCCCGTTGCGGAGCACAGGCTCCGGACGTGCAGGCTCAGCGGCCATGGCTCACGGGCCCAGCCGCTCCGCGGCATGTGGGATCTTCCCGGACCGGGGCACGAACCCGCGTCCCCTGCATCGGCAGGCAGACTCTCAACCACTGCGCCACCAGGGAAGCTCCAGCGAAGGACTTTCGAACGTCCCTTTGAGTTACAAGAGCACAGGTGGCGGCCTAGGGAGAGGGTGCTCCAGTCTGCATTCTGGCTGGGGCCATGGGGGAGCGGCCCCAGGAGACAGGGCACATACGTGACAGGCACCACGGAAGGAAGAAGGCAGGCTGGGTACCAGGGCCTTGGTCCCCGCCGACAGGGAGGAAAGGGCATGGAGCATCACCCGCTGGCAAGCGGCCCGGGTGGCAGCTGAAAGGGCCCGGCCACTCCCGTCACAGAGGATGGGGGAGACGGGACAGTGCAGGGAGGGATGCTCTGGTCACTCACCGCTTGCCCAGGGTGCCCAGGTTTTCCTGGGAAGCCGATCTCTCCAGGCAAACCCTGAAAAGGGAACCAGAGGGGAACCTTCAGTCTGACCTCTTCCGAGCATCATCTCCCTTCTCCCAGCACCCTTCCTGGCAGGAGCCCAGGTCTCTAGCTCTGACAAGGGCACCCAGGAGTGGATACCGCTCGGGGGCATCTGGCTGCCCTTGGTGTGGGCCACGGTGAGACGTGGAATCGTCACACCTCCAAGGCTGGCCGGCGCAGGGCTCAGCTGGTCTGCAGTCGGGGCCACCGGCACCTTCATTCCCGCCTGGCGGGATGGGTGGCAACGCCTCCCTGTGCCCCACCCAGCGGGACCCCATCCCTCCGCTCGGCTTACAGGGAACTTTCCCAGAGGGCTCCTGAAATGCAGGAGGGGAGACAAACCACACGCTCCTGAAAGACCTCAAAAGGACGACCCCAGCCCAGTGTGCCTCTCCCCCTGCATCTCTAGGAGCAGCCAGCGATGCGCTGCGTAGCTCAGGTGCTATTTCCAATCGAAGGGGCTCCAGGGCCGGCTGCTGCTGGGGCCCTCCTTGCTCATGCCTTTGCTCTGCTCTTGACTAAGACCAAACACGTGGCTCTACACCACGATGTCCCTGGCTCCCAGGGCCACGAACCCTCCATCTAAGTGCCCTGGGGACAGAAAATCAAAACCAATCTCACCGGGGGGCCTCCGGGTCCAGGGGGGCCTGGGACGCCAGGTGGTCCTGGGGGGCCCTGCAGAGAAAGAGCACAGCCTGGATTACAAACGTGCGTGGAGCAGCCTCCTGGTGACACTGTCCTCTGAGAGGGGAGAGGGATGGGGACCAGTGAAGGGGGGTGCTGCCACTTTACTTGAAATACTGTATTTTTTCAACAAAAAGGAACAAGAGCAAAAAGAAAAGGTCTCAAGTAAAATTTGCAAAATGGTAACGTGTGTACTATCTGGGTGGTGGGATAATATAACTGTCTGTTATATTATCTATTCCAGTATATATTTAAAATATTTGAGCATTTAAAATAAATACGTACGTGCATGAACACACATACACACAATGGGTTAACTCATTAACAAAAATCGTCTAGAACAGTGGTTCCCAAGCATTATTCAGCATCGAATCACCTGGGGTGAATCAAGAGATATGTTCAAACCCTCTCTCTCTCCACTACACACGTTCTAGGAGATGCACCTCTGGCCTTTGTTTGTCCAGGTGTCTCTCCAAATATGCCCTCCCTCCCCTGTCTCGCTGCTCGGATGGATGTCTCCACCTTTCTGAAATTTCCTGCAATTCCCCAGACAGAATTAATCGCTCCCTCCCCCAAACCGAAGGCCAGTGCAACAGTTCTCATCTGACCCCCGGGCCCCTGAAGGCAGAGCTTGCTCCCCCCCCCCGCATCTCATCTCGCACAGCAACAAGCCCAGGGCTTGGAATAGAGCAGGTGCTCAGTAAGCGTTTGAAGAAGTCAACTGCACTGAACACAGCTGAAAGCGCTGTGCATTCCGAGAGAACAATACATCGCCACTGGAGGACGGTAAACACTAAAAAATGGCCAAGGTTGCCGCTTCCGCGGACAGTTCCCTTTTCTCCCTCTGGGGGCGCTGGTGAGTCCACAAAGGGCAGAGAACAGCGACGTTTACAGAAGAGAACTTTCTGGTGGCACCCGGACCTAGTTTTCTACGTAGCTCACTCAGTGCTGGAGAGCCTTTAGGGATAACGTCTACTTCTACTAGGAGACATCTGCTTGGAGCTGGAGCGACTGAATGGCCAGGCAGAGCTGGACAGTGGCCTGGGTGGGTACAGACGCAGGGTCCCCCTAATGGATGAGGACGGAGGGGGAGGGCACCAAAGGAGGCTGCTGACCTCCCCCCATCGTGGCTCAGTCCTGCTCCGCCCGCATCTGCTCCAGCTCAGCTCCGCTCACCTCCCAGCAAAGCAGGAGCCCTGCAGGTGGCACTCCCAGGACCCACCCCTCCATAGGGCATATTCCAGTTGACCTTTTTACATCGCCCTGGCCTCTGAGGCTCTCACAGCAACCTCAACCCCACGGAACTCATCCACGGCCCCTTCTCACCTCACGCAGCTCTCTCTCTCTCTGATAGCAAATGGGATACACTTAGCTTTCGTCCCTCCTTACGTTCCCCGTGATGCTGACGGCCCCTGGAACGCACTGGCCTCTTTCAAAGTGATCGTTCCAGGAAGCTGGCCTCCTGACCTGCTCATGACTCTGACCGTGTTTCCCCTTCCTCCCCCGTCTCCTGCCAACGGCCCTGCGGGCTGCCGCTGTTTGCCTGTTGCACTCTCACAGCACGTTAGGGTAGACAGATCTTCAGGGATCCTCTACTGGAAACGAAACCTCCTTGTTTAACAATAAAGACAACTGAGGCTCAGAGAGGGTAAGGGCCCCATCTGAGGTCACACAGCCGTCGTCTCCAGTGGATCCTGAGCAGTCCAGCTGCTGCAGAACCACCTGGAAAGCTCGTCGTAAATACAGGTAAACAGGCCCCTTGATTGGACTCTAAGGCACAGGTCTGGGACAATTTTGAGGGGCCAGTGACTTGGGAACACCCCCCAGGTACCTGTGGAGAGCAGCCAGGTCTGGGGATTACCTGTGTGGACCACCTCCATGCAGCACCCTAACCCCATCCTCACTGCTGCCAAGACTACAAGCCCAGGGTTCCAGCAGGGACCCTTGCAAGGAGGGAGCAGGAAACACAGATGTAGAAGGCCGAGGGGGCAGCACCCTCCACTTAGGGTTCACTCTCCCTGAGCCACGTGCATTTCACCTCATCTTAATCCTCACGCTAATCCTTTCAGGCAGGCCCTGTTCATCCCGTTTTGAAGAGGAGGAACTGGAACCTGGAGGAAAGTGAACCGGCGTCAGACGCGGTGGCGTCCAGCACAATGTCCCCGGTCCTTCACCCCCTCCCTTGTGAAGTGTCTGCCAAGCTCCCCGCGCGTCACAGCCAGTCCACCCTTAAACAGCCTGATCTCCTAAAAGACTGTCTGCGCATTAAATGAACTTGGGGCTTTCAAGCCCAGCTCTGTGATCTCCGAGTCCACCACCTTCGTAGGACCATAGCACCTGGGTCGTTTCTCTGCACGCGGTACAGGTTAATAACTATCTGCCTGTTTGATGCTACCGGCTCAGGACCGAGAGCAGCAACCCACACGGTCATCAAATAACCACCGCAAGGGCCTTACAAAGAGGAGGCGCTGGAGGAAGCGGGACAGCCGCTCCAGATGCGGCCACACAAGGGGCCGGCCAGTGGCCTGCGGCTTCCTTTCCAGCCGGCCGGGGGCGCCCTGCAAGTCCCAGCGGGAAATGTTGGGGTAAGGGGTGGACAGCAGTCAGGATTCAATTCCAGCCAGCCTGCCCTGTGGACGCTGCCCCGGGGCCACACTGTGGCCGTCACACGGCACAGTGTACATCTTCCTCCCAGGAAGGCTGCGTCCAGCCCCGCCAGGTCAGAGTGGACTCAGCTCCAGCGAAACTCCGTTTGTTTCTGATACCACCGCCTCTGCAAGCCGGGGGCAAGGAGTGCTGGGAGGATGTGGATGCACAGGTCCATCAGCCATCTACACCTAGCACCCTCAGCCAGGAGGGAGCAAACTGAACTTTTAGGGCACCTAGCATATGCCTGGCCTTCTCCGAGGTCTCTACACACGGGGCGCCATGACCTCGGTGGTCCCTGACTCCCTGGCTGTGAGCCCCGGCACTCAGGGTCCACACGCTGCAGCAGCTGATCTCAAGGACGCGAGTCTGCTGCCTCCTATCCACGTGGCGAGCTCCTGGCCTTGCGGAGGTCCACTTCCCCAGGCTCTGCAATGGGGGTGTGAATCCTACAGCCCCAAGGTTGAACGTGACGATGCAGGAGGACAAGAGGTCCGGGCCTGGTCGCTGAGGGAACAGAGCAGTGGGGTGCACGCCCCATGACGTGCACCCCAATCGTCCCAGGCTACGTGGCAGCTTCCATCCTCTCACGGCCTGCATGTGCAAATGTTCTAGAGAATGTTCTCCCTCCCCCAGGAGGCTTCAGAGGCAAGGAAACCTCGCATCTGTCACCACCAGCAAAAGTGCAGCGTGTTCATGAGTGAGAAGCATCATGGAGTCTGGGGGCACAGGGGCCCCGGGCGGAAGACGAGGTGTCAGTGGGCGACGGGATGCTGGCAGCACCCGCTGATGCCATGCGGGGGAGCAGGGAGTGGGGAGCGAGCAGGCAGAAGCTTCGGTCCTTACATCAGAGGCCTCTGCAAAGTCCTGGGGCCTCTGGAGAAGCGGCTCCTGGAGACCAGGATGGCGGGGGTGGAGGTCCTTCCTCCAGTCTACACGCATTGGGCACCTTCCGTGTTCCCTCCGGATCTCCAGGTGACCCAGCCCTCCCTTCCAGAAGACTGCAGTCTTGCAGAGTAAATAAAATGCAAGCCCGTGACCTCCTGGGAAAGCCGTGGGCTTGGCATCAAAGGCAGATGGTTAAATTCCGAGCAGCTGTTTGACTCGAGGCAAAGTATTTGGTTTATCCAAAGCCTGGTTTCGAAACATACAGAGTAGTAGGTACAATAATACTTTCTTTTCATAGTTTTTGTAGCAAACCCCTGGGTCCTGGCACGTGGAAGAACTCATGAGATATTTGTTGAATCTAATTAAAAATATAGAAAATGACAACAAAGAAGAAAGATGCTCTAAATGCACAGAAATCAAGTAAAGGCATAGTGGGGAAATCGGGGATGCACCTCAGAGGGTAGGGTGAGTTTGGTCTTGGAGGGCAAAGTGGGGCCTTGGCAAACGAAGTGTGGTCGAAGAGGGCGGGCACCACATGTGGACAGAGCAGGATAAACGGGAACAGGCGGCTCGGCATGACTGGGATGCCCAGTAAGAGCAGGAAGCAGAGGCCCCTAAAACTAGGCAGCAAGTCTGGGGTCTGAAAAGCCCGGCTTTGTCTTTGAGGCGGCTCAAAGTAACAGAGGTGTTCTAGAAGACAGACACAGTCAGACGTGTGCTTAGGAAGACATTCTGCTGTCCTTAGGATCACTAGGGAGAAGGAAGCCTGGAAGAGACAGACCAGGAGACAGTGAAACCACGGTGCAGGCAAGACGCCAGTGAGGCTGGGCCCCATGAGTGGATGGCGGAGAGGGTTGCAGACCAGGGGATGGTCTGCACGGCCGATCAGCGGTGACAGGTGAGCACCTGGCAGGGATTGGATGTTACCTGAGACGCTAAAAGGAGGAGAGGCTTTTCCAGGAAATCGACTCTGCAGGGGAAGGAAGAGATGTGGGGTTGGGGTGGGGGGGAGGGGTTAGTCTGGGATGTGAGTTACAGGCCCTCCAGAGCCTCAACTAGAGAGAGATTCCCATGGGGTAGCTGGGGGCGTGAAGAGAGTGCCAGAACCCAGTGATGCCACTGGTGGAAGGCTCTGGTGAGGCGTTTACATCTCCCGGATCCTAGCGCACGCCACACAGAGCTGAGCATAACCTCAGCTGTCTTGGGTGGTGCGTATGGCACTTCAGAATCTTCCAGTGGCCTTGGGGACCTTACCAGTGACAGGCAACAACTACTGTTTAGATTGGACTAATCCCCCGGCCCAGACTTCTGGTTGACTTCAATTAGTACCCTCACTTTATCTTCTCTTTCGCCTGAAAATAAACAAAACCTCAAACAGAAAGGCCATCTGAGTCACTTAGTTGGTAAGTTTCCAAATGAAACTAGATGGCTCATTACTAAATCAAAGCAATTTATGAATTTTCTATTTTGTTCTGTACATACTGGCATTGGGATTTTTAGGCACAAAGAAGCTGCCTTCCTCCCACCAAAACAAAACAAAACAAAACAAACCCCTGCTTGCTACAAGCTTCACTATTCACCACAGCCATGACATGGAAACAACCTAAATGTCCATCAACAGATGAATGGATAATGAAGATGTGGTACATACATGCAATGGAATATTACTCAGTCATAAAAAAGAATGAAATAGTGCCGTTTGCAGCAACATGGATGGACCTAGAAATTATCATACTAAATGAAGTAAGTCAGACAAAGACAAATATCATATGATATCACTTACATGTGGAATCTAAAAAAATGATACGAATGAACTTATTTACAAAACAGAAACAGACTCACAGACATGGAAAACAGATGTGTAGTTGCCAAGGTGGGGGGAGGATGCAGTGGGAGTTTGGGGTGAGCAGATGCAAACTATTATGTATAGGATGGATAAACAACACAGTCCTACTGTAGAGCACAGGGAGCTGTAGTCAATAGCCTGGGATAAACCACAATGGAAGAGAATATGAAAAAGAATGTGTATACACATAACTGAGTCACTTTGCTGTATAGCAGAAATTAACACAACATTGTAAATCAACTACACTTCAATAAATTTTTGTAAAAAGCTGCTTGAAAGCCAAAGACTCTCTGCACTATTATGCCTCTTTCATAGGTGAGGATATTAGGGTTTCGGGAAAGAAACGTGGCTAAAGGAAAGTCAAGACTCAAAGGCCAGTCTCCGTGCGGCCAGGGACTCTCCGAGGAGCCAGAGGCAAGTCACCCTCCCCTCGTCACTGACGCAGATGTTGTGCGTGGACCAGGCGGAAACCAGGGTTCCAAGGACTTGCGTTCGGAGGCACGTCTTGTGTGCGTGTTTTGAGGGAGACTCTCCTGAGCTCCCACCTTTACGTCAACCAGGGGAGCTTTGCATTTGTCTAGTTCATATGTGTGGCTTTTATTTTTAAAAGGCAGCTGTAAAAATTGGACAAACTGACTGCTAAATTTTCTCCCAAGCTTTAGGGATAAAGTATGAAGAGTGGGAAATAACTTCAAAAAATAGAAACAGGGAGCGTCCAGCATTTTCCCACTGGATTTTAAGGCCCAGGAGGGCAGAGACCGTGTCTGGTTTTGTTCACCACTTTATTCGCACGGCACAGGGACGATGTTCAGTCACCGTTTACCGAGGGAAGAGTATTAGCAGCGGAGGTAGAAACGAGGAGGAGGGAGGGGGCGGGGGGCAGGCAGATCCTCAAGTTCTGGGCCACTGCCCGCTCTGGGCAGGGTGCTCCCACGAGCCAGGATGCAGGACGTGGCTTGTCAGGCCCTCGAGGCGTTAGAAGCTGGTGAGGGGGCTGCGATGACAGAGAGCACAATGTGGAAGCAAGCGAAGGGACCATTTTGGGGACTGGAAGTCCTACGGATGAAGTCAGAGTGACCGTAGCTGAGGGGCCGTCCTAGCTGGGGCTGGTCGAGGCAGGCCCCGCAGAAGGGGCCACGTGTAAGCTGAGAACTGAGCGGCCAGTAAGTCCGGGGAAGGGAGAACAGTGGGTTCAGGGGCCTGAGACTGGACGGACCTCCGTGCGTCAGCAGGACGGATGGGGTCAGTGTGAAGGAGTGAAATGAGCAGGGGACGGGGACAGGGCCCCGGGGAAGGTGGTGGGGTGCCGCGGTGGGAGGGGGCAGCTGGGAGGCAGGTGCGTTGCTTCAGGGCTGGGGGCCAGGATGGCTGGGGTCTGGGCTTTAGAATCGGGACAGCGAGAGCCAGTCTGACTTGGTTGTGTTTGGAAGGAGAAGTGGGCAAGACTTCACAGCAGGTCGGGTGTGTGGAGCGAAGGGACGAGGACGACCCTGAAGGACTGGAGAGGGGATGGGGCCCTTTGCCGAGGCGGGGACACTGCGGCGGGGAGCGCACCTGGACGGGGTGGGCACCAGCCGTCCTGCTGAAGAAGGCTGAGTGTTGGACGCGAGTGTCTGATGCACGGGGTGGAGCTGCCCCGGGGGCTGGAGCTCGAGGAAGGGCTGCCGCAGAATTAAACGCAGACAGGAGAGAGTGATAAAAAAAGAGGGGTGGCCTCGTGTGGCTGGATTAACGAAGGTGTGCGTGACACCAGCTCAGCTCATGGGAGGTTTTCACCCTCTTCTCTTTTTATCATCAATAAAAATACCTAAATAACCCATTCATCTAATTATGAAAGAGAGTGACAAATGAGCCAATAGATCTAAATGTTAACAAAAAAAACTGCTTTAATTATTACTAATAAAAAAACTAAGTAATGACTCTATCAATTAACCAATAAGTCTAATTATTATTAATAGAAAGTTTGATCGTTCTTAATACGATGGTGACTAAACAGCTACTTAATGTGCTCAGTGATTACAGTGATGATGTATAAATAACCAATTAACCCAATTATCATTATTAATAATGGAATGGCAAATAACTATTCCTAATAGCCACCAAGTTCCAATTGGAGTAGATTTATAAAACTGGATGGAATTTGAAGATGATCGAAAATTACTTGCATAAATTAGCACGGCAATCACACTCCCTGCGTGACTTGGTAACGTTTGCTTTTTCTGCAAGTTGTTCCTGATTGTGAGTCCTCCTCTCAGTATGTAACTCCAGGGGCACAATGACTGCCCTCCTCAGGAGGGTTCCTGTGTAGAGGCCCAGGACCCCAAACCCACTCAGCCGTCTGGGGTTGGCCCCTTCCCTGGCTGTGTTCCCACCAACTCAAGAGGCTTCCTGCCATCCTGACTGCAGCACTGTCTTTGCATAAACAGTTGCCCAGACCAGACACAGATTTCCACTTTTCCTAAAAGGCTGCCAGGATACAGGAGCCACCACGTAGAATGTGTACACTGAGTCTAAAACATTCCAGCAGGTGAAACTTTTCAGCTTGAAAAAGAGGCACCAAAAGCATCTTCTAGAATGCCAGCCGCCCTGGGGCCTGGCTCACTCTGAGGCTGCAGTGCTGGCTCTTCCCGTTACAAGCAAAGCTAATTAAACTCTGAGCTCCATTTCTTTAGACTGTAAATGGGCTAAGCATTGCTTTCTCACAGGTGGTTATTACAGGTGGTTATATACACGATTATATACGAGCACCAAGGAGAGTGTCTGACAAGAGCAGAAAACTAAACATACGTGCCCTCTGCCCTCTTCTCATCGGAGCAGGAAACCATACGACTTAGTTTCTACTGCAACAGGGCCAACCTTGATTTTCCAGATCAGCGTAGGGACCCTCCTCTGGGCCCAAGAGAGGCTGACGACCTCTCCCCCAGAACCAGAGCTCTGAATACCCCTCTCCCAGGACTCAGCTCAGAGGACTGTCAGACTCTATGTGCATCTCTTTCTGCCCCATTACATCTGGCTCCTCTGGGCACGGACAGCGGCTACTAGGTTTCCCATCGCCAGAGCTGAATCTGCACACAGTGGGTATTTAGTAAATACCTGCTGAATGAGTGAACCAATGACCAAATGAACAAATGCACGGATGGCAAGCAGGAGAAAACCGTGGCCAGGCCCAGGGAAGGCGAGTATTCAGATATGTCAGGAAGGGTGAATTACAGAGACGGGCAGCGATCCACCAGGCAAACACTGCTCTCTGTGTGGGCGTGGTGGGCTTGGATGCAGCTTGGCGTCCATCGGGTGGTGATCCAATGCGGGGTGCCAGGTAGGACATATTACACACTCTACGTTGGTTCTGAACCACGGAGATCCCCGAATATATCGGGCGCCCTATTTCTGGCAAAACCCCTGCTGTGGGAAAGCTGATCGCGTTTTTATCCACAGCACCAGCTCAATGCCTGGCATTCAGCAAAGATTTGCTGAAGGAAATTGGTTTCAAAATTAAAAATGAAAGAAAGAAATATATTTTCTAAGTAGTCAACAGAAAGTTATAGGGAAAAAATCTGTAACTTAAAGCGATTTGATGGAGCTGGGTTTATGGTGAATTTCTGAAACACACAAGCTTTGCTCACTGGAAAGCAAAGGTCATAAAACAAATGCAAAAACACCCTATCTTTCACTGTGAACATCAAAATGCCACAGTGAATGTGGAATCTTTAGAAGACCGTGAATAATGGCTGATTTCACAGTCCCTCATCCCGGGCTGTAGCCTGACCCAAATGTGAGGGACTGAAATGAAGCCTGAGATTTGCGTGCGGGGTGCCCATCACACACCTCCTATGTCAGCGTGGGAAAAGCGGGTTTTGCAAGTGCAGTTAGCAGTGTCCTCTGGGGGGTGCCTTCCCGACAATGTCAAAGGACAGTGTGGTCAACACCATGGGACTCGGGCACGGAGGTGGAGATGGCCCGGAACAGGAGGGCGCCAGAGCCGACCATTTACCGCAGCGCAGGGGCGGCCCGTGGACAAGCCCTTAGTGATCCCACCTGCCTGCCTGCCTGCCTGCGGCCACCACGCCCAGGAGGACAGGACAGCACCCCACCTGGTACTCTCTGTGCCTCCGGGACGCCCCCCTTCACCCGGCTCACATCCCCTCATCTTCTCTTCGAATCGCCCTCTCCTTTTACTTTTCTTGGTATTTGTGAAAAATGGTGAGGTTGAAGTTCAGAAGCTAAAGTGACTTGTCCAAGACGCCACAGCCAGAAAGGGGGCCGAGCGCTGGGGCTCTAACCTCCTAACCCACCCCCGCCAACTGGGCTTCCCCCCCAGCACACTGCTTCCCCAGGAATTTACCGACCCTGCTCCGGGGGAGGCTGCGGCTGGGGACCGGGTGGCAAGCTTTGGTGCAGGGGGCAAAGGGAGAATGAAGGGAGCTCTGGACACCCTCCCGTGCCAGGCGCCTTGCTCTGTGCACACTAAGGTGTGTGTGTCAGAGGCAGGGGCTGCTCACAGTGACACACACTCGCAGATGAGGGGGCGTGGGAGGGAGGGAGGTGTCTGCTGAGCGGCGCGTGGCTCCGAGCGAGTCTCTGGGCATCTGGGAGGCTCACGCCTCATCTGTGAAATGAGGATGGTGACCCCGGACCTGCCCACCTGGCGGGCTGGCTGTGGAGGTCCACAGGGGGCCACAGGGACAGCACACGTGAGGCTGTGTGGGAGTGGGGAGCTGGACGAAGCCTGGGGCCAGAGGACGTTACACCAGAGCTGAGTCTGAAAGCGGCGGGGGAGGAGATGAGGGTCTGCCCTCCTCCAGGCCTGAACCCCTCCAGGAGACCAAATGGCCATTCTCCCAGCACCTGCGACGGGAGGCAGGGGGAGCAAGGGGCAGACGGAGGGCAAGTGTCCCACCAAACTTTTTTTTTTTTTGCGGTACACGGGCCTCTCACTGCTGTGGCCTCTCCCGTTGCGGAGCACAGGCTCCGGACGCACAGGCTCAGCGGCCATGGCTCACGGGCCCAGCCGCTCCGTGGCATGTGGGATCTTCCCAGACCGGGGCACGAACCCGTGTCCCCTGCATCGGCAGGCGGACTCTCAACCCCTGCGCCACCAGGGAAGCCCCGAACATTCTTTTTAATGCTCTGATGCGGTGACCGTGCAAGATTCTGGTTACAACCTGAGAGTCGTTACCCCGTCATTTATTCAACCAGAGCAAGCAGTGTTGCTAAGGAAGAGGATTTAAAGGTAGTAGTTACCTGCTGCCCCAGCAGTCCAGGGATTCCAGGAGGGCCGGTCTCACCTTTCTTTCCCTGATATGGAATTTAAGAAAAAAAAAAAAGTCAGGAAGAACCTAGGGGTAAGACAGGAATAAAGACGCAGACGTAGAGAATGGACTTGAGGACTCGGGGAGGGGGAAGGGGAAGCTGGGACGAAGTGAGAGAGTGGCATGGACATATATACACTGCCAAATTGTACAATAGATAGCTAGTGGGAAGCAGCCGCATAGCACAGGGAGATCAGCTCTGTGCTCTGTGACCACCTAGAGGGGTGGGATAGGGAGGGTGGGAGGGAGGGAGACGCAAGAGGGAAGAGATATGGGAACATATGTATATGTATAGCTGATTTACTTTGTTATAAAGCAGAAACTAACACCCCATTGTAAAGCAATTATACTCCAATAAAGATGTTAAAAAAAAAAAAAAAAAAAAGCAGCAGCCAAAATTAACGGGCAGGCAGCGCCCGGAGCCCGTCTAATGGCACGTCTGGGGCAGACTCCCTGATAACAGCCCGTCCCCCTCGGGATGCCCTACGGGGAAGCAGTGTGGGGTTGGGAGGAAGTCTGGAGTCAGGGAGGTTCCCCTTTGGATGCCGGCTCTGTAACTTGGATGATTTTGGTAACACATGGCCCAAAATTCAAAAAGTACAGCAAGGTTCACCTGAGAAAAATGTTCTTATCCTGTCCCCTGCCACTCAGTCCCTTTCCTTGAAAGCAACTAATCCTACCAGATGTTGGCTAATCTTTCCAGAGGCATTTTATGTTTAGGTAAGCTTTGCACACGCACACACACACACATTCTCTCCCTCTCCCCCTTTTTTTCTTTACAAACTGTAGCATATCATTCAATCTACTGATAAACTTGGCTTTTTTTCACTTAACAATTTAACACGGATGCATCCTGTATCAGCATGTGGAGAGCCACTCCATTCTTTTCCACAGCTATAGTTTTCACCATAAGGATGTAATGTGATACATTTCAACTCTGGGCAGGTAGGTCATTTGGACCATTTCTGCTCTTCCGCTGTTAGACCCCACACTTCTGTGCGGGGCCCCAGCGGGCCATCCTGTGGGAGTGACCTGTCTCACTAAGTCTCAGGGTCTACCCCTCTGAACAGGGGTGAGGTGTGTGCTGGTTAGCAACACAGCACACGGCGTACATTATATTACAGGCGAATGTGAATGATGGAAGGCCCGTCTGTTTGCTTTCTTTTTTTTTTGCGGTACGCGGGCCTCTCACCGCTGTGGCCTCTCCCGTTGCGGAGCACAGGCTCTGGACGCGCAGGCTCAGCGGCCATGGCTCACGGGCCCAGCCGCTCCGCGGCATGTGGGATCCTCCCGGACCGGGGCACGAACCCGTGTCCCCTGCATCGGCAGGTGGACTCTCAACCACTGCGCCACCAGGGAAGCCCCCGTCTGTTTGCTTTCTTGCTCATAGTTGTTCTCATGACGTCAAAGCATTGCAATCAGAAATGAAATGTAAAACAAGACTTTGAATACGAATCACATTCCTTGAGTACCTGTTTTGTGTCAAACCCTCTTTTGGGGTTTCCCACATTTTCCTTACATCTTTACTCTGCAGGACGCCCCTGTGATGCAGGTGTTCTCAGTCCCACAGGGAGGTGTGGAAACTGAGGTTCAGAGTCAAGTCTCACATGTGACACAGCTAGAATGTGGCGAGGTTAAGATTCAGCCCTAGATCTGTGTGTGCTGGAGCCCGTACATGTGACTCTTAATTCCCAGGGCTCTGAAGATGACTAAAGGATATAAGTTCTACAGAATCTCTCTAATAGTCTAGACTGCTAGATTATAGGAGCTGGGCGACGTCAGCTCCTTCTCTCTTTCTGAAACCCTGGCCCTCTCCTGTCTCTGCCACTGGACACCCTGGTTTGTCCCATGTGCTCCCCCATCCCCAGAGGGAAGGTGTCTTTACGACCTTGGACTGTGCCAGCCCAGTCCTCTGGGGTCCCGTGGATCCCACCCTTCTCCCTCTCCTCCCCGCCACCATGTTTTGGGAGCACGTAGTCGGTGCTGAGCCCAGGGAGCAGTCCCGGGGCACCTCCACCCACAACCTGCCCCAAGAGGCCCCTTCCAGGTGCTTCCGCCTGGAATGCTGGTTCCCAGGTGCCCACGTGGCTCCATCCCTCAATTCCATCTGGTCTCTGCCAGACACCCCCCTCACCCGAATGCCTTCTCTGACTGTGGTCCCCGTCCCACCCTCTCTCCTTGCCCCGCTGTATTTCCCTTTGTTTCTGTCACCGCCACATACACTGTTGACATTCGTAACTACCAGCTGCCCGTCTACCCACTGGGATGCTCATCTGAAAACGAGGACTGGCTCTGCTTTTCTTCAGTGCTACATCCACGGGCCCAGAACAAGGCCTGCCGCATGGTGGAGACTCAATAAACATTCGCGGGCTGGATACGTAACTTGTCCCTTCGGGACTGATGTGGTGCTGAGCCAGGACAGTGGCAGTGGGAACAGCAATGAGGGTAGAGAGAAGGGCCGTTAGGGAGGAAAGCCGCTGGCAGACTTGCAGAGAGAGTGAGGTGGTCTGATTTAGAGGCCCCTGGAGCTGCACCCCTTGAGCTGGAGCACATCAGCCTGGAAGGCGCGATCAGGTCTAGGTCAGAATGAGTTCCTCGACACTTGTCAGGTAAAATTCAAAATGTGGTCACAGATACCTTCAGAAGGGAACCGAGCCTGGAGGAGTCCTGTCTGTGCGTCCATCCTGCTCTGACTACTGAAAACATCAGGGAGCTGATCATGAGAGCGGAGAATGGCCAGCTCCCCGTCCTCAGGGGATGGAAACCAGACATCTTCAATTTTCTATCTAGACAGACACCCCCTCCACTTGCTTCCAAGTTATGCCACAGCGTTATTTACAAGATGGATAAGCCACTTCCCTTCGAGGTCAGCAGAACGGCCTGGTGAGTAGTCATCAGAATTCAGAACCCAGGCCAGAGACGTCTGGAGGAAAGGCTGAAAGCCATGAAGGGCTAGAACATTTAATGGTTGATCAGCAAGGATCAGACAGAAGAGGAAGGGGTGAGAAGGTCTGGGCTGTGACTGAGCAGAATTACTAATTAAAGTGCCAATTTGCTAGGGGATGCAGCTTCAGTTTCCCTCTTGCAGAGGACCCACCACTGTTTGAGGGATATATGAGTTCTCAGCAGCTCTGTGCTCTGCTGAAGCTTGGGGACTGTATGTAATGACACACTAATGCTCAGAAGATGAACACCTAAGACGATAAGGAAATGTGCAGAGGGCACGGAGTCAGGAGGTTCTCCAATGCCAGGGAAGTCAGTAAAATTGACCTGAAAAAGGAGAATTATGGGCAGGTCGGAGAGGTGTGGTAGGAGATACAGAAATGCAAAGTGGTGCATCCAGAGGAGCAGACATCCCGAGTGTTAGATTTTCAGCAAGAAGGAAAAAAAGCCAGATGATGGCAAGAGGCCAGAGGAAGAAAAAAGCATCAGAGATTTACGATCGCAGCCGTGTCACAAGGCAGCCTCTCCCCCAAGAAAGGCATATGGCTCGTGGACCATCCATAAAGGGGCATCACCCAGAGAAATAGCATGGTAACGGCTGTATCCAGCTCCAGCCCCTGCGTTCACACCTCCTCTACCCACAGTGTCCGGAGCTGCCCCGGTGCCTCTCAAAGCTCTCCCCTCTCCCCTCCTGCAGCCACAGCCACGAGAGCTGTGACCCCGTTCACGTGCCCTGCCCCTTCCCTCCAGACTTTTCTGAGCCAACCTGTGCTGCCAGGTTATTCTTCCATAAGGAGGAAAGAAGCTCTGTCCAAGTTACTTGCCACCCCCTTATCTAAAAGACATAACGTCTGAGTTCTATTTGGAAATTGACAGACCACGTGATTCTGACATGCCTTTTCAGGCTAGCATCCAGTGGCCATGCTCCCAACCCTAAGCAACAGCTCACATGGGCTGCTTAGCCTGGCCCCAAAGACCCCAAGGACTCCTGGCCTCTGGAACTTGGCCCACCAAGCCACCTGTCTGTAGGACGCATGCTCCATCTCAACTTGTCAAAGTCCTAGCCCAGTCCAGTGCCACTTCCTCCATGAAGTCCCAGCAATGATGAGAAATAATGGCAAAATAGGGCAAAAACATATTTGAGACACATTCCCTGGTGTCCCCCAACAGCTCATGAGTTAGAATCGCCAGGGATGGGGCATAAAGCTCTAAGTAAGTAGTTGCAAGGACTTGGTCACTCATTGTGATCAAAGGGATTCTCTCTGTTCTTTTCCCAGCCCCTTTCCTCTACAATATTATAAGAAAAAGAGTTCTAAATCTGAGGTAGATGAGGACGGGCAAGCCATTTAAAACTTGCTGAATCTTAGTTTCCTCATGTGGAAAATTATAATCATTGTAATTATCTGAAAAGACAGTAGCAGAAGAAATAATTCAATATTTGAGGAAGTGATTTAAAAAGCATAACAAAGCATCATGCAAATGTAATAGATAGTTATGAGAATGAGAAGGAAGATGATGGAGGCTCTGATGAAGAAGAAATGGTAATAGCAGAATTCTGGCTCTTCTGAGTCCCCGGTGTGGGTGAGAGAACACATGTCAAGCAGAGTTGGTTTCAAAACCACTACCTCCCAGCAGTGCCATGGAGATTAAATAAGATATAATGTCCACAAAGTGCTTAGCACAGGATCTGACATTAAGAAACACGCAGTGGTGACGGTGCTGATGGTGGTGGTGCTGATGGTGGTGGTGGTAGAGGTAATGGTGGCGGTGGAGGTGATAGTGATGGTGGAGGTGTTGATGTGTTGATGGCGGTGATTATTGTGGTGATGGTGCAGGTGCTGGTGGTGGTGACGGTGGAGTTGATGATGGTGCTGATAGTGGTGGTACTGGTGATGGAAGTGGTGCTGATGGTAATGGTGGTGATGGTGATGGTGATATTGCTGGTGGTGATGGTAAAGTTACTGGTGGATGTAGTGGCAGCTATGTACCCTCTGCATTTTGCACCTATACTTGGGTGTGGGGATTTGAGATGTGCTGGCCAGCGCCACGTTCTGCAGCAATAAAGAACTGTTTATTAACAATAAGCCTGTTCCTTGTCATTTTCCTTTTCTTCCCTTTTAAATTGCTACCCAACACAATGTCTGGATAAATGTTTGTAATTTATCACGAGGGCAGATTTTTCAAGCCATTCTGGATGCCAGGATGCTGAGCAAGACCAATATTTCTGAGGTTGCCTGTCTGTCTGTGGAGAAGAGGGAAGCCTATAAATTCAAAAGAGCAATTGCTTCCCAGCCAGGACGAGTTAACACAGCCATGTGAGGGGCCATTATCCGATGAAAGGATTGCTTGTGCAAGTGGTTCCAATATGAGCCGTATGGGCTTTTTGCTCAGTCCCTGTTCTCCATGCCTCCAAATGTCAAACGTGATTATTTTCTACCGGTTAGAGCTGAAACCAGGTGCTCAGAGAAAACCTAGAGGGTCCTGAAATAAACCTGGCTCCACGCCACGAAAGGAATCCAACAGTGGCCTGCGATCCAAATGATGCCATTACCATCTGGTAGAGCAGAGAAAGGCAAGAAAAAAGGCTTTACAAATTGAAAAGTAAAACAAATTCAACCCAGGTTGCCACTTACAAAAGACCGCTAGTGTTTCTCGCTCTCAAATCTACTAGAAATCAGGGCTGATGGGCCTGATCGCTTGCAGCCATGTAAGACCCTCGGCTCCAAGGGCAGAAGCCAGAGATTAAACTGACAGGTGTTCAGGGCATCCTTCAGAACAGGCACTGGCAGTTATAAGGGGTCCTAGATCTCTCCAAGGCTTCCGCTGAAAGGACTGCTAGTGTCCAGTTTAGAATTCTGGTGTGTAAGTGGACACACACACACCATTCTAAAGCAAAAACAGGAAAAGTTTGGAGCCAGGACAACCTGAGTTCTAATCTCTGCCTCACCATTTATAATCTGTGTGATGCTGGATAATCTGATTTAAATCTTCAAGTCTTGGTTTCCTCATTTGCAGAATGGGATTAAAACTGCCAGACTTCATAGGATCCTTGTGAGAACTAAGTGAGAAACATGTGTGCAAAAAAAAAAAAAAAAGAAAAAACCTAAGTGCCTGCTATGCAATGACAATTCAACCAATATCATTTCCTTCCTACCTTATATTAGTTCTACACGTGTAGAGGTTCTGTTTTGAACATGATTTTTTTTTTGGTACGCGGGCCTCTCACTGTTGTGGCCTCTCCCGTTGCGGAGCACAGGCTCTGGACGCGCAGGCTCAGCGGCCATGGCTCACGGGCCCAGCCGCTCCGCAGCATGTGGGATCTTCCCGGACCGGGGCACGAACCCGTGTCCCCTGCATCGGCAGGAGGACTCTCAATCACTGCGCCACCAGGGAAGCCCTTAACATATGTTTTTAAAGCAACTGACACAGTCGGGCCCACCAAGAGACACTTGGTGGTCACTCCGCCTCTAGGAAGAAGGGGAGCGTCATATTTCATGGTGTCACTTCCTCGGTTCTCACGTCTTAATAAGAGAGAAGAGAAGGCAGAAGATATTAAGAAAATGATCAGAGGAACCAAAGAGGCTGCCCCCGGCTTGTGGGAGGGGCAGTGACAAAGCCCTGAGCAACCTTGAGCAGTTCGGTCATTTAATATTTCTGGACATTAAATTTCTCACTGTCGCTCTCAGAGATTCCTTCCACCATGATGATTCTCTAGCTTAAACATCCCAAATTTTACATTGTTTAAATGTCTGACAACATGGAATTCTCTTAAGCAAAACTTTTTTTCCCCTCCTTTTTGTTCAGAGAGGAAAGAAGATATCTAGGCTATTTTAGGTGTGAGTAGGACCTAGGACCACAGAGCAAGATAAAGGCCAAGTAAAAGTAAAGGTACAAAAGAAACCAAGTTTTCTTCTTTAAAACTGAGCATTCTAGATGTCCAGAGGACCAACAGGTACATGAAGAGGTGCTCAATATCCCTAATCATCAGGGAGATGCAAATCAAAACCACAATTAGGGCTTCGCTGGTGGCGCACTGGTTGAGAGTCCACCTGCCGATGCAGGGGACACGGGTTCATGCCCCGGTCTGGGAAGATCCCACATGCCGCGGAGCGGCTGGGCCCGTGAGCCATGGCCACTGAGCCTGCGCGTCCGGACCCTGTGGTCCGCAACGGGAGAGGCCACAGCAGTGACAGGCCTGCGTACCGCCAAAAAAACCCCCAAAAAACCACACCACAATTAGATGTAACCTCACATGTGTTAGAGTGGCTATTACCAAAAGACAAGGAATAACAAGTGCTGGAGAGGGTGTGGAGAAGAGGGAAGCCCTGTGCCCTGTTGGGGGGAATGTAAATTAGTGCAGCCACAATGGAGAACAATATGGAGGTTGGTCCAAAAAAAAAAAAAAAGGAACTACCACATGATCCAGCAACCCCAATGCTGGGGATTTACCCAAGGAAAATGAAAACACTACCTTGAAAAGACACATGCACCCCCATGTTCACTGCAGCATTATTTACAATAGCCAAGCCATGGAAGGCCCCTATGTGCCCCGGGATGCAACAATGGATAAAGAAATAGTGGTACACATACAAGAGAACAGTAGACAGCCATAAAAAGAAGGAAACTGTGCCATATGCAACAAGGATGAGCCTCGAGGGCATCACGCTAAGTGCAATACGTCAGACAGAGAAAGACACGTACTGTATAATCTCATTTATGATATGGGATCTAAAAAAAACTGAACTCATAGGTAGAGCGAACAGATTGGTGGTTGATGGAGGAGACGGGTAGGAGGTGGATGAAATGGGTAAAGGTGGTGAAAACGTTAAAAAGACAAGTTGGACATTCTCTGTCAAAGGTCAGAACCCAGGTGGCCAGATGTCCAGTCCTGGGTCCTGTTCTCCCCATAGCACCCAACTGTGTCAGCCCCCAGGGAGCAGCACTCAGGTGTGATCCAGTCACTCTTGCACCCTAATTGTATCTGAAGCTCATGAATGACATACATTTATGCATATTTTATATGCTTATATATATTTTCATATTTACTTTAATGCATGTATAAAAACATATGTTTTTATAAATGTGAGGCACTCCTCTAAGTGCTGCAAATACAAAAATAATGTTCTCACAGACTTATGTTTTAGTGGAGATAACAAAAATAAACAAATTCTCAAATAAGAAAAATATAAGTCCTCTACAGAAAATTAAAATAGGCTGGTGTGAGAGTGACAGGACGTCTATTTTGGAGTGGATGATGAGGGCACAAGAGTTTTTTTTTTTTTTTGAAAAATCAACCTCGTGCAAGCTTTTGAGTGTCCAAGCGCCTCAGTAGCTTGGAGCCAGGCTGGTTCTGCTTTGGATCATTCAGGGTTCAGATGCACTTGTAGCAGTGCCCGCTCCAGCCGAGAGACAGCACTCCCAGACCCCAATGCCCCGCTCAGACAAGCAGGAGGAAATCTGAACCTCAGAAAGGCTTGAGTACCTTCTCTACCTTCTCTACTTCCACCTAAGGCAGGAAGCAGTGGGGCAATGAGTGTCTAACACCCCCCTCAGGGGGCAGCAACCATCTCCCAGGGCTATGGGCTCTGCAAGATGGGGAAGGGGAAGGGGGCGGGGAAGGGGGTGGGGGTGGGGGCGGGGAAGGGGGTGGGGAAGGGGGCGGGGATGGGGGTGGGGGTGGGGATGGGGGTGGGGGTGGGGGTGGGGATGGGGAAGGGGGTGGGGTGGGGTGGGGGTGGGGATGGGGAAGGGGGTGGGGTGGGGTGGGGGTGGGGATGGGGAAGGGGGTGGGGGTGGGGTGGGGGTGGGGGTGGGGAAGGGGGTGGGGGTGGGGTGGGGGTGGGGGTGGGGAAGGGGGTGGGGTGGGGTGGGGGTGGGGGTGGGGAAGGGGGTGGGGTGGGGTGGGGGTGGGGGTGGGGGAAGGGGGTGGGGTGGGGGTGGGGGTGGGGGTGGGGGTGGGGATGGGGAAGGGGGTGGGGTGGGGTGGGGGTGGGGGTGGGGGTGGGGATGGGGAAGGGGGTGGGGGTGGGGGTGGGGGTGGGGGTGGGGGTGGGGATGGGGATGGGGAAGGGGGTGCCTGGCTCCTGAGCCCCCCCTTTCACTATGTCATTGTGGAAAAATACCAGCTTTGTCCAAAATGAATGCATTCACCTCACCACAGATTACACTGTCTGCCGGTTGCTAATCTCTAAAATAAAGGGCCCGGATCCCTTTCCCCACCCCCATGTTTCAGTCTCAGTATCTCAATTCCCAGGTCCCTGCGGCTTGTCACTGTCTCGTCTCTTCTCTTGTCACAGCCTGAGCGCTGACATCAGCATTTCTCAGAGTGACGTTTCAATTGAAGCAGGAGACGGCAGGTCACTGTGTGGGAGGGAGAGGGATGCTGTTTTGCATCAGTCATCATGCTGTCTCAGGCCTTCCTGACTCAGCCACAGGCTGACTGAACAGGAAGCTGCCCCCCAGCCCACACCAACATCACCGTTTGTCTCTGTCGTCTGTCCGCAGGTAAAGGTGTTGCAGGAGCAACACCCCCAGGATGCAGCAGCTCCTGTCAGGAGATCACCAATGACACTGGAGGGACGGGGTCCCCAGGGACACGCTTGGCCATCGTGCCCCATCCGCTGGAGGAGGCGGGACGCAAAGGAGCCCTCCTGTGAGCCCCGGCACACCCTCTGTTAGCACCCTCACCACCCCGCCTTGTGCCTCTCGGCTCACCCTCCTCTGGTAGACACGGGGTCTCTCAGGCCAAGGTCTCTGCCTCTGCTTCAGCGTCCCCCCTGCCTGGCAGACCACCTGGCCCAGGACGGGCGCTCCTCCCAGCCACGCCCACACCCCCACCCCCGTCTGGGCCACGCCCCTGTCCCTTCCTCTCTGAGTCACTGCCATCATCCCCTCCCTAATCGCTCTCCTCCTGCTGCAGTCTGTTCTCAGCACGGTGGCCAGATGGATGCGTTTAGAATGTAACCTGGGCCACGCCACGTCTGCACCCCAAATCCTGAATGAACAAATTGCAACCAGAAATGTATGAGACAGTCCAGGAAACGGTGAACCCAAACTGAAGACGTGAAGAAGCTTTTTCATAGATTTAGGTGGGATGACGGTATTAAGGTTTTGTTTCTTTTACGCACGTGCTGAAATATGTAGAGATGCAACGTGATGCTGTTTGAAATTGCTTCAAACTCACCCAGCAGTGGGTGCTGGTGGGTGAGGGTGTGAAACCCACGGGCCAGTGCCTCGGCAAGCGCTGCAATGGGCTTGGCGGGTAAGGGGGTTACTTTTCTTTCTATTTTTGTATATGTTTAATTTTTTTCATAATAAAACATTCTTGAACACACTCAACAGCCCCACGTCGCTCACAGTAAAAGCCAAGACCCTCACAATGGCCCACGAGGCCTGACGTGAACCTGCTCCCAGTTTTAGGACTTCGCCTCCTCCGTGCTGGGCCCCAGCTCGCTCTGGCCACACGGGCCTCTGTGCTGACACACGAGCAGCCGCCTGCCCCAGGGCCTTAGCTCTAGCTGCTTCCTCTGCCTGCTCTGCTCTGCCCCCAGCTACCCGTACAGCCAACTCCCTCACCTCCGGAGAGCCCGCCCAAACAGGACTTTCTCCGTGGCTCTTCCACAATTGTTTATTTAAATGCTAATTCGTATGATTCTTTTCCTTGCCTACCAGAATGTAAGCATCTTGAAGGCAGGGATCTGTATCCTTCTCACTGAAGGATCCCTCTTGCCTAGAACAATGCCCATCACCCAGTAAATGATGAAGACATATTCGCTGAATGAATGAATTTGTGGAAGGAAGGCAAAGGGAGTGAAGCAGATGCAGGGCTGGGAGAAGGGCTGTAGGAGAAGAGAAACGGCAGAGACGGGAAAGGACAAGAGGGACAGAAAAGGAAGAGAAATCAGTCCAGGGTCCTCGTAGGATGCTGGCAGAGGCTGAAGTAAAAGCCACGTCCGTGGCCCTTTTACCTACAGATGCGCTTCCGAGCTGCAGACCAGGGAGCCCGGACAAAAGAAGATGGACATGAGCAAGTGTCCAGAGGCAGGACGTCCTCTCGGGCGGGGCGGGGGGGGACTCCCTGTGTCTGAATTACTCTCCTCAGTGTCCCCGTCTGTTCCTGCTGAAATCCGCGCAACCCTGCGAGGCTGCCTCAAATACCACGCTCCCTGTTCCCAGCCCCATGGCCTCTCTCCACGGAGCTCCCTGTGTCCTCTCTACACTTACAGTCTTTATTGGTCCCCACGGAGGCATCTGGCTTCACCGTTCATGTGTCTCAAGTCCCACAGGCTGTGAGCTCCCGGTGGTGGAGACCATAATCTCTTCAGGGATCCCAGAGCATTTAGCACAGCACCTGTGCTTCGTCAGGGCACTCACGGGCTTTGTTGGCTGACTGATGCGTGGAAGGGAATAAGGGAGGAAAGAAGAAGAAGGCCCTAGAGACACACGGTCCTGTGTGTGCGTCCCAGAGAGGCACTGGTGGCTGAGCCTGCTGTTCGCCCGTGGACAGACGGACGGCAGCCCTTCCCCAGCACGGTCAGGAGGCCCGGTACTTAGATGGAGCTCAGCGACTCAGTATGTGCACCCCTACCCCAGTCCTACCCTGACTGCTTCTCTGGGTCCCCCTCTTTTACTCCTCAAATCTCCACTCTTGGGGCACACGTCCAATCCCCAAGGCCCCTGGCCAGTGTTAGGTTTGGACCAGGCCCCTGCCCCTGCTGCACGGGTGGCTGGAATTATTACTCTTAGGGGTTAGAGGTGTTTCTGGGACGGACAACAACTGTCCCTGGGCAACACACGAACACTTTCTGGGGTGTCAAGAAGTCATGGCCAAGGAAGCGTGGGCCTAGACAAGCAAGCTCCAGGCGAGATGTGTCCCCTCTCCCCTAATAAGAGCCAATTAAATAAAGAGATAGAGTCAAAAACAAAAACAAAAACCTTTGCAGTCATCCTTGCATCGAGAGTTCCACTCACCGTCTAACACTGTATTAGGAAAAGTAACACTTGGAGCATTTCAACACAAGATGAGATAAGGGTCATCTAAACGTCAGTCACATGAGGCACAGGATTGCCGTTTTCTCCTAAGACTGTGTATGAGTGTGTCAGGAGAACGAGCGCTGTGACTGCTGCCACATCCTGCTGCCCACAAAGGGCCCCACGCTGGGCACTTTTTCTCACAACAACTCAGCCGGCTGGGTTGCCTTCCCACCATAACAAAGTAAACAGGCTCAGAGAGGTTGGGTGTCTTAAAGGGTCACACAGCTGCTGAGCAGTAGAGCTGAGCTTCAAACCCAGGTGCATCTTGCTGCAAAGTCCAGGATCCTCACTCCATACAGAGGCAAAGGCAACCCAGCTTTGACCCATCTGACTGACAGTGAAACTGAGGCCAGGGCTGGTGATGTTGAGTGGGAGGTGACATATCCAAGGTCTTCTAGTAGGATAAGTGACTTCTCCCACCCGCCCTACCTTCATGACACCCTACCACACTTCAGAGCTAGCCTTCACAATAACCTCCTCTTAGAATCTTGAGATTTCAAGATTGTTATAGGATGCAGAGGTGCTTGGAAACCACAAGAGGAAGTTCACTGGTGGGTAAGGACAGGTTGGAGTCTGTGCTGGGTCACAGAAACAGGTCAGCCCACTTCAGAACTGAGGATGTACAGTGTGATCAGTGGGCCCAACCACCTTAGACAGAGTGAATCCCAGCAAATCTGTGACACCATCCACTTCACTGAGCTACGGAATCTCCAGGCCATATGTGAAGCCGTACATGGGACTGCAGCAGCCTCTGCCAGATGCCAGGACCCTCATTTCCACCCATCTGTCAGGTCACCCGGACTCTGAACTAAAACCTCCAAGGGCAATGAGCTCACTACCACCAGGGGCTGCCTCATGGTCTCTGGATGCTTGTGCCCTGGAGCTGTCTTCTTAAGTGAACCAGTGAAAGGTGCTACAAGCTTCACTATTCACAATAGCCAAGACAAGGATACAACCTAAATCTCCATCGACAGACAGATGGATAAAGAAGACGTGGTGTATACATACAACGGAATATTACACAGCCATAAAAAAGAATGAAATAATGCCATTTGCAGCAACCTGGATGGACCTAGAGATTATCATACTAAGTGAAGTGAGCCAGAAAGAGAAGTACAAATATCATAGGATAGCACTTATATGTGGAATCTAAAATATGACACACGGGGCTTCCCTGGTGGCGCAGTGGTTAAGAATCCGCCTGCCAATGCAGGGGACACGGGTTCGAGCCCTGGGCTAGGAAGATCCCACATGCCCCAGAGCAACTAAGTCCATGCACCACAACTACTGAGCCTGTGCCTGTGCTCTAGAGCCCGCGAGCCACAACTACTGAGCCCACGCGCCTAGAGCCGGTGCTCCGCAAGGAGAAGCCACTGCAATGAGAAGCCCGCGCACTGCAACAAAGAGTAGCCCCTGCTTGCTGCGGCTAGAGAAAGCCCGTGCACAGCAACGAAGACCCAATGCAGCCAAAAATAAATAAATAAATAAAATAAATTCATAATAAAATAAAATATGACACAAATGAACTTATCTACAAAACAGACCCACAGACATAGAGAACAAACTTGTGGTGGCCAAGGGGGAGGAGGGCGGGGGGTGGGATGAAGTGGGGGTTTGGGGTTAACAGATGCAAACTAGTATATATAGAGTGGATAACAACGAGGTCCTACTGTAGAGCACAGGGAATTATATTCAGTATCCTACGATAAACCATAATGGACAAGAAAATGAAAAAGAATGTATATACATGGATAACTGAATCACTTTGTTGCAGAGCAAAAATTAATGTTGTAAATAAATCAACTACACGTGAATAAAACAAACTAAAAAAATATGTTACAAGCTTAAGGGCTCGAGGTCAGGAAATGTGAGTTGAGCCCTTACTCTGTGCCAGGCACCTGCTGGGAACTGAGCACAGAGTTGAGGTCAGTCCCAGTTTGCCATGAGGGCACTGAGGAGAGAGATGCCACACCCTCTACCTTAAAACACAGTGTCAGGAGCTGTGCTCACTGGTGGATTCAAACCCATAAGGTGTGCACCGTTTGGATAAAAAGACAAGGGCTAGGGCTTCCCTGGTGGCGCAGTGGTTGAGAGTCCGCCTGCCGGTGCAGGGGACGCGGGTTCGTGCCCCGGACCGGGAGGATCCCGCGTGCCGCGGAGCGGCTGGGCCCGTGAGCCATGGCGGCTGGGCCTGCGCGTCCGGAGCCTGTGCTCCGCGGCGGGAGAGGCCACAACAGTGAGAGGCCCACGTACCGCAAAAAAAAAAAAAAAAAGACAAGGGCTAAATGAAATGAAATACCATAAGAAATTATGATATGATATTCAAAAATAAGGTAGATGTTTAGACTGGAGTAGCTAACAGCCTACGGGCAGACCTCTATTCTTTCACTGCTATTTTTTCTTATTCTTTCCTTAAGACTTAGCTCAAACGTTACCACTTTCAGGAAGCCCTGGCTGGCCCCCAGGTTGGGTCAGTTGCCCCTTCCCTGTGTTCTCTCAGTACTGGGCGTCCTTCTGGGGCTCTGATCACACAGGGATGTGAGTTTCTATATACAGGACTCATGGCAGACCACAGACTCATCTGCGTGAGATGACCCAGGACCCAGCTCAAGGCTGAACACGTAGCCCATCCTCAACCATTGTTGATGAACTCAATCTAACCCTTCAATCTGCTTCCAATATTCATCCCAAGCTCCCAAGACTGGGGTCATCTCCTCTGTCTGAGCAGCTAAAATGGGGGGTGGGGGCAGTGTGGCTGAGTTGGGGCACCAGAAAGGAAAGACAGTTTACTTACTCGGAGACCTTGCAAACCAGGAGGTCCATCCTTGCCTTCGGGACCCATCAGACCCTTTAGAAGGAGGAGAAAGGGGAAAAAACAAGAGAGATAGACCATGGTAAATTCTGAGTAAAGACCACAGGATATACTTCGTCCTGTCACTCTCATTGGATAGGACAATACCATCCCATTCCAGTGGGGAAACTGGGAGGTTAGAAGGGAAAAAAACATCCTATTCCCTCAAATCTACACTTAAAATACGTGCACCTATCTGATGTAATTAAGTGTGATTAACAACCAAGCTGTAGGCACCATCATTCACACTTTAAAGGTGAGTACAATAAGGACCATAGGCCTCGCATCAGTGCTTTGTAAAAAGTGCACACAAAAGAGGTGCCTGGAATCCAAGCGTCTTTAGCTCTAAGCCTGGTGCCTCTGCCCCTGTATCTTGCTGGTTCGGCAAGAACTGGCTTGGGTTATCTGACTCTCCATCAACTGCGATATGCAAAATGACAGTCTGGATAAATAAATGAAATCATCTGAGAAAGAGCAATTTCCACAAAGCAAAACAAACAAAAAACAAAAAGTCAACTGGTGCAGAAAGAGGTCATGCTGACCTAAGTAAAATCCTGCCCCTAACGCCTCACTAGGTACCTGCTGCCTGACCTCAGACAAGTCACTGGGCATCTGTGGACCTCAGTTAGCTCATCTCCAACGTGAGGACAATAAACTTTCCTACCGAGTGGCTGTGAGGACCACACAAAGAAGGGGTACAAAAGCCCTGACAAAGCACCTCCTGACAGCACCCTGCTTTATACCCAAATGTATAATGAGGTCACCTAGAATACGGCATGAAATGTGAATGGGAAAATGCAAACTTCAGCTCTAACTGTGACTCTTATCACCAACTTTACGGGTGAATTTGGGCCAGAAATTCCCTCTCTGTGCTTCAGTTTCCTCACCTTCAATAATATGATTATCATGCAAACAGCTACTATGGCCACATTTTGCATAACTATTAAGTGATGGAATTGTATTTAGGTCTAAGGTCTTTTCCCTTAATAACACCATAAAAATGAATACATGAATGTGCAGACTGTAGTAATTAAAGGTTTAAATCTCCCTTCCTCACAAGGATTACTGCAGTGAGCTCGGAGCACACGTCAAGGGAAGGAAGACCCTGCAGAAGTGAGTTTTCTTTAAGCATCAAGAGATGTCTCGCATTTGGTCTGCCCAGCTGGCCCTTCTTCATTACACTCCACCAAACATTGCTAAAACTACCAGAACCTGCTTCATCTCGGGGAAAGAATCAAGGATGCAAGCCTCCTCAACAAGGATGGAGAATGCCGCACGCACACTGTTTATATTTAGAGAATGGGATACATTTTCCTCTTTCTGGGATTGCTAAACACAAACTCAAAATTTTCCATTCTCAACAGAAGTCACTGAAGCCAAGGTTCTCGAGCTGATTCAATCCAAAGAATATTCAGGGAGCAACTGCTCTGAGGAAGGTGCTGGGCTACGTGCTGCTGGGGATTCAAAAAAGACAGAAATAACAATTGATATCAGGATTGGGCTTAATAAGGCTTCACGGAACAGTGCTTCCTACATTAACTCATTAAACCCTCACAGTACATTTATGTAGGAAATGATGTCGCTGACAATGATTTCCAACTTAGGAAAGCAGAAGAGAGTAAGAGGGGTAGAGTTCAAACACCCAAAGCTACTTGGTGGATGAATTGGGATATGAAACCAGATGCTCTGGCTCCTAACCCCAAGTGCCTTCCACGGCCACATTGCTCCTTATGAGCTCAGACTGCAATCAGGTCCCACTCTGATGTCCCTCTTGAATATCTGTCATGGGGGTCCCTCCTTCATAAGCCTGTATTACGTTCCCACCATGTGATAAGCATGTGGATTTAGAGACAGGAGAGATATTGGCTGTGGCCTTAAGAACCTCACATTCCTGATCTCTCATCACTGCTCCCCACTTTTCACAAGGTCTTTAGGTAGGCTGTTGGGTTTCTGAACTCCTTCCAAGGGAATTTCATCACCAACACCATGCATTGTAGTCAATCCCATTCTGTCAAGAGTATCTAGCCCAGAGGACCTCTTCAGAACCCTGGACAGCTCCACTGGGCTGCAGGGTTGAGGTATTCTGGTGTTTGCAAGTGCTGAGGGTTCAGTACCCTCTCCTTGTCCTATACAATGGGTCACAGGAATGACACATGCAGAGAATTCTCATTAATCATCTAGAGACTGCAGGTGTTTACTCACAATTATTTCTTTTTCACACTCCTTTCACATGGATCAGTCCACGTGCTTTCATCCCTGTATCTCCAGCCTTAATACTTCGATTGATATAAAATGAAGTACGTGACCACAAGTGTTTGATGTTTCTTCCTTCTCTCCCTCCCTCAGTTACCATAACAGAGTTTACGTGAGGGGGAAGGACTGCCCATTATTACATCCCAGATCCCAGAGTGAGAGATCAAGAAGGCTGCCTCATGAATTAAGCAGGGCTGAGCACTCTTAGCTTCTTATCCCTTAGTGGAAGCCACTAAGTTAAGTAATTCTCTCCTTTGTGCATCTCAGAGGAGATATTGCTGCACTGTGCACTCAGGAATGAAAAGAGCATGGACCAGTCTGTCAGACAGATCTGGGTTCAAAGCTCAGTTTTGCTTCTTAGCTGTATAACTTTGTGCAAGCTACTCAGTATCTCTGTACCAATGTCTTCATTGGTAAAAGTAGAAAAATTACTTCACCCTTGCAAACTTAATATGCATATGTCTGCATGTAAAATATACTACAGTACAGATGGTCAGTACTTGCCAATTATGATCTGAAATATATGTGCATATATGCACAGACAGCATACAGCATACTGCATTACCTGCATTATCTACTTTAAATCTCTCAACAGTTATAACAATGGTGGAGAGCTCTGGAAACCAAGCCTTGGAAAGGTTAAGCAAGGTATCTAAGGTTATAGAGACAGAAGGGAGCTTTTCTGACCTGAACTTTTTGATATGAAATTGTTCTAATTATATTGGAATTAAAAACATCTTCTAAGTTTCTTCTAGTTTTGTCCCAGCAAAAACATATACATTTATCCTAATGAGGAATGGGCCTTATTATAAATCCAATTATAAATCTGATTTATTATAAATCTCATTTATGGACATTTCAAGATAAGAGTTGTTTTATTTCCTTCAGTAAAACAGGTACTTGAAGAAGCAACAGCATGTTACCAGGAGGAGCAAGGTCCCATCACTGACCTGTGGAATCTACTGTATTCTTATTAATTATCCTTAGTATCTGAACTCACATCAAAAATGATCACAGAGTCCCTTTGAATGGCCTCTTCCCAAATGGTTATTTACATATCATTAAATTCTTAACAGAGGGAGAAACCAAAGGCTGAAGTGTTCCAAACCACTGCAAAGTCAGTATTAATCAGAAACATGCGAAAAGCAAATGTGCACTGGAAATGATTCAACTGGCATTGAAGTGTCCAATGTTTTTATTCCATTTTATCTGAAAGGAAACTGAAACAGCAGACTGAACACCAGAAACCCCAATCCTGGCATGTTTGGGACTGGGGGCTCTGAAGGCAGGCTGCCTGGGCTTCAAGTCCAGTTCCACACTTGCTAACTGCATGATCCGTGCCCAGTGATTTCAGTCTTCAAGGCCCAGTTTCCTCCCGTGCTAGATGCTGACAACAACCCCTATCACTCAGGGCGATGGGATGAGCTTCTGAAATAACGCAGAGCTCAGAGGCGAGAACGGCTATGATTTTCCAGACCTAGAGGTGTGGACCCCGGGCTGGGGAGGGATGACTTACCGGAGCGCCTGGTGGCCCAGGAGGGCCCTGGTGACCTCGTGGTCCCGGGGCTCCCTGGTAACACAAGTCAAACTAGAATTAGCCATGACTCCCCCTCGTTATGCCCCGGGCCACCACCCATGACCCTTTGCTGACTCGGAGTTTTCTTCCCAAGTTCCCAAAGGGGACCCGGAGACACAGGGTGGGAATCTGCAATCTTGGCAGAGTCAACTTGACCTGTCTCTGAAGGGCTCCACCTGAGCTCAGCAAGCAGTGTCACCCCACGCCGGTGGCCTTCCTATTTCTGCCACCACCTAAAGCCCCGCGATGAGAGGACCCACATCCCTCTTACCTGCTCGCCCTTCAGGCCCTCTCTCTGCACCTGAGGGACAAACCAGATGTCAGCAAAGCCGGTGGCACTTTCTTAATAGTCACCCTCCCTCCACTTCATGGCGCGTAGGCACACGGCATGCCAGAAGGCAGCAATTTCTGACTTGTCTCTGATTTTACCCCATTTTCAGTGGGCAAAGCCTTGTATCCAGCTCGTGTCATCAGAACAGTTCCGCCTCATTCTCAGAGGCAACAACTCTCCCAACTACACAATCCTATCAGTATCTGAGTCCATGATTCCAACCACTGGTGACTGCATCACTTACCACTGAGCCCGGTACCCCAGGAGGTCCTGCAGGCCCCATGGCACCCTGCGGAGAAATGACAAACGTTCCAACAGAGGGTACTTTGTTCCCTTTGTGCATATACATACACATATGTACACACACACACACGTGTGTGTACGTATATATATATATATATATACACACTTTCTTTTTCAGATTCTTTTCCATTACGGGTTATTACAAGACATTGAGTATAGTTCCCTGTACTATACAGTAGGCCCTGTTGTTTACCTATTTTATAGATAGTAGTGTGTATCAGTTAAGCCCAAACTCCTACTTTATCCCTCCCCCATTTCCCCTTTGGTAACCATAAGTTTGTTTCCTGTATCCGTGAGTCAATTTCTGTTTTGTAAATAAGTTCATTTATATCTTTTTTTTTAGATTCCACAAATATGTGGTATCATATGATATCTGTCTCTCTCTCTGACTTACTTCACTTAATATGATAATCTCCAGCAATCCCACTCCTGGGTATATATCCAGACAAAACTCTAACCCAAAAAGATACATGCACCCCAATGTTTATAGCAGCACTATGTATAATAGCCAAGACATGGAAGCATCCTAATGTCCATCGACAGATGAACGGATAAGGAAGATGTGGCACATATATACAATGGAACATTACTTGGCCATAAAGAGAATGAAATAATGCTGTCTGCAGAACACGGATGGGCCTGGGGACGGTCCTATTAACAGGGGGCACTTTGTGCCACCTGCTCCTCCTGCGGGCTCCCACACCCCCAAGGCCCCTGCTTACCTAGGCAAGTCCTCAGGACCACCTCCTTCTCTGTGCTCCAGCACACATGCCATCACGTGGGCTGACTGACTTAACAATCTCAAGGGTTCTGTCTCGTTCATGTCTCTGCATCAAGACTGTAGGAGCCTTGCTCTCACTTATGTACCCAGTGCCTAGATCTGGCTGGCGCTTTTCCCACCACTTTCCTGCTCAAGGCATCCCTTGCTCCACTATTCAGTGAGCACCTGCTCATAGCAGGCCCTGCACTACGCACATCAAGAGAGTGATTACACCCTATGGTGTGTCCTCCGTGCCCGGTCACGGGTTCAGCACATGGTCAGCGCTCAGTAAATACTTAGCAAGTAATAACTACCACAGAGGCTGTGACGAGGCCTGTCCATTTTCACCAGATCATGATGTACAGCAGTTTTGTTTTCTGCCTCCATCTGCCTTACCGCCAGGCTCTGATGGCTGCGGCTAGGTCAGGTTTTCCAGAGCGTGGGCTACATCTTGGTTCTACATGGGGCATATCTGTCGACAGAAAAATCTTCACTGTTATTACCCTAGTGCCCTATAGCTAAAACGAGGACAGTGCTTGTAGCCAATGTTCCCACATGTAGCTTGGAGATATGACTGCATTTTCCCTAGGGGCTCGCTCAGGGAGCACAGGAAGCTCTGAAAAACTACTGTTTAATAAGTTGGCAAAGAGTAAATGAGTTGCTGGATAAATAGGAAAGCATCTATTAAATCCTAAGGCCGAGGAGTAAGAATGAAGGACTCAGGGCACGTCTGTCACCCTTCACTGCATCTGAGGTTCTATCTTATGGACAGGACCTGTTTCCTCTGACTGGTGCAGTCACAATTCTGATGGTCCCACTGCTTTCTAAGACTGGGAAAAAATCACATCTCTTTATATAGCATCAGGTGTTTTGCTAAAATCTCAATTAAGAATGTCTTTTTAAAACAGACTATTTTTAGAGCAGTTGTCAGCCACACAGCAGAGTTGCGCGGCAAGCACAGAGTTAACGGGTGTCGATCTCCTTGCTGCACCTGCCTTTCTGCTTCTCACACGCAATAACCGAGTCCTGCCTCAGAAACGTGCTTCCGTTCTCGCTTTTCCCTTCCGTGACACCACCCACCACGTACACACGGGTGCACACACGTGCTCACACACGGCACTCGTTATCACCTGTATCCTCTCCACGCACTTCCATGGCCTGGATGCAAGCCCAGCTGCACGCAATCAGAACCCAGCTCGGCTGTGTCTTCTTCTCCATTCCCCCATGAGCCTTCTTCAACTCTCCCAAGCAGAAGTCTTTTTTCCCCTACACTCCCCCAAACCTTATTAATATTTTGCTAATATGATTGTTAGAAGACATTCTGAACTATACTGTAATACTTTTGTGCGGCTGTCTTAAATGTACAAAAATATAATATATATAAATATTGATATATATAAAATATATACATAAATATATATTATATATGAGAGAGAGAGAGCTTTATGTGGCTGAATAATGAATCTTTCGAGGTTCATAACTGTATCTTTCTTCTTTTATTTACACCCTGCCTCGTTATTACATTTATTTTTATTGTCTTCATCGTTGCATTTCTCATCATCATTACACCACAGAAGTGAATTTCAACGATAGTTATGAAATCAGTTAATCAACGCATGTTTTCTCACTTGCATAGGTAACGTTACAGACTATGAGATCAAATGTATTCAACCATTATTAAGGAAAACTATGATCCTATATTCCATCCATAAGAATTGTGTATGTATGGCTAATAGATATAGGATCCTTTTTAAATGCCTGGCCTTGTTCCAAGGACTTGACATGAAGTAAATCTTTTCCTCTCAGGTACTACCCTACCTCAGAGATGAGGACACTGAAGCACAGAGATGTTCAAGGTCAAAAAAGCTAGTCTGTCCTTGAATCACTTTCTTTCCACTACGTGGGTGTCATGTTTTTCAAAGATCTATTTTATCCCTTGGGGGAGTCAGCCTCCAGGATGGCCCCTGCCTCCTGGGATTCACATCCTGTGTAGGACCATGCTGTACCACTGCTCATCTACGTGGCCAGTAACACACAGCAGAAGTCACAGGTACTGTTGCAGGATGAGGTTATAACACATGACTGTGGATTCCCCCTGCCAAGCCCCAGTCTCAGAGCGCTCACAACGCACTCTAGGGAAGTGATTTCCATTTCTGGGAGCAGCCCTAGGGAGAGGACCGTGTAATGAGGCCAATGGCCACCAAGGAACTGAGGCTTCCAACCACCCCGTGAGTGAGCTTGGAAGTGGATTCTTCAGATGACATAACCACACCCTGGCGACAGCTCGGCCTCGTGGGAGACCCTGAGCCACAGTAGCCCAGCTATGCCGCTCCTAGATTCCTGGCCCTCAGAAACTGGGCGAGACCACACTTCTCAGGTTCAGGATGATTTGTTATGCGGCAGAAGACAACTAATATAACCATGGAGTCAATCCATTAAAACTCTTAATACAGAGTAGGTAGAGCATGCCCTGATACTGAGGTCTGTGGTGCATCATCGTACGGGCAGGTAGATCTATACACCTTGGTCTGGAGCCACTGTGGCGTCTGGAACAAGACACCCTACTTCTCTGGGCCTCTGTTTTCTCATCTGTAAAGTTAGGGGGGGTTAAAAGATCAGCTCTATGGTTCCAATGACTTTCTCAAATCGTAAAGCAGCTAAGATTTGTCCCAGTGATGTTCTCTCAGAATGAGCTGAGACACATTCTGTCACCTGAGAACCACTGGTTTCTCGACTCTTCCAACGAATGCCCCATATCATACCATGACCCTTGACCATGTCTTCCCATTTCTGCTGCATTCATCATAATAAGCAATGTACAACTCAGCTGCTTACCAAACAGGAGGGGCCAAAGACCTCTATAAATCAAGTGGAAGGCTGGAATTTATAACACACACACACACACACACACACACACACACAGTACTGGGAAAGAGTTGTCACCTAGATCCAAACTTTAAGACACATTCCCTCTTCAGGACTTGAAATAAACTATTTATTTTAGGACTTAGCATCCCCTGTCAAGGAACTGCAAGAATTCATTAAAACCCTGACACTAGGATAACATAACAATGTAAATCTCAACTCTAAAAATACTTCGAGAGAGAATAATTAACTCAGCTAGAATTGAAGCCCAAGTGAGCAAGTTTGGAAGAGATCAATATTCTCCAGCCACCTTTCCTAAACAGAGGCTTTTTTAGCTTGTATATCATTTTATTTATTTATAACTATACCCTGTCTGCCTCGGTAAAGAGTTAGAGCAGCCTTTTTCTTTCCCTTTATTTTCAGCATGTGCCGAGAACTCGTCTGGATTGGGCAGCGACCTTCACCTGAACCCTGCAGTGTGACGCTGAGAAGTGCAGCATCCCTGGTCTCACCCTCCTTGGTTTAGCTGGATTTCTCCTGCTCCCCCACCACCTCTCTCCTAGCTGCTCTCAGACCCAAAGTCTGATGTATCTCCTAAGGGCCTAAGATCTGGAAGAAAATCTTTCTCTTGTACTCAAATGCAGGGTTCTATTTCACCACTCCTCCCACTATAATCCAGAACACAGCACACCTTCTTAGTTTCCCTCTGTGACTCTGAATGCCTGGGAAGGTTATTATCTTCATACAGTTTCACCGCACTTCACAGTTTACAAAGAAATTTTACATGCAGTTCTTTCTGTTGAGATAAAGAAATCCTAAGCAGCAAATTCAGTGAGTTAAGCCTTGTTGTGAAAATGTTCTAAAATAGATGACCAGCAGGATGAGATAAAACCTTATTTTATTTATGAAATATCTAGCACATTTTCAGGAGTATTATTCTGGTTAAAATCAACAACAACAACTAAACGTTGCAGAGGAGAGAGAAGGAGAAAAGGAGAAAGAGGAAAAGGCGGTCTGTGAGGTTTTCTTGTGCATTTGTTCATATTCTGCGTTAGTCCAAAAAGCCATTTAAGGGCAGCACAATATTTTAATATGTCCGGATGTTATATAATAGGGATTTTCGTTTGTTTTTTAAATAGATTTTTATTCCTAAAAGTAGAAAAAAATGTTTAAATACGATAACCAGAAATTTCTTGTAGGCTGGGTTCTAATGCCTGACTCACCACCTTTGTCTGCACTTTGTTCCCAGAACTCCAGCCTGGGCCCTCCAACGCACACACCCCAGGCCCTGATTTGTTCAGCTCACACACCTGCTTGTCAAGAGCCATCTGTCACCGCAGGGCCTGGCTTACCTTTTCTCCCTGGGGCCCTGGCACGCCAGGAGGGCCGGGTCTTCCCTGGAGGAAAGAAGGCAAGGAAAGCCGTCAGGGGCAGCAGTGGAGAAGGAAGAGGCTGAGGGCGCTGCACCTCCAAATCTGTACCTGCCTTTCCCCAGAAGGCACCGGTCCCCTCTGACAAGGCTTCCCAGACTGCACTTATTGCTAGAAGGTTCTTCCTCAACTAACCCAATGCCACCTCCATGTGGTCCCCTTTGGACTCACAGATGCATCTTCCCACACCATCCTACACTTGCCTTTATTTTCCATTTACCAGTGTATCTCAGAGAATATCATATCAGGACATTAGAAGCTCTATTAATTTCCACATTAATTTTATATTATTCTCCTGTATCTACTGATGAGCATTAGGGCTGTTTGTAATCTTTTACTCCCAGGGACAGGACTGCACTGAATATGGCACTTTGAACACATGCGCGTCGCCCATGGCCTTTACGTTAATGATCACGTGTCGTATTGCTGAGGTGAGAATGGATTTAACGTGGTATGTTCTCTGGAATCCCTCCACTCTGGCATGGAGGAGTCCACGTGTGGCCGTAAGCTGGGGGCTGGTCGCTAACCCTCCTGGAACCCCCAGCCGAGCAGGACAAAGGCCACAGCCCCCAGGCCCTACGAGCTCTGCACAGGCCCCAGGCCCGTCCGGCCCCTGGAGCCAATGCCTGCCTACCTGCGCTCCAGTGTCCCCGTGCTTCCCGGGGAATCCATCCAGGCCTCTCTCCCCCTGGCAAAAGAAGGAAAGAGAAGAAATGAAGAACAGAGGGACATCCCCAGGGTCAATGTCATAACAAAGGAAAGGCAAGCAAAGGCCCTTAGTTCCCGAGCATGCTCTGTTCTCCACGAGGCACCAGGACAGCCAAACACACACACACAGCAGCCTAGGGTTTATGTGTATTGGGGGTCAAGGAGCATAAGTTAAAGGTCAGGGAAACCACATTCCCATCTCTGCTTCTCATCTAAGCCTGTGACCAAGGGAAGACCACACAGCCTCTTTGAACCGCACAGACTCCTTATCTCATGGGTCTAGATGGGGGTCAAAAAAAATAATAAATGCACGGGGCTTGTAATGCAGCTCTTACAACTGTGGACACATTTAACACATCATTCACCCATCCAGGAAGTATGTATATAAGAGTTATTTGCTGGATCACAGTGAGCTACCATCCACACAACCTCCACCCATCAGCTTATGTTCACACAGGTGTGAATCTCTTATTAGTTCTGGAATCTTGGGCAGGTTGCTTCACCTCTCTGAGATGTTTCTGTTGACTGTGTTTCCTGGGGATGAAAATTATCCCTTCTTTGAAAGATACGGATGACTAAGGAATGAGGTGACTTATCTAAAACACCTGCTTATGACAGCCAGTGGATAAATACCAGTGTTCTCCTCCAAGCCATGCCCGTGATGCTGGTGTGTTCCCCTCATGGCTGACTCCCCGGGTCCAGTGTTCCTTGCTGGTGTCCTTCGCCCAGCTGGGCCCTCAGAGCTCGGTTGATGGAGAGAGATCACTCCAAAGGGTGGGTTCATGCTGGTATCAACAGCCTATGGCACAGCCTCCAGCAGCCCAGGTTCCTTCCTGGAGCGCCGCCATTACAGCAACTTCTCTCGTTTCCAAGGGCCATGCTTGCCGTTCTCCCTGCTGCTCCTTGGTGCCCTCAGGGCTCATGTAAATGTCACCTCTTTGGCCTTTTAGTCCAGATTCCGTGTCCTGTTCTTCCCCAGCATGGTCTCATATGTCTCCCTCACAGCTCTTAATCCAATTCGCATTTATTCTCCACGTGACCTCCGTTCTCTCCCCTCCCCCAGGAGGACACGGGCTGGGTTCACTCTTTTCATTATTGTGTCCCCGGAGCCCAGCTGGAGATGCACAGTGTGGCCTCAGTTGACACAACTGAATGACTGCAGCACTGCACAAGGGAAGGATTCTGAGCTCTCCTTCTACTTCCCTATAACTTTATTTCTTAAGTTCTTTCTTTTTTTTTTTTTTTTTTTGTGGTATGTGGGCCTCTCACTGTTGTGGCCTCTCCCGTTGCAGAGCACAGGCTCCGGACGTGCAGGCTCAGCGGCCATGGCTCACGGGCCCAGCCGCTCCACGGCACGCGGGATCCTCCCAGACTGGGGCACGAACCCATGTCCCCTGCATCGGCAGGCGGACTCTCAACCACCGCGCCACCAGGGAAGCCCCCCTTCTTTGTTGTTTTAAGTTGGCATGTCTTTCAGGATGTTGTTTTCCTTTGAATAACTGAAGATTCTTGGTTTTCCGCTCATCTTTGCTCTGCTAGTCCTGGGTGCCTGCCTGCGGATGCTGACTGTATACCCAGCCCACCCCTGGTGACTGCAGGGTAATGCGGGGGGGCTTCTTTCTCTCAATCTGGGGGCAAAAACTGATGCTTTCCACTGGACAGTTCAAACAGAGGTCAGGGGAGGAGATGCCCAACTCTGCTGCTCTAAGTGCGGGGCCTCGGTTAATCACCGACAACTGTCCCCGGATGCCTTGACGCCCCAAATCCACTGACTTAGACTTGGGATTGTTCCAGCACCTCTCCCCGTTCTGCAGGCTGCACTGTAGTTTCCCTCCACTTTGCATCCATGTAAACTTAACCACATATATTTCCTATCTTTCCTGGAGCCATGATGTACACGTCTCTGTTTTCAGGCCTCGTGTATTAACTCTTCTAAAGTCTTTCCATCCCATGAAGTTCCGGGGAAACAGACAGGAGAGCTGCCTGCAGTTTCTCTCTCTGCCAAGTGACTCCACGTGTGCTACTGCATCTTCTTTTCCTCTGACGCTAGGGGGTTGGCAGGTTTGAGGATGACTCTGATGAGGAAATGGAGGCCCTGATGTAAGCCACTTACCCCAGTGAGGTGTGGCTGCATTGGCACCAGAACCTGGATTCTCCTGATCCTCAGTCTTCTACGTCTACCACCCCATGGGATCTGAGCAGAGGCCCCTCGAGGACCACAAGCATCCCTTCCATTGATTCCCAGAGCAGTTGATGTGGCAAGAACGCCAACCCCTCATTTTACAGGTGAGGAAACTGACAACCTTAGGAGGTATAGCTTGTCCAAGGTCACACAGAAACTTAGCGATGGAGCCGGGACTGAAGTCAAGGCCTCCTGACTTCCATTCCAGAGCTCTCCTCGTGGCAGGCCAGTCTACTGAATGTCCCCCGGGGCACTTCCACAGGGCTCAGCAAAGGAAGGAGTGTTGACCAGGCACTGTTTCACAAGTCCTACCTCGCAGCCCAAGTCCCTATTTCTTTCTTTTTTTCCCTTTTATTTATTTATTTATTTATTTGCGGTACGTGGGCCTCTCACTGTTGTGGCCTCTCCCGTTTAGGAGCACAGAATCCGGACGCGCAGGCTCAGCGGCCATGGCTCACGGGCCCAGCCGCTCCGCAGCATGTGGGATCTTCCTGGACCGGGGCACGAACCCGTGTCCCCTGCATCGGCAGGCGGACTCTCAACCACTGCGCCACCAGGGAAGCCCCCAAGTCCCTATTTCTTAACAGCCGTGCACTTACTCATCAAGGTCAGTGGAAGCAAGACTTCTCCCAGCTGCCACTCAGGACAGCTGCAGGGTGCAGGGCTCGGGCTCGCTGGACATGGCATCAGCGGTCTCTCTCCCTGGTCAGCACACAGAGAGTGGGGCAGGAGGGATGCGACTGGGGTGCTGATAGGTGTGTGCCTCCAGGACCAGGGGATGAGAGAGGCAGGGAATGAGCAGGAGAGGATGGATGAGGGACAGAGATGAGCCGAGGGACAGCAGAGACAGGGACAAAGAGGCAGAGAGATGTGGACAGGGACAGCGCCGGAAGACAGAAGACGGCATTCCGAAGCGGGTCTTTAACTGCGACACCTCCCGAGCCCCGCTGGGACAGGAGGTGGGGCGGAAGTCACAGGGAAGAATGGGGTCAGCGTTCAAACTAGCGCGGGCATGGCCCACCGGAAGCCTGGAATATGCAAATCAAGGCAGACTCAATCCGTGCCTGCAGCCTCTTCTGGGGACCAGGAGCTGAACACACACTATCTCATTTAAAATTCACATCAATCCTGTGACACACTGTCCCTGCTTTCAGTAAAGGAAACTGAGTCTCTGAGATTAAGTGTGCCATCCTGGCTCACACAGCTCAAGAGGGGAAGATCTGGTATTCACTGTCTGAATCCTGGGGGCTTGTGGTGAAAGCAGGGGGCTGGGGGGGTGCTCCCCCGAGGTGGAGGGCTCCCCCAGGCCAGGTCCACTTGCTGTTCTAGGTCTCCAACAGCAGAGGGCACACGCAACCCGCTTAAAGCACAAAACCCGCCCACAGCCCCTGCCATCTAGGCTGCCTAGTCCTGAGGACCCTGAAAGCTCCGTGTCCCTCTGCACATGTAATGCGGGAGGGGGGGTGTGATGTGCTTCTTCCACTGGGCACTTGTTCCATGAAGATTTAACCACGCGCACCCAGCACACAGGAGAAAGTCAACAAATACTCATCCCCGTAACACCTGGTGGGCAACGCTGCCAGCCCTTCCAGAGCCATGTGGATTGAAGGCCATGGTCTTCCTGACGACTCATCGTAAGACAGAGTCGGGGGCTGGTGTGGGCGGGATGCACCATGGCCACAGTCCCTTCAAAACTCCCACTCCCTTTCGTTAAACGTTCAGGGGGTGCCTACCGGGTGCCAAGTCCTGTAGCTGCTTCCACAACTAATTTCATCAGATCCTCAGGGTCACTTCCTGAGACAGATGGTGTTACCTCTAAACGTTAGGTAAGGACACAGGTCAGAGAGGCCAGAAGCTGCTGTGAGGCCCCAGAGCTGACAGGGGCAGGGCCAGGGTAAGACTCCGGTCCTGCTGATTCCGAAGCTGGTGCTCTGACCGCTTCACTCCAGCCCCCAAGGCCTGGGCTTCCCTAGTCCCAAACCAGGGCGGGCAGGACCCCTGGAACGTCCTCCCTGGGGCCTCAGGAGCTCGACTGCCACACCCACCCGAAGTTGTGTAGGAAGCACGGTTTTCCAGACAGAAGAGCTGGGGCCGCCGCGTCCAACTTCTGGCCCCTAGGGAGTGGACTCCTGTCTTTGTGACTAACTAGATACACTGTGCCATCTGCCAACTGTCCCAAGCCCAAAAGCCCCTGGACAACCCATTCGGGCCTCACTGTCCCTCAATCACTAGGAGGTCCTTGTGCCTACAGAGCCTCCACACCTCGCTGCGCCTGCAAGGCACCTTCTGGAAGCTGCCTGAAGCAAGGGCTAACTCCCGGCCCCCACCTCCCAGAGAAGGCCCTGCCACGTGGCTGACGGAGGTGGTGATGCGTGGCCACTGGCTCTCTCTGGCCCAGCTCCACGTCTGGCCGAGCCAGGCAGCGGGATGCGCCTGTCTCAAGGCGAAATGGAAACTTCCTTCTTGCTGATTTAAGAAATCTGAGAGGTTCTCGAGAAAATAAGCTGTTTTAAGTACTCATCAGATATAAGAACTGGAGAGGAGCCTGAGAGATCATGCAGCCCAGGCTTCTTGTTTGACAGATGGGGAAACGGAGGTGCAGAGAAGGAACCAGCTCTCCCCAGGGTCACCAAGAAAAGTCGGCAAGGGAGCCGGGGCTCAGACCCAAAGCTGAGCTCGCAGGGCTCAGGTTATGCACGCCCCCATCTTTCTCTGTCCTGCTGTTTCTATACTCTCTCTCTCTCTCCACCTCTCTCTCTCTGACTCCCCACCCTCCATAAATATGGCATATGCTGCCGGCACTGCTCTAAGCCTTTTACAGATACTAACTCATTTAATCCTCATGGGAGCCTTACATAATAGATAGTTACTCTCAGCACTGAGGAAACCTGAGACTCAGAGGTTAACTCAACTCTCCAAAGGTCACACTGCTTGCAAATCCCAGAACTAGGATTGAAAACGCAGGAAGGCTGGCTCTAGAATCACTGTGTGGGGCTTCCTCTATGCCATGATGCTGCTGCCTGGTGCAGCCTGGGGAGACTGAGGCTGATGGGTCACCAGCTGGACTTCCTCTCCTGGGGCTCCCCTGCAGGTGGGCCCCCACTTCCCGAGCTTCCCTGCAAGGTGGCGCCTGCAGGGGGCAGGGCTGTGGCCAGTCTGAAGAAACAGTCCCCTGGGAATGTCGACTGCTCAGCCCCATGTGTCCTGCGGGGAAAGCCCGGATTGAGAGTGAGACGTTTCCAGCACCTGCTCTCCTTATAACGGGCTGCATCAGGAAACACATCGCCTCTGGGCTCAGTTTCCCCCTCTGGACAATAACGGGAGATCTCCAGGGTTATCTACGGTCCTTTCCAGATCTGATCATTTAGAATTTTGACAGGAATGCAGCGTTTCTTGGCTGGAAAAAAGTCTTAAGACTCCAAAAGCTTAATGGACAAGCCACCCAGCATTATATGGGAAAAGGCTGTTACTTCAAAACAGAACTTTGGGAAGAACAAAGCACTGAGTGTACAGACTGAGTTTTCCCCTGAAACACAGGTGGGAAAGGACACGAATGTTTGTGGATGTGTCAGTTATGTGCTGGACACTTTGATTCTGTGGTCTCATCCAAGGTTCCAACAAGATTCAGGGAGGCTGTGCATGTTTCCATTCCGCAGATGAGAACCTGAGGCTCTGGTACATCAAGCGGCCGGCCCAGCTCCTCTGGGGCACAGCTGGCTCCCCACTAGGCCCGCGAAGAGTCCTCAGCTCTGTACTTCAGTCTCGACTGAAACCCTGGGAAATGCAAATTCCCCAGAAGCTCAGCTTAAACTGCTGCAACCGGGGAGCTTAGGAGACCCTCTTTCGGACGGTGCAGTGCTCCTGCTCTGCTTTCTGTCGGTGACATTTCCTGGCTTCCATGACGTGGTCCATGCAGCTTCCTGTTCACCATTTCATCCACTCCGGAGGCTTCACCTAAGCCTAAGTGCTAAGATGCATCTTCTAAATCCATCTTACGCATCTCTAAAAAAGCCCAAGTTCACACACCTGTCACTGAAGGTCCTCGGTAATCTGAGTCTGATCTTGGCTCCTGCATCACTCCTCACCTGGTGCCCAGCGCATCGGCAGATGAGGCCTGGCCAGGTGCTCCGTGAGGCCCCAGAGGTGTATAAGGTGACCAGGGTGTGAGCGGTGTGCTCAAGTTGCCAGTGTGTGGGGGGCAGGGGGTGAAAGGCAAACAAATGTGATACACGTGACCCATGAGGGTGACGACCACAGGGGCTCCAGGGGTAAGCTCTGGGACAGGCCTGGGGACCGAGGAAGACTTCTGAGGAAGTGGCACTTGAGCAGAGAGCTGAAGGAGGTCACACAAATATTTAAAATATTTGTAGCTGGGTGCTGGGGGATGGGTACATGACTGGGGAATGAATGGATGAAGAAACAAATGGATGAATCAACTTAACTTTTCACATGCTCCCAGTCAGACTGCAGGCTTCTTAAGGACTGAAGTTATGCTTTTACTTTTTTGGGTCCTTTCTAGCACATTATAAAAAAAAAAAAAAAAAAAAAAAAAAAAAAACACTTAAAACATAGCTTCAACTGGGAGGATTCCTTCCATATTCTTTCATGAGGCAGAAGACACTTGTGAGAGGTGCGTCCAGAAACCCCAGGCACTGCGTGTGAACCAGATGATGGACAAGGGCTGGGAAAGGCGCCTCACCGGCTTCTGGCTCAATCCAGATCCCACCCGCGATTTTACAATGCAGGGCACTGAGGCTCAGTAAGGAGGCTTCTTTCCTTTCCTAATTTCCTTTTGCACACTCCGGATCAGTGCTGCGCGGCTTGAGCCCACACCTCCCGGACCCCAGGGTGTTTGGTGCCACGTGGTCCCCACAGGAAGCAAAGCAGAGTCCTCTGTGGGCGGGGAACCCTCACGAGCTCCTGCCCGTGGGTCCTCAAATGCCGTGACTGCAGGCTTGGCCCAACCCCGGGTCTCAGGCAAGTGGCAAAGCCACAGCCTTGACCCCTCTGTGTGGGAAGCCCTTACCAGGGGATCAAGCGTTGGGTGTGTGAGCCCTGCAGTGCTGTGTCAGTACTGCACCTGGATCTGATGGCCAAGGTCCCGGAGCTACTGGGGGGCTGCATCCACCTCCTGTCCTTACACGACCCAGCCGTGTCCACGCTACTGTCCTTTGCTTCGGTTCCCACACCTTCGATTCACCGGTTATCCTTCTTACGGGGGGGATCTGGTCTGAGGACACAGGACTCACCTGCTATTCGCTGACTGGTCTGGCCAAGGCCTACGGAGGGCTATCCACGCTCCAGGCTGTACACTGGGCACTGCGCACCTCACAGGACCACGAAGTGAGCTTACCCTGTGAATCCGTGTGGCCCACTGAACTCCTGGGGCCTCGAAAGCAGGGCCTGTCCTCAGTCTCCACTGGCGCTGCCACCGTCGGCGCAGGACGTGAGGCACCGGGCACTCAGTAGCGGCTGGCGGGACACTGAAGGCCTGGAGGCCAGGGCACGAGCCTGGGTCTCTGACTGTGCCCACACGTGACAGCCAGGGGGATGTCCGCGCCCCTGGACCTTTGGCCGGAATCACTGGTGAGCCGGCCACACACGCACTTTGGCCACAGAGTCTCAGGGTCCCTCTTGCTGGTCTGGAACTCAGCCCTACCGCCAGGTCCATTCCCCAAACCCTGCCTGCTCCCACGGGGGCTTTCAAATGAGCACCTTGTTCCCTCGCGCACCAGAGCTGCCCACCAAGCCCTGGGCCTGGATCCTCAGTTATCCCAAGTGTCACTTTCAAGACTCTACCTTATAAAGGCAGGGGGCAGAGGGCCAGAGGGGCGCCCTACCTGAAACCAAACACACGGAGCCACGGGACACCTCCCGGAAGGACCAAGAGATGCAACTCATAACGACCACGGGGTAAGGTATTTCACTTCTTAAGCTACAGTGATTAGAATCTAATATCCACACAAACAGAAACCGTGCTTTGGAGCTGAGGTGGGGCGCTATGCTAGCCTCTCCCCCCTCCTTCCTTCGGAGGAGCCTTCTGGGAAGCCACGGGGCCACGTGCTTCCAGAGCCACACAACACATTCATTTCCTTTGACTGGAGCCTGCCTTCTGGGGAGGCAGCCTAAGGAAACCATCCTAAATTTGAAAAATAAATAAATAAAGCTATCGGTGCAAAAATGGTCACCAAAGCAGTGCTTTTAATCATGAAAAACTGGAAACAACCCTAAGTGATTAATAATAGGGGAAAGGGCACATAAATCACAGTCTAGTCACACAATGGGACGCTGTGCAGCCCTTTAAGATAAATCATAAAAGTCTACAGCAGCATGCGGGGGAGAGGCTCCACGCAGGAACAAGAGACAAGACGGATGCAAAGCAGAACATGTCACGTGTGGCTATATAGGAAGACACGGGACACACAAGAACAAGTCCTACAGGGAACGTGCCAAAGTGGCCACCGCAGTTGTAGCAGGACGGTGGAATTAGAGGCTGTTTTTTCCCTATTTTCCAAGTATAGTGAAATAAAATTAAGTTTCTTAATAATTTAGACATTCCCTACAAAACTAAAGTAACATGTACTCTAGGAAGATGGGAACAGGGTAGCTGCTGAAAAAGGGTCTGGAACATGGCCAATTTTTAGCTCTTGATCGGAAGGAGCCCCATGAACAGATGGGCCTGGGATTCCTGAGAATTCGACGCCAGCTGCTGTCTGGCGAGGTCAGGGGGGATATGCGGTCCTCACCCCCACCCAGCAGAACCCCGAGCCTTCTACGGCCTTAGCACCCATAGAAGGATCTGGTCTGAGGATTACTTATGACCCGGCGGCCTCGCTACGAAGGCACGGCCAGCCTCAGCCCGCCCTGACCACGTCACCTCGGTGGCAACACATGCGTTTACGAGTCTCAGCTGAGGTCAGGTCACACCACTTGATGCATGAGGCTAAACGTGGGTCCCCAAGGCCACAGCTGTCACCATGCTCCCTCCCTCCATGGGAGAGTCAGGTAATCGAGGTGTGGAGAACTTGTGCAACTTGCCAAGGGAGATGTGAGTCCATGGCAGCAACCGGAACCGAGTCCGGATCCAAAGGCTCTTTCAAAACCTCTCTGGCCAGGAAACCCGAAATCCTGTCTCTGCAAGGGGACTGCAGCCCCTGCAGGTACCGAGCCCACAGCCTTCTGGGCCCAGAGCTTACATTCAGAAGGCTGGGAAACTAATGCCTCCTCTGCACCGGGCTTCACCTGCCAGTGCACGCACGCACACACACACACACACACACACACACACACACATGCACACTCACACTGTCTATGGACAACTGCACTGATTGACTGAAGCAGATTGGAAATACCTTTTCTCCTTGGGCTCCCTTTTCACCTCGTTCTCCATGGAGACCCTGGGGAAGAGGGAAAGATGAGTAACAGGACAGCCCCGTCCAGCATCTCTGGGCTGAGTTTGAGGCCCGTGGGCAGCCTGCCTGCCTGGGATGGCGGTGAAGGTCTGTCTCCCATGCAGCCTCACTCCACACAGCGGCCTGCACTCCCCCCTCAGGCCTGGGCAGCAATCTGGGTCCCCCACTGCGTGAGACGTGAGCTCCCGGGGCTGGTCCCCCCGCCTGGATCATCCAGGTCCTCCCTGTTAAGACTTGAACCAACCCTCGTCCCTGAGCTCATCTGGTCAAGCGCAGGAAGGTGGCCTTGGAGTCAGTCCCCACTGCCACCCAGAGCCTGTGATTCTGTCTGATCATGGAATGGCGGAGCAGCCCAACACTGAACCTGAGACTCTGGGCCCCTTTAAGCCACATTCCTCCACCTCCCCCAGGGACAGGGCTGCTGCCCCACCCTCTATCCACCCCACCTTCCTCAGGAGCAACACCTAGAACCTGCGCTAAGGACCCCCTCCCCTCTGTGAGCAGACGCGATGGAAACGCCAGCCAAGGTGCTGGCTTCTCTGACCACAGGATTCAAACTACAGTCCCTGCCCTGCCCGCCTACCATCCATCCTCTTCACCAGGCTGCACTTTTCTCGAGCACTCAGCCCCACAGGATGCATCTTTGGCCTCCCCCAAGCAGAACGCCAGCCCCACGAGGGCAGTGCCTCCTTCCCTTCAGTACCGTACCCCACGGTCTGGAAGAGCGACTGCTGCTTGATGTCCATAAACACTTGTTGAATAAGTGAGCCAATGAATGGCTACATCAATCCCTTGGTTTGCACAAGAATCTTGTAGAAGTTCTACCTGAAGGCTACTGCCCCACATTACAGTGCAGAGATCAGAATGCACGTGCGTCTGCTCCTCTGAGATGTGTAGGGTGTGCAGTGAGATGCCCAGTCACCAGCACCCCAGCTGGTGGAAGCACGGCTTCTCTGGGGCAGGAATGCAGCTTGGTGTGTGGCCCTGCTGGAGAGGCCTGAGTATGTCCTGTGTTACTAGGTGAATGCCCTGTGTCTCCTCTCTCTCCTCTCCCTTCCTGGAGAAGGGACTCTTGGATGCTCTACGAAAAAGATGTTAAAGGGGGCAGAGACTGCCCAGGCCTGCTTGTGGATTCCAGGAATAATACATACATCTTTGGTGCCTGGAGAAGAGGCACAGGGCCAGAGCACAGGATGCTTTCCCAGAAGGCAGAGGGTCTGCGGACCACTTAAGCCTTTGGGGGCAGCTGGATATACAGGCCATTCTAATCCCATGCAAATATTCTGGCCAGATACACAGAGGTCAGAGGCTTTGAATGCCCCTGAGGCAATGCAGGTTGCCTTGTTTGAAAACGACCTTTAACACTGCTTCCTTCATTTGGAGATCATCTCAAATCTTTCTTAACAAGAACCAAGAACAAGGTTAGAGGCCCAAGAAGACACTTTGCTCCTATATACCACATCTACTTGTTCATCGCTTTATTCACAGGGCACTTGGTCACTAGACATCCCATGTGTCTGGCACTGTTCTAGGGGCTGGCAATTTATAAGAAAGACTCCACCGCCTTCCAGAGCGGCTGACTAGACTGACTGGTAAAAATGGCTTCTTTAGGCCAAGTGTCAGAAATACCTGGGCTGCTGTATAAAAACGCAGATCCCTGGGCTCCACACAAACCTGTTGCTTTAGCTGGGAATGGGGCCCTGGGAACGTGCGTTTAAACGTGATCGCCAAGAGATCCTTTAAGTACCATAACGTGTAAGCATTTCTGGTCTAAGAAGAGTCACCCAGGCTTCACTGCCATGTCCTCCATGTACAGATGTGGGATGGGGACCTGTCAGAGCCTGGGTCCCAGTCCCTGGCAGAGGCGACAGAGCCCCTTCCACACAGCTGCCTCTACTTACAGGAGCTCCGACGGGGCCGGGAGGTCCGGGAAGTCCAGGAGGTCCTTGGGGTCCCTGCAGAAGCGTGTTCACAAGGAAAGGTTTGGGAGTGGCAGGAAGAGGCGGGGCAGAGGCCACACTCTGTCTGTAACCACGTTCAGGGCTGAGAGGGCTGCTTCCCACCCACCACGTGCCACTGTGCCGCCCGCACAAGGCCTCCCTGAGAGACCCCTCCGCCTCCGCTGCTCCCTGCCCCACGCAGAGCTCGTGCCATTCCCTGCCTGGTGGAGCCAGGATTCACACGCAACTCTGCTCGACTTCGAGGAATGGGAAACAGTGTGCTGGGCCATCATAAGGCCAGTGCGGCTGTCCCGTTTCCACGTGCCCCGCGGCCCACAGCCATGCCAGGATCTGGCCAGGACATGTGCACAGCTCTCGGTCACGTGACTGATTCCTCAGCGCACCGCTCACGCTTCGCCATGGGGCCAGCACAGCCTAGATGCATCCTGACAAAGCCCAACGGGAGTCTGCAGGGCCTCGAGGCCCCTCTGCTGCCTGGACCATGGGTTGCTATGATTTCTAGGCTACTAAATGGGCAATATCTGTTAAAATCTATTAAAATTAAAATGTTCTTTTCCTCAGCCAAAGGTATCCCAATTTTTGTCATCTAGCCTACTGGAATAAAAATACAGTATACGTAAGAGAAACACGTGCACATGCACACATGTGTGTGCATTTATTGATTTTAGGGAAAAACAGATGAAATTAGAAATAACCTTGAGGGCCACCAATAGAGGAAAACTTATGTAAATTATGACACATCCATATGATGGAATAACATGCACTGATTAAGAGAATAGGTGGTATCGATCCATACTGGTGTGGAAAGATATGTCTCTTGTTAAAAAAGATAAATGGCAGAGTACGGTACGATTCATTTTCTCTAAGACTTTTGGAAACGTCATGGATGCGTGGACATACACACATGAGCCCGGGTGTGGTACATGAGCAGCGTAGGTAGGGAACCCCCTTGGGCATCACCTCTACACCTAAGAAGATGTTACCCAAAAAGTTCGTTTTGCATCAAGGTCTGTGCACCAGGAACATGAGAGGAATAACTCAAAGCAACACTTACCCGCATGCCCACCTCCCCAGGCAGCCCCGGCTCTCCTGGCTCTCCCGGCTCCCCCTGCACACACAGAATAGCATGTGGTCACAACCCAGGGGACACAGGCCCAGGCACCCGGGGCATCTCTTCCTGGAACTAGAACTCGGCATGGAAACGATGTAACCACCGGTGAGCTGAGACCTGGCTCCCCCAGAGACTCTTTCTACAAGCAAAGGAGCTGATCTTCACTGCGGGTGTTCATCACCTCAATCCCCATCCACTCCTGCTGCTGGGCCAACAAAACTCAGCTGAGACAAAACAGTGGAGCAAGCATAGCGGCTCGCGTGGCCATCAGGGGCTGCCAAGAATCCGAGCCGATTTCCATGTGGGTCCTTGCTGGACAAGAGGACCCCTTTATCCTGGATCAGACTGACCTGCCTGAGCTGAGATCACATTTTGCCTGGGGTCCTAGAGTGTGTTCCAACTCAAGAGGCTGTGGGTGCAGAGGTGGAGTCGGGGTGCCCCCCAGAGGGAGGCCGGCTGGCCATTCAGGCTGCTGCTGGGGTCTCACCGACTCCTTGAGCTGTGAACTGGGGACTTGGGAACCGAGCCCCTCAGCTGGGACCTCAACTTGGTTCCAGGTCTAGGCATCGGACAAGACCTCCCATGCAGGACTGCTTGTCAACTAAGTGAGAAAACAGCTTCCAGGGACACACAGGTGATGCCTGTTGGCAACGGCTGCTGTTGGTGATGTTATAATTATCAGGCTGGCCTCCGGGGACCTGGGAAGATCCTGGTACAAACAAGCCCCAGCTCAGGCCTGGCCCTGGCAAAGGCCACCCCACTCGAGGACAGGGGACTCTGATCAGGAGGTCCCAAGCCCGGTGCTGCCCTGTGGGAACAGACGTACCTGCATGCCTTTGCTGCCGTCTCTCCCAGGGGGACCCGGCAGGCCCAGGGAACCCTAGGACGAGAGAAAGAGAACAGCAATTAGGACAGGGTGAGGACAGCACTGGAGACAGGCTCTCAGGATGCTGGAGCAGCAGAGAAAGTGCCAGACAGGACCTGTGGCCAAGACACCACTACTCAGAGGGCAATTCACAGACCTGCAGCCTGGGCGCCTCCTGGGAGAGGGTGAGAAATGCAGATCCTCAGGCTTCACTGGAGGCCTGTTGTATCAGGGTCCATGTTTTAACAAGACCCCCCAGGGGGTACGTATGCACCTGACAGCGGGAGTGAGACGTCCCTGCCCCGCCCTCCCCTAACTCGCCGTGTGGCTGACCCCCTGCAGGACCGGCGTCACACATGTCAGCACAGCACCAGGCCGGAGCAGGGTTCTTGACCTGGGCCCCATCAGCACTGGGCTAGTGATTCTTTGTTCGGGGGTGGGGAGGCTGCCCTGGGTGTTGCAGGGTGTCCTGCAGCATCCTGAGATGCCAGTAGCACCCCCAGGGGTGACAACCCAAAATGCCTCCGGGTATCGCCAAACGTCCCCTGGGAGGTAAAACTCACACCAGTTGAGAACCACTGGGCTAAACCAGGTATTAAAAATGTCTCTTAAGCTGAGGCACTCTATCCTAATGAACTGTGCAGAAGCATGTGACGGGCATGCTCATGGAGCAGCTGTGGGGACCTGCTCGACGCCCCCCGCAACCATGCCTCCTGGAGGTGGACTGGGGGCGACTCAGAAACAGGGGCATCCAGGAGCCCTCCGCTCCTGCCCGGCTCCCACACCACCTGAGTCAAATCAAAGGATTCCACCAAGAGCTTCATCCCAGCTGCCCCCTCCCCATCAATTTTCCGTGGGACACTGAGCAAGTCAGTGCCTCTTTCTGGGCTTTTCCATCTGTGAAATGAGGATGCTGGACATTCAGTGAATGACTGAACTGATGAATCTATAAGTACATTTAGAAAACATGAAGGGCTGGACCCTGTAGGATGTCTTCATATATTGTGTCATTTAGTACTGATAAGCCCTCGAGACAGGTCTTATTTTCTGAAAAACATAACACACATTATACGTTTCTAGTTTTTATCTACAAATTAAGATGCAACCGTGTATGTATGTATGTACACACACACACACACACACACACACACACACTTTTAAAACTTTTACAAAGTGCCTTCCATGGTCTCAGCATTCTAAGTTGTTGTGATATTGGCGAGGAAACCAGACAGAGAGACGTCTCTGGCCCAGCTCTGCACCTTTCTAGCTGCGTGACCCCAAAGGCAGCCACTCTGAAAGGCTGTGTGGCGCTCGCCCCTCGTCCAAGTGTGGAGGGTGACACCAGCAGGGTCGCTGGGAGGACGAGGGGGGGCTGGGGCAGTAAAGCACACCTCTGCTGGGGGGACACCTCTACCCCTGGCACGCTGTCATCGCGGCCACACGAGGTGCCCTCTCCAGCAATTTAACGGTGCCCACAGGGCGCTTGTGCTCCCACGAAACACTGATCTGCTGGGAAGTGATGTCTGGTTCTTAAGCTCGGGGCCAGGAGGATCTAGTCCTGGACACTAAGGAGATAGTTAACGTGAGTGGAACCTTCCAGAGGGGACGGCGCAGGCGAGGCAGCCTGGGGGGCGGGACTTCAGGGACTTGGCAGGCTGAATGCAACCCTGGTGCTCCTGCAACCGTCCCTTAGAGGAGGGTGGGCCAGTTTGGACAAATTACTTGATCTGAGTCTCGGTCTCACTTTCTGTAAAAAAGGAAACAACTACAGACACTGTGGAGCTTGCATAAGTATAAAGTGTCTCCGCGGGGGTTCGTATAACATTTCCAAAGCTGATCTGCACGATACCTGTCTGATTTGTAGTTAATGTGTGACGGGGTCGGGGGGAAGATTGCCGGGTTCTTGGGTCAAATAAGCTTGTGAACTGCAGTTAAATAAAGTTAAACAGGCTCCTGCACGGCAGGTTGTCTTGAAGCCTTAAACTTGCTCTGTGGATGGCGGTTCTGCACAGCGTCCTTGCCCGCCTGACCTGCCCCTGGGGTGCGTGCAGGGACCCTGCACCTCCTCGGGGGCAAAACCAAGTCCTTCACCCACGTGCGTCCAGTGGACCAGGCTGCCATCAGCAGGGGTTCAAAAGTGTTAAAAGGGAGTTAGTTACTGAGTTATTGAGTAAGAAGAAGAAAGACGGAGACAGTCTCTGATTGGCAAGCCTTGTACTTAGGTGGGATTTCCGAAGCGGAGAGCCTTTCTCGTTGGTCTTAGGGAACGTCTGACTCTCCCTGGCTGGACACAAAGGCAGGCGAACAGTTTGGGTATTTTCACAAGAGGAAGGATTGTTCAATATCAAGGGCCCAGGGTTTTCTGCAGTGGCCATTTCCTCAGGACAAGTGGGAGTTGATGGGGTGCTTTCTGGGGTCCAACTGTCCTCACTGTCCCTGTAAGGGCAGGGCAGCTGTGGCCGGAGATTTCTCAGCCTCTATTTCCACACCCACACAGCAGGGATGAACTCCCTGCCTGCCTGTCCCTCTATCTGACTATTTTGAAACTCAACCGAGGTTGAAAGAGGCAACCAGTACAGATGCAAGTGATTTCTGCAATACAGAGTGACAACCAGACACCAACCAGCATCGCTATCGTTAGCGCTAACGGCAGAACCAGCAGTAAGATTAACGGGATACTAAAGAAAACATTAAGGGGATATTACAGACGTGCTGCTGGCGGCCAGCCTTTGCTGCACATTCACGGCCTGCCAGGTTCTGAGCTCTTTACCCTCATCAGTGCACTCGACCCGTCCTCACAACAATTCCACAGGGAGATGCAACTGCTACCTACGTTTCAGAGTTTACGACATGGAAACACAGGGATTCAGTACTCTGCCAAGTTACAGCATGCGTAGTGGGAGATCAGACTTGGGGCCCCAGAGTCTGCCTCGTCGTCTGCACAGCACTTGGCACTTGCACGCACGGCCCTGCGTGGATGCTCGGTGACCCTGTGGGCTAAGTGTTCCATGCTGTCTTCACATGCAGCCCATGAGCGCAGAGGGACCCTGACTTTCTGGCGGCTACCCAGCAGTTCCATGGCCTGGTGAGGCAGCTGGGGGCGGCTGAGGCCTGGGCGCCCAGCCTTGCGCTCCCTCCCCAGGGATCAAGGTCAGCCCCACTCAGCCTCAGCCAGCCGTCCTTCCCTGGGAAAGCATCAGAGCGTCCCCAAAGGCCTCGCAGGAGGCAGGAGCTCTGCGTCAAGCCAGGATGCTGGGGGTCAGGGACCGGGTGGGCTCAGCTCCCCAGATGCCCTGTCTCCAAGGCCATGTGTTATCTCCTGCCCCATCCTGCTCTGATCTTCGCAAAAGGCTGTGTGCTTCCAGATGGCAGGGGGCAGCCTACTGAACCCTGCTTCCTTACAACACTAGGGATAAACGCAACACTTTCGAAAAGGAGACACTCCCCATAGCGCACCCCTCTAGGGTCAGCCCTCTTGGGGTGACGCGGCGCGGAGCTTGCCCCAGGGGTGGGTTACCCAGTCCTTGAAAGGCCAGCCCGTCTTCTGGCTGCTGCAGGTGGGGGGTCCCGCAGCTGCAGGCAGGGAAGCGAGGTCTAGGTGGGCTCCTGCCTCAGGGATACAGCGGAGAGAGCAGCAGAGCACAGAGTTTCCGGGACCATCTAATAAAGGAAGCCAGGGAGAAGACCAGAGACAACACCGGAGGGAACTCCAGAGAGTTCTGGAACCTCCCCTGTGCCCACAGTTGTCGAATGTCCAGCTCCCTTGGCACTTTCCAGTAGATGCCCAACAAGTGTCTGTGTAAGTCTGTCTCATCACAAGACAAGAGCTCCATGAGATGGGAATCAGGGCTCCGTCACCTCCGTGTGAGCCGCGCCCACGTGGCCCCAGGCCCCACAAGTCTACCCTGTGCTTTAACTCCTTCCCCAGGGCCCTGTGGGAATGAGCCCTGCGGGTATGAAACCCCCAGGGACAAAGGGAACAGCAAGCTGTTACAGGGAAACAACAGTCTCAAGAGCCAGTAAGGTGCAGCTTCAAATCCCGCTCTGTCACTCAGTACTAATGGCCTGGGTGAAGTTAGCCAAACACTGTGAGTCTCAGTTTACATCTGCAAGTGGGCGTCATAAACTTCCTGCAGGACCTGTGCTTCCCAAGGACGGGGACGGCTTGGCAAGTTGGCTTTAGAACATTGGTAGTCAAAGAAACTGAGCCTCTTTAGACATGAATATTTTCTTTGTCTGAGAAGGTAACATCTTTTTTTTTTTTAATCTTATTTGAATCATGGTTAGGATAACCAAGCTGGCACTGCAAACAGACACATTCTGAGAAAGTTCCACTTTCAAGTCATGATGAGACCCAGGCATTTCATTAGATGGGTTCCTGCCCCTGAAAACTGTGTCCCCAAGGAAAAGTCAACATGACCCGCATATTTCATGTTTCAGTGTCACCTAATCTTAACATCACAGAACACCACCGTGCCCCCGTGACACACTCTCCGAACTCCCCCACCTGGACTCAGCTGCCTGCAGATGTTCTGAAGAGAGAGAGTTACAGCCCTACGCTGTCCGCTGATATCCCATCAGGAAAGTCATGCTACCACTCTGAACCTCAGTTTCATCATTCCTAAGATAGAGGCTCATGCTGCTTCCAGATGAGAAAATGAGTGTGGATATAATTGGTAGACTATAAAATATGATTAAAATGCCAGTTGTTTATATTCTGTTGAGAACTAAGAACACGTTCGCAAGTCCATAAGGTGGGTCAAAGAAAGGGGTGGGGAACAGACTGGAGGTTACCCTGCAACTGGAAAGGTCGGGCACAGGGAGATCTTTAAAGGGAATCTGTGTAGCTCAGGGTCCACGGTAAAGTACAGAAAAACAGGAAAGTGGAGGGAGGGAGAGAGGAAGGTAGGGAGGGAGGGAAGAGTGACAGAGGAAGATGAGAGAGAGGGGGAGGGGAGGACCAGACTGGAGAGGAGGGTCTGGATTCGCATGAAGCCTCTGCCGCCCATTAGCTGAGCAGAACACGTGACTTCCCCTCCTGGTTCTCAGCTTCGTCGTCCATAAACAGGGTGATGCAAGGAGTAATAGTACCTCTGGCCCAAGGTGGTTTGTAAGATGCCTTGAGACAATGCTTTGGAAAATGCTTTGTACACAGGGAAATGTGAAAGAAGCATCAAGTTCTGTTATTTGGAGTAAACTATCTGGAACCTCTGTTCTTCACCTGTAAAAAGGAAATCACTCAGCTTAAGAAGATGACCATATACATATATACAGTGGAATACTACTCAGCCATAAAAAATAACAAAATAATGCCATTCGCAGCAATGTGGATGCAACTAGAGGTTATCATACTAAGTGAAGTAAGTCAGAAAGAGAAAGACAAATACCATATGACATCACTTATATGTGGAATCTAAAATATGGCACAAATGAACCTATCTATGAAACAGAAACAGACTCACAGACCTAGAGAACAGACCGGTGGTTATCAAAGTGGGGGGAGGGATGGAGTGGGAGTTTGAGGTGAGCAGATGCAAACTATTACATGTAGAATAGACAAACAAGGTCCTACTGTACAGCACAGGGAACTATGTTTGATATCCTGGGATAAACCATAATAGAAAAGAACATAAAAAAGAATGTATATGTGTATATAACTAAGTTGCTTTGCTGTGCAGCAGAAATTAACACAACATTGTAAATCAACTACACTTCAATAAACAAATTTTTTTAAATAAACAAAATACATCTTGTTTCATCTTTATGATGTCACAGTCATTACAGAATTGAATTAATAAAATCTGGATGAAAAACTTAAAAAAAAGAAAATGACCATAGATAATGCATGTGAAACCCATTACAGATGAAAACCAGGGCTCAGGGAAGAGAGGCTTTCCCCCAGTTCACACTGGCAGCTGTGACTCGAAATCGGGGGGGCCCTGATTCCAAGCCAAGGCTCTGACCTCTCTTCTGGCCACCCCCTCATGTACACACACACTGCCTCAGTAATCTCACTGGGAGCCCCTGGTGGGTATCACGTGGCAGGAAGTTATCCACCCATATGCTCACTTGTCAGAACCAGAGCTCTAGGAATTACCTGGTTACTTCACTGGGCAAAATAGACAAGAGAGAACAGATATTTCCCCTGTTCTTTTGATTAATTAAATATCAGAGCTTTCCCCTGAAATACTGACAAAGACAATGCTTCGCTGCTAGAGGTGCCATGTTAGTACCCCTCTCCTTCCACCGGTAGAGCCGGAGCAGGCCCTAGGGTGGGGCTGAGGAGTCCTCTGGGCAGTGGTCCTCCAGGTGTGGTTCCCGGGCCAGGAGCGTCAGCATCACCTGTGCCTTGTCAGAAGGGCAGATTCTCTGGCCTCACCGCAGCCCCACTGAGTCAGACAGACCGGGAGCGGGGCCTGGCACGGTGGTTTAACAAGCCCTCAAGGGGGTTTGGGTGCCTGGTCAAGTTTGAGAACCACTTCTCTGTGGTGTCAGAATACATGAGCTCACTTTGTGGCTTGGCCACACAGAGAGAGAAAGTCACTTGCACCTGGTCACACGGTTAATAGGCCTGTAACATGAGGACAACCATCTCTACCCCCAAACTGAGTAGCTTGTGTGTGAGTCCTGGCAGACAGTAGTAGCTGTAAATAGGGGGGACCGTTATTACTCTTAGATGCTCTGCAAATCATTTTGGATGAACTGAAGAAAGGAAAAGACACCTGACACCTCTACAGCAGCCCACCTGGAACACGCTTTCTACTGACACTCCCCAGGCTCCCTGAGGCTTTCGGAGTTACAGAAGTCCTCCTTGGGGGAGGCAGGGAACACTGCCATTTCCCAGCTGTCAGCCGGCCCTGGGGATAAGACCTCACTGATGCAGAGGACGCAGAAGATGTCACTTGGTGTAAAAGGTGGAAAACTATGCTGGTATCACGGTAATTACACTTAACATTTAGGAGCACTTTTTACAAACGTAAGTCATTTATTTTCATTAGTTCATTTCATCCTCGCTGTAACCCTCTGAGGCCAGTAGGATTATAGTCGCCAATTTATAGGTGAGGAAAGCACGGGGTGCAGGGGTTGAGTAACTGACTTGCCCAGCGTCCACAGCTGCTAAGTGGCCGAGCTGGGATCTGAGTCCGGCCGGTTGGTGTCTAGGGTGCATGCCCTTGGCCTCCCCTGCCCTCCCAGCCCAGCTGCCTAGCAGTCCAGCATTTACCCTCCCATAAATGCTCTCCCCTCCTGTATGAAGCCCTTGGCCCTGTGGCTGGGCCATGAAACTTGGCAACAGCCTGAGTGTCAGACGGGGCTGGAAAAAGTGCAGACTTTCCTATTCCAGCTCCGCCTGGGCCCTGAGAACCCATGAACTCAAAACTTCCCCAACGTGTCCTTCAGCACCACGGACAGGGTCTGCGGCATCTTTATTCTAACTCCCAGCATTTTGCCCCAACCTACAAGGCTATTTGAGGGCACATAGGCAGCTGAACCTACTTTCCCCTAAACCCTTTAATTATGATAAAAATAGAAGGCACTCGACCACAGTTATCCAAGTCGATAACCATGAATAATGCACATTAAGGCACAGGCTAAGAATAGGAGTCAGGGGCGCTGATTAAGCCAGCTGTGAAAAAAGAGAATGAGACCCAGAGCTAGCAGCAAATGGCATAAATTCATCTTAGAGGTTTCACACATACAAGCACACACATATAATTTACACTTTATGGCTCAGAGGCTCTATAACGTAGTCATTGCATAAAATAAGTCGATTCCTACAAGGTACATGGGTTTTGAGGGTCAAGAATTCTCAGATAAAAGCATCCTTTTTGGGGGAGGGCAGGGAACCGGCATTGGCCAGTGCAGTGGTTAGGAATGGGGGGTGTAGGGTCGGACAGACACAACCTCGGCCCCTCACCCACCATTCTGTGCTCTTGGCCATGCTCCAGACTCCTTCAAGGAGCTGCAGAAGGCTGATACTCATAAAGTAAACAGCTGGCAGATATCAAGTGGTCAATAAAAGGCTGATGTCATGATTCTTTCCACTACAAGGCATCTTCTTTGCGACAAAATCACTCGAATGTTGCAGACAAAATCACCAAGTGCTGGCCACTGAATTCTCCATGGCTGCCAGTGCTAACGCCCCACCCATCCCTTCGGACAGAATCTGCGAGGTAAGTGTGTCCATCATCCCCTGCAACGGCACACGTCTCACCTACACCAGAACCCCATGCTATGGAGAAGCACCTTACGCTTTCTGAGGGCGCTTCTTGGTCGCTGCTCTGGAAAGGAGGCGCTGGGAAGAAAATCCGTATGTAGCAGACCCCGCGCTTCACTCCCCACCCGCCTGTACGGTCCATCTCCACCTCCACGAAATCCTGTCATCTCACAATTTCAAGTACAGCCTGCCGTTGAAAGACACCAAAGAACGAACAGCCTGCCGTTGAAAGACACCAAAGAACGAACTGACTCGGGTGGGAAGGACTCGGTCTTTCACACTGTGGATGGCGCAAGGTGTGTCTGTCACGTTGAGATCAGAGAAATGTCACTGTGAGAGCAGGTCTGACTGTCCCATGAAGTGGGACATGTACTGCACTGACGCTTCACAGGAAGGGCTCTCAGCCAGCTCAGACCTCAGACCACGGGCGGATCAGGACCATGTGAGAGGGAGCGTCACCGCCACCCCCCTCTCTGCCCTATGAGCTCTGCAGTGACACAGATATTTTTCTAGACACTCTTCGCCCTCCACCCCTCCACCCGCCGTGACACTCAGTGCAGATGGCTGGATTAATCCTGCTCCGAAGTTCACGTCCGTCACTCTGCTGTCCTTCTCCAGCCCTCCAGCACAGGACTAGATCTGAACTGGGTAGGTGTTACACTTCTGAACAAACCAGAGCTCACTATGAACTACTTCGTCCTCTCCCTATAGCTTCTACAGTGAAAACATCGATGTGTAGGAGCATCTTCCTAAGTCTCAGTGCCCTTTTCCCTGAAATGATGATGGTGATGCCCTCCACCTGCCCTCACTGGGAGGACTGCGTAAGACCATGACTGCGGAACCACCTGGCTCCGTGCCTGACACCCCGAAGGTTACTGCATCAGAAGCACCTCCAGGATTCCACAGGAGAGGGGGCGGTGGACGTGCGAGGAGGAGGAATCAAGGCCGGGGAGGTGGAAACATGGACCCAGAGACGGACCCAGAATTGGCAGGAGACAGAGACGGGGGAGGGTCGCTTGGGGCCAACACGCAGGGGACTTGATCCTCCAAGTAACACAGAGCGGCGGAGCAGGGGTCTGTAGGGAACGGTGTGACCGCAGCAGCGTTTAAAAATCAAACGCAAATTCACGTGCATTTGCGTGTTTCAAATAGGACAGCGAGAATGATCCAAAGGAAGCCACGTGGAGCTGAGGAATCCCAGGCACCTGCTCCTCCACTGGGCACACGGGTCACCAGTGCTCCTCAAGCCACTGCCTTTCCCGAGAGGCTGGATCTTCAGGTCCACAGCAATGCGGGGGAGGCTGCTTCGTCCAATTTCAAATCATCAGAGAACAGGAGGCACCGGGCTTCTCGGGGGCCTGGTGTGGAATAAGCATGTGGGGAACCTACTTTTCTCTGACCTGGGGACCAGCCCACCTCAGCTGACAGCTCCGAGCCTGGCCTTCTAACAACCCTCCTTAGCTCCATCCAGATGGCCATGGCCTCTTTCCTCGGTTTTCCAATCGGCACCTTATTTGTTTCACTTCATGGTTAACCAACCCATAAGGACTTGCCCCGTGATGACCTGCACTCAGCTCCGGCATCCGACACAGGACATTTGGCTGAAGTTTCTAGAGGCAGTGTCCCAGGAAGTCAGAACAGCCTCTGCTATTTGCCTGGCTCAGATTCCTCTTCCCCCCCACCGTCAGGTTTATGGTCCCGATAAAAATGGAAGAAAGCCATAAAAGACAAGGAACCAATGTTTGCGTGACCTAAAATTCTGTCTGCTACTGAGTCAACCAGCCCAATAAAATTTAGCTGAGTTCCTTCTATTTGCTCGCATTGTTTTTCTGGGGCACCGCACTGTGAAATCCGAGCACCAAATCCATACAAAATTTTATTTACTGCCGTATGGATTTCTGTGAAAATGCTGAAGAAAGGACTTTTTGGTGGTTGTTGTTCTGGTTTCTTCCCACCCTCTACCAAGTGCTGAGTACACAGTTGCTGACCCAAGCATGGCTTTACGGGACACTCTGCCACAGTTCCATCCCCTGTGGCTCCCAAGGGCCTCCACCATCTACAAGGTGTGAGCCAGACTTGACGAGGGGCTGCAAGCCCTCTCCCTGCTCGGCCTCCGTTACTCTCCACTCGAGGGAAACGGGGGGTGGGTGAGTCTCCTCAGCACCAGGTCTAGGCTGGTCTCCACCTGAGAGCCGCCTTCTACATCCTATCCCAACTCTAATTAAAACATTAATACCAGCAGCTGCGCGTAAAGAAAACAAAGAGCCCCGGTAGGAAATGCATTGCCCTGTGTATCTGAGCAGTGCGTGATGCTGGCTTAGGTGAGCCTGGACTCCGCTCTGCAACGTCATCTACAAGGGTCTACGCTGGGCCCAACCTGTGTGTGTCACCTTTGCCCCACCCCACCTGGCTCACTGCATGGCTGCAGGGATATCCGGGCTCTCATCGCACAGCCCCAGGCCCTGGGGGAAAGAACACCATCCCCGGGCTTCTAAGTGAAAGTACTGAGTCTGTCGTTCTGCTTGGACTAATGTAGGTGATGTGTCCGAACTGACCATCATGCTCAGAGAATCTAGTGCCCAGGTGGCTCAGACCTGATTCCCGCTAATGCTTCCTGGTCTGCCAGGTGCTCTGCTAAGTTCTTTCCGTGGATGCAATCACTTAACCCTCTTCAGTCTTACAAGAGCCTATTATTGTTACTATTATCTTCAGTGTACATATGAGAAAACAGGCACCGAGAACTGTAATGACCTTTCCAAGGTCACACAGCAGGACAGGGGCAGTGCCAGGTTCCCAAAGCCTGACCCTCAGCCGCTGCCATGTTCTGTCATCTGGGACCAGCCGTCACACCATCCAGGATTCGGCAAATGCCCCATGCTGGGAGACAGGACTCTTCCCTCCAAAATAATACTGCTTTTGGATTTCGTGCATGAACAACTGTAAATGTACTATTATTTTTTTATTTTTTCATCATATTAAGTTTAAGCTCTAGCTGTTAGTTAAATGTTTATGTTTCCAAAAGTACTAATGTTATAGCAACATAAAGAGCAATTAACAAGGCATGAAATATCCCAAATCCCACTACCCCAGTGCACTGGCTATTCTTGCTGCACACGTATTTTGTGTGTGAGCGCATATGGCTTCCTATTCTACTATTTCATTTACGCCATGTTGCATGCACATCTACACATATAAGGGCTTCCTAATTTTCACTAATGTCCTTCTGGTTGAAGAAATGCAATTTTCCATCAGGTTGTTTCCATTTTTTGCTGCGGCTGATCATTGTTAAGAGTACTTATAAAGAACAGAGTCAGCTTGAGGTCGTTTTGTTTCTGTTTTTCCCTTCATTGGAACTGTGCTTACGATAATTTCCTAGATATTTTTTAGTTTCATTCTCTAAGCACCCCCAGCAGTACAACACCGGGTATCCTGGGAAACCCTCAAGGTGCAGTGTTGATGTGACCGGTGTCCTAGGTAGGGTCTCCTGACAGCGTCGTCACCCTCTGAGTGTGTAACAGGGTGGAGGATGGAGGTGGCACAACAGACTCGATTAAGGACCAGGAAGAAGAAGAAACACTCATGATTAGACAACCACATGACCAGAATGTGTGTGCATGTCTCCTCCGCTGAATTGGTGAGTGAGCCTCTGGGGGAGGCCCAGGCCATGTTTTACAGCTCTGTGAACCCACCACTCTCCCATGTACTAGGTACTTGAACGCTGTTCACTGAAGAAGCACATCTGTCACTCTTTTATGGAGTTTAGCAACAGCTTCTAGCAGACAGAAGAAAGGAATAAAGATAAGGGACAGATTTCTACATGCACTACCACGGGCCAGGGACTAAGCCAGGTGCTGTCACAGGCACTGCCAACCTCTTATAAGCCCCACAACAGCCCTAAGGGGTGGGCATCAATGGCCCCACTTTACAGATGAGGAAGCTGAGGCTCAGAGAGACACCACCCCAATGCTCACCCAGCCACTGCAGAGCTGGGATCCAAACCAGGTCGCCCAACTCCCCGAACCTGCTTTCTTCCCATCACCTGAGCCCACATTTGAGCACAGAACGAAAGCTCTCTTTGTCCTCGTCCCCCCAGGTGCTAGATTCCTAAGGGAAAGAGGAACGCCCCCAAAGGGCAGAGATCTCCCCAGCATCACGCGGACCCCTGCAGAGGAAAACTGGAGCGACGCTCTGGCTTCTAGACACCAGAGGGCGCTGTGGGTCCAGGAAGGGACAACAGCGCAGCCTCTCCGTGGGGTTCCTCCCCTGAAGGCTCTGGCCCCCCAGAGCAGAAGGACCCTCGGGATGCAAAAGGAAGCTCACTGGACACCACGCACTTTGGCCTTGTTTTTGTTGTTTCTGAATTTTTTTCTACCGCGGGGCTCATGGACCACATCTCCATGGAAAAGACTCAGTGTCCAGCCAAAGGAAACCTTACACCAACATCTTCACTCTGCTTATTAATTTGTCAACATGGAAGGACCAAGGGTGGGATGGGCACGGAAGTCATCACCCTCCCTGCTCCCCCTGACTCCCCCCAGAACTTGTCCAAACCAGCCCATCAGCATTGGTCCAAACCATGCTGCTGCTGCTGCTGCTGCTGCTGCTGCCGCCCTCTCCTCCTCCTCCTCCTCATCACCAAGACAGTGTTGCCAATGATGACGGTGGCGGGGGGGGGGAGAACAGCAGCCCCAGGCTCGCGACCTGGGGCACTGGGTTAATCTTCCCAGCAACCTCACATGGTAACAGCTATTATCATTCCCTCTCTCACTCTTACAGAAAAGGAACCTGAGGCTCCACATGAAGTGGAGCCGGAATCTGAAGCTGAACCTTTCTGACTGCAGAGCCTGTGACCATCCTACTGGCTCTTGGTCCTGGATGACGGAGGTCCACACTCCATCCATCCATTCACTCATTAGGCAAGCATTTATTTAGTGCCAGCTGTCTTCCAGACGCTGTGAAGGAGGGCCCATGCCTATCTTTCTCTCCTTCCGTGCCCCCAACACCTGGGCTACGCGCAGATCTCTTCAGGCAGCCCCTAAAAGCCTGCTTCCCCCTTTCCCTGAGCCCCATTTCATACATATTAAAACACTGAGGGAGCTTTGTTCCAAGAACCCACGGTGAATGTGGGGTGGAAGAGGAACCAGAGAGAAGGCTGGCTTCCAAAACAAGGGGCAGAGGCAGCCCAGGAACAACGCACCACACGGTGGTCCTGGGCATTTGGTGGGGGGCGCTGGGAAAGTCAGGAGGCCAAGAGCTCTGGCAGTGTTCCAGCTGTGTGACACTGGGCCAGTCACTCACCTTCTCTGAGCCTCAGCTGCAGGAAAAGGGGTAATTCAATCAGCCTTCCAGCTTCCCTTCATGAGTGACTGTGTTTTCTAGCCATCTTACTGTGACCTTGGGCAGGTCACTGACCTCTAAGCTATGTTCTCTCATCTGTGAAAAGGGCATAGCCGTGCCTTCCTCGAAGCACTGTCTTATTAATAATGAGACATAAAGCACAGAACACAGCTTACACGGTGCCCGGCCCTCAGAAAGGTCAATGCACATTGTCACAGTGGCTGATTACATCACCAAAAATTAAAAAAAAAAAAACACACAGCAGGATTCAGCGTAACATGACTTCTGGACACATCGGGCTCCAGTCCATCCAATCCCCTTGGTACTCTGCGATTGCTTTCGAGAGAATATTCAAGCAAAAAAGCCAGTTTGTTAAGCTCTGTCCAAGTGAATGAGTCACCAGTGGCCTTCTCCTTTCTGTGGATCCTGTTGTCCCCTTGACTCTCCCTGGCCTCGCTGCATCCTTGGAGGGGAAGCAGAGACTCCAAGTTATGGAAGACAGCCCCAGGGACTCAGGCTGGGGGTGGGCTGATGATCAAGTCTCAGAACTGCCACCTGCAAGGTCCCTTATGCATCATCACATCCCACCCCTTCGTTTCTACAGATGAGGGAGCAGAGACCCAGAGACGGAGGTGACTCATCCTGAATCACATAGCTCAGATCTGAAAGAATCTAGACTCAGACTTTGCTAAAAATGCCCAACCGCAAGAGAATGTCAACCGAAGACAGAGCCAGGAGTGCCGGAGTCTATTCAGCTACGCGTCTCTCCTGCCAGCACCGGATGTGTGAGGAGGTCTCCCAGCTGGGACTGTGGCCCGGCAGCTTCAGGTCCTGAGCGTAGCGCTGCAGCCTGGGCTTTGGGGCACCGGGGAGGTGCCTCCAGAAGCAGAAGGCTGCCTGTCCTGAGCTCAACCAGAACAGATGGGGCAGAGATGCAGCTGCTGCTCATGGGAGAAAGGGGGCCTGTCAGTTTCTCCTGGTGGCACCAGCACGTGAGAAGGACAGCACGTCACTCAGAGGACAAGCCGGCCCAGGAGCTGCACGTTGGTCTTGCCTGGGAAGCACAACCCAGGCTGAGCACCCTGACTTCAAGGGCTCTGGCAGCCCCAGTCCTGAACCCGAGGAACATGTGGGTGTCCTGTTAATACCCTGGGTTCTGGGCTTTCAGGAACCGAACATGATGGCAACTGTCAAACCTGAGTGCCTCGGTTCCAGGTGCTGTGCTTTGAGACCACACAGGAATCGAGGAAGGTGGTGCCGCCAGTCCTGCTCTAGGCAGCGGGAGCCCCAGACGCTGATGGCAGAGCTTGGGAACAGCCTCGACTGACCCAGGTCTGGCTGGTACAAAGCTCGTGTTACGCTGTGTGTCACACTGTCTCTCAAACGGCTCTGTATTCCTGTGCAGTAGTTATTACGTGTGCGTGTGTGTGCCTGTGCTTTTAACAAAGGTTAAAAAAGAGAAGTTCATTGTGGAATAAATGAAGACACAAAGAAAAGTAAGGGAAGGGCTTCCCTAGTGGCGCAGTGGTTGAGAGTCTGCCTGCCGATGCAGGGGGACACGGGTTCGTGCCCCGGTCCGGGAGGATCCCACATGCCTCAGAGCGGCCGGGCCCGTGAGCCATGGCCACTGAGCCTGCGCGTCCGGAGCCTGTGCTCCGCAACAGGAGAGGCCACAGCAGTGGGAGGCCCGCGTACCGCAAAAAAAAAAAAAAAAGAAAGAAAAGTAAGGGAAAAAGTAAATACTCTCACAGCTTTGCCACCCACAGACAACCAGTGGTTAACAATGGGGTTTGCCCCCAGAATCAGCTTCCCTCTCTGAGTCTCACACACACACATAAACACAACCGGGGTCATATTGTATAGATATTTTGCAATGTGTTTTAATTAAAAATTAACAAAATGCTATCTTCATTTTCTGGGTCATTAATTATCCTTCTAAATGTGATTTTGTGTCCCTAAATGCCATTGTATTATTTAGCTGTACAATAACTCACGTTACCTTTTGAACACTGCAGAGCATTACAGTTGTTTCCAGGCTGCCTTATAAATCACGCTGTAATTACAAAACGTGTGGGTATGTACTTGTGCACAGCCTTGATTTATCTCCTTAGAGTAAATCTCTAGACATGAACGGACTAAATAAAAGGTGCTACACGGAGAGAACGAGCTGGGCACATGAAAGCTCTGTTTCCATAGTAACTTGACAGAGTGGCACCTGCTTTATATCATCAGCCCTATGCAAGGGGTTGATGTGAGCCCCCCTCTGAGTAACGATATCCTTCCGAGGTCCAATGCCCTGCATTCTGAGTCTACAAGTGCCTAGGCTCCAGCAAAATAACCAGCATAAATGTATGTTACAAAGTATTGTGGCTGCCTCTCCTGGGAGATGGGAGATGTATTTTTAATCGCTGGTGTGAGTGGAAAATGACATTTTTAGTGACTGCTTTTTATTTCTCCTTCTAGGCTGACACCTTAAGAAAGCTTTCCTCTTTAAAAGGAATCCCCTCTTTCCCAGGATCTGTCAACCTTGTACATCATCATCACGACTGAGGAAGGTTAAAGAAGGTGCAACATTCATATCCAGGGAGAATGTGAATAGGCCTCCACTCCTCTGCCTGTCTAGTCCTGCTGCCACCCATGACTCTGTCCCTCATCATCTTGCCTTTGTACTTCTGCAACAACCTCCTGACTATCCCCCAACTTCCTCTGGTCTGCCCCGCGCTCATGTCTATCGGCACCTGCTATTCGAACCTTCTCAGCATGTCTGATCACGCACAGACCGTCCAAAGCCTTCCCATCACTGCAAACAAGGCCTGAACACATTTTGATATTGAACGCCCTGTATGTTGGTCCTCAAACCACGTCTGGAGCTCTGCATCCCAATTTCCATGAGCGCCATTAAGTACCCTCTGCTCTAAGCACTGTGAACCATCCACGTCCTAAACAAGCCCTTCCCTCCCACTTCACACACTGAGGCACTCAGCCCAGGAAACCCCTTCCCCTCCCACCCAAATTCTTACCAGACAGCACCACGGCAGCGCACAACTCTCCCGAACCCAAGTGCCCCATTCTGTTCCCGGGCCACATCCACGGCCCTTGGAGGAATGAGACAGCAGGGAGGTGCTTACCTTTTCACCCTTTTCTCCTTGGACAAAAGGTCCTCTGCCCTGGAAAAGCAAAGCAGAAGGCAAAGGTTTTCTACGAATCATCTCCACGACATGACATCACACATGGCAGATGTGCCCTGGGATTCAAAATGGTGGGCTGCTTTCTCATAAGCCCTTTCAAGGAGCCTCTAAAAGACACTATCATTTACTGAGGGTAGATTCTCGTGAGTTTTATCTCATTTAATTTTTCCAACAACTCAATATTATGGCACTATTCTTTCTTCCACATCGGCTTTATTGAGATATAATCTACAGAGCACATAATTCACCTATTTAAAGTGTAGGACTTCCCTGGTGGCGCAGTGGTTAACAATCCGCCTGCCAATGCAGGGGACGCGGGTTCGAGCCCTGGTCCGGGAAGATCCCACATGCCGTGGAGCAACTAAGCCCGCGAGCCGCAACTACTGAAGCCCGTGCGCCTAGAGCCCGTGCTCCACAACAAGAGAAGCCACTGCAATAAGAAGCCTGCATACCGCAACGAAGAAGAGCCCGCGCTCGCCGCAACTAGAGAAAGCCCATGCGCAGCAACGAGGACCCAACGCAGCCAAAAATTAATAAATAAATTAATTAATTAACTAAAAATAAAGTGTACAATTCAATGGCTTTTTAGTACATTTACTAAATGTACTAAATGTGGTGGTGCAACACCACCACAATCAACTTTAGAATGTTTTCATCATCCCAAAAGAACCCCAAACCCATTGTGGTCACTCCCCTTTTCCCCCCACCCCCTGCTCTGGGCAAACATTAATCGGTTTTCCGTTTCTATAAATTCACCTATTCTAGACATTTTATATATATGAAATCATACATGTGGGCTTTTATGACTGGCTTCATAGCCCGTGTTTTCTTAGCAAAGTGTTTTCAAGGTTCACCCACCTTGCAGCATGTATCAATACCTCATTTTATTGCAGAATACTACGCCATTGCATGGCTATGACACACATTTATCCATTCATTGCGTGATGAAAATTTAGGCTGCTTCTACTTTTCCGTTACTATGAATAAGGCTGCTATGAACATCCAAGAACAAGTTTTTGTATGAACACGTGTTTTCATTTCTTTCGGTTATACACCTAGGAGTGGAATTGCTGGGTCATATAATTCTGTGTTTAACCCTTTAAGGACCACCAGACTGTTTCTCAAAGCAGCTGCAGCATTTTACACCAGCAATGTATGAGTTACGATTTCTCCACATTCCTAGTTGTTCTACACATGATTAAAGTGGGGTGTTAAATCTCTCATTTCAATTCTCAGTGTTGGCTTCATATACCTGGGGGCTCTGTTGTTAGGTGCACATATGTTTATAATTGTTACACAGTTTTAGAGGATCGACACCTTTATCATTATAAAATGTTCCTATTTCTATTAACTTTTTTTAAAGCCTGTTTTGTCTGATATTGTTACAGTCACTCCAATTTCTAATGTCTTCTATTTGTAGAATGCGCATTGTCCATCCTTTTACTTTCAACCTATTTATATATTTGAATCTAAAGTGTGTCTCCTGTAGCCACAATACAGTTGGATCTTGTTTTTATGTCCAGGCTGAAAATCTCTGCTGTTCAATTGGTTTGTTTAATACATTTACAGGCAATGCTATTTTTGGTGTAGGTAGATTTACATATGCCATTTAACTTCTTGTTTTCTATGTCTCCTGACTTTTTCTGTTCCTTTATTCCTCCTTTACTGCTCTTTTTTGCATTACATGAGTTCTTTTTAGTGCAACATTTTAACCTCTTTAAGGATATTTTCACCATATAGCTTTGAATTATTTTCTTGGAGGTTGCTTGAGGTTTACCATATACATCTTATCAGGATCTACTTAAGATTTACACTAACTTACTTCCAGTGAGATTTAGAAACATACTCCTACGTGATCTATTCCTTCTTCTCCATTTTTGTGCTATTGTTGTTACAGATATTTGTTAAATACCCAATGATGCACTGTCATAATTATTACTTTGAACTTGTCACTCCACTGCACTCTGGCCTCAATTATTTTTGGTGATGAGTCAGCTGATAATCTTATTGGGTTTTCCTGGTACATCAGGAATCATTTTTCTTTTTCTGCTTTCGATTTTTTTTGCTTTGTCTGTTAGCATATTGTACTATGATTTTTCTAAGGATGGACCTCCTTTTGTTTTTCTTGATTGGACTTCCTGAGGCTTCTTGAACGTGCAGATTACTGCTCTCATCAAATTCGGGATGTCTTCAGCCATGATCTCTCTGAACACTTTTTCTGCTCCTTTCTCTCTGCTCTGGGTACCCCTGTTATGTGCACTGACACACTTCATGGGCCCTCACACTTCTCTGAGGCTCTGCTCATTTTTCTTCATTATTGTTTCTCTCTGATCTTCAGATTACATGATCGCTACTGATCTGTTCTCAAGAATGCTGGTTCTTTCTTCAACCAGTTCAAACCTACTGTCATGCCTCTCAAGTGATTTTCCTTTTCATTTCATTGACTGTACTTTAAAATTTCCATTTAGTTCTAGAATTTCCATTTGGTTCTTTTTAACAATTTCTACCTCTTTATGTTCTATATTTGATGAGATAATGTCATGATACTCCCCTCTGTCTCCTTCCTAATGGCTTCCTTTAGTTCTCTGGATATAATTACAATGGCTACTTTGCAGGCTTTGTCTGTTAGATCCAACATCTGTGCCCTCTCACAGGCAGTTTCTGTAGCCTGTTTTTTTCCTGTGTTATCAGTAAAATGGGTGTTTCACTAGCCCTCACCTCACAACATTGATCTGAGGGTTAAATGAGCCAGAAATCTGTAAAACATACAGCACAGATGCCGGCACACCATGAATGCTGTTAAATATAAGCCTCTTCCTATTTCCATGCTGATTTGCACAGAGCGGGTGCTTCCCACCTCTGCACAGGAGGCAGGTGTGTATGGTGTGGGTGAAAGGTGTAGCTCAGCAAGTGAGCACAAGACTCAGATTAAAGGAGATTCAAATCCTGCCTCTGCCACACACAGGCAGAGCCCCTGATGTGATCACGAGCGCGTCACGCAAGTCTGAAAATTCTGTATCCTTCCCGTCCGTGAGTGAGGAGCCTAAGTTTAAGAAGCTGGTCTAAGGAGTAAGGAGGGACCCACATGAAGCCCCTGTGAAAAAGGGCAGGCAGTGTAGCTACAATCATGAGCTCTCAGGTGAGGGCACGGGGGTGTCTGCCAGGCTAACTCTTCTAGGGGAGCGGCTCCGTCTTGTCGTCGGGTTTCCCCTGAGCACTGAGAACCTAAAAGGAACTGATGATACTCGCTCTCGCTCACTGGCCTCCGACCACGGGCCAGGCATCTTACAGACAAAGGTGCTCTTTTCTTTATTCTGCTCATGGAGCGAATGAGGTTTTCAGGGAGGTTAGGAAACCCGCTCGCAGTCACACAGCCAATGAAGGCTGGAGCCGGGGACAGCTACTGAGGCCCACCTGACTCCAAACCTGTGCTACGGATGCTACAAGGTGCAGTCTGAAGGATGGGTTTAGTGCTTCCACCACGCCAGGTAACCACAGAGGAACAACAGCACTTACTTTGCCTCCGCACTGTTACAAACTGTTTACATGCGTTAACTCATTTAATCCTCGTCATGCAGCTTGACAGTTAATTTTATCCTCCCCACTTTACAAATGAGGAAACTGAGGCCGGAAAGGTTAAGTGTCTTGGTGGAGCCAGCCTTTGCTTCCCAGCGCTGTGGCTCCTATGCCCTGCTCTGCACCATGAATCGTTTATCCCTGTAATTCTTCCCTGACCCACCATCCACTGTGCTCGCTCATCAACCGAAGGATCCACGAACACAGTTTGTGCTGGGCCAGATGCCGGGGATGCTGGACCGACAAACCACAAACCGAGGTATCAGAGAGTCAGCTGATGCGGGGACTGACAGGCACCAGGGATGAGGGAGAACCGAGGGGTTGAGCCAGACCTGGGGTCGCAAAGATACCCTGGAGAACTACGCCCGGTTGAGTCTGAAAGGTGCGAAAACGTGAGCCAGGCGGGAAGGGGAGGTGAGGGGCGAACGGGGGTGGACAGACGGCAAAGTGATTCCCGGCAGAGGAAAAGCCATATGCAACGGCCAGGGTGAGACATGGCCAGTTGGGGGAGTCATCACTGCCAACCTGGAGCACAGACTTCGGGGGGTGAGGGCGGGGTGGTGCAGGGTGAGGCTGGAGCGGCCGGCAGGCCTCCTGTGCCTGTGCAGAGGGGTCCCCCCCGCCGGCCACGCGGAGGGGCCTTCACTCACCGTATCTCCTTTCTCTCCCTTGGGTCCAGGAGCTCCAGCCGGCCCAGCGGCTCCCATGTCCCCCTGAGGGGTGGAAACCAGAGACGAGCGTTGGGTCGGGTCCTCCGACCAACCTCTCCCACACCAGCTGCCCACAGCCCACCTTGCCCCAGTTTTCTGGAAGCAGCCGATTTTGCCCTTGCCAACTGCACCACGAGGCCAAGCCTCCCACCCCTGGAGTGGGAAGGAGCATCTGAGTAATGTTCTCAAACTCCTAATTCCCAGAACGAAGGACCCCTTGAGAAAGCAAGTGGGTGAAAGCATCGCGTGCTTGACCCTGAGAATGGGAACGGCAGCTCCTATGCATCTTACTGGACCCAGCTAGGGCGGGACCCCCCAGGCATCCTGGATCCTCCCCAGGAAGCTTCAGGGTCCCCCCACCAGCCCCGCTCCCCCCAACCCAGTGTCCCACCCCATCATGCCTCTTCCTGCTGGCTCTGAGTCCGGGGACATGGCTCCCTGGTATGTCCCTGCATCCAGAACGGGCCTGGGCACCCAGGATCCACCAGGTCACACCTGTGGACACAACCTGAGCTACCTCTAGGTAAACGGAGCTGCTGGAATCAAGGTGTTTACACAGCATCTTAACCACAGACGGGCTGGGACACTGGCTAAAGGGCCAAGACTGCCAATCAGGCATGGGGCAGCCAGGCTTATCTGCAGGTGGTGGGACCTGTTTCCCTCCCTAGAATCCCCTCCCTCCCACCTCATCTTCTCTCCCGGGGTCAGAGGTCAGGCTCTGCCGTCCGCACAAGCCCAGATCTGTCTGACCACAGCAGAGCTCAGTCGCTCCGTGAACGGCCACTGCTTCAGACAAACATTTTCTACTTAGAGCTTCACAAACCCCCAAACAGCTTTGCTCTCTCCTTCCGTCTGACAGCCCAGGAGCTGAGGCTACAGCCCAGGGGCTGCTCAGCAAGGCAGAAGCCCCTGCTCTCTTTCTTGCAGCAAACACCTGGCACCCTGGACCTCCTGTGTGTGCACGTGTGTCTGTCTGTCTGTCTATTCTCCCCATCCTAGCACACTGGGGACAGAGGGGAGAAGGGCGAGAGAAGGGGAAGATGAAGGAGGTACATGCAGAGGAAGGAAGAGGAGACAAAAGGGACCTTAGGAGATGCTCCGTGGTGATGCACCGAATGAATGTGAACACAAGTAATACAGGTGAGAGGGAGGGGGAGAAAGAGGGAGAGAGGGAGGGACGGGGGAGGGGGAGAGGGAGAGGGAGAAGGGGGAGGGAAGGGAGGGGGATGCAGTCATCGCTAGGGGCCTGCACCATCACACTCAGCCCCTCTTTCGAACACCAGACCAGGTAACGGCCACTGGGCAACGCTGACCTCTTCCCTCAGCCTCTGTGTGACCCCGGGCAATGCACACCTCTCTGGGTCTCAGCTTTCCGAGACCGAAACAATGATGCGAGACGACAGCCCTGTCCAGCTCCGTAAATGCGATAAACCTGGGCAGCGGTGGACAGAGAAGAGGCTGGTCCACGGCTGAGGAGGGAGGAGCCCACAAGGAGGCACCTGGCCTTGAGCAATTCGTGAGTTTGGAAAACGTGTACAAAAAGAATTCCACACATGTCAAGCAAACAGATCGTGCGTGCTGAACAAACAGACTCTTTAAAGCGCAACCCCCAAAGCTTCTGGGACACAGAGGCCTGAAAGGACTGATGCAGAGTGAGCTGACCACGGAGGGCTGGGCCTGTTGGAGCAACAGCACCTGAGCCCGGGCACGCGTGTTCTCCTTCTCGATCACACGTTCAGGCTGAGCAATGGACGCTCTGAACCGTGAAGGGACTCAGAGGTTACGGACTTTAAGCCACTTGCTCTATCCTTCCATCTCAACAAGCTCAGAAGCAAAACCCCGCAGGACAGTCATCTAACACACCACTGTCTGGGAGTTTCTTACTCCTTCTTACAAAGAGAGCAAATCAAAGGACCTCACGCTCTAAAGGGCTTCTCTGCCGGCTCCGGTACTGACCTTTGGGCCGGGGAGTCCCACTGGGCCATCAAAGCCCCTTTCACCCTAAAGGAAGAAAGACAAAAGAAACAAGTAAGGTTCTGCTTTAATTTTCCCTTTTCTCTCTTTACTAGCTGGTTATCCCCTCCACCTGCTCATAAGCCAGTCCTTAGTAAGCCACGTGCCAATCAGTAAGTTGGACAGAGTTCACTGGAGCTGAGCATCCGTTCTCAAACTGCCAACCTACATGGGGAGCTTGGACGTGGCCTCCAAATACAGCCACTGGTGGAAAGATCATCCATCAATTTACAAATGCCAGCCTCAACCTCTGGGTGGCATCACCCAATAAGCCATTCCATCCATCCTTCATACCCTGGGTCCACTTATCCATCAATTCAACCATTATTTCATGCAGTGGCTGAAAATACAGACATGGAAAGATTCAGCCTTTGCCATCTGGAATTTATGAGCTTACGGAAGTAAAGACAAGTAGGCAGTTTTAATCCAATGTGATAACTGTTATGGTCGCTGGAAGAAGAGGGAAAGAAAGGGTCATAATGTCCCAAATAGCAGGGGCTAAATGAATAGGTATTGAATGGATGGATGTGAAGAACGGAAAGGCAGGCAGGCAGGCAGGCAGGGAGGAAGGGAGGAGGGAGATCATACAGACAATAATAATGGGATCAGAAAAGGATTCTTTGGGGATGTCTTGAAAGAAGAACAGGCGTTAGCAGATTAAAAGGGGTGGCGGGAGGGAAAACGATGTTCTAGGCAGAAGATGCTACATATGCAAATTCCAGAAGGCAAGAAAGATCAGGACCTCGTAGAGGAACAGGACATTCCTGCCGGCCTAGAAACTGGGAGGGAAAAGGGGGGTGAGATGAGGCTAGAGGGCAACTAGGACCCACCAGGGGCCACACAGAGCGGGGACAGGTCGGGGAGGGGATCTGTGAGCCACGCTCAGGAGGTCAGTGGCGATCCAGCAGGTGGTCGTGTGCTGGAGAGTAAGAAGGTGGGCGGGAAGAGAGGACGGAGGCCTGCCTGACCCCAGACTTCCTCCCGAGGGGCCACGCCAGGGCAGGGCTCCGGGGAAGCCATGAACTGGGCAGAGTAGCGTCGGCCGCCCTCCCGGGCACGGTCTGCAGGCTAGTGGGCCAAGCCCCACGCTGCTACAGTTACCCTTTCCGTTTGGGGTTTTCAATGGAAAACAAGAATTCAAAAGGACTTGGGTTTGGACAGCTGCTTTCGTTATGACATTGATGGGTGAGAACCAGATCAACACGTTGTGTGTGGACCGCCTGAGCCCGCCAGGGGTGCGGACAAGGATCCCCGCCCAGCGCCCTGGGTGCACCACCCTGGCTCCCTCTCTGGCTTCTCCCAATCCTAACCCAGCACCAGGCCAGAAGCCCCTAACTCCACCGACGCCCCAGACAAAGCCTCAGCTCGCAGCATGACCGAGCTTGCTCCTCCTGCCCTCCCAGCCAGCTGGGCCACGGTTAGACATCCCCACTTGACTGGGAGCTCCTTGGGAGGGGGTCTCTGGGTGGAAAGCAGAAAGGAGAGTGTGAAGGGGAACAGAGGAGAGGGAAGGAGGGAGGGAGGAGAGGCTGCCAGGGCAGGCGGCTTATTGAAACGAAACTGTTAGGAAATTCTTAAAGCGTGTCCACTCCAATGAACGTCAACCACGATTTCATAGTTTTGTCTGTGTCTCCCAAGGCCCTTGCGAAGTTGGGGAGCACCTCCTGCATTCTGGCCCTGAGCTGGGAGGGGCAGACAACGATGGATACACTGAATGCTGTAGACCGAGGGACCTGGGGGGCTATCTGGCGAGCAGATCTTCATGGAGACCATCTCGATGTCGTCATCCTCACATATCTGTTTATTCTGCTCAAACAGTGGAAATTTTTTTCTTATTAAGAGGGCTGTTCGGGCTTCCCTGGTGGCGCAGTGGTTGAGAGTCCGCCTGCCGATGCAGGGGACACGGGTTCGTGCCCCGGTCTGGGAAGATCCCACATGCCGCGGAGCGGCTAGGCTCGTGAGCCATGGCCGCTGAGCCTGCGCGTCTGGAGCCTGTGCTCAGCAGCGGGAGAGGCCACAACAGTGGGAGGCCCGCGTACCACAAAAAAAAAAAAAAAAAAAAGAGGGCTGTTCGTCCACAGAAAAACAGATGAAGGCCTCAGGCACTCGAGGAGACATTTCATCTAGGCTAAAGGGTGGGCAGTGGTGGCAGTCAGAAACATATTAGGTTTTAAAATGAGAAACAAGAGGCATTAAACTCTACTCATATATGCATTTGGATTATATAGTACAACGAATTACAGGGAACATTGAGAAGAAAGGGATGAGGGTGTGTCCCGCAGAGCACACCTAAACCCTCAGCCACTACAGAGTCTTATTCTCAAAGCAAATCTGGCTGGTTTAGGCGCACACACGAGTGCAGAGGAGACCAGGAGGGGCCAGAGCGCCTTGGGAAGACATTATGAACTTCAGGAAGAGGTTCGTCACAGCTGGGTCTGAGCAGCTCCCCTCCCGATGTGCACAGAAATCAAGAAGGGAGAAGCCCAAGGAGCAAGGACAGGCCCCTGACCAGAGAGTTGCCTGGAGCCCGGGGCCACCCTGCCCTGGCAGCCCACGTGCATGATGGGAAATTCCCACCTCCACTGCTGGTTCTGCTGCCACCCTGCCCCACTCGGCTCTGGGGCCCTGGGCTGGCGGCTGAGGGTGGACTGTGGATGGTACCTTTTCTCCAGCTGGGCAGGAGCAGTTGATAGTCTTCAAAATCCCGATTTGTTCACTGCCAGAGGTGGGAGGTGGCTGGGGCGGGGGTGAGGGCTCCGTCAGCACTGTCACCTGGCACTGGAAGGGAAGCACAGCGGTCAGAAGCTGGCTTCCTGCCCAGCACCGCTCCCTAGAGCTTCCCTGCACAGGCAAAGGGGAGCCAGGAACCCTGAGGACACTGGAGCTTGAGCAGGGAGGGCAAGTAGCATCATCTGACCGCAGGTCCCAGTACCCTGAGGCCTTGGAGTCAGACTGGCATGGGCCTAGGGTCTCAGTCACTTCACTGGCCTCTGAGCAGCCTGTGGGAACCACGTGACCCCTCAGCCTCGGTGCTAACCTCTGCAGAATGGGGACAAGGGCGTTTCCATCATAATGCAGTGAGGAGGAGTTAGTGGGACAGGAAGAAAGCATCCACTTCAGAGTCTGGAACGCAGGAACCCAGCAGGTGTGCCCGTAATGACTTACTTCCTTACCCTCGCCAGCCCCTTCCCTCCCTCCTTTCTTCCCTTCCTCTCCCCCCTCCTTCTTTCCCTTTATTCTCTCCTGCTCTTACCCGTCTCCCTCCCTTTCCTTTCTCTCCTCTCTCTCAACAGTCAGGCTCAGCTGACTCCGCAGCCCCAGCCCTGGTAACGACCACCCCGGGTGCCTGTGCCCCCCACTCGTCCTGACACAGGACACGCTGACCGAGTGCTCACTGCGTCCGGGGCCCGCGCCTGCCGAGTCCATGGATTTCAGCCTTCAGCTCTGGGAGGCAGGACTATGGAAGCACCCTTGGAACTGGTATTTGGTAAATGGAGAGGGAGGGACCTGGACCGAGGCGGAGGTGGGAGGCCCTGGGAGAGGCAGAACTGCGCCGGGGCCCCAGGAGCCTCTGCCCGCTGTTCCTGACCCTGTGTTGCCTCCTCCTGTCTTGCTGAGCAGCGCAGAGCACGGCGGCCTCCCCGCTCTGAGCGCCGGCAGCAGGGATGCCGTTCCCCCCGCCAGCCTCTGCCCCGTGCTCCCCAGAGCTGGGCCTCATCGCTCAGCTGCAGCACCGGGGGCTGCAGACCGAGGCTGGGACAGACCTGCATGACCCGCTCCCCCAACCCACGCCCGCCAGACCGGGAAATGGAACCCTAGCGATGACCACCGGGCTCCCTCCCAGGGCGCACTGGGATGGCAGGTGTCCCCTGATCCCATCCCAGGGCCCAGGACGCCCCCTCACTCGGGAAGCCAAGGACCCATTTCCCCACCACCACCAACCCCTCCATGCAGAGTCTCTGCTCACCGGACCCGAGGGGATGTCACAGCACGTCTCCAGTTCTGAGTGGCGGGAGTCACAGTAAATCACGATCCGCTGTAAGTCAAACTGGGAGGGAGAGCAGGACAGAGGGTGAGTTTGGGGGCTTTGGAACCCAGGTGTTCCCTGGTTTCAGGTCGGCCCTGCTCAGGGATCAGGCCCACTTCCTCTTCAGGGTCCTGTATGGTCTGACCCTGAGCTGAACTTCAGGGGCACCCTAAGTGTCATCTACAGACAGCCCGTCCCTCTAACGGTGCGAGCCCCAAGTGCAAGGCGAGTCCGCACAGACCGGGGGCAGCGTCTTCTCCTGCTCTGGATGTGCTACAGCTCAGGCCCCTCACACGCCCCCTCCCGTCCACAGTCCGTGGCCACTGCGTTCGCTAAAGCCCCTGCCGTGGTGCTGCCACCAACAGTCTCCAAAGGTTCAGAGTACCCCTGTTTTCAACTCTCTCATCTCCATGTGGTGGCTTAAGTGAACTTTTTTTTATTAAAAATTTGCTTCTATCAAATAAAAGCAAAAGTAAACAAATGGGACCTAATTAAACTTACATGCTTCTGCACAGCAAATGAAACCACGGATTGTCTCTCTTCTAGGAAAACCCCTGAAAACTAGCAACCACGCTGAGGCATCCCCTCAGGAGTTGTTGTAAAAATACACCCACAGATCTTTTGACGCTCCTCCAAGAGGTGGAGCTTCATTCCCCTCCCCACCCCCGAGCACAGGAGGGACCTGGTCAGGGGCTTCTAAGGAACAGAACATGGCAGAAGTGATGGCGTGTCACTTATAGAAAGACTGGCTTCTTTGTGCGTGTGCGCATGGTCTCTCTCTCTCTCTCTCTCTCTCTCTCACATCACGCAGCCTGGGGGTCACCAGCTGGCACGCAGGGAGCTGCCCCACGGAGAAGCCCACGTAGGGAGGAACCAGGACCGCTGTCAGCAGTCCAACAGCCCACAGGAGGCTGCCAGCAATCACCTGCGTGAGCTTGGAGGTGGTCTTTCAGCCCTGTTCTAACTTCAAGATCAGAGCAATAGCCAATAGCTTGACAGCGACGTTATGAGAAACCCTGAGCAAGACCCACCCAGCTCAGCCCCTCCCAGATTCCTGAACCGCAGAAACTGTGAGACAGTAAGTGTTTGTTGTTTTCATCCCTCTTTTTTGGGCGGGGGTGGGGGGGATATTTGTTATGCAGCAACTGATAACTGATACACATCCTCTACTGTCAAGAAGAGTCCACGGGGTCTCTTCTCCCCCTTGGCTCCTTGTACAAACAGCTAATACTGAACATGGCAGCCTGCACGGTAAGTATACATTTGTGTGTCCCTCCTCCCCCGGGCCCCACATCCTGACCCACAGCCCTCAAACACACTGAGCTCTCTTTTCCCACCTGCTTTTCCCTCCTGCTCTTCACAAGGCTGGCTCCTCTCACCTTTCACCTCTGTAACCACCCATCAGAGCCCAGGCCCTCCCTGTCACTTGTCATCCTGTACATCCTTAGAAAAGCAATGACCACAATGCCTCCTTTGTGTGCATTTCTCAGTTTACTTTTTAAACTGTGTTGCTCCGATGAGAACAGCAGTTCTGTGAGGCAGGCCTCTCTTATCTCGTGTTTCTCTGTACCCCCAGCCCCAGAGCACTTCCTGACATAGCAGATGTCCCGAGGCATAGAATGAATGGTTGAGTGGATACAGAAAAAAAAAAAAAAAAACACATAGAAGTATTTCTGAGCTCAGTGGTAATCAGGGAAATGCAGATAGAACCACAATAAAATACCATCATATGCCCATCAGATTGGCAAAACAACAACAAAAACGTTAAAAAAAAATCTATGAATGTTGGTGAGGATCTAAGAAAATGGGTCTTTCATACGTTGCTGGTAGACACATAAATGTTTTGTCACTTTGTTGAGAAGTTAAAATATGCTGGAAAGTCAAAAATTGTTTACCCTACAATCTAATCATTGAATGCCCCAGAGAAACTCTCCCAACTGGTATATATCTCCAGCCTCAAAGGCACGTGTTACCCTATTTTCTTCATGAGGAAAGCATATCTGGAGATGTGCCAGCACGTTCAAGACCCAAGACTTGCTGGTTATGACGGTGAAACATCAAAACAATCTAAATATTCACTAACAGGAGAATAAAAAAGCAAAATGTACAATAAAATGAAGTATTATGCAGCAGCTAAAAAAGCTTAGACACATAATTTTGAGAGAAAAAAAGCAAGACGACTATACATGCTGTACATTATTTACATAAATTTAAAAATATCTAGCACACATCCAACAACCCTATATTTGATAATAGACATACATATACGTGTAAAAAAATAAGAGAAATGGTTTTGGAAAGAGCTATCCCAGATCATGATTTGGTTACTTCTCGAGAAGCCAGGGACACTCCCAGTCAGAAGGATCAAGCGGACTTCAGCTTGAAGACAGTACATTAAGTGTACATGTGTTACATGTGTGCATATTCATGGTGTGTGTGTCTGTGTGTATAGATGTGGGAATGCATTTGTAGAGGAAAGAAAGATACATTCAAGGAAAGTGAAAAAAAAGAAAAAAGAATTAAGGAGGGAAAAGAAAGAATAAAGAAGGAAAGGACACTGATGTAATGGTGATGCAAGGACAGCTATTACTGGCCACTGAGTCTTCCCCAGTTAATATCCCTGGTTGGTGAAATGAGGATGATTTTTACTTATTTTCCATGTACTTTCCTATATTTTCCAATATTTTTACAATCAGAGAAGAAGGGAAAAGAGTCTAAATTTACAGGGAACTGTGTAACTCTATTTCTCTGCCCATCGATTTGTCTACATATACATGTAGATATATGTCCCGTGTCCCCAGTGCAGAGCGCAGTGCTTGGCACAGAGTAGGTGCTCAATATATATATGGTAAATGATAAATGATCAAGTGGCTAAATAATTAAATGAATGAGTGAATGAATGAGTGATGGTGATGTGGCAGTTTTCTGAGTCAGGGTCCTCCCTCCTAAGACAGTGCAAGGTGATGACTTGATACATGATACACACAGCTGTCTTGTAGGGGACATCAGGAGCACCTGGCTCCTGAGGCTTCTCCCTGGTGACCCCAGGACCTTGGCTGCAGAAGGCCCACCAGTACTCACGTCGACGGGCACACTGTCGTAGAGGCGCTTGCCGATCACAGTCTTCCCCTGGATGTCAATGTTCTCCCTCTCCTCGATGGGCAGTGTCTGCACCAGCGCACAGTCTATGTACAGGGAGATGTTCTGGGCCTGGATGCTCAGGGCCACCTTGTGCCAGTCCCGGTTGAAAAGGTCATGGACCCGGGGACCTCGGAAGACCACCCTGACGGCATCCTTCATGGCACCCACAGCATTGTACTCCACGGCCTTGTTCTCGCCGTCCAGCCGGATGGACACCTGGGGAGGAGAGGATGAAAGGCCCCTTGAGCTACATGGGACCAAGGGAGGAGAGGGCAACTGGGGCAGGGAGATCGCAGAGTCAAACCCAACAAACCTGAGTCAGATCCTAGCCGTGACCCTCACCAGCTGGTCAGCCTTGGGCAAATCACTTCCCATCCCTAAGCCTCGGTGTCCTCCTCACTACAATGGTGTCACTGACATCTACCTTACAGGCTGATCTAAACCCTGTATTAAATGGAAGATCTGAGCTTACACGTTAATCCAGGGGTCAAAATCTCAAGTACCCGAGGGGCTATGCAGGTAAGAGCACCTTTGTGAAACTACAAGGGGACTGGTGAGGAAGGGCTTGATCTGTGAGACCGCCCAGAAACCCTGACTGGTTTCAGCTTCTTTTAAAACCACAGGAAGCAAAACAGAATCCATCTGTGTCTAGATACCAGGTGCCAGTCTGAGACCCCATCCACTAACCCAAACTCTCTCTCACCTTGAAGATAAAACTGAAGCCCTGGTAGAATAAAGCAATTCGGTGGCAGGGACCTTGTCTGTCTTGTTCACTGGATTACCCTCCAGCCCTCTGCAAAATGCCTTGAAAACTCTGGAAGGAAGTTTTACTTTCCTCTGCGTTTTAAGAACGAATGAGGGGCTTCCCTGGTGGCGCAGTGGTTAAGAATACACCTGCCAATGCAGGGGACATGGGTTTGAGCCCTGGCCCGGGAAGATCCCACATGCTGCGAAGCAACTAAGCCCGTGCGCCACAACTACCGAGCTTGCGCTCTAGAGCCCGTGAGCCACAACTACTGAGCCCTTGTGTCACAACTACTGAAGCCTGTGCGCCTAGAGCCTATGCTTCGCAACAAGAGAAGCCACCGCAATGAGAAGTCCATGCACCGCAACGAAGAGTAGCCCCCGCTCACCACAACTAGAGAAAGCCTGCACGCAGCAATGAAGACCCGATGCAGCCAAAAAATAAAATAAATTAATTTTTAAAAAATGAATGAATGAAGTAATGAATGAACGTATGCTCATCCATGTGCTTATTTTTTTCATCCCTTGCACGATACTCACTGAACATCGTCTGTGACAGGCAAGCAACCTGCTTGGTGTCAGGAATGCAGGGATGGGCAAGATCAACACTGCCTCAGCGCACGGAGGTGGGGGACATAGCGTGACATAGAAAATAGGTATTCACTGAGCAAATGGATGGATGGGTATATTCTTGTCCAATCTCCGTGGGGTTAGTCTCCATCTGCCCTGATATCCACGCTCCACCTCTCTCTACCTGGATCTGGACTCCCAGACTCTGAGCTTTGACTTCTTCACCTGGGCTCCGATGCCCTTTGGCTTCTAGTTAGTCTGGCTCATGGGAGCAGAAATCAAAGAGCAGGGAGAGAGCAGGGTCTGGAATTGACTCTCCCGCCCTCCCAGCTTCCCTGCGGGTCCAGTCGGCCATGTCCCTCCAAGTGCCAGGGCCCTTTGGAAGCCCTCCCTCCTCCACAACTCCAGAACACAACGTCTCCGTTAACCACCAACCTCTCCCTGCCCAGGCCATCCAGGCCCCGGGCAGGAGCTTCCTCCTGTTGCTAATCCCAGGACACCACAATATCTTTCATTGGTTTCCTTAACCCTGACCCTTAACCTCATCAGCTCCCTTACCCTGAGACACTTTACTAAAACACTCTTCAAAAATCTGGGCTGTCTATTGCTTGCCCACACCCAAATTGGCAAGTCACTTTTAAGCTGTGTTACCTCGGGCAGGTTTTTTAATCTCTGTGTGCTGTTTCCTCATTTGTAAAACAGCACTGATGATAGTGCCTACGTGATAGAGTTGTTATGAGAATTAAATGAATTTATAGATATGTAAAACACTTACATAGTACTTATACATCAGGCACTGTTCTAAATACTATCTATAATAAATGAAGCAAGTTCAAAGACATCACTGCAGTGAAGCCTTCTCTGACACACACGTGTAACTGGATTCTAACCTGGTCATTTGCTCTCACATCCTCAGGCATGTGGATTTATTTATTTTTTCATAGCATTGTGGGTCAGTAAATGAAAGCATTCTGGGTCATTTATTTCATGCACCCACTTCTTGCCTGCCCTGCCCCATCCTTTTAAGCAGGCACCCCGTCTCTACTGCTCATCTCTTTAACCCCAGTGGCTAGGACAACACACGCCATATAGTAGGACTCAACAGAAAGGGAATAAATGAATGAATGAGAGCCCCGAGGTTAAAGGAAGGAGCCCACTGCCCTGCCGGGAACCAGCCACAGTGTTTATGACACCACCCAGGTGTTCTGGTTTCTCTGTCTCCGGTCCCCCACATGGCTTCAGCACAGCCAAAGGGAACCTAAAGTTTATTTTTAACTGCATTGTCTGCTGGTATGTTACAGTTAGGGTGAAAAACAAAACTATGAACCCCTGACTAATAACCTGAAACTTCTCGTAAGCATAATCTTATAATCATGATTAAACCTGGTCTCTTTCTCGATATCAGTTTCACCTGTTTGAGCCCTGTACCCCTGAGCCACCTGGGGAGCTTCATGAGGACATGGGTTTTTCTCCAATGTTTCTATTTCTCCCAGCACCATGCAGAGCAGAGGAAGGCCCGGCAGGCCCGAGTCCAAGCTGGGTGGGGGGGCTCAGGAGGGCACTCCATGGCTCAGATCCATCAGCAAACCATGTTGGTTCTATTTTCAAACTACATATCCAGAATCCCATCATTTCTCCCCAGTTCCCTATGACTACTTGGTCTGAGTCAGTATCACCCTGTGCCGAGAGGACCACAGCGGTCTCCCAGGCCCCCTGTCCTGGGCCTGCCCACCTCGCAGAGCCTACTCTCCAGTCCCTGCACTAGCCTCCACCCTGTTCTGAGTCTCACCTCCACCCCTCCACCCTGCTCCAGAACTAGCCTCCTCCTGGCCCTTTATCAGATCTGGAATGAGTGCCCCTCAGTTTCTCCAAATGACAAACAGGGAAAATGCCAACGGTCAAGGGTGGTTGTAAATTCTCCGTGGGGTCATGGATGTAAAAATCTAGATCCGGTTATTACAGGGCTACGGGACAAAGAGCACGTGAGAAGGTGGCTCACACCAGTCTGCTCACAGGTCATCTTCTACGTGGCCTCTGTCCATTTTTCCTGTGTCCGGTCAGGACTTCCCCGAGGCGTGGGGCGGCCACCACGTCATTTTCAGTGAAGGGCACGCCCCAAAGCCTGTTCAGTGGAACGGAACAGCCCGGTGCCTCTGTGAAAAGGCAGGTTCTGTCTCTGCCCGGCTCTGCAGGATTCCAGCCCAGGGCTCATTCTGGCAGAAGGAGGGGAGGAGGCCGACACGGCCCTGCAAATGCCATGGAGGAAGAGGACCCAGACTGAGGGGTGGTGCGGGCTCGCCCCATAGGACTGCCATGGCAGGTGCCCAGGCCCACGGCACAGGACCCCGGGAGACTGGAGACGTGCGCGTCTGCAATGGAGGTGGGTGAGGGTCACGACGAGCTGCCTGCTCTCTGGAGAAGAGTCTCACCTCCTGCAGTCGGCCTCCCACACTCAGGAAATCAGGCCACTGGGCAGTCAAGCCTGACGATGCTTCTGCATCTCAGTTTGACCAGGGACGTTGCAGGAGTGTCATTCAACAGGACTAATGTATGGAGACCAGAGCCAGCGGGGCACAGCGGTCAAAAGACAGACTTGGAGCTTGACTGTCTGGGTTCAAATCCCACCTCTCCCCCTCATGACCTATCAAAACACAGGCAGATGTCTAAAGCCTGCTGTGGATCAGTCTCCTCTCTGTAAGGCGGTAACAGCAGAACCTACCCATAGGGTTGTTAGGGGGACTGAGTTAAGATTTGTGAAGCGCTCGGGACAATCCTTGGCTCCTACTGACTGCGTGTGAGTGTGGATAAGATGTGCCCTCGGGGGCAGGGTCCAGCTTCAAGCACGGGGAGTGAGCTCACTGCCACGGAGAAGTCGCCTCTGAGGGACGAGCCCGGGAGTGTGGCTACCGCAGACCAATGGCTTGAGCAAGCTTTTATTTTATTTCAACCCCAAGTGAAAATAAAGTCAGTGTCCCCCAGCTGAAGATGAGTAATGTCTCTACACAGTTCATTCTTCAAGAGAGGACAGGGTAAATGACAGATACGGTTGGTCCATGAACTCTGAGAACAAGCGGATCGGGATTTGCATCTCAAATAAGTGTATGGTGTTGACGGCTTGGGTCTGAGACAGGTCTTCCCTCACTCGGCTGCATGCTGTTGACAGGTGGTCCTACCTTCATAGGGACTGAGAGCCAGAATGCACCAGACATGGGCAAAGACGAGCTGCAGAGCTCCATTCAAGGTAAAACCAAGGACTACCATAAAAACTTGTATCACACATCAGGCAGCATTCTAGATGCTTTAGGGACATCATTCCACATGGTGCTTCCATTAACCATTCCTGGGAGGTTTTCTGTTTTCCATTTTCCAGCTAAGAACATTAAGACTCAGAAAGCAAATGTGGAGATTGATTCAAGATGGCGGAGTAGAAGGACGTGCGCTCACTCCCTCTTGCGAGAACACCGGAATCACAACTAACTGCTGAACAATCATTGACAGGAAGACACTGGAACTCACCGAAAAAGATACCCCACATCCAAAGACAAAGGAGAAGCTGCAGTGAGATGGTAGGAGGGGCACAGTCACAATCAAATCAAATCCCATAACCGCTGGGTGGCTAACTCACAAACTGGAGAACACTTATACCACAGAAGTCCACCCATTGGAGTGAAGGTTCTGAGGCCCACGTCAGGCTTCCCAACGTGGGGGTCCGGCAACGGGAGGAGGAATTCTTAGAGAATCAGACTTTGAAGGCTAGCGGGATTTGACTGCAGGACTTTTGACAGGACTGGGGGAAACAGAGACTCCACTCTTGGAGGGCACACACAAAGTAGTGTGCGCATCGGGACCCAGGGGAAGGAGCAGTGACCCCAGGGGAGACTGAACCAGACCTATCTGCTAGTGTTGGAGGGTCTCCTGCAGAAGTGGGGGCTGGCTGTGGCTCACCGTGAGGACAAGGACACTGGCAGCACAAGTTCTGGGAAGTACTCTTTGGCGTGAGCCCACCTGGAGTCCACCATTAGCCCCAGCAAAGAGCCTGTAGCCTCCAGTGCTGGGTCGCCTCAGGCCAAACAACCAACATGGAGGGAACCCAGCCCCACCCATCAGCAGACAAGCGGATTAAAGTTTTACTGAGCTCTGCCCACCAGAGAAACACCCAGCTCTACCCACAACCAGTCCCTTGCATCAGGAAACTTGCATAAGCCTCTTAGATAGCCTCATCCACCAGAGGGAAGACAGCAGAAGCAAGAAGAACTACAATCCTGCAGCCTGTGGAACAAAAACCACATTCACAGAAAGATAGACAAGATGAAAAGGCAGAGGGCTATGTACCAGATGAAAGAACAAGATAAAACCCCAGAAAAAAAATTAAATGAAGTGGAGATAGGCAACCTTCCAGAAGAAGAATTTAGTATACTGATAGGGAAGATGATCCAGGACCTCGGAAAAAGAATGGAGGTAAAGATTGAGAAGATGCAAGAAATGTTTAACAAAGACCTAGAAGAATTAAAGAACAAACACCTAGAAGAATTAAAGAACAAACAAACAGAGATGAACAAAACATAACTGAAATGAATAACTGAAATGAAAACTACACTAGAAGGAATCAATAGCAGAATTACTGAGGCAGAAGAACGGATAAGTGACCTGGAAGACAGAATGGTGGAATTCACTGCTGTGGAACAGAATAAATATAAAAGAATGAAAAGAAATGAAGACACCCTAAGAGACCCCTAGGACAACATTAAACGCAACAACATTCACATTATAGGGGTCCCAGAAGGAGAAGAGAGAGAGAAAGGACCAGAGAAAATATGTGAAGAGATTATAGTCAAAAACTTCCATAACATGGGAAAGAAAATAGCCCACCAAGTCCAGGAAGTGCAGAGAGTCCCAGGCAGGATAAAACCCAAGGAGAAACACGTCGAGACACATAGTAATCAAACTGACAAAAATTAAAGACAAACAAAAATTAAAAGCAACAAGGGAATAACATACACAAGGTTAACAGCTTATTTCTCAGCAGAAACTCTACAAGTCAGAAGGGAGTGGCATAATATATTTAGAGTGATGAAAGGGAAGAACCTACAACCAAGATTACTCTATCTGGCAAGGATCCCATTCAGATTCAACATAGAAGTCAAAAGCTTAACAGACAAGCAAAAGCAGAGAATTCAGCACCACCAAACCAGCTCTACAACAAATGCTAAAGGAACTTCTCTAAGTGGGAAACACAAGAGAAGAAAAGGACCTACAAAAACAAACCCAAAACAATTAAGAAAATGGTCATAGGAACATACATATCGATAATCACCTTAAATGTGAATGGATTAAATGCTCCAACCAAAAGACACAACCTTGCTGAATGGATACAAAAACAAGACCCATATATATGCTGTCTACAAGAGACCCACTTCAGACCTAGGGACACATACAAACTGAAAGTGAGGGGATGGAAAAAGATATTCCATGCAAATGGAAATCAAAAGAAAGCTGGAGTAGTAATACTCATATCAGATAAAATAGACTTTAAAATGAAGAATGTTACAAGAGACAAGGAAGGACACTACATAATGATCAAGGGATCAATCCAAGAAGAAGAGGTAGCAACTATAAACATATATGAACCCAACATAGGACCACCTCAATACACAAGGCACATGCTAACAGCTATAAAAGAGGAAATCGATGGTAACACAATAATAGTGGGGGACTTTAACACCTCACTTACACCAATGGACAGATCATCCAGACAGAAAATTTATAAGGAAACACAAGTTTTAAATGACACAACAGACCAGATAGATTTAATTGATATTTATAGGACATTCCATCCGAAAACAGCAGACTACACTTTCTTCTCAAGTGCACACAGAATATTCTCCACATCTTGGGTCACAAAGCAAGCCTCGGTTAATTTAAGAAAACTGAAATCATATCAAGCTTCTTTTCCAACCACAAAGCTATGAGATTAGAAATCAATTACAGGGAAAAAAACGTAAAAAAACACAAATACACAGAAGCTAAACAATACTAAATAAACAAGAGATCACTGAAGAAATCATAGAGGAAAAAAAAATACCTAGAGACAAATGACAACAAAAACATGACGATCCAAAACCTATGGAATGATGCAAAAGCAGTTCTAAGAGGGAAGTTTATAGCAATAAAATCCTACTTCAAGAAACAAGAAAAATCTCAAATAAACAATCTAAACTTACACCTAAAGGAACCAGAGAAAGAAGAACAAACAAAACCCAAAGTTAGCAGAAGGAAAGAAATCATAAAGATGAGAGCAGAAATAAATGAAATAGAAACAAAGAAAACAGTAGCAAAGTCAATAAAACTAAAAGCTGGTTCTTTGAGAAGATAAACAAAACTGATAAACCTTTAGCCAGACGCATCAAGAAAAAGAGGGAGAGGACTCAAATCAATAAAAGTAGAAATGAAAAAGGAGAAGTTACAACAGACACTGCAGAAATATAAAGCATCATAACAGACTACTACAAGCAACTCTATGCCAATAAAATTGACAACCTGGAAGAAATGGACAAATTCTTAGAAAGGTATAATCTTCCAACATTGAACCTGGAAGAAATAGAAAATATGAACAGACCAATCACAAGTAATGAAATTGAAACTGTGATTACAAATTTTCCAGCAGGGCTTCCCTGGTGGCGCAGTAGTTGAGAGTCCGCCTGCCAATGCAGGGGACATGGGTTCATGCCCCGGTCCGGGAAGATCCCACATGCCGCGGAGCAGCTGGGCCCGTGAGCCATGGCCGCTGAGCCTGCGTGTCCGGAGCCTGTGCTCCGCAACGGGAGAGGCCACAGCAGTGAGAGGCCCGCGTACCGCCAAAAAAAAAAAATCTTCCAACAAACAAAAGTCCAGGACCAGATGGTTTCACAGGTGAATTCTATCAAACATTTAGAGAAGAGCTAACACCCACCCTTCTCAAACTCTTCCAAAAATTGCAGAGGAAGGAACAGTCCCAACCTCATAAAAAAGAAAATTACAGACCAATATCACTGATGAATACAGATGCAAAAATCCTCAACAAAATACTAGCAAAGGATCCAACAATACATTAAATACTAGGATCCAACAACACATTAAAAGGATCATACACCATGATCAAGTGGGATTCATGCCAGGGATGCAAGGATTCTTCAATATACGCAAATAAGTCAATGTGATATACCATATTAACAGACTGAAGAATAAAAACCATATGATCATCTCAATAGATGCAGAAAAAGCTTTTGACAAAATTCAACACCAATTTATGATAAAAACCAGAAAGTGGGCATAGAGGGAACCTACCTCAACATAATAAAGGCCATATATGACAAACTCACAGCAAACATCATTCTCAATGGTGAAAAACTGAAAGCATTTCCTCTAAGATCAGGAACAAGACAAAGATGTCCACTCTCACCACTGTCATTCAACATAGTTTTGGAAGTCCTAGCCACGACAATCAGAGAAGAAAAAGAAATAAAGGGAATCCAAATCGGAAGAGAAATAAAACTGTCACTGTTTGCAGATGACATACTATACATAGACAATCCTAAAGATGTCACCAGAAAACTGCTAGAGCTAATCAATGAATTTGGTAAAGTTGCAGGATACAAAATTAATGCACAGAAATCTCTTGCATTCCTATACACTAACAACGAAAGATCAGAAAGAGAAATTAAGGAAACAATCCCATTCACCATTGCAACAAGAAGAATAAAATACCTAGGAATAAACCTACCTAAGGAGGTCAGAGACCTGTACTCAGAAAACTATAAGACACTGATGAAAGAAATCAAAGATGACACAAACAGATGGAGAGATATACCATGTTCTTGGATTGAAAGAATCAATATTGTGAAAATGACTGTAATACCCAAAGCAATCCACAGATTCAATGCAATCCCTATCAAATCACCAATGGCAGTTTTTACAGAACTAGAACAAAAAGTCTTAAAATTTGTATGGAGACACAAAAGACCCCGAATAGCCAAAGCAACCTTGAGGGAAAAAAACAGAGCTGGAGGAATCAGACTCCCTGACTTCAGACTATACTACAAAGCTACAGTAATTATGGTACTGGCACAAAAACAGAAATATAGATCAGTGGAACAGGATAGAAAGCCCAGAGATAAACCCATGCACCTATGGTCAACAAATCTATGACAAAAGAGGCAAGGATATATAATGGAGAAAAGACAGTCTCTTCAATAAGTGGTGCTGGGAAAACTGGACAGCTACATGTAAAAGAATGAAATTAGAACATTCCCTAACACCATACACAAAAATAAACTCAAAACGGATTAAAGACCTAAAGGTAAGACTGGACACTATAAAACACTTAGAGGAAAACATAGGAAGAACACTCTTCGACATAAATCACAGCAAGATCTTTTTGGACCCACCTCCTAGAGTAATGGAAATAAAAACAAAAATAAACAAATGGGACCTAATGAAACTTAAAAGCTTTTGCACAGCAAAGAAACTATAAACAAGACGAAAACACAACCCTCAGAATGGGAGAAAATATTTGCAAACCAATCAACGGACAAAGGATTAATCTCCAAAATATATAAACAGCTCATGCAGCTCAATATTAAAAAAACAAACAACCCAATTAAAAAATGGGCAGAAGACCTAATTAGACATTTCTCCAAAGAAGACATACAGATGTCCAAGAAGCACATGAAAAGCTGCTCAACGTCATTAATTATTAGAGAAATGCAAATCAAAACTACAATGAGGTATCACCTCACACCAGTCAGAATGGGCATCATCAGAAAATCTACAAACAACAAATGCTGGAGAGGGTGTGGAGAAAAGGGAACACTCTTGCACTGTTGGTGGAAATGTAAATTGATACAGCCGCTATGGAGAACAGTATGGAGATTCCTTAAAAAACTAAAAATACAACTACCATATGACCCAGCAATCCCACTACTGGGCATATACCCAGAGAAAATCATAATTCAAAAAGACACATGCACCCCAATGTTCACTGCAGCACTATTTACAATAGCCAGGTCATGGAAGCAACCTAAATGCCCATCGACAGATGAATGGATAAAGAAGATGTGGTACATATATGCAATGGAATATTACTCAGCCATAAAAATGAACGAAATTGGGTCATTTGTAGAGACGTGGATGGACCTAGAGACTGTCATACAGATGAAGTAAGTCAGAAAGAGAGAAACAAATATCGTATATTAACGCATATATGTGGAATCTAGAAAAAGGTACAGATGAACCGGTTTGCAGGGCAGAAATAGAGACACAGATGTAGAGAACAAATGTGTGGACATGAAGCGGGGAAAGCAGGGGGGCGGGTGGTGGTGGTGGGGTGAATTGGGTGACTGGAATTTACATGTATACACTAATACGTATAAAATAGATAACTAATAAGAACCTGCTGTATAAAAAGTAAATAAATAAAATAAAATAAAATAAAGGAAGAAAGTGAACATGTCTCAGAGGCCACACCAAGAAAGGACTAGACACGAGGTCTGAACCCAGGTCGTGCTGAATCTCAGCCAGTTTCCTCCACTACATCATGAACGTGCTGCTAAGAGAGCATGTGCCACAGGACAGCAGCACTGGCTGCCACCTCCCTGGCTGGGCTGAGGGTCCCTGAGACAGGAACTGGGCGTTCTGCCCCACCAGGTGACGGGCACTTGACCGTCAAGGAAGAAGTGCAGCCCTCTGGCAGTCTGCCAGCCCCTGCAGCTGCCCTGAGCCTCTATGGACACCAGACCCTCCATCTCCCAGGCCCAGGACAGAGACCCCAGGAGAAAACACGGTGGTTGATGCCAAGCCCACGAGAAGGAGAAAGAAATCTGCACTGAGACAAGGCATGCTGCTCACACCTGCGGGATGCCGTACTGGTCGATGACCTGCCAGATATACCAGTCTTCTTTCCGAGACATCTTCCGGAGCCGGAAGGTGGTGACAAAGGCGTACTCATCAGGCAAGCCTTGCGGGAACACATCCCTGGAGGGAGACAGAGACAGATGGCGCCGGGCTGAGAGAAGAGGCTGCAAAGGAGGCCCACGCACCCCGGGGTCACGAAGTCCTGCCACTCTGACCTCCTAGGGTTCTAAAGTCCACCTGCTCGCCTGCCTTTACCGCCTTTTCCTTCAGTCAGGACGTCCATACAACCCTCCGCCAACCCTCGCTGTGGCCCCTTCACTGTCCCGGTGCACCCACCCTCAGCCCCCTGAAATCCACCCCCGCAATGCTCGTCTGCATCCATCTCTCCAAAATCAATAATAAACGCTACACTGCCACCCCGCCGCGGGGTCAAATGCGGCCGAGTGCTCCAGCCCTCACCTCTCCCTGCCTGCTGCGCCTCAGCAAGGCCACACTGCCACATCTTAGCCCGCTTGGTCCCTGCCCCATGTGCCAGGACATCCTCCGTCTCCACAGAGCACTGGTTTCCTGAGCTCCGGGGACCAGGTCCTCAAATGGGGGAATCCCTTGACCCCTGCAGCTCCAGCCCAGACAGCCCTGCACTGCCCTTTCCCCTACACATTCAGCATGCACGTTGTTCCGCGACAGAAGCTACGATGTATGGTGTTGTGATGCCCCCGCCCTAGCTGAGGGCGGCCAGGCTCTCACGGGGTGACTCCTGCACCCCGCTGCTCAGCGGTCGAGCAGAGGCTCCCCTGCAGACAGCGGCGGGTCTCCAGAGCTCTCCTCTTAACCGCCAGCTGTTGCCCGGCACACCCGTTCACGGCGGGCCAAACCCTGCTCTGCGGGGCAAAGAATGCAAGGCGCTGCCTTCTGCATTGGAGGAGGTGGAAACTGTCTGGCCAGAGAGCCAGGAAGGGAAATGAGGAGGCGTCTGGGTTTCTGGTTCGCAGACTTGTGGACCCTCAGGGACCCTTTGTTTGGCTGTAGAACCTGTGAGTAAAGACTGGTCCTCCCTCTGTGATCTCGGTTCACAGATCCGAGCCGGGAGTTGGCCCAGCCGTTCAGAGTCATTCTCTGAGCTGGGATTTCACCCAGGATCACATCCAGGCACTGGGAGCAGTGCCCTTTACTCCCTCGGGCCTTCCCGGGATCCAGGGACGCCCTAGGTCACTGCCGCACAGGAGGGGTACGGGGCTTCCCCACCGCTCTGCACGGACACAGGCTGTGGAGCCTCAGATGGATGCTGCCCTGCAATTTTGTTTTCTTCTTATTGCATTAACGAGGCCAACTATGCTACTGTTCTTTTCTAAACACACTTACTTCTCAATGCACATGTATGTATAATATACAAATATGCTATGCATCTGAATACACTGTATCTATATATTGATAACTATATTTATATTTATATCTACAGGCACACCTCGTTTTGTTGTGCTTTAGCTTTACTGTGCTTCACAGATACTGTGTTTTTTTTAAAAATTGAAGGTTTGTGGCAACCCTGCACCAAGCAAGTCCATCAGTGCGAATGATATGTACACTGTTTTTTAAGATGTAATGCTGTTGCAAACTTAAAAGACTACAATATGGTGTAAACATACCTTTTATACACACTGGGAAACCAAAAAGTGTGACTCTCTTCGTTTTGATATTCGCTTTACTGTAGTAGTCTGGAACCAAACCCACGATATCTCCGGGGTGTGCCTCTATCTCTCTCTCTCTCTATCGAGAGACTAATACTTTTTCTTAGGCTGTGTATATATACAGATACACAGGAGAGGGTAAAGGGATTGGAGTTGAAGGACCGACCTGAGTTTGAGGCCAACCTCTGCTTCCTAGGAACTATGAGATTTTGAACAGGTTGCTGTCCCATTTTGAGCCTCAAATGTCACACCAGATAAATGCTGAGAATAATACAAGCCTTGCTCCCCCCATTTTACTGTGGTGAGAAATAAGCTAGATAAGGTGTGTAAAGTGCCCTTTAAACGTTTAGCAAGTAAGAAAAATACAAATATTGAAAGTGACACCCCTTTTCATTATGAACAAAATTAACCCGTACATTAAAAATTATACGTGTATGTATGTATCTGCATAAATTGCATTAGAAATGAAAGGGATGCTATTCTCACTCAACACGTCAGAGCTCTGTCGGTTTGATTGTTTCTGGTGTTTTGCCATTAAAACAAACTCGAAACCATGTAGAAATTCCTTCTCAGGATGACTCAGCATAACATGAGCCCAAATCCATTTCCCAGAAACACTTCAGCCCCACGTCCAGAGATCAGAGTCCAAGGCCATTGTGCTGTTTGCTCCAAATGTCCTGATAGGAAGACGGCATCCTCAGCAAGCGGGAGGCCTCTGCTGGGCTCCCCACCACATTCGCGTAACGTGTGCTTTCCTCCCTCTGTTTTGTTCTTTCTCTGTTATATGTTTGCTTTATTATTATTATTATTATTATTATCATTTTTGGCCACACCATGCAGCTTGCAGAATCTTAGTTCCCCCACCAGGAATCGAACCTGGGCCCCCTGTGGTGGGAGTGTGGAGTCCTAACTGCCAAGGAATCCCCTTGTACGTTTGCTTTAAAGTGAAGTTGCCTGTGATTTTTTTTTTTTTTTTCTGTTTCTAAGTGGTATGGATGAATTGGACAGTTAGGCCAAAGAAGTAAGGGGAGTTAAGTGGGAAATGGAACCTGGATTCTGTTCATCCCTGTGCGGCCCCCAAATGAGCATGGGGCCAGGTGGTTAAGATCACCCAGCATCTGTACCTCAGCCCGTGTGGACAGAACACGCACAGTCAGGAAGGCACGCCTCCCTTAAGGGTCTGCTGACTGCGATAATGGTCTCCATCGAAGGGCGGGGAAACGGGATCCAGAGAGAGAAACCGACCTAGCATTTCCTCTTCTGAACCAGCACTCTCCCGGGATGCTGGCGCTGTGAGCCGTGGAGGACGTTAGGGCCCGATACAGTCCTGGTGCAAGGCTGGCACTCAGAGAAGGTCCACCGAGCAGGAGAAACGATTGCATGCCTGCCAAATGCAAGCTCTGAGGCCTGATGTGCCAAGCCCACCTTTGCCAGGCCGTATCTAACAGAGGCTTCTCACTGATCATGGACTGATTCATCCCCTCCTCCAGGCAGGGCTCAGCTCCACGCTGGGACTCAGCAGAGACCAGACTCAGGCCCTTCCAGGAGCTTCTCCCAGAGCTGGGGAGACAGTCTGCAAATGACTCATTGCACAGTCGAGTCGCTGGCTTCAATGTTGCTACATTTTATGCAGTAGGACAGGTTGTGAGGAGAGAAAGTAAGGGGAGGCCTGGCTTAACCTCAGAGTTAGGGGGAGGCATCCTTGAAAGCAGGACAGATGAGCTGTACTTTGAAGGACAAGCAGGGGTCCCAGGTAGAGGGCAGTGCGGACAATGACAGGCCAGGACGAACCTGATGCCAGAAAGGCAGCACGGGGCTAGATCACACACAGGGTCTTCCCAGGCCCTTAGCTTAAGAACACTCAGAAGTAATTAAGGAGTTTTAAGATGAAGGATAATGTCAAGATAAAATATCACTTTTCATTTTCAAGAGACCATTCTGCCTGAGAGGAGAAGAATGGAACATTTATTCTGGTGTCATCATTAGCCCCTGACTGCAGACCCCACAGGTGTCAGACCCTGGACTAATCTCTGCATCATGATCCTCTCAGATGACGTTGCAAGGCGGACACATTCACCTCAGGTGAAACAGATGCCATGACTGGGGCACAGGGACCTCCAATGACTTGTGTAAGGCCGGGCACCCAGCAAACACTGAACTGGGTCTCCACTGGCCAGAACGACTACACGATTCTGGGTGGTGCTCTGCCTGCGTGTCATGCAGTGGCTGGTCCACAGTAGGTGCCGTGGATCTAAGCCATAAATGATAAACGTTTGTTGTTTACTGAACTAACAGAAAAATGCAGGCATGAATGGATGGAGGATGAACGTCACACCTGTACGGACAGGTGAGTGTAGAAGGACCAGGGGACCAACAACGTCAACGGTAATACACGGTTAAGAAATAGGCTGAATTCCTGGGTCAGTGATTTGGCTGCTTCATTTCAGGGCGACCTCACCAGGCACCCTGTAGGCGAAATCCCTGCCCAGTGCTCAGTGAGCAACCGTGCTGACCAGCGCCTTCCCACCCTTTCAGAGGCGTCCCGGGCAGGTCTAGGAGGAGAAGCAACCACTCACTCAGTCCTTTGCACCACAGGGAAGGATCCCATCCGGACATAGGAACTCTGCGCCCCGTTCTCTCTCTCCCCCAAGATCGCCTTCACACTGAACAAATCCACCAGGTCAAAACCTGTCCAAAGAGAAGAGCCAGGAGTGAGTTTGGCCAGAGGAGCCCGGGAGACAGAGGAAAAGCACATCCGCTCTCTGGGAAGGTGGCCAGCCCGCCCTGCCCTGGGGGAGTGGGGGTGGGATTTAAGCAGAGGGAACCGTGCAAATACATCTCCCAGGTGAAAACAGAAGCAACAGAGGGAGGAGATGGACAGCTTCTGTTTCCATGGCCAATTGCAGGAAACAGGCAGAGACGCTGGGGTTTCCGATGAAACATGAGCCTTCGTGAAAGCCCTGGATCACAGGCAAGCATGAGGCAAGCAGTCGGCCACCATTCCGGCCATGTGACTGGCGTTCAGGGAGCCCACGTGGGGACACCCGGCTCACACAGCCTGGCTCTGCAGGCGAAGTGGCAACTTCGGCTTTCCTTCTCGCAGCCCCATTTCCGCAATTCATTTGGACTTTGCTTGAATTATAATTTAGCAGCATTTAAACTGCATGATTTTAAAGGGCAAACGCCAGAGAGAAGAAAACTGTTCGTGACACTGCATTGATGGAAAGGCGTATTTCCTTTTGTTTCGGCTCTGAGAGAGGACCTTGCTCATTGGCCACACGAAGTAATGGAAAAGACACGAACTTTGGGCTCAGGGGAGCTGGCGGGACAGGGGGTCATCCAGCTCAGTCACGTATTTGTGTGATGCTGAGCGGGTTACAGAACCCGCAAGAGCCTCAGTACTTGGTTGTGACAGGAGGCTTGACACCCGCCACCTTGGCTGTCAAGAGAATCCCAGGCGGTCGCTCAGCCGTGGTAGGAAACCGACTCAGCAGGTCAGTTATTCACTCAGGATTCTCCACCATCGGCAGCACATACTTATCCATGACCCCTTACAAAACCGCCTGGACCAGTCTGAGGGGGCTGACTTGAGTCCTGCAGCTGGGGTCCTCAGAGGAGCCCAACCACGATGCCCACACGGAGGCAACGGTGGGATGTACCGGCCTGACACTGTGTCCCTGGGGAAGGGGAGAGGAGGCCGCCTGTGGGTGGGCACCGGGCCTCACTTGTCTCCGCATCCCCGGGCTAACACACCACTCGGCATCAGTGGCACCTAATAACCCACGAGACTTCAGGAAGGTTCTTGCTGTCTCCAACATTCTGAGATGCTGCCATGGAAAACAGGAAACGAGCTTGCACGGCTCACATTAGGATGATTAAAACATCTTCTAACTAGATTCTGTCCTAAGAGATGATTTAGTCATTCAAGTTGTATTTTGAGAGCCTCTCTGTTCCAAGCCCTGTGTAAGATGCTGCAAGAACAGAAAGGAATTAGCATCAATTGAGAGTTTCAGCAGCAGAGTCAGACAGGCCTGGGCTGTGTTCCTGACCACCAAGTCCTAGCTGTGTGACCTTAGGCAGGTTGCCTGACGTCTCTGAGCACCAATTTCTTCATCTGTAAAACGGGGATTGTCTTTGCACCTCATAGGATTGTGGTGAAGCTTGGATATGATATAAAGCTCCTCGTACAGAGCCTGACATAGAGAGGAAGACGCACAAAATAATTTTCATATTAATTATTTCCCTTTACAATGATTACAGCCTCTTCTCCCACTAGATTTTATCCATGGATATCATTTACGCATTCAATACATATTTTTTGAGATCCTGCTCTGTGCCAAGCATGTATGAGCACTGGAGACGCAGCTGGGAGAACTGGTACCCTGGTGGGAGACCAATAATAAGCACATGTCCAACACAAATGTAAAGGACAAGCATCTCAGTGAGACACACCTGGGCCCTCCCTGCCCTTAGACTCCGCAGCTCCACGACTCTGGTGCAACTACTCAGCCCCTGCAAACTCCCACTTCACGGGGCTGCCCAAGGCCCACAGGGATGCGCGGGCCCCGGGGGCTCCCGCTGAGTGCCAGCTCTGACTCAGAGAGCGGGCTCAGAACCTGGCGGGCACGGGCCCGATGCCGCCCACTAAGGTGTCAGGCAGAAGGGCAGAGAGGCCCGCTCCTCCACTTCACAGCTCCGTCCCTGTCACTGGAACCGCCACCTGAAGCTGGGCTTCCTTGTAGCAGTCATATGTGGGAGAATAAAAAATAGCTTTAAAAAAGCAAACATATGCTCTACTTTCTAGTTCCACTTTCATTGGCTTCCACGGATAAAAACAAAGACTTAAACACCACAAAACTCTGAACAACAAGCAATTAACTAGGAGGCGGCAAAGGGCACCGAGAGAAAGATGAATTGCCTGCAATAAATAAAGGCAGGGAAGGAAAATGAAAAATGTTCCCGAGGTAAATGGACCCTGATGCGAGGCATCGCAAGATAAAGCGGCGATTGTTTAATGTAGAAACTGCAAGGATGCACCTCCCCGAAGTCACGGACTCAGCTGAACCAGGTGGTATCAGGGACGCCGTGACGATTGCCCACAGTCCTTCAAAGGTCCACGCTGGACAAAGCTTTGCCGGACCCCCAGGCACGGAAGTTAGTCCCGGGTCTTTCGTGGGTCTGGCCGAGGTGCACACGGTTTATCTGTCCCCAGGAGAAGGTGAGCAGTTTGAAGGATGGGACCTGATCTGATTCATGTTTCCATCCCGAAAAAAGTAAGAGCTCTGGCTGTCGTTCTTAATTGAGGCACCGTCAGCGGAAAGAGGGAAGGAGAGAAGAAAGGAATTCACTAAACCATGAAGGGCCTCCTCCATTTAGATGCCCTGTTGGCTGCTCCAATGATCAACAGGACAAAATCCCAGCCCCAACCCCCAAAAGTTTAGTGTCTACAGGGAAACAGGCACAGAGAGAAGCTGTGTTGGTATCATGGGTAAATGAGAAGGAGGGGGAATGGCTGGGCTTGTATAACAGCACATGGAATATTTTCCCTGCCCAGCTGAGGAGCAATCAGGGAAGGCTTCCGAGAGGAGGCAAGGCCCGGCCTGAATTTAAAGAACAAATAAAATCTGGGCAGACACAGATGGAGGGAAGGGCATCCAAGGTAACTGGATGTGCAAAGGTCGCCAGACCTGAGTCACTGAGGTTCTTTCTGAGAATCCCACTATTTCGGGATGTCAGGAGCCATGGTTAGGGGAGTGAGCTAGGCAGGGGCGGATCAGGCTGGGCTCTGTGGGCCACGCGAGGCAGTCTGAGTTTCTTTCTACAGGCAGTGGGGAGCCACGGAAGGGCTTTAAAGCAAGGGAGAAACACAATCTTGTTTCTGTGTTCAGAGACCATTCTGGCAGTGGGGATGGAGGGTCGGGGAGACTGGTGAGGACCAGACTTGGAAACACAGGCCTGGGGAGGAGGGAGGCAGGGAGCACTGAGCTGAGACTATCTGAGATGCTCGTGACATGGCGACTGTTATCTGGAGGTCAGAACTCAGGTAGGAGGAGAGAGACATTAGGATGTCTGTGGCCAAATCTCAGAGCTGGACCGTGCCCAGCACTTTCGTTCAGCTTTAAATAGCTGACCCCCCAGGAATGTTGTATAACACCTTTAGTCACTAGAATTTGCAGAACATTCCGTTTTTAGAGCCGGGAGGGGTCCTCAGAGATAGCATGTCGGATGTATTGCTGCGTTAAGTGGGGAAACTGAATCTCAGAGAGTCGGGTGATGGACCCAGGCCGCCTGGCTGGGGAGCAGCAGGGCCAGGCCCACGCCTCCAAACTGCTTTGTCTGTTCTGTTCCCCGTCCTCACTGTTCCAGCCCAGATAAGCCCTAAAAATAGCTGGAGTCATTTAAGGAACCGCCTGGAGGTGAGGCTTTGGGGAACTGCATTTTTTACAAAAGCTGCTCCGATTACCCGACTGCGTTTAAGTTGGCAAGTATGCGGCGCCATCTCTCCCGAGCTCCGGCCTCAGCTCCAGCTGGCGGGAGCCTTTTTTCTGGTCTGGTTATAATTAGAGGAGACGATAGATCCTGCAGGCTCTCTGCTCTCAGAGCTGCACAAGCAGGGCATCTGCACCGCGTGCTGATGGATGCCCACCCAGCACTGTGATTTACTTCCTGGGGGCCTCGGAGCCCACCAAGGGGAGGGGAGGTTCCAGGCTTCACTGGCAGCAGATCCACACAGCGGATTCCGCACAGAGGGTCCCGTTTCTATCCAATCACCACAAGACTCCTCAGCAGGATCCTCACATGCCAGAGCCAAAAGATTTGTTCCCAGCTTGCATAAGCACACGTGTGCACACACAGATGTGCAAGCACGCACATGCATGCACACACACATACACACACAACACATTCTGAATCTTCCCCGCCAGAATCAGTTATTCTTCAGTGGAAAAAAATACTGGGGGCTCTTCAGTCCGTAGAACGAGAGGAAAGCTCATTCTGATTTGCAGACGATAAGGCAGATGAAATGTTCATTTGCGTCTCCTCCCTCCCGCCCCCTCTTCCTTCCGATGGGCTGGATGTGAGCCCTGACTCCGCCACAAACTCAGGCAAGTTCCTTAATGTGTCTGTACCTGTTTCCCCAGCTACAAAAGACACAATAGTGCTGGTCTCCTACATTGTAAGGGTTAAGTGAGAAAATAAGTGCAAATCCCTTGGCATGCAAGGACGTGGTAAGCATGTAAGTGCTGGGAAGCATCAATTATTACTATTTCTGTTATTAATGGTATGACTGTCATAACTTCCCTTCTACGAACAGACACACTGGATAATGAATTATTTAGGGGAGACACCGTTACGAAGGATTCATCGCTCAGGAAGCCCGATATGGATAATGCAGCAAGGTCAAGATCTGCTTCCCAGAGTGACTTCAGCGGAAGTTACTCGGGGGCAGAGCCGGCAGGCCCAGCCAGGCTCGAGGGATGGAGAATAGATTATCCAGAGCCAGAGCTCCGCTGGATATTACCAAAGCAATCAGTGGGGACATCCGTGTTCCCAGCAGTTTTGCCCTTTGGACGGTGACTCGGCTATAAATATTTTCACTTCAAGGTAGCTGTATTAATACAGTGACTAGGATGGAAGTCCTCTTGCTCTCAGGAGTTAGACAAAGACATCCTGATAGAGAGAGTGAGTACCTCACTGAGCACGGACGACAGCCCAGGTGCTCCCCCAGAAGTGCTAGTGTATCCGGGAGACGCTCGATGGAGGAGAAGGGTCAGCAGGGAGGGAGGCACGGCAGCTGATGGGGACAGCGGCACCAAGCCGGCTGGCCCCTGTGGGGACGTGCTGGGAAGTGGGTCAAGGAGCCGGGTGTTGCTTTACCGACGCTCACTGCTTGAGGGCTGGGTTACTCCCGAGAGCGTTAATCCCCTGGCACGTTTCACCTGCCGTGCACACAGGGAGCACAGCCTTCTGCTGTTCCAGAAACAACCCTCAGGCGCCAAGGTGCAGATGCTGGCGTGTTCGCATGGGCAGGCGAACCCAGGCAGGGTCCCTGGGGAAGGGGCAGGGCACTGGGTTCTGATGGCCCGGGGCTCCCTGCCTTGGACGGGAGACTGACTGCACTGGCTAGAAATGGACCCGAGATGCTCTGGGGTGGAGAGACGGGGCTCCTGACAGGGCCAGCGTTGGTGAGGGAAGCAGGGCTGGTGTCCTGGACGGAGGAAAACTCCCCCGAGATCACGCGCTTGAAGTGTTCAGCTGGACGCCTGGCCACGGGGAGGAGTCAACGGGTGCTCATCACCTCCTCACCATCGGGACGAGGAGGCCGGCTCAGCGTCCCCCGCGCACCCCAGTTACCCTGTCGTGGTCGCGTTCAGAGACAGCCTCCACGGAGTTTATTTCTGCTGCTGGCCCCGCAGTCGTGTGTCTCTGTGTTCCCTCATCCATTGATTCACTCATGTATTTATGACTCTGATTCACTCCCAAATGCATTTATTTATTCACCTTTGCCCGGCCGCCAATCACTCACTCACCATGTCACTCACTCCACTGCATTCTCTACTGACCCTACAGCATCACCACCTGCTCCCAGAGGGAACACGTGAATGGTCTTCCCTGTTGACGGTTCGTTGACGGGAGCCGCTACCTGCACAGTTCAGACCATCCTATTAGGACTTCGGTGAAGGACAGGACTGAGGACAGCACCAGCAAGGCTACCCTTGAATCAAGGAGGGTCATGGTCAAGTCCAGCAAAAAGCACAGCCAAGCAAGCCGTGTATGGTGGCTGTTACTCTCTTACCTGTGATTTCCTTGGTTTCGCCATTGGTGTGCTTAAAGCGATCTCCTTCTACACGAACGCTGGGGCAGAGCACGTCTGAGAAAAGCAAGAGGAAACAGAGATCGATGAGCAGACGCAGCCCACGGTTCCTCCATGGCACGTGACGTCATCGGGACCCCGCGCCAACCCCCCCGCATGCAGGACGTCCAGCATGGGGCAGACGCAGAGGCAGCGCCACATTGACTGAGTGTTTCATTTACTCCCAACTGTACTTGTTAAGCATCGGCTCTGCCAATACTGTGCTCATACGGGGATGAGAGAAGAACAGGCATGGTCCCCACCCACAAGGAGCTCACAGTCGTCCATTAGAGGGAGTCAGACACGGAAATCCACACGATCAATGGGGTCCTAAGGGACAGAAATGGGTCTGGGTTGCTAGGGCACTCAGGACTCGGATCCAACACCTGGCCCAGCCTGGGGAGGTCAGGGAAGCTTTCCCGGAAAGGTGATGTTTGAGGTTTCCCTTAAAGGAACAGTAAGGCTCAGCCAGATGGACAAAAGACCAAAAGGCGATACAGGCAGAGGGAACTTCATTCATAAAGGCAGGAGCTTATAGATGAAAATCCCAAGCCAGAGGGGTGTCAATGAAACAGGAAACGTGCTGGGGGCCCACCTGCAAGGTGTCTGTTATGCCACCCCAGGGAGCTTTAGGTGCAATTCCAGAAGCAGGCATAATCCAGAAGAAGCAAGACTGCTCAGTTACACAAAGGCAATGGAATCAGTCACACAGTGAAAAGTACTTCATTATACGATATTACATAAATGTCTTATCTGAATGTCTTCATGATTTCTCACTTTAAAAAAAAAAGTTGGGGGTTTCCCTCGTGGCGCAGTGGTTGAGAGTCTGCCTGCTAATGCGGGGGACGCGAGTTCGAGCCCTGCTCTGGGAGGATCCCACATGCCACGGAGCAACTGAGCCCGTGAGCCACAGCTACTGAGCCTGCGCGTCTGGAGCCTGTGCTCCGCAGCAAGAGAGGCCGCGATAGTGAGAGGCCCGCGCACCGCGATGAAGAGTGGCCCCCGCTTGCCACAACTAGAGAAAGCCCTCGTATAGAAACGAAGACCCAACACAGCCAAAAATAAATAAATTAAAAAAAAAAAAAAAAAGTTGGAAGGAAAAGGGATTCTTTCAGTTGACCCAAAATTCCCAGAAAGAAACTTACGGTTTCTTTCAAAGGGGAAAGTGTAGGGGAGGGATAAATTAGGAGTTTGGGATTAGCACATAAAAACTACTCTATATAAAATAGATAAACAACAAGGACCTACTGTATAGCACAGAGAACTATATTCAATATCTTATAATAACCTATCATGGAAAAGAATCTGAAAAAGAATACGTGTGTGTGTGTGTAACTTAATCACTTTGCTGTACACCTGAAACTAACACAACATTGTAAATTAATTATACGTCAATTTTTAAGAATCCCAGAAAGAGCACCACCTGCCAACGTTAAGGTTCCAGGCCCAAGTGTTGGCTCCATTGCAAGCCTCCTAATCTCTCTGTCGGTGTCAGTATGCGTGACATGGGACACCTTACAAAATACACACTTGTTGCAGGGCTGCTTGGAGGACGGAGCAAGATCAAGCCATGACAGGACTTAAATGTAGCACCAGAGGCAACTTAGTACAAGCACTGCCCTGCCCTTGAAGCCATCTGGTTACCATGTACATTATTATAATAATCACACGTTACTAGGCAGTTCTGTCATCCCATCACTTCCATGTGCAGTAATCTCTTTTCATACGTTTTCACAAGTGTTTCACTGCGGGACCAGTTTGAGGCCCCTTTTCCAATCAGCAGTGAGAGGGGAAAGAATGAGATCCTCCCCGATTTGGGAGGCGGTATTTTTAATGTTTATCCCAGAGGCACCAGAGATCTGACAAGCCCCAAGGAAGGAGTTATTTTGGAAACAGCACGGAGTTGTCTGTCTAGAACCAGATATGCAAGAGGATGCCAGCAGTGCGCAGTATTTAGACGGCGCCACCCAGGACAGCGGCAGCTGCAGGTGACGGCCAATTGCTTTAAGGCTGGCAGGCCGCCAGAGGGACTGGCTGGGACCGTGCGTCATTTAAAATGAGTCGACTCAGAAGGTTCTAGCCTTGATCATGAGCAAACCTCTGGAGGCTGATGCCTGGAGCTCAGGGCAGGCAAAGCTACTGAGCCTTGTCTCTGCAAATATCCCAAGGGGGCGCCCTGATTCCCAAACCGGGACGGTCAAAGACAGTCCGAAAGCCATGACCACAGAAAAGATTGAAACGTTTCAAAGACGTCAGCGCTTGCCCAAACTGCTTTAAGAAATCAGTCCCCAAACCACCTGCCAATCCCCTTTTGGGGCCATCAGTAAGCCTCATACACTCCAAAGCCTCAAGGGGGAATTTATAGCTGACTTAGTAAGTCAGGACAAATGGCTCCCAAAATACCCCCTGCAGCCAGGCTCCCCAGGGAAGACAGGGCCCCAGAGGTTCACCTCTTGGCAGGGAGGGAGGGTTAGCATCCAAAGTCCCTCTCAGCCCGTAACTACCTCCCTTTGGCCAAGATACGCCCACATCTTGGATAATGATCTATTTATTTCCATGTTAACTCATTTATTTGAACTAAAATACTTACAGAGCTCCAGACACATTCCAGGCACTGAGCTAGTTCCAGGGACACATAAGTGGGATAATAGATAAGACACCGTCCCTGTCTTCAGGGCACTCGTGGGCTGTGAGAGGACCGGGAACAGGTGCGCTCAAGGAAGTGTCAGCGCTGCTGTGGCACCCTGTGTCCCCCTGCTTCCCAGGCCCTCCTCCTCACCCCCTGATGCCATTCACCCTAGCCTGGGTAAGGGCCCCTCGGCAGGGCCCCGTGTCCCAGAGCTGGTGGCACCATGCTGAAGGCACTGACTGGCATGGCTGTCTCCCCGGCGAGTCTGGACACCCGGCTGAGTCTCAGTCCAGCTGTGTGTCCACTGCCTTCACGGCTCCAGGCACAGAACAGGCCTCGAGTCTGTGCTGAACAGAATGACCAGTGACGCCTGAGCCAGGAAGTAAAGGCTGAGTGGCGGCCTGGACGCCTCTCGGGCGTGGGCGGCATCATGATGCTGACAATCAGGTGAGAAGACTGCACAGGCTCCAGGACTGCTGCCACCGAAGTGTCACACACACTGTTAGCTGCCACCCTAATACCCGTTCCCCACTCCTTCCTTGCTAAAAGAGCGTCGCTTTTATTCAGAATGGCAGCATTTTCAGCCTATGGAGAAAAGCTGTGGCTGGTTGGTCTAAGCCAGTTACGGTGATTCTGTTCCCCACCTTGCCAGCCGCCCTTCCAGCGAGGGATGGACCTGTGACCCAGTTCTGGCCAAGGACATAAATACCAGAAGCGTGCCTGGCTGAGGAGGGGTGGTGTCTTAAAAAGCTTTGGTTTTCCCAATGTAAGGGGACAGAAAGGTAGAAGGGATTGGCAGGGGTACTTTCCCTTCTTCCTCCTTCAAACGTGGGACATAACATCTGCAGGACTGTCTAGAACTGAGGAGAGAGGAACTCCAGCTACCCCCAAGCCTAGGTGAAAAGCGTAAGGAAAAGAAACTCATTTTCCTGGTAAAGAAACTACTGACAAACTGGATTACCTTCACTTATCCGATCAATACAGATTTATAGGTAATCATTCAGGATCAACATAAAAAGTAGTCCTGGAATTAAGGATAAGGCTAAGTTCTCAGGAATCAAAACGTGTGTTTAATTAGCTCTTGCTTAGCTGGCTGATTTTCCTTCTCGAAAGGGTGAAAACAAAATAGACATGGCGGATCACAAAGCCCCTGCTCCCCTGGAGTTCAGTTACTGTCATCCACTGCCATTCGTACTCCCTCAGCTTTCAGGAAGGCAGAACACTCTAGACTTCTGGAGAGCAACAACATCTCTTTCCACAGTATGAGTTCTTTTTCACCAGAAGCCTTCAACGGAGGCCCAGTCTTGGTTGATCAGGGCTGCCGCTCCCAGGGGGACACACCATGAATTCACTGCAGTTGCCCGGGGAAAACGCCTCACGTTGCCCTCAGTCTACCAAATGGCAAAAGGGGAGAATGTGTTTGAGCATCAGGGGAGGAGGGTTTGCACAAGATGGTCTCTGCTGTCCGTCTGCTTCATGCTGAACACCCATGGTTCTGTCTAGAGAAGATGTGCCATGCTGTCCCCCTGGCTCTCAGCCAAGGGTTTCTGCAGCTGGGGAAAAAAGGGTGCTGGCAATTATTGAGTGCCTACTGTGTGCCATTCACCCACCTGGAAATTTTACCCACAACCACCATTCGAGGAGGTAGACTTTGTTTCCGTTACACAGATGTAAGAACTGAGGCTAAGAGAGGTTAAGAAACGCACCAGATAGGAGGCGTATCTGGGTTTGAATACAGGTCTACCTGTGACTAGAACGTAGGAGTGGAGATGGTTTCCCGGCCTAGCTGAGGAGCACCAGGAGAAGCAAGCAGCAGAGCGCCGAGGGAGGAGGCAGTCACTGCCCATCCATCACCTCCCGGCAGCCGCTGCTGAGCGCAGCTAACCACAGATGGGATGATGACATTCCAAGTGGGCAGGGGAAGAGGCAGAGGAGGAGAGAGATGAATCAGACCCCCCGCAGACTCACGGCACAGCTCCTCAGCGGCTCCGAGGCCAGCCAGGAAGTCGTCCACACAGCCCCACTTTGGAGAGCCAGGCCCCAAGGCCCCAGGGTCAATACGAATAATTAGAATCGTAAGGGCTTCCAAGACTGCGTGCCCACACGTCCAGGTACTGCGCTGGGTGCACGATGTGGACAGTTTCTGCTCTGCCGGGGGATGGAGTTATCCCCGTGGTCAGGAGACATATGTAGAGGGCTTGCTCTGCACAGACTTTGCGCTATAGGCGTGTCAAATCCATCAGCACGTTGACTGACCACCCCCCCCCTACAGCTTTACGGGACAGGTGCTGCTGTTTGCAGGTGCGGAAAGAAAGGCACACAGAAGTCAGCAAGACGTCCAAGGCCACAGAGCTAGCAAATGGCAAAGTCAGCGTGCTGGCCCCAGCCTCTGGCTCTGGACCACTACAGCATGCAGTCTCTCCAAGGTCACCTGCCCAAGGCCACCCAGCACAAAGGTGCCCAAGTCTGTCTCCAAAGCTTGCAGGGACAGCCAGCCAGCATGCCACTTCCTGAGGCACCCCACTGCCTCTGGACACCCCTGACATGTACAAGGGGCCCCCTCACTCTGCACCCAGTGGTTTCACGTGCTCTCCGAGTTCTGCACACTGGGTCCGTCTGCTTGTGCCCACTTACATCTGGCTCTGGGCAGGGCACTGGGGAACCTGGGGTGGGCAGACGGCAAGATCCTGCCCTACAGTGTGTCCTCTGCTGGCACCAAATCCAGAACAGGTCCCGTGTCTCTCACAAAAGCCAGTTAGATGTTTCAAGACAGTCAGCGCCCTCCTCTCTCCAATCTTCTCCAGCTGAGCAAGCCTGGCTCCCTGGCAGCTCCCTCACCCAGAGGAGAAAGAGCAGAAAGAATAAGATCCCAACGGGAGCAGTTAAGAATCTAAGCGCACACGCACTGTAGACTCACAGCTCCCGAGGGCACGGCTAAGGCATGTTCCCGCTGACAGATGCCAGTGTTTAGCATCCTGTTTGACACATGTCAGTGTAGTTATCATGCCCATTTTTCAGATGAGAAAACTGAGTCTAAGAGAGCTTAGATGACCTGCTCAAGGCACACCCCTAGTTAGTGGTGGAAACAGAATTCGAACTCAGTATGCCTCTAGCACTCTCACCCTCGCTACAACAAACTGACGTATATACACAGGGGTCTGGAAGAACATATATGACACTTAAACTAACTGTGGTTACCTCTGGGGGGCAGAACTTGAAGTGGTTTTTATTTCCTTTTTGCCTTTCTGCATTTACAAATTTGTTTTAAAGGTCTGAACATGATTCACTAGTGCAGCATTTGTAGGTTATCAGTGTCATTCTTTTTTTTTTTTTTTTTGCGGTACGCGGGCTTCTCACTGTTGTGACCTCTCCCGTTGTGAAGCACAGGCTCCGGACGCGCAGGCTCAGCGGCCATGGCTCATGGGCCCAGCCGCTCTGAGGCATGTGGGATCTTCCCGGACCGGGGCACGAACCCGTGTCCCCTGCATCGGCAGGCGGACTCTCAACCACTGCGCCACCAGGGAAGCCCGTGTCATTCTTTTTTGAACGTAGGCCTGAGCCTTGCCCTGGGGCCCTCTTTGCTGAGGCAGCAGGAGGCTCTAGGGGAGGGGGCAGCGAGATGGCCAGGGACAGGCAGGCAGCCATGAGGGCTGTTTGCAGAGGTGAGCGGGAGCCCCGGAGGACAGCTGGTGCAGGCATCCCCAGGAGGTCTGGGGGATGGCAGGGGCCTTGTGGGGCTCAATATGCACTTCTGGACCCAAGAGCTGCCAGTCAGGGGGACAGGCCCCCAATTTCAAGGGAGCCACCATGGAGACAGACAGACAGCAGGACAGACAGCAGGACAGATGGGAGAGAGCTCTGTGCCACGGCCAGCAAATACCTGCAGATGCTGGGAGGGTTCACTAGTGGGGGCCGAGGACACAGGGACACCCTAACACACAACGAGCACGTTCTTTGGAGTCACTAAAATCCTGGCGCATGTCATGAGCTCCCTGCAGCTCTCAGCAAGGGTAGGACGGGGCCTCTCTACACATTTGGGAAACGGTGAGGAAGAAAAGGGAAGTGCTGGACCTGCCCTGTGCACCACCTACCAGCTACTTTAGACAGTTATGTGCTCTGATTTCACAGCAGCCCTGCAATATGGGCATGCTGGTGCATGGGGAAGCCAAAGCTCAGAGAGGTTAAGTAATTTATCCAACATCACACAGACAGCAAGTGGCAGAGGCAGGAATCAAGCCAGGGAGTGAGGCTTGGACATCGAGCGCTGGACCACTATTCTACACACACATCTGAGCACTAGAAAGCACCCTGGGTATGAGTATAATAATAACCAGCCAGTCATCGGATAGCTCCACTGCCTCAAGGTCACACACATGGTCTCATCCAATGCTCTCACAGGGCAGATATTCGCATCCGTTCTTTACAGGTGAACAAGCAGCTTTCCCCGTTGTTAAAAACACACACACACACACACACACACACACAAAAACCCAAAAAAACACCTGAAGATTGTTATTAGCTGCATCCCAGGGCCATGGACCTGTGTGAGGAGCAAAGAGGACAACCCAGGGTCCAGGTTCCACCTCCACCTCCTATTCTAGAACTTTCTGGAGATTCCCGGCCTGCATTTCCCTTCTAGGTCAAAGTGAATTGGCACCTGCTGCCTCTCCAGAGGCCCCAGATCCCCTCGCTGGTCGATGCCCACCTCCCAGGTCCCTTAGGCTGGAGGGAGGGTGTGGTCAGGGTGCCCAGTCTATGGGGGAATGAAGGCTAAGTGTTTTAGAGGCAGCCTGGTGGTAAGAGACAAAATACTGGTAGAAAGAATCCCGCCCCCGGGCCTGCTGACAGCAGGATCACCGGGTCCAGGAGACCAGGGCCACCCATCCTCGGTCTCAGGAAGAGCACGCACGGTGTGAGAACAGTGAGGAGGAGAGGCTAGCGGGCCCCCTCCCGCCCGAGCACACGCCCGCCTGCGGGGGTACAGTGAAACGGGGACAGGGCCAGAGGGGGAAGTGCTCCCCAAGGCTGGGGAGGGGCAAGGTCTGGAGTCTGCAGACACCCACCACCCACGTCAGTTTCTCCTTCTGTGTTTCCAGACCCAGAAACAAGCGCAAAAGTTTGTGGGATTTTTCCCCATCCAAGGTCATCCCGAAGACTAAATGGACCAGCGGACGAGGAGTTCACGGCCTGATGCCTGGCACCCGATACAAGCTTGTTCGTTCCTTCACTCGTTCAGCCAACACGTATTTGCACAGCGCCCGACCCATACGTCCTGCCATAAGGAGCAAACGTGTAAACGCGCAGACGAGGGGGCCCCACCCTGCTGGAGTGACTAGCCAGACAGAGGAGAGAGCACAGAGGAAACGCAGAGACAGACACAGAGAAGCGAGCCAGCTGCCACGAGTGATCCGTGCTGCTGGGGACACGTCGGTGACATGGGGGCCAGGATGCATGTGGGGTGCGCCGGCCTGGGAAGACCTCCTGGCTTGGTGAGCTCTGGGCTGCGAGCTAAGAAGGGCGTGAGCAGCCACGGGAAGAGCAAAGGGGAGAAGGTCCCAGCGAGTGCAGGGCCCTGAGGAGGAAGGGGCTCGGCGGCCCAGAGGTGGGAGGGGGACCGAGCCCTGCAGCAAAGTTCAGGGCGTGGAGAGAGGAGAGATGGGTCAGGGGAAGCCTCATAACCCCAGGCGGCGTCTGTAATTCAGGGCAGGGAAGAGATGGCTCTGCCCAGATACAAGGGGGCTGTGATCCAGGCCAGGGGCAGTGAGACTCCTGCGAAGAGGGTGTGGTTTCGATTGTCCCGGGCTACTTGGACCTCCTTCCCTCCTGGGGACTGTCCCGTGGGCAGAGCACCAGTAGGTGTCACCAGAGACTGCGAGGACCTCCTGTAGGACTGGCAAAAGGAGCCTGGGGCAGTGCGGCGGCAGGAGGTGGGCAGAGCCCTCCGCCAGCCTGAACAGGTGCCAGGGCCCAGCTCAGCCTAGCAGTGACCTTTGGTACCTGGTGTCTGAGAAGCACCTAATGCAAACCTCCTTCCCTTCACGCCACGTCCGACGAGTGCCTGCCACGCACCTGGTACTGAGCCGAGCCAGGGCACACGCTAAGGGGCCCGCGGAGCTCAGGGAGCTGCCGTCCAGCATACAAGATGGAAACTGGTCAAGTAAGGCCTTGATGTCTCCAAGAACTCTGTGATTATAACCCCTGAAAGGTACTGAGGCCAGTGGGGGGATGAAAACAGTGGGATCAAAGGGTGTCTCCACTGAGATTTGAGGGATGAGTCAGAGGCGAGAAGGTGAGAGCGGGAGGAGGGTGACCCATCGGGGGTGCAGGCCAGAGCCCGAGGGTCGGGGAGCATGGACACATGGCCACAATGGCAGACAGGGAGACGAGGTGCAGAAGGGGCGGGGCCAGGAGGGGTGGGGAGTGATGGGTCCTGGCAGGAGGTGCCCCTCTGCCTGGGGGCCTGACGCTGGCGGGCAGGGGTGGAGGAGGACGGACCGGTGAGGCTACCGCAGTGGATACTGGCGGGTTCGAGCCATGCGGCGGGGGCGAAGCAGTGAGGGGTGCTCAGGCGCTGGTCTCTCTGGAAAGCAGAGTGGGCAGGCTGGTGGCCGAACGGGCGAGGAGTGTCCCAGAAAGAAAGAATGTTCTGTCCTGAGCATCTGGAACCCTGCAGGAAGAACCCATCTGGAACCAGAAAACACAAGTCCAGTTTCCGACGCTTCATGTTTGAGATGTCTCTTAGACACCTAGCAAGCAACCGGATCTGTGAGCCTGGCTTTCAGACTCCGAAACAAAGCTCCAGGCTTTTGATGTGGGAGTTGCTCCTTTGTAGACACAGCCTTTAAAGCACTGGGGATGGAAGAGATGGTTCAGAGATGGAGACAGAGGAGAGAAGAGGTCCCAGGGTAGGTCCCGGCCTCCAGCTTTGCATGTCGGGACATGAGACTGGACCAGCAAAGGAGGCTGAAAAGGGGACGCTGGTGGGCCAGGAGGGGCAGAGAGGAGGCGCGGAGGTCCAGAGGAGGCAGCGTTTCAGATTACAGTAACAGAGTTCATAACCAGGGACCCAGAGCTCAAGCCCAGGCGTCCCACTCCAGCATCACCCCGCCTTGCACTACAGCAGCTGCCGTGTGGACGGCTGAGGAGGAAAGGCCTCATGGGGGTGAACCTGTGCTTTCTGTGCGTGGCACCGTCTTTTCCAACCCTCTGAGGCTTCTTTGCTCGATTCTAGAACTGAATCCGCACTCTCAGTATCTACCCTTCAGGGTCCTGGCAGGCACTGGACAAGAGAAAGCACACGAAGCGCCAGACTCGGTCCCAAGGCTGCCGTGATCTCACCCAGTCACGTCCTCCTCCCCCTGTCCACTCACCCCAGGACCCGAACCCAGCCTGCCGTCCTTCCCAGGAACCCGGAGCTTCTGCTGGACCAGAGCGGGAAGGGGCACCCCAAGGCTTTCTCCCATGGCGCAGGGTCCCGAGGGAGCGGGCTGCTGAGCAGGGAGGAGAAACAAGGCAAAGCAAAACCCTCCCTCCTCCTACGTGGGTTCGGAGTAGATGGAGAAATATAAAACCAAATAAGTGGCAAAATGGGAATTTATCACATGAACGCACGGAAGGGTTGACGAGACTTCCCCGTGGCCCGTGGAGAGGAGCTGAGACGCCGGGAAGGCGCGGGGAGAAGGGGACCCCCGGCTCCAGGGGCAGCGCTGACCTGCGTGGGACCAGGACAGACCCCGCCTCCCCTCCGTCTCAGGAGAGCACAGGACTGGCCGAGGGAGCCCCATGTCTCCCCACAGGCACATCCCCGGCCCCTGTGGTGTCTCTGCTTCTCACGGGAGATGGGCAAACAACACACGGCGCTATTTATTCTGTCTACTTGCGGCCACATCCTCTCCATCAGCATGTGGCCTGGGTCAGACCGTGCCCAGACTCAGGGTCGTGTCCTCAGAATCAGAGCTCCGGTGACCGAGGCAGGCCACAGGGACAGGAGGCCCCAGAGGCAGCGGGGCCGAGCTCAGCCGTCCACTGCGTCAGGCCCCTGAACGCCTGTGGGAGCAGGCAGCAAGGTGGGGACCTCTTCACCGGGTCCCAGGGCACTGGACAGGGGTGGAACTAGCCAGCCCTGATGCTCCTTGGCTCCTGGCCCCTCTGCCCGAGGGCTGCTGGAGGTAGGTTCCTGGAACGGCCACTGGCTGCGTTCCTGCGGGGACCCGGGGGAGGCTGCCGGGACGTCACGGCCAGACGGCAACGAGGGGCAGCCGGTGTGGCCTGGCTCCCCCCACCCCCCCGGACAAGTCGAGCGGTGAAGGCAGAGCTGTGACTGGAGACAGGGCTGAGGCCTGCAGGAAGGGTGGGGACGTCCAGCGCACACCCCCCAGACGGGGGCACCGCCCACGCGCTCTCCCAGTCCCATCCCGGGCCGCCCACTGCACACGGCCGCCTCCTCTGGGGGTCTGCGGAAGAGGGGCCGGCTGGGGGTGGGCACACGGGGGCCACCTGCCTCTGTGCCCCTCCACGGCTGTGGATCCCCACCTGCGGCCCGGGCTCTGCTTCACCTGTCGACGCCACACCCGGAGCGTGAAGCTGCTGGTGCTTCCTCTCCTCCCAGCTGACCTCAGCCGGCCGCCCAGCCCAGCAGCCCCTGCTCCTCACGAGAGCGCCACCGCGGGCTGGGCCCTCCGTTCAACTCTACTCACTTTCCCCTAACTTCCAGCCGCCCTCCCACCCACCCCGCCCTGGCCCTCAGACCCCGCTCCTGGGGGGGGACGCCCACCCTGCCTCTCCAGCTCTGCCCACCCTGCCCCGGCCCTCAGACCCCGTTCTCGGGGGGGACGCCCACCCTGCCTCTCCAGCTCCGCCCACCCCACCTGCCCGGGCCGCTGGGCTGTGGCTCCAGCCCACGTTCCCTCTCCACCTTGATCCCGGCAGCATTCATCCGTTCTGTGGTGTAAGGCATCGTCACCTTAACCTCCGCTCTGCGGCAGGGCTGGGAAGAGGACAAGGCCAGCATGGGCCCGGTGCCCACACCTAACGAGCCGCACCCCAGCTGCCCACCTGGAGGGAGCAGGACCTCGAGAGTGAGTCTCCTTCAACCTGGAGCCTCACCGGCCTCATCTGCACCCCACCCTGTTTCTCTGGGTCTCATTTATGACCTCGAAGCCACTGAAAACACGACGAGCTCAAAACAAGGACACACTTGCTCCTGCCGTCCCACCGCTCCATCAGCGTCCCCGACTCCCTAAGTGCCTCCCCGGCCACGTGCCCGCAAAATAGCTTTGAATCTCTTCCCTTCGGCCCACACTCCTGTGCTCTTTCTCTAAAGGTGCTCCTTCTGGGAACTTCCCTCCATCCCCACTGCTGCCCCTGGGCCCCGCCCGTCACCGCTGGTGGCCCCCCTGCAGGCCGCCTCCTGGGCCGGACATACCTGAAGCACCCCCGGACTCCCCCAGCTCAGCTGCCAGCCCACCCCAGCCCCTCCTCAGGGCGTCCATCACCCCTGCTGGGACGGCAGCCTCGCCTGGGAGGTGGGGCCTCCGCTGCCCACTTCCGCCTCAGATGAGGTTCTCAAGGCTCTCGGGACCTGGGATCTTCTGGCTTCCCCACCACACAGAACTCAGAGGAGTGAACGCCCTGGGGATGAAATTTCACCAGCAGAGACAGGCAAGAGCCAGCAGATGAATTCCCCACCCCTCCCGCCCCGTCAATTATTCTGAGGGTGCGGATTCCACGAGGGCCTTTCTGCCAACATCCTTCCTGACTCACCCCAAGCTCTGGGCCGGGTGCAGCCGCTGGCACCTCAATAATTCACCAGCCCCTCCCCGCCCGAGCCCCTCTCCGCCCCTTCCCCACACTCCTGCAGCCCTGGGATGCAGCGCCCAGGATGAGAATCTAAATTCTGCCCCAGGTCACCCTGGACTCTTCCCAATGCCCCTGCTTTCTCTGTCCCCTCGTTGCATCCGTCCTCCACCCAACAGCTCCGGTGAATGGAACTCATGAACAGAAGGGTACACGCCGTGTGTCAGCGTTCACCAAGCTGGACACTTCAGATACGCCCCACTTTCGGAAGGTTGCCTGTGTCTCACTACAAAATGTAAAATGAAACAAAGTCTTCAACGGCTTGGCATTCAACTCAGAATAAAACTCCCAACACTTCCCACAGACACTCGACTCCATCCAGGAGCTGGCCTCTGCCATGGTCTCACCCCGTCCCTCCCCGACCTGCTCCAGGGCGCACGCTCCCTGGTTTTTCCGTTCCTTTACATAACCCCGATCCCGTTCCTTTAAATAAAGTTTCCTCTACCTGGAATTCTCTTTCCGGGCCTATTTCCTGGTGTGCCCTCAGAGGGCCCCCAAACCACCAGACCTACAGCAAATCCCCTCTTTCTTGTTTGTTCTTAGCCTCCCTGGTTATGTCTGACAGGGCACTTACTAAAATTTCCTGCTAGAATTTTCACTTATGTTTCAGTGCTTTTTCTACGGTTTTGTTGTCCCCTGAGATAGAGGGTATGTTATCCCACGAACTCCCGGACGCCCCTGACCTGCAGTCACAGTTTCCAGCTCACGGACAACATTTCATCAAGATTTCCTGGACCCACGAGTAAAATGCTGTAACAAGGCCACCAAGTGGGTTTTCTCATCCCCATGTTTCAGACAAGGACACTGAGAGTCAGAGCACCCAGGTGCTTCCTCAAGGACAAGTGTCCGGCACCTGCTCTGTGCCTGGTGCTGCTGGAAGCACTTTCATACTTTAACGTATTTAATTTTCATGGGAGAAGGTGGGACTGGTGCACCCATTCTACAGATGAGGAAGCCAAGCACAGAAGTTAAGTAGCAAGTAAAGAGATGAAAATGGCAAACGCAGGACTTCAAGCCAAGGTCCATCAGCCTAAACATCCAAGCATTGACCTATGATACAAACTGCTGGGCCTCAGAAGTTGAGATGAAAGAAGAGTAAAAAAAAAAAAAAAGAGAGGGAGAGGGAGGGAGGGAGGGAGGGAAGGAGGAAGACAATTCTCTGGAGCTCAGAATTTTAAAAGATCTGCACGTTCACGACAGGTTTACTGTTTGCAAGGAGGAGGGGGAGGGGCGGACTCCGGGGCCACTCCAGACCCCAGCCAGCCTGGGCCGCTCTCCCTGTGACCCCAGCACCTCTTCAGCTTTGGTGTCTGGGGCCTGGTCTCAAGGGATCAAGGTCACTGCAGTCCACCTTACCTCTAAGTTCCAGTGTGCAAAGAAACAGTGCTGAACTGGTTATTTTCACTTTCTAGGCCAAGATTTTTGCATCCGGGACCGGGAGGGGGTTGAGACCGTGGGAGTGGGCACGGGGCTCGCTGCACTGCACTCCCAGAGGCGGCTCTGCTTTCTCTGCGCTCGGGCTGAGGTCTCTCTGAAGTGGGCACGTGGGGACCGGGCCTAGACTTAACTGGGGTCTCAGGATCCACAGACAGCTGTGGACTCTTTGCCACGTGCCCACGGGGGAGATGTCTCCTGCGCACATCCACACAGCCGGTGGACAGCAGAGCTGGGTTTACAACCCAGGCCTGCTGGATCTCAGAAAGCATATTCTTTCAACCCCATTTTGTTGCCTCCCTGACAAAAAGGAGACAGAGAAAACAGAGGCGGAGGACAGGCCAAGGGACCACACCCACTCAGACCCCACGCTCCTCTTCTAACCGCTCTGGACTTCCTCGCCCAAGCAGCCCACTCCCACTTCCAGAGGTACAGCGGTTGCCCACCTGTTCTCCCGGGAGTGGAGCATGCAATCCCCGGGCCCAGGGGCTGTGAGGGGCAGCTGTGTGTGGGGTTTGTGGGCAGAGCCTGACCTCCTATCCTGGGGTGTCCTTGCCCCCATGAGGCCCCCATGAGTCAAGCCCAAGTGAACAGGACGTGTGAAGAGAAGGGGGCTGGGTGGGCTGGGGCCAGGGTGTGACCCTCCCGGGCCGCTGTGTCCTGGATGCCACTGGAAGGGGAGGTAACCACCCGTCTCCCAGGCCCACGCTAGGGGGATGGGACGTGTTTCCCGGCGCAGTTTTTACACCTGATGGGTGGCTTCTAAACACAGACTGCACAGCAGGCAGGCTTCCTTTTGCTTTCCTGCCCCAGGCTCATGGGTCAGCGCCGCAGCCGTGCCGCAGGGTTCAGTCAAGGCGAGCAGAGGTCACTGGAGGTGATCAGCCCTGCATCCCAACCTCCTGCAACTGAGGCTTCCACTCCCTCTGCCAGCACAGGCTGCTCTGGCCCATGGGTGCCTCGTGGGCAGCCCAACCTGAGCACAGGGCAGAATCTGGGGCCCAAGGCAGACACGGGTGCAGCAGGAAACACCCAGGCCGAGCGCGCGCTGAGGGACACAGGGCCCGCCCTGCAGGGGAGCTGGAGTCCCCACCGGCCTGGCCCCCTCAGGGACCCTCCAAGAGCACCAGTTATCACTGTCCCCTCTTTGGTCACTTATCCTTACACCTGGTTGTTAGACTGATGCAAGGAACCGAAGCCTTTACTGAAAACAAGCAAATAAAAACGCACTACGTGTCCGTTACTAGTTCAAGAAAAATTGGCTATTTCAGAAAATAAGAGTAGGTATTTCACAAGTGCAGACAGACACTCAAAAGGCACCGATTTTTAATACAGCTATATTTTTATAAACAGCTGCACGTCGCCTGTTCCAGGGTGAGTGGCAGGAGGAAGGGGTTTTTGCTGTGCTGACCGCCCCGTCTAGGCTCTCGTGTGTGTGTGGGGGGGGGAGGGGCACATGTGTACACCCATGTGTATGTATGAGTGGGCATGGGTGAGTGTGTCTGTGTGCCTGTGTGTGACTTTGTGTGTGTTTCTGCTTGTGTTTGTATGTGGATAAACACAAAGAAACCAGAGCCTGTGTAATTAAAAGGACAAAGACAGACACATTTTACAGCAAAACAAGTCACGGAGAACATACTGCTTTGACAACTGTTTTCCTTCAGGCTTCCATGAAGCGTGAGGCTGTACCAGAAGCATCGCAATTAATCAGCCACATTTCTTGGAAAGCCCCAGACATCGTGTAAGCCCTGTGCCCCGCACGCCCTCTCGCAAGTGTGACTCCAGTTCAGCCAGGACAAGGTTCACTGCAGGATGTGAGAGACACTCAGAAATGCAGAATTTCTCCATGTATTTAACTATATAGACGCATATTTATATACAGACTGTGTATACATGTGTATACATTTTGCAAGTGCCAATTTCACTGTGGCCACTATATTTTATCCCTTTATCAACTCAAAACAAAAGCCACTATGGGAAATGCACAGTCGAACCTCCCTGAGCTGGAATTCCTGGCATGACGATACCAGTAAACGAGACGGTCATGCCTACGTGGATGCATTCTCTGCCTGGGACGCCACCAGGGACAAAGAGTGCCGTGGCAATGGCAGGACACAGGTTCACAGCTGACCTCTGAAGTCCTCTCTAGTCCCACTTGGCGCATGAACCCTCGTCCAAGACCTGGGATGGTAGGGGAGCTTTCTAGGATACATGGGTTGCCCCTAAAACTGACAAGATGAGAAGGCACCCGTAATGCAGTAGCACACGGAGGGGGAGGGGATTACGCAGGACGGTGATGGAGACACAGAAGGGAAGGGGCCTCCAGGAGGGTTCCCACCCACCCCACTCAGCACTCCATGGGACACCCTCTCCGGGGTCACCCCAGGAGTCAGTGGCAGCAACCAGATTCCCAGCCATCACGTCAGAACCCACTATCAGGGGTCGGCAATCTTTTTCTCTGAAGAGCCAGAAGGTAGATACTTCAGATCTCGTGGGCCACGTGGTCTCTGTCACAACTACTCAGCTTGTGGTTGTGCCAACAGAGCCACAGACAACGTGTAAAGAAGCTGACGTGAAGTACATCTTCCAACAAAACTCAGTATGTAAAACGTTCTGTCTGGTGGGATGTGGCCTGCGGGACGGGGTCTGGCACGCCGTGCACTAGACGAAGGACAGTCTCACCCTCCTGGACAGGCCAGTTTTCTTTACAGAACTCACAGCAGATGAACTTCTAGACTCTGCTTGATTCCCTCCTGTGACAGGGAGCTCAGATCCAGTCATGTCATGTCTGGGAACTTTGGTTTTTGACATTTTTTATACAGACTTGCCATAAAAATATTAAGTATGGGGCTTCCCTGGTGGCGCAGTGGTTGGGAGTCCGCCTGCCGACGCAGGGGACACGGGTTCGTGCCCCGGTCCAGGAAGATCCCACATGCCGCGGAGCAGCCGGGCCCGTGAGCCATGGCCGCTGAGCCTGCACGTCCGGAGCCTGTGCTCCGCAACAGAAGAGGCCACAACAGTGAGAGGCCCGCGTACCACAAAAAAAAAAAAATATTAAGTATGATAATAATAGCACAATAAAAACAGTAAGAACCACAGTAAATTATTCACCAGATTGGTAAATACCACAATTTTACAGATAAGGAGACCAAGGCTCAGACAGGTGCACACTCCAGCCCAGGGACCCCCAGCTGGCAGACGGCAGAGCTGGGATTCCATCCAGTCCCTGGGCCACAGAGCAGAGGTCCTGGCAGTGCTGTGCCTGAATTATGATGGGCACTAACTCTGTGCCAGGCTACAAAGGGGGCCTTTTATGTGTGTGTTCTCTTGGCTCTAGAAATCAGGTAGTCATATTACTGTTTTCATTCACAGGGAAAACTAAAGCTTAAAAAAGTAATCTGTCAAACAGAGAAACCTGTATTTAACTGGGGCTTTTAGACCTCAGTCCATCTGTTGAGCCCTGATGCTGCATCACCGCAGCTCCCGAGGGACAGAGGGCAGGATATGAACTCAGGCCTTCCCTGAATTCTCATCCTGTAATCCTCTCACATGCCCGAAATTATGCATTCTCAAAGGGGGTAATATTGCCTCCAAGGAGGTAAAACTGGCTTTGAGGGAGCGGGTGAAAAAAAATCTTAGCGATGTCAACGGTCTGCGGCTCTCCAACCTTACCCAACAGCATAAACAGACAGACAGTTAGGTGTGGTATTACAATTCCAGAGAAGGAGGCAATTAGAGGAAAAAAACCCCACTTATACAGCAAGTCCCCTACAGTAAACCTTCAAGTTGCGAACTTTCAAAGATGCGAACGCGCATCTGGTTCCAGCCAGGAGCCAGAACCTGTGCCATCAGCGTCATGTGTGAGTGAAATGGCAGCTCGCCCTCCGTCTCCTATCGCTGATGGTCCTTCAGCTCCACCATCTCCCACCTCCTCTCCCTCCTCCAGTCAGTAACTCTTCTGGCCTGTTCACCTGATGATGCCAGCCCCTGGATGCCAGCTGTCGTACTGTACTCCTGTACTTTTCCAGGGACTGTACCGTAAGATTAACAATGTTTTATCTTTTGTGTTTGTTTTTTTGTATTATTCGTGTGAAAAGTATTATAAACCTATTACAGTACAGTACTGTAGAGCCGATTGTGTTAGTTGGGTACCTAGGCTAACTTTGTTGGACTTAACGAACAAACTGGACTTAGGAACACGCTCTCGGAACGGAACCTGTTTGTATGCAGGAGACTTACTGTATAGGTTCCCTCAAAAGGAGGTCGAGAAACACTGCCTTAAGTGAAGTGTAGGAACTCAGTCACCTTTCTGGAAAGTAATATATACATACACATATACACATACAGATAGAGACAGATGAAAATATAGACATACATAAAAATCATACACACCCACAAAGGTACATTGTAAGAGCAGACAGTTGTAGAGCGTGTGCTCAGGGCCACCACTGTGCTAAGCACTTTCCACGTCCCAACCCTGAGGTCTTCACAACACTCTACAAGGTGGAAATGTCCCCATCATCCTCTTTGTACCAATGAACATGCAAGGCAGAAAGAGGTTAGGGAACTGGCCTGAGGCTTCACCCAGGGTGAGGAGGCAGGGCTGGGCCGCTCCAGGCACTGGGGCTGAACCAGCACGCGCCACGGCCTCCGCCGCCAGCCCGCGGGCCGCACTGTGGGAATCCCGGTGCACGTGCAAACCTCCTCTGGGAATCTACCTGCCGGGACAGATCCACACGGAGCTCAGTACTAAAAGTGCTGCCGCCATGAGAAACCAGAACCCAGAAGCAGAGAGAGTGACGGGCAGGCTAGGGAGAACTCAGGACACGAGGGTACCTGCTCCCCATGTGGAGCGGGACACACGGGTTAGGAAGTGTGGACGAGATGAGCCACAGCCCCTGGACCAGCAGAGGCTGAAGGCAGAAGAGCTGGGCTTTTACACGGGGTCACGCAGATGGAGCAGAGAAAGGAGTCAGGCAGGGGCCTCGTCAGGCTTGGGCCTGGCTGGGCAGAGCTGGGAGACGATTTCTTCTTCCTTGATGTACACAAATGAAAAATTAACGATGGGTGGTTTTTAGTTTTCCCTCACTTTCAGTAATTTTCTAATAAAATTCCCCAGCACATAATCAGAATTAAGGAACCCGATGACTATTTCCAGGGGGTGACCTCAGTCATGACAACTTTACCCGGGAGGCGCTCCCAGTGACCTTTGGGCCAAGGGCGGGGCCCCAGCCGTGCTTCCCAAGGCTGGTGTGGCCCCGAGAGCCAGGCCACAGGCATCCGCGTGGCAGCTCCAAACCCACAGCTGAGGCGGCTGCTGATTCTGCCTGGGCTTCAGGCCCACCTAGAGGACGAGCTGGGCGGGTCGCCTCGTGGGAACATGTGCTCCCAGATACGTGTGTGTGTGTGTGTGTGTGTGTGAGAGAGGGTATGTACGATTTATGGGGGGGGGTGTATGTGCATAGGCACGCACACACATATGTGTGTGCTGAGTTCACCTCTGAGTCTCCAGGCCACGCAGAGGGATGTGGGGATGGAGACAGGGGTGAGGACAGGAAGACTTGGTCACTGGGGACAAGGCCACCAGCAGGGCTGTCCCCTCTCTGATGACTACGAGACTCAGCTCCTAAGGGAGACGGACCCAAAGAAACTCCCAGGCTGGACACGCCACCCAGACATGCCAACAGCCAGCCCCAGGCTCCCCGTGGGTGTTATCTCTGGGCCGTCGAGGGGGCAGACTAGTCCAGGGGGCTGAGGTGCGCTCTGCTTCTGGCTGCTTCCTGGCCTCCTCCTGGCAGGCGGACTTGGGAGAGTTGAGCTGCAGAGCTAAGCCTCGATACCTGCCCCCGACAGAGGCAGCGGTGACACTCTCCTCGTGGGCACTGGGACCGCCCCTGCCCCCAGCATCTGCTCCTCCAGCATCAGGACCACACCTCCTGCAGGCCCTTGGCTTTGGCACTTGCCTCTCCCTGGAACTCTGGGCCCACGGATCTTTTCCTGGATCAACTCAGGCCTTCCTAACCCTCCCACCTGAGACCCTTTGTCACATGGCCCTGCTTTACTCCCTACAAAGCACTTACCACGCTATGAAATCACCTTCCCGTTTACTTGATTTTTTTTTTTCTCCATCTCCCTTCCTTTCTGGAAAGTATTGCCCTAAAAGCAGGATCGCAGGTGAATCATTCACCATCGTGATTCCCTCGCCTCACAACAATGTCTGGGAGGTAAGAGGGGAACAAACAATCTGTGCTGAAGAAAGAACCCAACAGTGCAGTAAAGACCCCTGAGACCTGCACCGCTGTGAGCTGGTGTCCTGCAAGGTCTATCTAGCCTGGTCCCAGTGACACAAATAAGTTGTGTTATTTACTCAAACTGTTTTCTGCTACAAGAAGAAAAAAGCATAGAACAAATTTTCAAGCGAACCTAACGATTCCCTCATCTGTGGTCTGTGACAGCCACAGTCAAAAGCAAGAAAGAGCCTCTCAAGGAATCTCGGCACCCGCCCCCAGACTGACCTCACTTACGATCACAGCGGCTGAATCTGTGAGCGGGTCTAACCAGTACACAAAGCTGAGACTCTCCTCGGAGTGGCGGGGGACACACGCAGAGTCACGCACTCTCAAAATGCGCAGCTGGGGTAGAGATGCCGACGTTTTTCCAGTGTGAACTGCAGGAGAACAATAAAATCCATCCCCGCCTCACACCAAACAAGCCTCTCTGTCTCTCTCTCTCCCTCCCTCTCTCTCTCTCTCTCTCTGTGTCATCATGGAAAGTATTGCATCCAGTAGACAAAACTCACTAGAATAGCAGCACATGGACACACAACACAGAGAGAGAGAGGGAGGCTTTGTGTCATGAACCAGAGAGGCACAAGGGGCTGCTTCTGTGCCCTCATCCACACTAACACCCAAGGGCTAAAGGGCAGAGGGAGGGGAGTCAGGGCCACCAAACAGTGTCCCCAAAATAGAAGTAGGCAGAGGCTCCCCCAGCTACAGCCACTGGCATGCCACAAGCTCACTGACAGCCACACCATCAGCTATATAAAGGTTGTTTCATGTCCACGACTGAGCCTGGGGTAGAGAAAGCTCTTAATTACAGACGAGGCTCTGGGGCTGGGCCTCCGCCCCAGGCTCTGCGGGAAGCCAGGCTGAGGTCCAGTCCCCTGGGAACCTCATCAGGTCACAGAGGGGCAGGAACTGATGCCGTGACACGGAGGCGCTTCCCTGGATGAGCCCAAGGCCAGGGGGACAGTGAGCCACAGGCCAGAGCAGATCTCAGGGGAGGCCACTGGGTGAGGCCACGGAAGTCGCGATGCTAGAAAGTGCATCTCTCATAACACCGCCACGCGTGACTGCTGCTGCTGCTCTCGCTCCTCCACGCCTAGGTGTGCACGGAATCTTTCATTTATGGGACAGGGATGATGATTTCTTCAAGTACAGTGAGTTTCATTTACCATTTCAACAAACAGCCACTGGTCACCGTGCATGAGCCAGGCCTGGGCCAGGCACTGGGAGGGTTCAATAGTTAGGCATCCAATAGGATTATGGAAGGATAGCGTGAAAAAACTCAGACTCAGGGACTTCCCTGGTGGCGCAGTGGTTGAGAGTCTGCCTGCCGATGCAGGGAACGCAGGTTTGTGCCCCGGTCCAGGAAGATCCCACATGCCGCGGAGGGGCTGGGCCCGTGAGCCATGGCCGCTGAGCCTGCGCGTCCGGAGCCTGTGCTCCGCAATGGGAGAGGCCGCAACAGTGAGAGGCCCGCGGACCGCAAAAAAAAATAAAATAAAATAAAAATAAAAAATAAAAACTCAGACTCGCAGCAGCGGATTCTGAGCTATGTGAAGAGTTGAGAGCCTGGTTGCCTGTGACCCCGGATGAGCCCCTCAGTGCCATCAGCAACAGAAGAAGAAAAAGCAGGAAACTGACTTCGGCGGTTGGGGTGAGGCTTCAATGCCATGGTGGATTTAAAGATGCTTCCTAGGGCTTCCCTGGTGGCGCAGTGGTTGAGAGTCCGCCTGCCGATGCAGGGGACACGGGTTCGTACCCCGGTCTGGGAAGATCCCACATGCCGTGGAGCGGCTAGGCCCGTGAGCCGTGGCTGCTGGGCCTGCGCGTCCAGAGCCTGTGCTCCGCAACGGGAGAGACCACAGCAGTGAGAAGCCCACGTAATGCAAAAAAAAAAAAAAAAAAAAAAAGATGCTTCCTAAATATCCACAGTGACCAGAAAGAACTCAGGCCCTGCGGTCAAACAGAACGGGGTTAAACTGCCAGTTCTGCTCCCTGCCAGTGGGGCCTCCTCGGGGAGAGATCCTAACCAGCCACGTCACCGACCAATCAGGAGTGGCTAAGGTCTAAATGCCAACGTAAGTGCTGTGCCTATTAATTCTGAGAACGGATGGACACATAGGGTAAGCCATAAATGTGTTAGAAAAAAATCAACTGGTAGCACTAAGTTATCCTATTTGCAGCTATGACTTGGGAAGCAGGATATGCCCAGGAATTCTGCTCTAAGCAGGGGTGAACTGAGGCCTGAGAAGGAGGACAGGTCAGGTCCACGGGTGGTCCAGGAGCAATCTGGACAAAGAGAAGCTTCTGCAATGGCCACCCTGAAGAAGCGCTGCCCAGTCCCAGGCCTGGTCCTGTCCCCACGTCACCCCTCCTCTGCTCACACACACGGTCACTCTCAGCTGGGCTTCCAGGCCAGACCGGCCACTGCCTCCAGCCCCCAGGCTGTGCTGCCTTAGGAGCGGGGCCGCCGCACCGGCCCCTCACTTCCTGTGCCCTGACCTGGGACTCAGCTTCCCCTCTGTCCCCCAGAACGGCCCTTCCTCCCTTCCGTGGCCAGGCTGGCTGGAAAGCATGGGCTCTAGAAGCGATCAGACCCCACTTCTCCGTCTGCAGCGCCAGCATCACAGAAGAAGAACAAGGGAAAAGGAGGAGGAAGCAGAGGGGGAGACGAGCCTCACAGGTAAGCGTCACACGTAAAGTGAGATCCTCTAGGAGCCGCAATTTTAAAAAGTAAAAAGAACCGGGTGAGAGTGATTTTAGGACTATATTGTATAAACTCTAAATGTCCAAAATATTATCATTTAAATATGTGATCAATATATATAATGAATATGCATGCGATGCTTTACTCTCCTTTTCATGCCACGCCCACAAAATCTGGCATGTATGTCACTCCCAGCACTTCTCAGTTCAGACCAGCCCCAGATTGGTCAGTGCCCACATGTGATGGCCAGCACAGGTCTAGAGCCCTGGTGGCTTCCCCACATGCAAAACGTCAGCAGGGACACCCGCCCCCCCGGCCCCGCCAACCGGGCTGGGTGGAGACAGAGTGAGAGTGTAATGCAAAGACCCTCATCAGCCTTCAAAACGTTTGGCGCTCAGAGAACAGCAGACTCTCTCAGTGCTGCTCACCGCCCAGGGCATCGGGTCAGGGTCCTCTTCCTCTGCATCTGTCCTGTCATGGGAAGATTCAGCCCATCCTGGCCTGCCTCCTCCAGACCCTCACCAGCCTTCAAAATCCAAACAGACATTTCTCCAAAGAAGATATACAGATTGCAAACAAACACATGAAAGGATGCTCAACATTACTAATCATTAGAGAAATGCAAATCAAAACTACAATGAGGTATCACCTCACACCGGTCAGAATGGCCATCATCAAAAAAGCTCCAAACAATAAATGCTGGAGAGGGTGTGGAGAAAAGGGAACACTCTTGCACTGTTGGTGGGGATGTAAATTGATACAGCCACTATGGAGAACAGTATGGAGGTTCTTTATAAAACAACACATAGAGCTACCATATTACCCAGCAATCCCACTACTGGGCATACACCCTGAGAAAACCATAATTCAAAAAGAGTCATGCACCACAATGTTCACTGAAGCCCTATTTACAATAGCCAGGACATGGAAGCAATCTAAGTGTCCATCGACAGATGAATGGATAAAGAAGATGTGGCACATATATACAATGGAATATTACTGAGCCATAAAAAGAAATGAAATTGAATTATTTGTAGTGAGGTGGATGGACCTAGAGTCTGTCATACAGAGTGAAGTAAGTCAGAAAGAGAAAAACAAATACTGTATGCTAACACATATACATGGAATCTAAAAAAAAAAAAAAGGTTCTTAAGAACCATTGCAGGACAGGAATAAAGACGCAGACGTAGAGAATGGACTTGAGGACACGGGGAGGCGGGAGGGTAAGCTGGGACGAAGTGAGAGAGTGGCATGGACATATACACACTACCAAATGTAAAACAGATAGCTAGTGGGAAGCAGCCGCATAACACAGGGAGATCAGCTCGGTGCTTTGTGTCCACCTAGAGGAGTGGGATAGGGAGGGAGGGAGGGAGATGTAAGAGGGAGGAGATATGGGGATATATGTATATGTATAACTGATTCACTTTCTTATAAAGCAGAAACTAACACACCATTGTAAAGCAATTATATTCCAATAAAGATGTTAAAAAAAATAAAGGTTTTGCTTTTAAAGGGAAAAAAATCCAACTGTTTGTCTCTGCTTACCAAAATACGCACAAGTGAAATACTCAGTTACTGCTGGCTATGGGTTCAGCTTTGCTGAATACTCTTATTCTTTGCATTTGGGAGGCGGTAGGTCAATGCGGCCGGGTGCTTCTGATGTGCACAGCGCCACAAGCGCAGCAGGGAGCACAGAGCTAACTGCCGGGCCGCTGCTCTCGATTTCTGTTAAATATTTAGGCAGCTCCTCCTACATATACAAGGCTCTGTTCCAGGCGCTGGCACCACAAGAAACAGACTTTCCCTCGTGAAGCTTATATTCTTATATGTGAAGGCAGCTCCTAGGCCGATAAACTAACAGAAACTTCCAGTGGCAGGTGGTAACCAGCGTGCACAGTCCGTGGTGTAATAATCTGTCACTTTCCTGCTACCTCCAGTAGATAAAAGCTTCTCAAGGAAAAAGAAGATCAGATCCATCACTGCATCCTGGGCACCTGGCGTGTGCCCAGCAGAGGACTCACTCAGTGTGTGATTGCTGAATGAATGAGTGAACGAACGAATGGATGGACGGATGGACTGAACTGAACCAATGCTTACAACACGTGGTTGGGTTGAAGTTGAATGAATGAACGGATCAGCGTGAACCCACTATGGCTGTTGAATGAACGAATGAGGGGGTTGGGTGGACTGATCACGACACCAAAACCGCACATTGTTAGTCTACGATTTCCAGATCATCAGTGTGAAGCCCCTGTCAGAACAGCTCTGATTCAGGCTGTGAAGTCACCCATAGGTACTCTCTCTGTGTCAAAAGATTTCTAGCTGTCTGGATGCTGTGATGCTCCTTGATTTAATCTACTACGTGCCTTCCACTATGTTACTGTTAGCTTTTTTATTTGTTTTGCTTTGTTTCTAATTGAAGCAATTGTGCAGAGATTTTGCTTCGTCTGTCCCCAGAACAGAGCAGACCCTCTCAGCCTACAGCTGTATTTACAAAACGGGTTCCCTTTAGATGACTAAGAATAACTTGAATCTTTCATCTATTCAGGCATTCGGAGAAGCCTGTCTATAGAGAGAATCGTGCGTTTCTCCTAATGTTATCACGGTGGATGTGTGGCGTGCTGGGTGGGCTTGCAGCCCTTGCCCCGTGGGTATAGCCCCCGGTGTTTCTGCCTGGGTCAGACCCCTTTCCTTGAGGGAGGAGAGGTGGTGATTAACTCCACTCCCCAGCGTCAAACAGGGTCCTGTGGTTTAGGCCCCAGATAATCAGCCTGTTTCCACTCAGAGGCCACAGCGATGGGCTGGGAACAGTCGCAGGGCTTACAGGCGTCCAGTCTGACAGAACCCGGGCCTGTGGGTCACCCTCTCCTCTCGTGGGTCCAAAGACTCTCGCGACTCTGAGGTCACTCAGAGCTGTCTTGCGCTGGCAGCTCCTTTTCCCTCCCACAGCCCTGCTGTCCTTCTCTGTCTTGCTCTGAGCCCAGGAGGCTGGCCCCTGTCACCGTATCACCTGGCCCCTTTGTTGACTGGTGTCGGATGAGGTCAGGCCAACGGGAAGTGCCAGCCAAGCGGGCAGGGAGTGAGGCAGGGGCTCCTTTCCCGCTCCCTCTGGGTCATGGCTGAGTGGGCAGCCGTGCTCCCCCCCGAGGTGAGGAGACCACAGCTCATGACGGGCAGTCCCTCCCCCCCCACAGGCCCCAGCATCACTTCCATCCCTGCTACCAGCCGGTTCTCCTGCTGCTGATCCCCGGTGCCTCGGCATCCCTCGGTGACCTCAATCTGCCCTGAAGAGAACCCCCATCAGCATCTCTTCAGTCAACGCTGCTCACTGCCGGGACCCCGACACACACATCAGCCAAGATCAGAATTAACACCAAGAAAGAAGAGCCTGGCAACAGGGAGAGTGAGAGGGCCTGGTCTCACTGCGCGAGGCTGCCCGACCTCTGGCCTCTTCATCCTGTGTGACGTCAATGTGCTTTACTCTTTTAGCAAGTTAGAGTGGGGTTTTCTGTTACCTGTGATCATCGTCCCTGACTCAGACCCAAGGTCAGTGGTGCTGAAATCTGTGTTCTGGGGGCACAGGGGGATGAGGCCAGCATGCGGAGGCCGAAGGCCCGGGCTCTGTGCCCAGCCCTGCCACTGTATTCACCGGGCAACGTGACTCAGTGGCCTGCCCTCTCCAGGGTTGTCGGAAGCAGTCCCAAAACCATCCCCTGGGCACAGAAGTTCTTCAAAATCTACATGCTGCTCTGCCAAGATGCAGAACCAGTTTGAACCCAGGCTGGCAGGATGAAGAAATGCCAGAGGGTAGGGTCTAGAAGCAGCCTTGCTTCCTAGGTCCCTGGATCAAGGCTCTGGGATGGCAGCTGGGTGCTCATGGACCCTGAGCCACCACGTTGGATGTCTGCCCCTTGGCTAGGCCCATGACCTAGCGTCTGGCTCTTGTCAGCCCGGATTCCTTGAGCATATGCACCTAGATCAAGGCTTCACCTGGCGCTGCCCGGGCTGTTCCTTCTGCCTTCCTCCCCGTCCCCAGTGTGGCCCCGTCACCTCTCCGGCCTACTGCTGAGGGCCCAGAAGCCCATGATCTCAGCATTCTAAATGCCCTCAGCAGCAAAAAGAAGAGCATCTGTATCTTAGGAGGTTGTAATGAGGATCAAATGAAGTCACTAAGGAAGTCTATGGCCAATGAATTGTACACTGTAGAGCAGGTGACTGTCTCTCAGCACTCTGGGCATCAATTTCCTCATCTGTAAAATGGGCCTCGTCATCAATGTGCCATCCACCCCAGCACCATTCTCTGAATTTCCCCAGCGGTCTTGTGAAGGGGCTCCCTTTTGCTAGCTGTCCTGCCAGCATTCCATTCTATATAATGATCTGACCATGTCACGCCCTGCCAAGAACCCTCCAACGCCTCGCCTTGCACACAAGGCCCTCCTTTATCTAGGCCTTGACCATCACACAAAGCCACCATCCTCCACTCCGCTCCTTTCCTCTGGCCATTTCCAGTTCATTGACTTAAGTGCGGCCACCTCATCCTGAAGCTCACGCTCTGTCTTCTAAACCGTCTAAGTGTCACCTCCTCCAGGAAGCCCTCCCTCTTCTCAGGGCCACCATCCACCAAACCACAGCAGGACCCCACCCATCACATTCCTTTTTTGGTGTCTTTTCCGCCATCTAGACTAGGAAAGCCTTGAGGGCAGGCGCTGTGTCTTATCTTTTTCTATAGGCTCAGAAGTCACGCCACACAAACATGAGACTCCCAGTAAGTATCTGTGAATAAGTAAGCAGAGGAAAAGCCACAGAGTGGTAAAGAAACCGAGGGCATCCAGTCTCAGATATGAGTTAGCTGCAAGCCCGGCCCATCCCTGGGACAAGGCACCTGCCTCTCTGGCCAGCTGCTCCCACTGCCAGTCCCTCCTCCACTGCCCCAGGCCCCTGCCCCTGCCCAGATGCGACCCTCTGGGCTGCCCCACCCAGGGCGCAGTCCCCCAGAGAAGTCAGCAAGACAGAGGCTGACACTCTACTCCCTGCCCCCGCCTGGGCCCTGGAGGCGGAAGTTACCCGGCAAGGAGGAAACATCACCCCAGTGAAGCAGGCAGAGGCTGAACCTGGAGAAAGGCTGGCACAAGAGAAACTCACTTCACCCCTCCTGTCCTGGAGAGGGGGCTGGCCTCAGAATGACCCCACTAGGGTCCTGGAGGTCAGCGTCCAGGTCAGAGCCCCAGGGGCCCCTGGACCTCTGCCCGTTGTCTGCTCCCCTCTGCCCACATACTCCTTCCTCTCCCATCCTCCATCCCCAGCCACAGTCAAGATTCCAGGCAAATAACTCGGAGGCCTCGCGTGATCTCAGAGGGCACCAGGTCAAGAGCCCTTGGCCTCTGGGACCAGCAGTGGGCTCCGTGGACTCCGCTGTCCTGCCAGCATTCCATTCTGCACAAAGATCTGACCATGTCACACCCTGCCCAGACGGACTCCGGCAGTTCCCAAAGGCGGTCTGTGCCCCCGTTCTTCCATGACCTCTCACTGCGACCCCTCAGGAGAGCAGCAGGACCCGACATCTCTCAGCTCTGCGTGCAGATACTCTGGCTAGGCCTCTGCAGGTACCTGCTCTGACGTAACAGCCCTGGGAGGCCAGTGGATGGTCCCCATTGCAGACATGAAGCTGCAACTCAAGAGACGTAACCAGTCTCCGAGTATCTCAGAATGGGCGGGGTTCAGGACCCAGCTCTCTTTAATTTTCTTTCCACCTCTGCCTCCCTGGACGCAGGGCCCACGGGGCAGGACCCTGGGTGTTGGGGCAGGACCCCGGGTGATGGGCCCGGACTGGGGGTGGGGAGTTCTCAGTTACTGAGCTGGCCGGATGGCCTCGGGCCCCCCTCTGCGGTGCAGCCGGGTCCCGCCCCGCCCTGCCCCGCGCGGGTCCCTACTCACTCTCGCACAGGCGGCGCCGCAGCTTGCCCCAGATCTTGTCGATGGCGTCGAAGTCCGACACGTGGAAGACGTGCGCGGCCCTGGGCTCGGAGGCGATCTCCTCCAGCTCCTCCCGCAGCGCCTCGCCCACGCCCACGGCGAAGATGCGGATGCCTGCGCGGTGCGCCGCATCGGCGGCGGGCAGCACCAGGTCCTGGCTGCGGCCGTCGGTCAGCAGGATGGCCACCTGCTTGAAGGCGCGGTCGCCGGGGCGGCCGCCGGCCCGCGGCGCGAAGCTGTGCCGCGTGACGTAGCGCAGCGCGTCGCCCGTGTGCGTGTGGCCGCCGTGGTAGGCCAGCTGCCGCGCCGCCGCCTTGACCTCAGCCCGTGAGCTGAAGCGGCCCAGCTCAAAGGCCGTGGTCGGCCGGTCGCTGTAGCGCACGACGCCCACGCGGGTGCGGTCCGGGCCCACCTCGAACGTGTCCACCAGGTTGGCCACCCACTGCCGAACCTTCTCGAAGTTCTCCTTGCCCACGCTCGAGGAGGCGTCCAGGAGGAAGACCAGGTCGTAGTGGACGGTTTTGCAACCTGCAGGGGCGACAAGAAGGCTGACGGGGGCCGCTGGGTCGCAGGAAAGGCAAAGTCTTTGGGGGCGGGAGGCGTGGTCATCCGGGTCTCGTAGACCTGCCTCCAAGCCCCGCCCACTCGGCCTCGCCGCGGGGGCGGGGGCGGGGCCTCGGCTGCTGTCTTAAAGCCCCGACCTCGGGTCCCTAAAGGTCACGTGACCGGGAGTCTCCCCGCGGTTGCTGTGAGGTTCAGCTGCCTATAGAGTTAACATATATATTTATATATATAGCTAATACGTATATTTGTACAAGGGGATACCATATATAATTGTATATAATATAAAATATACTAATATAGAACTATATATAGTTTATATATATTTCTAAAAGCGAATAACATACAATTATGTATAATATACTATAATGATATATAAAATATATCATATACATAATTATATATAATATAATTATATATGTATATAAGTGAATAATACATATATAATTATATATTATATAATATATAGATGTTATATAAATATATATAATTTTATATATAGCTTATATATATATACTTATATAAGTGAGTGACAATCATGGAACACTACCGTACCCGTTTCTTTATTCCCATTATTTTGGTTCAAAAGTGACTTCGTTATCTTTCAAACCTACTATAAATAATGCACGCCCATTTCAGAAAAAGCAGAAAAGGCAATCAAAAAATCTTTAAACACTCGTATTTCCATCTGCTCCGAGATAACTACTGCTAGCCCACGGTGTATTTATTTATGTTCTGTTTCCATATAGTCATTGATGGAAGTGGGCCTGTACCAGACGCACTGATATATCAGCTGGTTTTACCGCATCCAGCGATGCTCTGGGAGCCCATTTCCAGTGTGATAATGCCGGTTTCCATGGCTGCAGAGATCCCACTGCAGGGATAAGCATAATTTATTTAGCCAGTCCTCTCTTGTCAGATAGTTAAACAGTTAAAAGTATTTCACTATTAGAAATCATATAAGATAGACTGCATTCATATATTTTAGAAGCTCTATAGTGCTCTATAAAAAATATGCTTATATTTTTACAAATATAAATTTTATATAAGCTATGTGATGCTTTTGATTAAACAAAATGCAGCACTATATAATTTATTTCTGATCCTCAGGGCAGCCCTGTGCAGAGAGCTTGTTCGTCCCCATTTCACAGTTAGATAATATGAGGAAAAGTGTCTTCTAAACTCCAAAGTGCTGCACAAATATACAGGGGAACCATCAAAATGCCCTTGTCTCGATTTTTCTGGAATCTGAGTCTTGGCCATGCCAACAGCAGCAGCTGATCAGGCTTTGGGAACACCTGGCACAAACATCTGATTAGTGAAAATAAAATAAATACAAACCAAAAAAAGAAAAAGAATCCCACTTTGTTAAACTGTCCAACTGGCAAAAGTCAGAAAGACCGTGGTAGCCAGTGAGAGTGTAAGGAGAGTGCCTTTGTGGGCTCAAGAAGTGGCCATGGGGTTTGTCACCCCATTGTCAGGGTCCTAAAAGCCTTTTACAGAAGAGGGTATCTTTGGATCCACCAATTCCAGATTCAGTGATTTAACTGAAGCAAACTAGCAGATAAACGGAAGGGGAAAAAAATAAAGATGTATAAGGAAGTTCATGGCAGCACTGCCAAGCAAAATTCTGGAGACCACCTCCATGATCACCCATAGGGAACTACTTAAATAATACTCCTCCTGTGCTCATTCAGTGGGATGTCAGGAAGCCGCCACAGCTGTGGCCGGGCCCGACAGGAACCCTTATTTACCAATGTGGATACATTTTCCACTCTGTTGTTGGGTATGAAAAGCATGTGTGTCTCTGTGTACAACTGTGTATTCACGAGAGAAGCTACAAAAAGAAACATGGCTTATTTCTGGCAAGCAGAACCATGAGTGAATGGTATTCCTTTGTACTTCTGGTTTTGTGTTTACAAGCAATGCATTAAGTTCAAAAAACAGAAAAATAAAGCTAGGCATATTTATACACACACACACAAATACTTCTTATCCTGCCCTGAGCCAGTGCCTCCCTTGAATTTTCCACATCTACCTTCCCCTCTAGCTTTTAAAATCCAAGTCCGATCCACTGAGGAGCTGAGATGAATCCCTGCTTTCGCAGGATTGATCCCCTAACAGGATTAGAGCTTTAGAAGTGTGTCCGCCCAGATGTGTAGACTCAGAGATAATTCCTGGGGAGTGTTTCTTCTTGACACAAGAGGTCATCCTTTTGTCTTTGGGACAATGATGTCCCAGCCTGATCAGAATAATTGCTGCTGCGGGCCAGGGAGGGCCCGCCCTGCGGCTGTAATCCTCTAGGCTGCAGAAGGTTCATTTGTGCAGGAGGCCTCGCCAAGGGGCCACTTTCTCCTGGAGGCCAGGGAACAGGCTGGGTCTTGGGCAGGTGAGACTGAAGAGAGATGTGGTGGGAAGGGTCCTGGCTTCTGGCTTCGGCTCTGCCACAGGCAAGGGCCCTGTGACCCGGCAGGCGACTGCTTCCCCTGGGCCGCCACTCTGTGAAATGAGAGCACGGACAGAAGGTCCTTGGGCCTTCCCACTTCTGAACTGGATAATCCTGGGTATCGCCTGGGCACGTGGGGTCATCCCAGGGGACACAGAAAGCTCCTAGGAAGCCCCACATTCCTCCCATGAAAACCAGGACGCCCACACTCATCACTGTCTTTCTAGACAGCCGGGCTTTGTGAGGCTCAGGCAAAGCAGAACTTTGTAAAACGATGGAGAAACGCAAGCCTCTGGGGTCTGTTGTTTGTTTTTCGTCTTCTTTGGAGGCCCCGGATAAAGGGCTTGGCTCTGGCTCAGCACTTCTTGTGTCCCCCAGCCTCACGGGGATGGAGGTAGGGGGATAGGAGCCTCTCTTTTTTTTTTTTTTAACACTTTTTAAAATTGAAGTATAGTCCATTTACAATATTGTGTTAGTTTCAGGTGTATAGCAAAGTGATTCGGTTATGCATATAGATGTATATATCTATATTCTTTTTTTTAATTCTTTTCCGTTATAGATTATTACAAGATATCGAATATAGTTCCCTGTGCTATAAGTAGGTCCTTGTTGTTTATCTACTTTATATACAGTAGTGGGCATCTGTTACCTCAGTTCCTCATCTGTAAAACGGGGGCAGCATCTTACACCCAGCCGTATAGTGACAGGCGCTCTCCCTGAGATCTGGTCCAGCTGTGTGCCGTGGAGGCAGTGCGCGGGCTCTGGGCTGGGTGCTATGATACAGACCAGACCAGCTCAGGTCCCTGACCCCTTCCCCATGTCCCCCACTGACAGTGACTCCTCCCAGGAGGCCCTCAGACAGGTGGGCAAACCCTCCTGTCACTTCTCACCCCCTCCCGCCCGGGCCTTCTCTGCTACAATAACTTCCCCACTTCCCGTCCACTCACTGTCCCAGCCGCCTCTTCTGGCTGGACTCCAGGGCATCCAACGCCCCCCAGGATGTGGTCCAATGTCCTCACAGAGCCAGACAACGCAGCAGGGCACTAACCTGCCCACTGTCCCCAAACCCTGTATGCGCTCAACAGAGACACACCCTCAACACATTCTATGATTGACACAAGACGTGTGTTGAAGCAACCTAAATGTCCATCAACAGAGGAATGGATAAAGAAGATGGGGTACATATACACAATGGAGTATTACTCAGCGATAAAAAGGAATGAAATAGTGCCCTTTGCAGAGACGTGGATAGACCTAGAGACTGTCATACAGAGTGAAGTCAGAAAGAGAAAAACAACAATCATATAATATCACTTATATGTGGAATCTAGAAAAATGGTACAGATCAACTAATTTGCAAAGCAGAAATAGAGACACATGTATAAAGAACAGACTTAAGGATACCAAGAGGGGAAGGAGCAGGGATGGGATGTATTGGGAGATTGGGATTGACATACACACACCACTGTGTATAAAACAGATAACTAGTGAGAAGCTACTTTAGAGCACAGGGAACTCTACTCAGTGCTCTGTGGTGACCTAAATGGGAAGAAAATCTAAAAAAGAGGGGATATATGTATACGTATAGCTGATTCACTTTGCTGCACAGCAGAAACTAACACAACATTGCAAAGCAACTATACTCCAATAAAAATTTAAAAAAAAAAAAAGGCGTGTTCACTCTCACACACATGCACATGCCCCAGCTGCACGACTATGACACACACCAGCTGGGGGACAGCTGACACCTCCCCTGTGATGACCCGCACTCTCTCACACACAGGCGCTAGCCCACCCCGAGGCCCACACCCACACACACACACAGACGCGCACACAGACGGCTCTGTCTTCAGCCTGGCACAGCCTCCAGCCCCACCTGCCCTCTGGGCCTGACAGCTGCCGTCCCCACTCCAGAGCAGCAGCATCCAGAGGAGATGGGCCACGACGCTCCCTTGCAGGCCGCCCATGGCTCTCTCGTGCTTGAGAACAAGCGTTTCTGGGCCAGGAAGAGACGCCGTTAGGATCTACTGGAACATGTCCTGTGTGGAGAAAGACACGCCTTTAGAGGAGGGCCCTTGAGCTGAGAAGCTGCAGGAAGTAACCTCTGGGCCTCACGTGGGAGGAATTCCCCAGACCCAGCCTCCCCCCTCTCTTCACTGCTCAGACTCCACTCTTCACACAGCCAAAGGTGTGACTTTCTAAGAGCAAAGCCCAGTGTTACCTCCCAGTCACTGATTCATCCATCCCTCCCCCCACATCCATTCATTAGCAAATTCGTGTTAAGAACCAGCCAGGCCCCACGTTATCGGCTCCCTAAGGCTATGGCCTGTTACAGTAACATCATTATTCCAATCATATTTTCTACTTTTAGACATTAATAGGCTGTTTTATTTGTTTAACATGTCACAAGAGGACAACTTTGTACCTAAGTCTTTGTACCCCTATTTAATTATTTTCTTACAGTAGGTTCGTGGGAAAATACTTAGGGTGTCCTATGGGTTTTGAAAGGACCCTGATATGAATTGTCAACCTTCTTTTCAAAAAGGTTGTACCATTTCCACTGCCTCAAGCAGTGTGGGAGTGTGTGTGGGTGCCCCTCTCACCACATACCTGGCAGCACAGAAGTAGCATCATTCCTTTGATCTTTGCTAACTCAGTTGGACAGACACCACTTCTTGCTTTCTATGCATTTCTTTGATCCATGTGGTTTATTAGCTAAATTATTTCCCCTCCTGTATATTTTATTTTCATGTGGAGGGCCATTTCAAAAAGCGTTTGTCATTGCTCACTCCAAGATGCAGGAAAAGGAAACAGCTTATAGATTTGACCATTGATTGATTCATTCACAAAGATTTACCAGTGGCCTTCATGTGCCAGGTTCTGAGGGCGGGCAGATGAATGACACCAAACCCTACCTCACTGACACCTGGGAGACAGGTAAGACACAGGCCAGGGCAAAGTAGGATAAAATGACACCGGTAGAGGGAAATGGGGAGGGTTATGGGAGCATGGGGACAGTAGGGGGATTGCCGTGTGACCATTTCAGGAGAAGGTCAGATGACATGTTCCTATATATAGAAAACCCTAAAAATTACAAAAGCTGTTAGAACCAATAAACGAATTCAGCAAAGTTGCAGAATGAAAAATCAACATTTAAAAATCCATTGCATTTCTGTCCACTAGCAGTGAACAATCCATAGAGAAATTAATAATAATAATTCTACTTACGATAGCATCAAAAAATAGCATAAAATACTTAGGAATAAATTGAACCAAGGAGGTGCAAGACTTGTACACTAAAAACTGCAAATCACTGCTGAAAGAAATTAAGGAAGACCAAAATACATGGAAAGACATCTTCTGTTATTGCTTAATGATTACAGGGTTTCTGTCTGGGGTGATGAAAATGTTCTGGAAATAGTGCTGATGGTTACACAACATCTGAATGGAATTAATGCTACTGAATCACATACTTAAAATGGTAAATTTTATGTTATTTACTTTTTACCACAATAAACCCAGTAAAAGATGTCCATATCCTAATCTCTGTGAGTATGTTACCTTACATGGCAAGGGAGAATTAAAGTTACAGGTGGAATTAAGATAACTGATTACTTGGGCTTCCCTGGTGGCGCAGTGGTTGAGAGTCCGCCTGCCAATGCAGGGGACACAGGTTCATGCCCCGGTCCGGGAAGATCCCACATGCCGCGGAGCAGCTGGGCCTGTGAGCCATGGCCGCTGAGCCTGTGCATCCGGAGCCTGTGCTCCGCAACGGGAGAGGCCACAACAGTGAGAGGCCCGCGTACCGCAAAAAAAAAAAAAAGATTACTGATTACTTGACCTTAAAATATGGAGGTTAACTTGGAGTATCCGGGCGGGCTCTGTAATCACAAGGGTCCTCACAAATGGAAGAGTCTCGGTCAGAACCAGAGTGATGGCAACCTGAGAAAGACTTGATTGGCCATTGTTGGCTTTGAAGATGGAGGAAGGGACCACAGGCTAAGGAATGCAGGTGACCTCTAGAAGCTGGACAAGGCAAGGAAAGGGATTCTCCCCTATGGACTTCTAAGGGAACAACCCTGCCAACCCCTTGATTTTAGCCCAGTGAGACCCATTTTGGAATCCAATTCAATTGAGAACTTTACGATAATAAATCTGTGTTGTTCTAAGCCACTAAGTTTGGGGTGATTTGTCATAGCATCCACAGAATACTGAATGGTGATGAGAGTTGAGGGGAATGGAGGACCCAGTGGATGCTAGGGGCGTGGTGAGTGGTCCCTCCTGGCAATCTCCCACCCACCCCCTTCTCTTCGCCTGCCTCCTACAAATGTATGTTCAGGCCCTTTTCTCTGGACTAAATTATGTCCCCCAAATTCATACGTTGAAACCCTATCCCTCAGTGTGATGACATTTGGTGGTGGGGCCTTTGGGAGGTGATCAGGTTTAGATGAGGTCGTGAGAGTGTGGCCCCATAATGGGATTAGTGCCCTTATAAGAAGAAGAGGGACTTCCCTGGTGGTCCATGGTTAAGACTCCATGCTCCCAATGCAGGGGGTCCGGGTTCAATCCCTGGTCAGGGAACTAGATCCCACGTGCGTGTCGCACGAAAGAGCCCGCATACCACAACTAAAGAGCCGGTGCAGCCAAATAAATAAAATATTTTTTAAAAAAAGAAGATGTCAGGAGCTCCTCCCTCTACTGAAGGCGGACTGGTTGGCCTGACCACAGAAACAGGCAGCGGATTCTGTAATAGCCCAAGAGCATCCCCACACCTGGGCTGAGGCCGGCCCAACCCCACATCCCGGCGGCAACACAGCACGCTCAGCCCTCTCACATCTCCATCACCCACCAGCCCCAAAAAGACAGAAGCAGCTTCCGTCGGTTCTAGTGTAGATGGGGGCAGAGCTCGCCGGGTGGTCAGGAGGGTGGAACCTCAAACCAGAGTGCCTGGTGGTACAAATCCCGGTCATTCACCAGCTCTGTGATCTCAGAGAGACACCTAATCTCTCTGTGCCTTAGCGTCCTCACTTGAGGAGTGGAGAGAATAACAAAACCTACCGTAGCCGGTTGTCGCAAGGGGGTCATTATAGAGACTAAATAATATCAATAAAACTGCAAGTAAAGTCTTAGCCCAACCTTAAGGCCACATCACTGACGTGAGCCAGAGCTGGCACTCCAACCCATACCTGCTTCCTCAGGCCACCCGCCGTCCAAGGGTGCCTTGTACCTGGGGTAAAACCCGGCGTCACTGGAGGGTCTCCACACTGTAGACGCCACACATCCCATCTCTATAACAACCACACGGAGCGGGCACCGTGTGTCCACTTCACAGGCCAGCGAGCTGGGGCCGAGAAGGGGGGAGGTGCCCCCAGCACACCCTGCTGGTGACGGGCAGAGCTGCGTGTGCAAGCAGATCCACGGGACTCAGAAATATTCTTAATTGGAAGCTCCTGCCCCCCAAAAAAGCAGGTGTGGGCTCCTGCTTAATCGGAAGCTCCCCTAGGGCCAGTCTGTGCTGACCACTGTCCCAGTGAATATTTGCGGAGCTGAAAATCCACAGTCCTGATGTCAGGTTCTCTAGAGAAAAGGCTGGGGAAACACGTGTGTGCCGTGAGCCAGGCAACTTTTAGCAACATCTTCTCTGCAAGTCAGTACCGGTGGCGCCACCCTCCTGAAAATGAACCTGGGATCAGGGAGCACAGACAACTCCGCTAGGCACCCAGGCCAGCAAAGATGGAGCTGGACCTGCCGTCAGGCCTGAATGACGCCAAAGTCCACGCTCTTTCCAGCACTAACCTTTAACACATATCGCATGCTTACGAAGCTCCAGGAGCTATTCCCAGGGCTTTATACATAATAACTCATTTAATCGGAAAGACGGGTATCATGAGACCCATTTTACAGGGTAAGAAACTGAGGCACAAAGGGCTTAGGAAACTGCTCGTGACCTCACACCTAGTAGCCGGGGTTCAGCCCCAGGTAATCACAGGCCCACACTGTAATCAAACAACAACATGGCTTCTTGGGAATCTGGTTGGAGCAACACTTTTTCCTTAAGCACAGAAACAACGTGGGAAACAAGCAAAGGATACAGTCAAAAACCAAGCCATGCATCCCCCAAAGGAAAGAGAACGGCCTTCTTCACCCGTTGGTGTGATGGATTCCATTTTCAAACTTTGAACCAGCCTTGCATACCTGGATCCCTCCTACTTGGCCGTGGCCCAGAATTCTTTTATACATTGTCTTATTTGATTCGCTAATATTTTGTTGAGGGTTTTTGCATTTTTGTTCATGAGAGATATTGATCCGTCATTTTCTTTTCTCGGAATGCCTTTGTTTGATTTGGGATTAGGGTAATGCTGGCATCATAGAATGAGATAGGAAATGTTCCCTGTGTTTCTACCTTCTGGAAGATACTGTAGAGAAGAGAATAACTGGAGTGTTCATAACAAAATGCCCACTGAGGAGGCAGGCCTAGTATGGAATTCTGTTCGTTAGCCACAGAAATGAGCATCCCATCCCCATAAGACGGGGAGGACCACTACTCCATAGGGGATGCCGTGAGGGTTACATGGAGCAATTTCTACAAAGCATGCAGCGCAGATGCTGGCCCAGAGCAGGTGCGCAGCAAGTGTGAGATCTGCGTCAGTCAGCTTCCTCGCCCACTCCAAACCACCTTAGGCTGCAGTCCCAACAAGCATGGGTACCATGATTCCATTTCCCTCTCACCAGCTCTTTCCAGGGTCTGGCTGCCAAGCTGGCACGAAGTAGGCCACACCCTGTCCCTGGAGGCACGGCTCTGCCATTAGTCTCCGAAAGTCCAGCAATTAATTTACTGAGCTGAGTTCCTTCCACAAGGCGGCCCATCGCCATAGTAACCTGCCTTCCCTATTCAGGGACTCAGAGGTAGGGGAGAAAAGACACTGAGCAGAAAGCAATCTAGAGGGAGGAAATGAGATCTGGCACATTGCGAGGGCAGCCTGGGCAGAGTGCGAGCTCTGTCTGCTTCAGAGGGTCTGGCCACTGCCCACTGGGGGTGGGGACTGCGTGGAATGAGGCACCACTGATGTGTTGCTGAGGCGACGGGCGATGCTGTGGGCAGGAATCTGGTGGTGACATAAAAGCCTGGTGTGCTGTGTCCAGGCCACTGAGCTGGGTCCTTCTGAGCCTCTGTTGTGCTGTCTGTGAGGCAAACTTGCTGGTCAAGAGGGGCAGAGGGAGCTGGGTAGCTTCTGTCTCTATGGAAGCTCTAGAGCCCAGCTTCCTGGGAAGTGCTGCAGAGCCCAGCTCCTGGATTCAAACCCCTGCCCTGTGTGACCTGGAACAAGACCTCTTCAGTCACCAAACAGACCGAGCACCTTCTGTACCCAGGTCCTGCACAGACACTGACTGCTCCCGGGTGGCTGGCACAACGATGTAGCTTCTATATCAGAACCCCTGTGTTCAAAGTCCAGTTCTGCCTGTGACTCGCTGTGTAAACCAGGGGAAGTCACTTAACCTCCCTGGACCTCAGCCCTTTCATGTACGAGTGGGGATAACATCTATGTCACTGGCTATTGGGAGAATTAAACACATCACTACATGTAAAAAAGCTTAGAACACTAACTGATCACAGTAGGTCTTAAGGCATACTATTTTTGTGATTTTCCAATCCTTTGTTTCCTCACCTATAAAATGGGAACAGGAGTCCCTACTTCATAGATCTGTGGGGGAGATTACGTGAGGCAATGGGAGTGATAATCCTTTACAAAGTGAAATGTTGACCATTATTGCCCTTATCAACATCAAGGGGAGAAGTGTCCATTTGAGCTACTCAGAGAACTCAGCTGATGTTGACTGCATAGGGGTACCACGGCCTTCACTGTCTTATTCCCTAATTCAACCATGCCCTGAATGCATGTCAAGTACTTACTAAGTGCCAGACACATGGACTAGGACACTTTCTCCAAGGAGCTTGAGACCTAATGGTGGAGACAGACAAGCAAGTAGATGCTTACATTTCTATGTGGTCAGTGTTCTGATAGAGGGAAGGACTTGACTCAGGCCTGACAATCAGGGAAGGCTTCCTGGAGGAGGGAACGCCTGATCCGAGCCGGGAAAGATGGGTGGAGAGGAGGCTGGGGGACAAGAGTTGCTTTCACCAGGAGCAGCCTGCCTCCCTTGCAGTATCACTGTGGGATGAGCAAAAAATAAATTAGTTAGAGAAGGAGGTGAAAGGAATGGTGAAAATTCAGGCTGGAGCAGAAGGCAGGAATTCATGTTAATAAAGGCAGTTGAGGGACTTGTACAGTGACCCAGGAAAAGGGGTCAGATTTTGCCCCTGGGACCAGTGGATGTCCTCATGCATGGGAGTGGCCTATACTGATGTGATTTAGAAAACCCTGTTGAGAAGGATGCATGGAGTAGAGGGACCAGTGAGGAGGTTCGTGCAACATCCAAACAGAGATGCTGACAACCTTCCGAAGACAGTAGCAGGTCAAGTGGTCCAGCCGCAGACTCCAAGACACCAGGTGACCGGCAGGAAATAGAAGGACAGAGGGAGGAGAGAGCCTGGAAGGAAGCCCCGAGGCCAGTTTGAGCATCTGGGAGCCAGTCCCTGAGTGGAGTGGGGATGGTAAGCTCGGGCAGGTCCTAGAGAGTGAGTCTGAGACACCTGGAAGAGAGCCAGGTGGAGAAGTCAAAGACAGACAGACATCTGAGTCTAGAGCTCGGAAGAGAAATTGGGGCTGGAGATCCCCCTGGAAAAGCGAAGAGGGAGTGGAGGACAGAGCCCTGAGGCGAAGCAGGGTGCAGCCAGAGTCGGGGCACGGAGAGAAGTCAAGGGTCCCCCTTCCCATATTGGGGTCAGCCTCACTTTCAATTACTACCACTTAGTCATAGAAGTGCGCATGCTATAGTACTTCTGTGCCTTTGGTTTCTTCCCCTGATCCAAAGTTTTCCTGAGACTTTTACGGTGGAGAATACTCTGAGGTATACTTTTAGCTAAAAATGAACAAACAAAACCTTCAAGAGATTAAAAAGATAAGCCATAGAGCAGGAGAAAACATTTGCAAAAGACACATCTGATAAAGAACTGGTGTTATCCAAATAGTTTGGTGTTATCCAAAATACACCATAAACTCTTAAAACTCAACAATAAGAAAACAAACAACCTGATTTTTAAAATGGGCCTATCATCTCAACAGACATCTCGCCACAGAAGATACACAGATGGAAAATAAGCATATGAAAAGATGCTCCACGTCACCTGTCATCGGGGAAATGCAAATTAAAACAGCAACGAGATAGCACGACACCCCTATTAGAATGGCCAAAATTCAGAATGCTGACACCACCGAATGCTGGTGAGGGTGTGGAGCAACAGGAACTCTCGTTCATTGCTGGTGGGAATGCAGAATGGTGAAGCCACTTTGGAAGACAGTTTGGTGCTTTCTTACAAAACTAAACATATTCTTACCATATGATCCAGCAATCACGCTCCTTGGTATTTATCTAAAGGAGTTGAAAACTTATGTCCACACAAAAAACCTGCACGTGGATGTTTATAGTGCCTTTATGCATAATTGCCAAAACTTAGAAGCAACCAAGATATTCTTCAGGAGGTGAATCAATAAACTGTGGAATGGAATACACATTCCATTGTATGTATGTATGTATTCCATACAATGGAATATTATTCAGCGCTAAAAAGAAATGAGCTATCAAGCCATGAAAAGACATGGAGGAGCCTTCAGTGCATATTATTAAGTGAAAGAAGCCAATCTGAAAAGGCTACATACAGTATGATTCTAACTATATGACATTCTGGAAAAGGCAAAACTATGGAGACAAGAGAAAGATCCGTGGTTTCCAGGAGTGTGAGGGGAGGGAGGGATGAACCGGAAGAGCACAGAGGATTTTTAGGGCAGTGAAAGTACATGTCCAAACCCACAGAGTGGCAGCTGATCCAGGGGGCTGTGCGGTAACAGATATGGTGAACGTACAAAGGCACAAATGATATAAACGGTAGCCAGAGCCATGCTGTGGTTTCATTTGAATTGTTTTCTCTCTTCATAGCAAGCTGACAAAATGGTTATTACAACTGAGGAATCTCGAGTTCAGGAAGGTTAAGAAACATGTCCTAGGGCTTCCCTGGTGGTGCAGTGGTTGAGAGTCCGCCTGCCGATGCAGGGGACATGGGTTCGTGCCCCGGTCCGGGAGGATCCCACATGCCGTGGAGCGGCCGGGCCCGTGAGCCATGGCCGCTGAGCCTGCGCATCCGGAGCCTGTGCTCCGCAACAGGAGAGGCCACAACAGTGAGAGGCCCGTGTACCGCAAAAAAAAAAAAAAAGAAAGAAAAAAAAGAAACATGTCCCAAATCATACATCCAGGAAGTTATAGAACTGGAATTTAGTCCTAGGCCACTATCATCCTAAATCCTGTGTCCTTTTAACTTAACCACAGAGGACTGGTCTCTGTCCTCTATAGAATGGAAGAACTTGTTTGGGTGTCTCACAGAAGAGGAGGGAAGAAAAGAGCTCGGGCCTTTAGGAGCCTTTGGTCTTAATAATCAGCAAGAACATCCATCCAGTCCTCACGTCCTCTCCATTCAGACATCACAGATGTAAATGGAATCAACTTAAGCCCCACGCTGCCGAAACGCAGGATTAACTTGATTGAAGGAGATGGAAAGAGAGTGAGAAATGTGTTTTCCTAACCTCCTTCTGCATGCTATGGAATTCAAAAATATTTCCTATCAGTTCTTTTTTTCCCTTAGAAGAGGCCAGATGCCAGTCGTGTTTCTCTGCCAGTTGCAAAAAACTGTTAATGAAACTCCAGCCCTATCTCCTCTTGAAACAAAGGCGATTTCTCAAACTGGCCCCCAAAGGGACTTGAAAGGCACATCGTCCTCCTGAAGCCATTGCCCACTCCTTCCCCCTTCCCCACAGCCTGATTAACTAATCCGACAAGCATTTATCCATGGAGTCCCAGACTAGACGGCAGGCGTTGTTTTAATCACTGGGTGTGGTGACACCTCTGCCTCCTTGGAGCTGACTTTCTAGGGAGGGAAGAGGGAAACTAAACCAAGAAACGAACAAATACCCATATGGTTTCCGAGAGTAATCATTGATTTGAACACAACAGGGTTATGGGATAGAAGGGGACGTGGTGGGCAGGACAGTTTCTACATTTTGTAAAAGGAAAGTTTCTGCTGAGCTGGGGACATCTGAACTGAGGTCTGACTAATGAGATGGAGCCGGCCACTCAGAAGGACGGGTGGGGTGAGGAGGACAAGGCCTCTATCAAGTCTCGGATTTCTGCAACCAACAGCCTTGGGAGTGGCCTCCAGAGCTCAGGCTGGCCCCTGACCTCAGCATCTGCACATCCTCATAAGAACCAAATGAGGTTGCCGATGCACAAATGTGATCTTTAGACTCATGGATGCAGTGGCCCTTCACTGCCTGCGACGGAGCTCAGCGTCCTCATCACAGACCTGCAGGCACCGGCTCGTACCCACCTCTCCGGCCTCACCTCTGTCACCTGCTTGCATGTGTGCTTAGCCCTCTGTGAACAGGGGAGAAGACAACAGGAGGGCGGCCAGCGCCGGGGCAGGGGAGGGGCAGCCCGCACTCCCAGGACGCCGCGTGGCGAGGATGAGGGAGTTTCCCACGAGTCAAAGGAACATCACAAAAGGAAGCTGGGTTTGGGTTATTGGGCTGGCACCCAGCCAAGAGAGCTGTTTGCACAACAAGGGTACGCAGCCACAGAGGGCACTGCCGGCGCAGAAGCGGAAGGGGCAGGGGAGAGATCTCCCGGGGTGGGGGGCTCCAAGCCCAGGAGGCTCCATGAGAGAACCACCACTCGGGTACCCGCAACACAGTGAAGCGTGGGTGGCACGGACAGCCAGGAGAGGGCTCCCCTGCAGCCACTGAAGTAGGGCCTGCTGCCCCCCAACCTCCCCCTTCGTCTTCACCCCGACTCTCCAGAGACAGAGGAAGGAAGAGCGAAAGAGCCCACTGCCCCCTCCGCCCCCCAGGTCCCTCAGCACAATGCTTAGCATCGGCGGTGACGGGAGGGCAGAGAGCTTTAATGTGAATACAGGATGAAACTCTGAGACTGGAACAGACGGGACTAGCCCTTGCAGCACCTGAAAGTGAACAAAAAGTTATGTGATTTGGTCAAGATTGGCTAAGGGACAAGAAAAGGGGTGTTGACCTAACAGGCCTGGAAGCACGGATGGGGAAACATGAAACCGTTCCACACCCCCGAGCTGCTGAGCGTCAGGTGTCCAGGTGGTTACCTGAGCATTATTGCTATTAATCACCCCCTGCGTGTGACCGTCAGGCCTGACGGGGGAATAAGAAACATGTGCCCTACCGCTAATCCACTCAAGGCTGGTGGCCCTCCCAGTCAGAACGGGACGTGTGCATGAATCCAATTAAGATTCACCAAACATCAACCACACAGCAGGTGCAGAGTCAGGATACTTATCTTCTCAGCCACAGGGAACCCCCACAGTGGCCTGATGTGCTCAGAGTTACTGCTCCGTTTCACGGGCTGGAAACCCGAGGCCAGGGCATCGCTCAAGGCCACGCAGTTATAAAGTGGCGGAGGCTGATTTGCAGCCACATGGATGGACCTAGAGATGATATGCTAAGTGAAGTAAGTCAGACACACAAAGACAAATACCATATGATATCGCTTATATGTGGAATCTAAAAACATGATACAAATGAACCTATTTACAGAACAGAAACAGACTCACAGACTTAGAAAGCAAACTTATGGTTACCAAAGGGGAAGGGTGGAGGGGAGGGATAGATTGGGAGGTTGGTATTGACATATACACGTCCTACCACATATAAAATAGATAATCAATAAGTTATATACATAACTGAATCACTTTGCTGTGAAACTGAAACGAACACCACACTGTAAATCAACTATACTTCAAGTTAAAAAAGAAAAAAAATCCAGGGCTTCCCTGGTGGCGCAGTGGTTGAGAGTCCGCCTGCCGATGCAGGGGACACGGGTTCCTGCCCCGGTCCGGGAGGATCCCACATGCCGCGGAGCGGCTGGGCCCGTGAGCCGTGGCTGCTGAGCCTGTGCGTCCGGAGCCTGTGCTCCGCAATGGGAGAGGCCACAGCAGTGAGAGGCCCGCATACCGCAAAAAAAAAAAAAAAAAAAAAATCCAAATAAATAAATAAATAAAATGGCAGAGGCTGGATTCAGTTTCGGGGCCACCCACCTCCTGGGGCTGCTGCCTGCCTCCTAAAGGGAAGCCGGGTGTCAGTGGAAACAGGAGTCTAGGACAGACTGTGGGCCCTTGAATGTCAGTGGTCTGAGTTCTGTGCTTCAAGTAACACGTAGCAAAACACTCCTCAATTTTGAATCATATGTGAGTTCCGCAAAGGTGGAGACTAATGAGCTTTACGTGGAGTTGGCAGCGAAGGGCCCATGTGGATCCCAGAAACGGAGACCCCGTCCGTGTGGTCCCCTCTGAGTCCCCGCACACCAGTGAGAGTCTCCTGCCTGGTCCCACTGTTGCCTACGCCTTCCAAGACTCCCTTCTCCAGGCAGAAGAATCCGTATCTTGTTTTGGTGAGAAGGTCTCTCCTACCCTTGGCCAATGTGGTTCACGTGAGGGGACCCCATGGCCCGGCGAGTGGGGTGGTGGGTGGTAGGAGACCAGACCAGGCCAACTTGGACTCCACATCCCTACTAGATACTGGAATTTGAAAAGGGACAAGCATATAATCCAAGCTGGGCCTATTAGGGCCATCCCTGGGAACTCTGCTGGAGTTTTGGGGAAGACAGGTGCATTTCTGGGGAGTTGCTAAGTTTGGAGATGCGGAAGGCCGTTTGTCATGACATGGGTGGATCCTGATGGAGGAGAAGGCCACCCATTGAGGGGAACGAGACAAGCTTTGTCACTCGAGCACCTTAGCTCAGTGTTGCCCAAAGTCCAGAAAGCACCCAGAGCTTTTGTGTTGGGGATAAATATTTCCCCAGCCCCATTTTCTAAACCTACACCAATCTGAGCTGGGATTCTTTCATGTGCAAACCACAGGCAGGCCTTGTACTTTACAAGGCCCAGCGGATACAGCTCCATCTATGGAGCTCACCCAGCCTCTCCCACGTGGCCCCTGGTTCCTTACTCTCCTTCCTTGTTCTGTATCTTGTCTCCTCTTCCTCTCCTTTCTTCTTTGATTGACAACTCAGCTTAGACTGGCTTTCCCAGAATCACCCTGCCCACCCTCCCCTTCCAAGGGCTGGCTTCCAAAATCCATCCAGATACCCCACGCCTGCACCCTTCCTGGGCCAAGGGGGCGGTGGCACAGACAGGGGGGCCCCCCTCCTTTTTGACAGCCCCACAACCAGCACCAGAAAATGCTCACTGCCCTGCATTGTTCTATGAGTCTGTGCAGATGTCTGAGAGCTGCCATAACCCCATTCATATTTCTTTCATTTTCAGTATTGAATTCTTCCTGAATTTGTTCTTCTTTCTTTTCTCCCCTCTCCCCGACCCCAAATAGACTGTCTCAGTTCATTTCACAAGAGACGGTCTCAGATTACAGGGTCCTGAGGACACAGAAAGATATTTCTGTTTAACATATTTTGAGTCGCGTCTGGTCCGATGAAGCAATGCATATAAATAGTGCCAGAGCACCCACACTGATTTGGGAGGTGTCGACCCAGAAAGGCTCCCCTTTTTCTGGGGGAGTATAATCAGAGCCATAAGCAGCACCTCCCCCGTGAGATTTGAGACAGGACAGTAGGTGGAGTGCCGTGGGCCAGACAGGCGGTAGTTTGGTTCCTGTCTTCAGCACCGTGTGATCTCAGCTACTGTCTCTGAGCCTCAGCGCCTCGTCTGTAACAAGGGGATTAACCCAGCCTCACCAGCTGGTCGCAAGGATTAGGGTCCCTACCGCAGAGGCTGGTTGCCTAGTCAATGGCAGCCATAAAAAGATTTAAAACTTTAAAAAGGTACAAGCACTCAATTAAAGGAAGTTACTGCTACCAGAGAATCCTTTTAGGCATTTATTTCATACTGACAGTACTTTCTGTACCACCACGTAACCCAGTTCAGAGACCTCTCTATCTGAGAGAGTGGTCCACCCCGACACTCCCCCATCACCCCGTGCCTGAATCCCCTCTCGGCCCCTCTCATGCCTTCATTTAGGTCTCGGGGTCCCCAGTAACCAGGTGCTGGCAACTTTGCAAGGTGCTAAGTGTATCTCGGAATTCTACACTGTTGGAGCAGGAAGGAGCTTGAGAGATGTTAACCGTCTTCAGATAAGGAAGCTGAAGGAGGGATGAGGCCCTGGATTCCCCTTCCCAGTCAGAGCAGTTTCACACAGGCAGCCTCCTCGGCGACTGGACCATTTGGACCCCCTACCTTAAGAGACCCTGTAGTCTCAAATCCAAGCTCCCCGCTCAGCCCTGAGGGCACGCACCTCCCAGAGCCCCTGAAGACACTTTCCCTTTTGAGGGTGAGACTCTGACGTCTGTACCAGATTGTCAACCCCGTGTGTTATACTCTGTGAGTTTGCAAAGGGCCTTGCTCACCCTGAGCACAGATGTCGTCAGAGGAGACAGGTCTGTTCACATCACTTCCCAGCTGAAAGCCTTCTCCTCAGGCCTTTTTCAGTCTGGTACCAATCTCCTTTTCCACGTTCACGGTCTCCACCCACTCCTCATGGACCTAATTCTCCAACCTCAGCGACTTCCCTCTCTTTCTGCAACACCCCAGCATTTTCTTTTCCTAAATCCTAGCCATTGCCTCTGTTGTTACCTCTGAGATGATGTCTTTTCTTTGCCAGGCAGACTCCTACTCATCCTTCAAAACCCAGCGTATGGGGCTTCCCTGGTGGTGCAGTGGTTGAGAATCTGCCTGCTAATGCAGAGGATACGGGTTCAAGCCCTGGTCTGGGAGGATCCCACATGCCGCGGAGCAACTAGGCCCGTGAGCCACAACTACTGAGCCTGTGCGTCTGGAGCCTGTGCTCCACAACAAGAGAGGCCGCGATAGTGAGAGGCCCGCACACCGCAATGAAGAGTGGCCCCCGCTTGCCACAACTAGAGAAAGCCCTGGCACAGAAACGAAGACCCAACACAGCAATAATTAATTAATTAATTAATTAACTCCTACCCCCAACATCTTAAAAAAAAAAAAAAACAGCGTATGTGCCTTCTCCCCTGTGAAGGTTTCTCTGATTCCCCACTATCTTCTTCAGGCTCCCACAGACCCCCGGTTTTTCTCACCACACAAGTGATATTAAAACCGACCTACTTCTCCGTCTGTCTTCTCCACGGAGCTCCTCAGACTTAGGGGCTATGTCTCTGGTCTCTCTTCCTCAGCGCCTGGAACAGTGATAGGCACAGAGCAGGCACTCCTCGTATCAGCATAACAATAGGTGAGGGTCTCAACTAACTTAACTCTGTATTTAACTTAGATAATAAAAGGGCGTTCTCTTTTATTTTTTCTAAAAAAAATTTAAAAAAAATAATCTTGAAACTTCTACTTCCTGAGAACAGAGGAAGCATGTGGATTATGAGCACAGGAGTTACTGCCTCTGCCTAGTCACGAAGGGTGTTTCTTTTCTTCTAAGAAATCTCCTCAGATCCTACCAGGACCCCCGTGCCCTGCAGGCAGGAGCAGGCGGAGAGGTCAGGGATGCGTGGGGAGGGACCAGAAACGGAGGCCCTGCAGGATGAGGTTTCTTCCCAGGAGTCGATTCACAGATGTGCCCGGCACAGTGGGACAAGAGAGATTCATGAGCCACCTCGACCCGGGGCTCCAGCTCCCTGCCCAAGGGAGCCTACGCCTTTGGCATCACTGTCCCTCTCCAAGGTGGAGAGGAAGTTCCGGGCATTTCTCCCATCAAGGGGGGCCCCCTGTGGGAGGGGCCTCTGCTCATGCCCTCTGTGGTTTGCTGTGTCGAGTGAAGTCGGGTTATCTAAACCCCACCTGAGCATTTATTGGTGGGAGAATTCCACAGGAGGAACAGAAGCAAAGCCTCTGGCAAGGTTCTGTCTGAGGAAAGAATCACTGCAACCCCATCCCCTTTCCTTTTCACCTGAAGAGCCACCCAGACGCGGCTGATCAACACTTGCTAACGCCCTCACGCCTTTATCCAGCCGGGGACTTGTTCTCTCACTCACTGCTTCGTGAATCCGCTCCCCTGCCTGCCCCTCCAGGCAGCCGCGCATTTCTGCACCCACGCCCTCCCTCCCTGAGTCAGCACCCACCCACCCACCTACACAGATGCTCACTCACGCGCAGGCACGGCACCTCTCCCCACTCCCACCCAGGTCTACGCCGGGGCTGCGGGGATGGAGGTAAACAAGGCAGAGTTTCTGCCTTCAGAACAGTACACGGTAGCTGGAAGAGCCCCCAGGAGGAACAAGGCATTTAAACACAGTGTGGGGGGAATTCTCTGCTTTCCTGCAAGACTCAGCATTACCCCTCCAGGAAGCCCTACGGGAAAGCCCAGCCTCAGCACACAGCACACCTGTGACACAGGGAAGGGAAGGAAGCATAGAGGAAAGAGGCTTCTGCTCTTCTCTGGCCATTTGTCCTTAGCTGTGGCCGCTTAACTCTCTAGGTCTCTCCTCATACATAAAGTGATTACTAACTACCTGTAGGATTGTTGCAAAAGTCACCTGGGGGGAGTGTGTAAGCACGCGGGGCCAATGTCCGCATTCCAGTAAGTGTTGCTGCACGGTGAGCAGTTGGCTGGGGAGTCCTCCACAGCACAGAGCACCTGAACCCTCACCTGAACACCGTGAGCAGCTTGGCCTCTGGGCTGCGGGGTGTCTGCCCCTTGATTCCCTAAGCACACCTGACCCGCAGCCGGCATTCAGAGTGTGTTAAATGGACGACCGGATACACCCCTGGGGGAACTGACCAACCAAAGAGACAAGGGATTACAGGTATTTGTGTACAGCCAGAGCATCACTTGAGGGAGAGGGCGATCAGGTGGATCGAGGTACTTTCTTTTTCTTTCTTTTTTTTTTTTTTTAGTGAATCTTTTTTCTTTCACAATGGTGCGTTAGTTTCTGCTTAATAACAAAGTGAATCAGTTATACATATACATATACATATGTTCCCATATCTCTTCCCTCTTGTGTCTCCCTCCCTCCCACCCTCCCTATCCCACCCCTCCAGGCGGTCACAAAGCACCGATCTGATCTCCCTGTGCTACGCGGCTGCTTCCCACTAGCTATCTACCTTACGTCCAGCGCGGGAACAGGCTGGTGTGGCTGACAGGGAATCCTGGGGCCTGTATGACCTTTGAAAGGTCCTAGAAAATTGACCTACCAGGCATTAAGGAGGTCAGATCAACTCACTGACCAGAGGCTCCCAGGCCCTGAACTGACCCGTATCATGTTTTCTCTGGTGATTCCTGGACTTGAGCACAGAGATGCTCTAAAAGGCACTGAACCACCCAGCTAGCCAAAGAAGGGCCAAATCCAGACCCAAGCCAGACTTATACACACCAACACGGCCCCGTCCATGAATCCAGGCCCCCTGAGCTCAGTGGGGCCCCCAACAACGCCCAAGGTCCAGAGCTGACTGGTCACCACTCAGAACCCCCCTACTGATGGGGAAGGAGAAGCATCCATCATGTGTGTCTGTATGTGGAATGCTGTGCCAGACCTCGTAAATATCAGTACCGCTTTTCCAATTTTGATATTTCATTATTTTATTGTGATTTAAACCAAGTTGTAATTTCGTTAATCCAGTACTACGTGCCAGGCACTTGATTATCACCATTTTGAAATTACTTCCTTCCACAAAGATTTCTTGAGTTCCTACTGTGTCCAGCATTGTACAAACACTGGTAGTTCAGAGATAAGAAATATAAAACCCATGGGCTTCCCTGGTGGCGCAGTGGTTGAGAGTCCGCCTGCCGATGCAGGGGGACACGGGTTCGTGCCCCGGTCCGGGAGGATCCCACATGCCGTGGAGCGGCTGGGCCCGTGAGCCATGGCCTCTGAGCCTGTGCGTCCGGAGCCTGTGCTCCGCAACGGGAGAGGCCACAGCAGTGAGAGGCCCGCGTACCGCAAAAAAAAAAAAGAAATATAAAACCCATGAACTCCAGGAGCTCATTGCCTAGTGGCAGAAACAGACCAGCCCACGGTGGATTACAGCAGTTGATGATGCGGAGCTGTCGCAGCATGGGGTGCTGGGGGCGAAGCATGCCAGGCAACCCAAGATGCAAGGAGAGCCCACGCTGACTTGCCCACAGCAACTCAGGAGCAAGGGAAAAAGCTGGGATGCCATTAGGTGTTTCTTCAGAGGCCTGGAAACATCCCATCCAGGGTCCCATCCCGCCCATCAGCTTTGCTAAAGGCAAATGGGGACCATGGCACCACTGCCCAGTGGCCTCACAGCAAGCGTTAGATCAGGCAAAACATACCTGAATTCAACCTTTCAATTATAAACAGAGTACTTCCTATGAGCCAGACACTGCACTAGGTAAACATGTTTTAGTATTCATTGTTATTGTCCCCCAATTGTTCAAATGCTGGATTTTGATTGATGTGTATGTTTGGATATAAAATTCGGAAAGGGTATTTGCCAGAATGTTACTATTGGGTAAGCTGGGGGGATGAGAACACAGGGCTGTGGCCAACATTGTTGCCCTTGTAAAAATACGCTTTCATTACTTTTATACTTTAAAACATTCTAATGAGAAATATTTTTTAAAAAGAACAAAGATTGTCTAAATGGTGTATTTGCCTCTTTGGATAAATTCTATACCTTTACCTTATACACTAAGGCCATATGGAATTTTGGTTCAGGGTATGAGTTTTGCACTAAGACATGGGTTTGAATCCCAGTTCTGCTGCTTACTAATTGTGGGACTGAATGTTCATAAGCCTCAGTCTATCCATCTGTACAAGGGGTATCAGCATAGCCAATTCACAGGAGTAAGTGATGTGAGAATGCATAGTATACAGCCTGGCACCCTCTGGCATCCAATCTCAGGCTCAGGGTCACATTATTTTTGTTTCTACAGATGTCAAAAAAATGTCATGGGAAAGGAGATTTCAATTATTCTAGTACCTCCAAAAACATGAATTAAGGGCTGGCAGACGGAGGTGGCAGGGAGAGAGCTTTCGTCTTAACGAGGTATCTAATGACGTACCGGACTCCCTTGGGAGGTGGTGATTCCTCTGTCCCTGGACAGAAGAAGGTGGGCAAATGCTGGGAGACATGATTCAGTCACTGGATAAGGAGGTTGGGCAAGGTGGCCGTGAGGGTCATCTTATAGCCTTCAGATGCAAGAGCCTATAAAGAGAATCCCCCAGCCACTGAGCTGCCAGGCAGTCAAGGCCAGCTCCAACTGGCTCAGATCTGCCAGGATGCAGTTAAAGGAAAGGTTTCTCCTTCAAGAGAGTTCCAACCAAAGGACGGTGTAAACTGCTATTTTTTTTCTCAAAACTGTATTATGAACCAAACTTTTAAAAATGAAAATGATATTCTCATCTCTATCAGAACGTAGACAGAATTAGCTAGAAGTAGTGAGTATCCAGTAACTGGGAAGGTACAAGAAAAGGCAAGTGGGCAGCAGGAGGGAACTTAAGCATCAGCTGGGGTTTGCCCCCGAGGGTTCTGACAATGTCCACGACCACGGCGGGCTGGTGGCTCCGTGCACTCCCTGGGTCTCGGCCAAGACTTCCCTTTGTCTGGGCCACGATGTTACTCGGCTTTCGGCCTCTCATGAATGCTCAGTCCCAAACCTCCTGAGAGCCATTAAAATGGCCATGCCCTTTGACCCAGAAATCCTATTCCTTGGGAATAATCTGCCAGACCACATCGAAAAGGGGCCGAAGTCATGTGCAGAAAGGTGCTAGCTGCAGTGGCCAGCGAGAACGGTGAGCACGGCATGGCTCATCCACTTGAAGGGATTCTAAGAAGCAATAAAAAATGGTACTTACTAAAACCACAAAGAAAGTGACCGATTTTGCTAAATAATAAAGCTGAGGAATGGAACATGTCACAACATTCATTCATTCAACTCTGCATTCATGTGGTCATTTACTCATTGCAAAGCACAATGCGGAGAGCTCAGTGTGGCCGCCTGGCCTCGGTGTGGTTTTCTCAGACACCAACCCCACCTCCAACACACGCACACACACACACACACACACACACACACACACACACAGAGGCATGCATGCATGCACCCACAGTGCTGAGTCCTGGGTGGGAAGACCAAAGGGCCCACCTCTCTATGCCCAGGTGCCTCTCGGTAGACCTGTGTTTGAGACCCACCTCTGTCTCTAACTACAAAGCAGGAGAGCCACTCACATTCTCCTGGAATCTGTTCCCTCATCTGTAAAATGGGGGAATTATACTTTTCCCATCTTGTCATACCCCTCTTCCTTGATTTTTTTGTTATTTTCTTTTTATTCACAAAAATATTCTTGTTATTTTAATTTTGTTTAATAAAAATTATTAAAAATTAAAGTTATTTTTGTCAGGCAACCTGCCATGTCTTCAATTCTTGAGTAGGAGGTTTGGCTAAATATCCTCAGGGACAATTCCCACCCTAAAAAAATCCCCATGGGCCTTTCTCATTCTGGTTCTCCCCGGCTGGCCTGCATTAGTAATGATGGCTCCTTCTGTTGATGTGACAAGGGCTTTGATTTCCCAGACGTAGCTCTGAATCCTGACTCTTGTATCCTCTCTACCTGCCCTCAGGTAAGTCATTCAAACTCTCTCCTTCCGTTTCCTTGTTCACAAAACCGAGATATGAATGATCCACATAGAGTTCACAGTCCTGACCCAAGTGACCACACAACCTGTGTTGGCCTCTGTCAGCAGCAGCACTGAAGAAGCGAAGGGGGCGGAAGGGAATCAGCAGAATTCTAGGGCCGGAAAGGGAGCACTTAGGAGGGGTACGATCTCAAGCTGGGAAAAGACCCTAAATGTTCGCCTGGCCATCGAAAGTTCAGATTAGCCCCTCACCAGCACTGCGAAATGGCCATCCAACCTCAATTTAAATCCCTCCGGCACTTGGGGCCCACCCTCCAGTGAGCGGATCCAGGGGGGTGGATCTGCCCCAATCTTCCTACTGGACTGGAACCCAGTGTCCAACGAAACTTCACCCACTGGTCCTCCTTCCACCCTCTGGGGACCAAGAGAACAGATCAGCCACCTCTTCTCCGCAGCATCCTTCCAGATTCCCGTGGCCACACATTTTCTTTCCTCCACACCAGAGCATCTTTCTTACGGTCACACTGACCTTTCCTTGTGAGCCATGCGTCTGTTCCCAGGACATCCTGCTTTCTCTCCTCTGAAAGTGCCTTCACTTATCTGCATCCCTCTTGGAATGGAATCAGACCGAGAGAGATAACCTGAATCATCCAGTCCAGAGCCAGCAAACCCCCTGCAGGTCACACAGACAACCGAGCATGACCAGAGGGCACATGCCTGGCTGAAGTGGGCGGCTCCTCGGAAGGCCTCCCAGGGACACAAGCCAAAAGCTGTCCCATCTTCTCATTTTTCAAGAGAAGCCAGAGATTAAGATGCGTACATGACATCTCCTGAACATTTTATGTTGGCAAGTAATGAAAACAAATGTAAAATAACCTAAGAAGCATTACAACTGTCTGTGGGCTGGACCAGCCTGTGGGCCACTTCCTTAACCATTTTGTTAATATGAAAAACCTTTTGAGAATCTGATGAAACTTTGAAGAAGCCCCATAAAAAAACAGTTGCAAAGAAATTTCTGCTCCCATTTGAAAGGCCCCATGGATCCCCCAGAGGCACTCCTGGATCCCCAGGAAAGGAAACCCTCATCTCTTCCAGCCTCTTGCCAGACCTGGGAGGCCCAACAAACACAATTTGGTGACAATTTGCCGAAGTCACGCAGCTGGCCCCTGAGTAGCAGCGTGACAAGGAGATCTAGGATGGGGGGGCGGGTGTTTCCTCCCCACAACGACTGATGCCATCCCCTCCCCAGATCCGTGAAGCAGAAGCAAAGTAAGATGCACCGCATGCCAGCGAGGTCCCAGGCACTCACAGAGCTCTTCCTGTGTCATTTCATCATCTCCACTTGGCAGGTGAGGAAACAAGCTCACTGGGTGCAGTCCCCCCAGCTCAGGGCAGCCAGAGAAAGCGACTGAGTTAGGACCAGAAGGCCAGACGAGCAGCAAAGCTCCTGCCCTCCACCTGCATCTACGCCAGCTGGCCAGCACACCTCACTCGGCCTGCCTCTAGCAATGCACAAGCCCTGGAGCTTAGAACTTTCCCGGAACAATTCATGAACTAAACTAGAAAGGGCCTGAAGAGGCAGCCCATCACCGGGGGGCTCTCCCAGCTCAAGTCTGGCCTCCTAGGATTTTGCCAGGTGTACATCCTCAATGAGATACAGACTGGGGCCTGAATGACCTGTGCAGAGACAGGAGTGCCGTACAGGGTTCTGGAAGATGACAAGTAATGGAGTTCTGGGGAGGGAGACGGGGCACGGAGCGTCAGGACGAGGCCGGTTGGGCTGCCTCCTTCAGGACATGCCTGATAAGCGTGTCCCCTGTCTGTCATCTCTGAGCCTGGACTTGAGTGGGGAGAGGGAAGGGCACGTTTTCCAATAACGTGACTAATTCGTTACACTCTGTAACCTGGTACAAGAAACTCAGGTCTGCTACAGAGGATGGATTTGCAGAAAAAGAACAAAAACACCTTTCTGGGCCAGAGGAAGTTGGGAGAGGCGAAACACACTGCTCAGATAGGAAAGAGATTTAAATTTAGACCAACATGCAAAGTTCCTGGACAAAACCAAAGGGAAGCTATTCTTACCCCACTTCACTCTCTTTGTGATTTTTTTTTTGTTTGTCCTGTTTTTTGTTTTTTTCAATCTTTCTGGCTCTTACTCCAAATTTCTTACTGGAAAGTTGAAAGAAGCTGGGGTATCTCAACAACTCTAGAAGCAGCAATCGGAAACAAGCCCGGCATCTGACACGCTGCCCTCAGCCCTGTGCTCCTGCTTCCTGGGGCTGCTCAACTATAATCAATCAAACAGGTGCCTTCTCACCGACTTTGCTCCTTTCTACTAGAAAGCTCAGGCAAAGCACAGACCCACCTCGCAGGACCGAGGTCACTCCCTGAAGAGCTCAGTGTGTTCTGGCTCCAGAAGGAAACAGATCCTAGTTAGGAGAAGGCGCTGTCCCCAGGGCGCACGCCCCCAGGACTCTCCCCTCCTGGTCATGGGGAGATGGCGGGGAAGCCTGAAGCCCCGTGACCTCCTGCAGCCCCCAGCGGAGAAGAGAAGCCGGCCTTACCTGGTGGGGGGAGAAGCTCAGAGGGATGCCAGCTAGGGTCCCAGTCCGGGCGGATCCACAGGAAGCAGTGTCTGGAGAAGACGCCAGCCCCAGGCAGCCCCCTCCTGAGGGTCACCTGCCAGCGACCCCACCCACCCTTCCCCCAAATCTAGCAAACTGACTCGCTAGACAAGACTTGTAGTAGGTCTGGGGGGCCCCCTCAGGCCAGGGGTCCGGAGAGAGAGCTAGTTTTCAAACTGATAACTAAATAAATACAGTAAAAAGGTAAGGCTTGGCACTCAGAGAATAAAATAGAAAGTGTGTGAGAAACAGAAAAATAGGGAAAGAGGAGACACTTCTTTGGGGAGAAATGCAGCAGCGGCAGCCAGCCCAGCTGCTGCGCAAGAACAAAGCTGCTCGGTCCCCCCAGGGGCGAAGGGGCCGGAGCGGTGGGATCCCCAGCCGGGAGCGCGGAGGGCGGAGTCCGGCGATGGGCGGGGCGAGGAGGGGCGGGACAAGGGGCGGGGGGAGCGGAGAAGGAGACGCTTGGGTCCTGGGAGCGGGAGGGGCCGGAGGGGCGGGAGGCCTCCCGGAAGAAAGAGGAGGCAGCGAGGCTGCGTGCCTGCGGGGGACGGGGGCAGGGGCCTGGGGAGGGGTCGAGGGAGCAGGACCGGCGTCGGGCTCCAGGCGGTAAAGAGGAAGCCCAGGACAGGGCCCGACAACTCTCCGTCCAGTTATAGACTTCAGCGGATATTTTGGTCCCTCTTACAGCCGGGTCTGAAATAGCCCCCTCCCTGGGCAGCTGCCTGCAAGTTTGGAAAGTTTGGAGGGGCAGGGGGACGGAGGTTTGGGGCTTTGCTTTTGTCCCGCACAGGGAGTCCCACTCCTGTCCCAGCACCTACCTGTCTCTTCCTGCAGGTGGCCCCCTTTACTGGCTCTCAGGACATCCTGGGGGAGGGGTGGGTTGATGTCCTTACTTTGAGATGAGGACTGTGGAAGTTCAGAGGGAGCCACTGTCAGCTGCCAGGGCCTCTCGGCAGAGCAGGGATGGGGGCCCAGGTGGGTCTGATGAGAACACTTTGCTTCCTAAAGGGCTTCCCAGACTCCAAAAGCCGAGAAGGAACAGGTGCTGGCGCTGGGGGCTCTTCTACTTTTTCTTGCTGACTTCTGTTCCTAAAAATGGGCCAGGCATGGGTATTTTGAACTAGATGAGAGCATGGCTTAATTTGTATGACCTCCCTCACCCCTATTCCACTCCCAATCAGGCTCCTAAACTCTGGGGCGTCTTTATTTGGCTGCCTGCTGGGTAGCAGGGATTTAATAAACAGACAGCATGGGGCTCCTCTGTGACCCAGGGAATCCTCGGCCACTGGCCCCTTCCTTCCTCTCCTCCTAATTTCCCACTAGCCCATGACAGTTCATTCCACGCATGGTGGCTGAGGGCGCACGTGGTACCAGGCAGAGTGTCAGGTGCCAGCTAAATGGAACACAGGAGGCATGCTGGGGAGGGCAGGCCCTGCTGTGGGATGGCAACGCAATGAGACAGGTGCCCTGGCTATCAGAGTCACAGGAAGGGTGGGGAGGCGGGGAAGAGAGTGATCGCACCTGCATGAGAAGGCTGCAGGGCACAGTCACTTAACACATGGGCATCACGGGCCCAGTGAGTGCCCAGGCGCAGGTCGGGGGGTGAGCCCAGGAGGGGTTGCCTAGGCGCATCCTCACACGGAGACGGACAAAATGGGGAAGCAGACCATCACGTTGACTGACCATGTTATCCTAAGTGCAAAGGACACAGAGAAGAGGGACGAGTCAGAGAATGCATGGGGTGGGGAAGACTCTAGATTCAGTACGAGGAGGCCGAGACTAGAGATGGGCGCGTCCCCCGCCCCACCCTGTGCGAAGGAGGGACCAGGGCTAGCAGGGTGCCCAGAGCTCACGGGACACGGGGGCCGTCCAGGCAGAGTGAAGGACTCACGCGTGGAGTTGAGGACCCTTGTGGCCGGGGGCCAGGCCTGAGAGGGAAGCAGGGCCCAGGTGATTGACGGGCACTGGGGAGGCCTGCAGAAGAGCGTGGACTCGAGCCGGATGACCAGGAGTCTCTGAAGTGCTTAGGGGGCAGGGGCATGGCCAGTGGGGGGGCATTATAGAGCCCATGGTCAGTGGCAGGGAGATGAGCTGGGAAACCATTCAGTCTCAGAGAGAGCACACTAGGCTCACTAGAACAGCAAGTGCCAAGCCCCGCGGTGAAAACGAACTTGCACACTGGAGGGGCAGCCCGGGGGGGTCCCCGGAATAGCCTCTCCCCTCTGACGACCCTGGAGACCTAGTGAGGGAGGTCTGGCCCACGGGGACAGAATGCCCCCTCCACCACTGGGAATGTCTCTGGGTCCCTGCCCTGCAGCTGTCCTGCCACCCAGCGCTGTCCCCCTGCTCCAGGCCCCTGGCCTCCCCGTGACTGAATTTGTCCTCACCGTCGACAAGGAACAGAGTTCAAGTCCTCCCAGCCACACCCTAATCCCCAATCTCCCACCTTCCCTTCTGCTGCTGTCACTGTGAAACTGTGATAAAAACCTCCTTGGGTTGGAGAAGCCCCTGGAGACCAGAGGCCTCCCCCTGCGGCTCTCCCTTCTCCCCTGAGCACCGAAAAGACCAGAGAAGAGGCCAGAGCCTGGTCCACCTCAGCGGACCGCCTTCCAGCCCCTCCTCCGAACCAAATCTGTTCACGAAAATGGATCCATGTTTTCACAAGGTCAGGCCCTGCCTCCAAGAAGCGGATGCTAGGATTCGCTTGGTTCCTCCACCTCTGCAAAGAGAGGCCACGAGGCTGGAGGAGTGAGCAGAGGGCGCTGGAAAGACAATTCCAGAAAGTTCTCTGTCTCACTTCCTTCCCCTTCTGGACTCTTTCTCTGCCAGGATGACAAATTGTTCACATTTCTGAGATGTATTAAACTGAAATAGAAAATATGTGCATCATTATGCACACAAAAATATATGGCTGTGCATTAGACAAAGAGTTAGAAAATGTCCCCCTGTGACTTAACTTCTTCTCATTTCTACCACCCATTTTATCACGGTGATGATTAACGCCACAGGTGAACATACACAATAACTTTAAGGCCATTGCCAGTCACAATTCATATTTCTGTGTGCAAATACCATGGGATCGTCTGCTCAGGGTTTCCCAAAGCTGCAATCCAGGTGCTGCAGGCCACATTTCCTCCTGACGTTCCTGGGTGGGAGTCGGCTGCCGAGCTCATTTGGGCTGCTGGCCTTTGCTCCTTCCTTGCCGTGTAGCACGGAGATCCCTGTTTTCTTGCTCCCTGTCAGCACCAAGGGTGGCCCCCAGCATCCCTTTGGGAGGCTGGCGCTCTCCATCAGTAGCTCGCAAAGTAGCTGTTTGCTTCTTCCTGGTCCAGCCCAGCTGGAGCACAGCCCTCTCGTGTCTTTTTCTACCTTCTTTTGCCACCGGTCAGAGAAAGTCTCATGATTTCAGGAGCTCATGGGATTCGATGAGGCTCCCCCAGATAATCTCAGATAACCTCCCTTTATTCATGTCAATTGGGCCCCATAACATAACACAGTCACTGGAGTGATATCTCATCACATGCTGACATTCCAGGGGTTAGGGAGGGACATTTTCCTGGGAGTCAGCGTTCTGACCTACCACGCCCTTTTTGCAAAATTCTGCACTTACTGAAATTTGTAATTATTCATTTTCTTCCTCTTAAAAATAACTTGTTTGTTTCCTGCATTTTTATTTGACTCCAATCTCTATGAGGACAGTACATGTATCTTCTTGTTCACTGCTATGTCCCCAAGTCTAGCATGATGCTCGGCATATGACAGGTATGAACGATATTTGTGAAATGCATGAATGAGTGAAGGAATGAATGAATGGATGATGGTCTAAATGACTCGCACAGGGCCAGGTGGTAGGTTTGAAATCAGATTGACATGTTAGGAGGCACAAGACTGAAAGGTTAAAAAGGATGAACGTCACGGAAAAGTGATGGGGCCAAATTGGTGTAGTTGGAAGGGTGCCTGGGAGCAGTGGGGCATGTTTGGAATGGATTCTGGGCAGACTCCTCCCTCTACCCACCAGCCTCCAGAGGGATCCTTTGAACATTAAATCCAATGTCTTCATCTCAGCTGCAAACCCTTCTGTGGGGCTTCCCCTTATGCTCAGAATCAATTCTGAAACCCCAGGCCACCATGGTCCTTCACACGCTGCCCATAACCCTGTTTTCCCCGCCTTCTACCTCTGGACCCTTACAGCGGAGCTCCAGCCACAGTGGCCTCCCTGCCTCTCCTCCAAGCCGGAGCCCCTCTTCACGTCCAGGACTTTCTCGTGGCTGTCCCTCCCACGAGAGCCCTCCTCCATGGCCACATTCTCCTCCACGGAGGGCTCAGATCAAAGGCCCCCTCCTCAGCGAGGCCTTCCCACCACCTCATCTATGTTTATTGCAGTATCGAGCATGATATCCAAGGTACAGAAACACCCTAAATGTCCTCTGATGGATGGATGGATGGATAAAGACAGTGTGGTACTTACATACGATGGAATATCATTCAGCCTTGAAAGAGAAGGAAATCCTGCCATATGTGACAACACGGATGGATCTTGAGGACATTCTGCTCAGTGAAATAGGCAAGTTGCAGAAGGACAAACCACTGTATGATTCCACTGATCTGAGGTACCTAGAATAGTCAGAGACATAGAAGGTGGGCACAGAATGGTGGTTGCCATGATCTGGAGGAGGAAGAAATGGGCAGTGCTGTTCAGTGGGTATAAAGTTTCACTGAAGCAAGATGAATCAGTTTTAGAGTCTATATAACAATGTGCACAATATGGTATCAATATTACACACTTAAACATGTATTTAAGAGGGTAGATCTCATGTTAAGTGTCCTGACCATAATACAATTAAAAAAAAAAAATCCAGGGCTTCCCTGGTGGCGCAGTGGTTGGGAGTCCGCCTGCCGATGCAGGGGACACGGGTTCGTGCCCCGGTCCAGGAAGATCCCACATGCCACGGAGCGGCTGTGCCCGTGAGCCGTGGCCGCTGAGCCTGCGCATCCGGAGCCTGTGCTCCACAATGGGAGAGGCCACGACAGTGAGAGGCCCGTGTACCGCAAAAAAAAAAAAAAAAAAAAAAATCCAAACCATCCCTGCATCTCTCTCTGCTCCCCACTTGGTTTTATGATTCTCCAAGGCCCCTAGTGCTTTCTGACAGCATTTATTTTTTTGTTTGTTTTGTTTTTTTCTTGCGGTACACGGGCCTCTCACTGTTGTGGCCTCTCCCGTTGCGGAGCATAGGCTCCGGATGCGCAGTCTCAGCATCCATGGCTCACGGGCCCAGCCGCTCCGCAGCACGTGGGATCCTCCCGGACCGGGGCACGAACCCGCGTCCCCTGCATCAGCAGGCGGACTCTCAACCACTGTGCCACCAGGGAAGCCCCTGAGAACATACTCTTTACACATACCATTCTGTAGCTTGATTTTTTTCACCTAACACTGTGTCTTGGGCACTTGTCAATGTCAGTTCCTTTAGATCGACCTTATTCTGTTCATGGCCCCCTTGCTTTCCATCTGTTCTCTAATTCCACACACATTAGATGCCCATCACATGCCAGGAAGAGCTTCACTAAGCTTGATGAATGGAAGGATAGTAATTTCCATCATGATCCCGCAACGGACAGATGGCTAGTCCCACTTTTTTATTCACTTTTAGCATGCTGCGATAAACATCTTTGTATGTATATCTCATTCTGTTCTCTACCTGTTTGTGAATTAGGCAAGAAGGGTCCTAGAAGTGGCCCCAGCTGGTTAAGGATGTGTACAACTTATTTCCTGATAGATATATTCTTCTTGGATATCTTAAATGTTACAGCCCAATAAAGAAATATGGACTTTACCCTGCACAGGGCAAGAGCCACAGGGGGGCTTTGGAGATGGGGGGCTGATTTATAAACCGGAGTTTTAGGAAAGAGGGAAAAGTCAGGGAGTCACATGTGTGGAGTGTCTAGTATCTGCTCAGCACTTCCAGAGCTGGTTATGCCCAGCGCACAGTGACAGGTGCTCCATGAATATGCTTGATGTGAATGAATGAATGACAATGCAGAGTGTCCTGTCATCCCCATTGTAAAGATGAGAAAACAAACGGGTTTACGACTTCCTCCACACCCCGCTGCCAGGGAGTGCTTGCTGCTGCTCAGAGGTCAATCTGTATCCACATATGGGCAACTGGGAGTGGAAGGGTACCAGGGCCAGGAGCCCAGTGAGGAGGGACCGCTCAGAGGGTTGCCATCTGGTGATGGATGCCTGTGGAGCAAGAGCTTGAAACGCAGGACAGAGGAGTAATGGCCGTCTGAACTTTCCAGAGAGAGTCCTGGCTGCGTGGAATGGCATTATCTGTCCTTGTTGTTCAAGAAAAACAAATCCACTTTCCTAAATTACATGACTGTTTGTATTATAGGGATTACACATCCTCCCCCATCTGCTCGGCAACCATCCATTGTGCTGGGCCTGCGGCTTTGCAGCATCAATTATGCTGACAAACTGCCTGTGTTCACATGCCCAGCCTGGCTTTGCGCTCACCCACCTTTGCTGGGAGTGAGAAGGGTGCCGACAAATATTGACAGAGTGAAAGTAAACTGGGCGGGAGCTTGAACCACGGATCAGCCCGGCCCTCAGGCTATCTGGATGAGGAAAGGGTTGGAAGGGGCCCCCTTTTGTTTGCAAGGGTTGGGGAGGGGCCCCATACATGGTCTTGGAGGGAGGCCTTGAAGTCCGAGCATCATCCCCGGCAAGGACACAGGGCAGAGTTGGGAGACTTCACTTTGAATCCCTGTTCCGCTACTTACTTGGCTGCGTGACCCTGGACGACACACCCATCATCCCCCAGGTCCTGTATTGTGGCCCCTGTACCGTGGGTTCAAGGATGGAGTTCAAGGGTGACTAAAATGTAGTTTCCTAACATAAATGAGATCTGTTCTGTGAAAGTAGCCACAAGTGCCAGCACTTAGTAGGTGCTCAGAGAAGCTAGTCATTGTTCTCTGTTGAGCCATATAGTCTCAGGAGAGTGGTCTGCACGTGGGGTGCAGGCAGCGCCGAGAGTGAACAAGGAGATGCGTGTGGGTACAGAAGAAATGCAGGCAGCCCCAGGCTAACACGCGTGACTCAGTGATTGGTGCCCACTCTTGGCCCTGCTCTCAGGTAAGGCATCTGCGATTTTCATCCTCTGATGGGTCAGGGTTAGTTAGGTGAGCGCTGGGAAACTGCCTGCTTCTTGGCGTTTCAGAATTTCTCTGTTTGTTCTCATTCAGTTGCATAAGACGTACATTTCACTATCCATTTTTGCTTTATTGTGACATTTCAGACCACTTAAAACACTGCTTTTCTTTAACTTTGCTTTTACAGGACCCTATGTTTTATGTGGTCGAATCTGGGGGGCCCCTACTTATCTCCTTACTGTAGATTTTTAATTGTGTTTCACTTTCTGTTTATCTTTTAATGACTTTTTTTTTTAAAGAGCAGTTTTAGGTTCCCAGCAAAATTGAGAGGAAGGTACAGAGATTTCCCACATTACCTCCTGCCCCACACATGCACAGCCTCCTCATTACCAACATTCCCCACCAGACTGGTGTTTTGTTATAAGTAATGGACCTGCTTGGACATATAAGATCACCCAAAGTCCACAGTTTATATTAGGGTTTACTCTTGGTATTGCATGTGCTATGAGTTTGGATATATGTATAATGGTGTCTATCCATAATTATAACATCATACAGTGTTTTCTCTGCCCTAAAAATCTTCTGTGTCCTACCTATTCATCTTCCGCCACACTACTGCCAACCACTGATCTTTTTATCTGGCTCCATGGTTATGCCTTTTCTAGAGTGTCATGTAGTTGGAATCATACAGTATATAAGCTTTTCAGATTGGCTTCTTTCACTTGGTAATATGCATTTAAGCTTCCCCTGTGCCTTTTCATGGCTTGAGAGCTCATTTCTTTCTAGTGATGAATAATATTCCATTGTCTGGATGGACCACAGTTTATTTATCCATTCACCTACTAAAGGACATCTTGGTTGCTTCTAAGTATTGGCAATTATGAATAAAGGTACTATAAACATCAATGTGTAGTTTTTTGTGTAGACATAAGCTTTCGGCTCCTTTGGGTAAACACCAAGGTGTACAGTTGTTGGACCATATGGTAAGAGTATATTTAGTTTAGTAAGAAACCACCAACCTATCTTCCAAAGTGGCTTTACCATTCTGCATTCCCACCAGCAGTGAGTGAGAGTTCCTGTTGCTCCACAGCCTCACCAGCATTCGGTGTTGTCAGTGTTCTGGTATAATAGGTATATAGTGGTATCTCATTGTTGTTTTAATTTGCATTTCCCTGATGACAGATGATGTGAAGCATCTTTTCATATGCTTATTTTCCATCTATATATCTTCTTTGGTGAGGTGTCTGTTAAGATCTTTGGCCCATTTTTTAATCAGGTTGTTTGTTTTCCTGCCATTGGGTTTTACGAGTTCTTTGTATATTTTAGATAACGGTCCTTTATCAGATGTATCTTTTGCAAGTATTTCCTCCCACTCTGTGGCTTGTCTTCTCATTCTCTTATCATTGTCTTTTGTAGAGCAGAAGTTTTTAATTTTAACAAAGTCCAGCTTATCAATTTTCTCTTTCATGGATCGTGTCTTTGGTGTTGTATCTAAAAATGCATCACCCTACCCAAGATCATCTTGGTTTGCCCCTATATTATCTTTTAGGATAGTTTTTCAGTTTACATTTATGTGCATGATCCATTTTGAGTTAATTTTTATGAAGGGTGTGAGATTCATTTTTTTGCATGTGAATGTCCAGTTGTTCCAGCACCAATCATTGAAAAGACTATGAGTGACCCATTCTCTTGTCTTCTGTCAAAGATCAGTTGACTATATTTATGGGTCTATTTCTGGCCTCTCTATTCTGTTCCAGTGATCTATTTATCTATTCTTTCACCAGTACCACATTGTTTTGATTACTGTAGCTTTATAGTAAGTCTTAAAGTTGGGTAGTGTCAATCCTCCAGTTTTATTATTCTTCAGTATTGTGTTGTCTCTTCTGGGTCTTTTGCCTCTCTATATAAATTTTAGGTCAGTTTATTTTTATAGCAACCTTAAAAGTTTTATTTGGGGGTATGTCTTATAATATTTAAAATACATTTGTAATCAGAGACACACCCATACATAGTTTATAAAATAAAATACACTAATGAGATACATGCTCCATTCTTCATGAATGGGGTGCCTTTTGGAGAACACCATTCTGGAATATCAGAAAAGGCCATAGCAAATTTAGGCAACTCACTTTCCAATTTTAATGAGCTTCAGATTTGGCTGACACACCCCAGAGGTTCTGGCTCCAAGATTTGGGGTAAAACCCATCACCTGCTTTTCGACAAATCCTTGCATGAATCTGATGGATGATTTCTTGCCCCACACTTGGAGGACCCATGCACCAGTTTATCCCTTGCCTTTATAGAGGCAGAAGCAGATGTTGGAAGGGGTAGTGCCCTGTCTGAGGTCACAGGGCTAGGAGGTAGCAGGTGACACTGGGACCCAGGGCTTGGAGTCTGAGTTTGCAAAGATACGGTCCAAGTACCTCATCCCTTCTCTTAGCTCTGTGCCCCTGGCACATCCTTCAGGCTGCCTACCCAATCGTCCTCACTGCTCTTTGCCTTGTGGAATCTCTTCTTTGCTTATAGCATTAGTGGATCACAGAGGATCAAGTGGTTTTCCTCCTGGATAACTATTGTTTTTGTAAGAGAAGCCTTCTGAGAATCAAAGATCTCATTATAAGGAATTATGTCCCCACCCCGACCCCACCCCGACCCCTTGAGTTTCTGTGCTATTTGTCTGTGGATTTCTTTTAACAGTGGCATCTGGTCTTCAGAATCACCTGGGAAAATTGAAATGAGATTCAAAGCCCCCAGCTCCCACAATTCCAATTTAGAAGGTCTGCTTCACTTAATCCTCACACCCTCCTTGAGAGTTAGGAGAAACTGGAGGCTCAGAGAGGTTGAGTCACTTACCCCAGTTCTCACAGCTGGAGAATAGCAGGTCCAGAATCGAGCCTGAGTCTGAGTTCTTTTACACATCAGGAGGCCAGCACACACAGCCAGCCTCCCGAGGAAGGAGTCCCACTTTTAAAAAGAAGTGGCTACAGAACACATATTGTAGGTGAGGCCCAAGGTCAGCACCAGAATAGCCAGGAAGACTGAGTTCTGGCACAAAGGTTAGCATGAAGGGTCAGCTGGTGTTAAGACCCCTCCTGTGTCCAGTTAGGAGCAGACTCAGGGCCTGGTCTGAGCTGAGGTTGCAGGTGGAGGTCAGGGACCAGGGAAGGGAGAGCTGAAGGGGCTGGAGCCATGTGGCTGGACGGGATGGTGGAGACCTTCCTTGCTGTCCTGACTCAGCCAAGGGTGGGAGGCTGGTGAGATGGGGACATGGAATCAGGGGGTGCAATTTTAAGGCACGACCAGATCTGGTTAGGGGTAAGACCAATGAAACGCTTGCAGCCTGGGAGGAAAAGTGCTGTTAGGAAAGACTCTTCTAATGACAGGTCAGCCGCTCTTCTCCGAAACCCAGGCCCCTCAGAGCACTTCCAGGCCTGCTGCCCTCCCAGCCCTCACTTGCTCCACCACCAAAGCCCAGCCCAGCCTAGCTTTCTACACCCACAGCCCTGTCCCCTCCGTGACATAAGCACCTTTCCTCTCCACTGACGCAAGATCACCTGATCAGGTCAACC